>NW_027556098.1:376399891-377599891 GCF_003287225.1 Phascolarctos cinereus | reverse complement strand
GAAAGTAATTTCTCACCTCTGAGCCTCAGTTTTCTCATCTGTAAAAGGAGGATAGATGATGTCTAAGGCCTCTGCAGTGCCTGCCTGATAGGGTTATCCTGAGGAAATTATGAGTGAATGTATGGAAGGTCAGCTGTTTGTAATGAAAAAATAAATACAGGCATCAAAACGGGACCTGTGATTTCATTGCTTCCAGGGAACTCTCACGTGAGGAAACACCTCCCAATGCAGTTTAACACCTCCTCTGTCATTTGTAGTCTCAGAGAATTGCGTTAGAGCACAGAGAGGGTCCCCAGGGGTCACACAGCCAATGTATGTCAGAGGCAGGATTTGAACGCTGACTGGTCAGCTTTTAATCCACTATGGTGCGGCTGCCTGTCGTCAATAAGGCGTTACATCTCTCTCTGTGTCTTGCTGTCTCTTTCTCTGCCTTGATTAGTATTCTGAGCTGGGAAGGACCCCAGAGGTCCATATAGGCCAAACCATCATTTTGCAGTTGAAAACACTTAATATCTGGATGTGCCCAAGGCACATCAGATGTAGAATTTGAACCTAGGGCCTCACACTCCGGAGCCGAGGCTCTTTCCAGTGTACCACAGCAATAAGAATTATGAAACTGACAGGGGCTTATTATTAAACCCAGTGAGCTCCCTACCCGTTATGCCACGCAGCATTATTGTTATTGTAGGGGTTGGTGTTACAAAGAGACAGCTGTAGAATCCTAATTCTTTGCGAGTGGCCCCAGGCCTCTGCACCCTTCCCCCACTCTCCCTTTGACACACTCTCCCTCCCGCCCTGGTCACAGCCAACACAGAAGCTTCACCCAATCCTCTGGGGGCTGTCCTTCCATGCCTGACTTATTCCAATTATGTCCCAGTGCTGGCCCTGGGCAAAGATGTCCAGGTCTTTCTGCTGCTTTTCCAGGCTTTGGCATTTTCGAGTTACCATCTCGGGTCTCCCTGAGTTTTCCCACTGGCCTCAGCCCACTCTCATCTGCCTCACCTGTCTATGAGCTCTTGTGCAGTGGGGTGGAAAGAAGGTTGGGGTTCAGCAGTCCTGCATGCCAGCCCTCTCTCCACTGCTGAAAAGCTTACGGCCTTGCCTCCTTCTCTAGGCCTCAATTTCCTCGACTGTAAAATGGAGGTGGTTATACTCAGTCGGACTGCCTACTTCAGTATTTCCATGATGATCGAATGAGATAATTAGAGTGTCTTTAACCATAAAGTGTTTTTTATAAATATGTAAATATCAGCTGTTGTTATTACAGTTTTATATAGCTAGATGGGAATGGGAGATTAGATGTTATGGAAACAACGCTAGATTTAAAGGCATCGGGGACAGCATGTTGGGCTTGGGGCTGCAGGACCTGAGTTCAAGTCTGGTCTTTCCCACTTACAACCTGTAACCAATCTGGGCCTCAGTTTCTTCATTTGTAAAATAAAGGAATTGGACTCAATGGCCTCTAAGGCCCCTTCCAGCTGTAAATGTGTGATCTGATGACTATGGACTAGGCAGGTAGGTGGCTCCATGGATAGAGTGCTGGGCGTGGGGTCGGGAAAACTTGAGTTCAGACCTGGCCTCAGACACTTAGTAGCTGGGTTTGCCTCAGTTTCCTCATCTGTAAAATGAGCTGGAGAAGGAAATAGCAAACCACTCCAGTATCTCTGCCGAGAAGACCCCACATGAGGTCATGAAGAGTCAGACACGACTGAAATAACTGAACAAAAATGACCATGGGCAAGTTACTTCCCTTCAATGGGCCTCAGTTTCCTCATATATAAATAAAGGGATAGGACTGGATGGCCTTTGAGGGCTCATAGGTCTGTGAGCCTATAAATCATAGCCTTGTTGCTTATGCTGAAGATGACCTGGGCAACAATAATAATAAAAATAACAACAATGTCATAATAACAAAAGTTGACATTTATACAGAGTGACTTGAAAATCTTAGTGCAGTTTTAAAAAATTTTTTTAATAAGCTCACAGTTGTGCTTTTGGGACACTGCTATATAGTACTTTAAAATTTGCAAAGCAATAATTTTCTCATTAGCCTCACAACTATCTTATAAAGTAGGTACTATAGATGTTATTACCCCCATTTTTCAGATAAGGAAATTGAGGCTCAGAGAGGAAGTGACTTGCCTACAGTCCATAAATAGTGAGTACCAGATGTAGGATTTTGCCCTAGGTCTCTTCTGACTCCCCAGTCTAGGATTCTCTCCACCAAATCACACAGCCTCGGTTTCTTCACCTGTAAAATAAACAAGTCAGATTAGTTGATTCTGACATCCCTTTCAGAGCTAAATCTTATGATTGTCCCTAAGTAGAAAGCCCAGAGCTAGCCTTAAATTCACAGAAAACAGTGTAGATTTGTTCAAGGGTGTATAAATTCCATTGTACTCTGGTGGACTTTTGGCCTTTTTCATAAAATAGACTAGATAATATGTAAGGCATCTTCTAGCTCTAATATTCTGTGTTCTAAGGCCCCCTCAGCTCTGACATTCTGTGTTTTAAGGGCCCTCCCAGCTCTGACATTCTGTGTTCTAAGGGCCCTCCCAGCTCTGACATTCTGTGTTCCAAAGGCCCTCCTAATTCTAATATTCTATGATCCAAGACACAGGGGAAGAGTTCTCTGGTAGGCCTTCTAAAATTGTTCCCATGATCTGTTTCCCCCAGCCCTTACACACACACATACACACACACACACACACACACACACACACACACACACACAACACACACACACACCTCACCACATATACTCCTACAGCATTCTCCCCAAATAAGTTAACTATTCCTCCAAGTGCAGCTACCCCAGAGATGATGAGATCCACCCCTGAGGCAGGACCCAGTACCAGCGGCAAAGCTCAGTATGCTCTCTGACCAGCAAACTCTCTCCTTGGTCACTGGGAGATTCTCTCCTGCTCGAGGTGTGATTCTGCAGTTATAAACAGACACTACTGCTCGTCTGTCTGGAGCTCGGCACATAGAAATAAACACAGCTGTGTTTATGACAGAAATTACGCATCCCAATAATATGTTCATTCTGGATAATGTGGCCCAGTTAGGAGGAGAGGGGGAGCAGAACGCCGAATTTCCTGAACTCATGTGTTGGTCTGAATTCCGTCATAACTACACTTGAGCAGACTGATGCAGGGAGGGAGACACTTTTTCCAGAGATTGAGTTCACCTCTTAGGATTGTGCGTATGGGTCTTTCTCCCAGAAACCTCCCAAACTGAGAATGTATAGCTAGCACTGAGACTGGAGTCAGCAATGCTGACCTGGAGATTGCATTGTAGTCCCGAGCCTTCTGCAAAACTGAAGGACAGTGTCGCACGTGCCCTTGTCTGGTCTGGGGGAGAAACTGAGGCTTGATTACTGGGAGTAGTTTAGTTTAAACTAGTGGGTCTCAAAGTTATGTGAGGCTCTCCAGAGGTATGTCCCAGGTGGTTTCTTATCATTAGAGCTATACAGGATTCCTAGAATGTCAGAACTGGAAGGAGCTTTAAAATGTGGAACATTAGGATAAAAGGTAAATTGGAACATGGACTATCAGGGATGGAAATGAGCATAGGACACAGAATGTTCTTTGTTCTAACATTCTATAGAATGAATATGGTAGCCCAACACTTTCCTTTTAAATAACCCCTCAATGCCTCAGTTGCTCTCTTTATGACAAAGGTGCTTACATAGTGCTTTACAGTATTTAAAATATGAGCTGCTATTATGATTTTTATAGATCAAGGCCCAGATATTTAAAAGTTATAGAGCTTGAAAGTGTCAAGCCAAGAGATAAACCCAGGCTTCCTTACTCTGGTAATAGCCCAATACCCAGGGCTATTGGGTTCCTACCCTCTTCCTCATTACTACCCATAGCCCATTGGTAGAGGTGTGTGTTGGTGAGGGACTGGGTCATCCTTCTCTGAGGTAGACCCTACTGACAGTACTATTATACTCCTAGTTCATTCATCCTACTAACACTTATCAAGCACCTACTGTGTGTCAAACACTATGCTAAGCACTAGTGATACAACAAGGAAAATGGACCAGTACAGAAAAGGGCATACCTGTAGGGAAGTAAATATAACATACATGCAAAGTTCTCCTTCCTTCAGGGGATGCAGTTAGAGCTCTTCTTGACACTAGCCTTGAGCGCCGTGGTTTTTGCAAAGCACACAGTTTTGGGCAGCTGGACCCCAGATGCTGCTAAAATCTGTGGCCGACTGCCCCTTTACAGGGGGAGGCAGGGTCCCTGGGGGTCTAACTGTGTCTGTCCAGGGTGGCAGCAGCTGGAATCAGGGTAGGCCCTCATTCCAGAGGTTTTAAAAATGTTTCTTGTTAGTGTGATCTATTGGGTGCTAGAATTTGAAGAACCTGTGTCTTCTAGTATGAAGGAGCCTGAGATATGTTTTAGAATAGATAACGTAATCTTGGGTAAGTCCTTTCTCCCTCTCTAGGCTTATTCTTCCCCCTCTGGAAAATTAGGCATTTTGATTAGGTAGTCTCTAAGGTCACCCTCCACCCCTCTAGCTTAGACACCTTGTATTTTAAGGTACCTCCTAGTTCTTGAATTGTGTTCTAAGGTTCTCCCAAGCTCTGTCATTTGATGCTCTGAGGTCTTTCTCATTCTATATTCTATTTTTCAAGTCTAGCATTTGGGCACTTGTATGTTTCCTGGAGACTCTAAAGGCTGAGATAGAGAGATGGGTCCAGAGATGGAGACAGTGAGAGAGCAAGCTATGTTACTGACAATATTCATTGCTTTGAAGCTGTACCTTAGGGGAGGTCAGGGTTACCGGGCCCTGAAGGAGATTGAGAAGAGGGAGAAGAATGGGAATGATAGTAGAAGGAGACTGAACATCAGAGCCATCCTCCAACTTGAGTGGGACTCTGGATGTAGACTGGATGGCTTCTGAGGTCCTTCCCAGATCTTCATCTATGACCTTGGGTTTAGGTATTCAATGTTTTGGAAGTTTATTGTAGGACTGGGGTGAGGGTGTCCCATCCAATCTAACAAACATTTACTAAGTGCCTACTTTGTGCAAGGCACTGTAGTGATGGCGGATAGGACTGGGGCTTCCTCTTTCAAAAACTTTCCAACTTGCGTCCACTCCCCAAGAATGGGGTAGAAACCAAAGACGGTAGAGTTAGAAAGAACTTTGTAACAAAGAAAGTAATGTTAGAGTGGAGCGAGCCATAGAACATGGCTGGTTAGAGTGAAGAGAGCCTTAGAACATAGCTTGTCAGAGTGAAGAAAGCCTTAGAACGTGGCTTTGCAGAGTGAAGAGAACCTCATAACATGTCTTATTAGAGTGAAAAGAGCTTTAGAATATGATTGCTTAGAGTGGAGAGCCTTAGGATATGCAGTGTTGGAACACAGTATGTCAGCCTGAAGAAACTGATGGCAAATGACTTGGTCAGAGTCATAGGGCAATTCAGTGACAGCAGCATGTTGAGACCAGACTGTGGTTCCCCTGACTCCCTTCTTGGACCATTATGGTTTCTATTTCTTATTCCAAGCTAATGTTCGGGACATTCAAGTGAATATGACTCCACCTGGACAGAAATCACAGTGTGACTGGGCCCTGGCAGCAGGAACAATTACTGAGCTGAAGGAAAAGAGGGAACAGAGGCTGGGAAACTGTGCTCTGATGCATGGGAAGCCCTCAGTCTTAGAAGCATTATCATGCAGCCTTAGTGAAACATCACACACACACACACACACACACACAGTGGGGGTGGGTCCTGGAAGGTGTGTTGTTCTGAGATCTTCTGTTATATCCTTCAGTCAGTGGGTGTTGACTGAATAGGCAGCTTGGAGCCAGGCCCAGCCCTCCTCCTCCTCCCCCTTCCTACTCCTCACCCCCCACCCCACACCCACACCCACACCCACATACAAAAGAGTGTGACACACACAGGTCCCTGCCCTGAAGGCCCTTATGATACATTTGGGGAGAGGAAACATAACACACATGAAAAGTTGAACCACAATGGAAGACGAGGGCACAATGTGAAGGCTGTCACTGGCCTTTGCGTGATTAATTGCTGAATAAGTGATCTAGACAATAGGTGCAGTGGGCGTTTAGTGGAGGAGGACAGATGACTGTAAGTTGGCAGGGGTGAAGAACTGATTCCTGGAGGAGGCATGTTCTCTTTAAAAACTGATTTTCTCAGATGGAACAAGAAAACATGTTTAGGAATGAGGTGATGACGATGATGATGATGATTGGCAATGATGATGACGATGATGATGATGATGGTGGTGGTGGTAGTGATGGTGATGGTAGTGATGGTAATGGTGATAATGATAAGCTTTTTATTTAGTGCTTTAAAGTTTTCTAATAACTTCACATAGCATCTTATTTGATTTTTCCAACAACCCTGGGAGGGTCGGTGCTATTATCATACCCGTTTTATACATGAGGAGGCTGAGATTCAGAGATGTTAAATGATTTGCCCAGCATTACACCTCTGGCCTATTTCAGGCTGGACTTCCACAAGTGTCTCCCTGAATCCTAAGCCAAGCTTCTCTCCACTGTGCCATGATGCCTCCCTCTTAAAGTCAAGGGATTCTAACCAAGGAACGGTGAGTGCCTGGACATAACCACAGTGAGAGTGTGTCGTACAGTAAAGGTCAGTGAGGTAGTGTGAACACAGCACTGGGGCCAGAGGACCGGAGTACAAATTTAGGCGATGCTAATTGTTATTACCAGAATGAGCTGGGACGAGCCATTTCTCTCTGGGGCTCGGTTTCCTTACCTGTAAAGTAGGAGGACCAGACTGGGATCATCTTCCAGCTATGCTCATCTGGGGGTCACATTTTTCTTTCTTTTTTTTTTTTAATTTTTAGGCAGTTGGGGTTGAGTGACTTGCCCAGGGTCACAGAGCTAGTGAGTGTCAAGTGTTTGGTCTGAGGCAGGATTTGAACTCAGGTACTCCTGACTCCAGGGCTGGTGCTCTATCTGCTGCTCCATCTAGCTGCCCCTGGGGGCTCACATTTCTACAAAACACTTCAGTTGCTAAAGTCTTTTCTTGACAACAAAGGCTGAAGTAGGTAGGACCAGCATAATTGACCTCATCTTACAAAGTTAGTCATGTGGTTACTAAGTGGCAGAGCTTGGTAGGACTAGAACCCGGTTCTTTTGATTCAAACCCATATCCCCCTGTTGATATTGAAAAGGAGCTGGCTATCATGGCACTCCCTTATGGCTGTTGAATGCAAACACTACCATAGAGGGAAGATGGCAAGGGAGGCAGGAAATATTGGCAAGGTGGATAGGAGGGAGGCTTAGGGGGTATGGCCAGTGTGACTGGTATACATACCTAAGGCTAGCCATGCCTCTCAGACCAGCCTCCATTGTGCTGTTGTGGTGGTAGCATGATGGCCGGAGCTGTGGACTTGGATTCAGCAAGACCTGGGTTCAAATCCCACCTCTGATGCTCGCTAGCTGAGTGACCCTGGGCAAGTCCCAGCCTCTGGGAGCATGCATCTCATCTGTAAAAATAAGGATAGTAACTCTGTGGTACCAACCTCACAGGGGCTGTTGTGAAGGGTTTCAGTGAAAACATGGACGGCAAAGAGCCATATAAATGCCAGTGATGGGAATGGTTCTGATTGGGTGACACATTGCATGGGACTTTGGATAAGTGACTTAATTCCTTGGAACCTCATGTATTGATTTTTTTCCCTCTAGATTCTGTGGAGTTTTTTACATGTATAGCCTACAGTAGATTGCATCCCATCTTGGGGAGCGGAAGTGGAGGGAAAATTTAGAACTCAAAATCTTATAAAAGCGAATGTTGAAAACTAAAAATAAACTAATTAATTAAAATAGAGATTCTGTTTTTCCCCACTTAGTAGTATTTTTTTCCCAATTACATGTAAAAATAATTTTCAACATTCTGTTTTATAAGATTTTGAGTTCCAAATTCTTTTCTCCCTCCCAGCAATCTGATATAGGTTATACATGTACAATCATATTAAACATGTCTCCACATTAGTCATGTTTTGAAAGAAGAAGGAGAACAAAAGGGAAAAGCCACGAGAAAGAAAAAAAAGAGAGAGAAAATAGTATGCTTCATCGAGATTCTATGTTTTAAGGCTCCTTCAAAGTCAATCCAATGAGCTTTTAAAGTTCCTGTCATGTGCCTAGGCCTGTACTAGAGGTACAGAAGCAAAAGGAAAAACAACTCCTGCCCTCAAGGAATTTATAATCTACCTTGAGAATATAAAGTGTCAACAGATAAGTATCTACATGAAAATTTGAGGAATGAGAGAAAATAAAGGGAGAAGGAGAGGAGAGGATTAGGAAAAGCTTCCCATAGGAAGGTGGCCAGTGATCTGAGCCTTAAAGGAATGAGGTTCTAGAAAGGGAAGGAATGCCTTCCAAGCCTAGGGGATGGTCTATATAAAGGCCCAGAAGTAGAGACAGAATGAATTTGTGGAACAGCTAGTGGTAGGCCAGTTTGGATGGAAGTACGATGCATAAGATGAAGTAAACCAGAAAAAGCAGCGAGATCATGAAGGATTTTAAAAGCCAAACTGAGGACTTGGTCTTTGATCCTAGAAACACAGGATGGTCAGGTTTAAGTTGAAGCAGGGATATTTTGGCAGCTGAAGGCCAGGGATCGAATTAGAGAGTTGTTGCAATAGCCCAGGTGAGAGGTGATAAGAGCCAGAACCAGGGAAGAGGCTGTGAGCAAAGAGCAGGGAAGGGGCTTGAGAGGGGTTCTGGAAGTGGATTCAACCAGAATGGGCAGTAGGTCTCCTAGGGAAGGTGAGGGAGAGTCAAGAGTGGAGGATAACCCCAAGACTGTGAGCCTGGGTGACTGAATCTTTAAAGTGGGGTGGCTTTGGAGGAGGGAAAGAATGCTAGAGTTTTTCTACATCTGTGATCCTTAGGCAGCGGGTGGCATTGAAGGTGGCAGGTGTGGGGGAGGGGCTGGTCTTGGCTATCAGTGGTTCTCTGGGGGTGAGAGTGGAGGGTCTGTCCTCTCAGACCTTGGTTTCCAGGAAGCATGCTAGTGACCCATAAGTGGCTTTGCATGGAGATGGGAATGCTATGCTTCTTCCACTCAGGCAGGATCAAAGTGAGGGAGAAACAGCAGGCTGTGGGAAGGAGGTAGGTAACTGGGAGGTGGGCATCCAGGGCTGGAAAATGGGCCAGATCCCCTCTGATGTTCTGCCTTAACTCTGATCTGCTAAGATGCTGTGAAGAAAGAGCCTTTCCCCCCAGGGCAGATCAGAGAAACCTTCCCGGAGGAGGCGCCATTGGAGTTGGGCCTTGAAGGATGGTGGTGATGTCCACAGGCAGGGAAGTTGGGGGCAAAGGAGAGGGCATTACCCGTGGAAGGCATGGAGCGAGCGAAGGCAATGAAGAGGTTGTGATGCTCTTCTCCCCCTCTCCACCCCCCTCTCCACTCGCTGAGGGTGGCCCAAGTGAACAAAGACCATCCTTTACATTCTTACCCCTCTGTCCTCCCATTTGCCTCCATGGATTTAGGCAGAAATAATGCTGGGAAGGTGGACAAAGGAAGCGAAGCTGGGTCTTTCTCTCCCAGCACGTATGTAAAGGAGGGTTTTTGTTCAGCTATTCCTGTCCCATGGAGCCTCCTCTCGCTGACAGCTGCTCATCACTGAGTTATTGGCTGTGCTGGCCAACCGGGAGCCAGCCTGCTTTTCCTGGTGGCTGCGGTGGGGGTGGGGGTGGTTGGGAGAGCAAGAGCTCTGAGAGGTCCCAGGCCCCGACGCTCACTTGGGTGGCAGGTGACTTTGGGTGGAACCCGGAAGGGGCTTGAGCCAGTGCCCTTCTCCCCTCTGGGATGCGATGGCTGGAGTAGGGCTAGAGGCCTCAGCCTTCGTCTTTCCCATGAGCTCAAGGAATCTGATCCTTTCCCAGCTTTCCACTGGGGTTGGAGGGGGAGAGCTATTTCAGTGGCTCCGCCTGTGGCGGCTGCTGACACTTTTGCTGGGGTCATTGCAGATAAAGACGTTCCTGGACCTCGAGTCAGGCCTGAAAGTGGGGCTTTCATGTCAGAGCCAATCTTTTCTTCCCAGTGCAGTGTGGGACATCAGTAGGGGGCCAGGCAGTCCTGGTGGATAATGAGGTAATGGGGGTTGTGCAGAGACTTCCAGCCCTACCGTACTGAGCCTCCTTCCCCAGAGCACAATGGAAGGAGACGAAGGGATTGAGGAATGGGGTGGTAGAGAGGGGGCTGGGATGGCCAACAAGCATGGAAGTCTTCCCAGCTGGCCATCTTGGCAGAGGTGTTGGGGGTGGGTATGTTCTGCTCAAGAAGGGAAAGTCTCTCCCCAGGGTGCCCACCCAGGGCCCACCAAAGTAGTCACTCCGGCAAGATATCTCCTGATACAGAGGAAGGAGCTCCAGATTTAGAATCAGAGGGTCAGACCCCCGCCCCTGTTGCTGTAAGGATAGGTAGAATTTGATGAGGTGCAGAAAGGAAGGGAATGAGAGAGATGGAAGTCCAGGATACTCCAGACCCTGAATGTCCTTTGAAGTGAGGGCCGGGGGCAGAGGAAAAGTACAGTCATAGGATGTCACAGCTGAGAGGGCCCTTAGAACATAGACTAGGAGAGTGGAAGGGACCTTAGAATGTAGAATGTGGGAGCACAGAACATGGAAAGTTGGAACTGGAAGAGATTTTGGAACTGGAGCTTAAATCTAGATCTTTCTGACTCCTAGTCTAGGGTTCTTTCCATGAGTAACAATGACTGAAACTTATATTGTACTTTCCGTACATTAACTCATTTGATTCTCAGAACAATCCATTGAGGCATAGGAGAGCAAGGCAATAAGCACTTATTAATTGCTTACTGTATACTACACTGCTAAGTGCTGGGAAGAGAGAGAGACAGACAGACAGACAGACAGGCAGAGAGAGAGAGACAGAGAGACAGAGAGAGAGGGGAGAGAGAGAGAGCTCAAGGAGCTTACATTCTGAGGGGAGAAGCTAACAAACAAAAGGGACCTGAAAAGTGGAGGATGGGGGATGAAGATACCTGTGAGAGAGAGGGAAAGGATAGTGTCAAAGTCTGGAAAGTCAGAAGCAGAAATGGGAGGGGAGGGAAGAAAGGTCAGCTGGTCTGAGCCCTCCACAAAATGGAGGAACTCACTAGTGGGAGGAGGAGACCAGCATGGTGAAGGATGAGAAGGCAGCAGGAAAAGATGGATGTTCCAAGGTGAGGAGGCTCCAGGAGCTGAGGAAAGATCCAGGGTGAGAGAGTAGCTAAGATGGCAAAGTCCAGGAAGTCAGAAGCAGAGCTGGAAGGGGAATGAAGGTATTATTCTCTCCATTTTGCAGATGAGGAAACCAAGGCTCAGAGAATTTAAGTGACTTGCCCATGATCACACAGCTAAGAAATGTCAGAGGGGAGATTTGAACCCAGGTCTCTCTTGACTCCCAGTCTAGTACTCTCACCACTACTCTACATGCGTCTCCATGTTGCTTTAGGAAGAGAGCTTCTGGTAAGATGATTGATTGAGTAGAGGGGTACCTGACCCTGGGAGTCAGGCCATCCTGGCTTTGCCACTAACCAGCTGCACTATGTTGGGCTCATCCTTTCCCTTCTCTGGCTATCGGTTACCTCATCTATAATAGGGCATTGACCTGGGTGATGCTTGAGGTCCCTTCTAGCTGTTATGGTCTCTGCATGGTGATGTACATAGCTGTGAAGTTGAACCTATCTTTGAAGTGGCTTGAGGGCTGTAGTATGGTGCCAGTGATATTGAGTTGGGTCATGAGAGGATGGCTGGGCTTTGGGTGGAGCAGGGGTCATACCACTACTGTGAGGTCTTCGCAGCCAGAAGTGTCAGAACTGGGAGGTGTTTAGACTGGGAGATCTCAAAGAGAGAGGGAGAGTGATGCTGCTGATTTGGTGCAGTTCCATCTCACTTAAACGCAGTTCTCAGAACATCACCCAGGATGTCATGGGTCCTCCTCGAAAACAAAGGACAAGCAACCAACCACCACCATCTATGTTTCCAAACAATGTCCTCATTTTTCTCTTCCTACCCTGAGGTCTCTTTGGGTGTCCAGAGTCAGAACTCTGCTTAAGTGGTATCTCAGCTGTAACAGTGTTTGGGTTTTAGAAAAAGCTCTCTACCTACTTTGTAGGCATAATGTGAACGACTGAACCAGAGCTGGGAAATGCCTTAGGCTGGAGAAAGGACCATGTTTTATCTAGGCAAATTATTATCATTTTTATAACTAATTCTTCAATCTGGGGGTATATGTTTACCCTGCCTGATTGGTTTTCCTCCACCCTTTTGAGGGATGGGCCTCTATGGTTCCTGGTCACCTCAGCTTCCTCTTTAGCACCAGAACATGGCATAGTTAGTTCAGGGTAGTGCAGGACCTGGAGTCAGGAAGACCTGAGTTCAAATCTGGCCTCAAACACGTACAAGCTTTGTGACCCTGGGCAAGTCACTCCAGTTTGCCTCAGTTTACTCATCTATAAAATGAGCTGGAGAAGGAAATGGCAAATCACTTCTATATCTCTGCCAAGAAAACCCCAAATGGGGTCACAAAGAGTTGGACACAACCGAAACGACTGAATGACGACAACAACAAAGTGAGGGCCAGGAGAGATATGGGTTTGTAGCCTGTGCCTGAGACTCAGTATGTTGTGTGGCCCTGGACAAGTCGTTGATCTTCAGTTAACTCATCTGTGAAATGGGTTGATAATGTGCATATTATGAATCACAGGGTTGTCGTCAGGATCCAGTGAGATGATGTGTTTAAAGCACATTGCAAATACAGGGAGCTGTGACTCCATATCCCTACTCGAATGTCTCAGCTCCCTTAGATTTTTACTCCAGGGAAAGGAATTCCTAACCAACCAATATTCATTGAACTCCAACTGTGACCAAGATTTTGTTGTGGAAAATAAAGAGAAGAAAATATGATCTCTGCCTTCAGTGAGCCCACAATCTAATTGGGGAAATAAGGCTATTCTCCATGAAATGTTTATAGAATAAAACCAAGAAATATATAATCAAGTATAATTTGTGACCCGGCACCCCGTGGTCTGTCGTCCACAAACCAGGTTCAGTTCTAGGGTTGGGTAAGTAATAAGCCTAGGGCTGGTTTTGCTCATACCCAGAGTTCACTCTAGGAAATCACAGAATATAGGTCAAAGGGTTTGTCTAGGAATCCACAGATGGGCGGGTAAAGGTCCTCAGATCCAGTTAAAGTATTTAAGGTAACAATACGTTCAAGTAAAGGTCAGCTCTAATTCCACCCCTACAGAAGACAAGTTATACAAGACTGTGCATAGGCTGCTGGGACTTCTTCCCTTCCCAGTGAGACCTACTCTTTCTTCAGCATAGGCTGCCGGGACTTCTTCCCTTCCCAGTGAGTCCTACTCTTTTTTCAGCAGCCCTTGAGACCCATTGTACTACCCAGAAGTTTGAACTCCCAGGAGAAGGATAATTAACTTAGAGTTATTAGCAGGGGCAATCCTTCAGCACACCATTGAGTCCTTTTCGTACCCCCCAAGAAGCTATATAATTAGCAGTCTGCTGAGGCTTGGGCTAATTTTCAGAAGGCAACTCCTTTCCCATTGGACCTGCACTGTCCAAAAAGTCCATGTTAATGTTGGATGGCAAAGTCCAGGTCTTTCTATCCTCTCACATCTTGGCTTATATCCCTCAGCTGCTCTTCCAGTTCCAATGGCCATACAGGCCTTCCAAGAGACTGGTACTACCCAAGACCTCTCTCTTTCTCCCTCTAGGAAGCTGGGCCCTAGAACTCAACAACTGAAGTCGTTAGGAAGGTAGACCCAAGGCTGGTACTGCTCAGGAAATCCTTTTTCTCTCTAGAGGATGGGATCTACGATCCTCTTCCTTTTAAGAGGCCAGTACTGCCCAGGAAAAACTCACCTCCTCTTTCCAGAAGGCTGGGGTTCAGGCTGAGCTCAGGCCACAGAAGTGAGAGTATATGCAACTTCAAAATGACTCTGCCCTCAAGGGACCATTAACAGCCTCTGATTACATGCACAGCCTTCTCCACACACACTCCTAGCACCTCCATCTACTTGTAGATCTGATTCTCTCTGTCTCTCTCTCTTTCTGTCTCTCTCTCTCTCTGTCTCTTTCCCCTCCCTTCCTCCCTCCCTCCTTTCTGTCTGTCTCTCTCCATCCATCCATCTTTCTATCTAATCTATTCCAGTGGCACCTTGTAGCATCAAGTTGACCCTGGAGTCCTGAAAGTGATGTCATTGGAACACACATTTTGGTAGGTTCTACCTTTCTGGAAAGACTGTGAATTTGGGCCACTTCTTTGGCCATGGCAACGAATAGAAAATCATTTTGAGTTTGGCACATCCTCCTTCCATTCCTGTATTGATGATGGCAGAGTGGTAGAAAAGGAGACTGAAGATATTAAGAGTCATATTGTTTTTAGATTATGTAGAAACAGTAACTTGGTTATTGGTTTTCTAAATGTGTAATCATTGTCCAATGACCAATGAGTGGACATACTCCTGCAGAAACTGAATCATATCAATCTTGGCATAAATGAAGCCAGAAGACAAAACGGAATTGCAGCTAAATGGAAGAGTGGCCCACTGGCCCTCCTTGGAAAAGCTAAGAAAAGAGCTGGTGAAATTGATTTTATCATTTGTCCAAAAATAAGAAGAGACAACTTATGGGGTACTTGGTCATCTTTTATTGCAAGGCTTATGACAAGCATTTGCAAAACATCTCACTGAAAATAACTGAAGCTTATTGCTATAACATTTAGTGTAGAGGGTGAGGTAGTAAAGAAATTCTACAAAGAATGTGATAAGACCCTCCATAATAAGCCAACATATACTTTAATTATTAGAGACTTCACTGGAAAGATAAATGTAGGGAAAGACAGTGGAAAATGTGTATTGGAATACATGGTTTAGGAGTAAGAAATGAGACAAGCCAAAGGCTTATAGAATATGGCATATCCGTGCCTATGTATCATGAATACTTTCTTTAAGAAGGTGCTGGATTTGGTAAGTTCCAAATAGCATCACAAAGTGAAATTGATCATATTTCTATAGACAGGAAACAACTGCTTACTGATGTAAGAGCCATTTCCAAATAACTGTCTTTGAACATCTAGACCACTGAATTGTTGGAGAAAAGATCAATATCAAATTAGAATAAAGAATAAAAATGGGAAGACAAGTCACCACTAGTGAGATAACTTCAACCTGACCTATTTAAGCAGGCAGTTGATGCCAAGAAATAGGAAATAGATAGAAGAACAGACATTAACAGAGTTTATCATCATTTCCTAAGCAAGCTTAACCAATGTAAATTGCCACAATGAGGATTCCAAAGGAGCTTAGAAACAGCCTCTTCCAGCAAATACTTAATCTCTTTGCCAAGCTGAGAGATGTGGCAGCCAAGGGCAACACCAGTTTAAAATATAAACTCATTTTAAAAATCTTAAGGAGGAGGATGGTAGGAGGATATTGCCTCATAAAGCAGTAAGAAGCCATGGACATCTGCTTTAACGGCTTTACAGAAAGCTTGGCAAGAGACCCAACTCAGCCACATCATCCTGAGGGAATTTAAGTATGAAACTGGAAGAAAAACAAACGGGCAGAAAAGTGGAAGAAACCTTTAAAGAAGTCTATAACAAATTCTTTTCTCCATTAATAACAATGGAGCCTCCACATTTGGACTCCAATATCACAGGTCCTGATGTGCTGTAGAAAGAGGAAATGCAAATGGTACTAAGGAAAGCAAAGATGAAAAGAGTGGGACTCTTTCTTCCATGCACACACAGAGGAGGGGTCTCTGCATGGGGGAGATTGGGTTTCATATCTGACTATGAGAATTCATCAATCTGAATCAATCAATCCAAAAACCTTTCTTAAGCACCTACTATGTATAGGCACTGTTCTAAACTCTGAGGTTGAAAAGAAAAAGCAAAAACAGTCCCCATCTGCAAGGAGCCTCCGTTGTCTTCGGAGAGACAACACATAAAAATTTGTATGTACAAGATACGTGTGAGTCCAAATAGGAGAGGCACTTCCTATGGATGATGAGGGAGGTCTTTCAGATGCTCTGGTTTTTGGAAGACAGTGTTTGGCATATTATAGGTACTTATTAATGTGTGTCAATTGACTCGTTGGTAACATAGTCCTGAGTGCATCAAGCCCAGAACATTGCAAAGCTATTTCATTGAGATCCATAATCGCCCCCCAAAGAACTAATCCTAACTCTCCACTCAGAAAAAGCCAAGTGGATGATGAATACTTCTTGTCCAGACTGTGATATGCAGTTGGATGGACAGACACTGGAAATGGGCCCCCAGAACTGAAGGTGGTGGAGAGTAGATTGGATTGTGTTTGGCCAGTGTTAATGCTAGCAATGACTCTAAGCTTCTCTGAAACAAAAGCATGTCTTTTTAACATCAGTGAAAGGCAGTGTTACTTGGTGGTTAGAGTACTAACCTTGAAATCAGGAAGACTTGAATTCAAGGCCCATCTATGCTATGCACTGGCTATGTGACTCTGGGCAAGTCACATAACCACACGGGCAACTTAATAAGACTATAAATTAAAGAACTCCTGATTTGCATTGGTAGGGGGAGTTTTGTCCCTGTGACTTCCCTTTGCCAATGAAGTCACAAATCTAGACCAAAAATTTTTTTTTAATCTTCTAAAATTTAAATGTAACATTTAATATCCTCTTGTATGTGTCTGCAAGTCTTGGAATGCCAGTCTGAAAAATTAGTCATGGTTCACCCTAAAGGGACATGCAGAGGCACGTTTGGCACAAGAAGGCTATAATATCGCTAGCTAAGAACTGCAAAGAAGTCACATAGAGGAGATCATCAGAAAGACCCTGGGAAGACCATAGTAGTCAGGGATAATGGCATACCCCATTTGTATCCTTGCAATGCCAAGATAGCAAGAAGAACACCCCCAGCATGCCAAGTGAACCTCCTCTATAGAATTTACAAGCGGATATGGACAAGAATTACATAAAGTAAGATAGCATGGGTGGGTTGCACTCAATACCTTTGGAGGGAATACTGCATTCAGGAGATCCATTGGAGTACCAAGCAGCTGGCTCAGCAACATAGAATGGTGGAAATTACATTGGGTTTGGAGTTGGAAACCTGAATTGGAGTTAAAGCTCTGCAGCTCATTAGCTAAATGACCTTAGATAAATTGCTCCTCCTTTCCAAGCATCCATTTCCTCATTTGTAAAATAAAGCAGTTGAACAAAATTATGTCTAAAACCCCTCCCCGCTCTGACATTGTCTGTTCTAAAGGCCCTCCTAGTTCTGACTTTCTGTGTTCTGAGGTTTCTTCTAGCTCTAATATTTTGTAATTCTAGTTTGTGATTCTCTTTTTCATCTCCAAATCTTAAGTAAAACTCTAACCATCTGGTTCCTTCCACACTGTTACCCCCTAATGCCCCTGCCTGTCCTTCCCACCCCCTACCCCCAGTAGATTCTCCTTCTTATCTAAATAAGTCGAGCCATCGGGTCTCTTCTTTGGGAGATAGGGCACCTTCCCTCTACCCCCTCCCCTGCCTGTTTACATATTGACCTTCCGGTCTATTGCAGCCATTACCACATTAACATACCTTGGGGCCCATTAACTGCAGTCTAACACCTGGGCGGATTCCCGGTGCTCCAGGTATATTTTCTTGACTTTATTAATAAATTTCATTTGATTTGATGTGGAATAAATTAAAGAATTCATTGAAGTCAAGTTTCAATTGTCTCCCTAGGGTAGTTACCCTCTCCCTGAAGAAAATCGAAAGATTGTGTCCCTGATATGGATGTATCCTTTACAAACCTTCACAACTTGTAGCTGACAATGAAAAGAAAGAACGTCACATCTGTTACCTTAGTAGCACTGTTTTGTGTGTTTGTAAATTTAGCTGGAAAATGTTTTGAAATTGCATCTTTCCAGATAGAGAAGGTACATTTAGAGGTCTATGATTTATAACAGCCTTGACACTTATTAAGGGTCTTCATGGATCTTTTAATCTCACTGATATGTGGTCCCATCCCCACCCTCTCATCTGATACCATGCCTGGCTTTGTACTCCCATGAATTCCCCATGGAAGATCTGCTAAGGGAGATACAAAGTTTAAATAGATCTGGAGCTCATAGGCTCATAGAGGGAGAGAGAGAGGAGGAGAGAGGGAGGGAGAGAGGGAGGGAGAGAGAGAGAGAGAGAGACAGAGACAGAGACAGAGACAGAGAGAGGAGAGAGATGTGTATTGCATTTATCTCCATATATGTATACATAATTACATGTGTATATGTTGGTGTGCATATGTGCATTATATGTATATATACATATGTAGGTAACATGCAGAATTATACATTTAGTACACAAGAAAGGTATTAAAAAGTTTTAAGTAAAGAGGAAGAGGTAATAGGGTGAGGGTGGGTTACAGGCTTGGCCTTCCTGATACAAAATAAACTTCTTGAGAAGCAGGGACAGTTTTATTTGGGTCTCTGGGTCTCTGGTCCCCAGTGCCTGGCATATAGTAGACAGTTTGTTCATTGATCAGCCTTGAGGGGCTAAGTTGGATCATCACAGCCTCCTGGAAGAGATGGCATTTGAACTGAGCTTAAGGGAGGTGCAGGACAAATTTGCAAGTTTACTGACTACTCTGCTCTAAAATCTTCAGTGATTCCCTATTGCCTCTGAGATAAAAATGCATATTCCTTGGACTGGTGTTTAAGACTCTCTGCCTTCTGGCTGCAGCCTGCCTTTCCTGCCTAATTTCCTTTGGGTTTCTTTAATTTACATTTTTTATTCTGAAGGCAAACACCAAATAAAATGAACATTTCCATATTCAAAGTAGAACAGATAAAGACAACTGAATACAACACGATGAATCTATATTATATATAGCCTGTTTTTCCTTTGTAAATATATAGTGAGTTTAATGAGTAACTTTCAAAGTTGTCTTGCCTGCTCTTTTTCTTTCTGGCCTTCTATCTATTCTCTTCTGTTCATTTCAAAAAATAATTGTGTTTCAATCATCTTCTTTTCTTTCTCTTCTTCTTCTTCTTCTTCTTCTTCTTCTTCTTCTTCTTCTTCTTCTTCTTCTTCTCCTTCTCCTTCTCCTCCTCCTTCTTCTCCTTTTCCTTCTCCTCCTTTTTCCTCCTCCTTCTCCTTCCTCTTCCTCTTCCTCCTCCTGCTTCTTCTTATGGGAATCCTATCAATATTTCCATCTTTCTCAACACACACACACACACACACACACACACACACTATTGAAAAACAAAGCTTTTGTAATAAATATGTAGTCAAACAAAATAAATTCCCACTCTGGAGGTGTTCAAAAACAGAAGTCTTTTTCTTCACCTTAAGTAGCCCACCCCCTCTTTGTCAGGAGGTGGATAGCAAACTCCACTGTTTTTTCTCTGGAGTCATGCATGGTTGGTCACAGTTGTCTTTTGCTAAGAGTACTGAAGTCTTGCAATGTTGCTGCTATAATATGAATAGTCCTTCTGGTTCTGCTCGCTTCAGTCTGCCTCAGTTCATACAAGTCTTCCCAGATTTCTCTGAAACAATCCCTTTCCTCATTTCTTATGGCTTAGTAGTATTCCACTACATTCATACACTGTAATTTAGTCATTCCCCAATTAATAGGCACCATCTTCATTTCCAGTTCTTTGCTATAGCAAAAAAAGAGCTGCTGTATTTTTGTACACATGAGTCTTTTTCCTCTGCCTTTGCTCCACCAATAGAATTTTAATTGAACCCCTGGCCTGCTAGCTGTTCCCTGAATTGGACGTTCCATCTCTGACCTTGGCAGATTAGCTCAAACTGCTCCTCTTGAAATGCACTCCCTTTATCACTGCCTCTCACCGTCCTCCTCATAGTCTGAGGCTCAGCTCCTCCTCATAGTCTGAGGCTCAGCTCCGCCACCACCTCCTCTGTCTACTCTTCCCTGATAGCTTCTCCACTGTTAGTGTTTTCCCCCTCTTCAAATTCCCCTGTGTTTACTTTTCAGGCCCCCTCCAGCAAATTCCACAATAAACATCTGGTCAGACTACATCTGGAGTACATTTTAGGACAGACTTGATAAACTGGAATGCATCTAAAGATTGGGAGAACCCCTTTCTTATCAAACCAGAGATGAAGTTTAAAAGTATTTTCTTTTGAAAGCTTAGCCCCATTCCACCTGCATGACCTCTAGGGCCTTTGTTTCCTCAAAGAAAGAGCCTCTGAGGCCCCTTCCAGCTCTTAATTCATGAGGACTACCAACCTGGTAACCAGCAGACAATACTCAGGTGGAAGAACTTGGGAAGCTTAGCCTGGGAAAAAAGAACTTAGAGATGACTACTTAGCAGCTCTTGAGTGTTTAAAAAGTAATTTAAAAAATGTAAACATTTAACATTTAATGGGTGGGCATGTGGAAGATGGATTAAATTGGTTTTTCTTGGGCCCAAAGGGCAGAGCTTGGAAACATCAGCAGGGGATGGGAGTTGGGGAGAGAGTGCAGAGAGGCTGGTTGGCTCTAACTGCATATCATAATTTGGACAATAGGCATTCTTCATCCACTTGGTTTATGGTGTTTGGATACTTAGATTGTTCTCTTTATTTGTTTATCTATCTATCTATCTATCTATCTATCTATCTATCTATCTATCTATTCGTTCTTTCATCTTTTTATTTATTTATTTATTTTGGTGAGGCAATTGGGGTTAAGTGACTTGCCCAGGGTCACACAGCTAGTAAGTGTCAAGTGTCTGGTCCAAGGCTAGATTTGAACTCAGGTCCTCCTGACTCCAGGGCTGATGTTCTATCTACTGCACTGCCTAGTTGCCCCAAGGCTGTTCTTTTAAATAGTTATGTTACTCATCCAAAAAGTTTCTGGAATGTTCTAAGACTTGATGCAATCAGTATAATGCCATTCACCAACAGGAGCATCTAAAAGACCTCATCTCCACATGGAATATCTCTTCAGGTTGGTGAATTGTTGTCCATGACAGTGACAAACACATGTTATATACCTTTACAATACTAGTGACATGAAGGCTGTCGTTGTTGTCATATCTTTGATGGAACTTGTTTAATTTAATTTTGGTGGATCCATGGGATCCTTGTTGTTGCAGGAGAGCCCTTAAGACGAAGCTTTGCTCTATTGAATCAAATGTTTTCTTTATAATCAACAGACAGTAAGGTTTTAAGTTCTAAAAATAGTTCTTGTCCAAAGATTGGGGACCCTTGCTTTATATATCAGATGAGTCTGCATTAGACTCAAAAGTTTCCAGCCTGCACAGAATACCCATGGGATTGTTCTTCAAATGGATGTTGACTATATGTTTGAAATGAGTATGAGCCCTCTTTTCAAATAATCCTTATTTAGTTAACATCATAGATTGTAAGAACTGGGAGACCATAGAACATATAATGTCAGGTTGAAACAGGTCTTAGAACGTAGAAGGTCAGTGCTGGGAAAGATTGTCAACATAAAAAGTTTGAACATGTAAGGCCAGAGCTGTAAGAGGCCTTAGGACACAGAATGTCAGAGAAGAGGGGCCTTGGAACACAGAATGTCAGGAATGGGAGGGCCTTAGAACAGAGAATATCAGAGCTGGGAGGGACCTTAGAACTTAGAATGTCAGAGCTGGGAGGGCCCATAGAGCATGGAATGTAAGAGCTGAGAAGGACCTTAGAACATAAGACTCTCAGAGTTGTAAAACATAGATTCTATGTTACAGCAATAGAATATTCCACATAGAATATCAGAATAGGAAGAGACTTGGGAGCGTGAAGTTATGGAGCGTCAGAACATTCAAGCAGGACGATGTCTTAGAGGTTGTCTAGTCCAGCACCGTCCAGAATGCCATGTCATAGACTCTCTGGGAAGAGAAGAATGTGAGCTCTCTTCTTCCCCTTTCTCCCGCTCCCCTTCCGTCTGGGGAATCCTGGCCGCCAGCGTGGGGGCTCTGCTGAGAAGCAGATGGGTGGCAGGGCCTCTGGGGCACCTGAGGCTCAGGCTTCAGGATTCTGGGGCCAGCTCGGGATGCTCTCTGCCAGTCAGGAATTCAGCCCGAGGGCACTGGCTTCTCCCTGCTCCCTGCTGCTGGTTTGTGGTTTTGTGCTGAGGATAGGTGGCAACCTGCTGCTCCTGCCACTCACTCTGACTGACTTTGGGGGCCTCAGGAATGGGGAGGGGCTGGGAATGTGCTGAGAAGCCGACGGGGCCCTCTTGCACTCCTTCCATCAAATACCGCTGTTAAGAAAGAAAAAAAGTTCAAGGTGGCAGAATAAATCCAGATATGAAATAAATCACAGAATCCTAAGAGTTTAGGCAGTTTTAGAATATAGAATGTTAGAACATAGAATATCAGAGCTGTAAGTACCTAGAACATAGAATGTTGTAGCTAAAAGAAATCTTGAACATAGAATGTCAGAGCATTCGATGCAACACGACCAGTTGTTAGACAACAGATAATATCTGAGTTTAGAGGATGGAAGGTTGTGGTGGGGGAAGGTAGAGTGTTAGCCTAAGGAATCAGGAAAGGCTTCTGGGAAGAGAGAGGGCCTACATGGGGCCTTGAAAGTTGAATTGGATTCAGATGATTTTTTTTTTTGGCTTTTTGATGAGGCAGTCAAGGTGAAGTAACTTGCCCAGGATCTCACACCTAGTAAGTGTCAAGTGTCTGAAACCGGATTTGAACTCAGGTCCTCCTGATTCCAAGGCTGGAGCTCTATCCACTGTACCATCTAGCTGCCTTTGGATTCAGATGATTAAAGGAACAGGGAAGGTAGGCCACTTAGAGGGAGTATCAGGCAGTACCTTGGGAATTGGAAGAGCTGAGTGCTAGCTCTGATATTCTATGTCTGTGTCCTAAGGGTTCTCCAGGCTCTGGCATTCTGTGTTCTAAGGGCCCTCCTAACTTGCATATTCAGGGATGCCATGAGTTGACAAGTGCTCAGGATCAGCTAGATGACCCCTCCAGGGACAACAGGAAATACTTGGAACTCTGAGAAAAAGCAGCTTGGGGAGATGAGTGGCTGCAGACAAAGCCCCTTGTCACTTGAAGGTGTGGGGCTGAGCCTGTCAGAGAAAGAATGTGTGAATGGATCTGGAGGAGAGGAAGCACCTTATCAGCCTGCTTTTCTCCAGGCTGCTGGAGTGGGGAAGGTCAGTCAGTTTCTTTTCAGGACCAGCAGCCAGTCAAATGTTTTATGATCTTTCCTCTCCTTCCCAGGCAAGAACTGGTTAAAAGACATTAGCAGAGTTTGGGGGAGGAGAGATGGGAGTAGTTTGTTAATTTACATGTGGTTTGCATATGTTAGTACGATGCAATTCAGAAACCCTGACTGTTCAGAGGACATAAATGTTTAGTATAATTTACTTCCACTGTGACTGAGCCAAACCACCAACCCCTTTTCCTTCAAGAAATCCCCATGCAGCCCTGGTTGTGCCCCACTCTGGACATACTCCAGCCTCCCCAAGCCAGGGACTGCTCATACTAAAACTAACGAGCAGTTGACAGAGAGGTGTTCCTCCCCACGTCATCCCCATTTATACACGAGGCACACACAAGCAGTGGGGAAGCTTCTGAGGTCAGATCCAAGCCCGCTACTCAACTCGACGTCCAGCGCTCTGTCCTTTCCTTCTTCTCTAGGAGCACCAGAGTAGGGTATGTGGTGAGACGATGTTTTGGGAAATGGAGAAGCCCGGATCATTTATATTTCAGAAGTTACTGGACTTAGTTGAAGGAATACACGTCCCTTCTTTCCTGGGAGAGGGTAGGGGATGATGGCGGCAGAATGTTACAGACACTGTCAGACACGTGTTGGTTTGGTTTAAGTGTTTTTCTTTGTGAGAAGAGAAGGCTCACTCACTGGGTGGGGTTATAGAGAGGATGGTGGGCTGCTGTAAATGTAGCAATGGCCGATAGAAGAAAAAAAGATGTCAATAAAACAATTTTTTAAAAATTTACTGGCCACACCTAGGGGATATTTATTTCTTCCCTGGCACTTAGCCCACAGACATGACCACAGTCATCTTCCCTTCCATATACAGAGTCCTACTTCCAGGTCAGGGCTTCAGAGGCACAGGATTGTGGTATTCCTGAAAGTCATGGGGAACCAAGTTAGAGGCAGCCCTCTCCCCCCAACAATCTGTATTGGTATAACACACTTTGGAGGTGTTACACGTGTCTTTCTCACAGTGGATAATGAAAAGCTCACTTCAGCATTGGGGTAAACACAATCTGGAGGTGTCACCCGGACGGGATTCACACTCAGTAATGAATGGGGCTCTGAGATTGAGAGGCAGCACAGCCGACTTTGAGAGGCTGTGCTTGCTCAGAAAGTCTCAGCCTAGGATCCCAGACACCTGGGTTGCAGTCTCACCTCCACCATTATTAATTCACTCTTTGAATTTGGGCAAATTTCGTCCCCTTCCTGGGATGCAGGTTCCTAATCACTGAGGAATTACACTGACCAGGTTGTTCTGAGGTTCCTCCCAGCTCTGACATTGTCTGTTCTAAGGGCCCTCCCAGCTTTGATATTCTGTGTTCTAAGTATTCTCCAGCTCTGACATTACATGTCCTAAGGGCCCTCCCAGCTCTGACATCCTGTGTTCTAAGGCCCCTCCCAGCTCTGACGTTCCCAGTTCCAGGGGCATGTCCAGTTCTAGAATCCTGGCATTCCATGTAGACTGGCTTGCTATTGTTTCTCCATAAGTGTAGCACCCACAATTTGTAAGTGTAGTCATCCAATTTTGCTCTGACCACACCTGAAAGAGTCCTAAGAGAGCATCTCATCCAGTCTGTTCATTTTACAGATGAGAAAAGTGAGGCTGGTAGAAGTGATTCAACTTGCCAGAGGTTATAACAGACAGTAAATAACTGAGCAGAGATTCAAAGATAACAAAGTTTTTTTGTACTCCAAATCCACTGTTCTTTCTACTACAACAAGGTTTCCCCTTCATTGTTCTGAATGTTAGATCTCAATTGATATGGCTTAAAATTGAGTTAACTCTATGAACAGTTATGTCACCCTATTGGCCCATGTCAAGTTTGTGGACCGCTAACATGCTGGGGTCTTTTTCACATGGATTTCTTTTTGTTCATCTTACCGACTTCTTCGAAGGGGCAACCAGAGAGCTAATCAGGATGACCATTCCCAGAGGAACAGCCATTAAGGGCTTCCCTGTCCTCAACACCTCACCCTCACCGCAGAAAGAAGAAATAGCACCTTCTCAGTGCTGTCTCTTACTCAGCCTGAGCTGATGAGTTAAGAGGGGACATGTTATCTGGAGGCAAGGACTCCCTCACTCCTCAGCCTGCCAGCTTCTCTTAGCAGCCGGGTTGGGGTTCAGGGGTAGGGGGGATGAATGTGTTAGCTTAGAATCTATCTCCATCCCTGCTCAGTATGTGTGTGTATTGGGGGGGGAGTCGGCGAGGAGGGAGGAAGTCACCATCTGTGTTTTCCGATAAAAGAAAATGAAAATTGAAGCCCATTAAAAATAACTCGATTGGGATTCCGAGTCGAGCTCCAAACCCTGCTGCGGCAGAGAAAACAGCTCCCAGAGTCACTGCAATGACAATGGCAATCATTTGAGGAGAAAAATCTCACTAAGAGTTTTCATAGAGTGTCAGAGCTAGAAGGGACCTTAGAATATAGAATGTCAGAGCTGAAAGAGATCTTAGAACACGGACTATCAGAGCTGGAAGGAACTTTAGGATGTAGAATATCAGAGCTGGGAAGGCCCTCAGAACCCAGGATGTCAGAGCTGGGAGGGCCCTTAGAACAAGGACCGCCAGACCTGAGAGAGTCCCTAGAATGCAGAATGTCAGAGGTGGGAGGGCCCTTAGAACACAGAATGCATGAACTGGGAGGAACTTTAGGAAATAGTGTTAGAGCTGAGAGAGATCTTAGAGTCTAGAAGGTCAAAGCTAGGAGGGGCTTTATAACATAGGACTAGAAGGAATCCAAGAGCATCAGCCATTAGAGCTGGAAAGGAGCTCAGGACAGAAAATGTCAGAGCCAAAAAACAGACTTAAGAACACAGATGGTCAACTAGCATTTATTAAGCACCTAGTATATGCCAGGCACAGTACAAAGTATCAGAGCTAGGAGGGACCTAAGAACAGAGAATTTCAGAGTTGGAAAGAACCTTAGAACGTCAGTTGTCAGAACTAGAAGGGACCTTAGAACATAGGGCGTGTGTCAGAGCTATAAAGAACCTCGGAGGTTATATAGTTCCACCCCCTATTTTGCAAAGGAGAAAGATGAGTCTCTGACCAGTGTGTTTTGGGGGATGGGTCGGTAGGTCACACACCTGGTAAGTTATCAGAGCTGGGAGAGGAACTCTGATGTCTTTGCTCCAAGTTCAGCACCCCTCCTCCCTGCCCTGCCTCCTCCCCGGAGTGTTTTGAGGACCAAAGGACAGAAAGGATGTGAGAACCCTTTCTAGGCCCGTGCCCTTTCCACTGCCCCTCAGTAGGGTCTTTAGTACCTCCAACAAAGCAAGGAGATGAAAGGAAGCAAAACCACCAAAAAACAAATCAGAAGCCAGAGGGCCCTAGGGCTCTCTGTAGGCCAAACAGTGGTTGGTCCCTTCTCAACTTAAAAGGCCCTGAAGGGGGTGAGGGGGAGTGCTGAACACCTTGAGGGGCGCTGGGATCTTCCAAGCCTCCCCTCTGCATTTGATGTCAGTCACCAGGTACAATAGGACGTGGAAAAGAGAATGCTAGAGTCAAAGGCGGAAGGCTTGGGTTGGAGGCCTAGCTCCATCATTCAGTAGTCATGTGATCTTTGGCAAGCTCCCCTGAAGTCTTCAGTCTCCTCACTTATAAATGGAGGGGAATCAGCTGAGTAGACATTCAGCTCAGACATTCCAAATTCAGCCATTTATTCCTGCAGACATTCATTCCACAAACATTTATTAGATGCTTGTTGTGTGCAGACACAAAGGGCGGGGGCTAGGTTTAAAGCTACACGTGCCATTTGTAGTTTATTATGATGATATACACACAGAGAAGATTGTAGCAACATCATATATTGGAGTGGTGCATTAGGAATATTGCCATTTGACCTCCCAGGCGAGGTTGTTACCAACCTAGGGAATCATGGAGGCCCTGATGGATGAGGTAACTATTGCTGTGGGCTTCAAGGCTGAGTAAGAACTCAACAGGTAAAATGAGACAGGAGGGAGGAAATTACAGGAAGAGGGAATAGTAAGTAAATGTGAGAAGGGCCATAGCAGATGAATAGAATAAAGAGTAGACCCACTTGGCTAGAGTGTTGAGTGCATGGTCAGGAGAGACACGAGGACAAGGCTTGTAAAGTGGGGTGGTGCCTGAGTGTGGAAGGCCTTGAGTACCAAGAGACTTGAGGGAGCTTCTGAAGATTAATGAAGAGATGAAGGACATAACCATATGTGTTTGTGAAGGGAGGAAGGAGGCAGAAAGAACTGTTAGGAGCCTCCTGCAAGAGTCTACGTTGTGCGATAAGGAGGGTCTGCCCTGTGGTGATGACAGTGGACATGGACAGGTGATACATGTGGAGTCAAGAGAAATGTTCTAGCATTCTGTGTTCTAAGGCCCCTCCTGGCTATGACATTCTGTGTTCTAAGGCCCTCCCGGCTCTGACATTCTCTGTTCCAAGGCCCTCCCAGCTCTGACATTCTGTGTTCTAAGGCCCCTCCCAGCTCTGACATTCTGTGTTCTAAGGCCCTCCTGGCTCTGACATTCTGTGTTCTAAGGCCCTCCCAGCTCTGACATTCTGTGTTCTAAGGCCCCTCCCACTTCTGACATCCTCTGTTCTAAGGGCCCTCCCAGCTCTGATATTCTGTGTTCTAAGGGCCCTCCGAGCTCTGATATTCTGTGTTCTAAGGCCCTCCCAGCTCTGATGTTCTGTGTTCTAAGGCCCCTCCCAGCTCTGACATTCTGTGTTCTAAAGCCTCTCCCAGCTCTGACATTCTCTGTTCTAAAACTGTATTTCTGGTCCCAGAATCTCTGAGTAGTCAGGGACCTTCACGGCCCTCTAGTACAATCTACACTTGAACAAGACTGTCATCTCCCCTGGGTGACTGGTGTCTGAAAGCCTCTGACACTCCCAGGGCAGCCTGGTGCTCCTTGGGGATGGGTCTAAACAGCAGGAACTTTTTCCTGACATCTGTTTGCCTGTTTGCAGCTTCCCCAGGCCCCTCAGCCTGCCCCCTAGGGCCAGGCAGACCAAGTCTGGCTGACCCCAGCCGCCTAACCACCGTAGATGGTAGGTTTAGAGCTGGAATGGATGGCCCTTTGAATACTTGAAGACCACCTTCTTGTCCCCCCTAAGTCTTCCAGTTCTTTCAGTTCATGGTGGTTGGCTGGACCTCATGCACTCAAGGCCCTTCTCCAGCCTGCTCATGCTCCTCCAGACACTTTCCATCTCTTTGGTACCCTTCTCAAACGTGACTGACCTGAACACAACATTACGGACTTGGGCAGAGCCAGAGTCCGCAGACCTGTCACCTCCTCGTTCCCACACACTTTCCCTTTCTTGATGACATCTGAGATTTCATTAACTTCCATGGCAGCCACCTCCTACTGCTGATTCCCATTGTGCTGAAGCCCACCCGAACCCCAGCTCTCTTCCAGAAGAGCTGCTGTCTGGTGGCGTCTCCCCATCTATCGTCTGTTCTTGGCATTCTGTGTTCTAAGGTCTCCTCCAGCCTCTGACTTGGCGTTCTGGGTTTCCCCCCCCCAGTGTGTGACCCCCAAGGTGCTGGCTCTGCCTTGCCTTGGGGATTGGCAGGTGGGGCAGTCATGGCACAGATCTCAACCTTGGACAGAAGGGTTTTGTCCAGCGCCCTTTGCTACTTCCTCTGCTGTTCCGGGGCCAGCCGATTCCCGATTACACGGGGATTTGGTGAGCATATGGAGGGTTGGATCAAAGTGGTAGTGTGCCCCGACTGCCGCCGAGGCCCAGCAAGCAGCACCCCCTCCCTTTAGGTTTCATCTGCCGTTGCCGTGTGTCTTTCCCAGGGGGTGGTAATGGAGGCCTCTTTGTCTCAGAGGCAGACCGTGTGTTCAGTGGGCGAGGGAGGGAGGAGGGGGTGGGCAGGGTAGGCTGTGGCTAAATGAGACATGTGGGAGGTAGGAAACTGCTGGAACCTCTGTGAATAAGAGTCCACATTTCTATAATTCATCAAAGTTTACAAAGCTCTCTTTCTACAACAATCCTATAAAGCAATAGAGTGTAAGATAAGCATCCCCATATTCCAGATGAGGAAACTGAGGCCCAGCGAGAAGAAATTTTTTGGAGGAATAATGAAGAAGCCAAGAATAGAATCCCGATATGTGGACTCTAGGTTAAGCGTTTTTTCTGTTGTCTCAAAGGCAAACCAGTCCTGGCTCCCAAACTCTGAATTGGTCGAAAATAGAGATTCCTGCCATCGGTTCAGCATGGTCCAATGGAAAAGTCACTGGATTTGGAGTCAGAAAACACAGATCCAAAACTGACTCGGACATTTACTACCCATGTGACCTTGGGAAAGCCACTTTACCTCAGTTTCCCCATCTGTAAAATGAACTGGGCTAGATGGCTTCTAAAGTCCATTCCAGCTCTAATCTTATGATCTACCATGGTTAGGAGGCTGGGGTCAGGAAGACCTGGATTTGAATCTTACCTTATATACTTACCAGCTGTGTGACTCCTGGAAAATCACTTAATTTCTCTGACCCTCAGTTTCTTCTTCTGTAAAATGGGATAATAATGGCACCTACCCTACAGGGTTGTTGTGAGATCCAAATGAGATAATATACAGAAGGCATTTTGCAAACCAGAAAGCACTACATGAATGTTGGCTATTTATTATTATTGTTGTTGTTGTTTTTCTGGACAATTCTCCAAAACTGTATTTTGCAGAGGTGTCAATCTGCATTGGTAGAGGGAATTTCCCCATCCAGACAGTTCCCTCTACTGATGAAATCACAGGTCCAGTCAAGACAAGTCAGCAAATATTTAAAGCTCTACTGTGTTTCAGGCACTGTGCTAAGCACTTGGGATACAAAGAAAGACAAAAATAATCCCTGTCCTTAAGGAGCTTACAATCTAATGAGGGAGCCAATATGCAAACCACTATGGAGAAACAGGCTAAAGCTAGGAAAAATTGGAGATAATAAACAGAGAGAAGGTGAGAAAGGCTTCCTGTAGAAGGTGAGGTTTTAAGTGGAATTTGAAGAAAGCCAGGGAAGCTGAGAGACAGAGATGAGGAGGGAAACAGTTCCAGGCATGGAGGATGTCTTGTGCAGAGAACAGCAAAGCCAGGGTCCCTGGATTGCAGAGTACCTGGGGTCAGGTAAGGTATGAGAAGACTGGAAAGGTAGGAGGAGGCTGGGCTAGGAATGGCTTTGAATGCCAAAGGGAGCATTTTGTATTTGTATGTGGTTCCCTAGGCAATAGGGAACCATTGGTATTTATTGAGTAGGGAGGGATATGGTCAGATCTGTACTTTGAGAATGATCCATAGATAGACTGAAGTGGGGAGAGACTTGAGGCAAAGCAACCAAAAGGCTACTGAAATAGGGCATGTGTCAGAGGAGAAAGGTGTAGGTGAGAGATATTACAATGGTAGATATTACAACAGGACTTGGCAATAGATAGGATATTGGGTGGGGGAGCTGCTAGGTGGCGCTATAGTGCATAGAGCACTGGGCCAGGAGTCAGGAAGACTCATTTTCCTGAGTTCAAATCCAGCTTCAGACACTTACTAGATGTGACCCTGGGCAAGTCACTTCACCCTCAGCTGTAAAATGATTTGGAGAAGGAAATGGCAAACCACTCCAGTATCTTTGCCAAGAAAAGCCCAAATGAGGTCACAGAGAGCTGGACACAAACTGAAAAGACTGAACATCTGGATGTGGGAGAGGGGAGAGCAAGTGAATAAGAGAGAGTGAGGAATTGAGGATGGCACCTAGGTTTTGAGCCTGGGTGATGGGGAGGGATGATGGTACCCTCCACATTATAGGAAAGATAGGAAAAAGGAAGGGCTTGGGGGAAGATAGCAAGTTCATTTTGGGGCATGTTGAGTTTAAGATGTCTACAGTATATCTAGTCCTGAGTTTCCTCTTGTTATTATTATTTTACAATGCCAGTTGTCATAATTTATGGTTGAAAGGCAGTAGCCAACAGCTTCTTCCTATCCTTATGCATTCTACTGGACAAACAAGAGGGCAGAAGATCACTGATTGATAGCAGAGCGATCGTGTAAGTTCTGTGATAGAATTAGTACTATAATTACCAGAACTCAGGTTTTTTTTTTTAATACTCCCATGTCATCATGTAATAGTTGACATAATGAGGACTAGTAAATGAAGCAGTGCGATGTGATGGAAAGTACGTTGGACTCGGGGTCAGAAGGGCCGTGGGTTTGAATCCTGCCTCAAACACTTGTGTGAGGTGAGGCTAATTATTGGAACTTGCTAAGTCTCACCTTCAATCTCTGCCATCTCTGTGATCACTTGTAGGAATGAGCTAAGTTTGCATGGTGCTTTAGAAATCTCATTTTAGGGGTAGCTAAGTGACACAGTGAATAGAGCTCTGGCCTTGGAGTCAGGAGCACCTGAGTTCAAAATTCAGCCTCAGACACTTAACACTTACCAGCTGTGTGACCTTGGGCAAGTCACTCAACCCCACCCCACCACCCACAAAAAGAAATCTCATTTTACAGATGTGGATCTCAGGCTTGTTGTTCAGTCATATCCAACTCCATGACCCCACTTTGGGTTTTCTTTTTTTCTTTTCTTTTTTTTTTCCAGGCAATTGGGGTTAAGTGACTTGCCCAGGGTCACACAGCTAGTAAGTGTCAAGTGTTTGGTCTGAGGCTGGATCTGAACTCAGCTCCTCCTGACTTCAGGGCCGGTTCTCTATCCACTGCGCCACCTACCTGCCCCTGGGGTTTTCTTGGCAGTGATACTATAGTGGTTTGCCATTTCCTTCTCCAGATCATTTTACAGATGAGGAAACTGAGGCAACCTGGGTGAAGTGACTTACGTAGGTCTTCCTGACTAGCCCCCTCTCCACTCGTCCGTACCTGCCAGCTATTATTAGTAATACATGACGGGTAATATTACTGCCATCACCATTGCTATGACTCTCTCTTTCTGGTAAAGCTGGCTCACTGACTCCAGCCTGAAGTCCCAGCACTGCTGCCTCTCTGAGATTCAGGGCAGGAAGGACTTTCTCCCGCCGTACACTCAGCAGCATCTTAGAGCAACCTCCCTGGAGATCTTTGGGGTAACTGTCGAAGTCAGTGAGAAATGGGACAGATAATTACAACTTTAAATAAGGCCTTGTTTCACTCTTTTGGTGGGGCCAGTGGAGAGACATCCTGGGGCTGTGCTGTCCCTTTTCTCAGGCTGGCACTGAATGGGACCACCCACCTTCCTCGGGCCACAAACACCCTGGGCAACTCCCCAAGGTCCTCTAGCCGGGGTATAATATAGGTTAAATAGGAAGTCATCAATGTGGTTTGATTTAAAGGGCACCTAGCATGCTCCCCTTCATACCCCAAACACATCCTCCATCCTGCCTGAAATTCCACCATTAGAGTTTCATGGGATGGTAGAATCATAGATTTGCAGCTCAAAGGGACCTTGAAGGCTACTGAGTACAACCTCCTCATTTTACAGATAAAGAAATTGAGGTGCAAAGAGTGATATTTACCCTGTTCCTTTCCCAGATTCTCTTTCAATCCCCTGGAAAGGGAAAGAAAGATAATCATAGATCACAGTTCTTTTTGAAAATGTTTTGTTGGTGTCTTGTTTTTACATCGTCTAGATTTTCTCTGTATCCTTCTCTATTCCTGCTCCCAGAGAGCCACACCTTATGACAAAAGATTTTTTAAAAAAATTTTTTAAATGTACCTTTTACTTCTGGCATTTAAAAAAAAAATTGAGTCCCAAATTCTCTCCCTCCCTTCCAACCCTCCCCCACCCGTTGAGAAGGCAAGCAATATGACATCGATATGCATGTGAAATCATGCAAAACACATTTCCATCTGGGCCAATGGCAAAGAAGTAAAAAGAGGAAGAGAGAGAAAAAATCCTCAAAACTGATCAAAAGATTGAAAAAAATCAGACACTATACTTTCCCAAGCCAGTGAATTCACCCTCCCCATTCTTCTGCAAAGGACTGGGCAAGGCGACTTCTTAAAATTCCCTTTGGGGCAATGTTCGTTTTTCATCTTTTCAAAACATTTCTGGGGTTTTTCTTGTTGTTGTTTCCATTTACCTCGTTGTAGTCATTAGTATTTTTCAGTTTCTGCTTACTTCACTCAGCATCAGTTCATATAAGTCTGCTCGGGTTTTTCTGTATCACAATCATTGTTTCTTACAGCACGATTATATTCCATTACATCAACGTGGTGCAAACTCTTTGTTCATTCCCTAGCCAATGGGCACCTACTTTGTTTTTACTTATTTGCTGCCACAAAAAAAATACCGCATGAGTCTCATTTAAAAAGCATTTCCAAATGTAGCTTAAATGTCACCTTCTACTTGAGGCCTTTCCAGATTTCCTGCCTCTCCCCCCCTCCCCAAGCTGTTAGTACCTGCTGCCCCCCCTCCCCCTCCAATTATGTTGTATTGCTTTCAGTGTATTTTTAGCCCCAGTGCTTAGCACAGGGCCTGGCACATAGAAAGAATTTAATAAATGAGCTCTCTCTCTCTCTCTCTCTCTGTCCCCTTTCCTCTTTTTCTTCTCTCTCTCTCTTTCTCTCTTCCCCCCTTTCTTTCATCTGTATCTATTTGTCTGTTGACCTCATCCATATCTATCAATCCTTCTATCCATCCATCTGTCTGTCTTTCTATCATTCATATTCATCCATCCATTTATCTGTCTGTCCATCCATCCATCCATCCATTCATCCATCCATCTATCTATCATCTATCATCTGTCTGTCTATCTTGTCTAGCTTTCTATCTGTCTTGTCTATCTATCATCCATATCTATCTATCCATCTATCTTATCTGTCTGTCTGCCCTGTGAGTTCATCCGCCTGTACTATCTATCCATCATCTATCTACTATCTATTTGTCTGTCCTGTCCATTCGTCTGCCTATCTATCCATCATCTATCTATCTCCTAGCTACCTAAGTTATCTATTTATGCATCTACTTTATCTTTCTATCTACCTACCTTATCTTTCTATCTATTTAGTTTATCTTATCTATTTTATCTATCTATCCATCCCTTTCCCCCAACCAGAAAGTAAGATCCTCAAGAGCAGGGATTGTTTCATTTTGCCTCCGTGCCCCCAGTGCCTAGCACAGACCCTAGCACATAGTAGGTGTCTAATAAGTGCTTATTGGTTGCCTGATTTACATAGCGCTCATGCCAAGTTGGTTAGGACCATTATTAGGACCTGTTATTTTAACATTTTGACCTTTTGCTGATGAAGAAACTTGGGGTCAGAGGGATGAGGGGATGTGCCCTGGGTTGTGACTAGGACGTGTTGGAGCCAATGTTGGACCCCGGGCTTTTCGACTCCCCGCCCCGAGTTCTTTCCACCCCTCTGTTGCTCTGCCTCTCCTTAGATGCTCTTCCTTCTTTCCTGCTATTTCCCCTCCATCCCCTGCTCCAAACACACACCTTTTCCATGTCAGGGAAATTGTTTTGCCTTCCCAGTGGGGAGAGCGTCAGCCAGGCGGGATTCCAGAGGTTCCAGATCCAATTTCTCAATTAAACCAGGAATTCCTAAGCCCGGCTCCCAGCATTGCCGGGTCTGACTGTGGTGCTTGAGGCTGTTACCAATGAATTCCTGGAGAGGTCTGGAGAGAAACCCCAGTACTAGCTTGGTTAGAGCAGGAAGCCATGACTCATTCTAGCAGCCTGGCAGTGAGGACCAGGCTGGGAGCCTGGCCAGGAAGAAGCCACCCCCGTCTGCAGATCTTGTTTTAGGGGCAGATGGGATGAGTTTACAGCCTCAGTCCTGGCCTGCTGACCACTGGGTAGGCAATTGGCTTACCTTCACCTGGAAGCCAGCTGGACACGCTCTCTATTGTACTTATATTCTGCAGGGAAGCACTGAATCGTAGAACGTTAGCGCACCTCAGGCCATAGAATGTCAGAGCTAGGAGGGCCCTTAGAACACAGAATGTGAGAACAGGGAAGGACTTTAGAACATAAAACCTCAGAGCTGGGAGGGGCCTTAGAACACAGAATGTCAGAGCTAGAACTCAGCCTTCCTAATTTTTGGTCCAGTGTTCTTTCTAATTTCGTAATGTTCCCTCTTAGCACTTGATTCTAGATTATCTTGTATCATTCTCTAATTTTTTTTAACCTCACAGAATCTGAACAGGGACTTGCCCAAGACTAAATTTATAGGGCATTTCGTACAACCTGTAATTGACTCAAAATTTCTTCTACATCGTCTTTGACCAATGGTCATCAAGCCTCAACTTGAAAGCTGCCGCGGCTGGGGAAGCCACTACCTCTGGAGGCAGGCCATCTCACTTTTTGACAGCCTAATTGTGGGGAAGCCTTTCCTCATGCAGTGCCTACGTCTGCTTCCTATCTTCCACCCGTTCTTCCCAGTTCTTCCCTCTGCATCCTTTCCTCAAACAGTCTTTCACATTCTTGGACAGCCGTTGTGTACCCCCAGGGTCTTCCCTTCTTCAAGCCAAACAACCCCAGTTCCTCTAATTAATCCTTCTGGAGCATGTTTTCCATCTCTTTACCATCCTGGTCTTCTTGCTCTGGACTTACTCCAGTTTATTAACATCTTTCCTAAAATGTGGTTCCCCAGACTGCACACAGTATTCCAGGTGCTGTCTGACCGAGACCAAGGACACGAAAAGAATCCCTTTCCTTGTTCTGGTCCCTGTGCTCCTCTGTTTAAAATCAAACATGATATTCATTCATTCATTCACTCATTTGTTTATGTATTTATTTATATAGCTATCTATTTACTTATTTATTTATTCACTCACTCATTTATTTGCTTATTTATTTATTTGTTAGTTCATTCATTCATGCATTTATTTATTTATTTAGTTTTCTTATCTATTTATCTGTTCATCTATTCACCTATTTATCTATCTATCCATTCATTCATTCGTTTGTTTGTTTATTCATTCATTCATCTATTTATTTATTTATCTATTTGTTCATGTATCTATCTATTCATTCATTCATTTGTTTATTCATTCATTCATTCATCTATTTATTTATTTATCTATTTATTCATTTATCTATCCATTCATTCATTTATTTGTTTGTTTATTCATTCATTTATCTATTTGTTTATTTATCTATTTATTCATTTATCTATCTATTCATTCATTCATTCGTTTACTTACTTATCTATTTATTTACTCATTTACTGATTTATTTGTTCATTCACTCATTCATTCATTCACGCATTTATTTATTCATTCATTTATCTATCCATTCATTCATTCATTTACTTATTTGCTTGCTTGCTTATTCATTCATTTATTTGTTTGTTTATTCATTCATTCATCTATTTATTCATTCATCTATTTATTTATCTATTCATTTATCTATCTATTCATTCATTTGTTTGTTTATTCATTCATTCATCTATTTATCTATTTATTCATTTATCTATCCATTCATTCATTTATTCATTCATTCATTTATTTGTTTGTTTGTTCATTCATTCATTCATCTATTTAATTATCTATTTACTCATTTATCTATCTATTCATTCATTCATTCATTTACTTACTTATCTATTTATTTACTCATTTACTGATTTATTTGTTCATTCACTCATTCATTCATTCATGCATTTATTTATTCATTCATCTATCTATTCATTCATTCATTCATTTACTTATTTGCTTGCTTGCTTATTCATTCATTCATTTATTTGTTTATTTATTCATTCATTTGCTTTTCCACCACAGTAGGCCTCTCCTAATGCAGTACAGGATAGTTTAGTGTTTGGGAGAGCTGCATTGTCAGACTTTTCATTCATATTGAGCTTGTAGTCCACTAAAAACCCTCCACATCAGTTTTGCATGACTTCTTGTCTAGCCATATTTCTGTCATCTTGATTTTGTGCTATTGATTTTTTTTAATTTAGTATGGAAACTTTACAGCTATTTCTATTAAATCAACCTCATCTGATCACTAATGTCTCACTAACTAGACAGTGAATTCTGTGAGGTCAGAGATCTCTTTCTTCTGTCTCCCTCAAGACTTACAATGAGTGCTGGATACAAAGTAGTAACAAGGGTAGGGCAAGCGGAGCTTTGCCACAGGGTGCCAAAATTTAGAGACCTTTGACAGTACTTATAGTCCTTCAGCAGCACAAAAGCAAATGAGCTTAGCACCTAGATAACAAGGATAATTGGTTCAATATGAAAGGATTAGAGGGTGCATTTCCCTTTCATACACACTGCCCCCCCCACTTGCTCTGTGGCACCTACATCCCAGATGTGCTCCTCTTCCCCCTGGATCCCACTTATTCTGCTCTTCCCTACCAAACATCAGTCCAATTTGTCTTAAAATTTTGATTTGAGGGTTTCTTCTTGCCACATGTCTCAGGTGCAGAAATTGGCCTGGACACATAGTTACTCCATAAAGACTTTTAGAATGTGATTATTCAAATGTGAAGCTGTGTTGGGAGTTAGTTAGCATCTCAAGGTAGGGAAGGTGTTAGACTAAGAAAGGAAGAGGAAATTAAGGAGTCAAAGGAAGGGCTTAATGCTGATCCTAGAATTCAGAGGCAAGAGAAGACGTTAGTGATTGAGAGCTCTGCTCCCCTCCCAAAAAGAGCCCAACTCCCCATTTTGCAGAGGAGATAACTGAGGCACAAGAGAGATAAAGGATTTTTCCCCCACTGAGCTATTTAAAATAGCCTTTGGTGGAAATTTGAACCCAGTTCTTATCCCTTCAGCATTCTTTTCACTCTACCTTGCTGTCTTCCCTGACCTTTAAAGGTAAAATGATGTGTCTAAGGTTATATAAGTATTGAGTGGTAGCATTGGAACTCAGGCCCACATCTTCTGACTGGATAGTTCCTCGTTCTCTTCTACTTGGTGTGTTGTATTGATCTTTCCCCATGCTAAAGACTGGGTTCTTTGACTTCCTGGGGGTGTCGAAGCTTTCTCTATGAGAACGTTGGAGTGCGGTGCCTCAGTGCCTAGATTTCTCACAAATTACTGGGCCCACAGCCAGGCGTTCACCCTGGCAAGGACTCCAGCATCTGGGTCTGTGGGAGGTGGTTGACAGAACCCCCAGGGCATTGAATTTTGGCTCAGTGCCTCCCACAGTCTGTTTCCTTTGGATTCCCATTTTCATGTGCCCAGTGGAAGATCAGAGGCTCAGTTCCCTTTGCCAATCTAGCAGAACATCTCTTGTGGTGTCTGCTGGTGAATATTGGTTTTGGACTTTTGACGTGTGCTGACCTGTAATTCCCAGCACCAGCAGCTGCCACCTCATCCTCAGCTGTTATTTTTTATGCCCTTCTCCCTACTTTCAGCTTGGAGTCTTGGGTAGCCAGCAAGGCATGGATAGGACCAGGAGAGGCTGAACACAAGATGGCGGGAGTGGGGCAGAAGTCACCATGGGACAGCCTGGAAGCCAGGAGCTGGTTCACAACCCAGAGAACATTGAGTTCATCCCACTGTCTCCAAGCAGAGAAACATTCATCATCCAGCAGTGCTGGCAGTGATGAAGAGAGGTCTGGGTACGGAAACCTGCCATTTGGATAAGCCGTTCCTTTGAGCCTCAGCTTCCTCATCTCTAAAATAGGAGGCAATCATAATACATGTAATCGCTATCTCCCAGGGTTATTATTGTGAGAAAAGTACTTTGGAAGCTTAAGTGTTGTAGAAAGTTGGGAGAAAGAGTATCATGCTAAGATCTCCTCCAATTCTGACAGCCTGTGGTGGTGGTGATGGTGGTGATGGTGGTGGTAGTGATGGTGGTGGTGGTGGTGGTGGTGATGTGGTGGTGGTGGTGGTGGTGGTGATGGTGATGGTGGTGGTGGTGATGTGGTGGTGGTGGTGGTGGTGGTGATGGTGGTGGTGGTGGTGGGGATAGTGATGATGGTGATGGTGGTGGTGGTAGTGGTGGTGGCAGTCTTCCTAAAGGGTTAACTTCCTCAAGATACACTGCCCATGCCTTACTCTTTCCTACCTGTGTCTTTCTGCCAAGCCTCTTCTCTCCTCTTATGCAATTTTTACCATCCTTCAAGGCTCAGATCATATGTCATTTCTTCCAGTATGCCCTCCCTGACCTCCCCCCAGCCTCTCTCTTATATAACGTCTACTGTCCTTACCACTAAGCATGGTCCTTCGTTGTGTGATATCTCAAGCAATGGATACCACTCTGTGGTCTGAAGGCTCTGTGAGGGATGGAGAGAAGAGGATATCTCAGAGCTATTATCATCAACAAGGATTTAGGAATTGCCCACTATTTGCCAGGCACTCTACTGGGAATTAGAGTTACAAAGACAAAAACACAACAATGCCTGGCTGAAGAAGCTTACATTCTACCAGAGGAAACAATATGTGTCTGTATAAGTACATCCAAATAACATGCCAACTAGGTAGAAGAGATTATTTTTCTTGAGAAAAGGTGGAGTTGAGAGATTAATAAAGACCAGTAGATGGTAACATTTGAGCTGAGCTTAGAGATTCTAAGAGGATATTTTAAGAGATCTCCCAGTCCATAAGGTTGCCAACTATTATTGTTCTGATTTTTATTTCACACCAACAAAATATGCAACTTTTCAATCTATTGTGTATTGTGGTTCATGGGATAACAGATTTAGAGCTTTAGAAGGGACCTTAGGGGTCCAGTTCCCTCATTATATAGATGGGGAAACTGAGGCTCAGAGAGCTTAAGGGACTTGCCCAAAGTCACATGGTTAAGAAAGGGACAGAGGTGGGATTTTGAGCTCAGGTCCTTTGTCTCAGGAGTTGGTGCCCTCCCCAGTGCACCACACCACCTCTGAGATTTGAGTTCATGCTATAAATGCCTTGAGGGCAGGGATCAGGGCTCGCTTATCTGTGTCTCTTCTCTGTGCTCAGTCAGCCACGCACAGAGCTCTTAGCTCTTAGACACCGAAGGCAGTTAACAAGTGTCACTGGAACAGAAATGAATTGATTTCCACAGACTATCCCCCTGAAATCCCCATCAGTCACATGAAGGACCCGCAAAATATTTAAAACTTTTAAAAGGGGTAGTCATACTCAAAAAGATGGGGACCCAATGATCTAGTGCTTGCTTCTGTTTCATGTATATTGGTACCATCTGCCCAACAACACAATGAACTTCTTGAGAGGTTTGTATTCCTAAGAGAGCTAGAAGTGCTGGCCCCAAGGTAGCCCTGCATGTTGTATCCTGGAAGAACACAAGAACTAGGAGTCTGAGGACCTGGATTCTAGACTTGTCCCCAACATTTAATGGCTGTATGGCCCGCCCTACTGGACCTCTGTTTCTTCAACTGTGAAATGGTAATGGTGGACCAGATGATATCTAAGGGCCTTCCCAGCTCTGACATTCTGTATTCTAAGGGCTCTCCCAGCTCTGACGTTCTCTTTCCCTTTTTTTTTTGTTTGTTTGTTTTTTGTTTGTTTGCTGGTGAGGCAGTTGGGTTAAGTGACTTGCCCAGGGTCACACAGCTGGTAAGTGTCAAGTGTCTGAGGCTGGATTTGAACTCAGGTCCTCCTGACTCCAAGGCTGGAGCTTTATCCACTGCGCCCCTGACATTCTCTTTCCTAAGGCCCCTCCCAGCTCTGACATTCCTTTTTGTGAGACCCCTTCTACTTCATATGGCTTCTGTTCTAAGGTCCTTTCCAGGTCTAATATTCAGTGTTCTAAACTGTCTTCCAGTTCTGACACTCTCTGGTCTAAGTCAATACCCACTGAGGAATCAATGTGTTTTGTCTTGCTTGGCAGCACACAGGAATGGGCTTCCTAACCTCTGGAGGCCTAGAAGTCTGCACTTTAACTTAATTGTCTGCATGTTTGGGGAAATGGATGACTATTAAGTAAACAGAGCTGATGCCAGCAGATTCTGATGGGGGATAATAATAATAGCTGACATTGATAAAAGACTTTACAACTTACAAAGCACTTTGCTTATATTGCCTCATTTGAACCTCACACAACAACCCCCTGCGAAGGCAGTGTGGACGTTGTAATCCCCATTTTACAGATGGAGAAACTGAGGGGCAGGGGCTATTTGGTGACTTGCCTGAGCTTCCGCAGCTCTGAAGTACCAGAGCTGGGACCTGAATCTCGGTTGTCTGACTTGGGATCTTGTCCTCTTTTCCCCAGCTGCCTCACATGCTGCTGGCACCGCCCAATTTCTTCAGAGTCTGGTAGGGTTTCAGTAAAAGATGCAATGACTCATTCATTTGTTGAATGATAAGACTCTTCTGTCCAACTTTGCTTCTCATCATGGTATCCAGCAGAGAGGGAGGTCCCCATGACGTCAATACTCCACGCCCACAGTCTGCTGTAGGTGGAATAGTTCTGGAAAGACATCTCTGCTGACCTTTAGCCCCAGCCAAGAAAGCTGATAACTCTAGGGATAATCGGGAGTCACGGAACCTTAGAACATTTGGCCTAAAAAGAATTGCAGAGAGCGTTGTGTCGGATTTTCTCATTTTACAGATGAGGAAAATAGTTTTGATGATGAGAAGTGACTTCATACAACAAGGCTCTCCTCACTCTGGGCCCGGTGGGCTCTCCACTTGTGGCCACATTGCCTCCCTGGTCATCTCCTTCCTTCCTGCCCCCCTCCTCCCCGCCAGCCGGCCATCCATCATTCTGTCCCTCACAGAGGTTAAGTGGGTCCCTGAACAGCAGATCCAGAATATCCTGGAGATCCGGGCTTCACAATGCCGGGCGCTGTTACCACACCACCAGCCCAGCTGAGGAAGATTGAGTTTCAGTTTGCTCTCCTGGCTTTCGTCCAGGTAAAGCAAATTTGGTGTCGGAGGGAAAGAACACACGCCTGAGATTGGCTTTGCTGAGACACACTTAACTTGGGACTGTGAAAATATTATACGAAGGCTCCAGTTTGGCACCAAAAGCAGATAGGGGGCCTTTGAGCCAGGAGGAGGGTAAATAGGTATATATGCATTGGAGATCCTTGAGGCAGAAGGATTTCTCATTAGTTGGCTTAAGAGACTGAAGCCTGAATGTTAAGGCCAAGGTAGAAAAATACCTTTTTTTGTCTCTTGCTAGCGTTCATTTCAATAAATGCCTGCTGAGGCAGAACAGCGGAAGCAATAGTGTGCCTAGAGTCAAGAAATCAAGGTTCTTGTCTTGGCGTTGCTGCTGCCTAGCTATCTGGGCCTCGGTTTCCTCTTCCAAAAAAAAGAGGGACTTTGATTGGATGATCTCCATGGTTCCTCCTAACTCTGATGTTCTATGTGTTCAGGTCCCTTTCAGATTTAATATTCAAAGTTCTCGTGTTCTATTTTTTAAGCAGTTCTGACATCTTGTGTTCTAAAGTCCCTTCTATCTCAAACATTCTGTGGGTCTGATTCTTTTCTGGGGAGGTGGTTAGAAAAAGCAGGAAGGCCCGGTTACTTCTGGATGAACATGGTTTACGCCTCGCTATCCCAGACTGCCCCCCACCCCATCCCTTGTCTCTAGGACAGAACTGTATCTGGTTCATCTTTACATTTTCCACATAATGCCCAGTGTATAGTGAGCATTCAGTCAATATTTGTTGGGAGGTTTTCTCATACCAGAGATGGGCAGTGATGACCTATCCGTTCTCCAGCCTTAATTGGCATTTGCAAGATGGCTGAGGTTTATGGAAATAAATTTGATTCAATGTGCTAAATGCCTGATATATGTAGAGTTTTTGGCAGCCTGGGAATAATGATGATAATAGTTATTATTATAATTATTAGAGCTAGCATCTATAACATGGTATGCGAATCGCTTAATATATGTTAAATCATTTGATTACAAAGATAAATGAGACATAGATCCTGCCCTGATGGAGCTTGTGGCCCATATACAAGCAGCCAGAACGAACAATAGCATATGGCAAGTATGTAAGAGATGTACACAGCTTATATCCTTATTTTGGCTATACTTGTATATGTACTTGTTATCTCCCTGCTAGAGTGTAAACTCCTTGAGGACAGGAATTGTTATGCTTTTTATTTGCATCCCCCACCCCTGCCCCAGTGCATAGCACAGTTGCTGGAATATGGCACTTACTGAGTTATTATGGGTCAGACGAGATATCCCCTAACATCCCTTTCAAGGCTCAAATTCTAAGATTCTGTGAAATGCTTGCTGGTTGATGGATTGATTGAAAGGGCCTGGTAAGATCTGGAGAAGGTTCATTCCTGACTAGGGGAAGATAATGAAGGAGGACGTCTTTGAGGAAATTACATTGGAGCTGGGTCTTAAAGGGTGGCCAGGCTTTCTACGAGGAAAGATGGGGATGTGTTACGATTTGGGGGGGGGGTCCATGGAGCTCCTACCACACTCCCTTCTTCAATTTGTAGCAAAGAAAGACCATTCCAGCAAGTTAATCCCTCTCTAGTGACCTATGTGGTCCCTTCTAGCCTGAAACCTTGGCATCGTGTGAAATTCCAGAATTTTTTTTCTTCTTTTTTATCCTTCTACTTGTTTGACCTTCCCAGGTTCAGCATGACCTTCTTGGAGAGCTTGGTGGGAGAACTGGTTTGACCCTCCCCGAGAGAGATGAACCAGGGCCAAAAGAGGCTCTGGTCATGAACCAAAGGAGCCAGCCCATTTGACTTCAGCCAGATTCCCGGCTTGCTGGGCCTCTTGCTGGGAAAACGTGGCCTTGCCTTGGCCTCTCCTGCCCTGAGGCCTGATGACTGAGCAGAAGCCAGAAGTTCATCACCCCTTCTAATAGCCTTTTGTTCTAAGGGCCCTTCCAACTGTTAAATCTAGGAATTTGCAGTTTTCAGCTTCCAGGCTTTGGAGAGTTTCCACAATCTGGGAGCCTTAACTATTCATCTGACTTTATTTGAGCATGATAATAATAATGATAATGATGATAATAATAATAATAATAGCATTCATATATTTTAAGATTTGAAAAGCAAATATAACATTTTATATCATTTGATCTGCACAACAACCCCGGGAGGGAGGTGCTATTATAAATCTCCCCATTTTACAGAGGAGGAAACTGAGGCTTAGAGATGTTAAGTGATTTGTTCATCATCACACAGCTAGTAGGTGTCTGGGGCAGGATGTGAACACAGGCTTTTTCTCACTCCAGGCCCAATGCTCTTACCCACTGTGACACCTAGGATTTCAAAAAGAGAAATCTGAGGGTCAGGGGACAGTGAGGATTCTGGTGGAGGGAGGCAGATTTAACAGGCTGATATCTCATTCTTTTCTTCATTCTGTACCAAGGAAGGAACCTTAGGACAAATGCCAGAGAAAGGAACCTTAGGAGAATGCCAGAGCTGGGAGGGCATTATGTATGTCAGATGTGGGAGGGCCCTTAGAACACAGGATGTCAGAGCTGGGGGGGCCCTTAGAACACAGAATGTCAGAGCTGGGAAGGGCCAGTAAGGCCTTTGCCAAGACTATAAAAGAGATAACCATGATTTCAGCCACGGATCTCAATAAGATCCAATGGGGTTAGTCCCAGAGTTGATTGGGATCTATATGTAGATTGCATATAGGACAGGCAGGATTAAGATTAATGGGGGGGGGGGGCATGAAGAATCTTGCCTTTGTCACTTAACTGTGTTACTCCACTAAGAAACATTTATTATTATTGTTGTTGAACTGTTTTTCAGTTGTGTCCGACTCTCTGTGACCCCACTTGGGGTTTTCTTGGACAAGATCCTGGAGTGGTTTGCCATTTTCCTCTCGAGCTCATTTTACAGCTTAGGAAACTGAGGCAAACAGGGTTAATTTACCCTGGGCCCAATACTCTATTCACTGCATCACCTAGTTACCTAAAAACATTTACGCTCCTGTGATAAGACACCATGGTAGATGCTGGTGTCGAACAGGCATCCTCAAGGAAGTGAGTGAATACAAAATAATTTTAGGGAAGGGAAATATCAGCATCTGGGAAAACAAGAAAATTAGGTGGTGATTCCATTGGACTTTGAAGAAAGTGAGGGATGATGAGGTAAGAGGTAGGAGGTAAGGAGGGAGGGCATCCCAGGCATCTGGCACTGCCTGGGCAAAAGCACAAGGTGGGGATGGAATGTCAGTTATGAGAAACATTAAGAAGACTTAAGTTCGGCTGGAACATAAAGAGAGAAAAGGGATGTGTAATAAGCTTGGATAAGTAGGTTGAACCCAGATTATGAGGGATTTTAGATGCCAAACAGAATAGCTTTTATTTTATCCTAGAGGCAAGAAGGGGTCACTAGAGATGTCTGAACAAAGGAGTCAGATCTCTGATTGAGAAGGGTTGTTTTGGTGGTTGTCCAGAGGATGGGCTAGAGAGGCAGGGAGGCCAATGGGGAGGTTGTGGCACTGGTCCAGGCAAGAGGGGATGAGGACCGTAGAAGGCTGTGAGTATGTGAGTGGAGAAGAAAGGGATCAATGTATGCCATATTGGGGAAGTAGAATCAGTAAACCATATTGACACATTGGACGGGGGTGGAGGCAGGGAGGAAGGGAAAGGGAATTTGAGGAAGTCTGAGGTTGAGAACAGGCATGATCGTGGTGTCCTTGACAGGAATAGGAAAATTAGGAAGAAGAAGAATTGGGGAAAGAGAGGCAGATGTAATGAATTCTTCTTCTCAGTTCAATGACCAACCATGATTCCCATGGTTCTCATGGAACCCACCTCCCAATGGAGAGGGGATGGTTTCAAGATACGGAATGAGATCCAGGTTTTTCAACACGGCCAAGTGTGGGAATTTGCTTTGCTTGACTGTGCATATTTGTTACGAGGGTTTGTTTTTCTTTGTTTATTTTTGCAGTGGAGGGGTGTGTGTGTGTGTGTGTGTGTGTGTGTGTGTGTGTGTGTGTGTGTGTGTGTGTGTAAGAGAGAAAATAAATATTTGTTCATGGAAAGACAAAATAAAATTTTAAAAATGAAACCTATGGCAGACAAACAAAAGGAAATATAATGAGTTCTGTTCGTCTAAATACTTCTTCCTCTGTGAAGGGAGGGAATGCCACCAGCACCTTCTGACAGATTTGGGCTCAACGTAAAGAAGAACTTGCTAACAGTGAGAGCTGTCCAGAGGTGGATGAGGCTGCCTCAAGGGGTTAAGGCGGTCCTCAAGCAGAGGGGGGTGACCATTTGGGGGGGTGGGGAAGGGGTTCCTGTTCAACTGTGGACTAGGTTAGGTGCCCTTCACAGTCTCTAAGTCGGTGGTGCTCCGCTCTATTTGTGTGCCTTTGTGGCCAGCATTCCCCAGTCCTCATCCCACAGACAAGGCCAGGCCATCCCTGACTCGCATTGAGCCCTGCCCTGAGCCGCCACCTCACAGGTCCCGGGGGCCAGCAGCAAGTGGCCGATGGAAAGCATGTTCTGAGCGCGAAGGCCAGGCATTTATCCCTAAGCAGCCCACGGGGAGGGGAGCGGTTGCTGTTGGGAAGGCGTCCAACCCGCTCTCTGGTAGCTATGAGCAGCTGTGGGTTTATTTACAGCCTGGGACATGGGAAGCATCTCTGCGGGGAAGCTGGCCAAGGAGAGAAGGGAACACGCAGGGCCACCTCCCCGGGGTGCTGTGGGCAGGGCAGGGATGGGCAGACTGTCCGGAGCCTGGTGGAGCTTCTATCCTCCCTCTGCCAGGCCCTCGGCCCTTCTGCTCACTGCCCGCCCTCCCTCTCTGCCTGCCACCTGAGGATAAGCCTTCAGCTCTCCATGCCTTTGGCCACTGGTGACTGCCCCTTCTTCCTTCCCTTGACTTCTAAAACACTAGGCTTTCTGGGTTCTCCTCCTGTGTCTCATGCTGCTCTTTCTTGCTTGTAGAATCACAGATTTAGAGCCAGAAGGGACTATAGAGGCCATTTGGTCCAGCCCCTTATTAACAGATGGAGAAACTGAGGCCTGAGGAGGTTAGATGTCTGGCCCAAAGTCATGTGGACAGTGAGTGTAAGATGTGGCATTCTAACTCAAGTCCTCTTTCTACTGTACCCTACATAGGATTATAGATCTAGAAGTGGAAGGGGCCTGAGAGGCCATCTATTTCAGCTGCTTCATTTTACAGATGAGTAAACTGAGGCCCAGGTGGTAGTAAGCAACAGAGGTAAGTAACCTAGGTCTTTCTTTACCCAATCCTTCCCTCCTAACTGTATCTTGGAAGGCAGCGGTCTCCGAAGTGGGCCTTGACCTCAAGGAGTATGCGATCACTCGATCATAGGCTAGGAAGAGTGGTCACGTCCTACCCACCCCACAGCAGCCAATCACAGGGCTTGTGTGTGCACAACCAGACTCCCCAGCTCTACCTTCTTGCACTACCTGGGCTCTGCAAGCCTCTGCTTTTCTTCCCATCGGGTGTACCCTGAGATAGTTATAACCTAACTCCCTCTCCCCCACCCCCCACCAGCAGCTGCCTTTGGGAAAATCCTTCCCCCTGCCCAGAATATCCACACTCAGCCCCCCAGATCCTCATGTGGCAGCAAAGGTCTTTTCATGGCACTCCTCTATTCCATAAACTCCCGTGTCTCTGGTGATTCTGGGATCAGCCATTATTTCATCATTATCTCATCCATTTTTAAATTTCTACTTTTGTATAAGTTTTATGATGTAGTGATTGGCACAATAGCAAATGTATCTAACTTATAAATATCTGAATAAATGTTCCTCCTGATTTTCCCAAAAGCCTTAGTGCAGTTCTAAGCTATTGAAGCTTCAATAAGCTAGGACTTTGGGGACACCTCATACTCTCGGGGGGGGGGGCACGCCTCAATTTTTTTTTCTAATGGGATGTGTGATCACTGCCGTAAGGCCCAGTCCTCTGCCCGCCCTGCCCCCTCTGCTGATGCCTCCCAGATCTCTTTGTTCATTGGTTCATTCATCTATTTGTTCCATTTGGGTTGTTTCAGTTGTGTTTGACTCCTCAAGACTCCAATTGGTTTTTGTTGTTGTTGTTTTTTGGTTTTTTGCTAGGCAATGGGGTTAAGTGACTTGCCCAGGGTCACACAGCTAGTCAGTGTTATGTGTCTGAGGTTGGACTTGAACTCAGATCCTCCTGACTCCAGGTCCGGTGCTCTATCCACTGCACCACCTAACTGCCCCAGGGTTTTGTTTTGGTTTTTTTGGCAAAGATACTGGACTGGTTCTCCAATTGCCTTCTGCAGCTCATTTTGTAGATGAGGAAAGGAAGGCAAACAGGTGAAGTGGCTTTCCCAGGGGCACACTGCTAGTGAGTGTCTGAGGCCAGATTTGAATTCAAGGCTTCCTGACTCTAGGCCAGCACTCTATCCACTGTGCTACCTAGCTGCCCTGGTTCTATTACTTTCCATCTATGTGACTTTGGGCAAGTCTTTTCCTTTCTAAGCCTCAGCTTCTTCATCTGGAAAATGGAGATAGCAATGTAGCAGAGGTTCTAGAAGGCAGAGAGGAAGGGTTGGGCTGATGAGGGAGCAGGGAGCAGTAGCTTTGGGGGAAAGTTTTCATTTAGGTGGCTTTTGACTCTGATTCTCAGAAATTTGGAGAGGAGGGAAGGAGAGAGTTTACTAGCCAAAGGACAGTGAGAGATTAATAGAATAATTATTAAGCCTACTTACACCAGTGAAGGGACATGCATTCAGGGTGTGTGTAGGAGTTCTTGGCCAAGCCAAGAACCTGGCTGGCCTCCTAATGACCCCACAGGTCCACTCCCTTAGAAACACATTGACATCCACACCCAGACACCCAGATAGGTCCCTAAAGAGATAATACCAGACAGATACAAATACATATATACAAAAAGAACAGGGCTCATGTTTCTCTAGCACTATATTAGCTGCTTTCTTTACCGGCCTGGCGAGAAAAGCATTATTATCTTCATTTGTGAAGGCTTAGTGAGGCAAGTTAACTTGCCCAAGGGGCACGCGTCTAATAAGTGTCTGAGCTGGGATTCAAACCCATATCTTCTGACTTTAAGTTGGAGCTTTCCACCAAGTACACCCAAACGCCATAGCCATAACCATTTGTGTCTGTGGGTGTTTGTGTATGCATACGGGTGTACCCAAGCATACACATCCGCACAAAAGGCAGCGAGGCATAAAGTGCCCTTGCAGTCATGAAGACCCGAATTCAAGTCCAGCTAGACCAACCCCTTTATTTAACCCGTGAGACTGGGATTTCATGCCAGCTCTTTAATTGACATTCTAGTTTTCCAGATATCTCTAATCACCTTCTAGACACTTCTAGTTTTCTAAATATTTCTAGTTATTTTCTAATAATTTCTAGTTTTCCAGATATTTCTGGTTATCTTCCAGTCAAGTCTAGTTTTCTAGATATCTTTAGACACAGGATTTGAACACAGATCCTGTGCTCTGGAATTAAGAGGGCATGGGTCTAACCCTGACTCTGTTACTCCCTACCTTCATCTCTGTGGGCCTCAGTTTCTTCATCTGTAAAATGGCCTGCACAGCCACTGAGGTCCTTTTGGTCCATGGGTTTGTGATGCGATGGTGATAACCCCCATTTGAGCTGGACGAAGGCTGAGTCCAAGAGGGATGCTCTGCACAGTCCTGGTTCACATGAGGGATTCGTGGCTGAGCTGGGATCTCAACGCAGGCCTGCTGACTTTCAGGTCTGGGCTGTCTCTGGCTGACAGATGTTGGAATCCGTCTGAGGAATCTGAGACAGGATAGAGAGAGGAGGATGGTGGTAAAGGGCCGCCATTCTCCTGGGCCCAGGCAGATGGAGTTTGTAAGAATGGGAGATGATGGTCATAGACTCCCAGGTGCTGAGATCCCAGGTCATTGGCCCGTAAGGTTTAGAGCTGGAAGGGACCTTGGAGATTATCTTAGTCCAGGCCTTTCATTTTACAGATGGGGAAAACTGAGGTCCAGACAAAGGAAGCTGCCCATACTCACATAGACATTCTGTTGTTCTTATGGTCCTTTTGGATGAGACAGAGAGAGGCAGGCTAGGTGATTGAATGGTTAAATGAATCCGTAATTGGTTCAGTGACTGAGGCCAAGTTGTATCTCTCTCTCTCTCTTTTTTTTTTTTTTGCTTTTTGGTGAGGCAAACAGGGTTAAGTGACTTGCCCAGGGTCACACAGCTAATGAGTGTAAAGTGTCTGAGGCTGGATATGAACTCAGGTCCTCCTGACTCCAAGGCCAGAGCTCTATCCACTGTGCCACCTAGATGCCCACCAAATTGTATCTCTTAATGGGTTGCTGTCAACATGGAAGGAGGTCTCAAGGATCTACTTTTAGCTCTGTATGAATTAGTGGGTTTTTTTAAAAATCACATTGATAATGAGAAATAACATGGCATAATAGATTAAAAGCCAGCCCTGAAGCCAGGAATATCTGAATTCAAGTCTTGCCTTTGGAGCATACTGCCTGCGTGACCTTGGAAGTGTGTTCTATACTTGGTGCTCTAGACAAGTCCCTGAAACTATAAGTTATGAAGAAAGTATTAACCTGCTTTGCTGGAGGGATTTTCCTCACCTGGGAGTTCTCTATATCAATGAAATCACAGGTCCACTGTCCTACACTGATGAAGGAATGTACAGAAAGACAGACAGACTTAGACAAGATGTAATGGAAATCTGCCTGACCTACCTTAGAGTAGGGTTTTTGTGTGTGTGTCTGCACCCCTTGGCCAGACCAGTGAGGCCTAGGGGCCCTCTCTCAGAAGAAATGCTTTGAAATGCGGAAATTAAACACACAGGATTATAAAGGAAGCCAAAGATGTTGCATTACCAAAATAGATCTTTTTTAAAGTTCATAGATCCCAAGTTAAGAACTACTTGCTTAGAGGTCTCCAGATATGGAATGCCTTGAGAAGCAGTGGATTCCCCCTCGCTCAAGGGCCCCCTTAAGGACTGACACCCCTGGGAGTCTGTCACTCTTGGTGACTCTCATTTCTGCTCCCCCTCCTCCCACCACCCCAGTCTTCTTGTTGTCCCACAGGTAAGGGCCCCTGCAGGGAGCGGAGCTTGGGTCCTCCCATAGTCCCTTGCCAGTGTACATGGCTTCCTGTGTTCCTTTCCCACACCCCCGGCCCCTGACAGCAGTTCTCTGGACTCAGGCAGAAAGCAGGGATTCGAGGAGGTAAAGGGGATAGGGTTGAGTAGTGTTCAGGGAGCATCCTCTCTGGTGGAGGCTGATGAGAGAGAGGGAGGAGGGTGGTGACAGGGGAGAGAGTGAGAGAGATGAGAGAGAGAGAGAGAGAGAGAGAGAGAGAGAGAGAGAGAGAGAGAGAGAGAGAGAGAGAGCGCGCGCAGGTTAAAAGTTCAGCCCTTGTTCTCTGGAGGAAGAAAAATCTGTAGCGCCGGGGAGCGTGAAAAGGAGCTCTTTTCTCCAACTCCACACCAGCAGAATGGAACGTCCGTCCAATCTTCCAACTTGTCAGTGATGGAAAACTGCCCTTGGTCTGGGTTTGGGCAAGGGAGGCTGGGGCTCAAAGGGAATCGCTGTGAATGAGCCTGAGGGGATGCCAAACGTCTTTCCAACTAAGCTGGGCGCTCCTTGTGGGGAGATGGTGCATCTGCCCCCTCCCCCCAATCCATTTGCCGATATCTGTGGAGCTCAAAGTGACATACTTGGGGGGGGGGTCAGGACCCCCAGGTGCTCATATTGGTTCTCTTCCTTCATGATCTTAGCTCGGTGCCTGGTACGTAGTAGGTAATTAATACATGTTTATTGATTGATTGATTCCAGAGACCTTCGACCGACTTGAAGCTTTTCTTTTTTATTGGTAGGGGAAGGGAGGAGACAGGGAAGGTTGAAGAAGGTCAGAGCTGTAATTAGGGCCCTGAATTTAGAGGGCAGTGATGACATTTGCAAGGCTCCACAGCAGAGAAATAATAGAGCTTGACCCCTAGTTAACAAGAAATAATTATTTAAAATAGGAAGCCCCTATGTAGATGGTGGGCTCTGGGAAACTTCCCCTGTCCTGCCTTGCTCAGCCTTGCTCTGCTATTTCCCCCACCTCAAATGAGAGCACATTTCCTGCCACTTGCCCTGGGCACAAACATCCCTACTTACAGTTCTGGAGACAATCTCTTTGCCAAACCAGAACTTTCCTGTAAATTTCTGCTTTTAACCTAGACCAAAAGAGATGATACACTCCAGGGAATCAACCTCAGGCCATGGAAATGCTGAACAAAATATAACCTTGTCGCCTTGTCCCAGGGTCAACCTAACTGAATGTAGGTCAGGTCACCATCTCTCTTTTTCCAAGAAAGATGGCAGGTCCATAAAAGAAAGGAAAGCATGTGTCTTCCCCCAACAAGGAGACAGGGCTGTTGGAGAGAAAGCTAGTCAGGTCCATGCAGTGTATGGATAGGGCCAGTGGAAGGGGAAGGGCAACCCAATAAAAAGGCAGAGATCAATGAAAGTGTGGAGAGGGTGAGGCTAATGAAAGGGGCAGGGTCTCTATGGGGAGAGGCCGGTACTCATATAGACCATATCTCATTCTTGAGGTACTTTAGATGAGATGGAGAGAGGCAGGCTAGGTGACTGAATGGTTAATTGAATCCATAATTGATTCAGTGACTGAGCTGAAGTCTTAATGGGTTACTGTCAACATGAAGGGAGGTCACTAGTGGAGTGCAGCTAGGTGATGCAGTGAATAGAGCACCTGGCCTGGAGTCAGGAAGACCTGAGTTCAAATCTGGCCTCAGACACTTAACTAGCTGCGTGACCCAGGGCAAGTCACTTCACCTTGTTTGCCTCAGTTTCCTCATCTGTAAAATGAGTTGGAGAAGGAAATGGCCAACCTCTCTAGGATCTTTGCCAAGAAAACCCCAAATGGGGGCACAAAGAGTCAGATACAACTGAAAAAGCGACTGAATAGCAACACACAGATCTTTAGATCCCTGTGGGAATGAATGAAAAAGATAGAGGAGGTGCCAGCACTGGACAAGCCAATTAAAAAAGTGAAAGCTCTAATCCTTACCCTACACACACACACACACACACACACACACACACCCCCACTGGAGAAGATGGCAGTGGAAAGAGTGGGAGGAGCTGATGGAAACCTTGGCCCAGGCCTGAACCCCATCCCCAGGCACTTGACTTGTGCCCACAGAGCTGGGATGCAGGGAATTGAGACATACACAAAATTGTCCCTGATGGTGCCAAAAAAAAAAAAAGACCCAAGACTCCCACGCGCCCCATTTGCTTTACCATGCTGCATTTATTCAACATTTCGTTTGTGTTTTCTCTTTGCTGGGGAAGATGGGGAGACCAGGGTGACCAAAACTGGCCTCCTCAAGCTGTGAATCACAAACAGTTTTAATCCAAGGCATGACGTGATAGGAGAAACATGGACAAAATGGGAGGTTCCACTCTGGGAGGGGCCGTTAAGTGGGAGAGGCATTAGAACGGCTCTGCTTAGCCCCCAAGGACAGAAGCAGGGCCAGTGGCACAGAGGCTGCAACAACTGACTTTGGCTTAGTAAAAGGAGCACTTTCTAACAGAACATTGTTCAGAAGCACGGCATAGAAAGACAGTGATGTACCCTTCGCTGGAGGCTGCATGACCGCTTGGGGGGGATGCTCTCTCTCTTCGGCCGTGGCTGGCCTAGGCGGCCCCTTTCCCTCGCTAAGCTAAATGTGCAATTCTCTGAGATAACTTCTTGTCTGGGAGAGGGAGGGATGGGTAAGAGATCAGGAAAGCCTCCCTGGAGGAGGAGGCAGAGAGGGCAAGTCTCAGGAAAGGGAGAATCCTGGAGGGAGGTAAGGGGCGGGGAGGGCAAGAAGTCTGGAGAGCGGCAGAGGCTGGGGGGCTTTGTGGTTAGCCCTCAGACCAGCTAGGTTTTTTTTTATGGTGCTTTTAGCTCCAGCCCCCAAGCAGTTCAATCCTCCCTCTTCCCCTTGGGCTTTTACCGGCTCCCCTCTTTCTTTCCTCATCATTGCCTTTCCTCAGCCTTGGAGCCTGGGGGATTCCACGGCCATAGCTCGGGAGCTGGAAGAGATCTCAGAGGCCTGCTAGTTCAGCCTGTTCATTTGGTTTTTCAAAAATATATTTTTTTATTCTGAGCATAACAACCACCAAGTTAAATGAGCATCCATTTCCATATACAAAACGGAACAGGAAAAAGCAATGTACATGATATGGTGAATCTCTTTTATTAACAACTTCCATTTACTTTAACGTGTATTATAAATTCAACATGCACCTTTCAAAACTGCCCAGCCTGTGTGCGTTTCCTTTTGGCCTTCCTTCTGTTCTGTGCATTAAAAAAAAAATACTTCAATGACCTTTTTTTTTTCTTTTGGGTAGGGAGTACAATCCTATAAATACCTCTCCCTCTTTCCTCCCCCAAGTTGAAAAAAAAAGAAAGAAAAACAAAACTCGTAACAATCATGTATAGTCAAACACAACAGATTCTCATATTGACCATATTAAAAATGTGGGTTTCATTCTACTTTCTGAATCCAGTCCCGGTCTGTCAGGAAGTGGGGAGTATTATTCATTGTCAGTTTTTTGGAATCTTGCTAACCCTTTCATTTTACAGATGAAAAAACAGAGACCCAAAGAGATTAATTGACTTGCCTAAGGTCATATAGGTAGGAAGCATCAGAGATGTGATTTGAACACAGCTCCTCTGAGACAGCTAGGTGGGCCAATATACACAGCTCTGGGTCTGGAGTCAGGAAGACCTGAGTTCAAATGTAGCCTCAGACCCTGGGCAAGTCACTAGACTTTTGTCTACTTCAGTTTCCCCAACTGTAAAAGAGGGATACTCACAGTACCTCCCTCCCAGGGTTGTCGTGAGGATCAAACAAGGTAATATTTGTAAAGTGCTTAGCACAAGGCCTGATACGGAGTAGGCATTTAATAAATGCATATGTCCTTCCCTTTCCCTTCCCCTTCTGACTCAGAGCCAGGGCTCAATTTTTTTTAAATCATAAATTTAACAGACATCAACAAAAATCAACATTTCTATATAAAGAAAAACAAACCAGGATTGCATATGAAACTGGGAATTTGTTACAAATAGCTTGTCTTTTTAAAACTTTTTCTAAAAACAACAAAACAAAACAGTCTTGTATTAATTAGATGAAGAAAGTTGCCCGGTTTGTGTCAACCCTTCTGAACATTTTTGTTTTCTTCTGGGTATTTTAAAAATATTTGATTTATGTTCCTTTCTCTTTCGTTTCCTTTTGCATCTTTCTGACCACCCACCAACTCACCTCCGTCCTCCCACCCACCCCATTGAAGCCTTCCCTTGTGGCAAATAAGCCTAGTGAAGCAATACGTGTCTCATTCTTACCAGGGGTTCTTAGCCTGGGGAGAGGGAGGGGAAGTCCATGAACTTTAAAAAAATGATTTTTTTGAAAACTGTATTTCAAAATAATTGGCTTTCTTCGTAACCCTGTGGACTTTAGTTTATGCTCTTAAAAACCCAATTCTGAGAAGGGCTCTATAGGCTTCACCAGATTGCCAAAGGGGTCCCTGCCCTCAAAACAGGTTAAGAGCCTCTGGCCTAGTCCATCATCTCTCAGCCAACAGAGGTCTCCTGAGGTCCTGATGGGTCGCTGCTTTGAAGCTGCTCTCAAGGCTTCCCTCCATGTAACTGAGATCACCTCACAAGGCAGGTTCTTTCTGCTGTGCCATACTGCCTTATGAATCCTCTAAGCTGAAGAGGTTTGGGGGAGGCAGGGGGTTGAGGTTTGTCGCCAAGAGCCCAGGCTGTCTCAGGCCTCGTTATGTCTCCTGTTCCCCTGACCCTGTGTTCTCCTTGCAGAAACGCTGATGGATTCAACCACGGCCACTGCAGAGCTGGGCTGGATTGTACATCCTTCATCCGGGGTGAGTTGATGCTTCCACCTGTGTGAAAGGTTAACTTTGGAGGCTCTAGGATGCCTGGACTGTGGACGTGGGTGCGAGACACACCGCTGGGCTTCCTTCCCCCACTCCCATTCAGGGGTCATTATGCACACTCTTCAATCAGGCAGTGAATACACCTTTATTAAGTCCCTGTCCTGTGCCAGCTCCTGGAGATGAAGTGTTGAAAACCAAAGCCTGTTCCATCCTAAAGCTTACATTCTGCTGAGGAGGGGAGGGCAATGAGCAACATGTACCCAGATAAATAGATACAAAATATTTATAAAATTAATACAAATTCAGATGCCTTCCTCTCTGGCTCCCTGGACAGCATCACCCCAGCATGGTCCCTGCCTTCTCAGACTTCTCAGGCTAGAAGGTCCTTAGAAGGCTCCTTACTTGGCCCATCTTTTAAGCCTTTTAGCTTGGAACTGAGGAACGTTCCTCAATGTTAGAACGTTGAATGTTAGAACTAAAAGGAATTCTAGAAGGACTCTCAGGATGTGGAAGTTCAGAGCTCAGAGGGTCCTTAGAACATAGAATATCTGAACTGGAAGGAGTCTTAGAACAGAGAATGTCAGATCTGGGAAGGCCCAGAATGTCAAAGCTGGGAGGGCCCTTAGAACACAGAATGTTGGAGCTGGGAGGGCCCTTAGAACACAGGATGTCAGAGCTGGCAGAGCCCTTAGAGCACAGGATGTCAGAGCTGGGAGGGCCCTTAGAGCACAGGATGTCAGAGCTGGGAGGAACCTTAGAGCACAGGATGTCAGAGCCGGGAGGGCCTTTAAAGCACAGGATGTCAGAGCTGTCAGGGCCCTTAGAGCACAGGATGTCAGAGCGGGGAGGGTCCTTAGAGCACAGGATGTCAGATCTGGGAGGGCCCTTAGAGCACAGGATGTCAGAGCTGGGAGGAACCTTAGAACACAGGGTGACAGAGTTGGGAGGAAACTTAGAACACAGGATGTCAGAGCTGGGAGGGCCCTTAGAGCACAGAATGTCAGAGCTGGGAGGGCCCTTAGAGCACAGAATCTTAGAACTAGAGGGGACCTTAGAACATGAGCTGGGAAAGACTTTAGAACTTGGAAAGTTAGAGCTGGGAGGGCTCTTAAAGTATAGAATGGTGGAGATGGAAGTGACCTAAAAGGTCTAGTTCCACCTTCTCACTTTATAGAAAGGAATAAGGCTCCTACAAGGCAGTGACTTGCCTAGGGTCACACAGCAAGGAAGTATCAGAGCCCAGGTCTTCTGGCACCAGGTTCAAGACTGTTACCAGCACATTACCCCAACCCGACCTTGAGCTTTGTAGATCTAACCTTGGAGGGTCCATTGGTAAATCAATGGAGAGAGGCTTGTGTGAGAGTATAGGCGTTGTGAGTTCCTTCCTTACACACCAGAGAGGTAGCTGATGCAAGGATTATTCCCCTAGTGCCCAGAGGGGTGAAGTCACTTGCCCAGGGTCACATTGCTTGTCACTGGTGGGGCTTGAGCCGTGGTCCCCTGACTTCAGTTCATTCCTCTTTCCTCTATCACATCGGCCTACAGCCCTGAGCAGCCTCTCTTGGGGGACCCTTATGGGCTCTCTGTCCCTTCCTCTTCCCTCTGCACTGTCTCCTAGTTCCTGAACCCTCACCACACCCATCAGGCCCAATGGCCTCTGTGGCTACTGGGAATCAGCTGTTGCTTCCAAGACAGTGCAAGAGGGAGGGTCCCCTGGGGCTGGACTCTTTTCCTCCCTCTCTTTGTGTCCTTCATTTTTCTGATACAAAGCAGGGCCTGCCACCTCCACTCACTCCCACCCTTGGCCCCCATCCCACCTCCGGCCTAGTAATGAGGGCAGGTCTGGCTGCAGGCAGCCTGAATGCATTATTTGGGGTGTTTAGTCTGTGAGTCCTTGGCATGTTAATTAGAGAGAGGGGAGAAAGGCAGCGTGCTCTAATTAAGTGTTCTAATTAAGTTCTGAAGAACAGCAGCTGTAACAAGGGGGTGACTTTGTCACATGGTGGAGCAATAAGGAAAGGGGGACTCTGGAGGGGCGAGGAATGGGGAGGAGCTTGGTTGGGAAGCCCGGGGATCTGCTGTTCCCAATCCCGAGCTTCCCCAGGCTCACCTGCCCTTCCCAAGTCCAGCCCCTCAGCCTCCTCCTAGGCCCCACCCCAGCCCTGTCTGTGTCTAAGCGCCCCCTAGGCCCTAACCCACAATAACTAGCACGGCTACCCTCTGAACAAAGCAGGGGTTCTTGATCTTTGTTGTAGGATGGATCCTTCCATGGTCGGTGTCTGGGGAAGCCTGTGGAGGTTTTAAGATGCTTAACATAAGACACTTAAGCTCATAAAGGAAAACAATTGTATTGAAATAAAGATGACATTTTTCCCATCCTGTTTCACCCTAAAATCTATCCATCGACTCCTTGGGGGATGGGTGGACCCCAGGTTAAGAACTCCATGTATTCAGCCGTCTGTGTATCCCTCCCAGCTCTCCAGCATTCACAAATGTGAAAAGCCTCTGTCCAAGTCACCGATAAAATTATGGAACAAATAGCATATTTGAAAGTTCTTTTTGCCACAAAGTACTGTACAGATAAGAGAGTTTATCATTAGTCACTCTTCTGTCCTTCTAGAAACTGAGGGCAGAAAAAGGAATGGAGTGTTGAAAGCAATAACAACAGCTAGGAATCGGCAGAGGGCCTGGAGCTGAGGTTTCATTGACAGCAACTTCCCAGGGAGAAAATTCCCTCTATCCATGCAGGTTGGCCCCTCTTGTGCAAATTAAAGTCCTAGAGAGTTGCTTATTGCACTGTGAGGTTAAGCTGCCAGCCAAGGTCACACACCCAGCATGTGTCAGAGATGAGCCTTGAAGCTGTGTCTTCTGGCTTGGAGGCTGGCTTCTTATTTGTGATGTCATGGGGCAACAGTCATCCTTACGTAGCACTTTTTACAAATCGTTCTAGTTACAGCCCTGTGAGTTAGATAGTGGGGGTGTTATTACCCCCATTTTACAGATAGGGAAACTGAGGCTCAGAGATGAAGTGACTTGGCTGTGGTCGCACAATAAATTCTGAATCTGAGATTCAGGTGTTCCGACTCCAAATCAAGGATTCTCAGCCTGGAGTAGGCCAGTTGGGGTTTGACCCAAAGAACTTGGGTGCTTCCAAAGGTTGTAAGAATTGAGCCAGGTGTGTTTCAGAGTCCTTTCTGAGAATACTAAAGAGAAGAATGACCTCCTCTTTGGGGACAGGGCTGACCCTGGGGAATGGAAGGGTTGTAGAGACCAGTACAATAGGATGGACTGGGTGAGGAAGAGGGGGGATACCATTCTTATCACAGTCCCTTCCTCCCAAACCAAAGTGCTGCTTAAGGGCTGGGGTTCCCAGGATTGAGGACTAAGGGGACACTTAGAATATAGAATGTCAGAGCTTAGAAAGGCCTAAGAACATAGAGTATCAGAGCTGGGAGGGCCCTTAGAACACAAAATATCAGAGCTAAGAGAGGCCTTAGAACAAAGCGTATCAGAGCTGGGAGGGCCCTTAGAACACAGGATGTCAGAGCTGGGAGGGCCCCCAGAACACAGGATGTCAGAGCTGGGAGGGCCCTTAGAACCCAGAATGTCAGAGCTAGGAGGGACCGTAGAACATTATGTCACGTATCCTAGAGCACAGAATTAGAAGGGACTTTAGAACAGTTAGAACTGGAAGTGGCCTTAGGACATTGGATGTGAGAGAAGGGAGGGACCTTAGAACATTGAATGTCACAGCCAGAAGGGGTCCTTAGAGATCATCTAGTTTAATCCTGTTATTTTATAGGTGAGCTAAGACCCAGAGAGGTCAGTTGTGTTGGCTGAATGTCTACCACTAGTGAACAGCCAAGTTAAGATTCAAACTCTGGTCCAAGTCCAGCGTTATTTTCAGTATATTATTCTGCTTCTTGCTTTGGGGCTGGGCTTCAGGAATGGAATGCTAGGTCTTAGGCAGATGGGAAATATACTAGAAACTAAAGAAAGGTTAAGGCCAAAGGACAAGAAACGTGGCAGAGAGTTAGAGCTGGGAGCATTATGTTAATATTTTAGAGTTTCCAGGATTGTTAGAGGTGGGGGAGGACACAGGAGCACAGATTTAGAGCTGAAACGAACTTTAAAAAAAAAATTTTGGTTCAACTGTCTCCTCTTACAGGTAAGGAAAATGAGGCCCAGAGAGGCAGAGTGTCTTGTTCAAGGTCACATAGCTCGTGATGACGGGGCCATGTGAGTCCATATCTCCTTTTCACAATCCGGCGTTCTTGCTGTTACTATGTCACATTTGTATTTGAAAGGTTAAAGGTTAGAAGCTAGGAGCCAGAACTTAGGGGATAGTCACGGAGACCCAACCCTGACCATTTCCTTCCTCAGTCCCTTGAGCCACTGAATTTTGCAACCTGAGACTTCTATTGCCTGTGTTACCAATGACCCCCAAAGCTAAGGGTCAAATGCTGGAGCACCAGCTTTGTCCTCATTGGCCCTTATGCAAGGAGGTTGCCAAGGCCAGGCTGGGGATCCTGATCCCCCATGAACAAGGCCTTGGGCCTTTTCACCAAAATGCCAGCACTATGGGCCCTGAAGAACAGCTCTCCTCTGCACATTTCTGGGCATACGGTTGCATGTTACATCCAATTCCCAGTGTGTCAATAAGATGGGAGGCGCAATGCAGTTGTTTCTGAGGGCCTGGCACACATAGAATACAGAACAGGTGAGTAGATGCATTAATGTCCTCCCATCCTTGATGAGGAGAGATAGACACATATGCAGCCAGCAATACAAGAGCTGCCTAGAGGTATTGGGCAGAAGAGAAGGCTCGTAGAAGCACCCATCAGGAATGTCTAAGGGGCTTCACGCACGAGGCTGGGGAGGGGGGAAGGTGTCTACAGGACCGCTGAGGTCCCTTCCCATTAGCCATAGGAGCCTAGGGAGCCTAGCCTTAGGGCCGTCAATGACCTTGGGGATATTTGGTCTAGCCACTCACCTCCATTAACAAATCAAAAAACTGAGGCCCAGAGAAATTAAGTGACCTGCCCAAAGTCACTGAGAGGCAGTTGATGGCGCAGTCGATTGAGTACTTGTCTTGGAGTCAGGAAGACCCTAAATGCAAATCCAGCCTCAGACACTTACTAGCTGGGTGACTCTGGGCGAGCCACTTAACCCTGTTTGTCTCAGTTTCCTCACCTGAAAAACAGGGATATTAATAGTATCTACCTCCCAAGGTTGTTGTGAGGCTAAAGTGAAATAATGTTTGTAAAAAAACACTTAGCCTGGCACATCTATATAAATGCTTGTTCCCTTCTATTCTTTTTTTTTTAAGGCAATTGGGGTTAAATGACTTGCCCAGGGTCACACAGCTAGTAAGTGTCAAGTGTTTGGTCTGAGGTTGCTTTTGAACTCAGGTCCTCCTGACTTCAGGGATGGTGCTCTATCCACTGCGCCACCTAGCTGCCCCCTATTCCCTTCTATTCTGTTCTCAAAATCACAGAGGTAATAAGTTAAAGAATCAAGATCTGAATCCAAATCCTCCAATCCCATATTCAGTGCTCTTTCCACTGCTCTAGGTCCTAACATTCTGTGTTCTAAGGGCCCTCCCAGATCTGACATACTGTGTTCTGAGGCCCTTTTAGCTCTGACTTTCCATATTCTAATATCCCTCCCAACTCTAATATTGTATATTCTGCTGTCCCTTCTAGCTCTGATGTCCAGTTTTCTCTGATCCCTATCAATTGCCCATTTGAGGATTTTATAGCTCAAGATAGGCTGTGGAGTAGAGAGGTAGACTGGGTATGGGCTGGAATGAACTATGCCCTGCCGCAAGGGCTGGAGGAGGAAAGGTTCTTTATGCAGCCTGCACTCCTCTCCTTCCAGCCTTGGGGCACAGGTTGCTTTTTCCCTTGGGTACCGGAGTGAGAATGTACAGAGCTAAGGTGTGATGAAACCCACCTGAGTATCTATCTTCCCCATTGCACTTCCGCCAAGGTCCAAAGTCATTCTGCCTAAAGCCTGTCCCATGCTGGCAAGCCTGACGTGCTCATTCGCCCAGCTGGACAGAGATGACCCTTGTGGGCCTCAAGGGAAGGTGGAGGACAGCCAGGCTTTGAGGGGCAAGGAAGCCACCTCTTCACCATCTGGTGGGTGTTTTAGAAGAGGCCTTGACCTACTGGAGCCCAACATATTGAGCCACCTAAAGCGACCTCCCAGACAGATGCAGGGGGTGCATCTTCTCTTTCTCCCTGGGTGCTTCCTGAGATCTGGTGGCCAGGCTTCTCCTGTCATACTATGGTACTGTGGTATAGTGGACTGAGCACTGTACTTGGTGTCAAGAAGCCCTAGGTTCAAATCTTCCCTTGGACACCTACTAATTGTGTGACCCTGGGCAAGTAACATAATCTCAGTGTGCCTCAGTTTCCTCATCTGTAAAATGAGAGGGTTGGACTCAATGACCTCTAAGGACCCTTCCAGCTCTGAATCTATTACACTGTGTTCCTATGATTTTTCTATCAGACTTGGAACTCCCTGATAGCAGGAATTGTATTGTCATTGTACTAACAGAGGTAGGAGGTCTCCTAGCAGCAGCCAAGATGTTAAGGATAATGCTATGGAGCCTACCTCTCCTCCCTCCAAGAATTCTGTCTCCTGTAGTGCTCAGAATCCATCTATTAATACAACAGTCATTTAATGTTTTTTTTTAATATTTTTTGTTTACACATCACCTTTATTTCCAAATATAATCTTTCCCCTGTTCCTAAGAAGGAAGCTATCCCTTGTAACAAAGAATAAAAAAGAACCAGGCCCCCAAAAAGCAGCTTAGCAAAACCAATACAAACATCAGTATTGCCTGACAACATATGCAGTATTCCACACCCATAGTCTGCCACTTCTTTGAAGAAGAAGAAAGGAAGGTGTATTTTCTCGGCTCTTCTCCAGAACCAGACCTGATCATTATAGTGACACAGACTCGGTGTTGTTTTGTCTTTCTTTGTTTATGGTGGTGTTGTCATTGTGTAGATGATTTCCCTGGTTCTTCTCCTTTCACTCTGCATCAATTCATGTAAGTCTTCCCATGATCCTCTGAGTTCTTTATATACCAAATATCCCCAAAATCTTAGCTTAAAGGCTCAGCATTAAGGGACTTGGGATACTTTGTGTAGTTTCTTGTGAAACAGTAATATTCTGTTTTTATTTATGTATCTCAATTTGTTTAGTTTCAATCCATGGGTGCCCATTTTTTTTCTAAGTTTTTTCTGGGTTTTTTGTTTGTTTTTGTTTGTTTGTTTTTGCTAAAAGGACAAAATATTTTAGCATACGTGGGACTTTTCTTCCTGCCTTTGACCTCTTTGGGGTATATATTTAATAATGGGATCTCTGAGTGAAAGAGTATGGACATTTTAGTCTCTTGTTTAGCCTGACTCCAAATTACTTTCCAAGATCTGTTATTTATTAGGCATCTTAAAGAAGCCCATAGTCTAGCTGCTCCGTAGATCCCCACTTGCAGATGTTAATTAATTTGACGTCTCCTTTTGTGTCCCGTGCGCAGTGGGAGGAAGTGAGTGGATACAATGAAAACATGAACACCATCCGGACCTATCAGGTGTGCAATGTCTTTGAGTCTAGTCAGAACAACTGGCTCCGTACCAGGTACATCCGGAGACGAGGAGCTCAGCGCATCCACGTGGAGATGAAGTTCTCTGTCCGGGACTGTAGCAGCATCCCCAATGTCCCCGGCTCCTGCAAGGAGACCTTCAACCTTTATTACTATGAAGCCGACTTTGACTCGGCCACCAAAACCTTTCCCAACTGGATGGAGAACCCATGGGTCAAAGTGGATACAATTGCAGCGGATGAAAGCTTTTCCCAGGTGGATCTGGGGGGAAGGGTGATGAAAATTAACACAGAGGTTCGGAGCTTTGGGCCTGTCTCCAGGAATGGTTTCTACCTAGCCTTTCAAGACTATGGTGGTTGCATGTCCCTCATTGCCGTCCGTGTGTTCTACCGAAAGTGCCCCCGGGTGATCCAGAATGGGGCTGTCTTCCAGGAGACCCTCTCCGGGGCTGAGAGCACATCTTTGGTGGCTGCCCGGGGCACCTGCATCCCAAATGCCGAAGAGGTAGACGTTCCCATTAAGCTCTACTGCAATGGGGATGGGGAGTGGCTGGTGCCCATCGGGAGATGTATGTGCAAGGCTGGCTACGAATCAGTGGAGAACGGGACCGCCTGCCGAGGTAATGGAATGCTCTTTCTGTTTCTTCTGATTAACTCTATTTTGCTGCCTCTAGAATGGGCTGATTCTTGGTGTGGGTCAATTCTCATTGTGCTAGAGTGGGTTGTTGGTGGGGACAAAGGAGAAAGGTTGAAATAGCTTCTTCTCTGGTGCCTCAGGATTTGATTCAATGTCAGAGAGATGTCAGACTCCTTGTACCCTAGCCCCAGCTATTTCTCAGGACACCGTGAGCATTGGTCAATGGAACGGGCTAGACCTCTGCTCTCTGTCAGGAAGCCTTGGTTTTTACCGTGGACCATGGTAAGGTGACACTCCAAGTTGGAAGTCACCTGAGAACACTGCATTTTGACATGTTGTGTATATTGTTTTACTGCTTTTGATTAATACCACTTTGCATCAGTGTATATAAATCTTCCCGTGCTGATCTGTATTTGTCACATTCGTCATCTCTTTACAGAGTGTAGAGGTTATTCCATTACGTTTGTGTCCCATATTTTGCTTAGCCATTCCTCATTAGAAAGACATCTACTTTGTTTCTAAGTTCATAATATATTAAGGTGGAAGGGTCCAGAGAACATAGAATATCAGAGTGAAAGCCCCTATCTGACATCAGGCTTTTGTCCCTTTCACTCTCATATTCTTTGTTCTAAGGCTCTCTCCCAGCTCTGACAGTCTGTGTTCTAAGGGCCCTCCCAGCTCTGGCAGTCTGTGTTCTAAGGGCCCTCCCAGCTCTGGCAGTCTGTGTTCTAAGGGCCCTCCCATCTCTGGCAGTCTGTGTTCTAAGGGCCCTCCCAGCTCTGGCAGTCTGTGTTCTAAGGGCCCTCCCAGCTCTGGCAGTCTGTGTTCTAAGGGCCCTCCCATCTCTGGCAGTCTGTGTTCTAAGGGCCCTCCCAGCTCTGACAGTCTGTGTTCTAAGGGCCCTCCCAGCTCTGACAGTCTGTGTTCTAAGGGCCCTCCCAGCTCTGACAGTCTGTGTTCTAAGGGCCCTTCCAGTTCCAACATTCAAGGTTCCAACATTCTTTGTTCTCAGATTCCTTCTGCCTCTTGGCACTTTACAGTCTAAGGTCCTTTCTAGTTCTGACATTCTGTGACTATAATTTCCTGATTTCAATTTTTGTTTCCCCATTTAAGGGAATGAAAAGGGAGGGCCTGATGGGAGAGACAATACCAGAGAAAATCGACAGCTAGTATCTCTTTTAACACCTGGTGGCTCCTAATCAAGGAAAATTGATTAGTCCCCCCCACTCTCATGCTGGCCCAGAGCCCCCTTAGAGGGGCAGTTTCTGAGCCAGCTGTCCCCATGTGAGTGCCAATTGCCGGCATGGAGTGATTAATGAGCTAGGGGAGTGCAGAGCCACACAGCCCACAAGTGCAGCCTGTGAAACAGCTGCCCAGATGTGGGGCCTCCCAGAGCCTATGGCTAGAAAACAGACCCTGTGACCTGACTTCCTCACACTCTGCATATCTCTCCCTCCCCTGTTCCCATCCCAACCTTTCACTCACTCACTCCTTCCTATTCCTTTTTCCACTGGTTTTGTGCACTGAGAAGAGTGTGGAGGCCCCCTGACAGGTCCTTTTTCCTTATCAGAATTTTTGTTAACTAAGTACTGGTCCAATTATATCCAGCCTTTTCAGGAACCTAAAGGATTCCTGAGCTGAAAGGGTCTTTGCAAGGGCAGTGAAGCCTCTGCCTGTCTCCAGGCTGTTCCAGACCATTCTTTTATGGAATGTTAGGATTGGAAGGCTCTTTTGGATCATAAAATGTGTGACTATGGGATGTGAAAATTAAAATGGCTTTAGAAGACAGAATATCAGTGCTGGAAAGGACCTTAAAACAAAGAATTTATTATCCAGACAGGGTATATTGAATATTAGAATCAGCAGGAACCTTAGAATGTAGAATGTCAAAACTTGGAGGCATCTTAGAAACAAGAATTTCAGAACTGGGAAAGACTTTAGAACAAAGAACATAAAGTTAGGAGAGGCCTTAAAACACAGGATGTTAGAGCTGGGAGGGGCTTTAAAAGGCAGAATATCAGTATGGAAAAGCCCTTAGAATAGAGAATGTCAAAGCTGGGAGGGTCCTTAGAACAGAGAATGTGACAGATGGGAGAGCCCTTAGAACACAGAGTGTCAAAGCTGGGAGGTCCCTTAGAACACAGAATGTCAAAGATGGGAGAGCCTTTAGAAGCCAGAAGGTCCCAGCTGGGAAAGTCCTTAGAACAGAGAATGTAAGAGCTAGAAGGAACCTTAGAATGTGGAACCTTGGCTCTAAAAGATATTTGAGAACATAAAATGTGGGAATGTAGATTGTTAAAGCTGGAAAAGAATTGAGAACACTGAATGACAGTTATAGACTGTTATATCTGAAATCATCTTTGCCAAACCATGTAGTGCAAGCCCTTCTTTTCAAGATGAGAAAAGAATTATCATAAGACTAACTCATTTACATAAGACTTTAAGGTTGCCAAGCACTTTCTATTATAGTAAATCTTTTGATCCCCAAATCCTCATTTTGGGGCTCCAGACCTAGTTAGTGGCTGTTCCATTCCACCTAAGTGGCCATACAGACACATCTCTTTCCCCTGTGGGCCATCCCTGTGCTCGTGCTGTGGGCTTTACATCAGCCAGGCACACGGCAAGGCAGGGGTTCATTTATAGTTGATGGGCAAGTTCCTTTTTAAGGCCCTTTTGGGAATGAGGTTTATATACTAGAGCTCCGAGGACCCTAGGGGATATGTCCCAGGAACATATCCTATGGCGAAACAGATACCTTTGCTTTTTTACTAGCTGTGTGACTTCGGATAAGCCATTTCCTCTCCCTCACCTTCAGTTTCCTCCTCTGGAAAATGAGGGAATTGGTGTAATTGATATTGAAGGTCTCTAACAACTTTACAAATAATCCATCCTCTCTCCCCCTCTCCATTCCTTGTCTCTTCTTTCCTCACCCACCCCACTGTGTGATATTTCCACATTCCAGCGCTCCTCTGGGGACTCACTCCTGGCTTAGGTCCTATGGTATAAAGAGGTCCAGCACTGATATCTCTGGGGCTTTAAGCAAAGCTAGTAATGTAGAAAGAGGGTGAGACTGGTCTCTCTTCTTTATGTTAATTCGCTCTTCCCTATGTTAACTTTCTCTCAGTCTCTCTGTATCTCTGTCTCTGTCTCTCTCCCTCCATCCCTCCTCCTTCCCTCCCCCTTCCATCCGTTGTTTCTCTATCTCAGGTGGGGATGGGGGGGTATATGTCTTGCTCTTCCTCCTCCTCTCTTTCCCTTTCTGTGTCTATGTTTCTATCTCTCTTGTCTTCTCATCTGTGTGTTCATGTCTGTCTCTTTCTCTGTGTCTCCGTCTTTCTTTGATCCTCCCTCTTTTAGACTCCCTCTTTTAGTCTTTCTCTTCCTTTGTCTCCCCATCTGTCTCTGTCTCTCTCTAGGTCTCTCCTCTATGCTCCCTGTGGAATCAGTGCAGCCCCATGGGCATGCCATCGCTCTCCAACAGTGAGCATCAGCTTCCTGGGCCTGCTTCTTCCAGTAGCAAGCCAGGAACTGTAATTGATCTGGAGAAAAAAACTGCCACAAGCCTGAGTGTCGAGATTGTGTCGGAGCTGGAATGGGGTTTCTTTATGTTTACCTTGGACGAAGAGAGGGGTTTGTGGCCAGTACAGGACACTTAGAGCCATGTGTTCATTCATAGGCTGCAATTTAGATTTTATGTCAGTGAGCCTTTGGGTTCCTCTTCAAATAGTCATTTTCTCTCTCTGCCCCCTCTTTGTCTTTCTGTCTCTGTGTGTGTGTCTCTCTGTCTCTCTGTCACTATCTCTCTGTCTCTGTGTGTGTGTGTGTGTGTGTGTGTGTGTGTGTCTGTCTGTCTGTCTTCCTCTCTCCTTTGTTATTCCCTTTGGCTTCTTGTTTTTTCCCTCTTCTTTTACTTGGAGTCCACCCATCACAGCTCTGAAGGTTACTCCCCTTTGGTCTGTTTTTGCACCCATGCCCACACACTTACACACACACACACTCACTCACACACACACTCACTCATACTCATCTCCATCTCCTTCCTCCAGTAACCCAAGGAGCACAATGCTCTAACATTCCATGTTCTAACACTCTAGATTCTAAGAACCCTTCTAGCTCTTGGATCCTATGTTCTAAGAGCCCTTCCAATGCCTGCTTTCTGTATGAAGAGATTTTGCAGCTCCAGCATTCCATATCCCATCATGCCTTGCCAGCTCCGGTCGGCTTTCAGTGTTCTGTATTTGAAGAGCCTTCCCACATTCTGTATTCTGAGATACCTGCCCACTCTGGCAATCCTGTATCCTAAGAGCCCTTCCAAGTTTCCTATTTGATGTGTTCTGGTATAATACTGGAGGTGGGGAGACAGGTCAGTCTAAGAATGAGCCAACTGGCCCAGGGAATGGGGGAGGTGAAGAGTCAGAGAGGAAGACATGGGTGGAGTAGATGCAAGTTGGAATACTTAGTGGAAGTGTGGTGACCTCTTCCTCCCAGCTTATGTGCTTTTCCTAGAAATTTCTGCCCAACCAGGGGTGGGAGAGGTGTCAGTGGGCAGGCGATCAGATATCTCAGGAGGTCCCAGATGTTGCCTTCAGGAAGGGTTGAGGGAGAGCCAATAAAGTCAGGGAAATTCTAGTGAAGAGAAAAGGTCCTCTTCCCTCCTCCCTATGCCCTTCTCAATTATATCTGGAAGCTGGATTGGAACCTTAAAGACCATTTGGTCCAGGGGTTAATAGCCTGAGGTCCATTAATTATTTTTTTTTTAATATTTTGATAACTATTTCATATATTTGGTTTCCTTTGCAATCGTATATATTTTGTTTTAGGCACTTAATACCGTGACTGTGAGAAGGGGTCTCCAGGCTTCATCAAGCTGCCTGAAGGGCTTACAAGACAAAAAAGGCTCAGATCTTCTGCTCTGGTGAATCCTTCTTCATTCCACCCCACCACCACCTTAGTCCAGGACCTTATGACCAAACTTACCTGGACTCTTGCAACAGCTTCCTAATTGGACTTCTGGCATCCAGTCTCACACCCACCCCCCGTCTTCCCAAACTGTCTTCCACGCATCTGCCAAATTCATTTTTTCTAAGACACAGTTCTAACCAGCTCACTCCTTTACTCAGGAATCTTCTGTGGCTCCCTGTTTCCTCCAGGATAAAATGCCAGCCTTTCTATTTAGCACATAAAGCGCCCTCCACGGTCTCATGTCAACCTTCCTTTCTGAATTCATTTTGAATTTTAGGTGGTTCAGTGGCTAGTGCAGTGGACTGTAGTCAAGAAAACCTGAGTTCCAATGTGACCTCAGCCACAGCCTCCTAGCTGTGTGACCTGGAGCAAGTCATTTGACCTCTGTCTGCCTGCCTCCCTTTCCTCACCTTTAAAATGGGGATCATAAGAGCAGCTACCTCCCAGGGCTGTCTTGAAGATCAAATGGGATAATATATGTAAAGGGCTGATACCAGGCACATAGTAGGTGCTTAATAAATGTTTGTTCTCTCCCCCTTTTCCCTCCCCTTATATGGTCCGTATTCCAGCCAAGCTCTCCTACTTCCTCTTCCCGATGTACTGTAAATCTCTGTATACTCCCATCTTTGCCCAGGCTGTCCCCTATGCCAGGAAAGCCATCCCTGCTCACCTTGACCTCTTAGGATCCCTAGCTTCTTTCAAGGCTAGGCTCTGATGCCATTTCCCACGAAAGGCTTTTCCTGTAATGGTAGATGCTTTGCATGCACCTGTCTGCCCACAAGTTGACACACAGTAGATGCTTAAAAAATGCTCATTGACTGACTACACTAAATATAAAATGTCAGAGGTAGAAGAGACCAGTGAGTCCACAACTCCCCATGTATCCCAGTGTACAGGGCCCACAGCTTTTCCCTGGCTTCCCAAGTTGGGTAGGGAGCTGCGCCTCCCTCTGAGAACCCAGTGAGATCAGACCCAGGGGAGAAAATCAAGTCATAGGATTTAGACCTGGAAGGGCCTCGAGAGATGATGTCATTTAACTCCCTCATTTTACAAATGGGGACATTGAGGCTCAGAGAGTTAACCATCTTACCCAAAGTAGGACATAGCAGAGTATTGAGGCTCAGAGAGTTAACCATCTTACCCAAAGTAGGACATAGCAGAGTCAGAATTTGAACCCGACTACATTCTTCCTCTTCTTATGGGGAAGAGTAGCCCGTGTTTATTTGCCTCTAATGCTTCACCGCCCATGATTCACTGTTTAACTCCCTGAAGTCTGACACCTGATTCTACCGCTCTCCTGAAAATGCTAAGAAATAAGTGACCCTTACCCTTCAGGTTCAGCGGCTTTTCCTCAGGACTCATCCTCCTTGACCTTTCTGTGGCTTTCCATAACACTGACCACCGCTTCTTCCTGCATGTTCTTCTCCCACTGGCTCCAGCGGTCATCTTAATTCCCCCCTCCGTGGCCTTTGCTGGCCAATGGCCTCCTCCAGCCCTCTGAGGGTGGGTATCTTCCCAAGCCCCTCCCTGGCACCTTTTCTCTTCTTCCTCTCTATTTTATCCTTGGGTGATCTCATCTCTGGCTTCAGCTGTCATCTCTATGCAGATGGGTCACTCTCAGCTCTCTCCAGCCCACACCTCAACTCCGAATTTTGGTCTTGTATCTCTCAACTGCTTCATGGACATCTCTACCTAGATGCCATCTGGAAACTCAGACTCAACGTGTCTGAAATTGATCTCGTCATCTTCCCCCCAACCCCATGCCCAAACCCGCCCAATCTTTCAAGTTCATTATCTCTGTAGATGATGCCACCATCCTATCACCCAAGCTTTCAAGGCTCAAAATCATTGGCGACTCTTCTGTCTTCTTTATCCTTCCCTCTTCCAGGTCCTGTTCATGTCCCTTCCACAATGTCTCTATCAGGGGCAGCTAGCTGGTGCAGTCGGTGGAGCACTGGATCTGGAGTAAGGAGGACCCGAGTTCAAATCTGGCCTCAGACCAGACACTTGACACTTACTAGCTGTGTGACCCATGGTACCCTGTGACCCCATCTGCCTCACCAAAAAAAAAAAAGTATGCATAATGTCTCTATCCATCCCTTTCTCTCTCTGCACACAGTCACTTACCTTGGTTAAATCTTCATTCCATCTTGCCTAAACTATTGTCTTAGTCAACAAGCATTTATTTTTTAAATAGTATTTTATTTTTTTCCAATTATATATAAAGACAATTTTCAACATTCATTTTTTAAGGTTTTGAATTCCAAATTTTTCTCCCTCCCTGCCCTCCTCCCCAAGACAGCAAGCAATCTGATATAGGTTATACGTGTACAATCACATCAAACATATTTCCATGTTAGTCAGAAAGCATTTATTAAATGCCTACTGTGTACCAGATCCTGTGCTAAGTGCTGGGGATCCGAAGAAAGGCAAAACCAGTTCTTGCCCTCTGGGAGCTTCCATTCTAATGGGGGAGCCAACGTGCAAACGAGTCCATACAAACGAGGTACATACAGTCTCCTAATGGGGCTCTCTGCCTCCAGCTTCTCCCCTCCCTAATCTGTGCTGCACACAGCTGGCAAAAGAATCTTCCTGAGGCACAGCTTTGACCATTAACACTCCCAAGCTCAAAAACCTTCAGTGATTCTCTATTGTCAACAGGAATTTGTCCTCAAAGTACGGTCTGGAGACCTCTCAGGGTCCTTGAGACCCATTCAGGTGGTCTTCGAGGTCAAAAATATTTTCATAATAATACTATGTTTTCATTAGTAATACTGTAAAACCCTCATAAACTAAAGCTCTTTGTGAAGCCCTCCATAATTTTAAAAGTATAAAAGGGTCCTGAGACCAAAAAGTTTGAGAACCATTTTCCTTCTCCAGCTCATTTTACAGATGAGGAAACTGAGGCAAACAGGGTGAAGTGACTTACCCAGGGTCATCCAGCTAGTAAGAGTCTGAGGCCAGATTTGAACTCAGGTCTTCCTGACTCCCAGCTTGGCGCTCTATCCACTGGGCCACCAGTGCTAGGTGCTAGCCACCTAGCTACTCCTTGAGAGCCATTGGTCTGTAAATCCAAACTCCGTAGCTTGGTATTCAGGGTCTTCCACGCTCTGGTTCCAACCTATATTAGCTCAGATTACTCCCATTCATATACTTTTGGACTGTCTACTACCCCTAGGAACGCCTATTTATCCCCTGGGCTTGACCTGCTCTCTCCCACCTCTGAACATTCGCACAACCAACACCCCCCCCCCCCCCCCCCCCCCCCGCCTTTCTGAATCCTCTTCCCTTCAGGCTGATCTCAAGCTCCACCTCCCCTATGAAGCCTCCCCTCATCACCACACCCAACCTCCAAATGCTGGCTAAATGTGACCTTTCCCTCTCCATTTTTTTTTCTTTTTTTTTTTTGGTGAGGCAGTCGAGGTTGAGTGACTTGCCCAGGGTCACACAGCTAGTAAATGCCATGGATCTGAGGCCAGATTTGAACTCCGGTCCTCCTGACTCCAAGGCCGGAGCTCTATCTATTATGCCACCCAGCTGCCCCACCTCTCCATGTTTTCCTAGAATACTTTGAAACTCTCCCTGGCCCCCTTTGCTTCCTACTTTGTGTTATTCAAAGTACTGTGCTGGGCCCTGGAAGTACAAAATTTTTTTAAAAAGTAATAATAACAGTGTCTCTTGCTTTCAGGGAACTTGCATATATGTATTTTGTATCCCCTCCAACAGAATGACATTCTTGGAAAGCAGGAATTGCGTCCCTGTTTGTCTTTGTAACCTCGGTGCCCAGTGCGTAGAACTATAAATTTAGCCCTGGAAGGGACCTTCTAGGCCACTGAGTCCAAACCCTGAGTTTCACAGATGAGGAAACTGAGGCAGTTAAGTGACTTGACCAGGGTCACTCAACTAGAAGTATGTAAGAGATTGCAAGCCCTCAATTAAATTGAATTCAATTTCCACTCCGCCTCGATGTCTCAAGGAGGTACTTTGCTTTTCAGACTTCAGCTTGCAAATTTCTAAAATGAGAGGGTTGGATTCCATGCTCTGCAGGTACCCTTCTAGGTGGAGACGAGCAGCTCCTGCTTGCCTGGAGGGAGAGGAGAGGGGAACAGAGTGAAGGAGAGGAAGGGACCTGGAAGGAAATCCAGTCCCTGAAAAGCACCCAACACAGTCCAAGTTGGAAAGGCTGGCTTGGTAATAGATTTTAACGAGAGCTTCCTCATTGCCTCCGTGCCCTCCAAACACAGCCATAAATAGCTGGGGAAGGTTCCCAGTCAGTCTCTCCACTGGGCTTTTCAGCTGGTGCAAGAAGCCAGGGATCTGGAGGAAAAGAAGGGGGCTATTTATCGAGGACGTTTATGCATTTCAGCAGTTTAAGCTATGCTGAGCCGGTAACACGACGGGATTTGGAAGCAGTTAACAATCCTCCGGGAAAGAAAGGGGAAAAAAAGGCCTGGGCTGCAGCTGCAATAGGCCAGGGCTTCACTGGTGCCCAGCCCCCGCCTGGGGAAGGACCACGTCATCCCTGCCTCCCCAAAGTTCCTCTCATTAGCCCTGTCACTCTCGAGCTCGCTTGTGATACTTTGACCATTTTTCATAATTAACTCCATCATGCTGCTGCCTGGTACAGACCCAATTCTCTCTTTCCTGATGACAGCTTCCTCTTCCCTTGTTCCCATCTCACCTCCAGTAGTAGCTGGAGATCCTTGGTCCAAACTCCTTTTGAGTCCTAGAAAAGTGAAGGCCACACAGGCAGTAGATAGCAGAACAAGGATTTTACCAGGGTGCTCTGATGCCAAGAGAAGGAGCCTTTTGGTGAATTAAAGTTTACCAGACAGTTTCTTCATAATAGTTTTGTGAGGCCCTGGTGTTATCTTCATTTTATAGAGGAGGAAACTGAGGTCCAGAGAGAACTGGCGTCATAATACGTATAAAAACACTGCAGTTCAGTAGCTGACAATTATATAGTGGCGTACAGTGCCTTTTATGAATGTTACTCCAATGAAAAAGGGTGTTGTGTAAGGATAAAGACCTGGCCTTGGAGCCAAAAAGACCCGGATTCGAGTCCCAACTCCAGTACAAACTGGCCTAACGATCCTGATCAAGACACTTTAACTTCTCAGGGCGCTAGGCGAGTTGTATCAAATTCAAACATTAATGGGAGCCTGTATACCACACATAAGAATCCCTGTAAGCCACATGTTGACTTAGCTTTAAAATGTAATTTTTTCCTTTGTTTTATTGTATTTTTATTTATTTTGTTAACTATTTCCCAATTCCATTTTAATCTGGTTCGGGGGGCTGAATGTTTGACACCTGTTCCCTCAGATGTAGCTACAGTTATAATTTTTGGGTGAGGGGCCTACCTGAAATTCACCTTTTGACCTCGGTAAGTGTCTCAGACACGTCCCTTTGTCTCCACTCCCACGGCTGCCAACCACCCTGGTACAAGCCTCATCACACAGTGGCTGAGCCATCCCAGCATCCTCCTAGGGGCCGTCTTGCCTTGTCTTACCCCATTTCAATCGGCTGCTGAGGACATTTTCCTAAATTGCTGCTCTGACCACGTCAACATCCAGCTTGGAGAATACCGGGGCCTCGCTGTCACCCTCAGGATCGAACATAAACTCCTTTGCTCGACACTTAACACCCTTCCCAGATTTTCTGTTCTTCTACTTTGTTCTGCTCGTGATGTCTATGATGCAGGCCCCCTGGCCAACTTGGCTGCTCCTGACACGACGCACCAGCTCCCTGCTTTTTGTGCGACTGGCAGCCCCATGTGCCTGGACGCCCTCTGCCTCTTCACCTCCAACTTCTAGCTTCTCGGCTTCCTTTGCGACTCCGTTCCAGTCCTCCTGCTGCAGGAGGCCTTTCTCTGGGTATCTCCTCCCCTCCCAGAGTCCCTTCCCTCTGAGAGCTTGTATGGGCATAGCTACTGCCTCCCTGATTAGGGGGTGAGGGCCTTGAGAGCCAGGGCTTAGCATGGTGCCAGGCACATTAAACGTGTTTGATGAAAGTTTGTTGACTGAGTATCCTAACATCAGTACAGAAAGGATGTGTTATCTATATATGTGTGTGTGTGTGTGTGTGTGTAAGGAAGGAAGGAAGGAGTGAGGGAAGGAAGGAGGAAGGGAGGGAGGAAGGAAGGAAGGAAGGAAGGAAGGAAGGAAGGAAGGAGGAGGAGGAAGAGGAAGGAAGGAAGGAAGGAAGGAAGGGAGGAAGGAAGGAAGGAAGGGAGAGGAAGGAAGGAGGAAGGAAGGAAGGGAGGTAGGAAGGAAGGGAGGAAGGAAGGAAGGGAGGAGGAAGGAAGGAAAGGGAGGAGGAAGAAGGAGGAGGAAGGAAGAGGGGAGAGGAAGAGGAGAGGAAGGAGGAGGAGGAAGGAAGAAGGAAGGAAAAGGAAGGTAGGAAGGAAGAAAGGAGGGAAGGAAAGAGGAGAGGAAGGAAAAGGGAAGGAGGGAAGGAAGGAAGGGAGGGAGGAAGGAAAGAGGGAAGGAAGGAAGGAAGGAAGGAAGACAAGTATTATCTACTGGCTATTTTGTGCCAGACAATGAACTATACAACAACCCTGGGGTGGAGTTGTGCAGTGTAGGTATCCTCATTTTACAGTTAAAGACACTGAGGCACACGGAGGTTAAGTGACTTGCCCAGGGTCACACAGCTACTATCCTCAGACACATTTGAACCCAGAACTCTATCTGCTGCCTGTGGCTTAGCAGATAAGTCCTAGAGAGTTGCCTGAGGCAATAACAGGTCAAATGACTTGCCCAGGGATGCACAACTAAGTGCTAGAGGTAAGACTTGAACCTAGGCTTTTCTGATTCCCAAACCCAACACTTTGTCTCCTGTACCATATTGCCCCTCCATTCCGGTATTTCTGGTCATTTGAAGTGTCGTAGGGAGGGGGAGCTGCACCCAGAGACAATGTATATCTCACCCAAAGTCACATCATGAGTTAATGATGGAGTCCAGGCCAGAACCTTGGGCTTCTCACTCCTGCCAAGCATGATGCATTCTTTCTCTGTCTCTGTCTTTCTCTCTTCGCACTCTCTCTCTTTCTTTCTTTCTTCTCTCTCTCTCCTCTCTCTGTCTCTTTCTCTCTGTCTCTGTGTGTGTCTTTCTCTCTCTCTTCTCTCTCTTCTCTCTGTCTCTCCTGTCTGTCTGTCTGTCTCTCTTCTCTCTCTTCTCCTCTCTCTCTCTCTCTCTTCTCCTCTCTCTCTCTCTCTCTCTCTCTCTCTCTCTCTCTCTCTCTCTCTCTCTCTTTCTCTCTCACTCCTTGCCCTGCACCACGCTGTTTCCTGAAGCCTGAGCAGTGGAGGACAGCAGGGCCTTGCGGCGTCTCTGAGCTAGGCTGGCTTGCTTCGGGGCCTACCAGCTCCCCGACAGCTCGTGTTTTACAGTGTTTCACAGTTTACGAATCACTTTGCCTGCGTACTCATTTGACTAAAAGTTGTTGCTCCTCAGTGAGGACAAAAAAGAAGGCTACAAACCTCTTTGAGTACAACGGGTCTTAAAATTGGATGAGTTCCTGCCTCTTTGTTTCTTGCTGAGTGACCCTGGGCAAGTCACTTAATTTTCTCATCTGTTAAATGAGAACACTGTCAGTAGCACCTCCCTTACAGGGTTGTTGGGAAGAGCAAATATAATAACAAATGGAAATGCCTTTTTTGAACCTTCAGGTGCTTTCCAGGATGTCCCAAAAGTCCTAGTGCTGTTTAAGCTCGAACCCCCCTCTGGGACCGCCAGATGTGGGTCGCTTGACATAATGGGTGGAGAGGCTTTCTGTAGGGTAGTAGAATCCTATAGAAATGTGAGTCATTATTGTTCCCTTATTAGTATATTTATTATGTGGCCTGCCCAACGTCAGTCTGAGAGTTAGAGGCAGTTATTAGAAAGGAGCCAGGCTGCGGAAGAGGGGGCTCTCTGCTTGAACTAGGATTTCTTCCCAGCCTAGTCTTCAGCAGTTTGACTTGAGTGTTATTTAAATGAGTGCTTGTCTCTTTTAGGAAAGAGAGTGTGTGGCTGGGTATGTCTGTGGGTGTGAATGTGTTTGTGACAGCCATGCAAATTAACCCTTGCCCAGGGGCCCAGGGCCTGAAAGAGCCAGGGCAGTGCAGGGTTATGGGGCCGGGAGCCTGGAGAACCTTGGGCCTTTGCCTGAGCAGCGGCTGGCTTCCTCTCCAAGAAGAGCCTTCACGTACCTGATCTAGGTGATCCTCACAGGTTTTTTAATTACAGGAGGTATTTGCCTAGCATGCGTATTTACTGGGCCTTCCCTCCCACCAAAGGAGCCCCCAAATATTACCACAAACACCGTCGATCTACAGTTTGGTGAAGGTGGCAAGAGGACTGTATTGAAAAGTCCCACGTCCTGAGTTTCTGGCTGCTCTGGAGACTGTGTGACCTTAGCCAGGGCCGGCCCCTCACTCTGGGCCTCAGTATCCTTATCTGTCAAATGAGCGATTTGGGTTGAGTGACATTATGAGATTCTTTCTAGCCCTAAAGTTTTCTGTTCTAACGTTCTTTGTTCTAAGTCCCTTTTCCAGTCTGACATCCTACATTCTAAGGCCCTTTCCATTTCAGACATTCTGTCTTCTAAGCTCCTTCTTAGCTCTGATATCCTATGTTCTAAGATCACTTCCACTTTGAACCATCTATCAATTTATCAACATGCCAGTATCTTCTAAGTGTAATGAGACTTTCAGAGGGTTCCCTTGTTGCCTCTTATCTGTCGGAAGTCAGGGGAGGGGGAAGGGGCAACAGGAATATCTCTAGATGTATAATATAATATCATACCGTATCATACCGTATCATATCACATAATATAACATAACATAATATAATAATATAAATTTCTATTTGGCAAATAATGTTGATGATGATGATGATGATGATGGCAACTTATTTTATATAATACTTTTAATGAAGAGATTGTACTTGATCTCTGAGGTCACTTCCAGCCCTCAGGTCCAAGAACTGGGCCTCCTTTGATCCCCCCCAGATCCCTATAACATAGATCCTTTGTGATATTCCCATGGATCTGTGTTCTCATCAGTACGGGCATTCCATCCAACGATGTGGCTCACCACATGCCCATGTCCCTCCATATTGTGTGATTCTCAAGTATGGCCTTCCCTAAACTGACCCGGGGCATCTGCCTTCCTTGACATTGTGAGCATACCAATGGAACGTGAGAGCTGTCTAATGGTGGTTATTCCTCCTCTTACCAGGGGACTGGCCCATCTCCTTCAGTGATCAGACGTTTCTTTGGTGACATCTTTTCCATTCCTTCTCCTGTGGAATGCCTTGTTTGTAACATGTTGGAGCCTGCTAGCATCCGCCTAGCGCATCTCCATCACTGGCTCCATGATGCTCAGCCTCGGTTCTTCACAGACTGTAATACTCCATATCTCAGATCTAAACACCATCACCAGAAGAACGTTAGTATTAAGGAGACAGTCTTCTGATTCAGGGAGAAGTTTGGGGTCACTGAAGGACTTTGTCATTTCCCACATCCTCTCTTCTCCCCCTGTCCAATCCTGGGTCTGGTTTGGTCCATTTTCAGCATCTTTGTATGGGATGTGTTGCTTCAAAAGGTGGGGGAACCAAAGAGGAGAAGTTCTATTCTGGATTTGATTCCCAGAAACAGAAAGGAACTGGTTACTAGGGTAGCAATGATGGGAACTTTAGAGAGGAGTGAACCACTCCCTCTCCAAGGGTTTGTGATGGAGATCAGGAAAACTGGGCATAGTCTGATATGTACCCTTGATATGGGGGAAGCTGATTTTAAGTTAAGAGTTAAGATGGACTAGCTATGTGACCCTGGGCAAGTCACTTAACCCTAATTGCCTAAAAAAAATAAAAAAGAGTTAAGATGGAGACTTAAGAGGAAAGATAGTAGGATCCCATGGACTAATAAAATGTTTCAGGGGAAGTCAGCTCAGGTTGGATAAGAGAGGCTCGAGGATGAGAATCTGATGAAACAAAAGGAAACAATTCCAATAAAGAGAAAAAACGGAATTTATCTAAAGCTCTGCCTCTCTTCATGCAGCTCAAGTTAGCTCTGTTGGCTGCCATATCACTCCATGGACTTGTATTTAGTTTGCAGTCCACTGAGACCTCCAGATCCTTTCTTTTTTTCAAAAGAACATGCCGCCCCCATCTTTTCCTCATAAAGCTGATGTTTTGAACCCAAGCGTAGACAACATCTTCCCAATGTTCCTTACCTTAGTCAAGTTTTTATTCACCTTCAACAAAGCACTTCCTCTCCCTATGTTCAGTTTCCTTTCCAGTAAAATAGGGAGAATAGATAATAGATTCACTTCAAAGGCAGAGATGGCCTAGTGTGGTGCATAGATAGCTGGCCTCAGAGTCAGGAAAAACTGGAAGAACCAGAGCACCTGCCTCAGCAAAGCTCAAATGAAAGAATATATATAAAGTGCTGTGCAGATTTATAATTATGCTTAATATCTTAAATATCAGGAAATTGAGGCACAGAGGGGTTAAGTAACTTGTTCAAGGTCACACAGCCTCTGACATTTACTGGCAAGTCATCCAACCCCTCAGTACTCTAGGCAACTCTGTAAGACTATAAGGTACCTGTCTACCTGCACTGGGAGAGGGAGGCCCCACCTGAAAGGAGCTCCTTATATCACTGAAATCAGAAATCTGGTAAAAAAAAATAGCAGCAGCAGTAGTAGCAGTCATCATAGCATAATACCATAGGTACTGGTATTAGTAATAGTAGTCATCATCATCATCATAGTAGTAGTAATAGCAGTAGTAGCAGTAGTAATAGTAGTAAGTAGTAGTAGTAGTATAGTAGTAGTAATAGTAGTAAGTGGTAATAGTAGTAGTAGTAGTGGTGGTAGTAGTAGTCATCATAGGAGTAGTGGTAGTGGTAATAGTAGTAGTAGTAGTAGTAGTGGTAGTAGTAGTCATCATAAGAGTAGTGGTAGTGGTAGTAGTTGTCATAGTAGTAGTAATAGTAGTAGTAGTAGTTGTCATCATAGCAATTACAGTAGTAGTCATCGTCATGGTAGTAGTAGTAGAAGCATACAAAGTAATTTTCTCCAAGTGCAGGTCTGACCGTGTCAAACCCCCCCCCAATAGATTCCAGTGGCTTCCTCCCTATTGTTTCCAAGATTAAATGCAAAATGTTCTGTTTGGCGTTCAAAGCCCTTCTTAACCTAGCCCCCTCCTGTCTTTCCAGTTTTCTTACTCCTTACTCCCTGACACATATTCTTCTATCTAGTGACACTGGTCTTCTGGCTATTCCATGAACAAAACCCTCCATCTCTCAGCTCTGGGCATTCTTTCTGGCTGTCCCCCATTCTTGGAATGCTGGCCGTCCTCCACTCAGACTACTGACCTCCTTGGCTTCCTTGCAAGTCCCAACTAAAATCCCACCTTCTACAGAAAGTCTTCCCCTCTTACTTCCAGTGCCTTCCCTCTTGTAATCATTTCCTGCTTATCCTGTCTATAGCCTGTTTGTATATAGTTGTTCCTTTATTGTCTGTCTTATTTTGACTGTGAGCTCCTCAAGGTCAGGGTCTGTCTTTTGCCTCTTTTTGTTATCCCAGTGCTTAGCACAGTACCTGGCACCTAATAGACACTTATGAATGTTTATTGATTGACTGACTGATTGCATTATCTGGCTGCTGTTACAAGGAAAGCATTGTTTAAACTTTAAAGCACTGTGGAGATGTGGGTTCTTTTATGATGATGATGAAGCCTGTCTCTGGGACTCCGTTTGCTCATCTGTAAAATAGGGGCAGTGACATCCCCTTTCAACTGTGAGGAATCCTAGGGGGTATTTCCTATATTTCCCCGAAGGCCAGATTGGCAGAGACTGGTTTAAAGCTGAGGAAGAGCTAGGAGGAGGGAGAATCATAGGAAATCTGCCATTTGCTTTATCTCTCCACTCCCTTGGTTCTCAGGAGCAGTGTTCTGGTGGTCTCTCTCCAGCCCTCTCCCCATTCCTCGGGGCTTCTATAGCATTTCACCTTCAGGGTGATGATGGTGATGATCATACACCAAGGAGGTCAGTGGGACTGGTGGGTTGGGCTGCTGCTATTTAGACAGATGTTTTCCACATATGGAGGATGAGCTTTGATTCTTTCCCTGCAATTTTCCTAGAATCATAAATTTTTTATACCTAGGAGGGACCTTGAAGATCATCAGTCAGTCCCCTTTATAATGCTCTCATATGGTAACAAACAGTGTATCTTCTCATGGTAAATTACCTATTATAGTGAAAAGGGCATGGGCATGTGCTTTGGGTCCCAAGTCTCACCCCGCTACTTAGTAACTTCTGTGACCTTGGAAAAGTTACTCCTTCCTTTGAGTCTCAGTTTCCCCATCTATAAAAAGAGGGAGTCCAGTGATCATTAAGATCCCTTCTACCTCTAAATTCCATGATTCTATATAAGCACAGGGTGATTGGCCTAGTACAAATTGATTCTTCCAGGCAGAATGGTGTAGAATCAATCTGCTTTAGTATTTCCATCTCGTTTTTTGGATTGTTCTTTAAAACTGCCTTCCGTTATCACCCATGCTCTCAACCTTCCTGTTAGTATCTAATAGGCTCTATTCTTCCTGTGTTTCATAGCATATCTTAGACAACTCAAGAATAGATTTGATAATTGAGTAATAGAATGTCAGAGCGGGAAGGATTCTCAGAAGATGGAACATTACAGGTGGGAAGGAGGACCCTTAGAACACGGAATGTCAGAGCTGAGGTTGTCAGAGCTGGGAGCAATCTTAGAGAAGGCATGTGGAATAGAGAAAGTAGCATTGGACCTGTAGTCAGAAGACCAGGCTTGAATTCTACCTTCACCACTGACTGTTTTCTTAGAGCTGGAAGACCTTGGATAGGTCATTTTCTCTCTGTAAGCCTCAGTTTTCTCATAAGCAAAATGAAAATAAAAATACTCCTATCCTTCCTCATCTTTAGAAACATTGCATGATGTGGGGAAGCCCCTTACACATAAAAGGTTATTATCATTTAGACTAACCCCTTCATTTTAAGAAGTAGGAAACTGAAACTTAGAGAAGGGAAGTGACTTGCTCAGGTTCACACACTGGTAGAGTTAAAAACAAGAACCCAGGTCATAGGATCAGAAGATTTGAAAATGAAAGAGACTTTGAGTAGCCATCTGGACCATCATGCCATAGTGGAATAATTAGTGGAATTGGAGTCTGGAAGATCTATGGTCAGTTAATCCTGCCTTCCTTCCTTATTAACTGTGTGGCCTCCCCTCTCTGAACCTCAGTTTCCTCATCTATAATGTGAGGATAATAATGCACATCACTGTCTCATATGAATTGTTGTGAAACGCAAATGGGATAATCTGCATAAAACTCTTTGCAGACTTTAAGAGTGTTATGGAAGTGTCAGTTTTTACTGATCCCAAGACGAAAAACCTGATATCCAGTGGGTTTTAAATAAGTTGTCCAAGGTCACACAGGTGTGTTTTGACTCCCTTGACTCTTTCCTTCAGAATATCTTGTCTTGAGGAGATGGGACACAGGAAAGCTACTGGACAGCTAGGTAGGTGGGGGATATGGAGCCTACCGTGGGGCAGTAGGAATGGGAAACATGGAGCCTGAAGTGGGGCTGCAGGAGTAGGGGCTCCCAGACCGTCTTTGTTCTGGTGCCTCGCTCGGCTACACTCCCTGAGTGTAAAGCTATGGTCCGTCCAGGGAGAGCCCATGTGTCAGGCAAACAACAGGAAGATTTTTCCTTACCAATGAGATTTGTCTAGCCTGACCTAAGTGCCTGTCTGGGAGCCAGGCTGCCCATGTCAGAGAAACATGAACCGATGTTTCCTCCTTGCTCCCTAAAAGGAATCTCTATCTGATTAGCAACATTCTCAAGACCCCAAAGTGGTAATTGGCCTTTTATCTCGGGAAGAACAATCCTCCATCCAGCATCCATTGCCAGGAGGGGGGAAGTGGCTGGATTCCCACATCTTGTCTCCCTGGCAACCCCCTGATAAGTCCTGTTCCCTCCTCTCCTGCTTGTCTGTGTAATGGAGGGAGAAGGAGGCTCTGCTCTCCTCGTGCCTGTCTGGACCAGGGTCCTTCTATGGGCTGACCTGTGCATTACGTGGTGTGTGGCTATATGTTTGTGTCCTCTTTGTATATGATGTGTGGCACATCCCCTAGACCGGGTTCTGTGTTACATTCTGTGTTTGTGTTTATAATGGATAGGGTATGTGTGAATTGAATATGGTGGTGTGTGCATTTGCATGCAAATGGTGTACGGATTGGGATGGCTGAGTGGATGAGGTGAGATTTGTGTGTGTAACATGTCTAAATGGTATGTGATGTGGGGGGGTGGCATGTAATCTTGTGGATAGTATGTGATTCATGAGTAGGCAGTACTAATATGCTTAGGGATGGTATGTAGATATGAATAATATGGATGTGTATCACCTACATGGATGTTACATGATGCCCCTGTGCATAAGTCACATGGTGTAAATGGGTAGCACATAACATGTGAGGATAGATAGTGTGCATGCACCGATCATATGCATGTGGTTAGTATGTTCAGTAACACATGTGTGGATGGTACATAATGACAGTATAACAGTAATAACATAAATACCTGGCTTCAATATGGTACTTTAAGGTTTTACAATATACTTTGCAATCATTTTCTCATCTGATCCTCACAACAACCATGGAAGTTGTCCTGAGAGTATTACTCTTCCCCCATTTTACAGATGAGGAAAATGAGGCAGGCAGAGATTAAGTGATTTGCTCAGGGTCACACAGATAGTAAGTATCTGAGACGGGATTTGAACTCAGGGCATTCTGGTTCCAAATATGGCGCTCTATCCACTATACCACCACTTAGCTGCTTATGCGATGTACGTGTGGTATTCATGGAGAGCTTGTATATGTATGTATATATGTATGTATGTGTATGCATATATACCCACATGTATGTGTGAGCATGTGATTTGAGTATGTGGGATGTGTGTGGTGCATGTGTCTGGTATGTGATGTGTAGTTCATATATGCATCATATAGACAATATGGGATGTGTGGACAGTGCATATGTGTATGTGGTATGTGGCACTATGTTTCTGGCATGTGTATGCCATATGCACACATGAATGTTACGTGTGTTAGGCATGTGATAGTATATGTGGGGTAGAGTGATATGGGTGTATGGTGGGGGGAGAGATATTTGTGTTCACAGGGAGACAGGGTGGAATTAAAGGGACTGTGGATCTTTTTTTCTGATTAGCAAATTCTCTTGGACTTTGTTTCTGTTTCATGGACAAAAATATAATATTCTCAGATCTGCAAAGGCTGTGATTTGAAGTGAGAAGCCAAGGAGGGCTGGGCTACATAGTCACTGGCTTATGTTCCACTTGTCCTACCCATTTTCCCACTGGCTTGGAAGCATAGAGGTGATGATTGTATGAATCACATGGTCTCTGCTCCTTCCGCATTCCCTTCAGAAAGGTATTTCTGTTATTAGAGGCAGTGCATGTAAGGCTCAGAGACCTGAGGTCCTTGGGTAAAGGCTATAGCAGTTTTCTCTTTCCAGTTAATGATCTCAAATCTGCCACATCCTGAGGCCTGAAGGCTTGTTTGTAATGAGGGGTTAACATCATGTGTCACAAGAGCCTAACTTTAGAACATAGATTGTTGGAGGTGGGAGGACCTTAGAATACAGGGTATCAGAGCAGGGCCTTTAGAACATACAATATCAGAGCTGGGAGGGGACTTAAAACAGAGAATATCAGATCTGGGAAGGGTCTTAGAACACAGAATGTCAGAGAGGGGAGGGCTCTTAGAATAGAAAATGTAAGAGCATGGAGAGACCTAAAAACAAAGAATGGTATTGCTGAGAGGACCTTTAGAACAGAGAATGTTAGGGCTGGGAAGGGATCTTAGAACACAGAATGTCACAGCTGAGAGGGTCCTTAGAAAACAAGATGTAAGAGCTGGGAGAGCTCTTAGAACATAATGTCAAACATGTGAAGGACCTTAGATTATATTGTGTTAGCATTAGGACTGGGACCAGTCTTAGAGACCAGCTAGTATAGCCTGCTTATTTTACAAGTCAGGAAATTAAGGCTCAGAGGAGATAACTTTCCCAAGGATATAGGGAAGCTTGGCATTTGTGTTGATGCTAAGTGCCTGAATCAACTTCCTTTTCATGGAGTACTTAGCCTCTGCCTCCCAGGATTCCCATGGCTAAGAAGGACATTTATCTCACCCTTCCTTGTTTTACTATTGTCTTCTTGTGAGTTGGGTCCCCAGTCAGACTGTGGAGCCCCTTCAATGCAAGGGCCAGGTCCAATTCCTCTCTGTGTCCCACTTTGACTTAGCAGAGTACCTTAAACTCAGTAAATGTTTGTGGAGTCACGACCCATGTTGATATTTCACTTTGCCCTGCACCAGCCCCATGGGACAGGGAGTTCAAGGAGTATTGCCCCCACTTCAAAGATGACAAAACTGAGGCTCAGAGAGTCGTGTAGTTATGAAGTGTCTTAACCTAGATTTGAACCTAACTTTCTTCACTTCAAGTTCAGCAAATGAATACATGACTTGGCTACTCTCCAAGGAAGGTTCCCATCCTGGAGAAGGATGAGGTAGATTTCATAAAATTTCGAGTTGGAAGAGATTAGAGGTCATCTAAGTCCAATCCCCTCATGTTATGGATGAGAAAACTGAGGCTCAGAAGGGACGGGAAAGACTATCAGGGTTAGGGAGTTAGTGGGGGTGTAGGAGGAGTGCCAGCCCTTTACCTGCTCCCGCAGGTAGGACACCTGGCTGGATCTCAGAGATGCCTGGGGAAGACAATGTGGGCTCAGCCAGCCATGGGGGATCTGGGGAAAGCAAGGGGAGCTGAAGCCTTCTCATCCTCCCTGAGCTCTTCCTCCCTCCCCCTCCAGATGGGCAGCCCCCTTTTTTTCCATCTGTCTTTGTTGCTAGGTGAAGAATGCCTCTCTTTATCTCCCCCTCTTCTCCCTCCCTCCCTTTTCCCTTTGATTCTCCTTTCTCCTGTGTTTCTGCTGACCTCTGCGTGTTGTGAATCCAATTAGAGCCCGGGAGAGGAGAGGGTGGTGGCTGCGCTGAATCCTGCCTTAACTACACTGAGCACGCTCCACGCCCCGGCGAGCTGCAGGGGACTGGCAGCCGGTCCTGTTTGTAATTCTGGGCTGGCTCTGAGCTTTGTGGAGATTAGCTGTTTGGAGGAGGAGGGGGAGGAAGAGAGGAAGAAGTGTATGGGAGCTGGGGTGGGGAGGGGGCAGGTTAAGGAGGGTGCCCAACAGATGGGGCCATCACTGTCAGATCCTGGAAGAAAGATCGAAGAAGGGGACCAGGCTATTCCCTGATGTCTGCAGGAGAGGCTCCCCCACCCCATGAGACTCCTAGGTTAGCCTCTCTGGACCAGACTACAGAATCAGAAAGGGATGGAAGACACTTCAGAAGACAGAATGTCAGAGCTGGGAGGGCCCTTTCAACACAGGATGTCAGAGCTGGGAGGGTCCTTAGAATATAGGATGTCAGAGCTGGGAGGGCCCTTTCAACACAGGATGTCAGAGCTGGGAAGGCCCTTAGAATATACAATGTCAGATCTGGAAGGGTCTCTAGAACATGCAAGTTGAGTACTTTGAGATTGCCTGCTCCAACTCCTCTCACTTTATAAATGGGGAAACTGAGACTGAGAACATACCTTCTGGGAGGAACTGACCAGAATTCCTGGAAATTGCTTGGGAGAAGATTCTTTTCTTTTTTTTTTCCTGGAAAGAAGTACATAACCCACCTCTTATTCCTTCCTTCCCTCCCTCCCTCCCTCCCTTCCTTCCTTCCCTCTGCTCTTCCTTCTTTCCTCCCTTTCTCCCTCTTTTTTCCTTCCCTCCCCCCCTTCCCTCTGTTCTTTTTTCTTCCCTTTCTCCCTCTTTCCTTCCTTCCTTCCTTCTTTCCTTCCTTCCTTCCTTCCTTCCTTCCTTCCTTCCTTCCTTCCTTCCTTCCTTCCTTCCTCCCTTCCTCCATTCCTTTTTTCCTTCCTTCCTTCCTTCCATTACATGTTAATCAATAGGTATTGTTAAGCTTTGATTATTTGCCAGGCATTCTGGTAGACAGCGGAGATACAAAGACACAAGTGTATCTAGGAGTTTTAAAACTGAGAGTCCCTCAAAATCTAAGGATTGCTGGAAGGAATCGGAAGGGGAGGATGGAGACAGGGAAGGCTTCCTGGAGGAGGTGGCATTTGAGTTGAGTTTTAACAGATGGGCAGAAATTTGAGGGAAAAGATGGCATTCCGGGCAGAGGGCACAGCATGAGAAAAGGACGGTGTCTGCTTGGCTTTCCAGATACAGTTTCTGTGGGGGGAAAGGCAGGGGGTTCTCTAGCTGGTGGCCTGATCTGGTGGAACAGGACTTGACAGGGACCTTGAAGGAAACAGACCCCTATTTATGTTCACAAACAGGTCCTCGGTTTCTCGGGTGAAAGGAGGTTTAGGGAACAAAGGATCAGGCAACAAAGCAGGGCTACCTTGCAATGAGACGGCAAGAAAGGGGCTTCAAAACCCCCATTAGTTTCCCATTTGTGAGATTTTTTTTTCCATTTGAGGATAAAATTGAGAATAGCTATAAAGTGATGTGATACAGTAGAAAGAGCCTAGGACTCCAGAGGGGTGGGTTCAAATCCTGACTGTCGCAAACATGCTGTTTTGTCTTAGGCAAATACCTTCTCCTTTATGGGCCTCCAATCCTTAATGTGCTAAAATGGGGGGAAGCGCCTGTTGACTTACGTCACTGGGGTGGGACCAGAAGCAAGCAAGGAGCGGGTATAAAGAGAAAGCAGGATGCCGGTGGTCAGAGACAGCCAGGGACGGAGAGGTGCAGAGGGCTCCTTAAAAGCCCCCCAGCTCCGGGGAGGACAGATCTACAGGGGCAGGGGAAGCGTGAGAAGGAAGTGCCAGAGTGCAGTGTGCTGGAAGGCGCTGTGTGTGGACTAGCAGCCTCCCAGACCTGGAAGCCCAGCCTCCCCTGTCTGGCTTGCTGACTTTGGGCACTTCAGTTAATTAGCTTCTCTCCAACTTAGTTTTTACCTCTGAAAAATTAGGAGGGAATCTCAGATGGTCTCTGTGGTGCCTTTCAGCTTTGACATTATGTGTTCTAACTTGGTGTTTCTAAAGGCATCTCACCTCTGTCATTATATTCTGAGGTCCCTCACACCTCTGATATTCTACGTTCCAAGGATCTTTCTGCCTCAGTCATTCTATGTTCTGAGGGCCCTCCCGCTTCTGATATTCTGTGTTCTAAGGATCTTCCACCTTTTAACATTCTGTGTTCTAAGGACCCTCCCACCCCTGACATTGTATTCTAAGATTTCTTCATATCTCTGATATTCTGTGTTCTAAGGATCTTCCCACCTTTTAACATTCTATGTTCTAAGGACACTCTCAACTCTGACAATGTATTCTAAAGTCCCTCCCACCCCTGACATTGTATTCTAAGATTCCTCATATTTCTGATATTCTGTGTTCTAAGGGTCTTCCCACCTCAAACATTCTATGTTCTAAGGTCCCTCCCACACCTGACATTGTTTTCTAAGGTCCCTCATATATCTGATATTCTGTGTTCTAAGAGTCCTCTCAGCTCTAACATTCTGCACCCTAATACCCTTTCTAGCTCTGACATCCTTTGTTCTAGGGCCCCTTCCAGCTTTGATGTTCTATGTTGTAAGGTCCCTCCTGGTTCTAAAATTCCATGTTCCAAGAATCCTTTCCAGTTCTGACAACTCGGGATTCTATGATTCTAATAAGGAATGCTCATCTTCCTATTTTCTCTTCCCTACCTTCCCATGCCCAGGTGGCTGGATTTCAGCAGTTGCCTGTGGGAGCTGTGGGTTGATCTCTAAGGACGTGGGGCAGAGAGAAAGAAGGTGGTTCTGCTTTCAGATCTTCTTATCTGGTTATCTGGCAGTAACCACCAGGGGCTTGAGGACAAGAGAGGATGCTGGTAAGGCTTTGGATTGAGCTTCTCTTTTTCTCCTTCTTGCTTATAGCTCCTTTCTTGGCTTCCCTCAAAAAAAAGTTTTAAAAAGGAAAAAAAAAAGCTCCGATATCTCCTTTATCTGAAATTGTAGCTGCCTATGATGGACAGAGCTGGTCACTGCCCCTCCACCCTCATCCTGCAGGGCTCTTGAACAGTCTCCCAGCTATGGCTGCCTCAGGCCTCTCCAGGCCAAGGCCTAGTCTTGGCATAATTTGAAGACTCTGGATGCTAAAATACTTTGTGTGGAAAAACAATGGTAGTTTATAGAATCAGAAAAGATCTTGGAACAAGGCATGTGAGAATTGGAAATGCAGAACACAGAATATTGGTGCTGGGAGGGACCTTAGAGTAGAATTCAGAGTGGGAAGACATCTTAGAGCACAGAATATCAGGGTTGGAGGGGGTCTTGGAATATAGCATGTTAGAACTAAGAGAAACCAAGCAAGTTACATCTGGAAGGAATCTTGGGACACAAAATGTTTGTGTGTTTTGTATCCAAACTGGAAGGGTCATTGGACCATGAGGACATTGAACATTAAAATAGAATTCTAGAGTTGGAAGGGTTACTGGAGAACATCTACACCAAACCACTCATTTTATAGAGAAGGACATTAAGGCCTACAGAAGGGAATAATGACTCACATTCCTTGGTGCTTTGCAGCTCTTTCCTCACCACTTGATGAGAAACTGTAGTTATTATCCCCATTTTACAGATGATAGAGGCCAGAGGAATGAAGGGGGTTGCTCCAGGTCACACAGCTACTAAGTATCAGAGCTGGGACTGGAACCCAAGCTTCCTGGCCCTATTTCCAGCCCTCCCTCTGCTATAACAGGTTTCATGAGTTCTTTTCCATTTTTCATGAAACAGTTGGGGCCATTTACAGAAAAATGTCTCAATTTGAAGATTTGCCAACCTCTGCCCACCGCCTCCCTGTTCTTCCTATAATGTGCCATATGGAGGCAACCTTTGGGTTAAACAGTGCCCTCTGGGCTCTCTTTTTAAATATAGGTAGCACTGAGAGGGTACTAACATGTTAGTGTGAATTGGTCTATTAAGACTGCTCTCCATGGGTGAGACATGGCACAAAACTTCCTGCTTGGGGTGGGCAGGGAGCCAGGACGTCAACACCTCTACTGACCACTTGTGCTAAAGAAGGGTCTTTTCCCCTTCCTTCTCTCCTGAGCCCTCGACTCCAGTGCCTAGCAAGGCTCTTCCTCTGATGGGGGCACCTGGTGTCCCACAGCCTCAGAGACAAGATCACTTTTCTTTAGGCAGGCGAGAAAGAAAAGGGTGGCCCCCAGACTATAAATCCTAGCCAGCCCCCTCTCCCTGCTTATCTCTTCCTCAGCCTTCCCAAGGGAGAATTCCTCTCCAGGCACACAGACTCATCAGTTCTCAGTCTCCTTCCCTTAAATATATTCTTTCTCTCCCTCCCTCTCGCCCTCTCCCTTCTCTCTGTCTCTCTCTGTCTCTCTGTCTCTCTCTCTCTTTCTTGTTTCCTCTCCCCCTCTCCCGTCTCTCCTCTTCCCTCCCTCCTCCCCTCTTCCTCCCTCCCTCTTTCTCTCTCTCTCTCCCCCTTCCCCCCTCCCTCTCTTTCTCTCTCTCCTTCTCTCCCTCCCTCTCTCTGTCTCTTCTTTCTCCCACTTTCTCTCCGTCACTCTCTTTTTCTCTCTCTTTCTCTCCTTCTCTGTCCCTGCCTTTCTTCCTCCTTCCCTTTCCCTCTCTATTTCCCTCTCAGCCTCTCACTGTTTCTATCTTCTTCTCACTCCTTTTACCTCTCCCACCCTGTCTCTTTCTCTCCCTCCCTTCCCATTCTTTCCTCTCTCCCTATCTCCTTCTTTTATCTCTCTCTCCTTTCTCCCTCTCTCCATCCCTTCCTTCACCCTGTAACTCTTTCCTCTCCAGCTCTCCCTCCCCCTCCTTTATCTCCCTCATTCTCTCTTTCCTCCTTTCATCCCCTCCCCCAAATTTAACCCTTTTCTATCCTTCCAGACTAACTCTTTCTCTCATCCTCTCTCTCTTTTTCTTCCTGCATCAACTTCATTGGTCAGAACCCCTTATTACCATCACCACAGATAGAATCCTTCTCTGCTGTTTAGAAGGAAAAGAGACATTCAGTTGCTAATCTTCGAAGTTGAAAGGAATTTTTTTCTCCTCAGTTTCTAGTAGAGTTTAAGATCTTTGAGGTCAGGGACTGTTTTTTTCTTCTTTTGTTCTTCACATGGAAGATGCTTAATAAATGCTAGATATTATTGTTATTAATAATAACTGGCTATTGAATTGTTGACCGAATCCAAGGCTTCCGGTGCATTGCCAGGAGGCAGAGAGTTTGAAGTCTTTACCTAAGCCTGTCCCTTTGCTGTTAAGCCATGGAGTCACTTTTCCTGTTCTGAGCCTGTTTTTTCATCTTGAGATCAGCCAGGATCCAACTGACCACTCTGAGAGTAATCTCAAAGGAACACCTTATCAGAGTGACCTCTGAAGGATCTCTGGACTCAAAGTCCTGGAGATCTGAGTCTGGATCCTGTCTCAGCCAAAATACTTTGTAAGTAGGAGTTATAATTATTGGGCATTTTAAAGTGAGCACTAGTGATCATCAGACACTCATGTTTCTATTGCACTTTCTTTCTGTAACACAACCCTGTGAAGTAATTCTAATATTCTTGCCCCATTTTAGAGATGAGAAAACTGTGACTCAAAGGTAAAATAATTATTGTCAAAGTCAGGATTTGAACCCAGGTCTCCTAATTCCACATTCAGGACTCTTTCCAGTGTATCTATTTTTCCTAGTCTTTTTCCCTCCATGCACTCTATGGTCCAACTACAAAGGGCTTCTTGTTATTCCTCATCCACAAAACCCTCCATCATCTCTCTCTGTTCCATTGCACTGGCTGTAGTACATACCCTCAGCACCTCTGCCTCTCAACAGTCTGTGTCTTCCTCCAGTACTCAGCTCAAATGACATCTGTAGGAGACCTTGCCCAGGTCCTCTAGCTCCCAAAGCCTTCCCCTCTGACAGGAAGCTCCTATTTCCTTTTTTTTGTTGTTGTTGTTTTTGTTTACCAGGCAATGGGGTTAAGTGACTTGCCCAGGGTCACACAGCTAGTAAGTGTTATGTGTCTGAGGTCGGATTTGAACTCAGGTCCTCCTGAATCCAGGGCCGGTGCTCTATCCACTGTGCCACCTAGCTGCCCCTCCTCTTTCCTTTTATCCCTCCTGCTTATAGCTCCCTTCCTCCCTTCCTCCCTTTCCTCAACATAAAAAATAAAAATTATAAAGGCTTCTATCTACTCTGTATATATCTTGTATGTACCTAGTAATTTACATGTTCTTTTCCCTATTAAAATGGAAGCTCCTTGAGGCCAAGTCCTGTTTTTTATTTTTTCTTTCCATCCCCAATGCTTAACATACTGCTTGACACATAGTAGGTCCTGACACATAGTAGGTGCTTAATAAATATTTGCGTATCAATTGACCCTTAGCATTAATAATAATACCTGACTTTTCTATTGTACTTTGAAATTTAAAATGTACTTACAGATTACCTCATTTAATCCTCATAACAACCCCCATGAAGATGGCAGTGCTAGTATTTATGTCCATTTTACAGATGGAGAAACTGGGACATAGAGAAGTAAAATGACTGACCCTGGGTCGGGTCACATAACTAGTAAGTGACAAATGCAAGATTTGAACCCAGGTCCTCTGCCTTCTCCTAGTCCAGGGCTCTTTCCTCCGATATAGAAAGATTGGTTGGAACTGAAGGTTGATAATGGGTAGAGTGAGTAGGCTGTCGTGCTCTGTGATTCCCCTTAAGCTTAACCTGTTCTCCAGAGCCATGGTGAAGACCCGAGGAGATGTTCCTCAAAATTCTATCTTGGAACATTCCAGAACAGGTAGAAAAGGAAGAAGGCTACTCCATGCTCTCCTGATAAAACTTCAGGGTAGAAGAGGAGACCCCTTCCTCTTGTTAAATTCTTCCCTCCCATGCCCATAGCACTTTACAGCTCACAAAGTGTGGCTCTTCTTCACAGTGCTTTGAGGGAGACAGAACAAGTAGTGTTAATGGCATTTTGCAGATTAGGAAAACTGAGGACCCCAAAAAGGATGTTAATTGCAAAGAACACACAATTGGGACCCAAACCAGTCATCCTAAGATAGAGCCCTTTGACCCATCTATGCTGTTGCTAGGCCTTTACCCAAAAGAGATTAAAGAAAGAGGAAAAGGTCTTATATTGTGCAAAAATGTTTATAGCAGCCCTTTTTGTGGTGGCAAAATAAATGGAAACTAAGGGAACGCTTATCCCTCAGGGAATGGTTAAACACGTTGTGGTCTATGAATGGGATGGAATACTATTGTGCTGTAAGAAATGAGGAAATGGATGATTTTCAAGGGACACAGAAAGATGTCTATGGACTCATGCAGAATGAAGTGAGCAGAAGAATAATTTATACTATAACATCAATATTATTTTTTAAAATGAACAATATTGGAGACTTTTATAAACCAGTAAAGAATGAAATGAGCAGAATGAGGAGCTAAAATGACAAGATTGTAGAAACAGACACCTTTGAAAGCCATGAGAACGAACTCTGATCAATACAATGACCATCCATGACTCCCCAGTACAGATGATAAAATCCAGTATCCATTACAGAGAGATGATAGATTTAGGACGCAGAATGAGACACATATTTCTTGTATGCGGCCATTGAGGGAATTTGATTTGCTTGAGTATGCGTATTTGTTACAAAAAAATTTTGGTTTTTTTCCCCCAGTAGGATGGAAGAGAAAATAAATTTCTGTTAATTTTTTTATTTCCAAACGAGAGGTGGGAGGGGAAGCTGCTACAGATGTGAAACGTTACATACACTTTCAGATGAGATCACTGTCTTATTAGTTTTACTTAACTGTTTTACTTTGTTATAGGAGATCTCTCCTGAGGTGACAGTAATCTGTAAATGCTTTTAATGTTAAAAAAAAATACTTCAATAGCTTTACATAAAAAATTGTGATAATATATTCAGTGTTCTACACCCATGACCCACCCCTGCCCTGCAAAGGCAATGGGTCAGGGGAAGGTATATTCTTACATCTTTTTTACTTCTGGACCATGCTTGTTCTCCCTAATTTTGCAGCATTCTTTTCTTTATTATTTTATGATTGTTCTTTCCTTTTTCATTATGATAGCCATTATGTATGTTGTTTTCTGGGCTCTACTCCCTTCTCTTAGCATCAGTTCATGTAAGTCTTTTCATACTTCTCTACAGTCATCATCTTTGTCATTTCTTATAGCAGAGGGGGCTGAAAAGAGGAAAAACTAGAGTCTAGTGCAGCCACCCAACTCATGTAATACAGCCTGGCAGCTGGCACAGTAATCCAGATGTGTAGGAGTGAGACTGGAGACCAAGAAGTCATCCTTATACTGGATGAGAATGCTGGATTTATGTCCTTGTGGTGGTGGGAAAGGTAAACTGAGGATGGGGATCACTGCCTTCATTTTGCAGTTGAACAGGGTTGAATTATAGAATGTCAGAGCTGGGAAAGCTCTTAGAACACAGAATGTCAGAACTGGGAAGGCCCTTAGAACACAGGATGTCAGGCCTGGAAGGGCCCTTAGAACTCAGAATGTCAGAGCTAGGAGAGATTTTAGAACACAGAATGTCAGAGCTGGGAAGGCCCTTGGAACATAGAATGTCAAAGCTGGAAGAGCTCTTAGAACACAGAATGTTAGAGCTGGGAGGGTCTTAGAACACAGGATGTCAGAGCTGGGAGGGCCCTTAGAACTCAGAATGTCAGAGCTGGGAGGGCCCTTAGAACACAGGATGTCAGGCCTGGAAGGGCCCTTAGAACTCAGAATGTCAGAGCTGGGAGAGATTTTAGAACACAGAATGTCAGAGCTGGGAAGGCCCTTAGAACACAGAATGTCAAAGCTGGAAGAGCCCTTAGAACACCAGATGTCAGAGCTGGGAGTGTCCTTAGAACACTGGATATCAGAGCGAGGGAGGACATTCGTAGCACCACACGTCAGACCAGAAGGAATTTTATAACATAAACTACTAGAAATGAGGAGCATCTTAGAACACAGACTTTCTGATCCTCTCTGAAATAATGATCAGGATGTCATAGTTACAAAGGACTTTGCAAATATTCTCTCATTTGATTGCTCACAATAACCCTGTAATAGAGGTGCTATTACTTTTCCCACTTTGCAGATGAGAAAACTGAGGGCAAAAGAGGAAAAGTGACCTGGTTGCACAGCTAGGAAGTATCTGAGGCCGGATTTGAACGAGCTTGGCTCCAGGACTCCAGGCTCGGTCCCTCTATCCACTGCGCCGTATTACGTGCCACAGATGGACAAAGACTTCAGCAGTTACCTAATCTCCTAACTCTGAGTCTAGTCCCTAGTTCTTTCTCCTAGGCTGCCCTTCGTCTCTGATGAGGCCCAGTCTCCTGCCGATGTCCCTGCTTCTTCATTCTTGTCTACTTTGCCTTCTCCTCTGCCTTTTTCTTATCATCTTCTTCATCTTCCTTTTCCTCATCCTGATAGGATCCCTCCCTGCCCAAGGAAACCAGAGGGTGTGTAAACAGGTGTGCTATTGCCCTATTTGAGAGGAGAAGAGACATTTATCCTCACCCATTTGCAGGCAAGGTGAAATTACAGACATGCTACATTTCGGAAGAGAAACCTCCCTCAGGAAAGGGGAAAAAAAAGGCAGGGGCGGGTGAGAAGGAAGGGAAGAAGGAGGGTGGGATGTCAGAGGCCCTGCTAGAAGACTCTGAGGATTGCCAAGGAAACTGAGCCTCGCCACTGACCCCATGCTATGCCACGGATGGGGGCTTCCTCTGTGCCCTACCCAGAGGTCCCCGGAGAAGCCTGTGCTCCCCCTCCTCAGGCAGGTGCTTGCCTCCACCCCTTCTTTCACAGGGCAGGGATAAAGACAGGGAGTGTTGACTGCAGCAACGGCAGCAGCGGAGGCCGATGCTGCTAACAGGCTGGAAATATCTTTTGTCAAAGCTTTGAGATGCCTCCAACCTCCTTTAATTAAAGACAATTACTGCTTTCAGCCCCTCTTCACAGCTCAGCTCAGTTGTTTGCAAACACACAGCTGCGGGAGTCTTTGTGCCCCCTCCCTCCCAGAGTCCCACTTCCCCAGAGACACACAGAGGTTTCTTTATTATTGGCGTGGCTGCTGCAACGCCCGCACCGGGAGAAGCCACAAGCCGCAGTAGTAAAGGATGGGAACCTGCCCTCTCCATGAAGGGGAGATAGCAGACTCTCTGTTGCTGAAAGAGAAGAGGAAGGTCCCTCTCCCCCTCAAGGTCCCACAGCTCAGAGAATAGCTCTCAGCATGGGGCCTGTTTGGCTAATTTGCCCATTGAGTACGGGGCATTCCAGCTGATCCTTCGGGGGCCTGGTTGACCGGCACCCCCCCTTTTATCCAAGCCCTACTCCCAAACCCTACACTGTGGAGGTCTCCAGACTAGATCAGGGCCTGACAGCCTCTCTATTCTACCCCCACCCAGAGGGTTAGGGCAGCCTCACTGGGAGGCACTTCTGGGAGGTCTGCCATCCATCAGGGTCATGGCTTCCCTGGCCTCCAGCTACGACAAAGGGCAGCATGATTGCTGAATCACCGGTGCCACTCCCAAAGGGGGAGCCTTAACCCGTCGTGTCCTCCTCATTGTCTGCAACACCATCCTCTTTGCCTTCCCCATCATAGACAGTGGCCCAGTGTCTTGAAGGCTGCCTCTGGAGCACTAGAACCCAGGTTTGAATCCTTGGTCTGTTACTTACTATCTGTGTGACTTTGAGTAATTACCTTTACCTCTATAGGTCTGTGTGATCATCCTCTGAGGTCCCTTCCAACCTAGATTCATAACTGGCTATTATCTGTATCTTCCTCTTCCTCCTCATCTCCCCACCATCATCATCATTCCCCCCAGTGCTTGGCACAGCACTCTGGACTGCGAGTTTCCTGAATAAACAAGTGATCATTTCATCATCATTCTCCTCTTTATCCTCCTCCTCCTCATCATCTTCAGCAGCAGCTGTGTGGTGGAATGGGTAGAACATCCAGAATTGTGACTTGGAATCCTGCCTCCTATACTTCACCAGCTTTGTGGTAATGCGCAATCTCTCTGAGCTTCAGTGTCCTCATCTGTAAAATGGGAACAGTAATACCTTTAGTACCTGCCTCATGAGGTTATTATGAGGATCAAATGAGGTAAGGTAAGTATTTGTTGTTCATTCATTTCAGTCTTGTCTGAGTCTTCCTGGCCCCATTTGGGGGTTTCTTGGCAGAGATACTGGGGTGGTTTGCCATTTCCTTCTCCAGCTCATTTTACAGATGGGGAAACTGAGGCAAACAGGGTGAAGTGACTTGCCCCAGGTCACAAAGCTAGTAAGAGTCTGAGGTCAGATCTGAACTCAGGTCTTCCTGACTCCAGTCCTGGCACTCTTTCCACTGCGCCACCTAGCGGCTTATATCTTCAACGACTTTTCCAGCAATGACACCTACAATCTTCCGATTCCGAGATCGCTAAATCTGATCATCTGCTCTTTAAAGTGTTTTGTCATACCTCAGTCTTGTATTCCAGACCTTCCATACTCAGGCTGCACCCTACTTCTCCAAAAGGAAACCAATCAAACCAATCTCCCTCTTCCCAGCCCTCTCGTGCTGTGCCTGATGCCTGGGCTGGCCGTCCCTGCCTCCCTCACTCCACCTTTCTAAGATCTGGCTGTCCTCCAGGGCCCCATATAAGCAATATCCCCCCTTTCAAGCTTCCTATTGCATTTACTATTTGGAGCACCCACTGTACACCTCATCGTGTGCTCTGCTGTTCCCTAATTGCCAGGCCAAATGTAGCGCTTCATTCCATTAGGTCATAAGACTGATATACGCAATAATGTCATGAGCAGTAATTGGTTCATATGTATACATCCTGTTTCCCCAACTAGGACATAAATTTTTTGTGGGTAAAGAGATGACGCCTCAGTTTAACAGAGGGAGTGATGGTTCTGGATTCCCAATCTAGGCTCTGTTGCTTACTCGTGGTGTGGCCATTGGCTCCACCTTAGTCAATTTACTCCTTGAAGCTTTCATTTTGTCCCCTGCAAAAGGAGGGGGAGGATGACGTTTCCCCATTTCCATCTCAGAGCTGCGTCAGGAAGCATGGTGAAAAGAAGTCAGGAGTTCGAATCCCACTACCCATACCACTAGCTTGCTCAGTGGTCACGCGGTCAAGTTATAAGACCTCAGCACATGCCTCAGTTTCCTTATCTGTAAGATGAGAGGGCTGAATTAGATGTTCCCTTCTAACACTAAGATAATGTGTGTAAAACCAGCAAAGACAATAAGACATACGTACCAGTCTCTGTTTTCCACATTGGTTCCCAACCTCAGTCATTTCTATGGGAATCAGGGAGGAGGCACACCCAAGACTTTAAGGTTTATAAGGTTTCCTTTCCAACAGATAATCATCACAGAATCACAGGACTTGGTGTTGAAAAGGGACAGTGGAGAGACCATTGGATCTAAATGCAGAGATAATTAGGTTCAAAGACTGGCTTTGCCACGCACTTACATGTGTGAATTTTGACAAGTCACTGCATTCATTCATCCATCCATTCATTTATTCATTAGTGATTCATCCATCCATCCATCCATCCATCCATTCATTTATTAGTCATTCATCTATCTATCCATCCACCCATTCATTTATTCATGTCATTTATTTATCCATCCATTCATTTATTCATCCATTCATTCATTTATTCATTCATTCCCCTATCCATCCATTCAACAAGCATTTATTAAGAGCCTAGTATGTACCAAACACTGATTTAGGCACTAGAGATACAAAGAAGAAAATGAAAAAAAAAGGCAATTACAAATGAGTATACCTACAACCATGTACTTCTGTGATTGGTTTTATGAATTGGAGATTCTTCTACTTTTTTTTTCCATAGTCCAGACTTTGCATTTCAGCATTGTGGAGAATCCCAGTGTGGAGACTCCATCTACCAATGCAGATATTGTTAACTCACCTGTAATGTACAGTATTAAAGGTTGACCAGACATCTATTGCTTAATGGTCACCCAGCCAGTGTCAAAGGTAGACCTTCAACCCAGGTCTTCCTGACACCAGTGTACCAACCCTTTATCTACTGAGTCACTTTGCCTTTCAACTTCTGTCTTTTACCATTGGTTGAAGAGGCAGGCTGTATGATTTAACTTTAACAAAGTAGTACCAATGTCATCCATTGTATTTGCATATTTATTGATACAATTTATTTTGACATAGCAACCGCTGCCCAACAAACTCTCAAATAACTAATTGGCTTATAATTTAGTCTACTGGCATTTATTAAATGCCTACTACATGCCAAGTCCTATGTCAGGTGCTGGGCATACAAAGACAGAAATGAAATGTAGTGCAATTTTAAAAAGTAAACCCCAACAAAACAGTTGTTAAGTTGTTAATAGAAAGAAGGGTTAACAAATCCCACTTTGGCCATACCATAGTACTGTAGTCCTCATATTCATATCACCCATCCTTCTGTCCATGGTACCATAGTCTCATATTCATACCATCCATCCATCCATGGTGCCATAGTCCTCATATTCATACCATCCATCCATCCGTGGTACCATAGTCCTCATATTCGGTATTGTGTTTGATCACAGTTTTATTCATTCTCCATTTTGCCTTTATCTGAGTTGTTGTAGTTATTGTGTACACTGTCCTTGGGCCCACCTTTCCTCAATTTGCATCACTTCATACTTCTTCCCAGGCTTCCTCCAATTCTTCATATTCATCATATAGCCTAGTAATATTCCATTACTTTCCAGACACCAATATATAGTTGGTCAATAATCTCTTATCCACTAAATCCAATGGCCTTTTCTCAGACTTCACCTTCTCTCAATGGTCTCATCTACTTCAGTGGGGTCAGTTACACTGATGACTACCAAATCAATTCCTCCATCCTTTATCTCCGTCCTTGAGCTCCAGCCCCACATTGCCACTAGTCTGGTGGACATCTCCACCTAGATGGCCCATTGGCATCTCAATCTCTTCTTGTTAAAAGTGGAACCCATTATTCCACCACCTCCCTCAGTAGCCACCCCTCCTCTGGACTTGCCCTGTTTTTTTGATAATACCACCATCATTCCAGTCATTGAAGTCCCCATGGCCTTTAGTAGTCTAGAAAACAAGAGTTTTTCCTGGACCTAGCCTTTCTGTATTATAGAAGACTGTCTGTTCCAAATAGGAGCCTTCTACCTGTCTGGAACCTTCTGCATCTGGAATCTTCCTTGCTGGAAACATTCATTCTCCCTGGAGGCTCCCAGCCTGTGACATCAGAGGTAGAAAGACAAAAAGAAGACCGGCTCAAGACCACCACTGTTCCCATGAAAGGACAGGGAGTGGCTTAGTTTGGAAGGTGTCAGCTGTTGAAGGAGCTGAGAAGTGGTTAATCCTATAGAGTCTTTCCCTTGTTCTCTATGCCAATGCCTCCTCCCCCACATCCCATCCTTGGCTGTCTCAGGTTTAGCCACATAGTCTTCCTTTTGTGTGAGTTAAACCACGCCAAATAAAGTCTTTCAGCATCAAATATCTGGTCTAATTCTTTTGCAAAGCCCCCTTTAAATCCTAGGGCATTAACTACTGCTTCAGACTGAAATGAAACCTCCGCGTCATCTTTGACACATCTCCCCTTCCCCACATCCAATCAGTCTCCAAGTCTTGTCTGGAACCTCCACAACATTGCTCACATTCACCCCTCCTCTCCACTTATGCAGCCACTACCCTGAACTATTGCAGTAACCTTCTGATTAATCAGGCTTCCTGTTTCCAGTCTGTTCCCCCTTAAAAGCCACACAATTGCCAAATCTTTCTTTTTTATTTTGTTTTGGTTTTGAGCCTGGTTCTCCATATCTTGCCAGGCTGGAAATACAATGGCCACTCAGAGCCTGATCCCATTGGCTGATTTACAAGAAAGCTTTGACCTGCTTTGTTTCCAGCTTGGACCGATTTGCCCTTCCTTGGGCTGCCCAGAGGCTCCCACTTCTGGGGTCTCACCGTATTGGTTCAGGACTTAGTGCAGACACCTGGTCAGCTTGGGTGTAGTGCAGCTCAGAAAATGGGGGTAGAGGGAGACCAAGGTTCCCAGCTGTGGTGTAGTGGAGGAAGTCAGGTGTGCAGGCTGGAGAGGAATGAGACCTGACCGACCTGGGAGCCCTCCTCAAATGGAGATTCTGGGAGAACCATCCAATCAGAGGGAGAGGCTGCCAACATGGGAATCCCAGGACTGGAGGGAGGCTTCAGGAGGTCTAAGAGCTGGGACATGATAGAGTAAGTCCGCCACGCCCAGCCAAAATCATCTTTCAAATCTTTCCAGAAAATCTTCAGTGGCCCTCTCTTGCCTCTAGAAAAAAGAAAAGCATCTCGCCATGGTGTTGCACAATCTGGATCCAAGCTACCTCTCTAGGCTTATTGTATTTAAGTTCCCTTCATATGTTTTATATTCCAGGCCAGCTGGCCCAGCAGCTACACCCTGACCTTAGCATTCCATCTGTTTCTTTCCTCTCACCTTTACTTCTTGGAATCCTTAGGTTCTTTCTAGACCTAACTCTATTGTCACCTCCCAAGCAAAGCCTTTCCTGATCCAATCCTTCTTCCCTACCCAATAATTGTTAATGCTCTTTAAAAAAAAATTGTCTCTATTTTATTCCCCTCCACTCTCAAGTATGTAAGTTCCTTGAGGGCAGACCATTTCTTTGTCTTTCTTGCCTCCCTTTCTCAGCCAAACTCCTAGGGGGAAGAAAAAAAGCTGTCTACACTCATTACTTCCACTTTCTCACCTCCCATTTGCAATCCAGCTCCCATCTGCTCTTCCAAGGTTACCAATGATTTATTAAATCCAATGACCTTTTCTCAGTATCCATCTTTTTGGACAGTTTTTGACACTGTGAACAGCCACCTTTTTCATCTCCTCCCTGGCTTTTTGTGATGCTGCTCTGCCTAGCTTCTCTTTCCTATCTGTTTGACTGCTTCCTCAGTCTCTTTTTCTGGTTTATCAATCATGTCCTGATCCCATGTGTAAGTGTGTCCCAGGGCTGTGTATTGGGCCCTTTTGTCATCTTTGTCTATATACTCTCTCAGTGATTTCATCAGCACTCATAGTTTCAGTTATGATCTCTATGCAGATGACTCCAAATCTACATATCTAGCCTTCAGTTCTGTCCCGAGTTCCAGTCCTCCATCACCAGTTGTCTGCTGGATATTTCCATCAGGATGTCCCAGAGGCATCTCAAACCCAGCAAGTCTGAATCAGAATTCATTATCTTCCTCCCCCAAATCTACCCTACTTCCTAACTTCCCTGTTTCTAGCATGGAAACAACGATGCTTTCAGTGGGACAGCTTCAGAACCTTGGACTCATCCTGGTCTCTTCACTCTGCTTCATGTCCAATATTTAGTCAGTTGCCAGATTTTGTTTCTGCCTTCACTACACCTTTCATGTTAGCCTTCTCTCCACTAATACCACAATCACCTACTTCAAGCCCTAAGCACTTCTTGCACTGACCATTGCAGTGCCTCCTAATTTGTCTCTCCGCATCCCACTTCTCGCCTCCAATCCATTGGGCACGTGGCTGCCAAAGGCATAGATCTGCCCCTGTCAATCCCTGACTTGGGAAGATCCAGTGGCTTCCTATTGCCTATCCTATTCCAGGATAAAATACAGACAACTGCTGCTGCTCAGCATTTAAATCCCTTCCCAATCTGACTCCAAGCTATCTTTTCAGGTTGATTACACATTACTTCCCCTCACAGCCGGACAATAACCAGTAAACACTTATTAATTGCCCACTACATTTCAGGTATTATGTTAAGTCCTGGGGGTGGGGGGAGGGTTACAAAGAAACATAAAAGAGTTCCTGCTCTCAAGGGGCTTACAGTCTAAGAACATGCAAGCAACTATATACAGACAAGCTATAGATAGGATAACGTCGAAATAATCAACAGAGGGAAGACACAAGAATTAAAGGTGAAGAATCATCTGGAATGCCCTCTGTAAACCATTTTAAATTTGCCCTCTGCCTTTTTTTTCCTGACAAAGTTGTAAATAAAGACTATCAAACGTTTTTTAAAAAGAAAAAAAGAATTAAAGGCGATTAGGAAATGATTCCTGTAGAAGGTAGGATTTTAGATGAGACTTAAAGGAAACCAAATGGGCTTACTAATTATTCCCTATGCACAGCATTCCACCACTACCCCTTGTGCCTATAAAGGAGCTGTCTCCCCTGCCTGAATATTGTCTTTATTTTCTTTCCAATTTCTTCCTCTGTAATACGGAAATAATAGCAGCATCTACCTCCAAGGGTTATTGTGAGGATAAAATGAGATAATAGAAGTAAAATGCTTGGCAAACCATATAAATGCTAGCTATTATTATGATGATGGTTATTGTTTCATGTAGTTTTGGAATTCCTAGCTCTCTTCAGGGCTCAAGAGCCAAGTGCTGCCTTCAAAAGAGATTTTTGTTTTCAGCTTTTCCCAGATGTTAGTACTACCTCCACCCAAATTACTTTGTATTTATTTTTTATCTTTTTAATGTTGCTCTACACATACATACACATATATTGTGTTTACTTACCTGTAAGGCTGTTGTAGTCTTCCAGTAAAATGTAAACTCCTTAAGGGCAAGGTTTCTCTTTGTATATCCCTGGACCCACGACAGCCCCTGGTCTATGATTGGTTGATTCGTTTCTATCCTCCAATCTAGGGCATATTGCTTTTTACGGTGGTGCCCCTTAATAACGTTATTTGAATTGTGAGGAGCAGATTCGATGGGAGGGGTGAAGCTGGGGGAAGACGATTTGGCCCCCCTGTTAGGTTGTGTCCTACCACTATGCCCAGTACTGGCGTTTAGTTCTTGAGGGCAGTCAGGAGAGTGAAAGGACTGGCAACCATGCAATCCTCAGTTTTGTAGGCCCTTTCAAACCACCATTTCCGTGTCATACCACCCTGGCTCTGTCCATCATTCCCATCACCTAAGTGGCAGCTAGGTGATGCAGCGCATAGAGGGCAAGAAGACCTGTGTTTGGATTCAGAACTCATATACTTACCAGCTGTGTGACCCTGGACAAGTCAGTTAACCTCTGTCTGCCTCCGTTTTCTCAGCTGTAAAATGGGGGTAATAATAGTATCCACCTCACAGGCTTGTTGCGGGCTTCGAACAAAATAATGTTTGTAAAGAGCTTAGCACAATGTCTTCAACATAATAAATGCTTACTAGATACTTGCTTCCTTCCTCCCTGGTCTCTTTTTGTCTTATCTTTTTTTTCTTTAAGTGTCAAGTGTTTGGTCTGAGGCTGTATTTGAACTCAGGTCCTCCTGACTTCAGAGCCAGTGCTGTATCCACTGCACCACCTAGCTGCCCCACTTTTTGCCTTTTCTTGCCCCAAAGCAAACCTGCACCGGATTTGCAGGCCACTGAGCCCCAAACCATGTTGCCATGCATAGCTCCCCCTCCACCCCACTCCAGCCCTTTCTCATTCCTCTTTGTGTGTTGTCTCCCCTTAGAAGAATGTAAACTCCCTCAGCGCAGGGAATATCTTGCTTGTATTAGTATCCCTGGGCTTAGCAAAGTGCCTGGCATACAGCTAGTACATAATAAATGTTTATCTAGCTCTCTATTAATAGGCATCTACTCTGAATAAAGCACTGCCCTGTCATATGAAGCTCAGTTAAAGGAACTGGGAATACTTAACCTGAAGAAGACTTAGGGGTGGGGGAGAGAATAGTTTCTGTCTTCAGATAGCAGAAGCACACTTAGAGGGAAGAAGCTTTGGTTCATTTATTCATTCATTCAAAATAAAATCTTATCACAGGATCATAGATCTGGAGGTGGAAAGTACCTCAGAGACCATCAAGTCTAACACCTTCCTTTTACAGTCGAAGAAACTGAGGCCCAGAGAGGCTAAGTCAAGTGACTTGCACAAGGTCACACAGTTAACATTATTAAGTGTTGTAAGATTATAGATCGTGGGTTTACAACTGGAAGGGAACTAAGAGACAATGTAGTCCAAAGCCTTCATTTTATAGATGAGGAAACTGGGGGATACAAAAATTAAAAGGCCCCAAAGGGCTGCACTAGAAATAGTAGAGAGAAGTTGTAGACAAATAGATTAATGCCTGAAGTAAGAAAAAAATTCCTAATAATTAGAGCTGTTTGATAACGGAAAGGGTTATCTTGTAAATGAATGTAACTTCTTGTGACTAGAAATATCCCAGTGAAGCCTAGAAGACCATTGATTGGGAAAAGGCCTCAGGTTTCAGGTCAGGGCTGGACCAGATGACGTCCACAATTGTGGCAGGCCTGGCATTCCATGGCCTTGTGGCCAGAGCTCCCCTGCCTTGCCAGCTGCCTCCTCCCAGGCCCTTCCAGACCCCAAGAGAAAGCCTTCTCACCCTGTCAGCTCCAGGCTGCCAGCACATGGAATGTTCCCTTATAAAATGTTTAAACCTCCTTGGTCAGAGAGGGAACTGGGCCGCCATCTGTTCTTAGACACCTGACTTCCTCCTCGATCGGATTCTTTCCTGCTGGGTAGGAAGGGCCTTTTAAAGTTGCTCCCTGAGCACAGAACCACTTCCTCTGACCCCTGGCCTCCCCAAGACTCATTTACTTTCCTTGATGGGGATATATTACAGAGGAGGGAACCAGAACCTGCCCGTCCAAATGAATGGGCAGCTGCTCTGCTCTCTGTGGTTTCCTGGAAGTGGTTTGCCTGGAATCTTTATTTAACACCTGTACAGTGAAGCAATTAGCAAGAGCTCAGATGTGTGTGTGTGTGTGCGCGCGCACGTGTGTGTGTGTGTGTGTGTGTGTGTGTGTGTGTGTGTTTGCATTCCAAGGGCCCTCCCAGCTCTGACATTTTCTGTAGTAAGACCCCTCCCAGCTTCAACATTCTGTGTTCTAAGGGCCTTCCCAGCTCTCAAAACACCCCAGTGAGTTAGGTAGTATCAATATGTTTAGTGCCCTTTAGGCAAGACATTGGTAAGCTGTAAAGTATCCAGAGGAGGGCAGCTACGGGGATGAAGGGCCTGGAGATCTTGCCATATGAGTATCAGCCCAAGGAACTGAAAATCACTAGCCTAGAGAAAGAAGGGAAGACTTAGGTAGGATGTGATGGCCACCTTTATGTATTTCAAACACTAGCCCATAGAAGAAAAGGCTCACTTATTTGACTTGGCTCTAGAAGATTGAATTAGAAACATCAGTTATAAGTTGCAAAGAGACAATTTTAGGCTGATTATAGGGGGAAATTTCCCGATGCTAAGAGTTGACTTGAGAGGTAGCTGGTTCCCCTTTACTAGAGATCTTCAAGCAAAGTGGCTGCATGACCATTTATCTGTCATATCTGAGGCATCTAGGTGGTCATGAAGGGAATAGGACACTGGGCCTGGAGTCAGGAAGATCTGAGTACTAATCCTTACTTACTAGCTATGGAACCCTAGACAAGTCAAATAACCCCTCTCTGCATCTGTTTCCTCATCTTCGAAATGGAAATAATCATAGCACCTCCCTCCCAGGGCTGTTGTGAGGATCAAACGAGGTAATATTTGTAAAGTGCTCTGCCAACCTTAAAGAACCATGTGAATGTATAAATGCTATGATGATGATGATGATGATGGTGGTGGTGGTGGTAGTGATGGTGATCATGGTGGTGGTGGTGGTGGTGGTGATGATGATGGTGGTGATGATGATGATGATGGTGGTGGTGGTGGTGGTGGTGGTGGTGGTAGTGATGGTGATCATGGTGGTGGTGGTGGTGGTGGTGATGATGATGGTGGTGATGATGATAATGATGATGACCATGATGATGGTGGTGGTGGTGGTGGTGGTGGTGGTGGTGGTGGGATGATGGTGGTAGTGGTCATGATGATGATGATGGAAGTGGTGATTGTGATGATAATGGGTAGATTTTTGTTCAGATATGAGTCATACTAGATGGTTTCTGAGGTCCCTTTAAACTTTGAAGTTCTTTGATTTTCTGAATGCTGGCACTACCTCACTGGGGTGTTTTGAGAGTCAAACCAGATAATATATGCAAAGCATCTTATAAACCTTAAAGGGCTAAATAAACGTCAGGTAATATTGTGGGATAGGAACATTGATTTAGAGCTGGAAGAGACCTTCAAGCTCATCCAGACCAAACCCTTCATTTTACAGGTGAGGAAACTGAGTCCAAGCAACTTGCCCACAGACACATACCTGCCCAGTTGGTGTCAGAGGTGGGACTGGACTGTAGGTCTTCTTGAGCATCATTTAGTAATGTCTTGCTGCCCCTCTTATTACTGGTCCCTCCTTTTTTTCTGGGTTTAAGGACTCCTGGGGGCCCTGTGTAGGTTCTGGATTTGACTCCTGGATCCTGCCAGATTTCACAGTCCCTCCTCTTCCCCCTACTTCTGGTCCCCTGTTTTCCCACCTGTTCCCTGAGGCTCTGGATTGCACCTGGTTCACCAGGTGCTCATGAGCCCTGCCGAGCGCACATCTGCAGGCAGGCCGCCTTGTCTCTTTACTGCATCCCCTGCACAGCCTCACATCACATTCACATCTGGGTGGCCAGGGCAGCCAACTCCATGGCTTTGGGTGAGTCAGATCTCCTGCTATAAAATGAGCAGCTTCACAATGTGCTGGTTAAGGTCCCTTTGAACGCTAACATCCTATATTCAAAAAATCCATTTTAGTACCAGCATCCGGTGATGTTAGGCAGCCAAGTGGACAGATCACTAGGCCTGGAGTCAAGAATACCTGAGTTCAAATGTAGCCTCAGACACCGACTAGCTGTGTGACCCTGGGCAAGTCATTTTACTGCAGTCTACCTCACTTTTCTCTTCTGTGAAATGGGGGCAATAATAATAGGACTCACCTCTCAAGGTTGTTGGGAGGATCAAATGAGATAATATTGGTAAACTTTAAAGTGCTACATAAATGCTAGATAATAAATTGTGTTATTCAGTCATTCCTGACTCTTTATGACCTCGTGGAGCATGCTGTCCATGGGGTTTTCTTGGCAAACACTGGAGTGGTTTGCTATTGCCTTCTCCAGCTCATTTTACAGATAAGGAAACTGAGGCAAACAGGGTGAAGTGACTTGCCCAGGGTGACACAGCTAGTAAGTGTCTGAGGCCGGATTTGAACTCAGCTCTTCCCGACCTCAGACCCAGTGCTCTATCCACTGAGCCTCCTTAGACAATAAATGACAGATTTATTGTAGACGTTGTTCACTGATCAGTAGTATATCCTTGGTTTGAATGATTTCTAAGACAAATCCAGTGATTGGCTAATAGTTGTCAGGGAACATTTCATTTTGTATCCGTGCCTTCTTTACATTGCCCACCATGTTCTAGAATTTTCATGATCAGAAGGAGCATTAGCACACAATGCATATTAGAACTAGAAATGCCCTTAAAACAAAGAATGTTAGAACTAGGAAGAATCTTAGAACGTTGAATGTCAGAGCTTGAGAACTAGGAGGGACTTTATAACATGGAATGTTAGAACATAAAATGTGGGAGCTGGGAGGGGCCTAGAATATGAAATGTTCTTTATCACCAGGACAGACCTTAGAACGTGGAAAGTCAGCAGTCAGATATGGTAGAAAGACAGATACATGTGATCACATCCCAGCTGTACCGCTTACTACCCGTGTGACCTTGGTCACTTGACCTCTCTGGAGATTCAGTGGCCTCATCTGTAAAATGGGGGTCCGAGGTGAGCAGATGGATTAGATAGCCCCTAAGCAAATAGAATAGACAGCAGGAAGCTGTACACTCTTCCATCTCTAAATTTGTGACCCTGTAAAGGAGTGAATTTGGATTCCAATCTGCCTCTTGACACTTACTAGCTACTCACTGATCCTCTCTGATTCCCTCCCCCCCCACTTTCCTCATCTGTTAAATGGGCATAGTAACACCTACAGTACTTACCTGGTCGGGTTATGCTGAGTCTCAAATGAGCTCATGGGTGTGTAAACGTCTCTGCAAGCTTCAAAGTGCTCCATTAATGTCAATTATTATCACTGTATTTTCCTTGTCCTCATTATCGCCAATGCCACAGGCGTACAGAATCCGACCTGGGAGTGTGGTTCACTGCAGAGTTTTCATAAGATTTCCACCTGTGCCGGATAAAAATGACATCCATAAAAATAATGCAATTGTTTTTAGGAAGAAAAATTTAATAAATAACTGAATAGAAATTGTGTTCACTGAGGCACTGTGGGATGCTGCACGTCTGAGGCTGCCAAGACAAGCTGATTGCATTTGGGGAGGGGGAGGAGGCTTTAAAAATGAATGATGGAAAGCAGCATAGGTTGGGCTGCAATATGGGGTGTTTATAAAGTCTCTGACAGCTTTCAAATATTAATGCCTTTCATCTCTTGAGGGTAGAAAATAAAGTGAATTAAATTTTGAGGGAGAATTGGAAGATGGGGATGTCCCATCTATTGAAGGCAGGAAAATTGGTAAGTTAAATTTTTTTATGGGGAAGTATCCCAAAGAATGATAGAAATATTAGCTGTACCAGTACAAGGAACTCCTGGTATGGAAATTCCCTTCACCAGTGCAAATCAGCAATATGTCTATAACTTACAGGTTTAGAAAGTTCCCTGGAGAGTCAAGAGGTTGTCCAGGGTGGTGCTATAAGAGTCAGGATTTGAACTTAGATCTTCCTGACTTCAAGGCTGACCCTTTATCCACATACCACACTGTGTCTCAAACATGAATGACTTTTAGGGAAATGGTGAATGAAAGAGACCTGAAAGATAGTAAGAAAAAACTGAGAGGAAGCAGATTGTCCCTGAACCATACTCTGTGATCATTGTGCTCACACTCCAGGGGCTTTGTGAACACCAGACACATTCACACTTGCAGAATGGATGAAGGAATGAATGGAAGAAAGGGAGGGAGGGAGAAAAGGAGGAAAGAAGGAATGAATAGAAGAAAGAGAGGGAGGAAGGAAAGAGGGAAAGAAGGAGGGAGGAAGGAAAGAAGGAAGGGAGAAAAGAAATAAGGGAGGAGGTAAGAGGGGAGGAATGATAGAAAGGAGGAAGGAGAAAATAAAGAAGTAGAGGAAGAGGGAGGAAGGAAAGCAGGAAGGGAAAGAGAGAAGAAGGAAGGAAAAAAGGAAGGAAGGGTGTTTATTAAGTGCACACTGTGTGCACAATAGAAAGCAGAAAAAGAAACATAAGTCCCTGCCTTGGAGGAGCTCACATTCTAATAGAGGACGATAGGATATACTGAGGTGTTTTGGTCAGGGACATCACAGGAATGGTGAGTGGAGTCACTGAGCAATGAATTGACATGTCCTTTCCAGGGATGGTGATAGTGATATTGATTTGATTATTCTTCCAAGAGTTGGATGTGGGAAAATAAAAAGGATAAGGGGTAAGTGAGCCGTGTGAGAATGGCACCTGTTATTATAGGATATGATCATAGACTCATCGCTGGAAAGGACCTTAGAACAGAGAATATTGTCTCAGAAGAACTTTTACAACACAGCTTGTCAGAGCTAGAAAGGGTCTTAGAACATAGGACATCGCAGATGGAAGGGGCCTTAGAATTTAGAATGTTAAAGGTGGAAGGCACCTCTTTAGGAACAGTGCTAGAAGGGGTCCGGGAATAGTTAACTTAGAACGTGAGAGGTGGAAATGTGCATGTAACATCCTTTCTCTGGGATTCTCTCCCCCCACCTCTCACACTCACAGGTTGGGGGTGACTATTACTACTACTCCTTCTCCTACTCCTCACACTGTAGCTCCAGAGCCCCAACCAGTGTACTCCTCTTGAACAATTAGTTTTTAGCAAAGACATTTATTCAAATTGCATAGTAAGAGCAGTTGATTAAAAAAAAAAAGTCAGAGATGGAGAAAGAGAAACAGGTAATAGGGAGAGAGAGAGAGAGAGGTGTTACCCCTTTTATACGCACCCAGACTCCCAGCTCATCAAGCCCTGAAATATCAGTTTTTCCTGTTTGGCTACCAATTAAAGAATTCTTTGTTATCACATAGTACAAGCCCATGAGTTATTATGGCTGAAAGTAGGCTCACGCTTAAGCTTCCATGTGGATATATGAACTGGGTCTATGCAAAGAATATCTTTTTGTAGGCCCATAGACCAGTCCATCTCCATTATATATAATTATCCCCATTTAATAGGTGAAGAAATTGAGGCTCATGGAAGTAAAAATAACAGCCCAAGATCACTTGGCTCATAAAAGTCAAAACCAGATTTGAGCCTGGGTCTTCTGGATTTTCCACCCTCCCCAAGCTGCCTCCAACCACTACCACCACCACCACCAATAGCAGCACTTATCTGGGTCCCGGGTTTGTCATCTACTCCTTTTGTGATCTGAGGATAGACCAGACAAGGTGAGAAACAAGTCTTTTCTATTTATGAACTGAGACCCCCAAGGCCAGATGGAGAAGCTGGGATATGGAGCCTAGGACTGAGCCTGGAAGTCCTCTGACTTGTGAAGTGGCTTTACAGTAATGGAGATTAAGTGGGACTCTTCTCAAGTGGTCCTTGAAGGAGGATTTCCAGAAGGAGAAATAGCCCTGAGTGTGGTAAAGAAAGAAGAGGGACAGGGAATGGTGGGTAAGAAACTGAAGGCTGAATATCCAGAAATGGCTTCTGTCAATTCTTGGGCTGGGGAATCGTCTTCCTCTGAGAGCACGAGCAAACCTCAGTGATCGGAAGTTTGAAACAAGAGTAAAATGCTTCAGGGTGCCTTAGAGAGCAGGGTAGTCAGCGGTTTCTGTGAAGGATAGGCTGTCTCTTCTGCTGCTAATTTTGATGCTGGATTGTGGCAAAAGCGCAGATGGGAGGTGGGAGGGCCTCTACAGTTTGGGGGTGAGGGGAATTAGAGTCACAGACAGGGAAGCCATTGAGTAGAAGGGGAAGAATGGACTTCTTGGACTTAGAAGACATAGATTTAAGTGCTGCTACCTAGTGGGTCTCACCAGTTGTGTGACCTTAGGCAAATTACTCCTTTCTAAGTGGGTCTTGGTTTTCTCACGTGTAAAATGAAAGTGTTAAACTAGGTGATCCCACAGGGCCCTCTCACCTCTAACAATTTATGTTCTAAGGTCCCTTCCAGCTCTGATATTCTGTGTGCTAAGGGCCCTCCCAGCTCTGACCTTCTGTGTTCTAAGGGCCCTCCTAGCTCTGACATTTTGTGTTCTAAGGGCCCTCTCATCTCTACCAATCTATGTTCTAGGGTCCTTTTCAGCTCTAACAATCTATGAAATAAGGCCCCTCCTAGTTCTGACATTGTCTCTTCTAAGGGCCCTTTAAGCTCTGACATTCTCTGTTCTAGGGGCCCTCCCAGCTCTGATATTCTGGGTTCTAAGGAACCTTTCATCTCTAACAACCTACGTTCTAGGGTCCTTTTCAGCTCTAACAATCTATGAAATAAGGTTCTGACATTCTCTGTTCTAAGGGCCCAGTTCTGACATTCTGTCTTCTAAGGGCCGTCCAAGCTCTGACATCCTGTGTTCTAAGAGCCCTCCCAGCTCTAACATCCTGTGTTCTAAGGGCCCTCCCAGCTCTGACATCCTGTATTCTAAGGTCCCTCCCAGTTCTGACATTCTGTGTCCTATGGGCCTTTCCAGCTCTGACATCTTATATTCTACGGTCTTCCCTGGCACTAATATTCTAAGTCTTAAGCTTCCTCAAAGCTCTGAGACGCTACATCCTGAGGCCCCTTCCAATTCTGACATTCTGTGCTCTAAGATTCTCTGTTTTAAAACCTAGTCATTGTTTGCTGGCCCTACAGCCTCTCTCCCCAGGCTGACTTCCCTTTCAGAGCAGGCCCAGTACTCAGGGTGATAAGGAGCGCCCCCCTCCCCCAGCCCGCCCCAGTGATGCCCCTACCCTCGCCACCTCCCCCAGAGCTTCACCGCCGAGGCTGGTGGTGGGGCTCCAGACAGCAGGTTGTCCCCGGCTGGCTGCCGGGAATTTTATGAGCAGGATTTGGTGCCGCGCTGTTTTGCTTCACAAATGAGCCCTGGCTCATCTGGGGAAAGTTTGCTCCTTTATGAATGTTCTTCAAAAGCCCAACCATGGGCGCTGGGCCCATTGCCATGGAAACGGCTTTGGGTGGCTGGAATCCTCAGTCCCTCCACGGCTGTTGCCAAGTTGTGAAGATTGCCAGGTGTGCACGCCACCGACGGCCCTCCAGTCCCTTTGCCCGACACCCTGTATGGCCGGTCACCTGCAGGCTTGTTCCCAGGATGGGCGTTTGTCCAAGGCCGAGAAAAGGGAGAGGGTGGGGGCAGGGAAGGAGAGACGAAGAGTAAGCAGTCAATAACGTGTTTGTCTCCTGGCTGAGTTTCCAAGGAGAAGCAATCCACGGCCCCTCAGGAGATCTGGGCTTAGGATCATCTTTTTACAGATGAGGAAACTGAGGCCCCTGAGACACGAGGTGATTTTTTTCCTAAGATCCTAGTTCTAAGGCTGGAAGGGATCTCAGAGATCAAGGCCAGCCCCTTCCTTTTGCGGATGAGGAAACTGAGGCTTGTTTCACAAGGAGTGATACAAATGGGTTTTGAACCCAGGTCCACTGACTCTGAAGGTAGCTCATTCCAAGGTTCCATGCTGCTTCTGCCTCAGTTCGGAGGGTCCTCAGAGGTTTTCTGGTCCAACACCCTTCACAGCCAGAACCACTGACTCTCCCAATTGGTCGGGACCTGAAAGGCCATCTGGTCCGGTCTGTACGTGAACAAGAATCTCCCATGGAACATTCAAATTTGGCTTGAAGACACCCCCACCCCCCCTCCTACCCCCCAAGCTGAAATCTGCCCTCATAATTGTAAATAATTTTACAGGGGAGAAGTGAGGTTTTTCAGTCTGGCTTAATTTGGTTTTTGCCTTTCTTTGTATCCACAACACTTAGCATAGTGATGGGCACATGGTAGGTGCTTCATAAATGCTGGTTAACTAAGAATAACTTTAGGAAAATCACTGAGAGCTGAGTGGAGGCCGGAGCAGAGCGAGGAGACCTGAGGCAGGCTGCCTCACCACCGGGCTCTCTCAGTAGAGGTGATGAGGGGCTACCCCAAGGTAGTGTTAGTATCAGAGGAGAGAAGGGGGCCTACAGGAGAGATGTTTCAAAGGTAGGGTCAGCAGGACCTGGCAGCATATGGGATGTTGGGTCGGGGGATGAGAGAAAGTGAGGAGCTGAGGATAACACCCAGTTTGCTCACTCGGCAGTAATAGGAAAAGCAAGAAGGTAGAGTATGGAGGGAAAGGCAGTGGTTTTGGCCGTGAACATGTTGAGTTTCAGAAGCCTATGGGACATGCGATTGGAGATGTGCCATACCAAGTTGGAGACGCGAGACTGGAGGTCAGCAGAGAGGCTGGAGAAATAGATTTAACTTGACTTGAAAGGCCCCTTAGAGCCCAGAATGTCAGAGCTGAGAGGGTCCTTAGAACACAGGATGTCAGAGCTGGGAGGGTCCTTAGAACACAGGATGTCAGAGCTGGGAGGGCCCTTAGAACACAGACTGTCAGAGCTGGGAGGTCCCTTAAAACTCAGAACGTCAGAGCTGGGAGGGACCTTAGAACAAAAGAATGGCATGAATAGGAGTGTTCTTAGGCATCACCCAGTCTATCCCCCTCATTTCACAGCAGAAGGCATTCACATAAAGAGAGGTGACTTACTCAAGATGACACAGGTGGCAGGTGGCAGAGCTAGGCCTACAAGCCAGGCCTCCAGATTCCCAGTCCAAAGTTCTTTCCATTACACCATCCTGCTTCCTACAGCATATTCTGTGTCCTATTATTTCACTAATTGGCCCCTTTTTCAGAGATCTTTAAGCTTCAAAGATGGGCTCCACCTCTTGCTCTCCTTACTTTCCAAGTGAGCTTCAGGACCCAGTGTGGGCCCCAGGTCCCTTTCTAGCTTCCTCTAAGAAATTATTGCCAATGGAGACTTCAGTCTTCCAAACTGTAAAGGTCGGGGTGGAGAGGGGGAGGGGGAGGCACAAGGACCAGTTAAAACCCCATCATCTATCCTAGAATGTCAGGGCTGGGAAGGATCTTCCAGCGCAGGTCCCTGATTTTACAGATGGGAAGACTAAGGTCAAGTACCTGCCTATAGTTATATAGTTATGGAGAATCTCAGAGCTGGCAGGGAGCTCAGAGGACCACCAGCATGAAGGCCTATCTAGGCAATCATTCCTTCTAGAGTATACCTGACAGTCGACCCCAGCTTTTGTTCTATGCCTCTAGTAGGAAGGAAGCCCCTGCCCCCAAGGCATCTCCCTGGCTACTCTGTTCTGCCTGAAATAATAGTAGCTCTTTGCAGGGTCATGGCAAGGAGGAGGGTATAGTGATCTGGGGTCCTCCAAAGCCCAAGCCCTCTTTTCCTGTCTAGTCACGCCTCTTCCCTTTTGTGAAGAGGATGGTTTTTGAACCCAAGTATAACACTTTACCTGTATCTTTAATGACACTCATTTTATTAGATTCAGCCCAGTATTCCCTAACCTGTCAGATCTTTCTGACTCCCTACTTTGTTATCCAGTTATCATTCCTGCCAGGCTTTGGGTCATCTGCAAATTGGAAAGCCCTGCCATCATCCAGGTCATTGATGAGAATGTTAAAGAGAACTAGGTCGAGCATAGATGCCCGAGGCACTTCACTAGAGACCTTCTTCCCAGACTAATGATTACTCTTTGGATTCTGCCAGAGGTAGGGTATCATATGTAAATCACTTTGCAAACCTGAATGGCTAGGATAGGCATGCACATGCACACACGTGTGTATATGTGGGTGTACATATATGTGTATTTTATATGTGTATGTACATACCTATATATCATTTTAAAGTTTGCACAGCACTTTATATAAATATTATCTCATCTTATCTTCCCAACAACCCTGAAGATAGGTAGGTTTGTTATTATTGTCCCCATTTTACAGATGAGGAAACTGAGGCAGATATCGATTAAATGACTTGCCAAAGGTCACACAGCTAGTGTGAAGCTGGACTTGAATTTGAATTTGAAATCTTCCTGATTCCAGATCTAGTGTTTCATACATTAAGCCACCTAATTGCCTTTATTTAAATGCTATTATTATTCGATCAGTTCCAAATCCTCTTAATTGTATCGTGCTATCTATTGTCTAGCCCATCTCACTCTATCTCAACCACAAGAATGCCATAAGAGATTTTTGTCATACTTTGCTAAAAACCTAGGTAAATTATATATACAACATTATCTCACCTATGAATCTAACACTCCTGATATCAGAGGAAATAAGGTTATCCTCGCATCGATGAACCAACCCTGGGTCTTTGTGATCACTGCTTCCTTTTCTAAATGTGTACTAGCCATCCTTTTAATAATACAGTCTAGAATTTTCCCCAGGAATCCCCAGCTAAGCTCCCTGACCTAGACTGTGCAGTCTTCATTCTCTTCCCGTTGTTTTAGGCAATCAGGACATTTGCCCTTCTTCAGTCCTTCCCTGCTTCTCCCAGTGCCTCTTTCCAATTCCATGGTCTTTCAGAGACCATGCCTAGCAAGGGGGGGAATCAGTTCTCCTAACTCAGAATTACAGTTCTTGGCACAAAATAAGCAATTAGTAAATACTTATGGTTGACTGACTGAATCCAGCACTCTACACTATGGAACCCCACTTGTTAAGCAGAGGTGAGAATGAGGGAATGATTGAATTAGGGTGGAAACGGTAGAAATGAGGAGAAAACCAAAGAGATGTTGCAAAGAATTAGTGCGTTCCTGTTTAGTCACATAGCAAGTTTGCAGCTAAGCTAGAGCTGAAACATAGGGCTCCTGACTCTTAGCCCACTTTTGCTAAGACCTCTTTTGCAGAAATATAACCAGGATTTCCTGCAACCAGGGCAAATCCAGTTGAGCAGGGGGATTTGAAACCAAATGTCTGCCCACTCTCTAGCAGAGAGTATCCCAATATGATTCTAAACGTCCCAAACATCAATTCCTTAATCAAAAAATAAGGGGGGGAAAGTGGGCCCTGAGGAGGACACCAGGGGTGGCCTTTTGGCTGGGTGAGAAAGCAGGGGCAGTTACTCTGGTGACAACAGGCCATGGGAGGACTATGGGGCTCAGCTGCCTGGAGGAAACATGCCTCCTTCATGTCCGTGCCTTGGAACGAAGCCCTGGTCACCCTGACCTTGTTAAGTCTCTGCTTTTTTTTTTTCATCAGCACCCTAGTGAATAAGCAACCTTGCCTCTGTTACAATTCATTCCTCTTTGATCACCTGATCTCAGAATATGGAGAGGTCAGGGGCCAAGCCTCGGGCTGTGTGGTCGCCATGGTAACCCATCCTTGGCTACCTGTCCAGAGCCTCAACTCTCAGCTGTAGCTAATGAGAACCTAGTGTGCAGCGGGCCAGTGACCTGCCTGCCACGCTACGATTTCTTGGGGGACATCACGGTGACCAGCCAACTGTCCTTAATCAGATTAGCAGCCCCTGCGATCTGCCTCCAGCAAACGCCACTACCATTCTTCTGAAGACTGCTATTCCACCATGGGAGAGCTCCGGGGACTGGAGGTGGAGAGGTTGGGAGGACGATGCTGATTTTTTTTTAATTTTTTAATTTTTTCCATATGCTTTTGAGTTGAAAAAATTTTCTCCCTTTTCCTCCCCACTTCCTCCCCAAGACGGCGCACAATCTGATATAGGCTTTACATTTACATACCCATTAAACATATTTTCACATTAGTGAAGTTGTAAGTAAAAATTAAAACCAATATGAGGAACCATCAGAAAGATGAAACAAAACTCAACAGAAGGTAAAAATAAGTGAGAGCGATTCGACTTCCATAGTTCTTTCTTTGAATGTGAACAGCATTGTCCATCCCGAGGCCTCTGGAAATGTCTTAGATCCTCATAATGCTGAGAAAGGTTCAGTTTAACAATCTTAGTCATTGTATAACGTGGCTGTTATTGTGTACAAAGTCCTCTTGGTTCTGCTCACTTCACTCAGCATCAGACCATATAAGTCTTTCCAGGTTTTTCTGAAGTCAGCCTGTTCATCATTTCTTACAGCACAATAGTATTCCATTACATTCATATACCACAACTTGCTCAGCCATTCCCCAATGGATGGGCATCCTCTCAATTTCCAATTCTTTGCCACCACAAAAAGAGCTGCTATGTATATTTTTGTACATATGGGTCCTTTTCCCATTTGTTTGATCTCTTTGGGATATAGCCCTAGAAGTGCTATTGCTGGATCAAAGGGTATGCACATTTTTGTAGCCCTTTGGGCATAGTTCCAAATTGTTCTCCAAAATGGTTGGATCATTTCACAACTCCACCAACAATGTATTAGCATTCCGGATTTTCCCACATCCTCTCCAACATTTATCATTTTCCTGTTTTGTCATGTTGGCCAATCTGATAGGTGTGATGTGGTACCTCAGAGTTGTTTTGATTTGCATTTCTCTAATCAATAACGATTTAGAGCATTTTTTCATATGACTATAGATGGCTTTAACTTCTTCATCTGAGAACTGTCTGTTCATATCCTTTGACCATTTATCAATTGGGGAATGGCTTGTGTTCTTATAAATTTGTCTTAATTCTCTATATATTTTAGAAATGAGGCCTTTATCAGAAAGACTGGTTGTAAAAATTTTTTCCCAATTTTCTACCTTCCTTCTAATCTTAGTTGCATTGGCTTTGTTTGCACAAAAACTTTTCAATTTAATGTAATCAAAATTATCCATTTTGCTTTTCATAATGTTCTCTATCTCTTGTTTGGTCGTGAATTCTTCTGTTCTCCATAGATCTGATAGGTAAACTATTCCTTGTTCTCCCAGTTTACTTATGGTATCAGCCTTTATAGCCGATGCTGATTTTGAACATGGGATGCCCTGCTAGTTCAAAGTCTGGCTGCTGCTACAAAAAGTGGGTTCGACTCTCCATGAAGCATAGGAGAAAGATTAGAGGGCCCTAAATTTAGAGCCAGAAGAGACTTTTAGTCATAAGTATATAGATTTAGAGCAAGGATCTTAGAGTCCAAGTCCCTCATTTTACAGATGGGGAAACTGAGGCTCAGAAAGGTTAAGGGACTCAACGAGGGTCACACGTCTAGTTGTACTAGTCAAACTCACAGCTTCCTATTTCTGGGTTCAATACTTTCCTTGACACACTCCAGCTACCTCAAGTAATTTGCCCTTAGTCACATGGCTCATCTTTGAGGCAGGACTTGATCCCGGGCTCCAAGTCCGTCACACACCCATGAGGACAGTACAAGCTGGTGCAGTAATGAGTGAATGATGGGAGGCCGAAGATGGGTCCTCCTCCAAGCTCTGCCACTTAGTAGTTGTGTGACCTTGAAGAGGTCACTCCTCTCGTATTCCTCATCGGGAGAAAATGGGTGGGTTGGACTGGATGCGCTCCGAGATAACCTGTGCCTCTAACATCATGTCCCAGGGAGCTAACAGTCTCTGTGTTGTGTTCCCTCCCACTTCTAATGGTCTGCTCTTTGGGGTCCCTTCTGTTTCTAACTGTCTGTGTTCTTACTTTTTATGTTCTAACCCATCTGCTCTGGAGGTGAGTGTGAGTTGGAGAAGGGGAGGGCTAAAAGATTCTCAGGGGCAAAAGTCTGAAAGAAAACCTGGAGAAAGTCCACTTTTCTTTCTCCTCCATCCTCTCCCCATTCCATCCCCCCCCTACATTCCTTATTCCTTGGGAAACCTTTGTAGCTCAGAGGGGCTGAGGACCTGGACTCCTGTAGCCTTTCTGCCTGACATCCCCACCCCCACCCCAGGGGAGGATCCTTCCTGTTCCTCTCTGGGATCAACTGTTCTCAGAGGGTCAAGAAGTCCAGGCCCAGGACAGTGAAGGTTACCATGATAACCAGCCTACCGCATGGGCAGGTGAGCAGGACAGCACTGGCCGTTTCAGTAGAGGCTGAGGCTATAGTCACTGGCCACTGCAGCTTTCCCTGCCAAACCCCTCATCCCCTTCTTTCTGACCCTGCCTCCCCTGGCCAGTAACCCCTCCTGGAGGTGTGAATGGATTTTCACGCTCCACCTTGTCACAGTCAGTGACTGGCAGCTAAGGAGCTCAGGGAAGCCAGGAGAGAGAAAAAAAATCCTCCAGGCTTTGGCTCCGGACTCCTGTCTCCCCATCTGTGTCAGGGGGTGGGGGGGGTCAAACTAACCTCAGCAGAGCCTTGGCTTTCCCTGCAGATGGAACTGTTCATGTCCATGCTAACCATGAGAGACTCACTGGGCCCTGCTGCTGCTGCTGCTAGAAATCACAGGACTGGACACTCAGTGATTGCCCATTACATTGGATTGAATGTAATTGAATAGAATCTCCCATGCCAAAGTGAGGAGCAGCAGGGTGTGGTTCATTAGAATAAAGGATCTGACTTCGAGTCAGAGGACCACTTCACCTCAGTGGGCCTCAGTTTCCTCTTCTGTAAAATGAGGGCTAGATGGCCTCTGAGATCTCCTCCAGTAGTGATCACAGTGGGATCTGCTAGGTCCCTTCTAGCTAGGACATTGTGACCCTTCCGGCTCAGACATTCTGTGTTCTAAGACCCTTCTAGCTTTCACACTCCAGCTTGGACAATCAATGTTCTAAGACCCTTCCATCTCAGACATTCTTTGTTCTCAGATATTCTGTGTTCTTAGACTCTTTCAGCTTGGACATTATATTCTTAGACTCTTCCAGCTTTCACAATCTATGTTCTAAGACCTTCCCCGCTCTGACAATCTATGTTCTACTGTCTCTTCCCCCTTTGACCCTGTATTCTAAGGTCTTTTTTGGCTTTGACATTGTTTGAATTTGTAAGTTGTAGGATCAAGAAATAAAACTCATCTGTGCTGTGTAGAATAGAAAGGATGGATTATCTCAGCCGCTTTCTCCTATTTCTCTTTTTCTTGGGCTGTGGTAGAAGTTGACCTAGATGGCTTCCCATCTCTGTTTCAGCTCAGAAATTCTATGACCTTAGTCCCATTTAGCTTCTGGCTCTGAGCAACCTTTATCCCCTGTAGTACAGAAAATGTGGATGCCTTCTCGGGCATCCCAGGATGGACTTAGTTCATGGGAAAGACGGTCTCCTTCTCCCAACTACATAGTTGATGTGCTAAATTACATCAGCAGCCAGGGAAGAAAGAGAAGAATCAATAAATCAGTGGACTGAAACATCTATTAATCCCAGCATCTAGGACTTTCTCCATTGTATCAACTCCTAGGGACCACAAGGCAGAAACTAAATATAACTTCATCCATTACATAGTTCATCTCCCAAGGACAGGCAAACCCAGCTAGATATTATCTTTAAAGACACAAACAGGCAGGCCTCTCAGTTGATATAACTGAACTTGGCATCTTATCCTACAATCATGGAATATCAGAGCTGTAGGATATGTTAGGAATGCTGAATGGCAGGACTGGAAGACTATATGTCAGAATTTGGAGGGACCTTAGGACAATGTGTGTGAAAAATTTAAGGCACCTTAGAACACTAAATGGGAAGACTTAAAGGGACCATATGTCAAAGAACTATAGAATACTGTATGTCAAAACTGAAAGAGATCTTAGAACATTGACTGTCAATGCTGGGAGAAACCTTGGAATATAGCACAATTCTGTTCAATTCAAGAAATGTCAATGGCACCTACTGTATACAAAGCACTGTGTTAAACAGAGGAGTTCAAGAATGAGTGAGGTTTGAGAACATTATTGGTTAGAATTTGTCGGGGATTCCTAGATGGCCCTCTCATTTGGAAGCTTCTCATGGCTTCCTTCGTGGCTTTTGTTAGCTGGATTGGATGCCTAGAGAGTGTGTCTCATGTTTGTTAATCCTGGCCTTGCCTAAGGGAATGGTCAGCCTGGAGACCAGCCTTCTTTTGCCTTCGCACTTTAGAACATCAGTCAGACTTGCAAGTGAGTTCAGCAGAACTTCCCTTCTGATGGCTTGGAGAGAAAGCCCATCCCTACCCTTGAGCAACCTATAGCCTCCCTTTCCTATAGATCCTAAACCTGCCTCCACTGCCCACTTGTGCAACTTCAGACAAGTCACTCTTCCTCTCTGGGGCCTCAGTTCCTTCCTCTACGTAATGAAGGTATTGGACTAGATGGTCAATCAACAAACATTTATTAAGCACTACTGTGTGCCAGGCACTGTGCTAAGCATTGAATATGCCAATGCAAACAAAAAGGACAGTCCCTGCTCTCAGGGAACTTACACTAATGGAAGAGGGCAACACATAAAAAGAAGCTGAAAAGCTTAGAGAGGTAAGAGAGGTACCTGATCAAGGTCATGGTAGCTAAGACAGGAGAGTCAGAAGAAAAGCAAAGGAAGGATAATGAATGGCCAGCTTGGGCCCTTCCCCAAGATGGCAGTCCTGGGAGGAATTCACAAATGGAAGAAGGGAGCCAGCAGGGTGGAGGGGTGCTCCAGGGTGAGAAGGACAGCCACAAGTTCTCCGCAGTAAAGGGAATGAGGTCTGCTTTCTCTACTCTTCTTTTATGTGCCGGGTAATTCTGCAGGAGATCAGGAGAAGATGTCTCAGGAGCATCCCATTTCTAGTATTTTATATTCTAAGGTCTGTTTTAGCCCCCATACTCTATGTTTTAAGATCAAGGAATCCATCAACAAACATTTATTAAACACTTACTACATAACAGGCTCTCTGCTCACCTTTGAGGATATAAAGACAAAAGTAAATAGGTCCTGCTCTCAAGGAGCTTACATTCTAAGATCTCTCGCAGTCTGTGGTCCAAGGTCTCCCCGGCATTAAGGCCCTTCCTAACTCTGATGTTCTAAATTCTAAGATCCGTTCTAGCCTTGACATTCTATGTTTTAAGGTTTCTTCCGGTTCTAATATTCTCTGTTCTAAGGTTGTTTCCACATCTAACATTCTGTATTCTAAGTTTCCTCCCAGGTCTAGTGTTCTATGAGAGGCAATATGATATAATGGAAAGAATGTTGGACTTCTGGGCTGGAGTCCTACCTCTGACATATATTGGCTGTGTGGCCCTGGACAAACTCTCTTAATCTCTCAGTGCCCTGGGAACTCTAAGGCTATGAGCTGTGAGCAAACACCATATATATTTGTAGATGGAGTTTTCTCATAGGGGGCTCCCAAAAGTGACGGAAAATCACAGGTCTGATTTTTTTTTTAATGTCCCTTCTAGCTCAGCTATTTCATGATTTTTATGAATCTGTCATTCCCGAATGTTCCATCTCTCCATTTCTTTGTCTTTTTAAAAATTCTGCCTCCAAATCCATGTCTCCAGTTGGCTTCTAAGATGTCTCTCTCATCCTGTCTTTGTTATCTGTCTTTCTTCTTCTCTTGGGACCCCTTCCCTTTCTTTTTCTTTCTATGTCCGCCTCAGAACCCTCTATAATCCCAAAACCTCATTTATACAGTTCTATGCAAAAATCTGGGGCCTTGCAACTCTGAGCAGGGCCCAGGCGGCTTTCACCTGAGACTCCTCACTCTTGAAAGCCAAGGCAAGGCTATTAACTGGCTTTGATAGAGTCTGACCATAAATAAATAAAGCAGGGCTGCTGCCCCAGAGAATTTGTTTAAGCAGCCTCGGACTTCATCCCAGCTGTCTGCTCTGGCTCCACCCTACTCCCAGGCCTCCCCACCCCATGGGACACACTGGGCCTGACAGATTCTGACATGTAATCACTGCCCCAGGAGAGGGGGGGGGAAACCACTGGCCTCTCCAAGCTCCCATTAGTGTCAGTAATTGCCAATCAATTTCCTGGTGGCCTGGTGGGGCAAAGGCCTCCCCATGTCTCAAATGGGGAAGTTGTTCCTAATGGCTTTTATTTTGATTGCTATAAATTGATTGGGGTTAAGATAAAGGAGTTTCTTTTCTTTCCAAAAGCCCTAACTGCCCCCCTAGGGCCAGTTAGTCCAGTTGCTGTTTGGAAGTTACCCACTCAACACCATCGAAGGAATCATTGAATTATAGAGGGTCTGAACTGGAAGAGACCTTTAAAACGCCGGGTGCCAGAGGAGCCTTGGAAAAAGAGATTAGAATAGAGTGTCAATACTGGGAGGCAATTTAGGATATGTAATGTCACAAGACAAAGAATGCCGGAGCTGAGAGGGCCCTTACGACATGGAATGTCAAAGCTGAGAGGGCCCTTAGAGCACAGGATGTCAGAGCTGAGAGCGGCCTTAGAACAGAGAATGTCAGAGCTGGGAGGGCCCTTAGAACACAGGATGTCAGAACTGGAAGGGCCTTAGAACACAAAATGGCAGAGCTGGGAGGGTAAGAAAGGGAAACTGCCCTTGGGAAAGAATTCGAGATCATTTAACTCCTTTGAGCCTCAGTTTCCTCATCTGTAAATGAGAAGTAGATGACCTCTAAGGTGCCATCCTTCGACCCCAAGCTTCAGACCCCCCAAGTCTAATCCTCCTTCTCCTCTCTCCTTATTCTCTCTCCCTCCCAGAGTAGTTCTGATTATCAGCTGGGAAAGGACTTGGCCAACTCCAAAGAGCTCTCCCAGTGTGAGCTGCTCCAGCAATAATGCCTTGCTTTTATAAAGAGCTTGAAGGCTCACAAATCGCTTCACATATATTATCTCATTTGGTATCATTATTACTATTCACAGGAGGCAGAATTAAATTACTGGGAGGAGAGAGAGCAAGCAGGAGGGAATTGGGGATGGGGATGGGGTGGGGGAGGGGCAGAACTTGTTTCCAGGACTGGGAAGCAGGAGCCAGACAAAAGCAGCCTTGGCAGAGAGAACCAGGCAAAGGTGGGCCCTAAGGCAGCAGCCCTCAGCCTCCAATTCTCAAGTTGTTTTGCATTTCCTGGGAGCGAGGCTGGCAGAGCTCAGCAACTGCTCAGTACTCAGAGAGTCCTCGCCAGCTTGCTTCATTCCCCCCTTGAAACTTCTTCCAGCTCCCCACTCTCAAGTCCCCTTGGAAGGATAGGGCCAAGGAGAGCCTGGACGGATGCCTGCATGGGAGCCGATTGTGTGGTGTTTTTTTTTACAGCAGGCTGCCACATTTCAACATTTTGACAGAGGGTTGTAAGCTGTGAGGGCCGTGTGGCAGAGGCTTAGGCCTGGAACTGATCCCCCAACTCCTTTGGCAAAAGAGTGGTCAGACCCTAGGAGCCTGCTCGAGACAGTCTGGCACTTGGGCAGCAAACCCTCTCAGGGCTCTTGGAAGTAACTCTTAGAATTAGCATATAGAACTTTAGATAGACCAGAAAAGCCTTAGAACACAGGATGTCAGAGTTGGGAGGTCCCTTAGAGTAGAGAATGTCAGAGCTGGGAGGGCCCTTAGAAAATAGAATGGCAGAGTTGAGGGGGGCCCTTAGAACACAGAATATCAGAGCTGGGAGGGCTCTTCGAACATAGAATGCTAAAAGCTAGAAGTTGAAGTCCAGCTCATCCAAATTCTTTTATTTTACAGAAGAGGAAACTGAGGCTAGGAGTGGGGGAAGAAGTGTGTTAGTTCCAGGGCCTAGAGAAGAATCAGACTTCCTTGAACCTCCATGGGGAAGTCACTGTCCTCTGAGCCTCAGGTTCTGTTTCTATCCTCCTAACCATACTAGGTTGCCGGGTAGAAAAAGCTTTATAAACCTTCCATGTGCTGTGGACATGTGAGCTATTATTTTATCATCATTTGTGTTATTGCAAGCCCCTGGTAGCAGCTGATCAACTGAATAGAGGAAATGATGAGACCTTGAAATACATTGGCCTTAAAATAACCCCCATTATGAAGCTGCCACAGGGAGCATGTTCACAGCTTCCTGTATTGTAGATGAGAAAGGTAAACAGGCCATGAGAAAAAGCAAGTCTGCTCTTGACTCAGTGGATCACCTAGGACAAACCCTTCCCCTCCGAAGGCCTCAGTTTCCACATTTCTAAAACTGAAAGATCTGGATGAGATGACATCTTACATCCTTTCCAGCTTTCTAGGTTCCAGAAGCTTTGGAACTGGGAGAAACTTTTGAGATTGTCCAGCCCACTGAGGAAACTAAAGCCTAAGAGGAAAATGACTTGCTCAAGGTCACCCTGTAAATCGTAGAGACAAAATTTGAACCTCATGATCTTTTCATTGCCCTACATGGTATCTCTGAGGTATCACAGTGCCATGATTGGTGACCTTGTTATATCCCAGGGTATAACGGGAATCATAGGTTATTAGTAAGGCACATTGTCAAGGGGATTACCACTGTGGGGGGAGGGGGGATGGAGAAGGCACCAAAGTGGGGAGAAAGAAGTCTTTTCTCTGCTTTCACCTAAACACTGGGTTTCCTATGTTCCAGTCTGGTTTGCCGAAGAGCTGAAGGTCCCTCTCTCGATCCTGTGGAAGGAGGGAGACAAAGGGAGATGGACAGATGCTGGCAAGGGGGGCCAGAGCTGTTGTTGGACAGCACATCTCTGTTTACTTGGCTAGTGAATGAAACCCAGGAGAAAGGCTGTTCATATTTCTGTACCGAACAGGGAGCTGACATTAATGAACAGCTAATTAACATCTTGGAGTTTGATGGTTCCAGTGTCAGTGTCCCTAATTAGTCTTGCGCTAATCTGCTTTAATTAACTGTCCCTGTCGCGGTTTTAATTTAATTTTCAGCTCTAGCCTGAGATGGCAGCCCTCTGAGCATTCCCATCCCAGTACGATGGTGTCATTGGCACGGGCCGGCCCGATAGATCCAAGATGCCTTCAGCACTGCCAGGCAGCCTCAGGTTGGGGAGAGTTCGGGGGGAGGCAGGGAAGAGTTACCCCAATGCCTTAAAGGCTGGATCAGAGGAGAAAGTGTGGTCGAAGGGAAGGAGCTCTGGCCTTGGAGCCAGAGGACTGAGATTTTTATCCTAACTCTGACGTATACTGACTATGTGACCTTGGACGCATCACCTGAATTCCATAATTCCTCTCTGGTCCTCAGTTTCCTCATCTGTAAAATAAATGAAGGGAGTTGGAGCAGATGATTTCTAGGATCTCTTCTAACTCTAAATTCATATGGGACTGGTTTGGAGAAATGACCATAGCTTCCTTTGTCAGGGGATCTTTTCACTAGTGTCTCCATTAAACTCTTAAACAATATTTTTGGTCACCTGTGATTTCATAAGTGATCTCTGTCAGTTGGCAGCAATACGAAGCTTTTTGGTCTCTGGGGAGGATCATTCAAGCACCAAGCATTTATTAAGCACCTTCTGTGTACCGAGCCCTGAAGTAAGGGCTGAGGATACCAAGACACAAAACACTCCCTGCCCTCAAGGAGACTACATTTTAATATGGGAAATAATATGAACATATGTAGATATATACAAACACATAAACAGCAGATATAAGGTAACCTTGATGGGGAAGGCATTAACTGGGGTGGGGACAGGGAGATCAGGAAAGACATCTACAGATGGTGGCATTTGAACTGTCTTGATGGAAACCAAGGATTCTAAGCAGTCATTAAACATTTATGAAGGACCTGCTATGTGTTGAGGAGGGAGCTAACTGGCTCAGTGGATAGAAAACTGGGCTTGGAGTCAGAAAAACTTGAATTCAAATGCTGCCTGAGACACTTACTAGCTGTGTGACCCTGGGCATGTCACTTAACCCTGTTTGCCTTAATCCATTGGAGAAGAAAATGGCAAATCACTCCAGTGTCTTTGCCAAGAAAACCCAGTGGAAGGTATGGTCCATGGGGTATGAAGAGTCTGACACGATTCAACAGTAACAGTATGTGTTAAGCACTGTGCTAGATGCTGGAGATGCAAAGGGGAAGGGGACAGGGAGCATTTGTGTTGTACGGATCCATGAACTTCCCAGTCAGTTCATCAAACTTTGATCGGGGCAGTTTGACACAGTCAGATCTACAGTTAAGGGGGAAAAAATGGCCTAGGATGGAGGGCAGGCTAACATGAGGAGAAACTCGAAGGAGAACAATTAGGAGGTTGCTGCAATAATCTAGTTGAGATATGATGAGGGCCTGAATTAAAGTAGTACCTGTGTGCATAGAGAGAAGAGGTAAGATTTGAGTGATGTAGTAAAGGTCTAAATGGCAAGATTTGGCATACGAGTAATAAGATCTTACAAGAAGTAAGCAACAGAGGTGAGAGTTGAATCACGGTCTTCTGACTCCAAAGCTTGTGCTTTTTATACCAAGGTAGGATTTAAGTTGGCCTTTAAGGTATGGATAAGAACTCAAGAGATTAAGAGGGGAAGGGAAGTTCAGAACTGAGACACCAAGAGGTGAAATAATCACACCTGGGCTACTTAGTGTTAGAGCCTATGTTGTTTCCACTACACCATGTCCTGTGACAAGCGGGTTGTTCAAACTGGGCATAGTGCAGTCATTTTCAGGGAGAACACACCATTTAGCTTTCATTGTTTTTTGAGATTCATTTATGCATTCAATAAATATCTATCGTTTGACTATTATGTATCCCCCCCCTTGTCACGGCCCTCTGTAAGGCCATGAAATGACTTGACCAGAGTCTCCCTGATTCAGGCTCTTCTTGTTCCTATGACTCCTGGCTTTATATTTAATTCTTTGGAATGTTCTCTACATCTTTATGAGGATGGATCTGATTTTTATTTTTGGGCAACCAAAAGCTACTCAGAGCTACATTTGGTGAGCTAAGTAGACAATTGCAATAAAGATTGCTATTTAGGGGGTCAAAATGAGGAATTTTAGGTAGATCTGTGATTTCCTCAGTGGAAAGTGGTATATCTCAGAGACGGCAAAGTATCACTTGAGCTGTGCCAACTGTCTCCACACCATGCCTACTGTTCTTGGGCCATCTTTCTCATTTCCCTTCTACTAGAACCCTGGAGTCTACCAACTCGGATAGGTGAATTTCCCCCTTATCTTTCTCCAGTCTTGTCCTCCATGCCACTTTCTTGCCATCTCATCACCGTGCTACCAACCATCCCTCACCCATGCTTTCCAGTTCCCTTTTATATATTGTCTTCCTCCAGTGGGATGTAAGTGCCTTGAGGGCAGGGACATAGGAAACATCTAACAAATGCTCTGTTAGCTATCTATCTATTAATCATCTAAGTACCTGTCTATTCCCAGTCCTCCTTAATCTTAGTGCCTTCCCTCTGAGACTACCCCTAGTTTATCCCATTTGGACATAATTGTTTGCGTGTTGTCTTGCCATTTGACTGTGAACTCTTTGACAGCAAAGACTAGGTTTTTTGGCCTTTATTTGTATCTGGCACTTAGCAAAGTGCCTAGCATATAGTAGGCACTTACTGAATGCTTCTTGGCTAACTGATTGACTTAGTTCCTCATGCTGAATGCATGATTGGTCTAGCTCTTTTTCTGATCATACATCAGTTGGGTAACATCTTTGATGCCATTTCCTGAGTACCAGTTATCTCCCCAATGCATACTCTCTGGGTGCCTATTCATTTCTTTTTTGGCTATGAGGGGGAGCAGCTGGAATAGTGATGATGATTGTGGTGATAATGATGTTAACATTCTCAAGCACGTGGAGATTTCCAGAGCATTTTGCCTACATCTTCTCACCTGGTCCTCACCACAACCCTGTGGGATAGGTGTCTTGGGTATCATTGCACCATTTTACAGATGAGGAGCCAATGAAACAGAAAAGAAATTAATCAAGATTACAAAAAGGGTGAATGTCCATTTATTAAAAAAGGAATGCTTTTATTTTTTCTAATTACATATAAAAACAATTTTTAACATTTGTTTTTTATAACTTCTGCATTCCAAATTCCCTATGTCCCTCCCCTCCCCCTTCCTTGAGAAGGCAAGCACTCTGATATAGATTATACAGATGTAGTCATGCGAAACATATTTCCATATTTGCCATGTTGTGAAAGAGAACACAAACCAAAAGAAAAAAACACTAGAAAAATAAAGAAAGTTTATTAAAAAGTATGCTTTAATATGCACTCCAACTCCATCAGTTCTTTCTCTGGAGATGGATAGCATTTTTCATCCGAAGTCTTTTGGGATTATCTTGGATCATTGTATGTCTGAGAACAGCTGAGTCATTCACAATTGATCATTGTACAATATTGTTGTTACCATATGCAAAGATCTGGCTCTGCTCACTTCACTTTGCATCAGTTCATATAAATCTTCCCAGGTTTTTCTGAAACCATCTCCCTCATCATTTCTTATTGCACAATAGTATTCCATTACAATCACATACACAACTTGTTCAGCCATTCCCCAATTGCTGAGCATCTTCTTAACTTTCAATTCTTCACCATCACAAAAAGTGCTGCTATCAACATTTATGTACATATAGGTTCTTTTCCTTTTTCTCTGATTTCTTTGGGGTACAGCCTTAGAATTAGTATTGCTGGGTCAAAGGGTATGCCCTTTGGGCATAGTTCCAAATTTTTCTTCAGAATAGTTGGATCCATTCACAACTCCATCAAGAGTGCACTAGTGTCCCAATTTCTCCACAGCCCCTCCGACTTTTGTTTTCCTTTTCTTTCCTATTTGCCAATCTGAGAGGTGTGAGGTGGTACCTCAGAGTTGTTTGGATTTGTAATAAATGTCCTTTTGTATAGCCCATAGACAACTAAGAAGGTCATGGACAAACATGGTCAGAACTATTTTAAGTCTCATTAGAATAGATATAATTGGCCAAGTGGACTGTATCTTATTCTTAATAATATAGTAATATTTATAAATTATTATAATTTGCAAAGTGCTATTCTATCCATTATATGATTTCATTTTCGTTTGTAAAGTAGAGCATAATAATCCCCATTTTACAGATAAGGAAACTGAGGCTCAGAAAGATTAAGAGAGTGATTCTGTGCTTATACAGAGTATTAGTCTAAGACTTTTGAAATACCCTACATGTTTGTGGTGCCCTTCTGTGTTCTCAAGGCCCTCCCAGCTCTGGCATTATGTGTTCTAAGGCCTCTCTCAGCCTTAGCATTCTATGTTCTGAGGATGAACCCCCACCCCCAGCTGTGAAATTCTTTGGTTCTATAGTCATGTCTCTCCAACCGGACTATACATTCCTTGAGATGAGGGGACAGTGTGCCAAGTTTCTTTCATTTCTCTTCCTAGCACAGAGCAAAGGTCCAGGTGCAAACAGGTGTTTAGTAAAGCTCCACTGAACAACCGAACAGGCCAAGCCAGCCAGGCTTTGTCCCCTTTCCTGTCCTCCATATTTAGGCTGCTTGGGAAAAGTTTCTCCTCCTTTCCCAGAGTGATATTCAGCAGAAAGAGCAGAGGCAGAAAGCTTGGACTTTGCTACATCAAGGACAGTATCAGGAAAAACTGGTTTGGCTTGATGCAGGGAGACCTGATCCAGGGGCCATTTAGAGGCAAAGGGATTAGGGAGCCACAAAGGTCAGAGCACTTCTAAAGATGAAGGAGAGCTGTCCGAAAGAATGGTGTCATAGACCTGTGACACAGCTGGGAGGACGCTTAGAACACAGGATGTCAGAGCTGGGAAGGCCCTTAGAACATGGAATGTCTGAGCTAGGAAGGCCCTTAGAACCCAGAATGTCTGAGCTGGGAGGGCCCTGAGAACCCAGAATGTCCAGAATGAAGAATGTCAGAGCTGGGAGGGCCCTGAGAACCCAGAATGTGAGACAGAAGGAAGGGAACTTAGAACATAGACCGTCAAGTCTAGAAGGGACCTCCGAGCACAGAATTTTAGAGTTTCAAGGGACATTAGAACATAAAATATCAGAGCTGAGAGTGTCCTAACAACACTGAACATCAGATTTGAAACAGTTGAAAAAACAGAGAAAGTCAGAGCTAAGAGGACTGTTATTGATTATATAGACCTAGAGTCAGGAAGACCTGAGTTCAAATCCAGCCTCAGACACTTGCTAGTTGTACAACCCTGAAATCACTTAGCTTCTGTCTGCCTCAGTTTCCTCAACTGTAAAATGGGAATAACAACAGCATCTACCTCCCAGAGTTGTTGTAAAGCTTTTGGCACAGTGCCTGGCACATAGTAGGCACTTAATAAATGCTTGTTTCCTTTCTTCCATATTTTTATCATCCGTCCCTCTTACTTTATAGGTGAGACCCAGGGAAAGGAAATGACTTCTGAAAGTCAGTGACATAGACAGGACTCGAACCCAGGGCTCTTGACGTTGAGGTCACTGATCCTTCCACATGAGAAATGGAAAAAGGTCCCAGGTCAGAATTAAATCAAGCTGCCAGCTGCCTCAGGACCTGCTTGCCTTTAACTCAAGAAGGTTCCAAGAGGCGTGTTTGACAGAGACCAAGAGAGAAAGAATCAGGGGAGCCTGAGAACCCAGTGTCCTGGACGCAGGGGGCTGGGGGCACCAGGCCTGGGGTCTGCATCATGCACAGAGGCCCAGCCATTCCACCGAGGGAGATGACCTTTCACCTGAGCAGGTGTCAGGGACACTGTGTTTTACCTACACAATTAGGGGCGATAACTTGGGCCCTGTGTTTGAACAAGCACTTTCTTCCCCTGGGAGAATTCCTTTTGTACCTTTCCAGAGGGTAACCTTGGCCCACACTGAGGGAGGGGGCGGGGGCAGGGTGTTCTCTAGTTCAATTCTGTCTCCTATTTCTGCTTTGTTTGACATGGCCTCAGTCTCAAATTAATTTTTAAAAATAATAAAATTAACAAAGTATAATAAATTGTACATTTTATATTTAAGTATAATAAATTATCATAAAAATTCATTTTTAAAAAGGGCAAACTTCTTCATAAACATAAAGGCCCACAGCGTGAGGAACTTCATATAGGGGAATGGGAAGGAATGAAGCATTTATGTAGCAACTACTATGTACCAGGCAGAGTGTTAAGCACTTTACAAATATCATTTTGTTTGATCCTCAAAACAATCTTAGGAGGTAGGTGCTATTATTATCCCCATTTTACAGTTGAGGAAACTGAGGCAAACTGGTTAAAGTGACTTGCCCAAGGTACCTGAGGGCGGATTTGAACTCAGGTCTTCCTAACTCTGGTCTCAGCAGCATTCTATCTAAAGTGCCTCCAGCTAGCTGCCTCTATAAATATATAGAATGTTGGATATACAAGAAACTTAGGTCATAAAATGTCTAGAGACACCAGGGAACCAGAGCATAGAGAATTTATTGAGTAAAGGAATGGAATAACCAGCTTTATGCTTCAGGAAAAGCTGGGCGGATGATGGTTTTGAGTGGGAAAAGGCTTGAGGCAGGGAGAAGAATTAGGAAGCCTTCACAGATGTCTAGGCCAGACGTAATAAAATCCTGAACAAGAAAGGTTTGGATTCCAGAGATGTTGCAGAGGTAAAAATGGCAAGATTTGGCAGTTAAATGACAAGGTGGGGTGAGGGGTCAAGGATAGTGCCAAGATTATAAACCTTAGAACATAAGATGTCAGAATTATAAGGGGTCTTTGAACATAGAATATCAGAACTAGAAGAGACCTTAGAACACAAATTCTCAGAGCTAAAAGGGATCGTGGAATATAGAGTATTATGCCTAGAAGAGACTCTAGAACATGGACTATTAAAGCTGGAAGGGGACCTCAGAATATAAAAGAAACCTATAAGGGCAGTTAGGTGGTGCAGTGGATAGAGCATCGGGCCTGGAGTCAGGAAGACTCATCTTCCCGAGTTCAAATCCAGCCTCAGACACTTATTAGCTTTGTGACCCTGAGCAAGTCACTTCACCCTGTTTGCCTCAGTTTCCTCATCTGTCAAATGAGCTGGAGAAGGAAATGGCAAACCACTCCAGTACCTTTGACAAGAAAACCCCAAATGGCGTTATGAACAGTCAGACATGACTGAACTCAACAATTACAGGAAGGCAGTGTAGGGGTTATTTGGTTACCCACTTCATAGAGGAGGAAGCTGAAGCCCAGGTGAGTTCAGTGACTTGTCCAAGGTCAGTGGACAGAGCATTGAACTTAGAGTCCATGAGACTTGAGTTCAAATCCCATCTTTGCCTCCTATCACTTTTATGAACTTGGATCTCACCAGTAAATCGAGGATGTTAGACTAGATGGTTTCTAAAGTCACCTCCAGTTCTAATTCCGTGACCCTATGAGGCATCAGATCTGACATCCTTTTACACCAAACTCTTGCCATTACATTGTTTAAGGGAAAAAAAACTAGAATGCTGCTGGGCCTTAGTCAGAAAAACATGAGTTCAGATTCAGCCTCCAACACACTGAGGGCAAGTCCCTGGCAGTGTGATATAATGGAAAGAACATTTTACTTGGCCTTAGAAGGCCTGGGTTCAAGTTTTGACACCCCCCCCCGACAGTGAGGTCACCTGGTGATAAAGATTTGGAAGGCATCTGCAGAGAAGTGGGGAAAATAAGAGATCAAGAAAGAGCAGATGAGAGGGGGAAGGGAAGGGGGTAGAGAGATGGATCACATGGGAGACACTGTCCTGGAAGGAGGAAGGAGACAGGGGGTTCTGTTTCACTCTCTGAGCCTCAGTTTCCTCATCTTTTAAATGCGGAAATGATCCTCTGAGGACCCACCTTGCCAGGCTGTTGTGAGTGAAAAGGATCTGTAAACCATAAACCAGGAGAGAAATGGGAGCTGTTAATAGAATGTCAGTTATAAAAAGCAGACAGGCCAAACTGTAATTGATTTCAGGAAGGGGACCCTTGATCTGTAAATGAAAGCAATCTGGAATCTTACACGGCTGCTACGGAGTCTGCAAACGTGGCCCCAGAAAAGCATCCCACCCAGCCCTCTGATTTGGCCTCTGAGCCAGGCCCGGGTGGGTTGAGCATCCAGAGAAGGACGGAGCCCCCGAGCTGCCACTTCCCCAAATGCCAAGACCTCCCAGGGGGAATTTCTCCTGGGCTGTTAATCTGCAATGGCAAATCAAACCTTTAAAGCTAGAGTTCATGTTTTCTTGGCAGTTTCCCAAGGAACCTCCGACTCCTCACTCTCCCGCCTTCCTGCCTCCGGTCCCTGGAATGGCTCCAGGTGCTTTTAAGGGAACTCTCAGCAGGGTTCCCCACCCTCCCCAGTCAGTTGATTCCACCCCCACCCCATATCCCAACCCCATGCCCTCCCTGCTCAGGAAGGGGGCAGGCCTCCTCTGTGTTTGTCTTCCCATTACATATGGTCCTAGGCAAGGTTGCATGTTTTCAATCACTTGGTTTCAATAACTTTGAAGGCATTTTTGGGTAGTGGGAAGAGCAGGAAACGTGGACTTGAAAGACCTGGGTTTCAGTCCAGACCCTGCCCCATGACCTTATTACCCAAACTTTATAGCCTTATCTCATAATACTCTCTACTCCACAGTCTGTATGACAATTAAAACTGGGGTCTTCTTTGTGCCCCCCACCCCAAACACTTTCTGCCCTCCCTTCTACTATGTACCTTTCATTGCTCTGACTATTCCCCGTGCTTCAACCCCCCTCCCTCTTTCCCTATTGAATTCCTACCCAGCCCCTCCATGACAATGTCACTGATCCCCACCCCCCCACCCCAATTACTTTCCCCCTCAAGCCTTGGTTTTATACTAGCAACATGATAGGGGATTGGGGGAAGGCTTAAATTTGAAATCAACAGGAACCTAGATTCAAATCCCATCTATAGACATTGGGCAGGTCACAAGGTCTAGGTCTAACCCTAACCCTAACACACTGAGCCTCAGTTTACTCATCTGTAAAATGAGGATGATCATGCCTGTAGTTCCTGTCTCATAGGGTTGTTGGGACTCAGTGAGCAGGGCAGCTTTACTGGAATGTTGAGTCCACGTTGGAAGCTGGTATGATGTAAAGTTAGAAAGCTGTACTGGGGCTAGACAGGGAAGAGCCTCCATGAGTCTGAAGCAGGAAGATACTTTAGAGGCCACCCACTGCAATCCCTCCATTTTACAGATGGGGCGACTCATCTGAACTCTTTTAACTCAGAGACTCGCCTGAGGTCCCACAAGAACCAGGAGACAGAGGTGAGGTTTGAACCCAGGTCCGTTGACTCCAAATCCAGTATCACTTCACCACACTGCCTCCCAGATGTCTCGAATGCCAGGATACCAAATCATGACTTTATCTGATAGGCACTGGGGAGCTCTTAAAGGTCTTTGAGCAGGAGAATGACAGAATCAGAAGTGAAAATCAGGAAGATGAATCAGATATGGTATACAGCATAGATTGGAAGGGAGGAGATCAGAATAATGTGGCACATTGGAAGGGGCATTTGAGAGGCAAAAAACAAGGGTTGGCATCCCAACTCCATCCATTTTGATCTCTGTGATTGTACACAAATCACTTCATCTTTGAGTCTCAGTTTCTTCATCTTTCAAATGGGGCTAATAGATGGGTATTACCCATCTTGGAGTGTTGTTATGAGGGGAGTACTTTGCAAAGCTTCAAGTCCTATATAGAAAGATGATCAGTGAAGCTCTTCTAAAGAAAAATGAAGACAGAAGCAAGAGAAAGAGTCAATTTTCCGCAATCTTAGTCTGACATTCAACCTACTTTCTCAGCCTAATCTTCTATTCTCCCCTTTTACTAGTATTGCCTTTGGGAAATTGAAAAGCTCTTTTAATGACCCCAGGCTTCTCCCTGAAACCAAGGCACATTCTTTTAATACCAGCATTCTTCCAAGGATCTTGTATGGCTGTGAGACATGGAACACTCCAGTCTCTGAAGAATTGAAAATGAGTGTCACCCAGAGAGAGCAATGAAGAAGTGCATGGGGGATGTGAGCAGGATGGAACATAAACACAATTCTTTGAAGTTAAAAGATACCCTTAGAAAAATAGGGGATTGGGAAAATGAGGTGGCACTGTGGTGCAATGGCAAGAAGGCTGAGTTTGAGGTCAGAGGAACTGGGTTCAGATCCCAGTTCTGCTGCATTTGACCTGTATGACCTTAGGCAAGTCACTTAACCTCTTTAGGGGTCCACTTCTTTATCTACAAAATGAGGGACTTGGACTCAGTGGCTTCTAAAATCCCAACTAGCTCTAAGACTATGATTATTCTCCCCCTCCCCAATGAGCAAGAAATAACACATAGATAGCCTGTGTGTTCAGCTGGCATCTTCTCAATGTCAAGACAAAGTCAAGAAGTCCTCGATGCTTTGGGTGAACCTTTTATGGCTTCCTGCTTTGGGAAGGATGTAAATAAGAGTTGAACAAGATGGGTGAGCACAAATCTAACTCACTGGGGAGAACATTCCCAGTGGAGCATTAGAGCAATGCCTGACATATGGTGCTCAGCATACATTTGAGCCAATCCCGTCATATTCTAGTTGTTATTATTCTCATATTATAGATGAGGAAATGGGTCCCCAGAAAGATAAGTGACTTGTACCTAGCCACCTCAGTTCTTTAACTGGATTTCAAGTCCAATGTTCCATTCTCACCCACACTGGACTGTTCAGTTGAAGACCCTCCTTTCCCTCAGGGCCCAACTCGGAAGTCATCTTCTAGAATCCTTTTCTGACCACCTTCCCCAACTCCCCAGTGAAATTGTCAGTCAACAAGCTTTTATTAAGCACTGACTCTGTGTGTGTGTGTGTGTGTGTGTGTGTGTGTGTGTGTGTGTGTGTACCCAAAAGTCTTTGAGCAGGACTCACCACTACTCTTTATTCATTCTATTCAACAGACATCTGTTAAGCTCCTGTTGTATACAGTGCACTGGTCGATGGGGGATATAAACTTACATGAGACAAAATCTGTGCCATAACAGCTTAAGGTTTCAAGTGGGAGATTTGGGTCAAGGGCAAGCATAGATAGAGAAGAGACTATCCCACACAGAACGCACATACAGACAGATAGATATGGATAGATAGATAACATATATCTATACACATAAACATATGTGTATATGTAAACATATAGGTATATACATATATGTATGTGTGTATATGTATATATAAAATAAATATAAGGCTTGAGAGGGAGGAAGCAGTAAGACCTGAGGAAATTTGGGTAGAAGGAGGTGTTATAGCCGAGCTTTGAAGGAAATGAAGGGTTCTAAGAGATAGTAGAGAGGATCTCTCCCTCATCAAATTTCTCATGGAGCTTTACCTGCATCTTTTAGGATAATAAATAGACTTAAAACTAGAAAAGACCTTAGGGGCCACTGAGTCCATTTTAGAGATGAGAAAAATGAGACCTATAGAGTTTAAGTGATTTGACCAAGGTCACACAGTAAGTGTCCAAGATGGGATTCAAACCCAGGTCACGCTGCCTCCAGGGCCAGCGCCCTGTCCATTGTACCACACTGCTTTTCCCTGGGGCACGTTCCTCCTACCTTTATCATCCGTGTATTGTTCCTCTGCCCATGTTGCTGAGTCTTATTTCCCTCATAAAAGCAGGATCTTACCTTTAATAGATGTTTATGCAGTTGAATAGAATTAAAGGACCCTACAGGAAAAGCCAAGAGTTGGAAGAAAGGATCCCCTGGGAGCCGTGGGATGCGCTTGGCTTAGACTCTTTTTGCAGAGCACGCTGATGTTCCAGCTTTATCCTGACTCGATGCTTTTTTTTCTTCCAAACACCTAGGCGTACTTATAAAAAACAGCTGCCTTTGCTGTCTTGCTTCAGAGTTGACGAAGGACCTTCTTTGCAACCTCTGTGAGCCTGTGGTGGAGTCAGTGTTATTGCCCCATTTTACAAACAGGGAAACTGAAGATCAGAGTGGGCAAGGAAATTGCTATGACGTATTGGAGCCAATCAAGGCCATTGCAGGCCACAGATGCTCTCTCCCACACCCCACTGCCCCTTGTTTCCAGCAGGAGCATGTGCACTAGATGTTAGATATGGTTTGTAGACTTCACTTCAGTGCATGGTTCAAAGGGGGAGGAAATCAATACGTGGGTTATTTCTGTTTGGGGCTCAGCACGTTAGTGTTGTTGCTTTTTTCGGTTCATGGCTCAGTTAATGTCCCTGGTGCAAGTGGAGGATTTGTTCAGCCTTCTGCACAGGTGGTCTTTTAGTCCTGAGAGACTCTGAGCTTGGAAGGAAACCAAAGAAGATAAGAGGCTTTGGGTAAGGAGGGAGAGCATGCTAGGCACAGGGGACCGCCTGGGCATAGGCACTGAGGTGGGAGATGGAACAAATATAATAGAAGTCAGTTTGGTCAGACAGAAGGGGAATCACTGAAAATCCTATGGGAAATTTGGGTTGGAATGGGGGTTTTGGATACTGGACAAAGGCATTTGTATTTGACCCTAGAGGCAGTAGGGAGCCACTGGACTTTGTTATGTTAGGGGGAGGGAGTAAAAGGGGAGAGTGACCTAATGAGACCATCACTTTAGGAAAATTACTTTGGGGGCAGCTAGGTGGCGCAGTAGATAGAGCTCCAGCCTTGGAGTCAGGAGACCTGAGTTCAAATCGGGGCTCAGAGACTTGACACTTTACTAGCCATATGACCCTGGGCAAGTCACTTAAACCTGATTGCCTAGCCAAAAAAAAAAAGAAAATCACTTTGGTGGCTGCTGTGAAGGATGAATTGGAGACTGGAGAAACTTGAAGCAGGGAGACCAATTAGGAGACAATTGAAGTAGTCCCATTGAATTAGACTTGTGGTCTTGGCAGTAGAGAAAAGGGATTGGATGAAAGAAAGGAAGCTGAATTCGCTATGCTTAGAAAGTGATTGGATATGTGGGGTGAGAGAGAAGAAGGAATCCATGCTGTGAGGACCCTAAGATGCTAGAGGGATTTTAACTGGGAGAGCCCTTAGAACACAGAATGTCAGAGCTGGGAGGTCCCTTAGAACACAGGATGTCAGAGCTGGGAGGGCCCTTAGGACACAGAGTGTCAGAGCTGAGAGGGCCCTTAGGACACAGAATGTCAGACTGGGAGGGCCCTTGGAACATGGAATGTCAGAACTGGAAGGGCCCTTAGAACACAAGATGTCAGAGCTGGGAGGGCCCTTAGAACACACAATGTCAGAGCTGGAAAAGGCCTTAGAATACAGAAAGTTAGAGTTGGGAGGGGCCTTAGAACAGAGAATATGAGAGTTAACAGAGATCTCAGAACACAGAGCTTAGAAAGATTCTTGAAACATAAAATGTCAGAACTGGGACAGATCTTAGAATATAGAGTATCAGTGCCATAAAGGAGTTTAGAACACAGACTGTTAGCATTGGGAGGGCCCTTAGAGCACAGAATGTCAGAGGTAGGAGGGGCCTTAGAGATCATTTTAGTCCAACCGCCTCATTTTACAGATAAGGAAACTGAGGCCCAGAGAGATTGAGTAGCTTGCCCAAGGTAACAAACACAGCCAATAAATGGCTGAGATGGGATTTGTTCAAGGTTACCTGGGTAATATTCATTCATTCTGCTCTTATACAACAACCATTTATTAATCATATAATCTGTTTCCAGCCTTGTGATAGTCATTAAGAAAAATGTAAAATAGACATAACCCTCCACTTTTATAGGCTATATAATGAAGAAGGAGAGGGGCATAGGCTGGGGGCACATATATAAATATGTTATCCCATTCAGTATCTAAAGCAGAATAGAGTATAATAAACAACATGAGAGAGGCACAAAGGTCTCTTTCAGGATGGAGGAGGGAAGTTGATAATCTTGGAAGAAAAGCCAACCTTCTTTTCATTGCTCTGCCCCTCCTCCAACTCTGCCAAACAGGAGCTCTTCTGATCGGCTCTGTTTTCATGACTCAATAAATCCCATGTGCATTTTTTAAGCACCTACTATGTGAGAGGCACCATGTTAGGCACATGGGACACAAAAATGAAAAGAACAGCCATCCCCCTGCCTTCAAGGAGCTTGTATCTACTAGAATACACGTATCATACATAAGCAAATAATTATATAGTAGTTTCAAAATGGAGAAGACATGGAGATTACCATGTCAGAAGACGGGTAGTGTAGGCTTCTTCCCACCTCTTGAGGGGTGATGTACTCAGGGTGCAGAATGAGGCATACATGGGGCATACATTTTTTGCTCGTGGCCAAGGCAGGACTTTGCTTTGATTGATAGCATTTTCACTGGGTATCCCCAGTGCCTGAAATGCTGTCTCTCCTTATCTCTACCTCCTGGCTACCCTTGATTTCTCCAAGTCCCAGCTGAGATCCAACCTTCTGCAAAAATATCTGTCCCAATGTCCCTTAATTCTAATGTTTCCCTCTGAGATTATTTCCAGTTTCTCCTATCTGTATCCTGTTTGTACATAGTTATTTGCATGTTGTCTCTCCCAGTTAGACTGTGAACTCCTTGAGAACAGGGAATGTCTTCTGCCTTTTTTTGTATCCCTAGGGCCTGGCACATAATAGGCACTTAATGAATTAATAATTGATTAATGATAGGTGACTGGCTGACTTGATTATGCTTATTTGTTACAAAGGTTTTGTTCCATTTTCATAATGGGGGAAGGGGAAGTGAAACAAAAAGAAAATAGATTTTTACTAATTGAAAAAAATTGAGTTTACTTCAAGAAAACAATTGGGCTGATTAGAAAAGGCTTTGTATGGGAAGTAGCACCTGAGCTGTGCTTGGAAGAAATATGGGAATTCTTCAAGGCAGAGGGGAGAAGTGAAAGAATTCCAGATATGTAGGACCACCTTTGCAAAGGTGTGGAGGAAAGAGATGGAATGTTGTAGGGAGTGAGGGGAGGGAGGTTAGCAGGCTGTAATTTACAATGACTCCCATTTCTCTAATTTGTTAAGTTCTCCTTACTACAACCCTTTAAGGTAGGTGGGGTGACAATTATTATCCCCATTTTATAGATGAGAAAATGAAGGTTCAGAGTGTGGAAGTAGCTTGTTTAGGGTCACAGAGCTTAATAGTGGCCTAGCCAGGTCAACTGGCATGAGCTTCCTCTCTTGATTAGTGTGTGTGTGTGTGTGTGTGTGTGTGTGTGTTGCCCAGCAAATCAAAAGAGACAACTTTGATTTGTCAATTTTATTTTCATTGCAACAGAAAGGAGAAAAGCCAGATTCCTGCCAAATCCTGGCAACTCAACAGGAGTTCCAGCCTTGCCCCAATCTGGGCACAGAAAGAAAAAAAAGACCACAGAGAAACTTAGGAAAACCCATTTCAGATGTGAATTCCAGCGGGGACCCCCATGGCCTCAGCATTGTTTACAGAAGCCTTAGGCTGAGACCCAGCCCAGACAGAGGGGCCAGTCACTGGCAGCACTGATCCTCTTGGAGGGGGGGGAGGGAGTAGGTGCCAGGAGCCATCATTAGTGAGTGAAAGCGTTGGCTGGAGGGAGTTTCAAGCACTGTTTAGTTCTTGTGGGGTCACCACTCTCCATCTGTGGGCTCCCAGTAGCATGGAGAAGGGTCACGGGTGAGAGGCAGCTTCTGAGCCCAGAAGGCATTTGGATTCTGAAGGAAACCAAAAGTCCCAAACCGGGACAAATGCCTGGAAGCTTGGAACTTGAGGGGAGATGAAATCTGGGGTTAGTGTGTCAAACTCGGTGGGACTTAAACAGAATATTAAAACGTAGAACATTTAAGACGTACAATGCAGAACGTTAGAGTTGAATGGAAGTTGTTTAGTGCATAGGCCTGACAGATCTTAGAACAGAGATTGTTAAAATGAAGAACACCAGCCCTGAAATGGACCTTAGATCATAGAATGTCAGAGCTAGGAGGACCCTTAGAATATAGAATGTCACAACTTGGGAGGGCCCTTAGAACACAGAATTTCAGAGCTGGAGGGGCCTTAGACCATAGAATGTCAGAGCTGGGAGAGCCCTTAGAACACAGAATATCAGAGCTGGGAGAGCCCTTAGAACACAGGATGTCAGGGCTGGGAGGGCCCTTAGAACACAGAATGTCAGAGCTGGGAGAGCCCTTAGAACACAGAATATCAGAGCTGGGAGAGCCCTTAGAACACAGGATGTGAGAGCTGGGAGGGCCCTTAGAGCACAGGATGTCAGGGCTGGGAACAGCACTTGAAACACAGAACCCCAGGCCTGGAAAGGACCCTTAGAAAACACTACGTAAGAGCATGAAATGTTAGCTAGAGCATGGAAAGACTTTGAAGACTGTCCAATGCAGCTGATTTCTATAAACAGAGGAGGAAGCCCATGTCCCTTCCAGTAGCCTTCTCTGGCCGCCTGTTCTCCTTTCCCTATAACATTGTGCAGGGGGCTGGGGCTCGAGGCTGATGTGCGCGGATTTCCCGGGGCACTGAGTTAGGAGTTAGCCTGTGGAGTGACCAGCAGACTTGCAAACAGGAACTGGAGTGGGTTGGCTGTTGCTAGCAGAAAGGAAACCATAACAGCAGCACCTGGAGCCGTAAGCAGGAATGTTTGCACCCGGGTCTCTTCGCACCCTTAGCCTCTCTCAAAGCTTAGCTTAAGCACCATTTCCTATGTAAGGTCTCTCCTGGTTCCCCCGACTGTGGGTGCCTCCCACCCACGTTATCTTGTGTGGACACTATATACCAACGTATACGTGTACATGTAGCCCTCTACTAGATCATAAGCTCTTGGAGGGCAGATGCCATTTCATTTTTGTCTTTGTTCAGTACCTGACACATAGTAGGTCCTTAGGAAATGCTTGTTAACGGATTCGTTGTTGATTGAAGTGCCACAAACCCTCCTCACCCCAGGAGGTGGGAAGCGCAGAGCAGACCCTCATTTAGGAGGGTGGATGTGGGAAACACTGCCACACGTTGACGAGGTAAAGATTGGGGATGCCCACCTTGCCATCTGGCTTCCTACGGTGCCATAGTACATGGAGTGCCAAGCCTGGGATCAGAAAGATCTTAGTTCAAATCTGGCCCCAGGCACTTACTAGCTGTGTGACCCTGGGCTAGTCATTTAACCCTGTTTGCCTCAGTTTCCTCATCTATAAAATGAGCTGATTAGGAAATGGTAAACCACTCCAGTATCTTTGCCAAGAAAACTCTAAATAAATAGGGGCATGAAGAGTTGTTCATGGCTGAAAAATGGCTGAATAAACCTGTGACTCCCTATCCAGGACCCTTTCCATTGGACCAGCCAGCACTTTACATATTATTACATTGAATGCTCATAGCAATCTTCTCTGTCAAGTGGTATATCATCATGCCTGTTTTAGGGATGAGAAAATTGAGGCTTAATTGAAGGTCAATGACTTATCTAAGGTAGTACACTCAGTCACGTGCAAATCTGAACTCAAATGCAGATCTGATTTCCATTTCCATTTCTCTGTCTCCCATGAGTCAGCTATGATGTCAGGGCAGCTTGAAGTCAAGAAGATCAGAACTGGAATCCTGCTTTAGCACTTACTGTGTGACTCCCAATGTTCTCATGTCTTAAATGGAAATAATCTAACTTTCAGGGGCAGGGGGTGCAGAGTAAAGTGCTTTGAAAACCTTAAAGTGATACATGTGTGCGCCACAATTATTATGAGTCATCTTACTTCCACGCCTCTTCCTCCCGAACATTCTCATCTCCTGTATCAACATTTCTCTTCATCTCACCTCCCCTCTCCTGATGAGACTGATCTCACTCTTTCAAGGTAGAGAGGTATTAGACTTTGGCACTGTGGCAGAGTAAAGAACCAATTGTAGTCAGCTAAACTAATTTCTTTCAGTGACACCAAGATAGGCTGAGGTGATTAGGGGAAAGGAAGGAGATAGTAGCCTGATATATCAGAGCATTCCTAAGGGGAATGATAGAGGTGGTATTTACCTAGATTTTAGCAAAGCATTTGATAAAAGCCTATCCTGTGGAAAAGATGGAAAACTGTGGTCTAGACGATAGTACAATTAGGCAAATTGGAAAATGGTTGAATGCCTAGACCGAAAAAGTGGTCATTAATGGTTTGCTATCAGCTTGGAAGGAGGTCTCCAGTGGATTTCCCCAGGGATCTGGGCTTTAAATTTTTTTTTTTAGTTTTTATTTATTTATTTTTTTAAGTCAGTGAGTTGGATAGAGGGGTAGAGGGCAGGCTTATCAAATGTTCAGGTAACAAAAAACCGGGAGGAGTAGGTAATCCACTCAGTGACAGAGTCAGGATCTAAAAGGACCTAGGCAGCCTAGAACATTGGGCCAGATCTTAGACAGTGGAATTGAATAGGGATAATTCAAAGGCTTATGCAGTGGCCTGCTACATCTCTCCCTCAGGATTCTAGGAGTACCCTGAGGGGTTTTGAGAGCATCTCTCATCTAATGCCCTTGGCTTGAGCCTCCATCAGGTGGTGCCAGTAACTAATGTCCAGTTCCAATTAGCTTTTACAAAGGGATATTTACTTTGAAAATATAGCAAGGGCATAAACATTTCCTCCCAACCTCTCATAGTCATACTCTCTTCTATACCGCCTTGGTCTCTGGGACAAGTAGGTTTACTCTTAACACAGCTTCTACATAACATTGTTGTCACCAAGTTCACATCCAAATGAGTCCTCATTTCAACCTCTAGGCTAGGTCCCAAAGGTCATTCCTTGTTCCTTGGGGCAGTCATTCAGAGGTGATATAGGTCACTGATACAACTAGGATACTTAGACACTGAGGCTCAGTCTCCTGACTTTTCAAAACTCACCAAGTAGGAGTCTACAGTTGCTCCACCTAAAAGGAAAAAGAAAAAAGCCTGTTTTCATGGGGCTACATAAACCATCTCAGCAGGGAGAAGACCCAAGGCCTCTCCCCTTACAACATCGCATCTCCCTGGGTGCCATCAAGGAAGGAATCAAACCGAGAGTGAACAGCTGAGAGAAAATGGCAGGCTCTAGTTGCTTTTGATTTTTGAATGCCTCCATGGCTGGTCCTATACACCATGTGGCCAGCTGACCAGAACATCTCTGCGAGCTACTCCTTTGCACATCATCACAGCTACCCCAGAAGCAGGCTCTCCAGTCTCTCCCATATGGGAAATTTTCATCAGTCAAGTGTACTGAAGCCCTCTAGGCATGTGTCTGTTCTCCATTACATTTTTACGGGCCCAAGAAGCATCAGATGGGGGGGGGGGGGAAGGAATGACTAGAAAGCAAATCATCGAAAAAAAGAATATTTATTGAATGAATGATTAATTGATTGAAGGTTCCAACTCAATATGAATCAATGGTATAAAATAGCATCCAAGAAAGCTGGTGTTCTCTGCTGCATCAGGAGAGGTCTAGTTCTCTAAAGTAGAAGGTGATAGGCCATTGTATCCTGTCCTAGTCAGACCATATCGTGTTCAGTTCTGGGAGCCATATCTCTGGAAAGACTGATATCAGCAAGCTAAAGAGTAACAAGAGTCGTAAAGGACCTTCACTGATGATCATTGAACCCGTGAGGCTGATGAGATCACCCAAAGCGGAGGGACTGAGCCAAAGGGTACTGGATAGGGTATCCTTGATGCATAGGGGATGGAACAGAGATTATAACACAGCAAAGGAGACTGAAACAGAGTAAAGGAAGAAATTAAGGAGAAATCAATATCACAGAAATTCAGAGTGGAAAGACTATGGAGAAGGAGGGGATTTTCAGTGATGTAAACCCAGCAGAGAGGTCAAAAAGCAGAGTCATGAGATATGATCATTACTTTTAGCAATTAGGAGAAAGTGTTAACCTTGGAGAGAACAGTTTCAGGCACATGGCAAGGTCTGAAGGTGGAATGTAAGGGGTTAAGAAATGAGTAGAGGGTGAAAAAGTAGGAGCTTTGGGTGTTCTAGGAGTTTAGCTGTGGAAGGGAGGAAAGATTTAGGAGGATGGCTTGAGGGAAGATTAGGACCAAATGAAGGTTTTTTTAAGCTGAGAAGGGATGGATGGAATCAAGGACACAAGTAGAGAGAGAGACAGTTCTTCATAAGAAGACCTTCTCTTCCTCTGAAACCAGAGCAAAGGAGGAAAGATGGGTGGGGGATTAATAGGATTTGAGGTATAGAGTTGAGTAAAGAAGGAATCCATGGTGGATGGCCTCAGCTTTCTCAGTGAAGTATAAGACAAGGTCCCCTCCTGGGAGAGAGGGACAAGTGTTGGGTAGCTGATCAAGTCACTTACTGTATGCCAGGCATTCTGCTGAGTGCTGAGGATACAAAGAAAAGCAAAAATGTGGTCCCTGCTTTCAGCCGTATTTTCTTCTCTTTCTTTTTTCTGGACGTGGCTAATGCCAGAATTTGTTTTGCACAAATATACATATTTGGTTTTTTAAAAAGTATTTTTTCCAATTACATATAAAAACAAATTTGAACATTCATTTCTAATAAGATTTTGGGTTCAACTATACATATTTGTAATGGTTTTGTCCTTGCCTTCTTGATGGATAAAGGAGGGGAGAGGGGAAGTAGAGAATTTGGGAGTGAAAACAAAATCAAATTGAGTTTAAAAACAAGAAGATGGATGAGGAAGTAAGGGGCAAGATTGTGAAGGGTTTTAAATGCTGACTGGAGGAGTTTATATTTGATCCTGGTTTTAATAGGGAGGCACTGGAGGGTATTGATGGGGCAGGGTGACATGGTCCAACCAGGCTTTCAGAAAAATCATTTTGACAGTTGAGTAAAGGGTAGATTGGAGTAAGGAGAGACTTGAGGCAGGAAAACAGAAAGCTATTGCAGTAGTCCAGATGACAGATAATGGGGCCTTGTGCCAGGTGATGACTGTGTGCATAGAGAGAAGGTGCCATATATAGGAGATGTTGACAAGGTAGAAACGCCAAGACTTAAAAATAGATTGGATATGTTGCATGAGTGTGAGTGAGTAGTAGAAGATGATAGCAAGATTGCACGTCTGGGTGACCATGTTTCCCTGAATAGTAATAGGAAAGTTGAGAATAGGAGAGGGTTTGTGGAGAAAGAGTTCTATGTCGATTCTGAGAAGCTTATGGGAGAGCTTGATACAGCAGCACATCTTCTAAAATTGGAACAATACAGACAAGATTAACATGGCCCTGTGCAAGGATGATGTGCAAATTTGTGAAGAGAAGCTTACAGGACATGCAGTTTGAGATGTCCAAAAGGCGGGTGATATGGGACAGGTTTATGGCTCAGGAGAGAAGTTGAGGATCTGGGACTCATCTGCATGGGGATGAAAATTCAACCCAAGGCAGCTAATGAGATCACCAAGTGAAAAAATAGAGAGAAAGAAGAAAGAGGGCTAGACAGATCTGTGGGGGACACCTGTGTTTATTGGGCATGACCTAGATTGGGGGTTGGGAACCTGTGGCCTTAAGGGTCCTAGATGAAGATCCAGCAAAGGAGACTGAGGAAGAGGGTTCAGCCAGCCTCCAAAGAGGGCAGTGTCACAAAAGCTTAGAGAGGACAGATACATATCTGCGAGAATATTCCCAAAGGCTGCAGAGAGGCCACCGAAGAATGAGGGGTGAGAAACAGCCATCAGCCTTGAGAGTTAAGTGATCACTGGGAACTTTGGAGAGAGCAGTTTTAGTTGACCGATGAGGTCAGAAACCAGACTGCAGAAGATTTAGGAGACAGAGGAAGAGCAGACACTGGGCGAAGGGGGCTTTCTCAAGGAGTGCATCCAAGAAAGGAAGGAGACTTATAGGACAAGGTATGGCAGGGATGGATGAATCAGGTGAGGGGTTCTTTTTTTAAGGGTTGGGGAGACATGGTGGTATTTATAGGCAGCAGGGAAGGAGCAAATAGAGAAGGAAAGAGCAAAGGTTAGGGAGGGAGTGGTGCAATCTCCTGGAACAGAAAGGTGGGAATGGTATCAAGGTGAACGAAGAAGAGTTTGCCTTCCCAGAAAGAAAGGTCATCTCTTCATATAAGATATGTGAAGGAAGAGACGCCTGAGATGAGAAGAGGAAGAGGGAAGATGAGGGCTCTCTCTACAAATAGCCTCCATTTTTGTGTGTGTGTGAATTATGAATCAAGGTCCTCAACCAAGAGGGTACCTTGAGAAGAGATAAAGATGTTTTGGGACAGATTCCATGGGGAGAATGATAGGGAATTAATTGAGAAAGAGGAGAAGGATTGATAGGTCAATGTTGAGATTAAGTAAATTTGAAGCAGACCCCAACAGCATAGTTGTGTAAGTTCAGAAGCACATGAGTAGAAGAAGAGAGGGATGGTGGAGATAATCCAGGGTCTGAACTTGAAAAGGGTTGGGCAGCAATACAACAAGGGGACAATAGATTCAAGTGTAGGGGACAGCGTCAGGCCAAGTGGACTGGAGAGTGGGGCAGTGCATAGAATTGGCCATCAGCTTCCACATCAACCTGTTGGGGGGAAGGGAGGGGAATTCATTGGAGGCTAATTCCTGCAAAGAAATTCCATGAGCTTCCTCAATGCCCAGAGCTCCGATTACAGGCTTTTGCTAGCTCTCAGAACAGTGGCCAGGGAATGTTGCCAGGAAGAAAGAAAGAAAAAAAAAGCCACTAGGAAAGCAATTTGCCCAAAGCAGAGATTGACAGTCTTTCCTGAGCGGGGTCCCTCTGCCTCCCTCTCACATTCCACCCCCATTCAGCATGGCTGTTGCTGGGGAAAGTGGGCAACTTCAGCTGGGCACCAGTTCCCATTGTCAGTACAGAGGCAAACAGATCTGGTGCCTAGAGGGCCCCAGAGAGGGAATTGAGAAGCCTGGCAGCAAGGTTGCATTGGGCAGGGACCAAAGCATGCACAGCTCTGGCCAGGTCTTGTCCTTTGAATGATTGCTCGGCCACGTGGTCTGACAGAAGAGGAGCCCAGGCTTTCTTTCGTTTCCTCATCTGGAAAATGAGAAGGTTAACAAGAGGTTCTTTTAAGTCTCTCTGGGCACCTACATTCTTCTATGGCCCTGTCACATTCTCTGCTTCTAGCACTGACATTCTGTGTGAGAAGGTTCTTTCCACTTCTGGCATTTTATGGCATTCTCTGTTTGTTCTAAGGGCTCTCCCAGCTCTGACATTCTGTGTTCTAAGAGCCCTCTCAGCTCTGACATCCTGTGTTCTAAGGCCCCTCCCAGCTTTGACATTGTGTGTTCTAAGGCCTCCCTGCCCCAGCTCTAAAGTTCCATGTTCTGTATATCTTGCATAAAACCACCCGTACTGTGCCATGCCACAGTAACAAGGACAGACCATTTCACTAAAGTAGCCTTAGGTTGTTTAAGGTACTGACAAAGGAGGCCAAACCCAATCCCCACCCCTAAAAAAGCAGCAGGGCCTTTGGGGAAGCAGGAGCTGACAGAGTTTACTAGATCTCCCAGCAAGAGACCCAAGCTAGGCAGAGGGGAACCCTGAGATATGCTTTAGCCTGGTAGGGTCTTCTCCTGAATCATTTCTTCAGGACGAGGCATCATTGTTTTCATTTTGGATGGAGCAAGGTGGAGAAGGGACTTCCCTTGCTGACCACCATATCTCAGAATCTAAGCACTCATGAAAAACAATTTGAGGGAAAGATCATTCTACAAAGGTCATAGGGCACTCAAACCTGTGCCCAGGCACCCAGAGCTGTTTCTAGGGTACATACAGCAAAGGGGTTTTAGACTAGACATTCCCTGAGGGTCCTCCCAGGACCTCCTAGCTCTCTCACATTTCTGTGTTCTGAGCTCCTTCCCAGTCCTAATGTTCTATGTTCTAAGGTCCCTTCCTGCTCAGACATCTAATGATTCTTCTCAGCTTCCCTCTGCATAAAATGAGGGTCTTGGACTCAAGTGACCTCTAAAGTCCTGTCTAGCTTTAAATCTTCTGCGAGCTCAATGGGAACTATTGAGCCCTTCTTCCTAGTACAACTTTCCAAGCCATTAAAAATATTTTTTCCCAATCCCTTGACCTGCTCCAAGTTCTCTCTTGACTCAGTTTTATAAGGCTGGGTCCTTATACCTAGACATGATATTCTAAGAAGTTTGACCAGTGCCTCAAATGTATTATGTGCTCACACACACACACACACACACACACGTATGTAAGCATATGTATATGTGTGTATATGTATATAATGAATTTTATCATGAAATAATATTATGTATGTGTATCCCAGTATCCTGAGTGCTGTCTTAACCACATTATTATAACATAGGAGCAAGAAGGGACTTCAAAGGTCATTGAGGCTGAGTGCCCTGCCTCACACAGATGGACATCAAAACCCTGGAAGACTGATGGAAGCCAGTTTGATTCTTAATCATCTCTGGGAACATATTCTATACTGCCCCCTCGGACTCTATTATTGCTGCCCATTAATTACCCTTTTTAATTTCTTCCTCTTGTTTAACCAAATGCTATTGCTATAATTTAAATGTAGTTCCCCTTGTGTGGTGAGAGAGAGACAGAGAGAGAGGGAGAATGGAAGAGAGGGAAAGAGGAAGGGGGGAAGAGAGGGGGAGGAAGAGAGAGAGAGAATGGAAGACAGGGGAAGGAAGAGAGAGAGAGAGAGAGAGAGAGAGAGAGAGAGAGAGAGAGAGAGAGAGAGAGAGAGAGAGAAGCTAGTCTAGAGTCTGCGGAAGAGTACTGACTTGGACTCAGTAACATGGAACTTTGTCCCAGCTGTACAACTAACTACTACTAACTCTCTTTGTGACCTTGAACAAATTACTTTACCTCTCAAGACTTTGGTTTCTTTTCTGTAAAATGAATTAATAATCTCAGGTCTCTTTCAGCTCTGTATCCTGAGGTCTCACACAGCTCTGACATCTATATTCTTTTTTTAAAAAATTAATTAATTTTTAGTTTTCATCATTCACTTCCACAAGCTTTTGAGTTTTAAATTTTCTCCCCCTCCCTCCCTGCCTCCCTCCCCAAGATGGTACGCAATCTGATATTATAGGCTCTACATATACATTCCTATTAAACATATTTTCACACTAGTCATGTTGTAAAGAAGAATTAGAACCAATAGGAGGAACCACAAGAAAGAAAAAACAAAACAGAAAAAAAAAAGAGAGAGAGAGCACACAAATAGTATGCTTCAATCTGCATTCAGATTCCATAGTCCTTTCTCTGGATGTAGATAGCATTTTCTATCATGAGACTTTAGGAGACTGACATGTGTGTGTGTGTGTGTGTGTGTGTGTGTGTGTGTGTGTGTGTGTGTATGTGTGTGTGTGTGTGTGTGTATATATATATATATATATATATATATATATATATATATATATTCTAAGGGCCCTTCCAGTTCTGAGATCCCATGTTCTAAGGCCCCTCCTAGCTTTGGGCCGGTTTCCTCATATGTAAAATGAGAGGGCTGCCCTCAGCCTCTGAGGCCCCTCCCAGTTCTAAAGCCAGGATCCTTTGATCCTAATATAATATCGTGTGATGTTGGGAACCACTGAGCTCTCAGAAGTGGATGAATCCCAACCTTCTTCCCTCCTGGAGGCCAAAGGAATGGACAGTCAAAGCTGTGAATTGATGTCTTGCTGCCCCCCCTGGAGAGGTGGTTAGGGAATGTTGTGTGTTTTTTTTCTGAAAGGCAGAGAAGCCTGCCTGGTGTTGGGAGGGAAGAACAAGGTGTCCTTGTCTGAAAGAAAAGAGGAGAGGGGGAATAGAATTTGGGGAGAAAAAGGGTAAAGAATCATAAAGGGAAGAACATTTTCAGAGAGATAACAGACCAGCGGGGAGAGGCCCGCAGAAGAGAAAAGAGACTTTGGGTGAGTTCATATTATGGGGGTTGATCAGTGGAGCCTCCAGTCATTTTGATGAATCTCCCAGTAATCTAAGTGAAATTACAGGGTGTGGACTTTGATCATTAACGAACTTCCCATTGGAGGGACACATTGGCTCTAGACTTTTTCTGGGAGAACATAGAGGACTCCCTCTGATCAGTCCCCATTATTGAAGGTCTTGAATCATGAAAGGGACTGGATTTGAGGAAATGGGGCAGGGGGAGGAGACAGAGACATCTAGGTCTAACAAGGGCACCAGGAATTCCAACCATTCAAGCTTTCCAAAAATGGACCAACCTGCCTGAACGGTTGAATCCTCTGTCATTAGGAGTAGTCACTGGGACCATTTGCTGGACCTGTTATAGGGGGAGGGGAGGGGATCCCAACATGAAGTAGGAACTGAACCAGAGGACCCCTAAGGTTCCTCTTCAAGAGGGATTCGAGTATCCTTTGCTTCTCTTTAGCCTCCAAAGACATACTGAAAAATGCATTTTATTATCTGACTTATAAGTGTGTCCCTGTGGAATCCTCAACTTCTAGTGATAGAATAGTTACTGACGATCCAAGATCAGCCCCAGTGAATGGCAGAATGACTCACCAGCTGAGCATGAGAGTGATGGGAAGCAGACTCCTAGCCCGGAGGTCACTGACAGTTTCCCTCCTCTAGTGTTGCCAGCAAAGGGGGAGTGGGGATGGAAGGTGGGGCAAGGAAATAGCCAGGGTCCCTAGGAACACAAAGCTGAGTCTGCCTCTCATACTCCAGGATCCTGTAGGATGATGATAGGAACACAGCATTTAAGGCTGAGTGGGGCCTTGGAGATGATGTGTGCCAGCTTAGCCAATACCCACAATAAGTGGCAAAGATAAGATTCAAACACAGGCCTTCTCTACTCCACGCTGCCCTCTTCTCCTCCAACCCAAGTGGGCTTGATGGGATGGGAGGAGGTGTCCTATGCTTGGAAACTATCAGAGTCAGAGGATATAAAAGAGCCCAGCTCCTTTCAGAGCCCCCTTCCTGTTTTCTCTATCCCAGGGCCCTCATAAGGTCATCAATCTCCTACCTCCATGCCTTTGTATGGGTTTTCCCATATGTCTGTGTTGCGGTTTTTCCTTATTTCCACCTTTTAAAATCTTAAGCTTCTTGGAGGGCTCTCCTCTGATGTCGCCTCCTACAAGAAGCCTTCCTTCCCTGGTCCTTCTCTCTCTCTTTGTTTATCTTGCATCTGCTTATCTGTTCACATATTGAATATTGGAGTAGTGATATAAACTCTCTATAGGCAGGGACTGTATTTCCCTGGAAGTCTTTAAGCAGAGATTAGATGACAACTTATTGAGTGTGTTATCATGGGAAATTCCTTCCAGGAAGGATTGGACGAGGTGGTCTCTGAGGTCGCTTCTAACCCTAGCTATGTGACTAAATCACTTAAAGTCCCTGTGCCTCAGTTTCCCCATCTGTAAAATGAGGGGGTTGGACTAGGTCATCTGTGAGGTCCCTTCCAACCCTAGCCATGTGACTAAATCACTTAAAGTCCATGTGCCCTAATTTTCCCCCCTGTAAAATCAGGAGGTTGGACTAGGTCATCTCTGAGGTCCTTTCTAGTTTTAGATCTGTAATTCCACTACTCTAAAATTCGATGATTCACCTTTGTTTCCCCAGCACAGTGATTTACACATAGTAGGGCCACCCATAGATGCTTGAATTAATCTAATAACAGCAGAGACTTTGGAGAATATCTGTTCCACACCTCTCATTTTACGCTCAAGGAAATCAGAGCTCAGAAAAGGAATGAATCTCGTCTGAGATCCTACTACTAGTAAGCAGCAGAGCTGAGAGTGGAACCCCGGACGTCTGACGCCAAACCCTGGGCTCTGTGGGATTAGAGCCCGTCCCATGTGGGGGCTGTACTCTAAGTGCTTGTCAAGTTTATGGGCTCTTATGTTTATGGGCTTTCAGGGAGGCTTTCAGGGAGACCATGCTCTCCCCCTTTTATAAAGTCTGAGATAAGAAAGGGTTCATGGGATTAGAGACTTGTCATCAGGGCAGCTTTGATGTCTCCACTCAGTTTTTTTCTCTCTTAAAACATCCATGAAAAGCCTGAAACAGCTCCCCTAATAGTAAACACACTTTCTCAAATAAAGGAGACAATTCAGGAAGAAGCCGTAAGAAAAGAAAGCACGGTTAAACTAGATGGCTCTGAAGAAGCTCAAGTCCCAGCAATTTGTTGTAAATTCCCCCATGACGCTGACCAGAGATCACTTGTGCCATAAATCTTGCTGTTGGCAGAATCCTCGACTTTCAACCCTTCGGATAAAGTGAGGCGTTGGACTGCCATAAAATTGTTTCAAAGTCATCTCAGAAAAAGATGACCCCTGGCCCTCCCTGTCCTCCCTTGACACCCCTCTGTGGTCCTGTACTGGACCCTATCTGGTTCTCTTTTGGACCTCTGTGGGATCCTAGGAACCAGAAAGTGCTCAGAAATGAATGGATTCTATCCCATTACTGGGGCCAGGTAACTATTTTATGTCATTGAAACAAAGCTTATGCCTCGCCTGGGACTCCTACCACCATGGTGGCTCCTGGAGCCTTCCCGTTGCATTCAAGACTTTCCTGATCCATTGGTCAATCAACAACCACTCATTAAACACCCTACTGTGTGCCACTCTGGGGAGGCAAAGACAAAAGAGGAACGGCCCCTGCCCTCACATCCATCACATTCTAATAGGATAGATATTCTAGTGGAGATAGAGCCCTAGACCTGGAGTGAGGAAGTCCTGCGACTGAATAGCTGGGTGACCCAGGGCAAAAAAAACCATTCAGCCTTTCTGAGCTTCAATTGTATCATCTTTGAAATGGGGACAAAAATAGCACTTACCTCCCAGGGTGGTTATGAGGATTGAATGAGATAAGATTTGTGAAGCACTTTGCAAACCTTGAAGCACCACATAAATGCTACCCATTATTATTATTTCACATATGACTATGTACAGCATATCTATAAGGTCATGTCAGGAGGGAAGGCACTAACATCTGGGTGGGTGGGAGGAAGGAGATCAGCTTGGGCTGAGTTTTGAAGGAAACTGGGCATTCCAAGAAGTGGAGGTTAGGAAAGAGGGCATTCCAGGCACGGGAAACAGCCGGTGCAAGAGTGTGGAGACAGGAGATGGAGAAATGGAGCATCCTTTGTAAGGAATAGCAAACAGTCTCCTCTTTCCTAGCAATCTGGATCACTGATTCCTTCCAGTCTAATGTGAGGTGGAAGTGAGGAAACGAATTCCTGCACTGGATTATTAGCCCGTCTCTTGCCTTCATCCCAGAATCTAGGTTGGGGGCCTCTGGAGAGTGGGAAGAGCCCTAGGTTTGGGGTCAGAAGGTCTGGGTCTGTGATGCTTACTCTCTTTGTGATTCTGGACAAGCCACTTCAATTCCCTGAGTGTTCCCCCATTTGTAAAATGAGGTGGACCTGTAAGGCACATCGCAGGTTTAGATTTCATTATCCCCTGAGAAACCCTCAGTATGGACCCAGAGAATGTGGGTTCACTGCAGAATCAAGAGGACTTTGTACACAATAACAGCCACCTTATGCAATGACTAAGATTGTTCAACTGAACCCTTCTCAGCATTACAGGGATCTAAGACATCTCCAGAGGCCTCGGGATGGAAAATGCTGTCCACATCCAAAGAAAGAACTATGGAAGTCGAATCGCTCTCACTTATTTTTACCTTCTGTTGAGTTTTGTTTCCTCTTTCTGATGGTTCCTCCTATTGGTTTTAATTTTTACTTACAACTTCACTAATGTGAAAATATGTTTAATGGGTATGTAAATGTAAAGCCTATATCAGATTGTGCGCTGTCTTGGGGAGGGTGGTGGGGAGGAAGGGGGAGAAAAATTTTAAACTCAAAAGCCTATGGAAGTGATTGTTGATAAGTCAATAAATTAATAAAACTGAAAAAAAAAAAGGATGTGGGTTCACTCTCAGACCTGGTTGCAGTTGCTGTTAGGGACCTTAGATATAATTCAGTCCTACTCTCTCATGTTACAGATGAGGAAATTGAGGCAGTTAGGTGACACAAGAGACTCAGGAAGACCTGAGTTCAAATTTGGCCTCAGATACTAGCTACTGTGACCCTGATCAAGTCACTTAACCTCTGTTTGCCTCAGTTCCATCAACTGTAAAATGGGGAGAATAACAGCACCTATATGATAATGGCAGCTAGGTGAGTTCCTGAGTTCAAATCTCAGTCACTTGCTAGCTTGTGTGACCCTGGGCAAGTCACTTCACCCTGTTTGCCTCAGTTTCCTTATCTATAAAATGAGCTGGAGAAGGAAATGGTAAGCCACTTCAGTATCTTGGCCAAGAAAACCCCAAATGGGGTCATGAAGAGGTGGACAACAAGAAGAAAAAACCCAGTACCTACCTCCTAGGCTTGTTGTAAAGACCAAATGAGATATTTATTAAGTATTTAGCACAATGCCTGGCACAGTAGGTGCTTAATAAATACTTTCCTTTTTCCTTCTTTCTTTTCTTCCTTCCTTCTCAGGGAGGAGAAATTACTTGCCTGGCACACAGTAGGTGCTTGATAAATGCTTGTTTCCTTTTTTCCCTTTTCTTCCTTCTCAGGGAGAAGTGACTTGCCTTGCACACAGTAGGTAATAAGTGCTTATGGATAGATTTATTTCCCAAGTAGTCAGTAGTAGAGCTGAGATTCCTACCCAAGTTTCTGGTTCCAGATCCTTTCTACCATATTGCAGAAAGAGATTAGCGCTAAGTAGCCTGAAGTGATATCTTGGGAGAGAGCCTAGGCCAGGAGGAAGGATGACTTCATGGCTCCGTAGGTACCATGTGTCCCTTTGCATCGAGCATAGGACTGCTGCTAGATGTGTTCTTTGTCAATGGGCACAATCATTCCTTCTCCGTCACAGTGGGGCTTTGTCAGCTGCCTGATCTGAATCCACAGCACCCCAAAGCCAGCTGACTTATCTGCACACATCTGCAGCGTTGAGCAGTCTGGTGCTTTTGGAGGCAGTGCGGAAAAGGGGAAAACGTGCCAGACTTGGAGTCAGAGGCCCTGAGTTCAAATTAGCCAATTACTATGTCTGTGCCCTTGGATGGGTCACTTAACATTTTCAGACCTCAGTTTCCTCATTTGTAAAATGAGGGGTCTGGACGGGATAACCTCCGAGGTCCCTTCTGGCTCTAAATCTAAATGCTTGATCTTTCTGGATGGTCACAGATTTGTCCGTTCCTAGGCTGATAGATAGGGGGATTATTTCATTTTGGTCTTTCCATACTCCCTCAGGAAAATAGTAACTGGCATGCAATAGGTGCTTAATGCATGCTCGTTGATTAATCAGCTGTTAGAGTTTGTTCCACATTCTCCAAGATGCCCAAGAAAGAATTTTCTATGAATAGGAAGAATTAGAAACAGAAGGGAAACAAAATTGTCAAGAGGTGGCTTTTCTGGACCATCCTCACCTTAGCAAGATGCAGTACTCAGAGCATCGTTCTGATCTCCGAGGGTAGATATGAGAAGAATGGGTAAAAGTTACAAGCTTTAGAGCTATCAAAAACTACCTTATACTTTTTTTTTTGAATATATTTTGTGTGTACTTTTGTATGCTACAACCCCCCACCATAGAATGTAAGCTTCCTAAAGGCAGGAACTGTTATATTTTTGTCTTTCCATCTCCAGCATCCAGGGTAGGGCCTGGCATATAGTAGGCATTTAATAAATGTTCACTGACTGATAGACTGTCTTGGGAATGTAAAATAAATTTAAAAATGGATAAATAAATGAAACCAAAACAAAACAAAAAAAGTATACTAGGCTCCACCCCTCTTTCCTCTTTAGGCCTCATAGCCACAGTCAAACACACTGTAACTTGACTCTGAAATAGTGATATTATTTTGGTCCTCTTCAAGAAAGAAAGATAATAACCGATTAACCACCCAACAGCTTAATATATATTAGGACATTGCTTCAATATGAAACCCGGTCCTACCTGAATGATAAACCTTAGCTACCTTTTTTTTTAACAGTTTCCAAACAATGTCTTACACTCAAATATATTTTAAAATGTTGTAGAATCATTTCACATGTGTCTGACTCCTCATGACCCCATTTGGGATGTTCTTGGCAAAGATACCGGAGGGGTTTGCCATTTTCTTCTCCAGCTCATTTGACAGGTGAGGAAACTGAGGCAAACAGGGTGAAGTGACTTGCCCAAGGTCACACAGCTAGTGTCTGGGGTTAGATTTGAATTCCAGAAGAGTCTTCCTGACTCCACACCCAGCACTCTATCCACTGTGCCACCTAGCTGCCCCCACCTTTTAAATAGTTCTTATCAAAAGTTCTTATCTGAGGAAAAGTGGGTGGAAGTTTAAGGAGGACCTCAAAGCTTCGGGAAAATGGATTGGGGTGGTGACCAGCCTGTGAGTGGGAACGCCTTAATCTAATTAAGGTCATTATCTGTCTTCACACTGGACCAGATTGAGTGGTTTAAGAAAATGATTCCCCAGGAAGCACTAACATCCGAAGTGACCACTGTTCTACCTGATGAATCAGCCCTGTTCACTCAACTCTCACCTACACTGTGACCCTGTTTTATCTTACCATGGAATTTTGTCTTGGAGAGGACTGTAAATTGTAAATCAAATGGGAAAATGGCTCTTGTCAGAGAGATATGCAAAGGAAAAGTGGATTCTGTCTCTTCCAATTGTCTAAGTCAATTAGTCAATAAACATTTATTAAGTACCTACTGTGTGCTAAGAGCTGGGTATTCAAAGACAATCCCTGCTCCGAGGAGCTCCGGTCTAATGGGAGGGGTAGGTGAGGGGTGAAAAATACAAATGACTATCTATACACAAGAAGAGAATAAACATTTATGGGCAGCTACGTGGTGCCATAGTGCGTAGAGTGCCAGGCCTGAGTTCTCATCTTCCTGAGTACAAATCCAGCCTCAGACACTTAGTAGTTGTGTGACCCTGGGCAAGTCACTTCACCCTGTTTGCCTCAGTTTCCTCATCTGTAAAAAGAGTTGGAGAAGGAAATGGTGAACCCCTCCAGCATCTTTGCCAAAAAAAGATCATGAAGAGTTGGATGTAACTCAGACGGCTGAACCACAAGAAGTACCTGCTGCGTATGAAGCACTGTGCTGGGCACTTTACAATGATTATTTGTGGTTTTTTTGTTTTGTTTTGGTTTGGGGTTTTTTTTTGGCTAGGCAGTGGGGTTAAGTGACTTGCCCAGGGTCACACAGCTAGTTAGTGTTATGTGTCTGAGACCGGATTTGAACTCAGGTCCTCCTGAATCCAGGGCCGGTGCTCCGTGCACTACACCACCTAGCTGCCCCTACAATTATTATCACATATGTTCCTCACGACAACCCTGCAAGGCTGGTGCTGCAATGGTCCCCATTTAGAGTTGAGGACACTGAGGTGAGCCGTGGTTCAGGAATTGGCCCAGGGTCACCCCGTCTCTGGAAGCCTTGTGCTCCAAAAGAAGGCACGAGATGGTTCTTCCACAGACCACTTGTTGAATATGGCATTGTAGAGTTTGGAGTAGACTAGAGAGGTGCATGCTGGAACCCTTGCCAACCTTGAAATGCTGTGATTCTTTGAGTCATAGGATCCTGGAGTTGGAGGGCATAGAAACAGAATATCAGTGTTAGACAGGGCTCTAGGATCCAGAATGTCAGAGCTTGGAGGGCCCTTAGAACACAAGATGTCAGAGCCGGGAGGGCCCTTAGAACACAGGGTGTCAGAGCCGGGAGGGACCTTAGAACAGAGGATGTCAGAGCTGGGAGGGCTCTTAGAACACAGAATGTCAGATCTGGGAGCAGCCTTAGGACATAGAACATTAGAACCCAATGGGGCATTAGAGAGTAGGATGTTAGAATGATAGAAAGTCCAGAAAGGGAGAGGGATTTGTCAAAAACAGACCTGGTGACAAACAGAACCAGTACAAAACTTAGGTCCTCCGACTCGGTGACCCCCAGGGGCTCCTTTACTTCCCTGCATTCTCCTGGCCACTCTTATTTCAGTTTCCCCATCAGAGTTACTCCCAGTGCTTGGAGCTGACCTCCCCATCTAGCTTTCCTGTCTCAGCATTGCAGGTCCCAGCCGTGGGGAGCACATATGTTAAGCACATCCCTCCTACACACCCCTGACGAGAGATGATCATGAGTGTCTTGCTGCCTGTTCAGACAATAAGAATGTGCTGTCTCGTGATAGCCCTTAGGAGGCAGGGGGCGGGCACTGATGCCAGGGTGGTGTGGGAAGAGCCCTAATTGTGAAATCAGAGGACTGGATTTCCAGACCATACTATGTGACTTCATGTCTGTGGAGGGCAAGTCCTATAAATCACTTCTGCTCTGGGCCTCAGTTTCCTCATCTCTAGAATGAAGAGGTTATCTAAATCTAACCATTGAATATTGTGGTTGGAAGGAATCCATCTTCCCACACTTAGAAAAATCCCAAATGCCTGGCACAGTGCTGCTCACACAATGCACACTTTATACATGTTTGCTGAATCCAAGGCCCTGGACAGCCTACCTGGCAGATGGTCAGCTAGCTCATGCCTTCAGTGACAATGACTGCAAATTCTTCTGAGGCGATCCCTCCATTTTTGGATGGTACTGAAATTTGTTCCGCAGTAAACTTCATCCTATTAGCCCTAATTCTAAGAACCGAATCGAGGCTAATCCCTCTTCCCCATGACAGCCCTTCAGACATTTGAAGATGGAAACATGTCGTCCCCACCCCCAACTCTATTCAAGTCTTTTCTTCCTGAAGCTAAGCTTGCTTCAAACCATCCTCACTTGACATAATTTCCTGATCCCTCCCCAGCCAAGTCACAGGAAAGACCCGTTCCGTCTTATCCATTTAGACCTATTGTCCCTTGATATGGTTGGACTCGTTTTGCTTGTCCCTACACTGTAGAACTAAGACCGGCAAGTGGAAATTGGTCGAAGTCGTTTGGGGCTAGACGGGTAGAAACTTCCTAAAAATGAGAGCTGTCCAAAAGTGGTGAGGGTTGTTCTGGGAGACAGTGGGTGCTCCCTCATGGGGGTCTTCCAGGAGGAGACTGGATGACCCATTGTCAAGGATGTTGTAGAAGGGAGTTCTGTACAAGTATGGTTGGATGGATGACGTCGAAGGACTCTCATCATTTGGAGATGCCATGATCCCCATCTGAATGCCAAACTGACCTGATTTGATTCAATATTAAGGAGTTTTAAGAAGAGTGAAACCTGGGACTGCTAGGTGGCACAGTGGATAGAGCTCTGGCCTTGGAGTCAGGAGACCCAAGTTCAAATCTGGCCTCAGACACTTGACACTTACTAGCTGTGTGACCCTGGGCAAGTCACTTAACTCCATTTGCCTCAACAAAAAGCAAAACAAAACAAAAAGAAGAGTGAAATCTAAAAAAAGAAAGGACATGGAGGGGACAGGAGAGCTGTCTTTGGGTAGAAGAAGGGTTATTCTAGATCCTGCTTGACCCAGAGAGGGTGGAACTAGGGTTAATGGGTAGAAATTGCAAAGGGACAAATTTAGGTGGGTTTGGTGTAAGAAACAAAACAAAACACTTCTAACAGTGAGAGCTATAGGAAAAGTGGCACAGGCTACCTTCGGATTAGGTGAGCTCCCCTTAGCTGGAGGTGTTTAAGGAATGTTGTAGAGAGGATTCTTGCTGAGGTGCAGACCTCTAAAGTCTCCTCCAATCCTGGGATTCCCTGGGATCCTCCTAGAATAGGATACTGTGAACTGAACCCCAGATACCTGGATAGAGGAAAGTGGGCCATTCCTCCTCCTCATGAACACTTCCCTCTCTAGTTACGCAGCCTGAGATCATGTTAGATTTCTTAGCCACCACATCACTTTACACAGCAGAAGCACATCAAGCTTGTGGTCCACTACAACCCCCAGGACCTTTTCAGGTAAACTGCCAAGAAGCCTGTTCTTCCTCCTGGCTTCCTTCAAGTCTCAGCTAAAATTCCACATTCTTCAAGAAGCCTTTCCTAGTCTCCCCTCAGGCTGGTGCCTTCCCTCGGAGATCATCTCCAATTTGCCCTGCATATACCTTGTATATACATAATTTTTACAGATTGTCTCCCCCATTGGACTAGAAGCTCCTTGAGGGCAGGGACTGTTTCTTGCCCTTCTTTATATCCCTTATCGTTGTGTCTTTCATATAGTAAGTGCTTGATAAATGGTTCTTGACTGGCTGGACTCTTCATCCTGGATTTGGGTATTTGATTTATTATTTATATGAAAGAATGGACTCACACTTAGGATGTACTCAAAGGATCGTGGGTGAAGATGGAAGGGACCTTAGAGGTCATCTAGTCCAACGCTCTCATTTTACAGATGGAGAAACTGAGTCTCAGAGCAGGGGAAGGGACCTACCCAAGGTCACACAGGTAATAAATGTAAAACTAGACTATAAACCTTTATCAGGCAGTTGTAAGGAAAGTCCTTTGTAAGCCTTAAAACCCTGTGGACATGTGAGTTGTTATTATCATATGATTCACTCAACCAGGAGGAAGAGCATTTTGGCACTTTCTTTACCACCTGAGTTGGGCCCTTCCCTTCTCCCTGCTTCAATTCCCAAGGCTGTGGGCTGGAGAGGTCAATGCCAGTGAACTGTAAAGTATAGTTTTCATTGGTATTCAAGTCACTGTCTGCCCCAGGCTTAGGTCAGCTTAGGTCAGAAACTCAGCCAGGTCCCCCCTTAGTTAGTTAATATGAATTGACTAAGAAGGAGCTAGAGCCCAATACTAGCTCCTCCCCCCAAAAAAAGTCATAGCCCAATTTATGGGAAGTTTACAGTCTGGTTGGAAATACAGTCATATGCAAACAGACCTCATGGTCCTGTACCCTCCACAAATGACAAGGAGTGTAGCCTTGTAATTAAACTGTCCCCTGGGCCTTCATGTCCTTCCTCACGTGAATTAGACCACCTCTCCCAGTTGTACCTACTTATAGCGGTACCTGCACATAGTAGGTGGTCACACAGCAAATCTGTCGGCAAATTGGCAAAAACGGAAAATATCTGATCAACATAAAATGTAGTGAGTCAGTATAGCTCCAATACATGGATGCAGGAAGGGGGTATACAATAGAGTGAGCATGGGGTTGATAATGGGCAGCTAGGTGGCATAGTGGATAGAGAGCCAGGAAGACTCATCTTCCTGAGTTCAAATGTGGCCTTAGACACTTCCTAGCTGGGTGACCCTGAGCAAGTCACTTCACCCTGTTTGCCTCAGTTTCCTCATCTATAAAATGAGCTGGAGGAGGAAATGGCAAACCACGCTGGTATTGTTGCCAAGAAAACCCCAAATGGGGTCATTAAGAGTCAGACATGACTGAAAAACAAAGGACAACGTTGTGGTTAATAAGTGACGCCTTCCTTGAGGCATCTGTCTTTGGGCTGGTTCTTTTTTAACATTGGTTCTGGAAGTCCCCAGTTGTGTTGAGGTAGTCACAAATTGCCACCTCCTATAGGAAAGAAACATGTCCCTTTAACCAGTAGATTCTTAGACTATGAGGACATCAAATGTTCCAGCTGGAAGGAATGCTAGAACAGAAAATTCCTGGGTTGAAGGAGACTTTAGAATATAGAATGTCAGAGCTAGGAAGGAGCTTGGAGATGGAGATGTTAGAACAGAGCAGAGCTGAAGGATCCTTAGATCATCGGATGTCAGAACTCAAAAGGACCTTGGAGACCGTCTAGTCCAGCTCAGATTAATTTGTCTGGGAAACACTTCACAGCATCAGATACATTGACAGAACTTATAGATGCCGGTGATTGATGGGATGAGGGAAGAGAATGTTGAAGTAGGAGGGACAGACTGGCCCCAGAGAGGAGTTAATTCTGTAAGTGCCAGGGTGCTTTAGCCTTGTGAGCCCTGATAGCGACATAGCTACATTCATCAACAATAGACTTACACCAGACAGTTGATCAAGAAGCCTTTACTATGTGTCAGGCTCTGCAACAGGGGCTGAGGGAACAGAAAGGTAAAAAGCCGCCCCTGCTGTCACAGAGCTTCCAATCTAATGGGGGAGACAGCCTGCGAAGAACTTATGTACCAACAAGGTATAGACAAATTGGAGATAATCAACTAAGGGAAGGCAGTAGAATTAAGGGGGATCAGGAGAGGCTTCTCATAGAAGATGAGATTTGGGCTGGGACCCGGAGGAAGCCAGGAGGCAGGGATGAAGAGTGAGGCCATTCCAGGCACCGGCGATAATACCCAGAGTTTTGAGGCTGATGAGTGTCTTGTGTGAGGGACAACAAAGTCACCATATTGCAGAGTATGGGAGGGGGAGTGAAGTGTAAGGACACTGGAACATAGCCCCTTTGCACCAGGGCTGGAGCATCTAACCATCCCTCCTCCCTCCCAGTTAATCATTCTTCTTCCCATTGTCTGGTTCTCCCTGAGAACCCTGCCCGGTCTTAGGGAAGAGGATGTGCATTGGCTTGATCATTGGATTGCACATTTGGAGATACAAGGGACCACAGAAACCATCTAATCTAACCTCTTCATTTTACAGTTGAGGAAACTGAAGCCCAGAAAGTGATTTGAACCCATGGCCTTTAACTCAGATTCAGCCCTTTCCCCACTGTTCCACACACCCCTACCCCCTAGTTCTGTTCCCCAGATCTACCATGAAATCACCGTGTGACTTTGGACTAGGCAATCTATAAGGGGTCCCATCCAACCATATTTTCTTTGTTCTAACATTCTCTGTTCTTTCTTCTCTGATGCTCTTTGTTCACAAATTCTATATGTTAAGATCTCTTCCAGATCTTGAAATTCTTGAGGAGACAGGGGAGGGGGCTGGATTATTGCTGATTGGGTTGAAAAAATAAATGACTTCTAGCTGAAAATCTCCTCTCTCTCTCTCTGTCACTTTCTTCAAGGAAACAGAAAGAGGCGGCCCATGGGGCCCACACAGGGCCCCCTTGGTCCCAGGCAGAGAGGAAGGGGTCGGGCCAGTCACTGGAAGGTATATGTGGCAGTTGAGTCCCTGGGGGCTTTCACAGGCAGGCAACCTCTTTGTCTTAACAAAGATCACTGAGCAGGTAAAAAATTCCAGGCATGCTTTCTTCTGACAGCTAATTGGGTCCTTTATTAATGACCTGGTGCTTTCTCCAGGGCAGGTGGAAGAGGGTGGGGGGTGAGGAGGAAGCCTGGGCAGGGAAACTCAGAAGAGAACTTCCCCACAGGTGGGGATGATGACTAAATGTCTGAGTTCTGCTGGAGGGGAAGGGCTCTAAGCAGGTGACCCTGAGAACACTGCCCAGCAGCTGAGCAGGAGGAAGAGAGGGCTTTCCCAAGGACCGCAGAGCTCCTGAAGCAAAGGTGTCTGCTCAAGGAATGAGGCCACAGCTTTCCACATTCCTGGTCCTGGTAGAGTAGCCCAGCAGGGTTGTATGTGACTGGAGAGGAGCACTGTATACATATACATATATTACACGTGTATGTATGTGTATGTGTGTGTGAATGCATATAGAGAAAGAGACAAAGATAGAAACAGGAGAGACGGACAGATGGATGGATAGAAGAAAGAGAAAGAGAGAAAACAGAGAGAAAGGGAAAACAGAAAGAAAAAAGAGAGAAAGCACACAGAGAGAAAGGGAAAGAGAAAACAGAAAGAGAAAAGAAAGAAAACAGAAAGAGACAATGGATGTTTTGGAAAGATGGCTGGATTTGGAGTCAATATGCCTTGGATTCGAATCCCAATGCAGCTACTTAGTAGCTGTGTGACCCTGAGCAGATCATTTCTCTTGTCTGGGCCCCAGTTTCCTCATCTGTAAAACAAAGGGGAGGAGGGATGGACCAGATGACCTCTGAGGTCTCTTTCAGCCTGAATTCCTATAACCTCAATCATAAGCCATGTCCACAGAGTCGGGTAGGAACAGGGGACTGTCAGGCAGGCCTGTGGTGAGCTCCACCACCTGTCAATACAGCTTCCAGATGCGTGCAGCAGGGGCTCCCCTGTAGCCAGATATGTCGAGCATTAGGAAAACATCCGGCTTCACCTCTGGCGGGTTTGTAATGACTGTTTAATGCTTCAGCTTAGGGGCATCGGGATTGCCCAGAGAGAGGTTTCTGTGCAGGCAGGCCCAGGCCCAGGCCCAGCGGGGCGTGTCCAAAGCCCTCGCTGTACGGAGCATCCTGTTTCCTTCAGTACACCACAGAGATTCCTACCCGACGGGCTAATAATAAGTAAGGATAAGAAGAATAACTCACATCTCTCTAACATAACCGTTTACAAGGCACTTACATTCGTTAACTTATCTGATACTCCCCTGCCTATAGCAGATAACTCAAAATAACAACCTTGTGAAAGAATGTTATTACCTCCATTTCACAGATGAGGAAGAGTGTGCTATTACACAATTGAGAAAACAATACACTGTTAAAGGAGCTAGTACTCTCATTTCACACTGAGCAGTGACTTGCCCAAGGCCACACAGCTAAACAAGTATGGGGCACGGGATCATGAAATCTCAGAGCTGGGGGGCCATCCAATCAAATCAATGCCCTGAACAAAAACCCTATCTACAATATCCTATAGGCAGTTAGAAGGCACAGGGCATTGGACTTGGAGTCGTGAAGACCTGACTTCCAATCTAGCCTCAGACACTAGCTGTGTGACCTTGGGCAAGTCACTTAACCCAATTTGTCTCAGTTTCATCATCTATAAAATGGGGATAATGATAGCATCTCCCTCCCAGAGTCATTGTGAAGATAAAGGGGGGGATAATATTTGTAAACTGCTTTGCAGATCTCAAAGTACTATACAAATACTATATAAAATATATAAATATTTATATTGATACAAATATATAAAATAGATAAATATTTCTATAAATATATAATTTTATGTGTACACATATAAATGAATATAGGTATAGATAATTACATAAATATGTGAAATACCACCTAAATACTACATAAATAAATGGTGGTTATCGTTAGGAATTGTTAACATCTCTGACAAATAGTCCTTCAGCCTTTGCTTAATTAAAGACCTGTACTCAGGGGAAACCTCCCAGCTCTCCAGGTAGCCTGTTTCACTTTGGGCCAGCTGTCAGAGAGTTTTTTCATGATCACAAGCCTACATTTGCCTCTTTGTAATTTCCACCCAATATTCCTAGTCCTATGCACTGGGAACAATAAGAAATTAGGCTTTTGAATGTAGCTATCATGCCAACCCCTCCCCCCAACCCAAATCCTTTTCCCCTCCAGGCCAAACGTCCCAAGGAAGTTCCTTCAGTTAAATCTCATGACTTGGGCCTTTTCTCCACCCTGGTAGCCCTCCATCCAATACTCTGCAGCTTATCTGTGTCTTTCTTAGCCTGTGGTGCCCAGAACAGAAGAGAATAATACAGTCTGGACTGCCCAGTGCCCAGGACAGAGGGACTGACCATCCCCTTCTCATTCCTGGACACTGCGCCTTTCTTTGTGTAATCTGACAGCACTAGTTGGAAACCCAGGCCCTCTGACTGCAGATCCAGACTTGTTCTCCTATGAATGCCTCCCCCACCTCTGCTTTTAAAAGCTCTGGCGCTGGAGTCTGTCCTGAAGACAGTCCATTATTCCACAGATAAATGAATCCCCCAAGTAGCCTCCCCTCTTCCTCCTAGAGGCAGAGGCACTGTGGCTGGGGGCCTTGGGCTCAGGAGACCTGGGCTTAAGTCTCTTCTGTGCTTGGGACCCTAGACAGGTCCTTTCTCCTCACAGGGCCTCACTTGACTCATCTATAAGATGAAGATGGATAATAATTTGGGAAGTGTCTTCCTCCTAGGGTCAGTGTAAGCCAGTAATTGGCTCAGCTTTTGACTCCTGGTACAGAGCTCCTGCCACCATACAGCTTCTTATCAAATATTAGCCATAGGAGGGGTCTTAAAAAAACCTTTTTTTTTTCCTCTCTCTCCTCCCTCATCATAGTAAATCTCATTTTTGGAGCAGGTAAAGGTTCACAAAGCTCTTTCCTTACACCAACCCTTCAAGGAATGTAATTTCATTTTTTGGAAGGGGGATCTCAACCTGTGATTTTGTGGGTCTAAGGATCACAGAGTAAGGAAACACCCAATATCTACCCTGCCCAGCCTTAAGGACCCCTGAGAAGCTGAGTGGCTTGTCCAAGTTCACACAACCCATAGGCCCTCAGAGGTAGGCCCAGGTCATCCATGACTTTGCAGCCTGGCTCTCCATCCACCCCCTCCTGGGGTCAGTATATCCTTATGCCTGTTTTGAAGAAGTGATTGGCCCCACATCAGATGCATAATGAAGTAATGGAGGAGGCACTTGAACTCGGGTCTTCTAGATCCAGGTCCTCATACATATATGTAGTAAAGAGACTCCAGGTACAGAAGCCCTGGGTCCTGAGGCTGGCTCTGCCTCTTACTGTGCTGTGTGACCAGGCACAACTCAGTTCTGTGAAATAAATTCCAATTCAGGCCACCTGTTTATTGAAACAATCGAGAAGGGGAGGGAGCCAGAGATCAGAGACCTAGAATGAGGGGCTTTGGACTTGTGAAGTGACCTACTCAAGGTCAACCAGAGAAAGAGTTGAGATGTAAACCCAGATCCTCTGGCATCCAATAGATTCTGCTCCCCCAGGGGAGACCTCCATCCCAGACCCACCAAGACAAGTCCTATTTCCTTCGGAGAGGATTTTGCTTGATTCCCTTCCCCTGGCAACAGATCCCCTCCACCTCCCTAAATATGGTCAAGGCAGATAGCAGGACAGCACTGAGAAATGTCCCTAATTGCTTCACAGGAGTAAGGAGTCACCCCGCAGGCAGATAATTAAAAAGTTCAGAACTTGATTAATTGGGAGGAAATTGGAGGAATTGGGCTCCTTGCTGGGTGTCGAGGAGCTGTGTACTGCAGCCTGGGGCTGTGTGGGAGGGCCCTCAGTCCCTTTGGGAGGAAGCGGGCAGCCACTGCCCCAGGCCGATGGTGAGTTGGGGCATTTACTGCCTGAGCCAGAAGCCTGGAGGCTGGAGGCAGATCGCTGGGCTCTGCCCGAGGAGGGAAGGAGGGAAGCAGGGAGGTGGGGAGGAGTCTCCTCCGCCCCAGTAATTGTTTGCAGGTGTGCCAGGAGATCGAGCCCTGGCTTGCTTCGTAGAGGGGCCCGTAACACTCACTGTCTTCCGTGCCTGGAATCCTCTCCCTCCTAGCCTGGCTGCCTGCCTCCCCTGGCTCCCATCAAGTCCCAGCTGAACTCTCATCTCCTACAGGAAGCTTTTCCCAACTCCCCTTAATCCGGGACCTTCTTTATTACTCATTATCTCCAATTTCTCTTGTCTGTAACTTGTTTTTACATAGTTCTTCACACCCCCATTAACTGGGAGCTCCTCCAAGGCCGGGTCTGTCTTTTGGAGCTCCATGACTGGCACCTAACAGGCGCTTAATAAATGCTTATTGATTGGCTGACTAATTGAAAGCATGGAAGAGAGGCACCATGGAACAAAGGGAAACAAGAGTGGCTTCGGAGTCAAATCATTCAACTGCTCTAAGATTCCGTTTTCCCATCTGTAAGTGAGGGAGGTCTCTAAGATGATTCCAGCTCTAAATCTGTGGTCTGCCTTAGAGCCTTGCAGAGCCAGGGAGGACATGGCAAGGAGTTCAAGGCCCCACATAAGACCATGAATACATATAATATAAAATATAAATATATATATATGTAATAAATAGATGTAAAAATATAAAAAACTTAGAAAAAATGGATCATCGATATTAAGAGTTGGAAGGAACCTCAGAAGTCATCTAGTACGACTCCCTCATTTTACAATGGAGGAAACTGAGGCCCTGAGAAGTTCTGTGACTCACCTAAGAAGCATTTAGTAAGCACTTATAATATGCCAGGAGTTGGGCAGCTAGGTGGCACAGTGGATAGAGTAGCCGGACTGGAGTCAGGAAGACCTGAGCTCCCATCTAGCCTCACACACTAGCTGTGTGACCCTGGGCAAGTCACTTAACCTGCTTGCCTTAGTTTCCTCATCTGTCAAATGAGCTGGAGAAGGAAACAGCAAACCCACTCTAGTATCTTTGCCAAGAAAACCCCAAATGGGATCACGGAGAGTTGTGCAGGATTGAGCAACAATAATGCCAGGAACTGTGCTAAATGCTGGGACCTAAATAAAGGCAAAAATCTGTCCCTGCCCTAAAGGAACTCCCGGTTTCGTGGGGTAGCACAGCAGGCAAACAACTGCACCCATCTAAGTTGTATATGGCATACATTGGAGATCATCTCAGAGGGAGGGCGCTAAGGGGATTAAAGGGAGTCACAAAAACAGCTTCTTTCAGAAGGTAGGATTTTAGCTGATACCTGATGGAAGCCAGGAGGCCAAGCTGGAGGGGGAGAGAATGCCCAGAAGTCAGGCGTTGAAGGGTTCGTGCAGGGAACCCCAAAGAGGCCAGTGGCATTGAACCACAGGAGAACCAAGACTGAAAAGGCTGGGGAAGGGCTTGGAAAGCCAAACAGAGGATTTTATATTTCATCCTAGAGTTGATTGGTCGGGCTTGGGCCTTAGGAAGGTGTCTCTGGTGGCTGAGTGGAGGGACGTGGCCCCACAAGGCCCAGCCAGGGTTTAAGGCCAGGTTTTCTGACTCAAAGCTCCGTTCTGTACTCGGGCTTCTTCTGGAAAAGAAGCTTAGGGACTTTGAGGCCTAAGAAATGGAAAGAGCTGGATGAGCTCCAGGGGACATTAGACAGCAGTGCAAATACCACACTGGCATAAAGGCAGACCCCACCCAAGGCTAGTGTCCAGAAGGCCTTCCATGATTCTCTGCCCAGTTAGAATACCATGTCCAGTGCAATTCAATTCAACAAATACACAAGTGCATACTATATGCAGGGTACTGGGGATACAAAGGAAAATAATAACAGCCCCTGCCTGCTCTTAGGGAGCTTAACATTCTGCTGGGGAGATAAGACACACAGCTAAGTTCTAGGTACCCTGTTTTAAGGACTTGGAAGAACCCAAGTGTGTCCACAGGAAAGTGACCAGAAGGATCAAGGTGGTTTTTGTTCTGTTTTGTTTTTGTTTTACCAATTATCCATAGCTTTTATTTATTAATAACAGGACTATTATAACTTTGCTGATTGAGAGCCTCTGAGTCACAATAATAATAGCTAGCATTTGTGTATTGCTTTAAGTATTGCAAAATGCTTTACAAATATTTTCTCGTTTGAGCCTGAGGGCAAACCTGCAAGATAGGTTATCCCCATTTTACGTATAAGGAAACTGAGGCAAATAGAGATTAAGTGACTTGCCAGGATGAAGGTTTTAAAATCCTTATTCTGTGATAGTGTGAAGAATGAGGGTCAGAGAGAGAAGCTGGAGATGTTTAGTCTAGAGAATTGAAGATGAGCAGGGATGTGCATGCCGTGTTCAAATATATGGCTGTTGGGTTGTTCAACGGATAGAGCATAGGACTTGGAGTCAGATTTGAATCCTGCCTTATCCGATTACTCTCTGTGTGACCTTGGTCACACGAGTCACTTGTGCCTCAGTTTCTTCATCTGTAAGATGAGAATGATAAAAGCACCCATCTCACAAGTTTGTTGTGAGGATCAAATGAAATGTATGTGAAGCACTTGCAAACTTTAAAGTGTTATATAAATCCTAGTGGTTATTATTATTAAGTAAATATTGTTATTAAGTAGCTGAAGGACTGTCATGGAAAAGAAGGAGCAGAAGTCTTCCATGTAAAGGGCAGAACTGGGACCAATGGGTAGAAGTCACCAAGGGGCTAATTTTAGGGTAATCTAAGGAAGCATTTCCTAAGGCTCAGGGTCATCCAATGATGAAAGGCCGCCTTCCAGGAATGACCCTGATAAAATCCTTTACATTGTGGTGTAAATGACTGATGAAGTGATCACTTTTGACTCTCCTAAGGACATTTGCATTTTAGCTGGTGGAAGTTTAAGCCTTAAAGGCAAGGCTCAAATTGTAGAATTTCAGGCATCAAATCAACTGAAATGACAGCTGCTGAAATGCAGTCGCCTGCTTTTCCCAAAATGACTATTGGCGATAAATGCCTAGGATAAAGACAGAGATAGCAAGAGATAGCTGCCCTTGAATTCCAGTTGTCCGGCCCACATGAACTCTATTCTCAGTTATTAAAAGAAGTGATTGCTGAACATTGTGCAATGACCAACTTTGATAGACTTAGCTCTTCTCAACAATGCAATGATCTGGCACAATTCCAAAAGACTCATGATGGAAAATGCTATCCACATCCAGTGAAAGAACTATGGAGTTCTGAATGCAGATTGAAGCAGACTATTTTCTCTTTTGTTGTTGTTTTTTCTTTCTTTTGATTTTTTTCCCTTTTATTCTGATTCTTCTTTCACAACATGAGTAATGTGGAAACATGTTTAGTGTGATTGTACATGTATAGCCTACATCAGATTGCATATCGTCTTGAGGAGGGAGGGAGGAAGAAAAAAATTTGAAACTCAAAATCTCACAAAAGTGAATGTTGAAAACTATCTTTACATGTAATTGGAAAAAATATAATACTATTAAGTGGATTAAAAAAACAAAAAAGAAGTGATTGCCGAGCTACTGTTGGTAAGATTTGAAAGATCACAGAAAACAAGGGAGATGCCACAAGATTGGAAGTCAGATGTTCTAATTTTCAAAAAAGGAAGAGAACAAAATCTGAAAGCTGGAGGCCAGTGAGCTTGATTTAAATCTTGTGAGCATTCTTAAAAAGAAGGTTGAAGAATGTCTAGAAAGGGAAGTGACCATCACAAAAAGCTACCATGGCTTCCTCAAAAATAGACTAACCTCACCTTCCTCTTTAACAAAATTCCTGACTTAATCGATGAGGGGAGGCTGTGGACATAGATTGCCTAGATTTTAGCAAAGCTTTTTGATCTCATGTGCCTCATGCTCTTACGGAGTAGATGGGGAGAGATGGCTGAGATAATAATACAATCACATGGATCCCTAACTGGTTGGATAGAGGGGTTGTTATCGTTCAGTGTGCCCATCACTGGCCACAACCCCCTAGGTGTGATATCTCCTTGAGGGCTGCATCCCCAGCACTTAGCACATAATAAACACTTAAGAAATGCGATTTCCTTCCTTCCTTCCTTCCTTCCTTCCTTCCTTCCTTCCTTCCTTCCTTCCTTCCTTCCTTCCTCCTTCAGACAATGGATTAGTAACAGACTCGGCTCTAAAACCCAGTACCTCTTGCCACCAATGTGAGACCCATGCTCAGCTCTCTGAAGGCACACAGTACTAGGATGCCACAAGTATGGAAGATCATGCCTTAAGAGGGTTCAGTGAGTAATGTAGCCCCCCCAAAAAAAAAACAACTAAGCACATGTCAGTGTGGACAAAAATTATTTTTAAATAGAATAATATCCCTTCCCCAACCGGGCACCATTAAAAGAGCCTTTGGCCAAAAGCCACCATGGTAAGGAAGAGGCACAAGGCCAGGGTGAGAGAGGATCGCCAGGACTCCTTGGAGCCCTGCTCACCCCTGGAGCTCCAGGAGCTAAAGTCTTAGGTGATAATTGACAGTGTGAAACCTGGATTAGGACAGAGCAGGCAGGGATCTGCTGGAGCCGTACATCCTGGGGTCTCTAATTGGCACCTGGTGCATTTGTCTTCTCCACTCCCCTCAAAGTGCTTAAATACACTTTCTCTTTAAATCTCAAGACTAAGATGGAGAGAAAGAACAGGCCTCCTCAGGGCCCCATTAACCTTTATTGTCTCCGTGTAATTTTCAGCTTCCTTGTTATTTACTCATTCACTGTGTGACCTTGGACAGATCATTTCCCTTCCCTTGGGCCTTGGTTTTCTGTTAATTAAAGGGATTAGCCTAGATGCTCTTTAAAGCCCCTTCCAGGTCTAAATTCCATAAGCCTAAGACCTTGTAAACATTCTAGGTTCTAAGGGCCCTCACAATTCCAATATTCTGTGTTCTAAGCTTCCCCTCAACCCTGACATCCTATGGTCTAAGGTTCTCCTCAACCTTGATATTCTGTGTTCTAAGGTCCCTCCCAGCTTTTCACATTCTGTGTTCCGAGGTCCCCCCCACTCCCGACATCCTGTGGTCTAAGGACTCAGTGTTCTAAAGGCCTGCCTGGCTCTGACATTCTGTGATCTAAGGACCCTCCCGGCTCTGATGTTTTAGATTCTAAAGACCCTCCCAGTTCTGACATTCTGGGTTCTAAGGGCCCTCCCAGCCTTGGTGTTCTAAGGGCCCTCCCAGCCTTGGTGTTCTAAGGGCCCTTCCAGCCCTGATGTTTCATCCTAGCATTCCCTGTTCACATAATTAGAGCGTCTCCAAGTCAGAAGGTGCCTTGGTACCCCCCCCACCTATACTCTACCTAAATGAGAAGAGCCTCTCTGACATACCCAGCACATGGCCATCTAGCCTCTGCTAGGAGACCTCTAGTGATGGGGAACCTGTGGCCCCCAGGGCAGCCAGCTCCACTTTTGATGGCTCTAATTATTGGTGATTTTTTTTCCTAACGTCAAACCTGAATTGCCACTTTTTAATTTCCCCCATTGCTTCTGGTCCTGCCATCTGGTGCAGAAGAGAACAAATATAATCCTTCTTCCACGTGATACGCTTTCCTGTCCTGTTACCCCCAAGTCTTCTCCGCCCTGGGCTCAACATCCCCAGATCCTTCCATTCTCCCCTGTTAGTACCGTGGGCTCCTGGGGAAGCAGGAAGGCAGGTGGGGGTGGGTCTGGGATTGGTTTTGCCTCAGGATACACAGGGCCTGGCATCAAGGAGGTACTTAATAAATGCTTGTCGACTGGAGCTCAGCTGAGCCTTGCATGGCACCTCTGAGGACATAGTTCATCTGTACCAGGTGATTTGAATCTATCAAGTACAATGAGTCAGGCTGCTACTATTTTCTTACTGATCTTGGGTATGGACTCTCTAGGATCTGTTTTTGTTTTCCCAGCTGTTGTCCTTGGTAGAGAAAACTAGGAGCTGGGCCCCTTTGCTTTCTCTCTGTTCTCAGTTGTCATTGTCCCATCTTCCCCAAGTAAATATCCCTTGTCCATTCTTTGACTTTCCTTTTCCTCCAAATATGCCTTGTTTGGTTGTTTTTTTTTTTTTTTTATCAAACCCTCTTTTTGTAGTCCTTCGCTTCAGCTTGCCAGCTTCAGTTCTTCCTGAGTTTCGACATTCCTGACACAACTCTCAAGACCATGTTATCCTTTTCTGTTCATCCTGGGTTGCCTGGCCTGGCTTCCATCTGCTGTACCCACCCTCCTTTTCAAAATCTAAATTGGTTGGGGAGCTCTCAGTGCACACACAGATAGGCCCGTTAAAAAAAACAACACCATTTTTCCTCCTCACTGGAATTATTTCCCTTTGTGTCTCCAGAGCTTCATTCTTTACCATCACCCTAATCCTGGATTGATTTCCCCTGTGGAAATCCATGGGATCCTAACTAGAAGATGCCTTATACTTCTAGGCAGCTGGATGGTGTAGTATTGGACTCAGAGTTAAGAAGACCTGAGTTCAAACCTCCCTCAGGCCTTTCCTAGCTGTGTGACCTTCAGTTTCCTATATCTATAAAATGGGAATGGTAGTACCTACCCCATGAGATTGTTGTGGGCCCAAACTAAATAATCTGTGGCAAAACACTTTGTGAACCTTAAAGTGCTATATACATTTGATAACTACATGGCCTCTGAGGTCCCTTCCAGTTCTGGATTGAGGAATCTATGAGCCTCTCTGGGCCTCAGTTTCTTAATCTGTAATATGAGTGAGTTGGATTCAGTAGCCCCAGAAATCCCTTTAAATCTCTGATCCCACGAATGTATATAACTCTCACAACTGTCCTTTGGGGAATGTAGTGATTATATTACTTCTATTTTACTGAGGAAGAAACTGAGGCATTGATCTATCCCTATCACACAGCTTTTAATCAATCAATCAGTAATCAGCAGTCATTTATTAAGTGCCTACTCTGTGGCTGGCACTGGGGATAGGAAGACAAAAGTGAACCAGGCCCTGCCCTCAGGGGGCTTACATTCAGTGATAGAAGTGTAACATGGTGCCGCTTCCTTCAAGATGGCATCATGTCCACGGTGAGGGAGGTCGTGGTCCCAAAGGTCAGACTATGTTCCTGTGGGGAACCACACTTTAGAAGGAACGTTGACCCAGAGGAGAACAGTCAGTTTGGCCTTGAGTTCTGTAGAAATAGCAGTGGGAGGAAGGCAGGATGTTCAGCTTGGAGGAGAGAAGACTCAGGGGAGATAGGAGATCTGTCCTCAGAAACTGAAGGGTTGTCCTATGGAGGAGTCATTGGACCAGTTCTGATTGGCCCTAGAGGTTAGACTTAAAATGTGTAGGAGATGTGTAGAAAACTGCCCGGAGGTCAATTGGGGCCTTAAGTAAAGGAAAGTTTTCTAATAATTGGAGCTGCCTCAAAGTACTTTGGGAAGCGGTGGATTCCCCCTCCCTGGAGGTCTTCAAGGAAAGGCTGGATGAGTGCTTATCAAGGGTGTTATGAGGAGCTAGGTGGCTAGGAATCAGGAAGACTCAACTTTCTGAGTTCAAATCCAGCCTCAGACACTTACTAGCTGTGTGACCCTGGACAAGTCACATAACCCTGTTTGCCTCACTCACTCATCTGTAAAACAAACTGGAGAAGGAAATGGCAAAGCACTCCAGTATCTCTACCAAGAAAACTCCAAATGGGGTCAGACACAACAGAAACAGCTGAATAGCAACAAAAATGAATGGGACTATTGAACCGGGGTGCTTGAGGTGCTCTCCGTCTTCATTCATTCTAGCTTTCAGAAGTCTAGGCTTTCCCCGCTCCCCACAGCTAATTCCCATCTAATGCTGAACCAGGATGAGTAAGACCTGTCCTGGCTGTCAGACAAGGCTAACCCAGAGACAACCCATCCTGCAATGAAGTACAGAATCCCTGGACATAAGCACGAAGCATTAGAGATGATCAGAGGAGGAGGAGTTCTCAGGGGCTGAAGAGGTGAGGGAAGTACTGTCTTCCAGTCTCTGATGGGGCATTACCTGGAGAATGGAATAGCTGCTTATCATCAGTGCAGACAGAATGAGAAGAAATTGGCTAGAACACCTGCCAAAGGGATTTCAATTAGGAATCATAGGATTTAGAGCTGGAAGAGCCTTTAGACAGCGATTAGGAGACTAAGACCCAGAGAAGGGACATGACTTGCCCAAGGTTACATGGTAAATAACGGAGCAGCAACTGGAACCCAGGCCTCCAGATTTCGAGTCCAGGGTATTTCCACACCCTATGTGCCTCCTTAACTGCTGGAGCTGAGCCTTGACCCATGAGGGTCTCCTGGTCTCTGGCTTTAGAGCAAGCCACCCTAGGCCAAGACTCAAGGAGGCAGTTCCAGGACTCCAAGCAATCCCTGAAATTCCAAATTCAAGCCGAAAGGTCAAAGACTTAGAGATGAAGGGGACCTTAGAAGTCATCTCCTCCAATCCTCTTATCTTACAAAGAACGAAACTGAAGCCCAGGGATGTTGAGTACCCCAGGTCACACGGACAGGAAGTGACAGAGCCCAGAATTAAACCCAGACCCTCTCACTCCAAATCAGAATGTCTTTCCTCTGTCCCTCTTGTCTTCAAGTCCTGGCTCTGCATCTTTTTAATCTTGGGCAAGTCCCAGAATCTTAGAACTATAAAGAATTCCAAAGACCATCTTGTCCAGCACTTACCCCACTCTGCACCTCAGCTTTTTTATCTGTTAAATGGGGACAAAAAACCTGCTCTACCCACCCACAAGTTTGTTAGAAGATAAGATGATGTCAGTTCCTGTTCTTTTGAGGTAATCACAGTCACGTAAATGTGATCCAAGTCCATTCAGCAAACATATCACTTCAGTTCAGTGAGTACTTATAAAGTTCCTACTGTGTGTAAGAGGCACTGTGCTAATACAGAGGATAAAAGACCCAAAATAGTCTTTACCCCAAGGAGCTCAGGTTGTATTGGGGGGAGATGCCACCTGTATACACGTGTATATAGTAAGTGCTTAATAAATGCTTTCCAACATGAATCCAGATAAGTTAGTTCCGGGAGACAGCATGACACCTGGAAAGGCTTCCAAGAGGAGGTGGCCCTGGATCTGAGCCCTTTGGGACTCCAAGAATTCTAAGAAGCGAGAGTGAGGAAGGAATAAATTACAGATAATCCACAAGGTTGGTGATAGAATCCCAGCTTTGGGGAACTCCCAATAGGTACTCAGTCTGGAAAGGTAGGTGGGATCCAGATTGTGGCAGGCCTTAAATGTCAGGCCTCAGGTAGGAGGTAACATCTATGCTGAGCTTTGCGGGGGGAAAACACAGTTAAGGTTTCTACGAGGAGGAAGAGTGAGAAAGGAGCGCATTCCAGGCATGGGAAACAGACTATGCAGAGGAGCAAAGATGGCAGATGGGATGCCCGAGAAGCAACCAGGCAGCTTTGACTGGTCTGGTGAGTACATGAAGAGGTGGACTTCATGATCTAAGTGCTGTGGCAGGGGGAGCCATGTCTTGAGGGTCTTCAAATGCCAAGTGGGAGTTTTGTATTTAATTCTAGAAGCCACAGGGGTCCCCTAGAGCTCTGAAAGCTGAGGAGCAACGTGTTCAAACCTGGAGGACAGATTGGAGAAGCGAAAGAATGGAGGCTGGGACTAGCCAAACAGTCTAGGAAAGAGGTGAAGAGAAGGATGAGGCTCCAAACCAGGGCAGGGCTTTGGAATGGAGAGAAGGAAACAGAGAAGTACAAGAGCAGTATGATTCAAAGGCTAAGAGTCAAACCTAGACCCAGGGCATTCACCAGAACCTGATTTTGTCTGGACGTGCAGCCCAGGCCTGGCCATGGGGACTCCTCTCCCCAAAGAAAAACTGGCTTCTTCTCAGGAGGGTCATTGTCACCCCCAGCCCAGTCCAGGAATGTGGAGAAGGAATGTGAAGTCCAGACAGGGGTTGGGAGGGTGATGTGGAGGGAGTGACCTCTCCTCAGAGGAGTAGTGGAGTCCATGTGTACCCACTTTCCATTAAGGGGAGACCTCACCCTCTGGGAGTGGCCCTGTCTGTGAGGAGCTAAGCCAACAGGACAGAAGAGGCATTTGGGGATCCTTTAATGCGGCCACGTCCCTTCTGAGATGCTACTGCCAACAAAGGGCTAGGCACTTTGCTGAGTCAGCTGGGTCAGACTCTGGTCAGAGAGAGGAGGTTCCACAGAATTTACTTGCCTGCCAGAACGGGGGGATGGGGAGTAGAGAGGGAAGAATCTTGAAAGTGGAGAAATAGCCCTGGACTATCAGTGACCTTAAGGAGTCTTGGCACATCTTAAGGAGTAGGACCCTACTTACAGAATTGCATGTTGTCATAACTCAGAGAGTTAGAGCTAGGAGGAACCTTAGAACCTAGACTATCAGAGCTGGGAGGGCCCTTAGAACCCAGAATGTCAGAGCTGGGAGGGCCCTTAGAACCCAGAATGTCAGAGCGGGAAGGAACCTTAGAACATAGAATGTCACACCTGAGGCAACCCTTAGAACAGACATCGTCAGAACTGGGAGGAACCTTAGAACATAGAACCATGTGAGCTGTTTATTCTAGACAGCATTAGGCTGTAAGGTATCCCCAACCCTCTAGAGCTTGGTTGACCTCTGGAGTGAAAGGGACCTTCCTTCTGTGGGATGAGAACCGGGATCTTCTTTAGAAAAGGGGGAACCCTCTTTTCTCATTTTATTAGGACACAGAATATCAGAGCTGAGAAGAATCTTGGAATACAGAATATCATCCCTGAAAGGAATCTTAGATCAGACAATGTCAGAGCTGGGAGGATCCTCAGCAAATATAATGGGAATTGAGACCTGGTTTCTAATGCCCGCTTTGGCGTTCATTTTCTGTGTCACCTTGGCTACGTCGCTTTTCAGTTTCTTCACCTGAAAAAATCAGGATGCTTAAATGATTGCTTAGGCTCCTTCCACCTCTACCATTCTGTGTTTTAAGGTCAAGCTTTGGACCACAGATTTAAAGCTGGGAGAGATTTTAGAGGTCATCTGGTCCAACTCCTTCATTTTACAGAAGAGTAAACTGAGGCAGAGAGAGATAAAGTGATTTACCTAAAGCCACACAGTAGGAATTGGAACACCAGTCCTCCTCCCTCCAAATCTTGCATCCTCCTGCTGTCTCTTCTGACTATGGCATTTTGTATTTCAATTTCAGAAGCAAGAGACCCAAAGCAAAACTGCCTAGCTCTCCAAGCATAGGCCTGCTGAGGAAGCCCCTGAGTGGGGCAGGGTTAATGAGGGATGGCTTCTGGAAGAGGTGACTTTGGTGCCTGAAGAGCAGGCTGGGCATTCCAGATGGAGGGACAAGCCAGCAGAAAGGCAGCCTCATACAAATCACATTAGGTTAGGGGGAAGACAAGCAGTCAGAGCAGAGGCACGCTGAGCCTGACAGATGAGGGTGGAAAGGTGGGGGGAATTGACTGGCCGCTACCATTTGTGTGTGTGTGTGTGTGTGTGTGTGTGTGTGTGTGTGTGTGTATGTGTATTCTCATGCCCCAAGCTGGCCTGGAACCAGCAGCACTTAGGGATATCAGACTAGATACATAACATTTTTACCTGAACTATCAGTAAATAATCATAATTTAACCTTGCTGCAGCCTGTTCTATTCAAAGAATTTACATATTGTCCACCTCATTGGATTTTCAAAGACGTTTTATAAGGGAGGCTAGGCCAGGACTAGTCTCTCCATTTTACAGGTGAGGAAACTGAGGCTGGAGGCCAGAAGTGACTTGTACGGGGTCACTCAGCCAATTAGTGGCAGCCTTGAGGCTGAAGCCCTTGCCCCCTGAATCCTCATCCAGGCTCTCTGCCCTGTCAGCCTGAAACAGTTAGGTGGATGGAAAGCAGTGGGCCTGGAGTCAGGAAGACCTGAGTTCAAAACCTGCCTCAGACACTTACTAGTCCTGTGACTGTGGCCAAGTTGCTTGACTTCTCATCCTCAGTTTTACTCATCTATAAAATGGGGGTGATAGCACCTGCTTCCAAGGATGGTTGTGGTGATCCAGTGACATACATGGGTTTGTGAAATGTAAAGTCCTCTATCAAGGCCAGCTGTTACTGGGCTGTCCAGCACCCCAGCCCCTCCAGAGCCTGGTTGGTCTGTGCAGTGAGAGGGTCATGAGAGCTAGAATTGTGTTCAGAATAAAGAGAACCCTCTCATTTTTCCTCCCCCATCCTGGGTCTTTGACTTCAGGGGGGAAAAAACCACAGATAAGTGAGTTGCCAGAGATCAACATCTCTGGGGTCTTGAATTCCTGGGCAACAGGGGCTCTCTGCAGAAAATATGACTGGAAGGAGCATGGTGAGAGGAAGGAGAAAGAGGAGCAGGCTGAAGGAATAATCATACCTGACGTGTCTGTGGCACTTTAAAGTTGGGCATCACTTTATGTACCTGTCTCATTTTATTCCTACAACAAAGCTGTAAGGCTGGCATTATGGACATGTTGTGTGGTCATTTCAGTCACGTCTGATTCTTCATAACCCCTTTTGCAGTTTTCTTGGCAGAGATAAGGGAGAGGTTTGCCATTTTTTCTAGTTCATTTTACAGATTTTACAGGAAACTGAGACAAACAGGGTGAAGTGACTTGTCCAGGGTCACACAGCTAGTGGCTGAGGTCAGATCTGAACTCAGGTCTTCCTGACTCCAGGCCTGGTTATCTATCCACTGTGCCACCTATCTGCCCTCATAATTATCCCCATTTTACAGATTGAGGAAACTGAGGGTCAGAGAGATGGAGTGACTTGCCCTTGGTCACACAGTTGGTGCATGCCAGAGTCAGGACCTGAACCCGGGTCTTCCCAATTCCAAATCCAGAACTCTATCCATCACAACACACGGAATTCTAGAATGCTAGATTAGAAAGGGTCCAACACACAATGTTGGAACACAAAATGTCAGACCTGGAAGTAACTTTACAATATAAAATGTGACAGTTGGAAAGAGGAGATTTAGAACTCAGAATGTCAGAGCTGGGAGGGGCCTTAGAACCCAGAATGTCAGAGCTGGGAGGGCCCTTAGAACCCAGAAATGTCAGAGCTTGAAGGGCCCTTAGAACACAGAATGTCAGAGCTGGAAGGGCCCTTAGAACACAGAATGTCAGAGCTGGGAGGGCCCTTAGAACACAGAATGTCAGAGCTGGAATATCGGGGAGGAGCCTTAGAACAGAAAACATTAGAGCTGGGAGGGACCTTAGAATAGAGATTGTGAGATCCTGAAAGAATCTTGGAACATGTAATTTTAAAACATACAATGCTCAGAGCTAAAAGCAGGCTTCCAAGAGAACATGGCGACATAGGCCCCTTGGCCAGTGCATCCTTGCTTCCATTCCCTTTCTTCCCCCCCCCCAGCATCCCCCAGCGCTCTCATCTCTCTGTCCACACTGCTCCAGTTTCTCACAGCCCATTGTGTCTTTTGTCACTCTTGCCCACGATTCCCACCAGTTTTTCAGCTATTTCTTTGCGGTCCAGGTAGAGGTACTCGATGGTAGCTTCACGTGTGACACCCCCCATCCCCACCCCATCTTGGTGTTTTCACATATTCCTTCACTCCATTCAACAAACACGTTCTAAGTACCTACTGTGTGCAGAGCCCTGCGTTTTTGCTGGTCCCTGCCAACATGGAGCTCACTCAATCTAACCATGGTAGCGGCAATGAAGACAGATCATTATCATACCTAGTATTACTAATAGCACAATGCCTGGCACATAGTAAGCACTCTATAAATGTTAGTTATCATCATCATTATTATTATTATTATTACAACATTTGTGTTGCAAAGTGTTATGTGAGTTCCAAGGGCAAAGATTATTAGTAATGAGTGAAATAGGGGACAGAAGCTTTAAGCCACAGGAATAAAGCCCTCCCCCACCCAGCATTCTCAGGCGCGTTGGGTGGAAGGCCGTGAGTGCTGAAGGGTGGTGGAGGGGGATGTCAGGGCCTTTCCCTGGTGTCCTGTTCATCTCTATTACAAACTCCAGGCCACCCCACCTGGCACACTTCCAGTGATGTGTCAGAAGAACCAGAGTGTAGTAGAAATGAAAAATATCACAGGCCTAGGAGTCTGGAGACCTGGTCTCTAGACCTAGCTCTGTTGCTAACTGGCTGCGTGACCTGAGGTGGGTCACTGCCTTACCCTAGGCCTTGGCCTCCCTAGCTTCTGCCAGACGAGGTGATGGAACTAGGTCATGCTGGCGGCCCCTTACAGCTCTAACATTCAATGTTCTCAATACACCCATGAACTAAGTAATCCCCACTTGAGAAATGAAGAAACTGAGACCTGGAGAGAGGAAATTACTTGTTCACAGACTCGGCAGCAGTTCACAGCTGCCATGAGATGCCTGACTCCCAGACCTCGGCTCCTTCAGACGGTCCAGGAAGCAGAAGTCCTCTCCCCCACCCCAACCCAGCCTCAGCAACCCCGGGTGCTTTAAGGCAGATGTGCAGAAAGGGGAAAAGGGAAACAGCGGGATGCAAAAAAAAAAGAACACTCCATTTGGAATTGGAAGACCTGTATTCAAATCTGCCACTCCCCACATGTGACCCTGAACAAGTCAGTTCCCTTCCTGGGCATCATTTTTCTCTTCTGTGCCTATGAGGGGCTCAGTATTGACTCAGTGAGCTCTGAGGTCCCTTCTGGCTCCAAGTCCACAGGGCTAGTCTGAGAGTTAGGAAGATCTGGGTTCAAATCTTGTCTCAGATACTTACTACCTGAGCTAGTATGTCTCAGCCTTAGTTTCCTCCTCTGTAAAATGGGGATGATAAAAGCAAAGAGCCCATTATGAGGAGAAATGAAATCACGTCTGCAACACACTTTGCATACAGCGCCGTATAAATGTCAGCTATTTTTACTGTTGTCATTGTTGTTATCTTCTGGATTTCAAGCAAAAGGCAAAATGGGGAACCAGCAGAGCCTTCTCCAAAACAAATCTGTTCCTTCTGCCTAGGAAGTTTGGAATAGAAAGAGGCCTGCCGCCTGAAGAGAGAGGCAGCGGGTGGAGTTTGGAAAAAGCAAGGAGTCCCCCCTGTGCACACAGGGCTCCTGTTTATTTATTGAGATTGCTAGAACATGTGTCCCGCACGCCTAGGAGTGCTTTGGGGGGCTGCGGGGGAGGTGTAGAGATGGCCTGCTTCCTTCAGCTCAGATACTACCCTCTACTGTCCGTGGCTGGTGTTGCGGACAGCCTGACCTCACCAGCTCGGAGGGGACATCTATCCATCCATCTTGGGGGCTGGAGAGCTTCCCAGCAGCCCTTGGAAACCCGGTCCCTTAGTGCCAAGCTAGGGCTGCTGGAGTTGCTCCCAGGGGGAAGATGGGGAGAAAGGGAGGGGAGCAGCGTTCCCCAGCCTCCTTCATCCGTATTTGGAAGAGAATTCCGCCAAAGCTGATCTCTTCCAAGACTGGATTGGCTTTTATTGAAGACTATAAGCAGGCCAGGACTGGACCTTGTCAAAGAGGCTGAGAAAAAGAGAAAAGGACAAGGATTTAAGGAGAAGGGGGAAGGGTTTGTAGTCCAAGAACTCAGCCAAGTTCATAGTCTGCCTCTGGCACTTAATATCACTGTTATGTCAGCCAAGTCACTTAACCTTTCAGGGCCTCAGTTTCCTTATCTGTAAAATAAGAGTTTTACCAGATGGCATCTGAGGTCTCTTCCAGCTCTAATTCTATGACCCTGCAATCTCTTTGTGAACCTGTTTGCTGTTATAAAACCAAGGGGCTGGGTTACCTGCTGTAATGAGAAGGCCACTGTTTGGATTCAGAGGCCCTAAGCTCTAATCTCAATCCATTTCCTATTACTTGTGTGATCTTGAGCTAATAAATCAACAAGCCTCTCTGGACTTCAGCTCCCCCATAAATAAGGAGGTGAAATATAAATGTAAATATTTATGTAACTATAAATACTTAATGAATAAATATTTATATAAATATTTAATAAATAAATGTTTTTATAAATGTAAGTCTTTAATAAATAAATATTTCTATGAATGTAAATCTTTAATAAATAAATATTTATCTAATGTGAATATTTAATAAATAAATACTTCTATAAATGCAAATATTTAATAAATATTTATATAAATAAGGAGTTATATAAATAATAAAATAAGGAGGTTGAGCCAGGTGGCTCTTAAGAGTCTTTCCCATTCTAAGGCCTTTCATCCTTCATGTGTTTCAAATATATAACAGAATGGGGTTCAGAAAAAGTTCTCGCAGACCCTTAGGCATCTACCTGGATCATAGAATCCTAGCTCACTGGAAGGGACCTCAGAAGTGATCCAGTCTAACCTTCTCATTTTACAAATGAGGAAACTGAGGCCCTAAAAAGGTTGAAGGGACTTTCCCAAGTTCGTACTGGTAGTAAAGGACAGAGCTGAGACTTGAACTCAGGTCTGTGAGCCTTGATCCAGCAGTCATCCCACTATCCTGCAGGACCTCCCTAAGGGGAAATGTTGCGTGATAATCTGAATCACAGTTGATCAACAGGCATTTCTTAAGAGCCTACTATGCATGAGCCGGGCACTGTACTAGGCACTGGGGACATAAAGACAAAGAATGAAACAAACCCTTTTTGCAAGGAGTCTACATTCTAATGTGAGTCCCAGGTCTGCCCCATGGGACCTTAGGCAATTAATTACCTTCCCAAGCCTCAGTTTCTTCCTCTGTGAAATGGGAATAATAATTCTGGTATCAGCTGCTTTTCTGACTAAGATTTCTTGACTCTCCCTCTACACACACACACACACACACACAAAATCAGTCCAGTTCTATTCATTCATTTCTCTTTGGGTGACTCTCATATGTTTTCTCCTCTAGGTTGCCCTTCGGGACCTTCAAGGCCAATCAGGGGGATGAAGGATGCACTCACTGCCCCATCAACAGCCGGACCACTTCAGAAGGAGCCACTAACTGTGTCTGCCGCAACGGGTACTACCGAGCTGACTTAGACCCACTGGAGATGCCGTGCACCAGTATGTTGGAGGGGGAGGCGTTTGGAGGACATATTCCTGGCGGACCTCACCCGAGGGGGAGGGGGTCATCTCCTTGTGAAGCAGTTGCCACCTGAAACCAATCACTCACTCACATACCACCCTGAAATATTTTTTGACTGAAATTCCTTTTTCTTAAGGAGTAGGAGCCAAATACCTGATGGAAGAGGGATGACCCTTTTCTTTGAGACATGAAAGTAATTTCTTAGTGGAAAAGGCCCCTCGCCGGGGCCTTGTGCACGTGGACGTGTCATGTAGCCACAATCAAAGCTTATTTAAGTTCCAAAGGATGTTAGAACAGAGAATAGGAGAGATGAGGGAATGGCTTAGTCCAGTTTGGCTGGAACAGACAGTGTGAAGGGGAAGGATGTCTGGAAAGCTAGACTGGAGTCCCGGAGGGCCCTGAGTTCCAAGCTCTGGAGTTACTGTCTCATCCAGGTAGCATCGCAGAACCAGAGAAGCTTTCTGAGCTGGGCATCTCCAGCAATCTACAGCCTCCCAGCTCTGACATTCTCTCATTTGTTTTGGTCTGTGGATTTCCCCCTCCCTTGACAAAGGAAATGCTTTGTGATTGCTCTTCAGCTTAAGTGAGCCCAGTTCTGCAGGAGTAGAATAGTTCATTCAGCTCTTTAAGGCAGACAGGCCAGGAAGTTTAGCCCCTGGCCCATGATCTCAGCCACCCCCTAAGATTTCTTCTTCCGTCTCTAGTTTACCATTGAACGTATTGACTGGGAGGCCCCATATCCCTAGGATAAGGAGAAAACGTTGCTGAGCCTATGTTAGCAGTCCTGTTGGGGTACTGGGCCTTTAGGGGTTGCAGGGGATAGAGCACTGGGCTTGGAGTCAGGAAGACCTGAGTTCAAATCCAACCTCAGACATATATTAGCTGTGTGACCCTGGGCAAGTCCCTTCTCTTCTGTCTATCTTAGTTTCCTCAACTGTAAGGGAATAATAATAGGACTTACCCCACAGGGTTGTTGAGAAGATATTCATAAAGCACTTAGCATAGTGCCTGGCACACTGTAGGTACTTAATAAGTACTCATTCCCTTCCCTATGGTGGGAGCTGCCTCTCAGCTTCAGCCCCTCTTAGAGAACCAACCGGATGAGGGACGTGTCCATAATGACTTCTGTGCTGCTGACCCAAGAGCTCATTGGGAACACTGGAGACAAAGATGTGGTCCGTGGCCAGGCCCGGGCCTGAAAGGAGGGCCCCTTTTGGGGGTTCCGTATTGTCTCTTCCTCACAGCCTTCTCTTAAAACCCAGCCACTCCTCCTAGGGGTCACATATCAAGCCCTTAGCATAAATTATTTTGTCCGGTTACTTTCCTCTTCGTTCAAACATTTATTAGCCAATCAATCAACAAGGATTTATTAAGTGCTTACCATGTGCCAGGCACTGTGCTCTGTACTTTGGATTCAAAGAAGGACCAAAACAGCCCCTGCCCTCGAGGGGTTTACATTCTTATGAGGAAACTATGTATAAATAAATAGATAGATACGTGGTACTTAGACTAGATAAAAGGTAACCAAATACCGGCTATGTCAGGGGCCCTCTGCTAGGTGCCAGTGCAAGGTCAAGACCTCCAGTGATTTCCCATCTTGCACCATTATTGTCTATGCCCTCCTGACAGCTCTGCCTGGAGGATCTAGCCAATGCCCTTGTGGCCTTTATATAGTTCCCTTAGTATCATGGAGGTACCCGCTCAGCACTTTGGCTCGCCATTGATTCTTGCTATCTGAGCAGCCTCCATCCTGTTCCGGTCGTCCACGTCCCCAGTAGTATCCTTTATACCACTTGATTACAAACCATCGTTTGCAAAAAGCTCCAGTCTGTGTCCACCCACCCACCAAGTGTCTCTCTATTGTGCTTCAAAATTTTTGTTGTTTCAACTCAAGCGTGAAGGCTGCTGAAGCATGAGGGAACGTGGACTCTACATGTTAAAATTTGTTGGTTGAGGAGAGGAAAGTTGGGCATGACCTGATGTGAACCCTAGGTTTGGAGAAAGCAGATTATTTCAAAGGGCTCTGAGAAAGGTTAAAGAGGAGCCCATGGCCTAAAATTCCATAGGAGCAATCATCCTAGGAGGGATGCAAAGAGAAACAAATCTGACAAGGAGGAAGAGGTGACATTCTCCCAAGACATCAACTTCTCTCTAGAGACATCTTGTTGTTTAGTCATGTCCAACTCCCCATGACCCCATTTGGGTTTTCTTGTCAAAGATACTGCAGTGGTTTGCCATTTCCCTCTCCAGCTCATTTGACAGATGAGGAAACTGAGGCAAACAGATTTAAATGACTTGCCCAGGGTCACACAGCTAGTAAGTGTCTGAGGCCAGATTAAAACTCATGAAGATGAGTTTTCCTGAATCCAAGTCCAGTGCTCTATCCACTGGGCCACCTAGCTGTCCTAGAGGTATCACAAGGCATTTAATGGCCAACTTGGACTTTTCAATGACACGTAGAGAATGTGGAAGCAAGCACGAACAGAGGATGAATACAAAAGCGTGGCATGGTCTCCTAAGGGTAGTATTAAGAGAGCTAAAGCTTAGAATGAATGAGCTGAGGCTGTGAGGAAATGTTAGGGCCAACAAAAACGTTTGGCTTTTTTCTAGACATATTAGGGAAAAGAGGAAGCTCAGAGAAGAGAGAGGCCCAGTGGGAAGATAAAAACAGATGACAGAGGGAAGGTGGAACTCCTCAGCCCTTAATCATGCTCCTGTTTCCTCTGCCAAGGATAATCCTTGAACTGAAAAGAACAGAGCCAGAACAGCTGATGAGACCTGCACGCACAGTGAAGTAGGGATATAGGGAGGGAGTACCCAGCTGCCTTTGATGACTTCAGGTGGCCACACCTGGCGAGGCTGCAGTCCATGGTGCTGAAGGTTCCAAGCAGTTATGAAGCCCCATCAATGATCTTTGAAAGAATATGGAAAAATGAAAAGGTGCCATGGGGCTGGGAAAGGGCTAATGTCTTCCTGACTTTGTGGAAAAGGGGCAAAAGTAGACTTCGAAAACTAAGTTTGAGCTCATTTTCAAAATTCTAGGACATAGGAGGTTGGGAGGACAAAGGGGTGGCTAGCAGCCATGTAGAAAAGAAAGCAGTGAGTGCAAAGAGCCAGCAAGGCTTCCTTAGGGCAGGTCATGCCAGAACAACTTCCTGTCCTTCGTTGTCACAGTGACTAGATAAGTAGATGAGGGGAATGCTGTTGATAGAGATCATCTGGCTTTTAAAAGGCATTCAGCAACTCCACTCATGATATTCTTGTGGACCCAGTGAAGGTATGTAGGCTGCACAATGAGTTAACTGCTCATGCCTCTTCGGAGATCTTCATATTTGTTCTAAGTAGCATCTCCAGAAGGGTATTAATATTAAAGATGGCTTTTGCAATAAGGAACAGCTTGGGGCCCATCGAAAGTAGAGCACAGTTTCCCAAATTCAATTTAGAAAGATTCAGTTTCAGCCATAACTTGTTACCCATCTGCAGGGCTTAACCAAAATAGATACATGATGAACTTAAATGGAGTGTCTGTCCAACTCCGGGTCAAAATCTAGGTTAATATGTGTTCATCATCCACTTGGTTTTTCCAGTATGGATGGCCAGCTGGATTTCCTTTTGAGTGACCGTAGATCTCATGGCAAAACACAGTAATCCCTAGGGATCAGGGACACAGTGGCATAATGTCATCCACAAATAAGATATCTGTAGAATCTTGGTGTTAAGAGGAAATTTTTTATCTATTTGAAAATTCCCCATGACACATACATGTTGCTGTTCAGTCATTCAGTTGTGTCTGACTCTTTGTGACCCCGTGGACCACAGCACGCCAGGCCCTTCTGTCCTCCACTATCTCCTGAAGTCTATCCAAGCTCATATTCATCCTTCCCATAACACTGTCCATCCATCTCCTCCTCTCCCATTCTCTTTTCCTTTTGCCTTCAATCTTTCCCAACATCAGAGTCTTTTCCAGTGAGCCCCATCCTATCATTATGAGGCCAAAGTATTTAAGCTTCAGCTTCAGTATTTGACCTTCCAATGAATAGCCTGAATTAATTTCTTTAAGTATTTGACTGATTTGATCTCTTTGCTGTCCAAGACATTTACACAACATATAATCACGGATAGCTAGTTGATAAGGTAGCTAGAGCACTAGACCTGGAACCAGGAAGACCCAAATCCTGCCTCAGACACGTAGTAGCTGGGTGACCTTAGGCAAGTTAACTTCTGCTAGCCTTAGTTACCTGGTCTGTAAAAATGGGAATGATAATGATAATAGCACCTATATTTCAGGGTTGGTGTAGGACCAAATGAGAGAGCATGTTTAAAGGGTTTTGCACACCTTAAAGTGCTGTATAAATACTAGCTATTAGGAGATGGAATGTCTTATACAAGAAATGGTTAGTTAGCAGGCCACTTTGACTTGAATGGAAAGCGTATGAAGGGGAGTAATAGGATTGAAAGGTATTAGGAAAGATATTAGTGAAGGGAGGGGGTGCTTAGAAAAAGTTTCATGGAAGAAGGTATTCTTAGAGTTGGGTCTTGAAGGATGAGTAAGATGTCACCTGGGAGAAAAGGGAGAGGGAGGAGGTGAGGGCAGCATTCCAGGTGTGAGCCAAAAGTTTGATGGCAAGGCAAGGAAAGAGGGGGAGAGGAAATCCAAGATGGGGAGAGAAAGGGCATGCAGAGAGGAGGCTGCTCAAAGTTTTTCTTGGTGTTGAATAGTCCTTGGGAGCCAACAGAGATTAGGTAGCAACTATTTTCAACAGACTTTAGTTCAACAATTATTAAGCATCTACTAGGTACAAGACATTGTACTAGGTGTTGAATGTGCAAGGGAATGAATGGAACGGTCCTTGCCCTGGAGGAATTGAGATTCTTGCAGGGAGGGAGGGATAGATAAGTAAATAGTAATTCTCTACAAAGTGATTTCAAGCAGGTGACAACACTAACAACTGGGGAAACAAGTCGGTAGGTCGGTCAGTAAGCATTTATTAAATGCCTATTGTGTGGGTCTTGTGTAGGAAGTGGCACCCAAACTGTGCTTTGAATGAAATTTGGGGATTCTAAGAGGTGGAAGTGATGAAGGAGTACGTTTCAGACGTGAAGAACTGTGTATGCAAAGGTCTGGAGGTGAGAGATGGAATGTCTTATACAAGAAATGATTAGTTAGCAGGCCACTTTGACTTGAACAGAAAGTGTATGAAGGGAAGCAATAGGAAACAAAACTAGAAAGAAATTAGGAAAGATCCTGATTGTAAAGGGCTTTAAATGGCAGACTAAGGATTTGGTATTTTACCCTAGAGGCAATAGGGAGCCTCAGAAGGTTTTTGAGTAGGGAAGTGACATGGTCAGATCCATGTCTGAAGGTTTAAGAAGTTCTTTGTTCACATTGAGTAAACACAGTACAACAGTGTATGGGCTGTTTCTGTAGTGGAATAGGAGACCTCCCTCTGACCAGCCACTAACAGATTCCTTTGTTTCTCCCCAGCCATCCCTTCTGCGCCTCAGGCTGTCATCTCCAGCATCAATGAGACCTCACTCATGTTAGAGTGGACTCCGCCCCGGGACTCGGGGGGCCGAGAGGACCTGGTTTACAACATCATCTGCAAAAGCTGCGGCTCGGGCCGGGGCGCCTGTACCCGCTGCGGGGACAACGTGCAGTTTGCCCCGAGACAGCTGGGTCTGACAGAGCCCCGGATCTATATCAGCGACCTTCTGGCCCACACCCAGTACACCTTCGAGATCCAGGCGGTGAACGGAGTCACTGACCAGAGTCCCTTCTCACCCCAGTTTGCTTCCGTCAACATCACCACCAATCAGGCAGGTAAGAAATTGAAACCTGCCTATGGGAAGGGGTCATCAGTGCTCATGACTAACCAGCATATTCAGAAGGGTCAATCCCCAGGTTACCTTCTCAACTAGGAGTCAGGATCCCTGGGCCCAGACCCAGGACCTGCCACTAACTATTTGGGGCACTATAGACAAGTCACTTAATTTCCCTAAGCCTCAGTTTCCTCATCTGTAAAATGAGCACAGTGATACTTGTTCTGCCTACCTCTCAGGATTGCTATGAGGAAACCACTTTATAAATGATCATATAAATATATAGAATATAAATAAATATAATATAGGATATAAATGGTATATATGATATATATTACATATTATGATACATATTGTGATTAAGTTTCATTTAGGTATTGTGTTACATCATCAAATGAGTGCCTACTGTATGCTAGGCCCTGTGCTAGACCTCATGCAGGAAGCGGCACCCAAACTGTGTTTCAGATGAAACTAGGGATGCTGAGAGATGGAGGCAAGGCTGGAGTGCATTCCAGACATGAAGAATCATGTGTACAAAGGTCTGGAGGTGGGAGGTGGAATGTCTAGACAAGAAATGGCTGGTTAGCAGGCCACTGTGACTTGAATGGGAAATATATAAAGTGATCTCACATGGATATTTGATATCATATTTCTTGTCTTTTCAAAGGGTGGAAGGGAGAGATTTGGAAATTAAATTTTTTTAAATGGATGGTAAATTTTTTAAATGTAATTGAGAAATATTTAACAAGATAAATGAGGGGTTTTTTTGACAAAAGAAAGCATATGAAGGGAGGTAATAGGAAGCACTTCCCTTCCCCCCACGTGATTAGCTTCCTCTAATCGGGGTGGGGGGGGGAATGAAGCAAAAAAAAAAACCAGACACCATATATGCAGCAGCATTCCACACCTACAGTCTCCCACCCCTCTCACCAAAAGGCAGCTTCTCTTTGGTGCCAATAACACAGCATTTAGCTTCATTTTAGTGTTGTTTTCATATATACATTATTATAGTCATCATGAGGCTGCTAGGCGGTGCCATAGTGTGCAGAGGGCCTCGAGTCAGGAAGACTCACCTTCCTGAGTTCAAATCCAACCTCAGATACCTACTACCTATGTGACCCTGGGCAAGTCACTTAACCCTATTTGCCTTAGTTTCCTCATCTGTAAAATGAGCTGCAGAAGGAAAAGGCAAAACCATTCCAGTATCTCTGCCAAGGAAACCCCAAATGGTGTCACAGAGACTTGGACACAACCGAAATGACTGAACAACAGTGATGAGGAAGTCGTATCTATACTTCTTGAGACATCAGTTTTCTCATCTCTAAAATGGGCAAGGGGAGATGAATTAGATGGCCTCTCAGAACCCCTGCAGCACTAAATCCTATGGAAAATGTAGGAGAGAACTCCTTGGACAACTCTTATGATTAAGGGGTATTGATTTTTTATTACATTGAAATGAAATTTGCCTGTCTTCGACCCATTGGCCCCAATTCACAAGTTCATAGGATTTCAAGCTACGAGAAAACTTTCCTTGAGTAGAAACTAGGTTCAATGGAAAGGACACTGGTTCTAGAGTCAGAGGAGCTGGGTTCAAATCCCTCCTTTGACACAGAGAACCTATGTAACCTTGGACCTTAGCCTCTCTGGCCCTCAGTTTCCACATCTGTAAAAAAAAAAAAAAAGAAGCTTGGCACAAGAAATCCTCTAAGGTCTTCAATCTACTCCAGGTTAAGAGATTTGCCAAGGGTCACCTAGTTAGTGAGGGGCAAAGCCAGGATTGGATGTAGGTGTAGACATGATTATTATGTTTGTATGTGGGAGCATTACGTGCGTGAACAGATTCATGTGTTTATTTGTATATACTTATATATATTTATATAGCACATCTAGGCCAGGATGTATATATGTGTATGTTGCCTTTCCCTCCAGGTTACCTGGGATGTATATTTGTTCATCTTGCCTTTCCCCCGTGTTGCCTGGAATGTATGTATGGGCATCTTGCTTTTCTCCCAGGTTGCCCCACTCCCCGGTAGAAGGCAAGCTTCTTGAGGTCAGAGATTGTTTCACTTTTTTGTCTTTGGATTCCCAGTGCCTGGGTTGTCACGGCAAATAAAAAAAAAAGGTCAGAGTAGACCATGGTAGCACCCTCATTCTGCCAGGAGAAACTGAGTGAGCCCCCCAGCATGTTAGATGGACACACATGGGGAGCAGGCCTGCTGGTGTGAACGTGTGCACCCGTGTGAAGGAGGGAGTGTCACATACAAAAATGAGACTGAACAGAATGAAGCCATTCTATTTTTGGGTCCAAGACTGATTAGAGACAGGGCTGATGGTTTCCCACAAACTTAGTTGTAAACTGTTGGCTAAGCTGTCTAATTTAGCGCTGATTTCACACCTTGCAATTAAGAAGCTGTTGCTCCATTAATACTTCAGCTGTGACTTTGCCAGCTTGGCAGCCAGAGAGCCTGGGCCCTGGGCAGCTCCTGCCGCCCCCGGGGAGCACGTCCAGGCTGGGGGCCTCCCCGGGTGCTCCAGGAGCACCTTCACTCCTGAGGGCTCACACTTCCGCCACCTGGGGGACAACGCTCCGTTCATTATCACTAAGCAGGCCCTGCCTGCTGGAGAATGCCCTCTTCTTTGGAGGCCTGGGAATCCTTGCCTCGCACTTCACACAGTGGGGAGTCAGGGCTGGCCATGGATTCACTCAGTTCCTACTGAGGCTCCTCCAGTGCTGCAGGCAAGAGGGAGACAGGGGAGAGTGGATGCAGCAACCAGAGGTTGGGGAGGGAAAATTGGCTCCCTGGAAGCGGGATGCTGAGCAGTCCTGAGCAAAAGACTACGGAGTAAGTGATGTTCCACTTTCCGAAGTTTTTTCATGTCCATTTTCTCATTTCGAACTCAGAAAATCCCAGTAAAAATTATTCTCCCAGTTTTATGGAAAAGAAAACTGAGGCTTGTGCCTGTCATCACAAGCTAGTAAGAGGCAGCCCCAAGTTTTCTGATTCACAGGCTAATCAGATGTGAGCAGAAGAGACGTTAGAGATCATTGTGGAATAACATCCTCATTTTCCAGGTGAGGTGAGGTGATTCACCTGCTTCACGCATGTCATAAAAGATAGAGCCAGATCCTCTGACCAAAAGTCCAAAGCTCTTCACCACAAACTGCAGTTTGAAAGATCTCAGCTGCAACATGAATAGACTGTAGTGGAAGAGGACCTGAGAGCCAAGAATGTCAAAGCTAGGATGTCAGAGCTGGGAGGGACCTTAGAACACAGGATGTCAGAGCTGGGAGGGACCTTAGAACACAGGATGTCAGAGCTGGGAGGGACTTTAGAACACAGGATGTCAGAGCTGGAAGGGACCTTAGAACACAGGATGTCAGAGCTGGGAGGGTCCTTAGAACACAGAATGTCAGAACTGGGAGGACTCTTAGAACATAAAAAATAGAATATTGGCACCAGAAATCACTTTAACATATAGAATGTCAGCCCTAGAAGGGCCTTAGAGATGCTTAATCAAGCCCCCTTGTTACAGACGGGGAAGCCAAAGCCCCAAAAGGCCATGTGGCTGGTCTAAAATGGCCCAGCCAGTCGATGGCAGTGCTACAATTAGAACCCAGACCTCCAGCTGCCCAGACCAGTGCTGCCTCCCTCTTCTGCCCACCAGACTGTAGCCCTTACATGTGTTTAGCCGTTTAACTGTTCAAAGCATCCTCTAATCTGTGATCTCATCTGATCCACCCAACAACCCCATAGGGCAGAAACACAGAGACTCAATATGGGAAAGTGGAGCAAGCCGTGGGGATGCTTGGCTTCCCTCCCTCCCAGGGCTGTTGTGAAGATCAAATGGGGCAGTGTTCTAAGGGCCCTCCCAGCTCTGACATTCCATGTTCCAAGGGCCCTCCCAGCTGACATTCTGTGTTCTAAGACCCCTCCCAGCCCTGACATCCTGTGTTCTAAGGCCCCTCCCAGCTCTGACATTCCGTGTTCTAAGGCCCCTCCCAGCTCTGACATTCTGGGTTCTAAGGCCCCTCCCAGCTCTGACATTCTAGGTTCTGAGGTCCCACCTGGCTGTGACATTCTCTGTTCTAAGGTACTCTCTTCCCCCCTATCTCTAATATTCTGTGTTCTAAGGTTCCTAACTCAGCTCTGGCCATCTATGATTCTACATAAGATTTTAGAGGTAGCTTTTATTAAGTGGCTACTCAAATATAGCACACATATTTGTATCTTATCAGCCATCCCCAGCACTGATGATGAAATAGTTCTCAATTGTTTCCCTCTCAAAAATCAGGAGGGCACCTGGACATTTTGAAGGTCACAGGAGCATACAATTACAGATTTAGAGCTAGAAGGGACATCCAAGGATGAGTCCTTACCCTTTCATCTTCAAGACAAAGAAGCTTAGGCCTAGAGAGGAGTGACTTACCCAGATTCACACAGCTTGGAAGTGCCTGAGGCAGAATTTGAACCCAGGTCTTCCAGCATTCTAGCCACTATAGGTGAAGAAACTCCCACTGACTGCAGTTCAAAGCCTTGTGGGTTTATCAGTTATGGTTAAAAAGAGTTTTAAGTTGGTACTGGAGCCACATGGTATGAATGAATGAATGAATGAATGAATGAATGAAAAATTTGTTAAACACTATGTGCAGAGCACTGTGCTAAGCTCTGAGAATTTAAAAAGAAAAAAGACATTCTCTGTGCTAAAAGAGCTCACATTCTAATGAGGGAGTCAATTCATATAGGAAATTTTAGCTGGGAGTCAGACAGAAAGGTCCCATGGTCCTTTTAAGGTCATTGGTAAAGCCGATGATAATGCCTCATACTTAATGTCACTTCCATTGATTCAGTCATTTCATTTTCTGACATCGAACCTTTTGGGAGGGGACTTGAGATAACGCTCTTTCCTGGGTCTTCAGTAGCTGTGCCCGCAGCCCCTGCTGGGGCCATTACCAGGCTGCATCTCCCCAGGGGCGCTTCACCAAATGGACATTGCCGTTCCCAAGGCTCTTGGTCTGGTCTCAGAGATGAGATTGGGGCCTTTTCTGAGTGCCCCAAGTTCATGCTGCTCTCTGCCTCCTTTGAAATCCTGCAGCTCCTGTTGTCAGCATCATTTCCTTTGGCACTGATCACCTCACAACAGTATTGCTGCAAATCTAGGCTGCCTTTTTCCCCAGGCCTGGCTTCTCTAAAACCTGAGTGGGTAGTCTCAAGTCACTGTTACTTTATAGTATTTTTTTTTCTGTTTTGTATATTTTCCCTTTCAAAGAGATGGCACCCATGTTCAAAAACATGCAGTCTTACCTCATCTTGGCCTCTAGTGTTCAGCTGAGCTGAGTCCAGTCTCCCAACTGGAAAATGAGAGAGACATCGTGTCTCTCTAGCACAGGCCTGGGCACAAAGTAGGCCCTCAGTACATCTTTGGCCTAGAGATGGTAGGCTCCTTGAGGGCAGGGAGACTGGCTCATTTGTGTTCTTGTAGATAGGATCATGTCTGGCATGAAATAGGTTTTGTAGTAAGTCTTCTTTGAATTGATTAAAAAAATCACAGTGTTAGATCTGAAAGGAATCTTGGAATGAAGAATAATAGAACACAGAATGTCAGAGCTGGAAGACTTTAAAGCAGAATATCAGATTTGGGAATTCCTTTAGGGCATAAAATAACAGGGCCAGAAGAGACTTTAGCACACAGAATGTCAGAGTTGGAAGGGCTCTTAGAACACAGAATGTCAGAGCTAGAAGGGCCCTTAAAACATAAAATGTCAGGGCTGGGAGGGCTCTTAGAACACAAAATGTCAGAGGTGGGAATTCCCTTAGAGCATAAAATAACAGAGCTGGAAGAGACCTTAGAACACGGATGTTAAAGCTGGGAGGGTTCTTGGAACATAAAACGTCAGAGCTGGACAGGCCCCTTAGGGACAAATAGACTGTTAAAGCTGATAAAGAGAGCATCTGGAGTCCAGTCCTCCCATTTTATAGAAGAAAAAACTGAAGCCCAGAGTGGTCCACTGTAATGTTTCCTCTAATACCAGCCCTTCACTTTATATATGTGGAAACTGAGGCCCCCCAAAAGGAAGTGATTTGGTGAAAGGCCACCCAGCTAATTAATGAATGAGCAAATGAGTTTTCCTCTGGGAGGCTTCAGATAGTCAATCAGGGTTTCTGGACCACCTGCCCCTACTGAGCAGGCCCCTGGGGCAGTCATCACTTTCTCTCTCCGTTCCCCCTAGCCAGAAGGCTGGGCCCATCCCAGCCACAAGCCTCTCTTTGTATGCTCTCCCCAGAGTCCTATCTCTGTGTAAAGGTCAAGGGGCACAGCTGACCTTATTCCCCTTGCCAGTGAGGCATGCTGGTAATTGAAAATGCCAGAATTCCCCACTGACTGGCTTATAAGGAAAGCTGCTCCCAGGCCCGAAACCTGACACCCTAAAGCAGGCAGGCAGGGGGGGATAGGGGTAGAGCAAGCTGAGACCTGGGGGGAGTCAGCCTGTTGGAGATTTCCCAGCTGTTTTCTTTTTCCCCACTGTTAATCCCTTTGGATTTCAGGGAAATGGCCTTCAGCATTTGGTGGGGGTCTCTTTCCGCCTTGATCCTTTCTCCCACAAATGTCAGTTCCCTGCCAGGACTGGGGTTATGGGGCTTACCATGATCAGAGCCGGGGGGGGGGGTTATCGTGCCCGTAACTAAAGGCTGCCAGCTGAACCCAGGAGAGGGATGGGGTCGCTGTGACTGTGCGGACACCTCAAGGGGACGCAGCCTCCTGTCTGCCAGCTGGGCGAAGAGCCTTGGAGGCCACTGGGTCACGGCCCAGCTAGTGGGAATGGATGAGAGCAAAACTTAGGGAGGCTCGGGAACTGGACTGTCCTCAGGGGCCCTCCACAGCAGTCAGGTGGTTGCAAAGCCTAGACATGAGCACAATGCTCTCAGAGTGTTTATAAAGGATGAATATGTGGATCATCGTGGTACAAGGGAGAGCTGAGACCAGAGGAGGAGAGAGGCCCAGACAGGAGAGACTGCTTTCACCCAGAGGGGATGGGAAACATTTCCTGTGAGAGGGGGCTCCAGGCTTGAGCCTTGAAGGAAAAAAGACCAGGCAGAAAGGAAGCATTGGGAAGGAAGTGTGTGCTAGTGGGTAGATGGTAGGACTTGGGAGCAGGAAGGCCTGGATCCACCTTCTACCCCTGACACGTGCTAGCTGTGTGACGTTTGTCAAGTTACTCATCCTCACTTTCCTTGTCTGTGAAAGGAGGAACTTGTACTAAATGACCTCTGAAATCAGAGGCCCACACGATCTGTGATCCTGTGGGCCCGTTCAGGGATGGCAGATCACAAGCAAAAAGCATAGAGACGAGGAGAGGGAAGAGATCACCAACCCAAGGGCAAGCCACATGGTTTGGTAGCAAGGGGCCCTGTACTCTGAAAGTTTGGGCTCTAGTCCTTTCTAGCTGTAAATTTCTTTGGTCTAAGGCCCGTCTAAGCCCTGGCATTCTCTGTTCTAAGGGCCCTCCCAGCTCTGACATTCTAGGTTCTAAGGGCTCCTCCCAGCTCTGACATTCTGGGTTCTAAGGGCTCCTCCCAGCTCTGACATTCTGGGTTCTAAGGGCTCCTCCCAGCTCTGACATTCTGGGTTCTAAGGGATCCTCCTAACTCTGACATTCCACTTCCTAAGCGCTTTCCTAGTTCTGCTCTGCCACGGACATTCCCCTTCTTGCCATGCACTTTCCCTATCTATCAAATAGGGATAATGATACCTGTCCCATCTTCTCTTTTATCAGGTAATGCATCTGAAAACTCCTTTAAGATTACAGAACAAGAGTGTGCTTACGAAATATCAGGAAAATGTTGAAGCCCCAATGTGGATTTTGCTCAAGTAATGAGTAGTTGGTATGCGTGGGAGAGTTTAGAAATGTCAGCCAGCCCCTTCCCCCAAATGGCCGGCCTTCAACAGGAGACAGTCATGATTTAGGACCCAAGGACGACTCACATTTTGATAGGAGTTTAAGGTTTACAAAGCACTTCTTTCACAACAGCCTTGCAAGGTGACTTGTACAAGAATTATTTTCTCCATTTTTCCAGAAGAGGAAATTAGCTTTGAGAGGTTATGATAATAGCTAACTCCAGCAAACTCTAGTACCCCACACTGCCTAGGAAGCGGGTAGTTGAATGAATCATGGAATCACAGGTTGCTGTTGCTGGGAGGAATCTTGGCACAAAGAATGGCAGAGGTGGAAGGAGCTTTAAAACATAGAATATTAAAGCAAAATATAAATGGAAAGGGCTTTAGAACAAAGAATGTTAGAACTGAACAGACTTCAGAACATAGAAATACAGAACTGGAATGGTCTTTAGGACACAGGATTTTCAGAGATGGCAGGAGGCCTTAGAACATAGAATGTTAGAGCTGTGAAGGACCTAGAACATAGAATTTCAGCGATAGAAGGGGGCCTTAGAACATGGAATGTTCAGAGCTGTAAAGGACCTAGAACGTAGAATTTTAGAGTGGAAGAAACTCTAGCAAATAGAATATCACAGCTGAACAGGAGACCTTAGAACATAATTTTTTTAAAAAAATAGAATGTATGATGTCAGAGCTGAGGTGGACATTAAAACATCCGGTGGAAAATCAGAAGTGAAGGAACTTCACAACAAAGAATATATGATTTGGAAGGGAACTTGGAACATAGAGCTGAAAGGAGCCTGAGAACTGAGACTATTAGAGCTGGAAGGAACTTTAGAACAAAGAATGTTTTAGCTGAAAATGGTAGAAAGATGGAATTTAGAACATAGAATAATAGAACTGGAAGGGGTTTTCTAACATAAAATGTTAGAACACAGACTTATACTGAAAAGGACTTTAGAACAAAGTGTAGTTGAGCTTTACAGGACCTTAGAATGTGGAGTGGCTGACGTAGAAGGAATCTTGTAATCCCAGTTGTCTCATGGGGACAAATGTTCAAGATTTCCCAGTGGAAACAGCTCCTGCCGTATTCCCCAGACGGCTGTGGCCTCAGCTCTCTGGCGTCTGCCTCCTGATTGATCCCCTAACCTGGAAAGGGCTGCTTTTGGTGACTGTCCAGGGGGGATTGAGTGGGTTTATTGGACTAAGGGGGTGTCTCTGCCTCTGGGCTCCCTAAGTTGCCTCCCTCTCCTCCTCCCCTTCCTGTGGTGTCTGAGAGAAAGGAGCTGAGAGTATCCCTGATTCCAAGTCATTGATGATTTTCTCCTGGTAATTATGAAACCCCAGAAGGGGAGGGATTATTTTTGGTCAGACCCCAGGAGGGAAGGTTCAGCTTTGACTGGTGACAGACTGGAGGGGATGGAAGTCTGCCTCACAGTCATCACAAAGAAGACTGTGTCCTCAGGGAGCCTGAAGAAGAATGTAGCATTCCAGTCCTCACACAAGGCCAGCCTGAGAAAGAAACCAGAAGACAGCAGTGACAGAGTCAGGACTTGGCTTGGGGGTAGGGAGGGGGTGGGTTGGTTATTGTTGGGGTTGGGGTTTTTGGTCTAATTTCAGCTCAACATCAAAGTGTCCCCAAAGCATCATGGGACAGTAGTTTTACCCCTCCTCATGCCAGGCTCCTACCTCCCCTCTCTTCTCCATTCCTTTTCTCTTTCCCTTTTCCACTCTGCCTCTTTGAAGTTTTTCATTTTCCTCACTTAGCCTTTCCATCATCGACTTTCTCTTCTGCCCTCTTTCTCCTCCTCCTCTCTTACCTTTTCCCTTGTCTCTTTTCTCCCCTCTCCTCTCCTTTTTTCACCCCTCTCTTACCCTCTCCCTCTCCTCCTTTATCTCTCTTCCCCGCTGTCTCTTCTCCAAATCTCCCTCTCTCACCCTCTCCTCCTCCTCCTCTCTCTTCCTCACCATCCCTTTTTCCTCTCTTTCCTTCCCCCTCCATTTCCTGGCCCTTTCCCCCTTGTATGCGATGCTTTGTCAACCTTAAGCATCTCTACAATTATAGAGTATTTTCTCTTTCTTTCCAGCCCCTTCCTTCTCTCTCTTCTCTCTCTCCCACCCCCACCTCCACCACCTACTTCCTCAGCTTTCTCTCTTCTCCTCTTGCCTTTGCCTCTGACTCTCCCTCTCTCCCCTTCCCCTTTCCCTGTCCCTCTCCTCCCCTTCCTTTATCCCCCCATTCTTCTCTCTTATCCTGACCCTTCTTTTCCTCTCCATCTACCTTTCCTTTACATACCTCTTATCTCCTTCCTTCCTTTTATCTCTCAGCTTTCCTCCTCTCTCCCCTTTTATTCTGACTCCTTTTTCTTTCCAGGCCTCTTCCCTCTCCAGCCTTTGCCTTCCTCTACCTCCCCTCCCCGCCTTTCCTTCTTCTCCCTTTAATTTGGATCCTGATTTCCTCTCCCTGTCAGTGCTGGACCACTTGATGATGAGTAGGACATCAGGTTGGTTGAAGAGGGGGTTGCTTGATCAAAACAGTTACTTGGTAGAGGAAGCAACAGGGCTTATCCTTAATATCCCCACTCCCCTCTGGCTTCCCCATCCCCCTCCAATATGAACCAAAGAGACAAGGCACTCCCAGCCACTCTTGCCCAGCAGAGCACCCTATCTGGGAAAGAATGTTCCAATCTTCTCAACTATGTGATTGATTCAGTGAGAGCTCAAGCATGGCATCAGGAGGCCTGAGTTCAAATCTCTGTCCCACTTCTTCTGCCTTTGAGACTTTGGCCAAGAACCTCTCCTCTCCTGAAAAGTGAAGGGTTAGACTAGACCGTTTTGCAGAATCAAAGAATTTCAGGGTTGAAAACAACCTGAGATGTAGCCTTTTAGTTCAAACCATAGCTAGAAATGAATCCCCATGACATTCTACCTAACCAGTGGTCATCCAGGCTCCATTTGAAGACATCCAATGAGGAAGAACCCACCATGTGCCAAGGGGGCGCATGCTGCATTAGGGCAGCTCTAATTGTTAGAAAGTTGCTACTATCAAATAACTTCTACCCATTACTCTTTACTCTTCCCTCTGGGGCCAAACACTTAAAGAAAGTAATCAAGCTTTTGCCCAGAGTCTTCTCTTCTCCAAGGTCAACATCCCCAGTTGTTTCAGCTCCTATGGCCCTTCACCATCATGGTTGCCCTCCTCTTAATTTTCTCCAACTAACCACTATCCTTCCTAAACCGTGGCACCCAGAACTGAACGCTGTATCCTAGATATGGCCTAACCAGGGCAGGGGAGAGTGATACTCTCACCTCTTTGTTCCCAGAAGCTACATTCTTCTTAAAGCTGCCCAAGATCATTATTTCACAATGTTGAAATATACTGAGATTATGGTCCACTAAATACCCCAAATCTTTTTCAGCCAAACTGCTGTCTTATCTTGCCTCTGCCATCTTGTCCTGGTAAAGTCAGTTTTTAAACCCATGTCAGACTTCGCTTGTGTATAATCATGAAGTGCTGTCCAGCTATAACATTCTATTCTAAAATCATCGCTACCTGTAAACCTTTGTTGTTGGTCAGTTGTTTCAGCCATGTCCTCCTCTTCCTGACCCTGTTTAGGGTTTTCTTGGCAGAAATATTGAAGTGGTTTGCCATTTCCTTCTTCAGCTTATTTTGCAGATAAGGAAACTGAGGCAAACAGTGTTAAGTGACTTGCCTGGTGCTCTATCCACTGTGCCACCTATGATCCTACTATTATCTCTTTTTTCCAGAAGGGGAAACTCAATCATGGCAAAGTCAGAATACTTATCTATCCAGCTTTGAGAGAACCAGAAATGGAAATTATAAACATTCACATTTTTGTAGAGTTTTAAGGTTGACAAGAGGCTTTCATCATGCCAATCCTATAAGGCAGGTAGGGCAAGTATCTCTGTCCCCATGTGACAGATGAGGAAAGTGGGGTCCAGAGAAATTAAATTACTTGTCTAAGGATTTAAAGCATCTCCACTCACAGAACCCAGTTCACAGGTCGCCCAGTCCAATGACATCATCATTGCTATTGAGTCATTTCAGTCACGTCCAGCCCTTCTTGACCTCATTGGGGGTTTCCTTGGCAAAGATACTGGAGTGTTTGCCGTTTCCTTCTCCAGATCATTTTACAGATGAGAAAAGTGAGGCAAAAAGGGTGAAGTGATTTGCCCAGGGTCATATAGCTTGTAAGTGCCTAAGGCCAGATTTGAACTCAGGAAGGAGTCTTCCTGACTCCAGGACCAGAGCTCTATCTACTACACCACCTAACTGCCCTCCATGACACCAGTGATGTCCCAAGTGTTACAAAAAGCCCACCTTGATACTCTGTCCATATTTTCATGTAAAAGGTAGAAGAAGCTCGCCCTTGGCATGGCCAAGGACCATCGTGTCCTAGCTCTTGCTCCTGCCACCTCCATCTGGGCCTACCCTCGAGCCAAGTCCCTCTGGCTCTCCGTGCTCTTGAAATGAAACCCTGATTTCCCAGCTTGTCCCACCCTGAGCCAGAGTTTCATGAGCCTCTCACACCCTGCGCAGCCTGCTCATCATTCTGGTGTCAGTCCCAGGCCAAACCATCGACATTTTATCCTTGGGAGTGCAGCTAGCACTGAACCATGGAGAGGGAGTCAGAATCCCAGAAGTTCAGAGCTGAGAGGACCCTTAGAACACAGATTGTCAGGGCTGGGAGGGCCCTTAGAACACAGGATGTCAGAGCTGGGAAGACCTTAGAACACAGGACGTCAGAGCTGGGAGGGCCCTTAGAACACAGGACGTCAGAGCTGGGAGGCCCTTAGAACACAGATTGTCAGGGCTGGGAGGGCCTTAGAACATAGAATGTCAGAGCTGGGAGGGCCTTTGGAACACAGAATGTCAGGGCTGGGAGGGCCCTTAGAACACAGGATGTCAGAGCTGGGAGGGCCCTTAGAGCACAGAATGTCAAAGCCAGAAGAAATCTTGGAACATAGACTGTCAGAACTTCAAAGGACTGTAGAAATCACATAATCCTAGTCCTTACTTTTATGGTCAATAGATCTGGAAGGTGCCCTCAACAGTTTGAGTTGATTTACTTCCACAGAGTATTTATGAGAGCGCAAGACTCACGTAGGGTGAAGAGGCATGGATAGCAATAGTCATTTGAAAAAATTCTCCAAATCACTAATAGTTAGAGAAATACACATTAAAACAATTCTGAAACACAACACAACCATCTGATTGGCAAAGTTGTGTGTACCCCCCCCAAAAAAGGAAAATGACAGATGTTAGAGGAGCTGTGATATAGCAAGTATTTTAACGCACTCTAAATTGGCCCAGCCATTCTTAAAAACAATTTGGAACTGTGCTCCCCCAAAATATTAGGCTGTGCATTCCATTTGACCCAGTTATACCAGTGCTAGGTCTATACCCCAAAAAGATCAAAGAAAGGGAAAAGGAACCCATATATACCAACATTTGGAGCAGCTCTGTTTGCAGTGGCAAAGAATTGGAGACTGAGGGGGAGCCCATCGACTGGGGAATAACTGAACCAGTTGTGATAGATGGATATTGGTGGTAATTGTAAAGGAAGCAAAAGGCATCAAGAAAATTCCTTTAATATGGAAAATGTTGCTGAGGTTACAATAATAAATGAAGTCAGCATAGTCTTGTAACATTTGCAAAATGTCGTACATCTGTTTTCTCATCTAAGTCTCACTCCAATCTTGTGAAGTAGGTGCTTTGGTTGTTATTATCCCCATTTTACAGATGAGGAAACTGAGGCTTTGAGGTTAAGTGACTTGCCCAGGGTCACAATGCTAGTGAGGGTCTGAGGAGGATTTGAACCCAGGTTTTCCTGTTTCCAGGTTACATGTTTTCTTCTGGACTCCATACTGCCTTGTATTTGATGCCCGCCATATACACACAATTTAGAAACACTGGAATGAAATCCAGCAAGCCCCTTCCCTTTACTCTGGGGCTATTGTGTTTGACCTTCCGTTAAAATCCATCGTCTCTCTTGTAGCCCCATCCGCTGTGTCCATCGTGCACCAGGTGAGCCGGACAGTGGACAGCATGACTTTGTCCTGGTCCCAGCCTGACCAGCCCAACGGCGTCATCCTCGACTATGAACTGCAGTACTACGAAAAGGTAACCCGGGCTTGAGGGTGTTCTGCGTCCCCCCCCGAAGGGACAAGCGGGGCACCCCATCTGCGACAAGCACCCCAAACCCTCGTGTGGTTGAGGACCCCCTTCATTCCCTGCCTTTGGGGTTTGGGTTTGGGACAGCGCCAGAGGTCACTGTTCCATTCAACACTTCTACCAAGGGGTGAAGGAAAGGAGAAAAGTGTTCTTAAAAGAATTGGTGTTTATTGTGTTCTGAGCACTAGAGATACCGGTAGAAAAGTGAGAGAATCCCTGCCCTCAGGGTGCTCACATTCTCATAGGAGAAGGCAATACATGTAGGGCTGCAATTGCAATGGAAGAGCTCCATGATCCTTAGAGGAGACGCTTCTTTATGTATTTCTCACTACATTTCTATGCCTAATGTTGAATCATCTGAGAATGTCAAAGGACTTGGATGATGAAGACTTTCTCTCCCAGGTCTTCCATAGCTGTAGCTACTAAGGAAGTGGGAGCTGAAGGGCTGCTTAGAGATGACTTGGACTGGCAGTTCTCAAAGGGGAATCCAGGGATCCCTGGCTGCCCCTGAGAACTGTGGTGGGATTGGGGCAGAAATGTACAAGGTTAAAACTATTTTCCTAATAATATGAAAATATTTAAGTGTCTAACACAGACAGTATCATCAATATAAACCCACATAAACAAAAGCTCAGTAGTTTATAAGAATATGAAAGGGTCCTAAGACCAGAAAGATTGAGGACCGCCGACTCAGATAAAAGTGGAGATAACTTTCTTATCAGATTTGCAGGTAACACAAAGGTGGGCAGGATAGCTAATGCATTGGATGGCAGAGCCTGGTTCCCAAATGCTCATGGTAGGGTAGGGTGTTGGACAAAATCTAATAAGCCAATATGCAAGCAGGATAAGTTTAAAATCTTACAGGTGGGTTCAACAAATTCAGTTACACAAGTACCAGATCAGGGAGGTGGGACTAGAGAGGAATTCATCTGAGAAAGGTCAAGGGACTGGGCTGGCAGTTTCATTGGTAAATTGGGTAAGGAAACAGCTTGTTCCAGTGTAGGACAGCACCTTCTCTGCAGCTCATAGACTCAAGGTTACCTAGGACCTCTAGAGGTGTCCAACACAAGACCCACAACATTCCTGAGTATGGCCTCAACCAGATTAAAATGTTATGGGGGGGGGGGTTATTAAATTATTTATTAATTTTTAGTTTTCAACATTCACTTCCATAAGATTTTGAGTTTCAAATTTTCTCCCCCTCCTTCTCCCCAACCCTCCCCAAGACAGTGTGCAATCTGATATAGGCTCTATTTATACATTCATATTAAGCATATTTTCACATTAGTCATGATGTAAAGAATATTTAGAACCAATGGGAGGAACCACGAGAAAGAAGAAGCAAAACAAAACAACAAAAGAAAAGGAGAACAAATAGCATGTTTCCATCTCCATTCAGATCCCATAGTTCTTTCTCTGGGTGTGGATAGCTTTGTCCATAGTGAGCCTCTTGGAGTTGTCTTTGATCCTTGCATTGCTGAGAAGAGCTAAGTCTATCAAAGTTGGTCATCACACAGTGTAGTTGTTACTATGTACAACATTCTCCTGGTTCTGCTCATTTCACTCAGCAACAGTCCATACAAGTCTTTCCAGGTTTTTGTGAAATCTGCCTGCTCATCATTTCTTATAGCACAATAGTGTTCCATTACATTTATATACCACAGCTTGTTCAGCCATTTTATGGGGGAGAAATTTAACAAAAATAAATAAAAATACAGTAAAGCATAGGCAATGTTAACACAACTAAGTCAACAGTCGACCCCCAGGGATCTTTATGTATGGTTTAGTGGCCCGCGTTTCTACTCGAGTTGGACGTTGCTGATCTGCAGCATTGACCAATTAAGTGACTCGCCCAGGGTCACACAGCCTGCATGTGTCAGAAGTGGGGCTCAATTTTCCTTGCTTCAAGGCTCCATTTCTACCCAACAGACCCCACGGCCTCTCACCAGCAAAACATGGCAGCCAGGAAGCTGGTGTGATCTTGGAACATACTAACAGAGGTACAGTGAGTGGCCAGAAAGAGAAAAACAAATCATCTTGTCTTCTACTCTGGTCAGATTTCCTTTGTCATATTTTAGACAGCTGCCCATTTTAGAAGGCATCATAGGATCCTAGCTCCAAAGCTGGGAAGGACCTCACAGGCCATCTAGCACATCCCCTACTTGTTACAAATGAGGAAATTGATACCCAAAGAGGCTGTGTCTTGCTTAAGGTTCCGCAAGTAATATGCAATAAAGGTAGAATCTGAACCCAGGTCCTCTGACTCCAATACCACTTCTTTTTCCACTGGAGTGCCTCCAGAGGAGGATAACCAGGGTAGAGAGGGGACTGTAGCCCATCCTGGGCCAGGATGTGTTGAAGGAAGATGGGATGAGACTGGAAAGTTGACATTTTAAGACAAATGTCATCACTGTCTTCAAGATTGTGAAGGGATGCCAAATGGAAAAGGGCCTTTGTTCTGATTGGCCCCCAGAAAGCAGAACTAGGACCAAAATAAGGAAAATCTTTTTGGAAATTGGGACATTGTAAAAGTGAAATGGGTGATGATGCGCCGTCATTAGAGAACTCCAAGTGGAGTCTACTTGAGATGCCATAGTCAGGATTCCTAGTTAGTGATGAGTCAGGCTGGATGCCCTCTACGGTTCTGTCATCTAATGTGATTCTGTGTTCTGAGCTCTCTTCTACTTCTCACATTTATAGATTCATGATTCTATATCAGAAAATTGTCTTACCGAAAGCAGCAAACAGCTCTCAAGAGGCAGAGGGGTTCTCTGGGAGTGACATTGGTCAATGGGGTATCGTCCCTGAACCCCAGAGAGTAAGGGGTGGAAGAAACAGAATGGGTCCCCTCCCCACCAGCACCCCCACCCCCAGCCTGTCCCTCACTGGTTGCTGAAGGGAACCCCTGGGGGAGAGTCAGCTGGAAGGAGACCAGACCAGATGCTCCCTTAAGTCAGAAAGCCCAGGACACAGCAGGACTTAGAGTTTCCCATTTCCCATTCCTACCATCCTGTCCCTCTGGCTATGGTTGCTATAGCTTAGCAACTATAAATTTAAAAAAAAACTAATTAAAAAGCTTTATGATTAAATGAATGGAGAGTGTTTGTCCCCAAAGATGGGAGAGGAAATGATGAATCCCTTCCCACCCCTGCCTGTGACCTATTTTTTCCAGCACTCAGGGCTGGGCTGAGGCTGACGGAGGTGTGAGGTGCGAAGTGGGCCTTGCCCTACATTCAGCAGGCATCTGAGCTGTTTCCTTGACCCTCCAGAAGATGCCCTCTGATTGAGACAGACAGGCTGAGTTGGCTGAGTGCTGGTCTATAAATCAGCTCAGTCCTGAATGGAAAAGAGATTCTCTTGTAAGAGATCCTTTCTGTGTTCATCTGGTCTTTTGTGTTGTGTCTTTTTATCAGACAGATGTAGGGAAAGAGGGATGTGGGTCACAGAAGTGACACGAGGTAGTATCATTATAATTTCATTTTTGTGATGCTTTATGGTTTTTGAAGCATTGTGACCCCCAGATTTCTAAATCCAACCTGAGTCTCTCTCTCTCTCTCCCATCCCCCCCAGGCCCATTAGACACTGCCTATTAGACATTTCCAACTCAGCATCTCTTTGCCATCTCAAATTTGCCATGTCAAAAATGGCACTCATGCTTGTTTCCAACCAAACCCGTTCCTTCCTCTGAACTTCTCTGTCAAAGGTACCAGTGTCCTTCCCATCACCCAGGGTCATGACCCTGGAGTCATTCTTGGCTTTTCCCTTTCATGCAACCCCCATAGTCTAACATTTGCCAAGTCTTGTCAACTCTGCTCATCCATCTGGAAAATGGGGATAATAATCCATCCCCTTCTAGCCACTCACACAGCCACTGCCCCAGGCCGGGCTGTCATCATTTCCCTACGTCTGTCCACCAGTTATCAAGGTTCATAACCTCTGTGTCATCCTCAACCCGTCCCTTCCCCCGCTCCACATACATCATCAGTTTTGTTCATTTGACCCCCCACAATTTCTCTTGCATCTCTCCATCTCTCTCCACTTACATAGTGTGAGCCTTCATTATCTCTCACCTCAATTACTGCAATAATGTCCTAATTGAGCTCGGTGCCTCCAGCCTCTCCCCTCTTTACTCCATCTTCTACCCAGCTGCCCAAATGATTTTCTGAACACAAAGCTCTGATGATGCCACTCTCTTACTAAATGAATTCCAGGGGGGTGGCTCCCTAGCACCTCTCAGAAAAATTTAATCACCTCTGTTTGGCGTCTAAAGCCAAGACTTCATAATTTCATCGCGTGGTTCCAACCTTCCTTTCCAGCCTTGTTATACAGGACTCCCCCTCGTGCACACACAACAGACCAGTTAGACTGGTATTCTTGTGGTTCTTCTTTCACAACCCAGAATCCCCCTGGCTGTCCCCCAGACCTGCAATGGCCTCTCCCCTCATCTCTGGCTCTTAGATACCCCAGTGTCTTTCAAAGGACAAGCTCAGATGCCACATTCTGTATGAGTCCCTTGCTGATCCCCCCAGCTTTAACTAACCCCTACCAAAAAAAAAAAACTATCTTGTGTATTTTTGTATGTCCCCCAGTATAAAGTCAATTCCTTGATCACAAAGAGTCTTGCTGTTTCGTTTTATAGTCATAGTAAAAAAGATGCTTAATAAGTGTTTATGGATTGATCACCTCTCATCTGAACTGTTACTATTTCCTCCTAATTGTTCTGCCTGTCTGCCCCTTTCCAATCCATCCTCCATCCGACCACCAAACTGTCATTCCTAAAACAGAGAGATATTGAATACTGTGGGATTGAGCCTGTGGAATGCATGAGTGGTACCACACTGGGATCTAGGGCATGGCTAATCACTCAACAAGCATTAATTAAACACTTACTAGGGGCCAGATATGGAAGAGTTGACCAATGCATTCTCTCTCTTCCTTTCCCATTTTCCTCTTATCCCCTCCTGGTTTCCTCTCCTTTCCTTCCTTTCCCATTTTCTTTTTTCCAATTACATGTAAAGATAGTTTTCAACATTCACTTTTATAGAATTTGTGATACTGGCAGCTTGGCATGGTGGGAAGAGCAATGACTCTGGAGCCAGAGACCCTGAGTTCAAATCCCACTTCTAACACTTAGTTCCTGTGTGACTTGGGCAAGTCATCAAAACTCCCTGGGCTCAGTTCTCATTTGCAAAATGAGGGAGTTGGACAAGATGGCCTTTGAAATCCCTTCTGATTCTAAATCTAAGATCATGCCATCCTCCCTCCAGTTCCAAATCTGTGATCATGCCATCCTCCCTCCAGTTCCAAATCTGTGATCATGCCATCCTCCCTCCAGTTCCAAATCTGTGATCATGCCATCCTCGCTCCAATTCTGAATCTGTGATCACATGAATCCATGGAGGAGGAACAGAAAGCTGAGTCTAGTCTGATACGTACCCTAGATTTGGGAAGAAAAGATTTCAAAGAATTCAGGGAAAACCTAGATAAGGGCCAACAAACCACAGTGTGACATGGAAAGACACAGCCCAGGAGGGAAAGGAATTCATCAATCCAAGAAATTCTGAAAATGTAAAGAGAAACATTTCTGATGGGGAAAAAAAAAGGTAGTTGTCTGAAGCGATCAGTGTGTATACACAGGGAATCCGCAAGCCAGCTTCAACTTTGAAAAGACATGTAGAGAAGCTAGAAGCAAGGGCAGCTAAAGGAAGATGAACCCAAGAGCTTGGCACAGTCCTCTAAGGAAGGTGTCAGGAGTGCTAATGCTCCCAATGAGCCGAAGCTAGAGAAGAAAGCTAACAACAACAAAAAGGGATTTTTTTTAACTCTATGGAGAAAAAATACATATCACAAAAAGGGATGGGATCACTGATGTGGGTGGAGGGGGCAGTGATAGCTGACAACAGAGAGAAGGCACTGCTGCTCGGCTCCTGCTTTACTTGTCTTCGCTGCCAAGGAAAGTGATCTTTGGACTAGAAAGAACAAAACAAAGATGGCTAACGGGGAGTTGAAGCCGAGGATAAGTAGGGAAATAGCAAGCGAGAACCCGGCTGCCCTTGGTGAGTTGAAGTCACCAAGTCCAGATGAACTACATCGTTAGGACTGAAAGGACCGGCAGATGTGATGGCTGAGCACCACAGTCAGTGATGTTTGAAACATCAGGGAGAATGGGAGCGCTAGCAGAGGACTGGCAAAGGGCCAACGTTGTCTGGACGTTCACAAAAGGAAGAGAATGGTCTGCAAACTGTAGACTGGTGAGTTTGACCTTGATTCCTGCTGAAATTCTTCCTTCAAATCTAATGGAAGAGATAACATGTGCATAAATATATGTATTGTATATACATGTATGTGTGCACACACACACACGTATGACATACAGAGTTAATGAACAGTAACCTTAGACAGAGGAGGTCTTGTCTGAGTATGGTCTTGCAAGAAGCCAGAGATTCTTAGAGGTAGAGGTGAGAAAGGAGAGCATTTCAGGCATGTTCATCATGTGCAGTAACAACAAGAAGGCCAGTACAACTGGATGGTCTAGTGCATGGAGGGCAGATATGAAGATCCAGTCACTACACCCTTCCTTTACCGCCATCTTGTGATGTATGGTGTCTCCCTCTATTAGAAGCTAAGCATCGTTTTGTGTTTGTATACCTAGCATATAACACAGTAAGCACTTAATAAATGCTTTTCTTGGATTCATTTGTGCATCTCATTTCTCTTTGGGCAACCTGCGGTATTGATTAGAAAGTAGGAAGGGGCCAGGTTGTATAGAGCTTTATTTGCCATAGTTGATCCTAGAGTCATAAGGAGCCACCGAAGTTTATAGAGTAAGGGAGCGATACAGGCCTGCACTTGAGAAAAATCATGTTGGCAGCCGTGTGGAGGAGGGATTGGAGACAGGGAGAGACCAGAGGGAGGGAGGTCAATGAGGAGGCTGTCACAATAGGCCAAGCAAGAGGTGACGATGGCCTGAACGAGGATGATTAGAAACAGCTTTTGTTTTTCAGTCATGTCTGAGGCTTCATGACCTCATCTGGGGTTTCCTTGGCAAAGACAGAGAGTGGCTTGCCATTTCCTTCTCCAGCTCATTTTACAGATGAGGAAACTGAGTCAAACAGGGTGAATTTAATTGCCCAGGGTCATGAAGATGAGTTCCTGATTCCAAGCCCAGTGCTCTATCCACTGCACTATCTAGCTGCCCCTCAGAAATAGCTATGGCAACTCAAAAACAACAACAATTATTATTATTATTATTATTATTATTATTATTATTATTATTATTATTAATCAATTTAATGTATCTAATGAGTACAGAGTACCTTGCTAGCCAAGGAAGGAGATGTGAAGCTTGGATAAGGCACAGTCCCTGCCTTCATGGAGCTGGGAGGGGAATGCATATGGGAACAGAAGATGATAATGTGAAAGCACCTGGGACTAGCCGTCCTGAGTCCTGCCCTATTTTCGTGGGTTTGTCTGGGTCGTGGCATTCAGAGTGTAGGGCATGGCATCAGTCGAGACTCATTGGTCATAGAACATGTCACATCAGATCATGGCGAGAGCCTCCCTAGAGGCTGTCTGCTGCTGCTGTGGACCCCCTCCCCCATCCCACCCCACCCCCACTCCCCAAGGGTTCTCCACTGTGTCAAAGGAGCTGGGGCTGCTCCAAGGTGATTTATTTTTGAGAACTCTTGCTGGCTGTTACTTAACACCTACTTATCCTCCTGGTGCTTTTACCAATTGATTTTTTTTCTTTTAATGAATTGCTCCAGCCCCTTCCAGATAGAGAAGTTAGATTAACTGGCCTGTAATCCCTGGACGATTCCTTATTTCCTCTTTTTAAAAAGGGTTTTCATGAAAAAATGGTCTCCTTTATTGCCTTACCCCTCCCCAACAGCCAGGATTCCAGTGGCTTCGGAGTGCCCTCGGACAGAAGCACTGCTACCTGGGGTGGTTCAGCCAGGCGCCCACACATCGAGGACCTTGATGCTGCATTCCCAAGGCCAACCCATCGCTGTTGGCTCCGGGTTCGAAGGCCGCCATTGGTGGTCACAAGCCAGTTCTCCCTCACTCTTGGTTCTGAGGAACCCAAGGAAACTGGCTCAGTGGTGTATTATCTTGGGTGATTTCAAATCATAGATTTAGAGCTGGAAGTGACTTTGTGGTCCATTAGCATTGCCATTCACCTGTGAGACCTCGGGCAATCAATCAAAAACTACAAACTTATCTTAAGCACCTATTATGAATCAGGCCCTGTACTGGGTACCAACAGCACAGACACAAAAATGAAACAGCCCCTGCTTTCAAGGAGTTTACATTCTATCAGGGGAGAGACATATACACACATACAAAATAAATATGAGATCATTTAGAGATGTCATATGGAATTAGGAAAGGTGTCATGTAGCAGGTAGGGAAAGCGAGGTGGCACCATAGTACATAGATTGCTGGGCCTGGAATCAGGAAGAACTGTGTTCAAATCTGGCCTCAGTTGTGTGACCCTGGGCAAATCACTTAACCCTGTTTGCCTCAGTTTCCTTATCTGTAAAATGAACTGAAGAAGGAAATGGTGAAACCCCAGATAGGGTCATAAAGAGTTGGACACAGGGCAGCTAGGTGGCGCAGTGGATAGAGCACTGGCCCTGGATTCAGGAGGACCTGAGTTCAAATCTGGCCTCAGACACACAACACTTACTAGCTGTGTGACCCTGGGCAAATCACTCAACCCCACTGCCTAACCAAAAAAAAAAAAAAGAGAGAGAGAGTTGGACATGACTGAAAAACAACAGAACAAGATGTAGAAGGTGGTACCTGAGGGAGTTTGGGGTTTTTTTGTTTTTTTGCTTTTAGTCAAGTGGGGTTAAGTGACTTACCCAGGGTCACACAGCTAGTAAGTGTCAAGTGTTTGGTCTGACGCCAGATTTGAACTCAGGTCCTCCTGACTTCAGGGCTGGTGCTCTATCCACTGCGCCACCTAGCTGCCCCTTTGAGGGAAGTTTTAAAGGAAATAAGGGATTCTACAAAGCAGGGTTGGATTCCCATGATCTCTAAGGTCTCTTCCCATTCTGAATCTTTGATCTTGTGACCTCCTCCTTTTACAGATGGAGAAACTTAAGTGCCAAAGGATTCCCCAAGGTTATGCAGTAGTAAGTGGCAGACTTCTGATTCCAAATTCAGATGACCTCGGGGAGATACTATAATCATCATCATCATCATCATCACTATCATTTCTATAATGCTTTTCCAATTTATGAAACAAGAACTCTGTGAGGGTAGGTTCCCAATTCTCTGCCTCAGTGACTCCATGATTCCATCAGCATGGGTCTTTCCTCCTCTGGTGGCAGCAGCCCCATGCCTGCTTATCCCCTGCCACTCTTCTCTGTGCCCAGCCACCCATCCCATCCATCCCTCATAGAGGATCTGCTTGATACATTGGAAGCCATCCTCAAAGTTTTTTGGGGTTTTTTTTTATATTTTTAAGCAATTGGGGTTAAGTGACTTGCCCAGGGTCACACAGCTAGTAAGTGTCAAGTGTTTGGTCTGAGGCCAGATTTGAACTCAGACAAAGTTTAAAAAATATCTCAATGATCCCTCACAGTTGCACACACCTCCTCACCTGGTCACACGTGTTTTTAAGGATGTCTTTTACACTTCCTCACCCATACCAACCATTGCTAGTCAAACACTGTAACCGTAGCCTGCTTTCACCCATCATGCTTCTTCCTATCACATCTGCACTGCCATTGCATCAGGAAAGGCCCTGTCTATCAACTGCCCTTTGGCTCCACTCACTACACCCTTCCTTTACCGCCATCTTCTGATATATGGTGTCTCCCTCTATTAGAAGCTAAGCATCTTATTGTATTTGTATACCTAGCATATAACACAGTAAGCACTTAATAAATGCTTTTCTTGGATCTATTTGTGCTATCTCATTTCTTTTTGGGCAGCCTGTGGTATTGATTCTTAAGATCCCAAGGTTCCTTCAAGTTCCTGAATTCGAATGCCTTCTCTCTGTTGCTTGTCTCCAATTTATCCTGCCTGTATCTTGTTTGTACATGGCTATTTTCATGTTATCTCTCTCGTTAGACTCTGCTCCTGAGGGCAGGGACCCTCTTTAACCTTTCTTTGTTATCTTCAGCGTTTGGTACCGTGCGGGACACCCAGTAGGTGCTAACTAAATGTTTATGGGCTGACTGTGGCTGAAAGTGGAGCTTAGATGCCTTCTACCCTAGCCTTTTCTTGGCTCTCTTCTCTTGCCTTCTTAAAAATAACTTTTATTGCCTTTGCCAATACTTGGTATTCTCTTAATTAGATAAGTGTTTATCACCCAGGAAGCCTACAGTCCTAAGCTCTTCGAGATCAAGGACAGGCATTTTTGTTTGTTTTGCTGTCCACCAATGCATAGCATAATGTCTAGCAAAGTAAATGCATGTTTAATTAAATTGAATTCAATCTCATTGAATTCAATCTCATTGAATTAAAGGTCATAGAATTCTATGATCTCTGGTCAGTTATATCGCATCCCTGGGAAAACATTAATACACAGTACAAAGAATATTGTCCCCATTTTACAGATTAAGAAACTGAGATCTGTGGGGGTGAAAAGCATCTGAGCCAGGGTCACCAAGTGGGAGAGCTAGGACACAAACACAGGTATTCCAGGCCACAGATTCAGTTCTCTTTCCACTAAGCCAGATTTCCTCTTATCTGAACCACAGGCCCAACTGATAATAACTGGCATCAGCCCAGACCCTGCTGAATGTCCCAGAGTTCTCAGGACTGTGGATCTGAGGGGGCCGGTCCAGCTGCCTTAACTCAGTGTTAGTTAGGGGCAGCCTGGAATTATGGAAAGAACAGTGGACTTAATGTAAGAAGGCCTCCCAGATCTTCTCACTTGGCTGTGTGACCTTGGACAACTGTCCTCCCCTCTCTGATCCTTGTTTTTTTCCCTTTCTTCTAAAATAAGGATAATATTATTACCTGTATAATCTAACCTACTTCATTGGACTGATGTGAGAAAAGAGATTTGTAAACTAAAGCACCACATGAATGGGAGTTCGCTCAGGCATGGCCGGGGCTTTTCAGAGGAGAGCCTCCCTCCAGTTCAGTTTGTCCTGACTGGTGGTGGGGAGAATAACTTCTCACCCATTCATTCCATTTTTCGACAAATGTCCTAAGCACCTACTATGTGCCGTGCGGAGTAGCCCATGGAGGGCACACCAAAAGCTTTATGTGGGAAAAAAAGTTTACAAGAAAGGTCAGAGCCTGGTTACAGGAGCAGTATAAAGACAGGGGAAACATTGACTGCTCATTTAGGAGAAGGGAAATACCAGAGGGGCCCCAAGGCAGAGAAGAGATTGGCATCAGAAAGGCAAAGGTACTACCCTCTCATTGGATCCTTCAATAATTTGTGTGGTAAGGGAACTTCTGAGCTGAAAGAGGCCTTAGAACAGAGGCTAGAAACCTGAAAGTGACTTTAAGACATAGAATGTTGGAACACAAAGGACCTTAGAACACTGAATGTCACAGCTGGGAATTATCTTAGGACATACAATGTCAAAGCTTGGAGGAACCTTGGAACATGGAATGTCAGGACTCAAAGGGGCTCTAAAACACAGAATGCTGGAGTTGGGAGGGGCCTTAGAATAGAGAATGTCAAAGGATGGGAGGGGTCTTAGAATAGAGAATGTCAGATCTAAGAGAGACCCTAGAATGTGGAATGTCAGAACTGGAGAAGGCCTTAGAACCTGGAATGGTAAAATAGAGAATGTTGATGCTGGGTGATGCTTCTACATAGATTGTAGAACTTAGAAAGGACTCGCAGTCCGTATCGTCCATTTTACAGAAGAGGAAGAAAGCCAAGGTTCAGGGAGTATTAAAAGGAGTAAAGATAGGAGAATAGTCTCCTTTTTCAGTCTCCTTTTACCAGTGAAATTCACTTAAGTCTTTTTCATCTAGGCCTCACCCTTTGTTTTTAGTCTTCTCTAAGCTAATCCCCAGAAACATTCCCCTGGGAAAAGAGTGAAAAGGAGAGGAGCTCGGCTTCCATGAATGACCACAGCCCTATAAGGCAGCTGCAATCCCATGATGCCATTCTCCCAGCTCGAGTGCCTGCTTTTCTTCAAAAATTCACAATCTAAGAGATGGAAGGGGCCTCAAAGGCCCTCTGGTCCATCCTCTAGTTCCTTCTACAATATCCCTGACTAAGCATGGGTTCCCTGCCTGTAAAGTGCCCTCGAGGGACAGCCCACTATTTCCTGAGGCTGATCTTAGCATCACCCCCTCCCTCTCGTATCTCTGGGCTCCACACTCCTGTCACTTCTGCCAAGGGCTCCATTCACCTTTCCTGGACACTCCTCCTCTCTGTATGGCCTATTAGAATATACCCACTCTTTAAGGGCAGGGACTGTCTCACTTCAGCATTTCTCTTCCCTGGTGCCTAACAGTCCTCAGCACATAGCATGCACTTAGTAATTTTCCAGTCATTCATTTACGTAGAACGAAAATCAGCCTCCCTATAATCTCAATGCATTCATTCATTCATTCATTGCCCTCCTGAGCCCTAAAGAGATCCGCTCTGATGCCTCTTCCCCACAGCAGCCCTGGAGATCAAGGCGCGTCCTTCTGAATCTTCTCTGGTCCCCACATCCTCAGTTTAAATTGAATGAATTTCAGTCATTGTATGGCATAGGTCATATTCTTACCTAGAAAGTGATATAATTGTGATATAATTGGTGCATCTCAGAGCAATTTCAAGGAAAGGGGGTAATGGGGAGGGGAGGGGGAATGGTTACATTCTTAAATGATCCTGTACTTGTCACCAAAGGACTCAGAAAAATATTTATGGTCCTTAATTATAAGCAAACACTAGTGCGGGAGTTCTTAACCTGGAATCTGTGGAACAGTCAGATTTCAGGGGCTCCATGAACTTAGATGGGAAAAAATGATATCTTTATTTTTCACCAACCTCTAGCATTTCCCTCGATTACGAATGTACAACAAGTGTTATTCTGAGAAGGGGTCTGTAGGCTTACCCAGACTGCCAAAGGAGTCTAGGACACTCAAAAGATTAAAAACCCCTGCTCTAGAGGAAAGAGAGTGCTAGCAATAGAATCAGATGTCCTGGGTTCAAATCCCACCCCTGACACTTAACATCCGTGACTTTGAGCGACATCTCTGAGCCTCAGTTTCTTACTCTGTAAAAGTGGGGGTTGGGCTAGAGGGTCTCTGAGGACCCTGCCAGCTCTGTGTCTGTAACCCTGTGGTGCTTGACCTTAAAAAGCTGGTCAAGTAGAATGTTCAATTACCCTTGCAAATCTTAGGCTCCTAAAGCATGGTCCAGCTGGACCCCATCATGTGTTAGACAGCGACACCTACTGCTGATGCTTGACATTACACCTCAGGTCTTTTAAGTAGAAGAATATTCTATTCGATTCAGTTTAATAGTTCTTACACTTCTATAATGTGCAAGGCACTGTACTAGGGACTGGGGACCCAACGTGAAACGGGAATGTACTATAACACTGGCTAGAGTCACATGCCTAGAACTCACTCACCTCTGGCCTCCTGGCTTCCTTCTAGTCCCACGTTCTATAAGAAGCCTTTCCCAGTACCCTTTCATCTCAGTGAGACTATCTTCAACTTATCCTCTCTACGTAGCGTGTTTGCATGCTGTCTGCCCTGCTAGAATCCTTCAGAGAGGGACTGTTTTTCACCTTTCTTTGTATCATCCATGCTTAGCACGTAGTAGGTGCTTAATAAATTCTAGTTGGGTTGCTGTCTTGAAGAAGACAATACGTAAACAGATAAATACAAAATAATTTCAGGAAAGAGAAAACACTTAACTGAGCATCACGAAAAGTTCTGGGTAGGAGGAAGTCTGTTGCAGTTTTTGTTCACTCACATCCGACTCTCCCTGACCCCATTTGGGGTTTTCGTGGCAAAAATACTGGAGTGATTTGTCATTCCTTCTCCAGCTTGTTTTACAGATGAGGAAACTGAGGCAAACAGGGTGAAGTGACTTGCCCAGGGTCACACAGCTAGTAAGTGTCTGAGGTTGGATTTGAACTCAGGTGTTCCTAACTCCAGGCCTGGTGCTCTATCCACTGAGCCACCCAGCCACCCAGAAAGGGGACATGAGCTGAACTTTTGAATGAAGCTTTGGGAACAGAGTACATGCCAGATGTGGGGGACAGCCTGAACAAAAGTGCAGGGGTGGGAGGTTGAATGCCAATTAGGACAGTTTGGCTAAAACAGAAAGTGTGTGAAGGGAGCAGGGGTATGCAGATAAGTATTTAACAACTGGCTCTCTGGAGAAAAAAATGAACATGACACACATTTAAGTTTGATCTGTATTATGAACATTTTCTCTGTCACTTTCTTAGATCTAAAAATCAATAAAATAAATCAATAATAATATTAGTAATAATAAATATATATTAAAATTGTTTAAAATAAATAATTTTTAAAAATAAAATAAATCAAGCCCTCAGTGGTAATGTTTGCCAATTTCCAAGGCACAAAGCTTACATGGAAAATTTAACCAACAGCTCTTGAGCCAGCATAAGCTGGTTCTGGCACATCTCTAGAAGGGGGAAGTAATATGAAATAAATCTTGAGAAGGTAGAAGGTGGATGTGAAGGGCTCTCGAGTGCCTTCTAAATGTAGTAGAGTTACCGAAGACTTTTGGAAAGGGAGTGAAGTGATCAGATCTTTAAATTACTAATTTTAAATTACTAATCAGATTTTTAAATGACTTATTTGCTAATAACCACATGGAGGATAGATTAGAGAGGTGAGAGGTGGGAATCCAGGAAACCAATCAGAAGGTTGAACCCAATCCACATATCCGTCGTTGAACCCCTTTAAATGGTGAAATGGAAAGAATACTGGACCCCTGAAATCATGAGAACCCAAGTTCAGCCTCTAGCTCTAATTCTTACTAACTTTTTGACCATGGACATTCTTTGAGCCTCAGGTTACCTCCTCTGTAAAATGGGGCCATCATACTTGAATGACTACTCCATAGTATTGTTGTGGAGAAGCTAGCTCAGCAGCAGCTGCAGCAGCATCCCGACCATCCCCAAGCACCTTCCCTCCACTGAGTTCAGAGCATTTTATTTAACCACAGTTTACAGCACAGCTATTTGTACCCATTTCTTTGGTTTCTTTCAGTTGTCTAGATCTTTTCTTTTTCTTTTTCTTTTTTTTTAAGTGTTCCTTATCTCTTTTATTAGCTTACAAGATCCCCTTGTAATTTAGGTCATTGTAACTTAGAACACAGGATGTCAGAGCTGGGAGGGCCCTTAGAACAGAGAATGTCAGAGCTGGGAGGGAGCCTTAGTAGCCATGTGACCTTAAGCAAGTAAAACAATTGTAGAATCAAACATTTCTAGTTAGAGAAGGCCTTGGAGGTCATTGCCTCCAGCCCCTTTACTTTACAGGTGAGGAAACTTATGGACAGGGAAGTGAAGTCCAAGGTCATCTAGGTAAAAAGTGGCAAAGCCGGGCTTCCAGCCTAGATGTCCAACTCCAAATGCAGGAACCTCACTTTCCTCATCTAAAAACAGTCATAATGACCCCGGGGACCGGCCCCCTCAGAGTTGTGAGGCTCGAGTGAGGCACACCTTCGAGGACTCTACAATTATCAGCTGGGCTGGTGGTGATGGTGGTGATTCAGGGGTTCATCATCTTTCCTGTTACGACCTCTGACTGTTGTCTTTGCTCCTTGGCAGGACCTGAGTGAGTACAATGCCACTGCGGTCAAAAGCCCCACCAACACAGTGACCGTGCAGGGCCTCAAAGCGGGCACCATCTATGTCTTCCAGGTGCGGGCACGCACCGTCGCGGGCTACGGGCGCTACAGTGGCAAGATGTATTTCCAGACGATGACTGAAGGTGAGACAGACCCCTCACGGGCAGACATATGCAAAGGAAGGCCTGGGAAAGAAGGCCCTTAGTACCTGGGAAGAGGCAGACAGACAGACCGCAGCCTTCCCAGAGAGCTTCAGGCTCCCGGGAGCCCTGGGCTGGGGTGAAAACTGGGCAGGAGTGCCTGAGTCTGGGCATTGTGGGACTGAAGGAGAGAAGGGATTCCTCAGACACAGTGGATCAGGGAAAGTCAAGAGACCTGGGCTCCAGGCGCTATATCCCCTGGCACAGCCCCTCACCATCCTGAAGCCTCCGTGATGCAGGGCAAAGGACACTGGGCTCTTTTCCTAGTTCTGCTGTTAATCACTTCAGGAAATACCGCACTTTTCTAAAGCGCAGTTTCTACATCTGTAGAACGAGTAGGCTGGTCTAAATAATCCCTAAGGCTCTTTCCTGCTCTGACATTTTATGTTCTGTGTCTGAATTCTAAGGCCCCTCCCCACCAAGCTCTGACCTCCTACTTTCCAACATCCCTTTTAGTTCTGACATTCTGTGTTCTAACAGTTTGTCTTCTAAGCCATCCCCCAAGCTCTGATATCTTATGTTCTAACATCCCTTCCTGTTCTGACATTCATTGTATGTTTTAACATTCTGTGTCCTAAAGCCTTCCCCAAGCTCTAATTTCGTATGTTCTAACAACCCTTCCTATTCTGACATTCCATGTTCTAATACTCTGTGTTCTGAGGCCCTCCTCAAGCTCTGATATTGTATGTTCCACCATCCTTTCTAGCTCTGACATTCTATGTTCTAAGGACCCTTCTGGCTCTGACATTATATATTATAATACTCTGTGTTCTAAGATCCCTTCCAAGCTTGGATATCCTATACTCTAACATCCCTTCTAGCTCTGACATTCTATGTTCTAGAGACCTTTCCCACTCTCATGTTCTGTATTCGAAGGACCCTCCCAACTCTGACATTCTGTATTGTAAGGACCCTCTAGGCTCTGACATTCTGTGTTGTAGGAGCCCTTTCAAACTCTAAGAGGCTGAGTCCAAAATCTTACGATGGAATAAGTCATTCATGACTATCTACTAAGTGCCCAGCGTGGTGGGTGAACACAGAGGCAGGGCAAGTCAACAAGCATTTATTAAGCACCTACTGTGTGCTCTGCAGGTACCATGCAAAGAAAAGCGAAAGATAATCCCTGTCCTCCGGGAGCTCACAATCTAGTGGGGGAGAGACATATGGACAATAGTGTATAAACAAGCTGTATAGAGGATTAATTGGAGGTACCCTGGCCTAAGAGCTTATAGTCTAGTTGGAGAGACGAGATGTCTAATAGTATAATAGAGCATATGATGATTTCCCAAATACTCTAAGAATTCAGAGGAGGAGTTGATGACTGTGGCCTGTTGTCATGGAAGGCATTTCCAAGTTGCACAGCTCACTTTACCTGGCACTTGGGGGGTCAGGGGTCAGGGGAGAAGGAGGTGAGGAAACAAAGAACTAATGATTGATTGCCCTGGAAGAGCTCCCAGTATGGGCTGGGGGTGGGGCACAGGAGTCAGAAGAAAAGAGGAGGGAAGGATTTGGGGAGGAGGGCTTGACCCAGCCGCGCCCCCACCATTCCTGAAGCACCTCGCGTCTTTCCCCAGCTGAGTACCAGACAAGCATCCAAGAGAAGCTGCCTCTCATCATCGGCTCGTCTGCGGCGGGGCTGGTCTTCCTCATCGCCGTGGTCGTCATTGCCATCGTGTGTAACAGGTGCGCCTCCCCCCGCCCCGGGGCCCCTTCCGTCTGTCCACCCGAGTGCCGGGCTCTGTCTCTCTGTCTAGGCACTACAGGTATGCTTCCTCGCTGGGGTCCATCAGCCTTAGAACAGAGCAGCCATTGTCCACAAGGTGTTGTCTAAGTGCCCCCCCCGGAAAAACCAAACACACAGCACTTCCCCAGCCTTCGCTTCCTCCAAGGGGGTTAGACTGAATGACCTGTCAAATGGCTGAGGCTCTAAAGGCAATGATGAATGATCCTTTGATCACCCCCCCGCAAATGACCCATCATTGGTGTCTGAAATTCTTCCATCAGTTTTATTTCTTTGGGTTGGACATTGGACTTCTCTCTGAAAAAAAAAGCAAAGCCTTCACTGAGAGGGGGAAATAGGCTATGTCCCTGAGACCAATTAGTGAAAATTACTGGGAGGGGATTTTCTGATAGCCAGAGCTGTTTTCAAGTGAAGTGGGTGCTTCCTTTGGGAGGGAGTGAATCCCTGGTCACAGCAGCTCTTCACGAAGAGGCTAGAGGCCTTTTGTCAGGTATACTGGAGGAGGAGATTCAGGCTTTGAGGTGGTGTTGGACTCGGTGGCCTCCAAGTTCCTTTCCCCCTCTGAGATTCTAGGTTTCTTATACCACAGTGGGAATAAGCTGGTCAGACTGCTGTCCAAAAGGACCAGGCAGCAGAAAGTTCTGGTCACAGGACAGCACTGCCACTTACTAGCTCTGTCACTCTTGGAAAGTGACGATACTAATCCCTCTGGGCCTCAGTTTCCTCATTTGTAAAATAAGGGGATTTCTAAGGCCCTTGCTACCCTACGAAAGGGCCCATCCTCTAAATCAACCAGTAGACATTTATTGAATACCTACTATGTGGCAGGCACCATCCTGATCACACTTGCTTCTAGTTAGCGATTCTATCCAATTCATTTATTAAGTACAATGTGAGTAATCTGAGGGCAGGGAGGGATTGTGTTTTAGTTTCTGTATCCCCAGCACAGTGCCTGGCACATGGTAGGACATGTATAGAGATTGTACCTGTGATTTCATTGGTACAGGAAACTCCCCTGACCAGCATAGCTTGGCACCTTCTCTTTAAGCTGCAGAGAAACCTTAAGAGACTTGTCTAGAACACTGAAAGATTAAGTTACTTACCCAGGGTCACAAAGCCATTATCTATCAGAGGCAAGGGTCTCATTCGCTTCAAGGCTTGCTCTCTCTTTTCCTCACTGCTTTTCACCAGATCACGTGGTAGGCACCTAATAAATGCTCATTGGATTGATGAATTGGGGTGCTGCCAAGTCCCGTGCTTGGCTCTGGGGGTACAAAAAAGGTCTGACCAAAGGCCCTGCCTTCCAGAAGCTTACAGCACAGGCAGGAAGGCGCTGGGGGGACGAGGGTTAGAAGGAGCACTCCTTGACAGTGATTTCCTGGGGTTTAGGAGGAGAGGATGTGACCAGAGGGAAGATGGCCAGGAACCAGAGAGGGGAGGGATGAAGGGAAAGGGGAGTGGGTGGTAGGGAAAAGGGGCAAAGTAGCCCATTACTGGGGATGGAAGGCCTGGGTGAAGGGTGCTTGTGGTGGGAGAGGGAGGAGGCTGGAGCCTGAGGAAGGGGCCCTCCCAGGCAAAAGCTCCCAGCCTCCTCCCTGCTTGTTCAGGTGGCTTCAGCTCATGGTTTTTGTTCCAGAAGGCGGGGGTTTGAGCGTGCCGACTCCGAGTACACCGATAAGCTGCAGCATTACACCAGCGGCCACAGTATGTATGCACCGGCCCCGGCAGAGGCCTCTGGGGGGACGTGGGAGCCCACGGTACCTCTGGTCTGCCCGAGAGGCCTTCGAGGAGACAGAGATGGGGCTGGAAAGGGGCAGCAGCAGAGAGGGGAGCTGGAAGCTCGAGAGAGGCCAGGAGGCAGGAGAGATGACTGGCCAGAGGAGTGGGGTAGTGATAGGAGCAGGGTGGAGAGGGGATGGTGGACCAAAGCAGGGGAAGGAGAAAGAGAGATAGAGGCTAAGGAGATGAAAAAGATGAGCTGAGCGTTCCAAAGTGAACCCTTAGTGAACTAAGGGGATGGTGAGGAAAATGAGGGGGGCTGGAGGTTAGAGATGGGGCAAAAAGGGGAGCTGGCAAAGGTTACAGAGCAGATGGAGACAGGAGCAAGGGGAGAGCCCAGGGAGGTGAGCAGAGAGGGCGGGTAACTCAGGGGAGGGACGAAGAGGTGGGCTTATGGGGCAGGGGGAGGGCCTAGGAGATCAGGAAGGAAAGAAGCCCAGGAGGGAAGTTGAGGAGGAGGCTGGAGAGGGGTCAGAGACCTGAGCAGGGGATAGGGCAAGTAGGGGAGCAGGAAAGGGAATGGAAGAAGAAGCACATAGGATAAATGTGTAAGAGCCTGGGAAGTGGTTGAGAAAGGAAATTATCCCCCCTAGTGAACAGAGAAAGAAGGAGGGAGGGAGAGTGGAAGGGACACAGTGAAAAGGGCCAGGGTTGGTGGGTACAGGCGGGGGCATAGATATGATGAGGCACACCTGAGATCAGGAGAGTAGAGAGTGAGCAAGGAAAAGGAGGCCAAGGGGGCTGATGTGAAGCCCAGACAGGTGAGCAGAGGAAGGCCTTCCAGTTTCCCATTCTCCCAGGCCCAAGCTCTCCGGTGGGGGTGACTTCTTTGTCCCCGTCCCCTCCAGTTCCAGCTGCAACCTTTCCCTGGGCTAGGAAGGAGAATGTGCAGTGGGCCCCCATTCCAGAAATATGAGCCCCTCTTCTGAAGGGGCCTGGCAGCCAGGTTATAGCCCCAGGACTTTTCTGTTCTGACCAGATAAAAAAGAGCTGGCCCACAAGGACCTTAGAGGTGAGAACCTTCTTTTCTAGATATTTGGTAGCTGAATATTCAGGGCTACAGGATCTACAGAGGTTACATCTGCCCAAAGGTTGTTTCATTGGATGGTGGCTATGGGGTGTAGGCTAAAATCAGGGACAGTGATCTGGGAAGGCCCTGCTATTCCAAGGACCCCTAGGCTCAGTGAACTAGGCCATCTGCACTAAAGTCTAAGGCTAAGTGGTGATGGTTTGACCCACCTGGTACGTAACACCTTCTGTGTCTCTCTGAAAATACTTTCCGGCATCTGCTAAGTGTGAAGAGTTTAATGACTTAAATTTTAACTCAGAATTTTAAACTCCAAGCTGTTAATTCTTTTCCTGAGTATTTATAATAGCTTCACTAACAATGTATTAGTATTACTGTTTATAGAAAGGTTTTTGGTTTGTTTGTTTTTTTTTGAAAGGAGAGCACTGAGTATACAAGTAGAAAAGCAAGTTAGCTCTTGCTCTCAAGAAAGTCACATGTAAGGACCTGAGTTCAAATCCAGCCTCAAACACTTGACATTTAGTAGCTATGTGACCCTGGGCAAGTCATTTAACCCCAATTGCCTCACCAAAAAGGAAAAAAAAAGTCACATTTAGGAGCTGCATGTTTATAGACACAAGTGAAGGGCACAATGGGGAGGGAAATAATGACAGATTATAAGACAGAAGGGATGACTGACGAGGCAGATTAATGGAGAAAGCATTATCCTGTTCTATATAGCAGAAAGCCCTTTAATTTCATACTTTCCTATCTTTATGAAGGTGTTATTTACATAGAAATGTTTTAGCTCTATTTCCCTTACAAAGGAATATACAAGTTATACTTTAAGTCAGCCTGCTTACTAATTTAGGAAGCATCCACAAATGTGAACATTTGATAAGTCATTTTTATGTAAGCTGGATTGTAGGAACAAAATAGAACTTTTTACCAAAAAAACATGAGCTGGCCCATTTGTGGTAAAAATATCACACAGCCAGAACTTAACTAAAGGGAATATCCTTAGAAAGAACCCTAGCCTGGGAATCAAGACACCTGGGGCCTTGGCCCGGCTCTGCTAGTTCCTTACGGTGTGACCTCAGGATAGTTACATACCTTCTCTGGGCCCCTGTTTCCTGATCTACAAAATGAGGAGCAATTCTAGACGATACTCAAGGTGAAGTCAGAAGACCCGGGCTTAAGTCCTTGCTAACCCAATGCCCTTAGGTAAAACAAAGACAGCTCACCTCTCCAAACCTCAGTTTTCCTATCTGTAAAATAGGTTGAATGGTACTTGTATTTCTGAGAATGAATTAGTATGATCAGGGAGTGTTTAGAGGATCAAATGAAACCATACTTTGTACCTTGTAAGATGGACACACACAAACTAACATAACGCATGATAGGGTGTAGCGGGGGTCAAAGACATCAGAGTGTTTTGGGAATATTGGAAGTGGAGGGCGTCAGGGAAGCATCCATGGAGGAGGCAGCTTGGAGACCATTCCAAATATGAAGTATAGTTTATGCAAATGTTTGGAGGTGAGAGATGCAATTGTTAAGTTCAGGGGGCAGCTAGGAGTCCATTTAGCTGCAATGTAAAGTATGCAAAGAGAAATACTGGGATGGAATCAAATGGAATTAATATCTATAAAGCTCTTAGCACGGTGGCTGGCACTCAGTAGATGCTTAATAAATGCTGATCCCAGGGGCAGCTAGGTGGCACAGTGGATAGAGCACTGGCCTTGGAGTCAGGAGGACTTGAGTTCAAATCCAGCCTCAGACACATAACACTCACTAGCTGTGTGACTCTGGGCAAGTCTCTTAGCCCCAATTGCCTCGCCAAAAAGTAAAAAATAAAATAAAATAAATGCTGATTCCCTTCCCCCACTGGGGAGAAAACCTGGCTAGGCAAGTGAGAGCTAGAGTTCACTCTAGCTTTAAAGGCCAGGCAGAGAAATTTGTCTTTTATTGTAGAGATAGTAACATGGTCTGGAGCCGACCATGGATTGAGCAGTGGTGTAGAAGAGAGATGGGAGCAAGGAGAGGATGATGGTGGCCAGTGGAGAGCACCATTACTGTCTCTGGAAGTGATTACAGTTGCCAGATGAAAAGCAATGAATGCCTCTAGACTGTGTCCACCACACAGTGGGAACCCAGTTGGGAGACCCAATCTCAGAAGAAAAAGAGAATACATAATGTTAATGTTGGAAGGAATCTTAGAATATAGAGTGTTAGAGCGTTCAACAGCAAAGCTGGGATGAATGCTAGGATACAGCACAGAGCTGGGATGGACCTTAGCACATAGAATGTCAGAGCCTAGAACATAGAATGTCAGAACTGGAAAGGGCTTCAGAATATATAAAGACAGCGCTGGGAAGGACCTTATAATTCATCTAGTTTTTATTTTGTAGAGAAACAAATTTATATCCAGAGGCAAAGTGACATCATTATAGCTGGTATGTATGTGGTGCTTTGGGGCAGCTACATGGCATAACAGATGGAGCGCTGGGCCTGGAGTCAGGAAGACTCATCTTCCTGAGTTCAAATCCAGCCTCAAACATTTACTAGTTGTGTGACCCTGGGTAAGTCACTCAACCCTATTTGCCTCAGTTTCCTCATCTGTCAAATGATCTGGAAAGGAAATGGCAGCCCACTCGTGTATCTTTGCCAAGAAAAGCCCAAATGGGGTCACAAAGAGTTGACCACAATTGGAAAAACTAAGCAGACAAACAAAAAATGTGGTGCTTTAGGGTTTGCAGAGGGCTTTACAAATACTGTCTCGTACCGCTTAAGTTAGTGGAGCTGCTTGAATTCAGGACCCCTGACTGTCAGTGAGCACTTTCTGCTCTAGACAGCCTTCACGTTACCAGAATGCTCCCTACCCTGAGCATGCTGATGCCCCAGGACCTGACCTTCTAGGCAGATGAGGCTCAGGCTTCAAGTCACATCCCCAGTAATGATGATGGCTTAGCTCTGAGCCATCCCACTCCCACACCCAGGCCACATTACAACCAACAGCCAGGTTTTCAATCGGATTGACAGCTAGGGTTTTGGGAAGGCGGGGCCAGGACATGCAACTGGGGAAGAGAATTTCTCTCAGTATAGCACTAACTAGCCCTTGTGGGGATTGAGTTTAGAAACTGGACCTCGTTAGCACCAAGCTCTGACCCACCAAGCTCCTGGCCCCGGATGGCAATTAAAGCAAGAGAAACTTTCCCCCTGTTCTGCGGGGAAAGAAGATCAAAGCCTCAGAGCTGGATACAGGCAGGTAAGCCGCAGGCCTTTGCAAGGAGAGGAATCTGCAGATCTTCTAAGGCTAAACACCTAGAGAAGAAAGGGGAGGGTTTTGTTTTGTTTTCCCAGGGAGCTGACACCAGTGCCTGGCTAGGACTAATTCAGGAAGGGAGGAACCAGGCTGATTGACTATTCCAGGGGGAGTCTCCGCCGGCTTCCTGCCTGTGAATGCAGTCAGCCCCAGATCCGAGGGCTGGGTTCTAGACTGCCTTTCACAGCCAGTCCTCGAGCTGAGAGTGAGCTGAGTTACTGACCAGCCGAACCTCAGGGATCCCCAGAGAACAGTACAGTAGTACTGCTTCCGGTTTCTCCGAGCCCTTGACAGTTCACCAGGAGCAAAGTCCCAGGTTCAAACCCTGGCTGCTACTGACAAATTATCTGAGACTAAGCAAGTTATTTTCTCTCCCAAAATCTGGTTTTCCCCTTTGTAAAGTGTAAGAGTGAAAAGAAGAGAATCTGAGGGCTTTTCTGGCTCTGAAGTCTATAATCAAGGATGTGGATTTGAAGCCCAGCTTGGCTGCTTGCTTCCAGTCGGAGGCAGCTAGGTGGTGTGGTAGATAGAGCACTAGACCTGGAGTCAGGAAGATCTGAGTTCCAATACTGCCATAGATGCTAGCTGTGTGACCCTGGGCAAGTCACTGAACCACTGTGACCCTAAGTTTCCCCATCTGTAAAAGGGATCCATTAGTATTATGGTACGCATCTCACAGGGTCTTTGTGATGATCGATTTGCAAGCATTCAAGCACTCTGTAAATTCAGTTGTAATTGTTATGTTAGGCTGTTAGTCCAGTTGTGTTCAACTCTCAGAGACCCCAATTCGAGTTTTCTTGGCAAAGATACTGGAGTGGTTTGCCATTTCCTTCTCCAGCTCATTTTATGGATGAGGTAACTGAGGCAAACAGGTGAAGTGACTTGCCCAGGGTCACACAGCTAGGAAGTGTCTGACGCCAGATTTGAACTCTGGCCTTCCTAACTCCAAGCCCAGGGCTCTATGCGCTATGACGTCACCTCACTGCCCATTTTAGCTGGAGAAACCCATAAAGGCACCAAGGTCCTAGATTCAAATCCTTATTACCTGTGTGGCTGTGGATAAGTCACTCACTTCCATCCCATCTGAGATTGAGCTTTCTCATCTGCACAATAAGAGGGCTGGGGCTAGATAACCACAAAGATCCCTCCTCGCTCTAAATCTAAGACCCTAATATGAGATAAAACTGAAAAGTAGATGGATGTGCGTCGATATGTGGTGGAGGGCATTGGACATCAGACCCCAGCAGCCTGAATGTTGACCACAGTTGTAGAGTTAGAAGGGACCCCAAAGGCATCAAGTTGACTCAGTGGACAGTAAGGAGCCCCTGAAGATTTGGATGCAGATGAGGGACATGACCAGGAATGAAGAAGGAAATTTCTTCATTTCAAGTGAAAGATTAATACAATACTTTATTCATTGATTGTAAAAAGAAATGATTTTTTCAGTGACTGTTTTTCAAAACCTTCTTGTTTTTAGGGAGGTAGCTTATATTTGATATGAATATGGGAGGCACAATTCCCCTGTAAGAGCTTGTAATCCACTGAAGATAAAATACATACACAGACACTGATAGACAATAAATGAAGTCAGAATGCAGGGGAGAGACATAGCCCTTTGAATAGGGGGATCAGAGAAGATAGCATGGAACTCAAGCTGGGCCTTGAAGGATGGAGGGAATTCTGATAACAGTCACTCTCACAAGCACGGGTTTCTTAGAACCAAAGGAGCAGTGTGGTGTCATGGGAAGAGCCTGGATTTGGAAACTCAGATAACATGGGTTTGAATTCTGACTCCAACATTTACTAGCTGTGTGAAACTCTTTGTCCTATGGTGTGAAGGGGTGGAATTGGGTGGGATCTGAGGTCCTTTCTAGCACTAAATCCTTATGAAAATGCTTTACTGTATGTCGGTGTTTTCTCCTTAAGTCTCCCTCTTCCTTATTGACTCCCCCTTCCTCGTCACCCCCACTCACTATCTTGTTCTGGGATGCGCCTTTCTTCTGGCCAATTTGCATAGGCTGGTATTGGGAGGACGCTCAGGAATGGCTTTGCCCTGCCCAGGAGTGTCTGCCTGCAGCTGAGTGCCCCTTCCCAGCTGTCTGTCTGTCTGTCCATCCGTCTGTCAGTGTCCACAGTTTGGTGTGACTGAGCCCTGATCTCATCCCCCCCTCCCAGTGACTCCAGGCATGAAAATCTACATTGACCCCCTTCACCTATGAGGACCCCAACGAAGCCGTGCGAGAGTTTGCCAAGGAAATTGACATCTCTTGTGTCAAAATTGAGCAGGTGATTGGAGCAGGTAGGTGGGTGGGGGCCCTCCCGGGCACCGTGGCCTCTGCCCTCCGGGATCCCCCTCAGTAGCCAGGAGAATCCATTGCAGATACGTAGGTCTAAGGGTGGGAGGAGGACTGCCCTGGACCCCTTCTCCCCAAGGGAGTCCCAAGGGGACCAGGCTCGTCATCCACTTTGTTTCTCATATTGGCCAAGGTCAACTCAATGAGGAGGCAATTTGTCACACCACTTCTGATCCTCCTTCTCTGGAGGTCTGGTTACTGTAGATGGAAGGGAAGCTTAGGGTTAGGGTTCTGTGTCTGAAATGATCGGGTTGGTCTTTGGGAAGGAAAAGCAACAATCTTTGTAGAGCCCAGTGAGTGGAGATGACATGGAAGAGAGGACTAAGGCAGAACTGCCATCCTGTGAGTGATCTGCTGTCCCCTTTTTGTCTGCCCATCCCAGGGGAATTTGGTGAAGTCTGTAGTGGCCACCTGAAGCTGCCAGGCAAAAGAGAGATTTTTGTGGCCATCAAGACCCTCAAATCGGGCTACACAGAGAAGCAGCGGCGGGACTTCCTGAGTGAAGCTAGCATCATGGGTCAGTTTGACCATCCCAATGTCATCCACCTAGAGGGCGTGGTCACCAAGAGCACACCAGTCATGATCATCACTGAGTTCATGGAGAATGGTTCCCTGGATTCCTTCCTCCGGGTAAGAGAGGATGGAGCAGGCCAAGGGACTGAAGGGAAGGAAAGGAGAAGAGAGGAGGAGAGAGAAGCAGAAAGGGGAAAAGGGGTCAGTGAAGTCAAGAACCACAGATTACTAGAACATAGAATGTCAGAGCAAGACCCACTTGTATTCATGCTACTTCACAGACAAAGCACTCATTTTACACATGGAGGTCAAAACTTTGCCATTCAGATTATTGTCCTTGATGTTCAGTTGTTTCGGTCATGTCTGGCTCTTCATGACCCCTTTTGGGATTTTCTTAGTAAAGATACTAAAGTGGTTTGCCATTTCCTTCTCCAGCTCATTTTACAGGTGAGGAAACTGAGGCAGACAGGGTAAAGTGAATTGCTCAGGGAAACACTGCTAGTAAGTGTCTGAGGCTAGATTTGAACTGAGGTCTTCCTGACCCTGGGCCTGGCACTCTATCCATTGCACCACCTAGCTGTCCATCTAATGAGGGTTATCATCACTCCAGTGGCCAGAATCACTTTGTGGAGAGGCCCTAAAACCAAGATGCACTCGTTCCCACCAAAGGGATGTCAAGTAACATTGTAATACTCACTATTCTTATATTCCCACAGATCAGAGCTCATACTAGGGGCAGACCCAACTCTCTGAGCATTCATGGCCAGAATCATCCTTAAAACTGCCAGGGATCCCCTCCCAAAGACCTTCATAAATGTACATTAACCCATTCTCTCAGCTTTGATATAGCCAGTACAGCCAGGTTCTAATCCCTTTCCTCATTTTTCCACACCAGTATCCTCCACCTGTTTTCTCACTATACTCAGTCTCTGTTTCACACTCTTGTTAGAAATACTGAGGGACTTCCTGACCTGCCTATTCCACTGATGACTAGTGTCACGACACTGGAGGGAAGGGGTGGGAGGAGTGTTATTCACAACGACAAGCAGCTGTGAGCTCTCTTCCACTCAGGCTTACAGCCAAAATCCCTCATATTTTCTCAGAAGGGACCTTAGATCATACAATATTAGCATATGGGACTTTAGAGTAAGAAGAGATCTTAGAACATCAGAGTTGGAAGCGTCCTCAGAACACAGAATGTCAGAGCTGGGAGGGCCCTCAGAACCCAGGATGTCAGAGCTGGGAGGGCCCTAGAACACAGGATGTCAGATCTGGGAGGGCTCTTAGAACACAGAATGTCAGTTCTGGGAGGGCCCTTAGAATCCAGAATGTCAGAGCTGGGAGGGCCCTTAGAACACAGAATGTCAGAGGTGGGAGGGCTCTTAGAACACAGGATGTCATGTATATGAAGAAGGTAAGTAACAGCCACTGATTGTGACAGTATAAGCTAAGCGCCATTCTGGTGACACCACCAGTGCTGCAAGATTTTTAAAAAGGGAGAGATCCTTTTGGATGAACGAAGTCAAAGAAAGCTTCATCAAGGAGCAAGGGCTTAAGATGGACCAAGCTAAGTGAACAGGAACAAGGAAGGCATTCCAGACTAGGGGAAAGGATATGAGCAAAGCAGTGGGTCCATATGTCCATGTGGTTTGTGTGAAGGACACTGAAGACACTAGTCTTCCTGGGGAAGACAGCTCCCAGAGGGCCTCGGGGGACAGAGCCATAACTAGCTATTTTGGCCCCTGGGCAAGCAGCACAAAGAATGCTCAGTCCATCAAAGCACCCCAAAACCCACTTTGTAATTCAACTGAGAAAATAATACCAGGAGCAATTAGGAGAAATTCATTTGAGCCAGAGGGGGAATTAATTAGATAGTAGCTCACAGATTATTCACAGTGCACAGGTCTGGTAGCTTGCTATTTTGACTTAATTATTCCACCCGCTAGGTGCTAAACTCCTTTGTTTCTGTGCTGGAGAGGGCCTGAAGGCCCAGGAGCAAAACTCCAGGTGCCTTCTCCTAGGTCTTTGCAGCCAGCTGTAGCTGGCATGATCAGAGAGTGAAGCAGGAGTCAGATTGAGAATTTGTGGCTTTAAAAAAAATAATCAAAAAACCTTGGGCTCCTTACAGATGATATCAGCAAGTCACTTAAACCTCTCTGCACCTGTTTCTTCTGTCTCTAAATAACAAAGCAAAGACAGCTCCAGCTTACCCTCTAATGGGAGATATAGCACACTTCTTAGCGGAGTGGTGCATAGGGAGGGACATTTTGGTCAAAAAAAGTTGCCTGGACATGGAATGAGGCCACAGAGAAGTAGACAGGCTTTCAGGAACAATGGCAGAGTTGAATTATTCAGTTAGTTGATATTACTAGAAGGGCAGCTGGGTAGCTCAGTGCATAGAGTATCCACCCTGGAGTGAGGAGTACCTGAGTTCAAATCTGGCCTCAGACACTTACAAGCTGTATGACCCTGGGCAAATCACTTCACCCTGTTTTGCCTCGGTTTCTTCATCTGTAAAATGAGCTGGAGAAGGAAGTGGCAAACCACTGCAGTATCTCTGCCAAGAAAACCCTAAATGGGGTCATGGAGAGTTAGATATGACTGTAATGGCTGGACAGCAACAAACTAGAAGAAGAAAATCTCTTGCAGCTGGAAGTTTCCATTCTAATAGGGTGCTGAAAAGGGGTGGAAGGATCCTTAGAACCCAGAGTGTCAGAGCTGGGATGGGCCTTAGAAAAGGGAATGTCAGAGCTGAGAGGACCCTTGGAACACAGGATGTCAGAGCTGGAAGGGCCCTTAGAACACAGAATGTCAGAGCCAAGAGGACCCTTAGAACACAGGATGTCAGAGTGGGGGGGGGGACGACCTAGAACACAGAATGTCAGCGGCAAGAGGACCCTTAGAACACAGGATGTCAGAGTTGGGGGGTCCTTAGAACACAGAATGTCATACACACACACAAATATTTTATATATATAGATATAAATATAGAGAGAGAAGGTAAGTAACAACCCCTAGGCAGTTTTTAAGTGTTGTTACAGGATGTGGTAAAGAAAGACCTATGGAGATAGTCAGCCATGCAGAATATCTTTAAGGAAGTTATTGTACATATTCTAGGCTGGTGGGAGTGTGCTACGGGGTAGTAGAGGACTCAGTTTGAGGACAAACACCCTAATTAATCTGTTCAACAGTTGAGTGAATTGTGTGAGTAATGACTTCCCTGTCTAGGGAGGTCTGCAAGAAGCTGGGGACGTTGTTGGGGATGTTCTAGAGAGGGTTCCTGCTTCGAGAATGGGTTGAACTAGTCCTCTAAAGACTCGTTGTATCTCTAGAAAGTCTCTTTTAACCATAAGATTCTGTGAATCTTGGCCAGTTGCCTATGATTAATACCTTTCTTATTCTGCTTCTGTCTCTCGTTTCTCCTAAAGCAAAATGATGGGCAATTCACCGTTATCCAGCTAGTGGGCATGCTTCGGGGCATTGCTGCGGGCATGAAATACCTGGCAGACATGAATTATGTGCATCGAGACTTGGCCGCCCGAAACATCCTGGTCAATAGCAACTTGGTCTGCAAGGTGTCTGACTTTGGACTCTCACGCTTCCTGGAAGATGACACCTCGGACCCCACCTATACAAGTGCCCTGGTAACTAATGCAAAGAGAAAAGGCAATCCTTTGAAGAGGGACATGCAAGCTAGCAAAGCCTGGGGTAGCAATACCAGGGAGGCAGAAAAAAAAGAAAAGAAATACTGAACCAAGTTTCCCATTGTCCCATAAACCTAAGGAAGGCTTCCCCGTGTAGACTGCTGACAGATGATCCTCTGACGTGCAGGCTGAAGGATAACGTCAACTATTATTCCTTTGGTTGTTGATTTTAGACACAGGAAACTGAGACTCAAAAAGAAACATTGACCCCAAAATGACAGGCAAGCATGCCTGAGTCGTAATCATGGCCCTCAGAAAAAATCTCTCAGAGTGACTCACAGTTTCATAGATCTTGAGTACAATTGAAAATCTCACAGCACAGATAGAAGAATCATAGACCATGGAAGGAACTTCTGATTATAGAATGTCAGAACTGAAGCTAATCTTAGATTATGAAATTTCAGAGCTGAAAATGACCCTAGAACATAGAATGTAGAACTAGAAGGGACCTCAAAGCATAAAATTCCCATCCTGGGATAGATATTGTAACAGATTGCATACAGAACACAGACCATTAGGACATATACCCAGAACCCTCCACTGTGGGAAGTGGTAACACTTTTATCCATGACCTGGATGAATACATAGATAGTGTGTTTATTAAATTTGAAGACAGAACAAAGCTAACCATACAATGGATTCCATTCAATCCAATAAGCATTTATTAAGCATCTACTGTATGCAAGACTCTATGCCAGAATTGAGATCTAAAAAGCTCTTAAGAAACTGGAAAAATGGACTGAATCTAATAAAATAAAATATAATAGGGATAAAATTTAAAAGTCCTAAACTTTAGTTTATATATATATATAATTTATTTTGATTTATCAACAATCACTTCCATAAGCTTTTGAGTTTTAAAATTTTTCTCCCCCTCCCTCCCCAAGACAGTACGCAATCTGATGTAGGCCACTAAACTTTAGTTTAAAAAAAAAATCAACTATACGGGGGGGGGGAGATGTGTTTATATGTTTTAGTAGATTGCAAACTCAATGAGAGATAGTCCCATGGCTGCTAATAATAAGAAGGAGGAGGAGGGGGAGGAGGAGATGATGATGATGATGGAGAAGAAGATGGAGGAGAAGATGATGATGATGATGATGATGCTGAAGATGGTGTCCATAAAAAGGGAGATGATTTTTTTTAATGAGCCCAGGGAAGGCCTATAGGGAGCTCCTCAGAACCCTGTGTTGTTTCCTGGAACTTCCTCAGTCTACTAAAGCTCAAACTCGACTCCAATAGGTCACACAGGATGGCAAAAGTATGTGCAATAAGAGGACCAGAACTGGGGATGTTTACCCTGGAGAAGGGAAGACTCATGGGAGACATGGGAGTTGTTTTCAAGTATTAGAAAGGCTGTCACGTGCAAGAGGGATGTATGGGGCCTGTCTGGCCCCAGGAGGCAGATTCAGGAACAGTGAGTGAAAGCTATAAAGAAGCTAATTTAGGCTTCTTTATCAGGAAGTCAAGAAAGTCAGGAAAAATTTCCTCACTTTGATAGCTGCCAGAAGTGAAATGAAATAGTTTGAGAATATAGTGGGTGTTCTCCCTTGCTGGAGGTCTTCAAACAGAAGCAGGCTGGCCACGTGTCTGTCAGTCATATTATAGTAGATATTATGTTAAATATATATTACATTATATAATGTTATATAGTATATTGTAGTCTAATATAATATATTGTTGTTTGGTTATGAGTTGGACTAGAAGGCCACTATGGGCCCTCTGACTCTACACGTCTGGACATCTGTGATTCCTTCTTTCTCTCTCCCCAGGGTGGGAAGATCCCAATACGCTGGACAGCTCCAGAAGCCATCCAATACAGGAAATTCACATCTGCCAGTGATGTGTGGAGTTATGGAATAGTCATGTGGGAAGTGATGTCCTATGGGGAGAGGCCATACTGGGACATGACCAATCAGGATGTAAGTTTTCAAGGGAACAGAAACAGAACCTTTGAAATAAGCAAGATCTTTTGCCAAAATATCCAACAGAAGGAACCCACATTTTTCTTCTGACTGCGGTAATTTCTCAGAGGGAGGGAGGAGACCAAAGTCATGGGGCTGGTCCAGATACCACAGGGTGGGAGATGATAGCTGTTGAAAGCCCCTGGCCCCAGCCCCCTCACGGGTGTCTACCAGATGCTGGCTGTTTCCGGGACACAGCCCAACATCTGCCCCCAAGTTACTTAATAGGGTCTATCCTGACAAGTCTTTGCTCTCATAAATGGCAGAGCCCATTGGAATAACCTATCGGGTGATCAGACGAGGATCAGATATTGATCGAGGACCTGCTGCATCATCGACTCTCGTTCTGTATGCTGTGACAGTGGCTGATCTTTGCCTTCAAGAAGTCTATCAACATAGGCTCAGAAGGGACCGTAGAAGCCCATATAACCCAAACTCTCTGTTTTACAGAGGAGGAAACTGAGGCCTAGAGCCTGGGCTCTGACCTGGTCAAGGTCCCACAGTAGCAAGTGGCAAAGGGAGGATTCAGCCAAACCTAGTCTACTCTCCACTGCACCCCACTGCCTCCCAAAAATCTTGTTAGGAAGACAAGACTAACACGCAGGTGGTCGTAGCCTGGGAGGCAAAGACCCATATTAGAAATGGAAAGGACTTTAGAACAGGGTCAGTGCTGGGAGGGCCCTGAGAACACAGACCTCCCTGGGCCTCAGTTTCCTTGTCCATAAAATGGGTGGAAAGAATAAGAAGACCTTTGTAGTCCCTTCCAACTTTGATTTGTAAGTAGGTGAAGAGGAACACTGAGAAATAAGGATGGAAAATTAAGTTGCAGCCAGATTGTGGGGATCCTTAAAGGCCAGGCCAAGAAGTTTACATTCTATTCTAGAGAACAGAAGGAACCCGATAATAATCAATTATTGTCAATACTTATCTAGGCACATGTTGTATCCACTACCCCAAAAGACTGCGAGCTGCCTGAGGTCAGAAACTACCTTACTATTGTCTTCATATCCTCAGTGCCTGCATATAGTAGGTGCTTACTAAATGCTTCTATTCTTACTAAATGTTCATTATTGCTGTTCTTTCCGTTTCTTCTACTATTTTGATACTACGGAAGAAGCAGCAGACCTGGAGTCAGAATTGCTGAGTTTAGGTACTAGCTCTGCTCTGTGACCTTGGGCAAGTCACTTCCCCTCGCTAGCCCTCAGTTTTCCCATCTGTAGAATGGGGTTAATAATACTTGTATGAGCCACCTCACAAGATTGTTGTGAGGGAAGTGCTGTAAGGTGCCTTAAAAGTAAAAGGGATTATCCTGCTCGTCACCGTCACCGTCATCATTATCATCTTTTTTTTTTTGTCTGTCAGGTAATCAACGCCATAGAGCAAGAGTACCGGCTGCCCCCTCCCATGGACTGCCCCAATGCCCTGCACCAGCTCATGCTGGATTGTTGGCAGAAGGACCGGAACCACCGGCCCAAGTTTGGGCAGATTGTGAACACATTGGACAAAATGATTCGAAACCCCAACAGCCTCAAAGCCATGGCACCGCTCTCCTCTGGGTATGGTTCCCACGCCACCCCACGGGCACATTTCGGCCCAGTGCAGCACAGGGATCCTTCACCTTTTTTTGAGTCCCAGACTTTTTGGACAGCATGGTGAAACCCAAGAATCCCTTAGAATAATATTTTTAAATTAATAAAATATAATATATAAGATTACAGAGGAATATAACTATAGTTTACATATCTGATTATCATTATATATTATTATTATTAATATTATTGTTTAGATTACATATACAATTATTGTACCTCTATATTATAGAGATATATAGATATGCACATCTATATATCTCCAACTGTATGTAATACAGTTTTCCAGACATTGAAAACAAAGTTTACAGATCCCAGATTAAGACTCCTCTGATAGGGAGGAAGAATTTCCTAAAAATCAGAGCTGTCCAACAGTAGGATGAAGAGGTGGAGTATTCCCTGGCACTTGAGGTCAAAGGTCAGATAGGTACCTGCTGAGGACGTGGGAGAGGCAGGTCAAGCTTCAAACACGGACTGGACGAGATGAGCTGTCATTAGATTCTTCCTCCCTGGGCTTCCATTTCCTCATCTCTAAAATGAGTGGGTTGGGTTGGAAGGCCTTGAAGTTTTTCTTCTAACTCTGACATTTTGTGTTCTAAAGTATCTCCCACTTCTGACATTCATTGTGCAAAGACCCCTTCCATCTCCGACTATGTTTTCTAAGGTCCTGCCCTACTGTGACATTTCCTGTTCTAAAGGCTCTCCCAGTTCTGACATTCTCTGTTCTAAACTCACTTGCAATTCTGACATTCTCTGTTCTAAGGTTTCTCCCAGTTCTAACATTCCCTGTTGTGAGGCCTCTCCCACCTCTGCCGTTCTGTGTTCTAAGGACACTTCCAGCTCTGACATTCTCTGTTCTGATGGTCCTCCCAACTCTGTTATTCTGTGTTCTAAGCTCCCTCCTGGCTCTGACATTCTGTGTCAACTCTGCCATTCTGTGTTCTAAGGTCCCTTCCCAGCTCTAACATTCTCTTTCTAAGGTCCCTCCTAGGTCTGATATTTTATGTTCTAAGGTCCTTCTCAGCTTCAGCTCTCTCTCTTCTAAGATCCTTCCCAAACCTAACTTTCTGTGTCCACAAATTCCCTTCCAGCTCTGACACTGAGTGTTCTCAGATGCCTTCTAGCTCTGACACTCTATGTTCTAAGTATTCTAAGGCTCCTTTTAGCTCTGACATTCTGTGGCCCAAGGGCCCTTCCATTTCTGCCATTCTGTGATTTAAGATCGCTTCTAGCTCTACTATTCTCTATTCTAAGGTCCTTTCTAACTCTTCATGTTTTGATTCTAAGCTATTCTTGCTTTCCCTCAAAGGACCCCCAGGCCAGTATTCCTGGCCTCTAGTTTACAGCATTCTGTTGACTCTTCTGACCTGAAAACAATATCAACTTGCATAAGCCATGACAGTTCCCCACCCTGGTCTTTCCCTACCATTGAGAGAGACAAGGGAAGGGAAGGGAGTGTTGAGCTCAGGACGGCACCATTCACTTCAACGCATAGTTCTGGAGCCCACTATGGGCCCAACACTTCGAAGGAGCCCAAGAAGGGGAACAACATGATTGTGTCCTCCAGAAGCCTAAAACTCTTTTGAAAATCAGTATGGCTTGGAGTCACCACTGAGGATGATAAACTTCCTCAAATGTTGAAAGAAGATGATTCCAGGTTACAGGAGGCCTGGAAACAACCCATATGCCCTCAATAACCATAGACTCCAGAGCTGGCAATAATGCACGTCATCTCACTGGACCCTTACAGCAACCCTGTGAAGCAGCTGCTAGTAGAGTCTTCATTTTTCCCATGAAGGCCTAGAGAGTTTTCAGTGACTTAGCCAGGGTCTGAGGCAGTATTGGAAGTGGGATCCTCCTGACTCCAAGGCTAAGCCTCCACCCACTGCCCCGCCCAGCTATGCTTGTTTCTGCTCTTCAGTCACTACCCTGGCAGTCAGGTTGTGACTCTGCAGGGGACTCCAGCCCAGAGAGGGTGAGCTCCCTGCCCAGGGTCACACAGGTCAAAGAGACACTTGGAACCTGGATTCTGAGTTCAAATCCCAGGACCTCCTTTCTGTCTTCCTCATTTCCTGTTGTAAAAGTGACCCAACCCTTTTGCCCCCCTCTCCTGTCCCCACCCCCAGCCCCCCCACACACACATCTTTCACACATCTATTTTTTCGCTCTCTTTTCAGCATAAATCACCCTTCAAGTACTTGTCCAGGCCCCTCTATGCCTCCAAATGACCCCAGCAGACCCTATCCTCCTCTGACCTGTAGCCCCTCCACATACGCACACACTATGTACCTCTACATAGTGCACGTATATATAAATATATACACCTATGCATGTGTATACATCCATGCATGCATGCACACACCTGTGCGTGTATACGGTACGTGCATATACGTATACATGTGTGTGCATGTATTGTAGATGCTGTGCGCACATGCATGCACGTGCATTCACATATGCATATACACACATGCACTGACAGTTTCTGACCCTCTCTCAGGATCAACCTCCCCTTGCTGGATCGCACGGTCCCCGACTACACCAGCTTTAACACGGTGGACGAGTGGCTGGAGGCCATCAAGATGGGCCAGTACAAGGAGAGCTTTGCTAATGCCGGCTTCACATCCTTCGATGTCGTCTCCCAGATGATGATGGAGTAAGTGTCGTGTCTGCCCAGGCTGCCCTCGGCTCCTCTGCCAGGTCATTGGTTTCCTTGCCAGCTCCCTCCCAGGTCAGAAGCAAGGACAAGCCCAGCCCTGTAGGCCTGCCCTCCCTGCCAGCCTGTGTGAGGAGGGTGCCAGCCAGCTAAGGGGAAGGGGCCTGCTTCCAATCCTGGCCTTGGAGAAGTGACTGAAGAGGGCCAAATTCTTGCTGGCCACAAGCCAAGTGACTTCCTACTGGGGTCTGTCTCACAGGTGGCAGACTGGTTGAGGCTAGCAGCTAGCAGCTTCCCACGAATCAAAGAGCATTTATTAAGTGCCTACCATATGCCAAGAGCTGGGGATACAGAAACGTAATGAAAAACCTGTCTTCAAGGAGCTTCCATTCTGTCAGGGGAGATAACTGATATACTTAGAATAGATGTAAAGTGATAGGAGGTAGTCTGGAGAGCAGGGCACTCATGGTCTTTCCTTCATTACCTTGCACAGGAGTTTCTGTGATTCCCTGTTGGTTTTTTTCATCGGATTCAGCCTCAGGGGTCTGGGGATTAGCCCTTTCCGTGTTAGCTAAGAGGGAGATGTCTGGGAAGGTAATGTGCCGCCATCCATCCATCTGCAGGTTGCAGGAGTGAGCTAGGAACACGGCTAGATCACAAAGGGAAATTGACTGTGAGGAGATCTGGCCCCAGGCCCCAGTAGCTAATATGCACCTGAGAGTGTCTGATGAGATCACAAAGGGAAATTGACTGTGAGGAGATCTGGCCCCAGGCCCCAGTAGCTAATATGCACCTGAGAGTGTCTGATGAGGCATTTACTCTTCTCGAGTAGAAAGCGATCTGTAGCAAAGCGGAGAGGTGAGATCTGAAAGCTCCCCGAGCCGAGTTAGTGGCACTTAGAGGAGCCTGAGCAAGCTCAGGCAGAAAAGGGAAGGTATGAGGCAGGGCTTGGGGGGCCGGGAAGGAGGGTGTGGCGGCCCAGCCATCCAACCACAAAATGAGAACAAGGTGGTTCTGCACCCACGGCAAGGAACAAAATGGTTTATGACTGGCCACTGGAGGCTTTCAGCCCTTACCATAACCCATGCAATCTGACAGATCGAAGAATCAATACATCTCAGCCGTGGAGAGCAACATTTCTTGGTATTAAAGGAATTAGAAAAAGTCATATTAAAAAGCAGCCTTCGTCGAACCTCTCCAGGTGTTGTGCCCTAGGCAAGCCGCCTGCCTTGTCTACCCCTAATCCCACATCATTCTGACAGCCCAGGCCTGGAGTAGTAAGCCAGAGGCCCCAGAGGAAATCATTGTCGAGTAATCAATGTGATGGAATCAGCAAATACTTATGAAACACCTGCCATGCGCCCAAAGGTAGGAGGATGCAAAAAAGTGTAAGAGTGGTTCCTCGCCCCCAGGGGAGATTAGTTCCTCGTTAGGGAGCTAAGACATGACCACAGGAAGAGTCAAACAATAACCCAAGTCTGAGGTAACAGTGAAGCCCCTACTGCCTTCCCAAATAAGATCATGGATATAAAGTGCTTGCAAACTGCAAAGCATGAAACAAGTGGGGGCCCTTACTGTAATTGTTCTCATTTTAGGAAGGACGTTAGCAACAACTATCGTAACAGTTAGCCTTTATACAGTGCTTTAAGTCTACAGCGTGCTTTACAAAGATTCTCTAACCCTGAAAGGTAGGTGCTATTGTTATCCCCATTTTACAGATGAGGAAACTGAGGCTAGGTGAAGTTAAAGTGACTAGCCCAGGGTCACACAACTAGTGTCTGAGACTGGATTGGAACGCAATTCTTTCCGGCTCCAGGCCGAGTGCTGTATCCACTGTGCCACCTCAGTGCTCTACTGAAATTATTATTCCCATTCTACAGATGAGAAGTCACCCATAGTTACACAGCTAGGAAGTGTCAGAAGTGGGTTTTAACTCCAGTTATCTCCTGATTACAAGTCCAATACTCTTTCCACTATAGTACAGAGTCTTAAAGGCAGCTACGTGGCATCACAGTGCATAGAGCAGATTCCCCACCCCTGGCATAGAGTGCAGGGCCTGGAGTCAGGAAGACTTATCCTCCTGAGCTCAAATCTGGCCTCAGACACTTACTAGCTATGTGACCCTGGACAAGTCACTTCACCCTGTTTGCCTCAGTTTGCTCATCTGTCAAATGAGCCGGAGAAGGAAATGGCAAAGCACTCCAGCATTATTGCCAAAAAAAACCCAAACGGTGTCACAGTTGGACGTGACACTGAATAGCAACTGAATAGCAAAAACAAAGCCTTAAATTAGAAGACTCCAAAAATTGGTAGCCGGGTTGGTGAGGGACCCGGAGATCAGACCGTTCAAAGATCAGCCGGAAGAGCTGTCACTGTGGGCCATGAGAGCCGTCTTCAGGTATTTGGGGGCTGTCGTGTGGATGAGGGCCTTGTCTTGCTCAGTCCCCCAGAGGGCAGAAGTGGAAGCAGTGCAGAGTGGGAGGAGTGTTGCAGGGAGAGAGCTCTCATTTTTAACAATGAGAGCTCCCCAAGCCAAATGGTATGTCTCACAAGGCTGGAGGTCTTTGAATGTGGGCTGCTTGGTCACTCAGAGGGAATCTTGCAGAGATTCCAGGAAATCTAGCTCAGGTGCAGGTTAGAGATCCCTTCCAACCTTGAGAAACCAGGCTTCCTCTCCCTCTCATCGGCTCTCTTCTTCTGCAGAGGGAACACCCCCCTCAGTCACTGATGATCATGCACAAGCCAGCAGCACCCAGGGCCAGGTCCCACCGTGGTCATTTTCCCTCTGTGAGCTACATTCTTCACACGTTCTCCACTCATTCCCACAAGCTACAGACATGATTAACGGCCAACTTAAAAGGGCTGTGAGTTCAGAGCAGGGAGAGGCTTCTGAGGCTACGTTCAGAGCGGCCACAGAGGGAGTGGGAGAATGACAAGGGGGAAAGTCTTCCTTCTAAAGGTGGGCTGTCATATTTTAGCCTTTGGGTTCCATTGTCCAACACATGCGTATTTGTGTTTCTTCCCCAAAGGGACATTCTTCGTGTGGGCGTCACTCTAGCTGGTCATCAAAAGAAAATTCTGAACAGTATTCAGGTGATGCGAGCGCAAATGAACCAGATCCAGTCGGTAGAAGTTTGACCTTCATCCCACTTTCACTCTCCTCTTCCTCATGGCCCTGCTCCCCTTTGCCTCTGTGTGCCCCGGTCCCAGTTTTTGAGCGTCTATGTCCGATCACAGAGTCACCCACCTGCTCTGAGGACAGTGGCAGCAGGTAGCTCCTCCAGCCGAGAGAAGTCATCAGAAACGCCGACAATTGAAGCAATGGGAAAAAAAAAAGAAAAGAAAAGAAAGAAAAAAGGGAATGGGAAAAAATGATATTTTGGGGAAAACCATATGAAAACTATTTTTAAAGAACAAGTAATGAATGAAGAACAGCAATGACAGTCTTGAAAAGGGCTCGTTAAGATTTTTTTTTCCAGTCTGAGACCAAAAGCCGTTTCTTCATCTCCCTCTAAGAAGGAATGATCCCACTTCTGCTTGACCAAGACCAGAAGGAGAGGAGTGCTTTCAGGAAGATGAATGTGAAGAGAAGCCTGGCCCTCCTCTTCTCCCTCAGAAGGCTGCTATCCCTAGCATCACCTGACAGCCAGTCCTCCTTGAGGCCTCAGTTTCCCCTCGGGGACACGGAAGTGGGCAGGTGGCCCAGGGGGCCTGAGGAACCATTCCCCCAAAATGGACCTGCCCCAACTCAAATTGCTGAATTCTTCAGCTTTGAAGATTTCAACAAACTGAAAAGGAAAACAAAAAAAAGAGAGAATGAGAGAGACTTGTTTGTTTTTGCAGGGGGCTGATGGGCACAGCCCTCCACTCCCCATAAGAAGGGGAGGACACTTTACACAAGCAATGACCCAGCTCTTGCAAAAGACTGCTTTTGTGAGAGCCACCTTTGCCCGGGCATCTCCATACACCCTACAGTGGCACCACCTTCTCATACATATCACATGCACAAAATTTGGAGTTGGGTCTTCACCACGTGCCAATGACCTCTTCCTTCTCTTCGGGCTCTCCCAAGGCCCGGGAGCAAGCAGATCGGTGACTGGTGCTAAAGCGTTGGCTGTGATTGCCATCGGGGAAGATTCATCCTGTTGCTTGGTCTGTTTACACCAATTTTGTGGGGTTGGGGTTGTTTTGTTGGGGTTTTTTTTAAATGACAATGAAGTAACACTTTGACGTTTCCTATCTTTTAAGGACTTGGTCCTTCTCCTGGCAGGAGGACATTTACACGTATTGACTAGGCAATATACCAAGGGCAAGATTTTATATGCCCATTTCCTGATTTTTTTAACATATGGTTTCCAATATCCCATAGGCTTCCCATCCACCCTGTCGTCCCATCTCACCAAAGCAAAGGCCACTCCAGGGCTGAGCAGAACTTATGGGAAGGCAGGCAGACACACAGGCAGGTAGGCATGGGATGGAGAGGGGAATCACTCTACACCCCAAGGTTACAACTCTTAAACAGATGCCCTTGGGTGGGAAAAAGAAGTTAGGTCAATGCCAGCCCCACCTATTTGGAAATTAGAAGGAGGGGTGAGTTTAGGGAAGCAAGAAGAACCCGGGACTGACAAGCAAAATATAGTCACTAAACCTGACATTCAGTGTTTTTGGACCAGCCCCCAAAGAGAAAAGGTCCAGCAGAGCCACCAGCATTGCCCTTGACTGCTCTGAGAGGAGCAAATCTAGTTTAGTATAGCAGAGGGCCCCAAAAGAAAGTGCCCTAGGAGTTTGGACCGCACTGTGTCAGAGGCCAGGACCTGAATCATTCACTGTGATACCCCATGAGATGGTTTTCCCCGTCCCACGGAGACTCTGCATCTGCAGGTAATGGGCTGCTTCTTTCTCTGGGGAGATTTGGTGTCTCTCCCAGCTCTAAGACCGGACCGTTGGCCAGGAGAGAATGGCTTGGCCAAGGGGGCTGTCCTTGGTGATGGGTCAGAACACAGGTGCTGCTGTGTCTAAGTCCCTCCAGGAGCAAATGCAGATGTTTCAATGGAACAGTCAAGTATAGTGAATGGTACTGGAATAAACACGTTAGTTACATGTCGGACCCCTGTTCTGTGTAAGTACCAGGTGGACTGGGGAGATTCCCCAGGCACATTGGGGTGGGTTAGCTGGGCCGAGAGGCTTAGCCTGGAGAAACACCACCACCCTTACTTGGGGTTGAATCCCCTCAGTTGGATTCAACAAATATCTATTAGGGAAAAGCCACATAATTTAGCTAAGCTCCAGTCCTTGCCCTCAAGGAGCTCCCGGTCTAAGAGGAGGATCTGACAGAAACACAGTTCAGTCAGTCAGTCAATCAATGAACATTCCGTGCTTTCTGTGAGTTAGGAACTGTGCTAAGTACTGGTACTTAGAACAAAGTACAGCCCCTGGCCTTAAGGATGTTCCTTTCATACATAATACTAATCCATCTGTACATTACAAGGGTACAAACATACTCTGTTAAGCCTGGGAAGGAATAGAAGACAGATCAGAGAAAGTTTCCTGAAGGGGTGGCATTTGAATTGGATTTTAAAGAATAGATGGAAATCTAACAGGCTGACAAAGGGAGGGAGGGCATCCTTGGCATAGGGAACAGCATGGACAAAGGCATGGAGGAAGGAGACAAACGGTAAAAAGGTAGGTTGGGGCAGCTAGGTGGCACAGTGGATAGAACTCTGGCCTTGGAGTCAGGAGGACCTGAGTTCAAATCCAGCCTCAGACACTTAACACTTACTAGCTGTGTGACCCTGGGCAAGTCGCTTAACCCCCTATTGCCTCACTAAAAAGCAAAAAAAAAAAAAGAGGTAGGTGTTAGCCCCTTCCCCCCACTGCCAGGTAATTGTTAGCCCATCCCTCCACTTGACACATGATGGATGAATCAGGTTCAGAGATGACATCATTTGCCCGTGGTCATGTGACTAGTATCCATCAACAAGCATTTATTAAGCGCCAGGGCGGGCTCCCATCCTTCCGTGTTTACATGCGCCGGCCTTCCCAGAGGACACATTGTCCAGCATGGCACAAGCTGCCCGAGGCATTCTGTGGGAGCCTCCCTTCAAAGACTGTGCCCTGGTGGGTTTTTTGGCTGCCCTCAGCCGCCCACAAGATAAGCCCAGCGGCTGTCCCTGGGCCCCTGATGAGAGTTCAACAGCTGGCATCGGCCGGCTCAAGGAAAGGGTGACGCCTATGACTGGGCACAGACCGACTTCTGTGCCCAAGCTTCTTCCTCCCTCTCTCTCCCTCAGTGGAGTCCAAAGAGAGGGTGCCAGTCAGCGCCACTCGGCCTTAATGTGATCCGTTCTCTGGTGTCATTGCTACAGTCCTAGGAAGAAAAGAGGAAGCCCAGCCCAGTGAGACCCTACACACACACACACACACACCCCCACCCCTCTATCACCAGGGATATAGTTCAATTTGATCAACATTTATTTAGCACCTACTATATACAATGCATCATGCTAGCCCCCAGTAATACAAAGACATAAATAAAAAAGACTGTCCTTGTCCCCAAAGGCAATTCTTCTGGGAGAATACAGCATGTATACAGCAGGAATAAGTATAAAACCAGTACGAAGTAATATAACTTCAACAAGAGACTGCTAATGATTTGAGGAGCGGGGCATAGAAGAGGGTCAGGAAGGGCCACATGCAGGAGACAGCATCTAAGCCAAGCTTTGGAGGATCCTGGGACTCCGCTGCATTCCAGCCATAAAGGACCATTATTGCAAAGGCACCTGAGGTAAGAAAGGAAAAAGTCATGTAGAAAGGCCAGCTAGGAGACTGTTAACGTCAATAATAAGAAGCAAGCCCGGAGAGGTAAGTGGGAGCCATATTTCGGAGGCTTTTAAATAGTTCATTCAAAACAGCTAATCCATTTCTCCTGGTCTGGAGGTACATATTTTTATTTTAATTGCCTCCAGACGCCCTTCCTAATCACTGTAGAATCTCAGAAGTCACTGACAGCAAGCCGTACCTGTGCAACAATCCTTCTGGCAGCAGCAACCACTCAAAAGTCTCCGGTGATGGGTCAGGAACGCTGCCTCCCAAGGCAGCTAGTGCTACTTTGGGCCAGCTTGTTACTTATGTTACAGCAGATTCCACTTCCCTATAACTTTGACTTGTCCGTCTTAGCTGTGCCCTCTAGCAGACAAGTCATGCCTCATGCCCATGATAGACCTACAGATGGAGGAAGTCATCTACCACCTTCCCCCAGGTCTTCTCATGTCCAAGTTCTAAGGACATCCCCAGCTCTGTCAGTAAGCTGAGTCTATGAGCTGCCCTCCGTCCTGGTTGGCCTCTGAGATGGTTCTGTGTCTTTGGTAAAATATGGCACTGAGAATGAACAAAATGTCCCCAGAGGGGTTTTGACCAGGGTAGTAAACAATAGAAACGTCACCTCCTCAGCATCCCTTTAAGAGACCTAATGTAAGAGCTAAGAGGGCTCTTAGAACACAGACTGTCAGAGCTGGGAGGGCCCTTTGAACAGAGAATGTCAGAGCTGGGAAGGCCCTTAGGACACAGGATGTCAGAGCTGGGAGGGATCTTAGAACATAGGATGGGGGGCAGCTAGGTGGCACAGTGGATAAAGCACCAACCCTGGATTCAGGAGTACTCGAGTTCATATCTGGCCTCAGACACATAACACTAGCTGTGTGACCTTGGGCAAGTCACTTAACCCCATTGCTAACCAAAAAATAAAAAATAAAGAAGCAATTGAAATTATTAAAAAAGAAAAAAAAAGAACACAGGATGTCAGAGCTGGGAGGGGTCTTACAATATAAAATGTCAGAGCCAGGAGGGCCCTTAGCAGGGAGAATGTCAGAGCTGATCAATTATAATAATAATAAAAGAGAATGTAAACAAACCCAAAATACAAAGTTATGAAGCACTTACTAAGGGCCAAACTTTGTGCTCGGTGCTAGGGATATAACTTAAGTCTCTTGTGGGTTTTTTCCCCGGAAAAATACATTCTACTTTTCAAGGAAAATACATTCTGATAGAAGACACAATGCAGACCTGGTAGATACAAGACGCATACAGAGTTATGTGAAGGCAGTGTGGAAGGGGCAGCAGGGCAGGGGCTCAGGAGAGGCCTTCCCGTGGAAGGCAGCACTGGAGCTGAGCCTCGGAGGAAGCCGGGAGGTGGAGAGGAGGAGGGAGAGCGCTCAGGCCCTGGGGGACAGCCGGCGCAATGTCCAGTCGGAAGCCCTAGTGCTGTTATAGCTCCTCTAGGTAAGTCAGTATAGTTGGAGGGGTGGAAGGCGGAGGAAGGCTGTCAAGCTAGGCTGGAACTAGGCTGTGAAGAGCTTACGTGGCCAACAGAAAACTTAGGTGTAGAGCCTGGATGTGATCATTGGGAGCCTTTGGAGCTCCTGGAGTTGCGGCTGGAGAAAGGGGAGGGGGGTTGACGTGGTCAGATCTAGATTTTAGAAAAAATCGATAGTCGAGACGAGAATGGACTGGAGTGGGGAGACACCAGGCAGGGAGACCGTCCGCAGGTGATTGCTGTAGTCTAGGGAAGAGGTGATAAGAGTCCAAGCTCCGTGTGACTGGAGAGGGGGCGTGTTTGAGAGCATCCTGGCAAGGGCAGATAGAAAGGGCAGGAGCGGCTGGGAGCCGCCCAGCGTCACCTCCCTCTCCCTTCTGCTGCGGTCTAAGGGTCAGGAAACATTCTTTCTCTCCCAGCAGCCCCACACGGGAGGCAGCCCCCATGGCGATACCATGGGCCCCAAAGGGCATAATGACAATTTGCATTCCTCTAACACCCCGAGCTTGACCAAGGACTTTCCTCACCACAACTCTGGCAAGCAGGTGTAGCAAGTATGCTCATCCCCCTGCCACTGAGGGTCCCTAGAAAGCCCAGGGCTGGTCATCAGATCAATACCTACCAGGTCACCACAGCACCACCAGCCCCACCACTGGGAAGAGGGGAAGTGTGAGAGGTACCCCCCTGTTCAAAAGAACCCAACCTGGCAGCTTAGTACAAGGAGAAGAAAAGACCTAGAGTCATAGGACCCTGAATCTAGAACAGGAAGGGTCCTCAAAGGCCGCCTCGGCTTCATTTTACAGATGGAGAAACTAAGGCCCAGAAAGGGTCAGTGAGATTTCTGGTTTTAATGCTTGCTGTATGACCTCGGGCTTTCTTAACTCCCATTTCCCCGTATGTCAAACATGAAACCATTCTATTCTCTCTGCCATGATGATTGTGAAACGAGTGCTTTGGAAACCTGGAGGGGCTGAAGTAGCTATTTTCCACCTCTCAGGAAGGATCCACTCATTCATTCAAATATTTTCTGAGGTAGATAGATACTGTAGAATTATTGGTCTTAAGTAAGGAAAACCTGATTCACTTCCTGCCTCTCACAGTTGTTGCCTTGGGTGAATCACTTAACGGCTCCCAGCCTCAGTCTTCTCTTCTGTACAATGGGGATAATAACAGCATCCACCTCATGGGGCTGCTGTGAAGTGAGATCATACACGTAAAGCACTTTGCAAAACTTAAAGTACTATATTAATGTTAGCTGGCATTATTATTGCTCACACTTCCTACCAGCTACAAGGTGCTGGACTAGTCATTGGGTGAGACCTAAAAATAAATGAAAGGGGCAGCTAGGTGGCGCAGCGGATAGAGCACCAGCCCTGAAGTCAGGAGGACCTGAGTTCAAATCTGGACTCAGACCAAACACTTGACACTTACTAGCTGTGTGACCCTGGGCAAGCCACTTAACCCCAATCGCTTAAATAAATAAATAAATGGGAGTACAGCAAGGGAGGGGTCTCCCTGCCCCACAGGCTGTCTCCTTAGGGGAGCAGAACCACAGATGAGAGATCGGAAGCTGTCAGGGAAAGAAGAGAAGGGGGCTACTCTGTCCTCCATCCAGCTCTGTCCTAGCTTTCTTTGAAACACCACAGGGTGAGGAGGACAGAGAATATTCAACCTGCAGTCCAGCCACAGCTGTGGGCTTTCCTCAGGGCCAGATGCCTGACCGACATCCTCCCTGGGCAGCTCATGAGCCCTTTAGATGTGGGTGCTTGGAAGCAGGTCTGCTTAGGGTTATTCAACAGATCCCAGAGGCAGTTCTCATGAGAGCAACATGACAGAATGGAGGGACTGGGGGGTGTAGATTCAGGAAACCTGTATTGGAGTCCGTTTGATACTCTCTGTGTGGTCCCTTTGGGCCTCAGTTTCTCCATCTGAAAAATGGGTGGATTGCACTAAATGATTCCTAAAGGTCCCTTTCCTGCTCTAGACACTGCGATCCTGAGTCTGGGATGGGCCACATGTTTCCAGCTCCTAGCAGGCGACAAATACGACTTTTTGTGGCTGAGCGTCTGGAGTTTGAACGGTCAGCTCGGGCTACGTGAAGGAAGGCGCAGTGCCCAGAATGCAGTGGGTAATGGTCCCTCTGGCTCCTGCCCTGGTCTGGGCATCTCTGCAGGGTTGTGTCCAGTTCTGGGGAGTGCCCAGAAGATGAAGGGCAAGATGGGGACAGGACTGGAGACCCTGCATGACGTATGAGGATCGGCTAAAGGACCTGGGCGTGTTTAGCCTGAAGAAGACTCCGGGAAGACACCACAGCTGTCTGACAGCATTGGAAGGGCCGTGACATCTGCTCAGGGTGGTTCAACAGATGCCAGATCTCTTTGGGATTTGGACGATGTCAGGGATATTTGAAGGTGGCACAGTGAATAGAGCATCAGGCCTGGAATCAGGAAGACCTGAGTTCAAATCTGGCCTCAGACATGAACAAGCAAGTCACTTAACAGCCGTCTGACTCAGTTTCCTCTTTTGTAAAATGAGGATAATACTAGCACCTACCTCCCCAGGTTATTGTGAGATTTATAAAGCACGTAGCATAGGGCTAGCACATCGTAGGTGCTATTTATCTCTTTTTCTTGTTGTTTCAGTCGTGTCTGACTCTTCCTGTCCCCATTTGGGGTTTTCTTGGCAGAGATGCTGGAGTGGTTTGCCATTTCCTTCTCCAGATCATTTTATAGATGAGGAAACTGAGGCAAACAGGGCTAAGTGACTTGCCCAGGGTCACACAGCTAGTGTCTGAGGCCATATTTGAATTCAAGTGTTCCTGACTCCAGGTCCAGCGCTCTATGCACTATGGCGCCATCTAGCGGCCCTGTGCTACCTCTACTTGACTGCTGTCATTGGGGCGATGGGCAAAAGAGGCAGAGGGGCGGTTTCTGTTTAATATGAAGAAAATCATCTTGACCTTTGAGATAGGGGTGTGCTGGTAAATTTAACAACTGGCTTTCCCAGCTGTTAATTTCACATGACACACTTTACATTTAATATGCATTATTAGCATTGTCTTCACCGCTTTCTTAAGTCTAGACAATCAACAAAACATGCTTGGGTATGGAATGAAGTTAGAGTCAAAAGACCTGTGTTTGAATCTTGGATCTGCTCCGTGCTAGCCTTGAAAGCGTAGGTAAATTATTTCACTTCCTGGGCCTCAGTTTCTCCATCTGTGAAATAAGAGATCTTGGTCCAGAACAGAGGTTCTAAAGTACTTTTTAAAATTTGTTTTTTGGTGAGGCAATCGGGATTAAGTGACTTACCCACAGTCACACAGCTAGTAAGTGTTACGTTTCTGAGGCTAGATTTGAACTCAGGTCCTCCTGACTCCAAGACGGAGTTCTATTCACTGTGCCACCTAGCTGCCCCCAAGTTATCTAAACCATTTTGTACCATGGAACCCTTGGGCAGTCTGGTGAAGCCTGTGGACTCCTTCTCCAGAGTATTCATAAAATTAATAATGCATAAAATTCTAAATAAGTAATGCATAAAATTTATAATGATTAATAATAGTAATAATAACTAGCATTTATATATCACTTAAAGGTTTGTGAAGCACTTTGTAGCTTGCATTTTTATATGGCACTTCATGGTTTATAAAACACTTTATAAATATTAAATATAATTATACTATAAATATATAACTATATTATAAATATCAAATTTAATTTGATCCTTGTAACAACAATGGGAGATAAGTATTATTATTATCCCCATCTTACAGGTAAGGAAACTGAGAGACTGAGGTTAAATTACTTGCCCAAGGTCACACAGCTAGGAACTGTCTGGGACAGGGTTTGAACTCAGATCTTCTTTTTTAAAACAAATTTATGGTCCCCAGGTTAAGAACCACTAGCCTGGATAATCACAGATTTAGAGTTGAAAGAGATCTTGGCGGTCATTAAGTCCAACCCTCTAATTTCACAGAAGGAAACTGAAGGCCAGAGAGGCAAAGGGCTTTTCCCAAAGTCACACAGCTGGTTAAGTGTCTGAGACCAAAATCAAACCCAGGTCTCCTCCCTCTTAAGTCTAGTGCTTTTTAGAGTATAGCGATTTAGGGAAGTCAGAGCCTACTTACTCTTATTCAATCCATCAATCAGCAAGCATTTCTTAAGTACCTACTGTAGGTCAGGTGCTTGGGATATAAAGACAAAAATGGTGAATCCCTGTCCTCAGGAATCTTACTTTAAATCACGACACAAATGTATCCCTGGTATATACAAATTAATACTAAATGATCTCAGGAGGGAGAGAGGGTGGGTAAAAGCCTCTCTAAGAAGGGGGCCCCTGGGATGTGCCTGGGAGAAAGCCTCTCCCACGCTCTGCTGTCCCAGTCTTGCAGAGCCTCCAAAAGGTCCTGAGTGCACACATAAAGGATTAGGGCCTAAGAAGTTTGGGGGCCAAAGGGAGGGGGCAGAGAGAGGGCCAGGGGGCTATGCCTAGGGAAAGAGCCCAGCCGACTTGTAGATTCTTTAGTGGGACATCAGAAGGGAGCAGTTTCCCAGGCAGAAGAAAAGAAGAGGGGCTTCCTTTTGGAAACCTGATATTGGACTTTGCCCTGGGTGTGTGCAGGGCAGAGGTTTGGGGCTTCAGAAGGGCCCTTTGACCTCGAGAGCCCACCCAGGAGGAGCCTCTGGAGACCAACTGACCACCAGGAAGACAAACAGCAACATGGCCTGATCGTTCAATGACCTTGGGAAAGATACTGGCTCACGCAGAGGAGTCTGACCAGGATGGGGAGAGGACTGGCAAGCAGATGATGCCAGAATCCATCAAAGGGAGGTGGAGGGAAAAAAGACTTCAGTGTGTGTGTGTGTGTGTGTGTGTGTGTGACAGAGACAGAGATGAAAAAGACAAAGAAATAGAGAGAGAAAGGGGGGGAGGGAGAAAGAGAAGGGGGAGAGAGGAAGGGAGTGGGGAGAAGACGGAGAGACAGAAGGGGAAGAAGAAAAGAGAGAGAAAGGGAGACAGAGACAGAGACAGACAGAAAGGGAGAGGGGGAGGAAGAGGGAAAGGGAGAGGGAGAGAGAGAGAGGGAGAGAGAGCGAGAGAGAGAGAGAGAGAGAGAGAGAGAGAGAGAGAGAGAGAGAGAGAGAGAGAGAGAGAGAGAGAGAGAGAGAGAGAGAGTCTGTTTCCTACCATTTGAAGCACCATCGTATGAAAGAGAGCTGCGGTTTCTTCTGCTTGGCCCCAGACGGCAGGGGCACTGGGTGGACATTGTAAAGATCCAGATTTCAGATCCCTGTAGGAAACTGCTTTGCAGACCTTCAAGCCCTATATAAATGTCAGTGTTTATTAGCAGTTAGAACTGGTCACATTTCTCTAGCTCTTTAAGCAATTTCCCCACAATTGTGTGAGGTAGGTAGCACAAGAATTATCAAACCCATTTTACACAGAAGGAAACTGAGGCCCAGCAGGGTGAAGTTATTTGCCTATAGTCCCATGGCTACTAACAGGAAGATTTGAACTCAGGTCTTCTGAGTCCAAGAATGAAGGGGCATCTATTTTGAAGACCATCTGCACTGTGTGTCACTGATCCTGACCTGAGACTTTTGCTTCTAAGGCTGAAGGGAGGGTCAGAAGGTCATAGATCATTACACGGTTTGGGTTTTTTTGTGGGGTTTTTTTTTAATTGAGAAGGGAAAGTAAAAAGGAAGGACAGGCAGAGGATAGAATTCCCCTTAAAAGGGGAAAGAAAAAAAGAAGTAAGAAAAGAAAAGAAGACCAACACGAATCCCAGAAAAGCACAATGGCTTTGAAAGTTACATGCTCAATTTACCATAGCTTTAAAAAGAAAACTGCACGTAATAGAGATTCACAGTTTCAAGTACAATCCTCTCCTGTTGCAAAATGTAATCAATTAATAAACATTTATTAAGCACCTACTATGTGCCATGCCTTGTGCTATGTGTACAGAAACATTTATTGTGTTGGGTGTTTGGTAAGTTCAGAATAAAGATGCTGGCTCTAAAAATAAAACTGGAAGGAAATGAAAGGCCATCTAGTCTAGAGCCTTTATTTACAGATGGGGAAACTGAGACTCAGTGACTTTCCAAAAGTCCACAGCCCCCACATTTAGGGTTAGGGCACCCGGCAGAGACAAGGAAGCAACTTACGCAAAAATGAAGCTGGCTTTCAGTGAAAAGGCCCCAAGACCCAGAGACAGTGGGTCAGGAGAGTGCCAGAGCCTGGTCAAGAAGGGGCAGAACTGACGGAACCTGAGGCCAAGCCAGAGAGGCAAGTGTGCTCCTTCCCAGATCGGGAGGGCTGCACCGTCCTCACCGGTGAAGCCGGCTGGCGGCTCCCATGTGGGAAACCCCGGAATCACAGCTGAAAGGCTCCTTGTCTCCCCTATTAGCATAGAGACTTTGATTCTTCGACTTGTATCTATCCCCAAGAGCCTAGAACTGTGCCCATAGTAGGTGCTTAATAAATTCTTTGTTGATTAGTTTATTGATCAATCTTAGAACACGGAATGTCAGAGCTAAGAGGGACCTTAGACGTGATTCATTCAAGATCCCCGTTTTACAAATGAGGAAACTGAGGCCCACAGGGGTTAAGCGATTTACCAAGGTCACCCAGCAGCAGAGTTGGGCTTCATCCTCAGGCTGCCAAGCACCAAGGGCAGCATTTGCCGCTGCCCTAACCAGTGGGATGCCCGCTTACAGCCTCACCCCAGGTGCTCCCCATAGCTGGCTCTGGGCCCCTTTGGTAAGCATCTCTTGCCCGTGGACCCTGCTCATAGCGCTCCCCGTTGAGATCCCGATTTTTAAACGCCAATGCATCCATCTGTGTCCCTGCCACAAAGCTCATTCTCACAGGCTGGTGCTTTTCCATCCCGCGGAGGCCTCGGGGTTGCCATGGTAACCCCTTCCCAGAGACCCCTGTGACCCCCCTGGCTTTGATGCCCCTGTGCCAGCATCGCCGCCCCCTCCTCTCTTCCCCAGGCCCGGCTCCCTGGGGCCCTCATCTCCACAATGCTCTCCCTGTGACCCCAGCCCACGCAATCCCCTCAGGGCTCTCGTTCCCTGGGAGACCAGCGGTCCTCCCTGCACTCCACCCAGCCACAAACTCCTTCATCCTGGGAGTCAGCAGGGCCCGAGCCTGAGCTCAGCCCCCGCCCTTCCAGTCCAAGATCGGAACCACAGAGGCAAGAAGAGGCATCATGCTAGAAGGGGCTTCGGACAAAATCTTGTCCAACCCACCACCCCCATTTGACAGAGAATGAAACCGAGGCAAGGGGAAAGGTGATTTGTCCAAGGTCACACAGCTGCTTAGTGGCAGAGCCTGGCCAGAACCCAGGTCTCCTGGCTTCCAATCCAGGCTCTTCCTTATGTTGAAACGTAAAACCAACCCGGGACAGGTTCCTCCATGGGAGTCAGATGATCTGAGTTCCAAGCCAGGCTCTCCCACTACACAGCTGTGTGACCTTGGACAAATCACTTTCCTTCTATGGTCTCCATTTTTCCTCTATAAAATGAGGCTCTTGACCAACATATATCGGGAAGGTCTCTTCCTCCTTTCAAATCCTATGGTCCTCTTTGTGAAGTAATGTCACATGAGGACCTGGAGCTTAGAAATACCAGCCTAGAATTGTAAGGAGAGCTCCTGACGTTGGAACCAGCTCATTTCATATTCTTGTTTGGCTGGGCCAAAGGATTCCTCCAGGATCCCAGCAGGATATAGTACAAAGAACTTTACAAGCAATCGAGCAACAATCATTTATGACATGCCTACTGTATGCAGGCACCATGCTAGATACTGGGCAGACATTGACAAGAGTGAAATGATCCTTGATTACGAGTGTTTGTAGTCTGTTGGAGGAGAAAGCATATGTGCATGGAAATATTTATTAAAACGGGTGCATACAAAATAAATGCAAGGGGGCAGCTGGGTGGCACAGTGGATGGAGCACCAGCCCTGGAGTCAGGAGGACCTGAGTTCAAATCCGGCCTCAGGCACATAACACTAGCTGTGTGACCCTGGGCAAGTCACTTAACCCCATTGCCTGGCCAAAAATACATAAATAAATAAACAAATAAATTCAAATTGTTTTGAAGGGGAGACTCTAGCCAGGTGTGAAAGACTTCATGTCAGAAAAGGTGCTTGAAGTAAATACAGTATTGAAGGAATCTATGAGGTGAGGAGAGAGGGCATTCCAGGTGTGGGGTAAGGTAAGGAGATGGGAAATGAAACATCATGAAAGGAACAGCCTCATTATAATGAGGCTAGGAAAGTAGGTTGGGACCAAATTGTGGTAGGCTTTCCTGTAGACTGTAAGCTCCCTGAGGGCAAGGATTGTTTTTTCATCTTTGTATACCTAGTATAATTGATTGGCTGACTCTGCACAAATACCCACCTCTCTGTGCCTCAGTTTCCTCATCTGTAGAATGGGGATAAATGGCCATAAGGGGATCTACCAAGCTTCCTTCTGATCTAGCCATCCCTGTGCACAGGGATACAGGGTTGAGATCAGGGGTTAAGCTGAGTTTGAGGAGGAGGGCCTAGAGTTAAAATTGAATTTGAGGTCAGGGTTGGGTCCAGGATTAGGGCTAGGACTTGGAAATACTAGAGGTGGAAGAGCTATGGAGATGCAGCTAGGAAATGGTCCACACTGAAAGGCTCATCCCAGCCTAGATTCCCTGAAAGTTAGGCATTTCTTGGAAGTTTTGGGGCAGCCAGGCTGCTGGATGAAGAGGAGACTGTCCACTGAAGACCTTATGCTCTTAGCCCTTGCACTTGGCCAGTCACCAGAAGAACAGCCCTGACCTCGTCCCCCATAGTTTTGCTCGGGGAACTTCTCAGTGGCCACAGACTCTGGCTGGCAACTAGGAATGTCAACAGCAGCTATTGTTACTGCAAAGGACTCTCAGGCTGGTGGGCTTCTGGACTCATAGAATCACTGAATTTTAGACACATCAAGGACCTCAGTGGCCATCTGTTGTTTTCCGTCGTGTCCGAGTCTTCATGACCCCATTTGAGATTGTCTTAGCAAAGATACTGGAGTGGTCTGCCATTTCCTTCTCCAGCACATTTTACAGTGATGAGGTAAATCACTTAACCTCCATTTCCTCAGTTTCCTCATTTGTAAAATGGGGAGCTTGAACGAATCATGTCTATTTACTGCGTCAAACAGGGAGAAGTGACTTGCCCGGGGTCATGCAGCTAGTAAGTGTCTGAGGCCAGATTTGAACTCAAGAAGATGAGTCTTGGCGATTCCAGGACCAGCACTCTATGCACTATGGCGCCACCTAGCTGCCCATCTAGTCCAAACCATACCTGGAAGGGAATCCTCACTGTAATATCCCTGACAACACGGTTATCCAGTCTCCACTTGAGGATGTTCAAGCATGTGGACCTCGCCACCTCCTCGGAACAAAGCTAATCCCTCTTGCCTAAGATAGGCTGGCACCCACCCCCACCAGTCCCCAGGCTTGTCACTACTCATGTGGCATGGACTCAAAGTCCTTCACCACCCTGGTCTCCCTCCTCTGGACATTCTCTGGCATATCAAGGTCCTTCAGAGAAGGTGTGACCAGGATGAGCTTTCCTTCAGCCCCTTCTCGTGTGGCCATTCTCACATTTGCTATCCTGGTGGTCAGTCTTTCTCTCGATGGTCTTTAGGTTATCAACCTCCTTTTAAAACTGTGGTGCCATGGGGAAGCTAGGTGGCACAGTGGATAGGGTACCAGCCCTAAAGTAAGGAGGACCTGAGTTCAAATCTGGCCTCAGACCAAACACTTGACACTTACTAGCTGTGTGACCCTGGGCAAGTCACTTAACCCCAATAGCCTAAAAAAAAAAAAAAGCCTAAAACTGTGGTGCCCCAAACCAAACCTAATACTCAAGATGTAGCCTACTTAGAGGAGGAAGACTCTTAGCTCCTTACTCTTGGAAGCTAAGCCTCTCCATGCAGCCCCAGATGACATCATGAGCTTCCTCTGACAATAATAAATACACCGTTGACTCATACGGCATCTGTAGTTAACCAAGATCCCCAGGTCTTTTTCAGACAAACCACTGTCTAACCACACTTGTCCCCATTCTGTACTTACAAAGTTGATTTTTTGAACCCAAGTTCAGAAGTTTTCATATATCTCTATGAAATTTCACATTCATTCATCACAATGTTGGAGCCTGTCAAGATCAAGGGTGTGCTGGAACAAGCTTAAACCGGCTCTCAAGAGCTGATTGTTAAATTTTCAGTGTGAGCATTTACACCTCAAAAATGGGCAAATACTCCAAATCAGGGCTTGATTTATCATTATGTTGATTGCCTAGACTTAAGGAGGCGATGGAGAAAATGTTAATAATTCAACATTGAAAATCAAGTAGTGCATATATTCTCTTTTTCAGAGAGCTGATTGTTAAACATTTACCAATATACCCTGGTCAAGCTCTTTTCACACTGTGACTTCCAGTGTATTAACTCCTGGAATGTGAAGTGGTCAGGGCACAGAATAAACACAGGATCAGGAATTGCAAATACACAGAAGAGTTATGAAGTCCAAAATGGTCCAGCTCAGGAGACACGTTTTCCCTAATGTAGCAATCATTCAAATTTATGATCAACAAGCACTCATTTAGTGCCTACTGTGTGCCTGGCATTTCACTAAGCTATTTGTAGAATGAAAATGCTGACACTTACATAGGATTTTAAGGGGTTTTTTTCTATATTGTAGCTCATCTGATCTTCACAACGACCATGTGAGCAGGTGCCATTATTATCCATGATTTACAGATGGCGACATGACTGAGAACTGAAGTGACTTGTCCAAGATCACACAGTTCATAAGAATCTGAGCTAGGCTTTGAAGCCAATGTCTCCTGGCCCCAAGGCTACTTGAATGAGCTGTCTGAAGAGGTGGTGAGCTCCCTGCCATGGAAGGTCTGCAAGCAGACATTCCCTCACTGCTTGTTGGGTTTCTTATAGTAGGGATTCTTTTCCCATATGGGTTGGACTAGCTGACTGCTGAGCTCCTTTCCAGCTCTCAAACTCTGTGATTCCATGTTACTGCTCCCTCTCCAGACCCACGCCATACCCATTGGTTCCTATGGTCCAATGATGGGTCTGCCCTCTAAGGACAGGCAGAACAAATCTAATCTCTCTTAGTTGAAAGGGCTCTGGATGTGGAGTCAGGAGACCTGAGTTCAAGTCCTGGCTTTGCCAAATACCGAAACCAAGTCGATTTCCTTCTCTGGGACTCAGTTTCCTCATCTGCAAAATGGGATGATTACTCCTTTTAAAAACTATGTGAATGCTAGCTAGTGGTAACCCTCCCACCCCTTAGCTCACAGGACTCTTGTGAGGACAAAGCTTCACACGCTGTAAAGCATCACAGTCCTTCCCTGGATGCCTTCAGGGTGGGGCCTTTCTCCACTGACAGCTGAGGTTCTTTGCCTGGCCTTTGTATAAGGGGAGCAGCAAAGGGTTGTATTAGACAAAGGGCTGGACTTTCATTTGAAAAGATCCGGGCCCATTTCTAACACCTGTTAACTGTCTGACTATAGTATCTTGATATCCCCCACGGACTCAGTTTTCCCATCTGTAGAATGGGAATAATAATGTCTGCGGTTTCTTCCACCACCCCCCCCCCCCCCGCTTACAGGGCTCTGATGAAGTTAAGGTGAGATAATGTTTGGATGACATTATAACAGCTTTAAACCACACCAAGACTTTTGGGACATATCGTATACATGTGAGTCGTTACTGCATCTTTTCTGTAAATCACAGAATCATAGATATAGAAGGGGCCTCAGAGGGCACCCAATCCATCCAACTTCCTCATTTTGAAGATGAGGAAACCAAGGGCCAGAGAGGCTGACTGCCCATACCCACCCAGGGTAAAGGATTCACCAAATGCTCTGGCGACCCTCCTGGGCTGCTTTTCAATATTCTGTGGCCCCCAGCTCAGACAGACCTTATCCATCTGCCATGCCTTCATCTCGGCACAAAGCAGGCCCACCAGGGCTATTCAGCCCATTCCACCTGAGACCCACCTCTGCCCAGCCCAGCACCTCTTCTCGAGAAATCGCTTCTTTCTCCCACTGGTCCAAGTCGGAGTTCTAAGTGGGCCAGACTACCCAAGGGGCACTCTCATTGGCTCACCAGATCCTGCTTCAATGCCCACCTCAGGCAGAGTTCAGATTCTCCCCCAGCCTGATCCCACGATTTCTCTAGGACTCCATCCCTTCTAAGCCCATCCTCTTCTCCTCTCTCCCGCCCTGTTTCACACTGCTCTCTCATCCCCCAGGGCAGGGAACTCCCCCTCCTCCCCACCATCCTGCTTTGTCTTTCCAATGAGAAAGGCACGGCCTTTCAAATGATCCACTCGAAGAGAGGGAAAAGATTATTATTATTATTATTATTATTATTATTATTATTATTAGTCAACTATTACTTATAGTTAGGGCTGCTAGGTGGTGCCTTGGTGCACAGAGTGCCAGGTCTGGAGTCAGGACGATCTGAGTTTAAATTTGTCCTGTGACCCCAAGCAAGTCACTTAACCCTGTTTACCTCAGTTTCCTCATCTGTAAAATGAGCTGAAGAAGGAAATAGCGAACTTACTACCTATGTGACCCCGAGCAAGTCACTTAACCCTGTTTACCTCAGTTTCCTCATCAGTAAAATGAGCTGGAGAAGAAACTAGCACACCACTGCAGCATCTTTGCCAAGAAAACCCCAAATGGGGTCATGAAGAGCTGGACATGACTGGACAACAACAGTGGAATTTTAAACCAGCTCTTCCAGATTCCAAATCTATCTTACTGCCCACCATGGTAGGTCACCTAGTCCAACCTCGATGTGAGCTGGGATCCCTCTGTAGCATCACTAAATGGTTTTCCTTCTGGGCTGCTTGAATATGTCCAATGATGGGGAGCTCACTATCTCGTGTAGTGAGCTCCCCATTTGACTTTTGGATGACTTTCATTGTTAGGAAGTTTTTCCTTATATAAAACTGAAATCTGCCACTCTCTGCATTGCTCCTAGTTCAATCCCCTTCCCACTCCAAATCCTTTTTTATTTTATTTATTTATTTATTTATTTATTTTTAGGCAATTGGGGTTAAGTGACTTGCCCAGGGTCACACAGCTAGTAAGTGTCAAGTGTTTGGTCTGAAGCCAGATTTGAACTCAGGTCCTCCTGACTTCAGGGCTAGTATTCTGTCCACTGCGCCACCTGGCTGCCCCCCTCCAAATCCTTTTGATGTAGGATCTTGCTAACTGTGTGGCATTGGCCAAGTTATTTCTTCCTCTGGGCCTCATCTGTCTGATGAAAGAGGTGGGACCAGACTGCCGATTTAATGCTGGAAGGGCCATCACAGTGCATTTAGTTCACCCTCTTAGTTTTATATTTAGGGAAACTGAGTCTCAGAGAGGCTGAGTGATTGCCCAAGGTCACACGGCTTGGGACAGAGCCCAGATTTGAGCCTAGGTCCAGCCCTGTCTCCCTAGAACCATGCTGCCTTCCCAAGGATCCCTCCGGCCTTCACCAGCTCTAGCTCCCATTCACTCGTTCCTTCCGACTCAGAATTGATCCCAGCCCAGGCCTCAGAGGGGAGGGTTTCTTGGGCCAGCCCCATCCTGAGGCTCCTCTGACTCCCTGACTTTTCTCCCTCTCCCTCTCCCCTCCCTTCCCCCCACACTTGAGCTGGGGTGCTCTAGGACCCAGCCCCCCTCCCAGGCTCAGCTGCCAGTGCCCCATTCCCCCCAGAGCTGGAGCCCAGGGGAGCAGGACAGGAAGACTTCAAAGGGGGCCCTGCTGCCTCCCCTGTCCTCCTGCGCCTCATTACTGAGATACCCGAGGCAGCAGCCAGAGCCCCTTTGAAGTCTGCTCACTGCCCAGCCTCCTCTCTCCCCCTCATCTTGGACTCACACACGGATGGCCCCACGCACACTCTCTCGTACACACATCCACCCTCGTGCACAAATCCAGACATACAGGCACTCACACATAAACACGGACATTTCATGCCCATCCACACGCGTAAACAAACATATACCCACATATGCTAATCTACAATCAGGAGGCTTTTCACTCCTGCCCCCAGGGATCTGGGCCTTTTCCCGGGCTGCTCCCCCTCCCCACTTCCCTGGCTTCTTTCAAGCCTCCACTCAAATCTCACCTTCTGCAGGAGGCCTTCCGGGACCCCCACCCACCACTGGTCCCTTTCTCTGAGCTCACCTCCAATTTACCCTGCCTGTATCTTCTACATAAATACTCTTGTCCTCCCCATTAGACTCTGAGCCTCTGGGAAGCAAGGACTGTCTTTTGCCTTTCTTTGTATCTTTAACACTTAGAACAGTTTCTGGCACACAGTAGGTGCATGATAAATGCTTGTTAACTGTCTAACAAGATATATAAAAAATAGTCCTAGCTTGCAATATTCAGTTCCACCCGAATCCACTAGAAATGGATTTTTTAAAACAAGAGTTATTCAAACATGCTCATAATGTATACATCATACAATTTACACCCTTACATATATACAAACTCACACATATCTCATATACATGTATTTATACACACACACATATAATACATATCACAGACTCTTGCACAAATATACCCATAGAAACACACACACACACACACACACACACACACACACACACACACACACACACACTCCCCAGCAAGGGGAAGGGGCTCTGTTATCATTTTCGTTGGTCCTGCCTTCTCAAACAGGGCCAATGACATCATGGGGCGAAGTCTTGACTTGAGAGTGAACTGGATTTAAGTGAGGCAGCCTCACTCCCTCCTCCAGAGTCATGTAAGACAAGAATGCAGATGTCCAGTGACGGCCCAGTGGAAGAGCTCTGTCATTTAGGCCAATAACACCTAGGAGAGCCAGACAGAGAGGAAGAAACCTTCAAAGGGAAATGGGGAGCATGGGTACAGAAGAGGGTTAGTGGGGCCTTAGAGCCATCTAGAGAGAGCACTAAGACCTTCAGACCGTCCTCAGGGGTCTCCAGGAGTCCCAGGTACATGCTGGCTGAGCCATGTGACCCACAGGGCCTGGCTTCCCTGCCCAGAGGGGCTGGGCCTGGCTGGAGAGACCCAGGGCATGGAGCAGTTTTGAGAATGATGGGTGGGACCTGACGGCTGGAGGAGCCCCTTGGCCCCTGCCTCAGTTTGAGGACACCAAGTGACTGTGGTTGACACTAGTTTTCACATCCCCCCCCGAAGAAAACTGTGGAGTAACCCCAGCTCCCAACCCTGTGCTGTGCAGAGATAGGGCACCCTTCTCAGTACTCAGTGGGGGAATGAGCAGTTATTGCTTTGGATGAGCTCATGGGCTGATCCAAGTACAGGTATTAACAAACTGATATCTTTGATGATGACCTAGAATCCTCAGGTAGGAGCCATTCAGCTTGGCCTGGGGCAGAAAAAAAGAGTTTCCCAGACACTTCCCAAGTGTTCCAGCAAAAACAGGATCAGGTGGAGTTAAGACACCTGGTCCTTTCCAGTTCCTCTACTTACTTGTATGATCTTGGAAAAATCACCTCCCTTCTCCAGGCCCCAGTTTTCTTCTCTGTAAAATGGGGATAATAAAACCTATTCCTCCTCTTTCGTGGGATTATTAGCCTCTTGTGAACACTGAAGCACTATAAAAATGTGAGCACTTATTAACCCAAGCAAAGAGACAGAAAAAGCCTGATTATTTCCCATCCCATGTGACCTAAAGGAAGCCAAGTGGCACTCAGGGCTTGGAGTCAGGAAGACTGATCTTCCTGAGTTCAAATCCAGCCTCAGACACAACTAGCTGTGTGCCCCTAGGCAGGTCACTTTGCCCTGTTTGCCTCAGTTTCCCCATCTGTAAAATAATCTGAAGAAGGAAATGGCAAACCACTCCAATATCTTTTACAGCTTTTCTATTCTTTCCAAAGTTCAAGTTCTAAGTCCCTTCTGACTGGCTAACAGTGCCCTCGCAGGAAGTAGCCTTAATGACATAAATTCACACTAATGTGTAAAGGACTGATTTTGCAGCCTTTCATGAGAGAGGGCCAGTTTAGATAGGAAACAGGGAAGAGAGCACTGTGCTCCTGACATAGGGAGAGGGAAGCAAGGGAGGGGAGGGGGAAAAACTGAATAAGCCAAAGCTTCCTGGCACATAGTAGGTGCTTATCAAATGTTTATTGACTGACTTTCTGTGCAGCCGCTTCCCAGATCTGATGAAAGAATATATAGGATTCTGGAAAGGACTTGGTGAATAAGGTCTAGCTGCTGCATGTTACATGGAACCAACACTTGGAGGGCAGGGGTAAGGCGATGGCCCAGAGGCAAGGACATGTTAAAAATGAATAGAGGGGGTTTCAAAAGGCTTAGCGTTATTTTAAGCTGCACTATTAACTTTTGGGAGACTTTGTAGCGCGAGAGCACTTGCTCCATGGAACAATGCTGCCACCTGGTGGTCAGATCTGGTAATGACCTTGCCATGGCCCCAGGAGGATGGGGGTGGAGGTAGTGGGCAGGGCAGGACATCCATAGAGCAGGCTTTCAGAATCATAGACCATTAGGAGAAGGATTGTCAGAACACAGAAAGTGCCAGTTGGAAGGAAGCGCTGGTCAAATGGGACAGTAGAAAGGGAACTTAGTTTGGGAGTCAGAGCTATTTCTGTTACTCCTTGTGTAATATTGGGCAAATCATTGAATCACCCTGGGCCTCGGTTTCCACAACTGTAAAATGGAGACTACATGCTGTCTAAGATCCCCTTCCTGCTCTAAATCTATAATCTGAGAGCACAGAACGTTAGAGCTAAGAGAAATCTTGGGAAGCATCTAGTCTGCGGGCCTTACTTTATAGAAAAGGAAACTGAGACCCAGAGAGGGTACAGAATTTGTCCAAAGTCACACAGCCGGTTAGTGTCGCAGCTGGCATTCAAACCCAGGCCTCTACATGCTCTTGTCACCATTCCATATTGCCAAACCTCAAGCCTTCCCTCCCAATTCTGACATCCCATGGTTCTGTCCCAGCAGCTGAGACCAAGGAAGTAAGAGGTGAGGACAGGCTGAGCTCAAACTGAAGTATGGAAGACAGGTTTCTGAGCCATCCGAAGGACTTTGTACGTGTTCAAGCCAGGAACATCAAAGCCTGGTGAGAGCCCCCTCTGGTCAAAGGGATAAAAGTTGAGGAGCTGGCCATGCTGAGTCTCCAAGGGAAGCCAGGCTGCCCCCAGGGGCAGGACACAGGGGAACTCTTTGTCCACAACCACCTGGAAGACCCGGCCCTGCAGGTGATGCAGCTTCAGGGTCTGGAACTTGGCTGGGATCAGCTTCTCCACTTGGGGTCCAAACTGCCGCATGCAAAGGACCCCTGAGGGCCCTAGGAGGATCTCATAGAAGGTAAGGTTGGCATAGGTGTAGAAGCCCAAGTAAGGGCCAGGGGTAGGCGGTGGTGCCAGGCTCCCCTCAACTTCCCGGAAGGCTATCTCCATGGCGGGGATGAGGATATCATACACTTGGGTCACCAGGTCCAGCCCAGGCGGACGGGGCCCAGCCATGAGCACAATGAAGCTGAGCTTCAGCTGAGGGACCAGGGAAAAGGTAGCCGCGTAGCCATCCAGGTCCCCGTCCTTCCGGACAATGCTATATCCCCGCTGGGCGTGGAATTCCCATGGTGTGCCTGTCTGGTTGGCAAAGTAGGTCCCAGGACAGGTGAGGAGAGGAGTCAGCATGGTCTTAAGCGTATCTGGTGCCAAGACACCCTGGGGGGCACTTCCAAGGAGCACCATTGCCAGCTTGGCCAAGTCAGCAGGTGTGGAATACATCTGACCAGAGGGGCGGTACCAGCCAAGGTCATAGAGTGGGGCTGGATGCCCACTGCCATAGAAGCCTGAAGCCATCCGGGCCTGCACCCAGGGCACAAGGTCAAAGCCTGTGTCCTCCATCCCCAGCCGATCCAGGATATTCTCAGACACCCACTGCTGGTAGTCCCCGTTGTTGGTGTGCCTGGCCAACACGTGGGCCAGCAGGGAGAAGGCCAGAGTGCTGTAATGACACCTGGAATAAGAGCAGAGACCTGCAATGTGGGCGCACAGGTCCAGATCCCTGGATGTGGCCCAGCTAGGGGACATCCTCACTCTGGAATCTCAGCCTTCTCCTCTGTAAAATGAGGGGCCTGGACTAGGTGGTCTCTTAGAGCCCAACCACTTCTGACATTCTCTTTTCTAGAGTCTCCCCCAGTTCTGACATTCTGTGTCCTAAAGGCCCTCCCAGTTCTGACATCCTGTGTTCTAAGGGTCTTCCCAGCTCTGACATGCTGTGTTCTAAGGGCCCTCCCAGCTCTGACATCCTGTGTCCTAAGGGCCCTCCCAGCTCTGACATCCTGTGTCCTAAGGGCCCTCCCAGCTCTGACATCCTGTGTTCTAAGGGCCCTCCCAGCTCTGACATCCTGTGTCCTAAGAGCTCTCCTCATTCTAACATTCAACGCTTTTCTCAAACAGAATTCCTCCAGGGGCCTGAGAAGGGCCCCAGCAGGCTCCCTGGCCCTGCTGGGAACAGCCTTCTCTCAGTGCAGGAACCTGAAGAGCTTCCCCAACCTGGTTCCAGGGTCAGCCACCAGGACGTCATCCTTCAGGAGAGCCAGGGCATCCTCTGTGCTTCCCCGCCACAGCAGGGTGGTTGAGCGGAGTCTCCTGGGTAGCCCTGCAAGAAAGGGAGGGAAGAGACAGCACCTGACCCAGTAGGGCGTGGTTGGAGTAGGGAAGGCTAAACGTCTTGTAGAGGGAGGATCAAAGGGCTGAGAGTTAGGAAAACTAGTCCCCAGTCCCATTCCCTTTTAGGAGTGCAGGGGGCGGGGGTTGGGGTGTTGCTAGGTGGCACAGCGAATAGAGCTCTGGCCTTGGAATCAGGAGGACCTGAGTTCAAATCCAGCCTCAGACACTTAACACTTACTAGCTGTGTGACCCTGGGCAAGTCACTTAACCCCAATTGCCTAAGCAAAAAAAAAAAAAAGGAGGAGCTCCAGGGAACTCGTCAGCAAGAATGTATATAAAGATGTGGGAAATAGAACATGGCCCATAAACAGATGTGTGGTTGAGTCATTTCAGTCGTGTCTGACTCTTCGTGATCCCATTTGGGGTTTTCTTGACAAAGATACTGGAGTAGTTTGACATTTCCTTCTCCAGTTTGTTTTACAGATGAGGAAACTGAGGCAAACAGGGTTAAATGACTTGCCCAGGGTCACATCGCTAGTAAGTGTCTGAGGCCGGATTTGAACTCAGGTCTTCCCAACTCCAGGCCTGGTGCTCTATCCACTGTAGCACCCAGCTGCCCCTACACACAGATGTAGAAAGCTATTATGAATTGAGAGCCTCACTCTTGAGCTACAAGGGGCCTCAGAGGTCATCTTACAGACAAAAGACTGAGCCCCAAAGAGACCAGTGCCGTGCCAAGGGTCACATAGAGAGTAGAGCAGAGGCAAAATTCGAACCCAGGTCCAAACCTGAACTCTCTCTCCACTGTACCATGTTTCATGGAGAAGATGGTATTGGGAGGAGCCTAAAAAAAGATAAGTAGGATTTCAAAAGGGAGAGATTAGGAGGAGGGGAAGAAGTAGTGAAGAGTGCACACTGGGTACAAAGAACAGCATGAACAAAAATATGAGTGTGGGTTCTCAGGACTGAATTTTCTGTATCAGATTCCCAGTTTACTTTATTTATGCTTTCTATCTATGACAGATTCTTACTGATGACCCCAACCACCTGTATTTATCAGCTTTGTATTTTTCAAAGCACTTTCTTATCCATTAATCACTTCATTTGATCCTCCCAATAACTCTATGAGGTAGGGGAATGAGGGAATAAGCATTTATTAATCACCTATTATTACTAAGTGCTCTACAAATATTACCTCACAGCATGCTAGGAGGTAGGTGCTATTATTATCCCCATTTTACAGTTGGGGAAACTGAGGCAGGCAGCAGGTAAGTGACTTGACCAGGGTCACACAACCGTAAGTGTCTGAGGCTGGATCTGACCTAAGGCCTTCATGACTTCAGGCATGGTGTTCCAACCACTGAGCCACCTAGCTGCCTAGCTTCATTTTTATTAAAATACTGTCTCTCCATCACCCTACTGGGTTTCCACAACCATCTCCGAGTTTATAGGTGCAGGGGATCTTCTCACCTGAAAGCTGACTCGCCATTCTTCGGAGCGTTACTGTCGTAGGTTTGAGGGGTGGGGCCCCCTTCTCCAGCCCATCCATCAGGCTTTCCCAGACGGGGCGCGGCCCTGCTCCAAGTGGGTTTTTGATCCTGAAGCCTTGGGCATAACGCTCAAGGGGGTCATCCAGGGACACTACTATGCCTTCCTCCCACAGACGGTACAGCATGAGCGTGGGGAAGATCTTGGAGATGCTGGCAATCCTGTCCAAGGGGCAGCAGCATTATTCCCCACGGCCCCGCCTCCCATCCTACCCACCAGGGGCCTAGAGGACACCAGGGCTGGGCTTGAAAGCACTGGAGGATCCACTTGAGAAAACTAAGGATGTTTGATCTGGCAAGGAGGACACTGGGAGCGAGGGCAGAGAAGTAATGAATTCTGTGTTCAAGTATTTGAGGAGCTGGCATGGGTTCAAGGGATTACTATTCTTCTTCTGGTCCAGAGAGTAGAACCAGGAGAAGTGGGTGAATGTTACAGGGTAACAAATTACAGGTGTATGTGAGAAAGAATTTTCTAACTATGTAAACTCTTTAGTAGTTGAATGGGCTGCTTTATAAGATAGAGTCACTGGTGTAGGACAGATTATGGAACCAAGGTGATCTCTAGGTGCCCTCCCAGCCCTGACATCCCATGTTCTAAGGGCTCTTCCGGCTCTGACAGCCTGTGTTCTAAGGGCCACTCCCAGATGTGACATTCTGGGTTCTAAGGTCCATTTCACCTCTGGTATTTTATGTCCTGGGTCTCTTCCAGCTTTAAGGTTCTATGTTCTAAGGACCCTTCCAGTTCATGCATTGTATGTTCTAAAGTCACTTTCATCTCCAAGATTCTATGTTCTAAGGTATCTTCCAGTTCTAGCTTTCTTTATTCTTGAACTATGTTGTAATCTCAGTTTCCTCCCTGGTGTTTTGTGTCTATGACTTGATAGTGACTCTGAAAGTTATCAGATTATTGCAGTACTTAGGAATAAGACAAACAGGAGAATTAGGGTTCTCTGATTCTAGAGAAGGGGAAGATCCTAACTGCTGTCAGATCTCTGAAGGTCTGCTATACAGAGAACTGGTGTTCTTTCCACTATATCACATGCTTCCCAGGTACAGGCTAAAATGACAAGATTAGTGATTCAAGCTAAACCTCAGGTGCCGACGGGAAGAACATTGGATTGGGAGCCAGAGGACCCAGGTTCAAATCCTGACTCTGCCACTTAGTATAATCTTAGAAAAGTTACTTAACCTCTCTGGGCCTCAGTGTCCTCATCTGTAAAGTGCTGAAGGTGACTCAGATGCCCTTCTAGCCCTGGATCTACAACCCCAAGTTATGTCTCTTATTCAGGCCTCAGTTTCCTCATCTGTAAAATGAGAAGATTGGACCAGCTGGTCTCTAAGGTGAGTTTTAACTCTCAATGCTCTTACAGTAGGGAAGGGGGGCCTGCAGCCCATCTTGTTTCAGAAGTTTGTGGCCAAGACTCAAGGCCTGCTGCTAACATTCCCTTCTTTCCCTGCCAGCTTCCCCGTTTCCTACCCCCTACTCTCCCACACACTCAGTGCAAGGCCTCAAATCTGTCACGCTCACCGGTAGATGGTATATTCGCTGGGGGGCCCTGAGGCCCTGTCTGAGCCATTCCTCCTGCCAAAGTTCCCAGTCCACAGCACAGTGTCATTGTAAATCACCACAGCAGACATGGCCTTGAGGCCCGAGGCAGTTTGCCGCAGAATTTTGTCCACCTTGTGGGGAGCAGAGAGGCAGCCTTGGAGGAGCTGAATTCCCGTAGGCCGTGGCCTGACCCACCACACAGTCCTCCGTCTTCAGAACACTCTCTTCCACATGGGGCCCCTCCACCCTCAGCTCCAGCTTCCCCCACACTGCACATACCGTTCCCCTGAATTTCTTGACCAAACCACTGTTTCCCTGTCTCCACACTGAACTCCCTCCCCATCTTCCAGAAGTGAAACCCCTCTGACCTAACAGAATCCCCCTTTGTAAAAAAGAAGTAGTAGAGATTGGCCGTGTCTGCCAATGTACGCCTCATCCCGTACCCGTAGTCCCCCACTTCTCTAGCATGCTTGATCATCTGGGTTCTGACATGTTTCAGTCCTATCTGTTTTTGTGGTCACTGTATACGTTGTTCCCCCTGGCTTACACGGACCTTCTCCAGGGCCTCCTTCAACACAGGGAGGGGATGCTCTAGGGGCACGGGTTCTGGATAACGGGGACACATCCTCACAGTTTCTGAGGTCACTTCCATGACAGAGGCACCTACAGAGAAGAATAACAAATATGGCACCAAACAGTTCCCAAAGGATTTTCTTCCCAGCAACACTCCAAGGTAGTTGGTGTGAGTGCTGTTATCCCCATTTTACAGAAGAAAAAACTGAGTCCCAGGGTGACTGGCTCCAAGGCACATAGCTAGTAAAAAGCAGAGGCAAGGACATATAGGCCTCCTGATTCCCAGTATCAGGCCTTTCTAAAATACCTCCCTGCCTAGACAATGAATGAGGTCATTCACTGGGAGGGCCAGAGGGCCCGCCAGTCAGTCAGCAAACATCTATCAAGGCACTTGCTGTGTGCCAAGCACTGTGCTGAGCACTAGAGATACAAAGAAGTCCCTAGGGCTACTGGTGAGAGCAATGGAATTGGAATCAGCAGCCAGGCTTCCAATCCCAGCTCCCCCCATTGGGGTTCCTTAAGTATAGGATTAATCTTTCATTTTTGTCTTCATTATCTCCAGCTCTTAGCACATAAATAAAAGTTGGTTGATGGATTAACTGAGTGATTTTGGCCAAGTCTGAACCTCAGTTTTCTCATCTGTAAAATGGGACAAATGATACTTGTACAACCTTCCTGCCTCCCAGTGGGGTTGTGAGAATAGCCCTTTGTAAGTTGCAGAGAGATATAGTTATTATTGCCGACTACCTGCCTTGGCATTAATGGGAACTGAATGATTATGATAATACCATTTAGATAGCCCTTAAGGAAAGGGGCTGGGTCCAGGATCTCATTGGTAGAGTGAACCCCCTGGTGACTTCTCTATCAATGCACATGTGTATGAGCTTTAGATTTGCGGGAGGGGATATCAGGTGTGAAAGTCACTACCTACCTATTGCTTCCTGTGTCAATAGGAGCAGTGGATTGGGTGAGAGAAAGTAGGGGATTCCTTTAAGAGCCATAATCTGAATGTGTAACTAGAATGGTGCCACTGGGGCTTTGGCCTGAGGTGCTGAAATTCAAGGGACATTAACAACAAATGCAGTCACCTAAGGGTGTAGAAACAACTCTATTTGGTATATACCCAGCAGGAATAATTGGTTAAAATAGGAAGCTACCAGGTAGAATGTTCCCTCTTCCCTACACCCCCATCAGCAGCCAATCACAGAATTCTCAGTAAGCTCCTCCCCAGTCCAATCCCTCCCCACCAGTGGCCTTCCAGCAGTGGCCCCCTTGGACCCAAAGGTCTCTGCTGCAACTGCATCACTCCCCACTCCCCCGAGTGAAATGAAGGTTCATTTTGTGCCATGTGCCCAAAGTACAAAAATTGCTAATAATGCGTTGGGGAACATGGGATAATAGAGATTTCTATCTGGACTGAATCTCTGAGATCCTTTGGTCCAAATTCCTCAATTTACAGATCAGGAAACTGAGGTCCAGAGAGCAACTTGCCCAAGTTCATATAACAAATACCTGAGTCAGAATTTGAACTCAGTACCTGTGACTCAAATCCAGGACTGTTTCCACTCCACTCTCTGCAAGTGGAGGGGTGGGGAGGTGGGAATAGGTGCTCCTAGAACTCTAAGGTGTGACAAAAGAATGGACAGGCAGATTCCCACACTCACCGAGCCCTGCCTTCCGGAGGTGGTACTGCCACAGAAAGCAGCCGATCATAGCCACCGACAGGAGGAAGAAGAAGCCGGCCAGTGCTGGAGCACACCTTCCCTTCACCTTGGGCAGTGTCAGCCCTGGACAGATCTACAGCACATACACACATGTGCACACACAAAATACAGCTGGTAGAATTCCAAGAAAGGAAAAATGAGACACCCAGGGGAGTGAATGGGACACTCTCAGAGGCCATCAGGTCCAAACCTTTGTTTTACAGATGGAGAAACTGAGGCACAGAGAGGACATCTAACTTATCAAGGTCACACAGCAAGGCAATGGTGGAGAGGACAAGGAGCTAGCTCTCCTGAGGCACTTGCCACTATCGCCCTATGTCTTCAGCCTTAATCTCCTTCTGACCTCCCCTGCTACGCTTACACTTCTTGAGTGATGCCCATGTCACCCCAGTTAGTAAGAAAAGGAAGTGGGATGCTGGGGTGGGCATTCTTGGGAGTGTGCACCAGGTGTGTTTTCCCTCGGGATGAGAGTCCAGATGCCACTGATTTCGCTTTGTGCTCTAATGTCTCATGGGGGTGAACTGGAAAACAACTAGAATGAATTAGAACCATAGAAGGGTAGAATGTCAGAGCTGGGAGGGGCCTTAGAACACAGAATGTCAGAGCTGGGAGGGCTCTTAGAGCACAGGATGGCAGATCTGGGGGGGGGACCTGAGAACACAGGATGTCAGCGCTGGGAGGGCCCTTAGAACACAGGATGTCAGAGCTGGGAGAGACCCTGGAGGTTAATGAATCCAATGTTACCACTATCCCCATGTTACAGATAAGCCAATTTAATTCCTTAGAAGTGACCTGCCTTGCCCAGAGTCATGTGGCCAGTTCATGGCAGAGCAAACACTAGAACCCAAGTAGGTTGATTTCCACTGCCAAGTTCCTTCCACCTCCACCACACTGAATCCTCTGTCAACTTCTAGATGGCTGGGGTACAGTACACATGGAATGGCATACAGGCTGCCCACCCTACCTCTAACCTTGCTCTCAAGACAGTGAAAAGCCATAAGGCTGATGTGGGAGCCCGTAATAGAGAACAGCAGCAGCCCAAGCCTTGCCCATAAGCTGCCTGGAACCAGCCAAGCCGGCTCAGGGGGGTTGCCCGAGCCCAGCTAGGCCACATCTCTTCCCCCAGGATCCTGGATCCCAGAGCCTCTAGATGAAATGAGACATTGCTGTGTATTAGACACCAGTCAGGGCTATCACAGAAACTCGGTTGGTAGATGAGGAGGAGGAGGAGGAGGAGGAGGGGCAACATGAGGCTGGTGCTTTTCCTCCATCTTGAAGCAGGAGTAGGTCACCCCAAATCAATCAGCCCTGATGTCCTGCCAAGGATCACCCTCATCTCCTGCCCTCAGCTGATCCCTGGCATCAGGCTCTAACCCCAGGATTTGTTCCAATAATCTCTCTCTTGAGGGAATGGGTCTTTATCTCTAATCTGCCAGCTGCATCCTCTCTAGCCTCTAGCCTTGTTCCTTCTTAGGATGCGAAAAATGGAAGTGATTTTCAGACTCTGGAAACCTTTCCCCTCCCTTCTCAATTGTGGCTCTGCACTTAAGGGACCAAGGAGACCTTCCTAGGCTTAGTATGACATCCCCCACCAGCCCCATTCTGTTGTCAAACCCTACAAACCCCACACCTCTTTCCGCAAGAAGGCTCCCAGAAAGTAAGTATGGTCCTTTCTCTATCACCTTCTATCCAATACTTGGAGTAAACACTGAGTGAACAGATCATCTCTAAGGCCCCTTCCAGCTCTGACATTCTGTTATCTTAGGCCCTCCCGGCCCTGACATTCTGGGTTCTAAGGCCCCTTCCAGATCTGACATCCTGTATTCTAAATGCCCTCTTAGCCTTGACATTCTGGGTTCTAAGGCCTTCCCAGCTCTGTGTGAAAGTGGGAACTGAATTTTATGCTGGAAAGGAGTTTAGAATATATCCTAATTCTACTTCTAACTACTTGGAAGGGTAGCTGGGGGGGGGCTTAGGGGTTGGTGTGAGACTTCCTTCAAATGAGCTCCTTACCTGGGGCTTCAACCCAGCCATGGATTCAAAGAAAGCTCTCCGTCCTTACAGGGACTCAGCACCAGATTCTGGGATACCCTGTGAGCAGGGAAACTGAGTCAGGAAAAGAGAGGGACCTAAGAGATTGGGAAGGAGGTGGCAACAATGAAGAAATGAGGGAGCCTCAGGCGGTGGGGGAGAGAGGCAGGAAATGGTGTCAGTTCAGGAAATGGAGGGTTCGGACAGGGCAGAAAGGGAGACTCAGCGGGATAGAGCTAAGGAGGAAGACAGGACTGAGACTGAGGAGGAGGGACCATGGACAGAGCAGTGATAGTGTCTAACAGAGTGGGGCATAAGGACAGAGAAAGGAAAAGACAAAACGAGTTCCCACATTTCTGTTCTGTATTAGCCCATAGGATTAGGGGAGAGTCTCAGAAGCCCTCTGGCTTGCCTTTAATCCCCATAACTTCCCCCCATTCTCCAGCCCCTTCCCGGATCCCCAGTAGACCCTTAGAATCAGCCCTTCCCCCAATTCTAAGGCCAAAGCCCCAACTAGCCCCCAAAACCCAAATGAAAATTCACCCATTCCCAAAAGGTCTCCAGAGGCAGAGAAAAGGACAGCTGAAGCTTGCACAAGGCTCCCGCCAGGACGAAGCCCTCACGTCCCTGCTCTTTTTCTTCTGGAAACCAAACTGCTTTATCACCCTGTGGCCCCTAGCACCAGCCCTCTGGTAGGGGCAGAAATGGCTTCCCAAGGCATTCATCCATCTGGCTACCCAGCTGTCCAATCCCTGACAGGCAGATTAGTCCTGATGTGAGGGTGAGGGTGGAGAGGAGTGAGGAGCATCTGTCCAGGGCAGTGCCAATGGGAGCTCCGAGGTCGGCTGGAGGCTGGGGGGGGGGGGGCTGGCAGGCAGGAACACAGCTCAGTAATTTCTCTTAGATCAGGAATGAAAGGATGCTGGCATGTTGCTCTGGTCCCTAATTCAAGACAGTGTTGTATAATGGAAAGAGTCCTAGATTTGCAATCAAAAGACATGGCTTTGCTTGCTCACTGTCTGTGTGATCTTAACCAAATCACCTGACCCCTGGGGGCCTCAGTTTCCTCATCTGCAAAACAAGGGACTCAGATTCTAAGGGCCATTGCAGTTTTCAAAGTCTATAGTCCCTAGGGTCACACAGCTAATAAATGTCTGAAGCCAGATTTGAACTCAGGAGAAGGAGTCTTCCTGACCCCAGGCCCAGGGCTCTATTCACTGTGCCACCTAGCGGCCAGATCAATACACTAATCCAAGACAATTCTGAAGCACTCGTGATAAAAAAAAATGCTATCTACCTCTAGAAGGAGAATTAATGTACTGAGTGCAAATTGAAGTTTAATTTTTTCACTTTATTTTTCTTGCTTTTTTTTGCAACATAGCTAATATGGAGATATGTTTTGCATGATTTTATATATGTTAATTGATATATTGTTTGCCTTTTCAATGGGTGGGGGAGGGGCTAAATGAGGGAGAGAATTTGGAACTCAAAAAAATTTTAAATGAATGTTAGAAAGAAATTTTAAAAAGGGGGGGCAAGTAGGTAGCACATTGGAAAGAGCACCAGGCCTGGAGTCAGGAGGATCTGAGTTCAAATTTGGCCTCAGACACTTACTAGCTACATGACCCTGGTCAAGTCTACATGACCCTGGTCAAGTCACTTAACTCTGACTGCCTAAAAAAAGAAATAAAAAATAATTTTTAAAAAACAGGCAGCAAGAGTTGGGGCAGAGCTGTAGGAAAGAAATTAAACCTGGGCTGGTAGCTGTCAGAGCAGTCAAAGATGTCCAAAGTAAAAAGAAGCAGGAAAGCTCCTCTAGATGGCTGGGAGCTAATCAAACCAACCCTGGGTGAATTGGATCAGAAGATGACAGAGGCTGAAACTGAACCTCAGGAAGAAAAGAGGAAAATGAAATCCCTCTGGCCAATCTTCAGGATTCATCACCAGGAATATACGTATTTATATGTGTGTGTATGTATGTATATGCATAATATTTATGTTTATTTATATTATATATATCCTCTTTTTTTAAGAGGAAAGACATAAGGAGAGAATTGTGTGAGCCCTGAATTAAAGGTTATGCAGATCAGAGCTTGACTGCTGAATGGCAAAAACAAAGTTATGAAGATCTGTGCAGCCTTCACTGCCTCCAGACTCAGGATACCAGCTTTGGAACCAATTGTACATGTAAGATTCCAAAAAGCAAGTCAGGAGGGGGCCCTGTGGCTGCTGGTGCGTAGGTCTTAGTCTGGGCCCCCGTATCTCACTTCTGGCTTATCTTTATTGTTCATCTCGATGAGTGGCTGTTAAAGTAAAGATTTTTCCCAGAATAACTCTTGTTCTCCAAAGCTACAGCCTGCAATTGGAATATGTCTACGAATGAAAGACTGTGTTAATTGTAATTATCTGTGATTTTAAAATAAAACCTTTAACCATTAAAAAAATGGTCATATCAAGGAGGCTGGCCCTTCCATCCTTCAATCTATAATCCCACAACACTATAAGCTTTTGGGGAGCTGCATGGGCTTTCAGATGCCCCCTGACACAGGTATAGTCAAATGCCAACGTCCTTACAGCAATAAGAGGTGGCTACATCATAACATAACACAGCTTTTGAAGAATCAAAGCCATGGGTGAACCAAGGGAAGCACAGAGATGTCCAGTGGACATAAGTAGTGGACATCCTCATTGATGAGTTACCTTCAAGAACTGGGATGAAATGTTGCATCCAGGAAATTGATTGAGGACAGAGAGGGGCCAGTCATCTATTAAAGGGTCTAGGTGGTGCAATATATAGAGCTCTGGGCCTGCAGTCAGGAAGACCTGGGTTCAAATCCAGCCTCAGGCACTTAATAGCTGTGTGACCCTGAGCAAGTCACTTGACCTCTGTCTGCCTCAGTTTCTTTAACTATAAAATTAGAATAATAATAATAGCACCTTCTTCACAAGGTTGCTGTGAGAGTCAAACGAGATAATGTATGCTTTGCTAACCTGAAGGTTAGCATACAGTATGTGCATATATGAATGAGTGTCACCAGACTGTATGCTCCATAAGGACAGAAATTCCATTTTTGCATGGACTAGGCAAAGAAGTCAAATTGCCCAAGTTAAAATCTGGGTCCTGATGCCAGCTACCTGACCTTATGCAGAAGCTCCACTCTGAGACCTTGTTCCCACCCTTGTAAAATGGGGATTTTTCACATTAACACTAGCCAAATCACGATTGTTTTGAGGCAAAGCCTTTGTAAACTTCAGAAAGGATTCTATAAATGTATGCCTTTATTGTCATTACAAGTGGCTGATAATCTTCCATGTTGCTTGGTTGGTTGACTCTGAGATGCTTTCTCAGAGATCAAGAGAAAGACCTAGCCTGGGAGAAGAGAGAAATTGATCCAGCACATGGATCCTGAGCTGAGAAAGGGAGTCTATCCTTGGGCGCTCACTTCATGTTTGGGTCCAAAATCACTGCCCTGTCTCCACCCTTTCCTAGCTGGACTCCTCCTCTGGGAGCCCCAGACATTGCATCTCATGTCCCAGCCTTGACAAGCACAATAATCTCTTTTCAGGTAAGAGACAGCCCCCATCCCCAGACACAGAGGTCTTGAAACCAACTAGAAGTGAGCCTATCCAGAAATGAGGTGAGACAAACTCAGAGCATCATGAGGAAATTCGGCCACAAGGTGGCGATAGAAGCTCAGATAAAATTACCTTCTGTTGCCTGAGGTTCTCTGCTAGGAGGCGTCTTCTAGTCTACCTCCCATCCCTTACCTTCCCAGCTCCAGTATGGCATGGATGATGGTGCAATGGCAACCATTTCATGCCTGCCTCCTTTTAATCCTTTCATTTCTAATTCCTTTTCTCCCTTGTGTTTCTCTGTCTTCTTCCCTTTTCTTTCCCACCTCCCTACCTTCTTTTATTTTCCCCTCAATTTGAAGCCTGATCTTTGGGGGAAACACAATCTCATAAAACCTGAGCTTGATGGTGGACTGTTGTCAAAGTGTTTCTCTCTAGGTTTGTGTTCTTGTGTACAAAAAATAGCTTCCAAAGACCTTTTGGGATCCATTCATTTCTGTAATATACTAATTGGTCTACCCAAAAAAGGAAAAAAAAAAACAAACAGGAGAATGTTAGAATTAGAAGAAACTCCAAAATGTCAGAACCAGAATTTACCTTAGAATGTGGAATGTCAGAATTAATATTATGATCTTGGAACACAGACTGTTAGTGTTGAGATGGGTCATAGAACATGAAATCTCAAGAGCTGGAAGGGACCTGAGAACCTGGAATGTCAGGAGGGACCTTAGAAAGTAGAACATGAGGACTAAAAGAGACCTTAGAATGTGAATATCAGAACTTCCATGGATTTTGGAACACAGACCATTAGAACTAAGAGAGTTCTTAGAACAGAAACATGCCAGAATTGAATGGGACCTTCGATTATAGAATGTCAAAACTAAGAGGAACCTTAGAACTCAGAATGAACTTGATCACAATTGCACATCTGTGTAGCATTTGGTGGATAGCTAAGTGGTGCAGTAGATAGAGCACCAAGCCTGGAGTCCAGAAATTCTGAGTTTAAATCCAACTGTGTGACCCTGGACAAGTCACTTAACCCCTATTTGCCTCAGTTCCTCATCTGTAAAATAAGGACAGTTTAGAGAAGGAAATGACAAACCATTCCTGTATCTTTGCCAAGAAAACCCCTTTGTTTGCCCATGGGGTCCTGTAGAGTCAGACACGAGTGAGCAAGTATAGCATTTGTTAAAAAGTGTGCTAATGTCCATTAGCTCATTTAATAGGATGTTAACATAGGAAGTTCAGCCCTTTAATTTTACCAATGAAGAGAAGGTCTGAATGGTTGTGATTCCCCTGGGATTCCCAAGGAAAAGACAATGAGGGAGGTTCTCCCTCCTGATTTTTCAGTACCCACAACTTCCCTGACCATCCCAACCCATGACTTCCTCTTTCACTCCTCTTTGGATTGTTATAGCTGTTAATTATCGATCCCACTCATTGGGCACTTAATATGTATTTTCTTTTTATTTATCTTCCTTTGTGTATGTTTGTATGTATGCTTATGTGTGTGTATGTGCATGCATAGTTGTGTGTCGGTTGTGGATATGGGGGCATGGTATGTGGGTGGGGGAGCATGTCCTGTGTCCTCAACCAGACTGTGAGGTCCTTGAGAGCGAGGGCTATGTCTTCTATCTCTTTGTATTGCCATAGTACTTTGCACATAGTAAGGGATCAGTAAATATCTCCTGTTCTGTGAGCAAGAGAACTACATAGACAAGTAGGAGTTAATACTCAGGAATGAAAGGTCTGAATCTCTCCAAGAATCACTGAGAGGCACTCTGATGCGGTGGATAGAGAGCCAGAGAGACCTGGGTTCCAATTCCTCCTCTAGCACTTAGTTGTGTGACCACGGGCAAGTCACTTAACCTCTGGGAACCTGCCACGAGCTGGGACTGACTTGGTCTCCTAGCAGTCTTAGGCACAACAGTAGAAAAGAAATGAATTCAAAGTTCATTCAAAACTTAACACATTATCCACATCAAAGGAAAGTTATTCAACGAGGTTATTCAGTGAAGACAGCTTTTGGATTCAATTGACCCTGGCTTCCCACTTTTGTTCATGCCGTCAGGCCATGGTCAGAAGCCTGAGGAAGGGAGCTAGAGCTCCTTTGTATCTTGGGACTGAACCAACCCTCTTAGCCAATCAAGTCTCAAGGAAAGTCTCAATACCCATGTAGGAAAATAACTAGCTTCACCTTTAAGTGGTAGGCCCAAAGGAAAAGCTAAGGTAGCCACCATGGTGGGTCCCAAAGAGATGCCACTCCTTTTACAGAGCTGCGGTAAAATGAGGATGATAATGGCAGCAGTACCTATATCACATGGTTGCACTGAGGCTCAAATGGGATAACATACAGGATGTCTCCTCCATTAAATTGTAAGCTCCGTGAGGGCAGGGACTGCCTTTTGCTCTTTTTGTATCCCTGTTGCTTAGCACAGTGCCTGGTACTTACTTAGTAAACATTTGATAAATGTTGATTGATTGATTGGTGTCCCAAAAGTCTGAATCATTAGAACTTGAAATGGTCCTGGGACTTTTGGAATATCTTGTATGTAGCTCTTTGTATACTTTTAAGCACTTTGTTATTGTTCAATTGTGTCCCACTTTTCATGATCCCATAGACCATACTATCCATGGTGTTTTCTTAGCAAAAAATGCTGGAATGGTTTGCCATTTCCTTCTCCAGCAGATTAAGTCAAACAAGGGTTAAGTGACTTGTCCAAGGTCACATATCTAGTGACTGGGGCAGGATTTGAACTCAGGTCTTCCTGACTCCAGGGACTGCACTGTATCCATTGGTCCATCAAGCATTTGCTTTTAATCACTGGACAAATGTAAATTACCATGGATATCAAAATTGGAAAAGGCCTCAAAGGACATCTATAACAGCCCATAGCTAAGCAGGAATGCCATCTAAACCCCATCAATGGCCCTCCAGCCCCTTGGTCAAATCCTAGAGAATTAGTTCTTGGCTCTGGTTTTTATCTTCTCTCATTCTCCACCCCTTCCCATTCTCCACCTCCCTCTGCCTTAGTGTCCAAGTGGTTGCTTCTCTTTCCTTTCACTGTTAATTAGTTGTTTCTACTTGGAACAACCCTCTTCCTTGCCCCAAGCTTGTTTTCCCCAACCTCTGAAATGAAAGGTTTGAACCAGGTGACCTCTAAGTTCTTTTCCAGCCCTGCAGCTGTTATGAGTCTACCTACACAAGATGTCTCCAATTATTTCCCTCCTTTCTGTTGCCATGGCCACCATGCTAATCCAAACCTTTGCTACCCTTCATCAGGATGTTAACAATAACCTGCTTCCAATCCCTCACTCCATGATTCAGGCAACTGTCAGAATAGTCCTCTGGAGGCACGGTTCTGACCATGCTGCTCCCCTCCTTGCTAGACAATGCTTCCACGCTGTCTAGCAAATAAAGTCAAAGCTCATTCATCAAACATTTCAGACTCCCCAAACCTCCAAAATCAAAATCTCCAACCCACCTTTTCCTCCCTGAACTCTCAGAGCTGTTCCGGAAATATTCTATACCCCCACTGATTCTTTAAAGCTCAACTCAGGTGCCATTTTGTTCAGGAAGCCTTCTCTCCCCTCCTCAGTCAGGAATTACCTATTCCTCTTCAGTCCTCACATAGCACCTTGTCTACACCTCTCCTCTGCCCTTTCTTAGTTGGAGGTTGGGTTGAAACGCTTCCCACTGACACTTCTCCCTCAGATTTCCAGTGAGGAGGGAAGGGGACCCCCTCCCCTTCCCTTCCCTTCCTCAGCAGCAGCTATAGTGACTCATGCATGTAACAGTGGGTACAGATGCTTTCCTAGATGAGTCTGAGACTGGATCTCAAGGCCCTGGCTGATTCCTCTGCTTTGTGCTTCTTTCCCCGAGTACTGGTGACTGGACAGATGCTAAGATGGATGGTTCTAGCCTTGGTGTCTACCTCAGAAGCTCAAAGAGATTCTGGATCCTTACTGGGCACACAGAGTAGCTATTTAAACTGAAAACATCCCATTAATATCAATGTTCAGTCACCTCAGCTTAGGGAAAGAGTCATAAAACATGGGGCAGCTAGGTGGCACAGTGGATAGAGCACTGGCCCTGAAGTCAGGAGGAACTGAGTTCAAATCCAGCCTCAGACCAAACACTTGACACTTATCAGCTGTGTGACCCTGGGCAAGTCACTTAACCCCAATTGCCTAAAAAAACAAAACAAAACAAAAAAGAATCATAAAACAGAAGAGGCAGCCAGGGACTTGAGTTCAGGGGGTGCTGGAGCCAACTCAAAGAGGTCCATGACAGCTGACTGTTAAATTTTCAGTGCGAACATTTACAGCTTGGAAATTAGGGAGTGCTATATAACAATGCTTTTTTTTTTTATCAAATCAAAACAAAATCATTGTTTTTTTGATCATCTAGACTTCAGCGATCAAGAAAATATGAATAATGCAGATTAAATTAAAAAGTGTGTTGGGCTTAATTTTTTTTTCAGAGATCTGATTCTTAAACATTTACCAGCACATCTGTGCTTGAGATAGTTTCAAGTTCTTCTAGACCAGTGCATGTCTTCACCATGCAGTCACCATTGCTGCTGAGGAAGAGGAAGGGAAGAGAGATACCCTCCCCACTTTGCTAGAAATCTAAGGGGGAGGCTTCCTGAGTTCCTACAAAGAAACGACCTCAAAAGAAAACAAAAGTTGGGGGCAGCTCGGTGGTGGAGTGGATAGAGCAGTGACCCTGGATTCAGGAGGACCTGAGTTCAAATCCGGCCTCAGACACTTGACACTTACTAGCTGTGTGAACCTGGGCAAGCCATTGGCTAGCAAAAAAAAAGAAAGAAAACAAAAGTTATCTTGCCTCACTCGTGGCCTACAGAGTTGGAACCTCTTCCTCGCTCAGTCATCAGTCACTACTGATACATCCTTATCCCTCTCCCTCCCCGTCTTCTAGTCACAGGTACCAGGAGAGCACCTTCTCTAGCAAGAGACCAGAGCTCTTGTGTCACCATGGGCCCAACTTCGTGAGGACAACTCCAACACACACCTACGCTTTACTCATCAAGAATGGTACCCAACAGTGTAAGAGAAAACCTGGTTCATAGTCTGGAGAACTGGGTTTAAATATTGGCTCCAACGTTAGCTTAGAGGAGTCAGAAAATCGTAGAATTTCAGAGGTGGAAGGAGCCTCAGCAGCCATCTGGACTAAACCGCAGCTGAAAAATGAGTCCCATTGATCACCTACATGATGAGTCGTCATCCTACCTTTGTGCAGTCGATGGACTCTTTATACACCGGGATCCAAGACCCTCTTCATGATGAGAGGTCATCCAGCCTTCGTTTGGAACGGAATAGACTCTTTATACACTGGGATCCAAGACCCTCTTCATGATGAGAGGTCATCCAGCCTTCGTTTGGAATGGAATAGACTCTTTATACACTGGGATCCAAGACCCTCTTCATGATGAGAGGTCATCCAGCCTTCGTTTGGAACGGAATAGACTCTTTATACACTGGGATCCAAGACCCTCTTCATGATGAGAGGTCATCCAGCCTTTGTTTGGAATGGAATGGACTCTTTATACACTGGGATCCAAGACCCTCTTCATGATGAGAGGTCATCTAGCCTTCATTTGGAATGGAATAGACTCTTTATACACTGGGATCCAAGACCCTTCTCTCACTCTCCGGAGTTCCTTCCTGTTCCCCTCCCCTCAATGCTTTCCTTGAGCGTCAATGAGAAGGTATAGGCTGTGTTCTCAATGTCTTGTAGCCACCCTCTTTTCTTAAAATTCCTACATTGCCTCAAAACCTTAGAACTGGACAGGATCTTAGAGGTCATCTAAAGTCAGCCCCCTCATCTGAAGGATGAGAACATTGAGGCCCAGAGTCTGAGGTCATCATAACTGGTTAAGCCAGGACCATATTCTCCCATAGATCTTCCACAAAGGATTCTATTGAGCCGGACACTTTTCTCTAGGTCTTATATTTTGTGCACAACAGTAGAGAATTTGGTCCATCCAAAATTAGAATTTGTGGGACGTTTGGAAAAAGTTTTTGTTTTCAATTGATAACTTTTGTTTTCATATAGGTTTCATTCCTGTGTGTGTGTGTGTGTGTGTGTGTGTGTGTGTGTGTGTACGCGCGCCCTCCATGCACACTTGCTTACATGTCCTACCTAGCAAATCATTTGTTGTAACAAAGAATAAAAAAGCAAGGGTGGGAGAGAGAACACATCAGGAAAACTAACGAACATATCACTTGAGTCTGACAATACATACTCACTGTCCCCCACCTCTACAAAGAAGGGAAGCAGGTACATGTTTTCATCACTTCTCTGGAGTCAAATTTTTATTTTGTAAACTTCAAACTTTAATTTCTATGGTCTTTTAACTGTGCAATACTACCTCATATTCCCAAACTCTTCTGGAAAAAGAAAGGTCTCTTTAGCACCAGAGATATTAATGAGCAGGAATGGTCTGAAGTTATGATGAGGAAAAAAAATACATACATATGTGTGTGTGTGTGTACATACACACATATTATCCATATAACTGTATGTACATATAGATATAGATATACCTTCCTTCAGTAAGACTTATTAGCTTTCAGAATTTCACTAGATAATCTCTTCTCCACAGAGATATCACAGGATTTATCACTGAAAGACGTCTCAGAGGCTACTCAGTCAATCCCCTAATTTTTCCAAAACAGGAGAAAACTGAGCATCAGAGAAATTTAGTGACTTGACCAAGATCATTCAAATAGAAAGTGTCAGTATCAGCTAGGAGTGGTGCCCCCTGCCCCACGTCCCTGTTCCAGGACAGGCTCAGGCTGGTGGGTCTCTTGACCTCAGGAGCTCTAAGCTGCAGTTGGGCCAAAGTCAATCAGATGTCTGCATTAAGTCTAGTGTCAACACCATGAGCCCCCAGAAATGAGGTCACTCAGCTTCCTGTGGAGGGACAAACCATTCCAGATCAGAAAAAGAACTGGTCAGAGCTTCTGTACCAATCAACAGTGAGTGGAAGTCCATGAGTGGCTGTTGCGTTTCCAGCCCGGGTGAGACAAGAAAACATCTCCAAAAAAAAAAAAACCATCCAAGTCAAGACAGGATTCAAATCCAGGTCTCCTGCTAACAAATCCAGTGACCTTGCCCCTACTGCCAAGCTTTCCTTTCAAGGCATCCTCCTCTGCAGCCTCCCCTGCCCCCAAAACCTCCCCTGAAGGTTCTTTAGGGCATATTGCCCTCCAGATCATCCCCTCCAGTTCTCCCAAGGGCTTTCCCCCAGGGGCTTTCCTTGCTATTTCTACCAACCCCTCCATCCCAATTTATATCACCCAAAACCTCTCTTGTAGTTCCTTCAGAGCTGTTGCAGACAGAGCCTGCTACAGTGAGCAGAGACCACTGAGCCTGGAGTCAGGAAGATCTGAGTTCTGATCTGGTCTCAGACACTACTTGCTGAGCAACCCTGGGAAAAATCACCTAACCAGTATGGGGGCCAAGTTTCCTCCTCTGAAAAATGAGAAGGTAGGACTCAATCACCTCCACGTTTCCTTGCAGCTTTAAATCTGTGATGCCTCAACCCAGGATTTCTCCTAAGGCCTCGTTCAGAGCAGCCCTTTCCCCCCTTCCCTTCTCTTTTGGTTTCCCTAGAGCACCCTCCACCCCAAAGCTTTCTTTTCCATGTGGCTTCCCCTCCAGATTTCCTTCTCCTCTTCCTCCCACACCCACACACATCTAGGGCTTCCCCCCTCCCCCATAGCATTTCCCAGTGTCTCCCCCGAGGGCTTCCCCTGCTATTCCCCGGCCCCCGGGGCATCCCCTAGACACACAAGAGCTTCCTGTGTGTATTCCCCAAGGCTTCTCATGGAGTTTTACCAGAGCTCCCTACCTTTCTCCCAGGGGATTCTCCTGAACTTTCCCAGACAGCTTTTCCTGCAGTTTTCCCCAGGGTGTCCTCTGTCCCCCCACCCCCCACCCCCTGGCTCCCCCCTCCTGCCTCGTAGTTTTCCTGGCAGTCTCCTCTGGGATTCCTCCAACAAGGGCATCCATCTGGGGTCCCTACTCCACCCCTGCCGGGCTTCCTTCCCTGGCCCCAGGGAGATTGGCCTGAGAAGGCTTCTCTCTGCTCTGATCCTCCTGGCCCACTCCCTGTCACCTGTAAGGTTGAAATTTACTCAAAAGAAGGCAAGTGTCAAGCATTAGTGTTTACTACTAGTCAATGGGGGGAGAGGTCAGCAAGGCCCAAGGGAATTCGAGCTGAAGCCCGAGGCGGAGGAGATGCAGTTTCTTCTACAGTGGTACTTGGCTGAGGAAGGGATCTTGTAACGGGTGCAAGACCTTTTCCTGCGGTTCATTTTGTTCCAAATGATGAACATCTGGTTCTCCAGCACTTTCAGCTTCATCTCGTTGAGCATTAGCCTCTCCATGAGCTTGTCTTGGACAGCAAAGCAGGCATACATCTTGTCGACTTCCTTAGCTGTGAGAACGGCGTTGGTGGTGAGACACTCGGAGGCCTTTGGATTTTCTATATATTCCTAAGATGCCCAAGCCCCCCAAAAGATGAAACTTAGTTTATGGGAATAAACAGAGATGGAGCCAGATCCATAACAAGGACTTCTGGCACCCCAGGCAAATTCAGCTGGGGGGATGAAGGAGAAGGGAAGCATCAGGATCCCCAGTGCACCAACACCTTCCAACGTCATCATCCTCATCCCCGGGGGTCCTTGTGAAAGGCATATCGTGGGACTCCCTGGACCCAGAAGTGGCATGTTATAACCACAGTTAGGGGTAGTGGGTCAAGGTGGAGCAGCCTTGAGAATCTCTCAGAAGAGTTTGGCCCTCGCTCCTACCATATGGACTCCAGTTCTCTGGTAGGTGAAGGTTTCAGGAAGAAGGGATATCAGGATTGAGGAGAGGGTCAAGGAATGGTGACAGGAAGCTGAGATAACAACCTAGGGCTAGACAGGGAAGCAGGGAGCTCTCACGAAGAACTGACGTGATGAGGAAGAGCAAACCTCCTTTCCCATATTGGTACCCAGCCCCTATTATATGGCTCTGGGTATCACTTGTCAACCAAGACTGATAGCTGCTAAACAGTCTTTCCCCTATGGAATAGTGAAATCCTAGGTCGGGAAACCCAGTGATAAGGAAGGGCATTGGAGGAAACTCAAGTACATTGACTAATCTCCTCCTACCTCATCTATAAAATGAAGGGACTGGACTAGATCATCCCTTCCAGGCCTAATTCTCGTGAACCCCTGTGCCAGGTTTCATGCATTCATCCACCCATTCATTCAACCAGCATTTATTAAATGCCCACCTACTATGTGGCAAGAACTGTGCTAGGTGCTGAGGATAGAGAGGCCTCAAGGAGCTTACACTCTATCGGGGCAAATACCATGTCACATGAATAAATACAAAAAAATGTTCCGAGTAAGCAGAAGGGTGAGCAGGGTGAGGTGACACTAGCAGCTAGGGGTAGGGATAAGGGAAGACCTTGTGTAGGTGAAGGGGTTGGGGCTAAGCTTTGAAGTAAACTTAGAATTATAAGAAACAGAGACAAAAGAGGGACGGTGTACCAGCAGTAGAGGACAGCCTAGGCAAAGGCAAAGGGCGGGAAACAGAATGTCAGGTAAGAGGGCAGCCAAGTGGGCCATTCTGAGCAACCCGGTCTTCTTGGACAGCAGAGGGACTGTCCAAAAGATGCCACAACCCCTCCCCCCTTAGCTTCCAGCTCCTGGGTACAAAACTCAATTCAGCCACTTAACTACCTATGTTATCTCAAGCAAAGCACTGGGCCTCTCTGGGCCTCAGTTTCCTCATTTGTAGGATGAAGAAAGGGCTTGATCAGATGACCTCTTGCGTCATGATGGGGGTGAAGAAGCGTCTATTAAGCATCTGCTAGGCGCTGAACACTGATCCAAGCACTTTACAAATATTATCTCCTTTGATCAGCGTGATTTTAAATTACTGTTTGATGAATGATGTTAAAACTAATTTCCTTGCCTCCTTTACAGGACAGTTGAAGGAATCAAATGAGAACATGGATATAAAAGCACTTTGTAAAAGCTACCATAAGGGGGCAGCTAGGTAGCGCAGTGGATAGAGCACTGGCCCTGAAGTTAGGAGGACCTGAGTTCAAATCTGGCCTCAGACACTTGACACTTACTAGCTGTGTTACCCTGGGCAAGTCACTTAACCCCAATTGCCTAAAAAAAAAAAGGAAAAGCTTCAGTAAGGGTATGTGATAAGCTGTCAGCTCTGACTCAGCTCTTTCATTAGGGCTTATTATAGATTGTCACAGCCCCAAACAACCTGAGAACATAGAATCAATCAATCTCTTAATCTACAGGCACTGAAGTGCTTACTATAGGCTGGGCATTGTGCTAAGTGCTAAGGAGTCAAAGATGAAACCTAACCTCCAAGAGCGCCCATTTCACTAGGGGAGAAAGCATGTAGAAAATCACAAATTAACATTATCTATGCTGTATTGTATTTTTATTTATTTTGTTAAACATTTCCTAATTACATTTTGATCTGGTTCAAGCTGCACCAGGAAGTTTTGCAACAGCAGAAGCACTGAGTTTGACACCTGTGATGTACATATATATATATATATATATATATATATATATATACATACATATACTAAATATACTACGTATGTGTACTACAGATACTAAATATACTGCGTATGTGTACTACAGATACTAAATATGCTACATATGTGTACTATATATACACAATATACTACGTATGTGTACTATATATACACTAAATATACTATGTATGTGTACTATATATGCTAAATATACTACATACGTGTGCTATATATACTAAGTATACTACATATATGTACCATATATCAATTTATTAAATATACATACTAAATGAAGATAAGCTAGGTTGGGATAGGTACACATGTATGTTAGAACTTTTCTGCTTTGGTAATCTTCTAGACTCCAGGGGTTTTTATCCTTCTTAATGTCTTGACCTACCCTTTGGCAGTCTGGTGAAGTCTTTTCATTCCTTCTCCGAAGAATATTTTTAAAAGTATAAAATAAAATTAATAGGTTTATAAAGGAAAAAATTATATAAAATTCTGTTTTCCAAATATTTATTTTTTTAAGTTCATGAATGCCAGGTTAAAAGCCCCTGATCTAGACAAAATGCCTCATTTTACAGATGAGGAAAAAGGCTTAGAAAGGGTAGATGACTTGCTCAAGGCCACATAATTCTACCAGAGCTGGAATTTAAGTGGTTTCCTCCAAATCCAAATCAGCTAGATGATGCAATGAATAGAGTGCTGGCTGCAGACACCTACTAGATGGGTGACCCTGGGCAAGTCACTTAACCCTGACTCAAAGTCTATCAGTCTCTCCACTACCCTACCTCTCTGCCCTAAAGTCCTTTCAGTGCTGACATTCAAAGTCCTAAGGCCTCTTTCAGCTCTAACATTTTATGTCACAACATTTTATACTCTAATGCTGTATCTTTTAAGGTTCCTCTTGGCTGTTTAAAAAAAAATCCTAAACCTAGTTTAGATCCCAATTCCCATACAGGCCAATTAGCTTTGAATAAGAGGACCAAAACCCAAAACAAAAAAAATAAACAAAAAAAACCCCCAGACAATTCTGTGGCTAGAGCAGAGATTAGACAAAACTATGTGGGTTATGATTCAGGGCTCTTTTTCCACTTCCTCTCTCCTCATGAAGACTGATGCCCTCCTGCCAACTCCACACTGAGGTAAACCCCCTCCCTGGTCATGTTCCTTTAGAGAACAGACTCCAGATACGTGTGTGTGTGTGTGTGTGTGTGTGTGCATGTGTGTGTGAGAGAGAGAGAGACAGACAGACAGACAGACAGACAGACAGACAGAGACATCAGAGATGAAGAGAGAAAGAGAAAGGGGGAGAGAAAGAAAGAAGAAAAAGAGGAAAGGGGTCTATAGGGAGAGAGGAGAGAGAGAGAGAGAGAGAGAGAGAGAGAGGAGAGAGAAGAGAGAGAGAGAGAGAGAGAGAGAGAGAGAGAGAGATGTCTTCAGAGATAACAAGAAGAGCCTGGAAGTCCCTGTTTGTACAGAGCACTGTCCTATGTAGCTCTATCAGAATGAGAAAGGTGATTCAACAGGACAAATAAACAAACAGGCCTTCAGAATTTTTAGTAGGTTTTGACCATCATACATTTTCTTTTTTTAAAAGTTTATTCTTTTATTTAATAAGTATTTTTATTAATCTGTCCCTCCTACTTTCCCTCCCTTTAAGCAAATATTTAAAAACCTGAAAACTTAAGCCTTCGATACCTAGCTGCACAGTCCAGCAAAACAAAGGTCCACATTAACCATATCTTGTATTTTCTTGATTGACAAATACGAATGTATAGCAGCTATCATGAAAGCGGGGCAGGAGCCAAGAAGAAGGCCATGAAATTTTTAAACATTAAAAAAGTGTCCTCATCCCAAAAAGATGGGGAACCAGTCAGGGTTGTGCTGATAAATGTTTAATAACTGGCTCTATGAAATAGAAAAAGTGTACTGGACACACTTCAAAGCTGAATCTGCATTAACATTTTCACCATCACTTTCTTAAGTCTAGACAATCAACAAATCAATAACTCAAGCCCTGATTTGGAGCATGTGCTGGGGTGTAAAAGTTCACACTGAAAATTTCACAACGTGAAAAATGATTTTTCTTAGTAATCATTATCTTGGAGACTCAGAGCTTCCCCCATTCCCCTTTCTCATACAGTTCAGCTCCTTCAGAAGGACATTAAGATCTAATCTAAAGGTTCTATTCCTGCTCATTGTATTGCCCAGATAGGTCTTGGAGAATGTTAATTCCTCCCTATTGGCAAGACAGGTGATATGGAAATCAATGTCTCTTTGACCAAGATTGAGTGACCTGAGTCACCAACCCCAAGACCATCATTTTAATATAGCCCACTTCCCAGTGTATTGACCAATCAGAATTGATTGGCACCCCTTGGGAACACCTGGTCTTTGAAAGGCGTATAACTCTGTGCCCCCAACCTCCAAATCGAGCCAGTTCTGGACTGACTCCCTTAGTGGGGCTCAATTCTGGACTATAACTCCCATGCAATGAATGTGTATGACCAGCTTCAGAGAAAGTTAAAAAGTGGACACAACCTGATTTCATTTGTCTTTTCTTAGAACAAACTCTGTCTGAGTCTGAAGGCAAGCATCTCTCCCGGAGTCAATGCCCTAGACCTATCCACTGCGTCTGAATTTGTCAGTCCTCTGTCTCATGCTCCCAGAGATAGTTAATAAAAGAAAGTATATTAATGGATTACTTTGCCTTTCAGGGTAAAGCCTTTTAAAAATAATTGTACCGAGCCCTGTAACATCAATCAATTTAGGCTCACATGTGGAAAGGTCAACTGATCAAAAAGGAATTAGGACAATGCATCTAGGGGGCGCCATAGTGCGGAGAGTCTGGGGTCTGGAGTCAGGAAGACTCATTTTCCTGAGTTCAAATCTGACCTCAGATACTTACTAACTGAGTGACCCTTGGCAAGTCACTTAACCCTGTGTGCCTCAGTTTCCTCATCTGTAAAATAAGAAGAAAATAGCAAACCACTCCAGTATCTTTGCCAAGGAAACAGTAAGGTGGGGTCATGAAGAGTTGGACACGACTGAAGCAACTTAGCAACTGAAAACTATAAGGTGGCTAAATTAAGATGTTGCAGGAAGAAGTGATGACTCATGCAGATATATGGAATTCATTGTTGAATTCCATAGAAAGTGATTGTGTACTTTTTTTGATGTGTGAGAACAGTGTTATGTGTGTTACTCTATTTAACCATTACTAATGCATAATTTTTAAAAACTTAACTATGACAAGTATCTACTAGGAGTGGAGAACCTGTGGCCTTGAGGCCACACATGGCCTTCTAGGTCCTCAAGGGCGGCCCTTTGCCTGAATCCAAACTTCACAGAACAAATCCCCTTAATAAAAGGATTTGTTCTGTAGAGCTTGGACTCAGTCAAAAGGTTGTACCAGAGGACCTAGAAGGCCACGTGTGACCTTGGGTTCCTACCCTTAATTTAACCATTATTATTTGGGATAGGGCAGCGCCTGTGATTTCTTTTTGTAGGGAACTTCCAGGTGAGGAAACTCCTTCTACCATCTCTTTGGCAGCTTATAGTTCTAGACAGCAGCTTGGGACATTGAGAGGTTAAGTGATGTGACCAGGCTTACACAGCCCATTTGTGTCAAAGGCAGAATTTGAACCCAGTTCCTATTGACTTCCAGGCCAGCTTTTTAGCCACTATGTATTGGAAGCACTTTGCAAACCTTAAAGCATTAAATAAATACCAGCTGTTATTCTAATTACTTATTATTATTATTATTAGCATATTATTTTATCCTATTTGAATATTATTAGTACTAGTATGGTATACTTTCTATTTAAATATTAGTAGTATTAATATCATTACAGTATTATTAATTAGAATTAATATTATTGTATTGTATTTAAAACTCTCACTTCAGGAATTTCAGGCACCGCAGCAGGGCAGTCAGAGAATTAGTTAGGGGAAGAGGGACCTTTCAGTTCCCCTGGAATCACTCCATGCAAATGTCAATGAGTTGTTCTGTTCACACATAGAGTCCCCGACCCTGGACAGCATATGTTTTTGAAAATGGGTGAAAAAATGTTGATAGTTTAAGTATTGGCTATACCCACAAGAGTGGTAAGCAGGAATTCTTATGCCTAGGAAGACAACATTCTGATGAAGTCAGTGGGATCATGAAAGAAGTTGGGCCCTGGGAAGGGCCTAACCATAGTGACTAAACCCTGGAGGGAAGAAGGTATAAGGGGTCTTTGCTATAGCAGGCAAGATGGACACATGACCTCCGTAAAGCTCCACGATATTTGGGTCCAATCCCCAAGAAGGTTGTTCCCTTTGGGGGCTCTGATCCCCTCAACTTGGATAACAACTGAAAGTTCTTTATCTAACCGTGGCCAGACAGCAATATCATCTCCTAATACCCATCTACCATTTTTCCTATCTGACCTTTGGTGGGATTTCCCTAGGATTGAAATGATAAAATATAATTGGAGAGAAAAGAGAAGTGGTCTAGAAGAAGAGTGTCTCTGAAATACGTGATGTTAGTGGGAATGCTAAAAAAAAAATTTGTTTCCATTGTCAGTTTACAATTCACAGAGAGCACTCTCCTGATAACAGCCCTGTAAGGTAGGGAGTGAAAGTATGTTTATCTCCGTTTTATAGCTAAGGAAACTGAGGCTCAGGGGGGTTAAAAGTCCCCCATTCAGGAGGTGCCAGATGGAGGAGCTGACTTGGCCCTCTAGGAAAACTTCATCTCATTAATTCAAGAAGGCATTCATTAAATTCCTATTGCATCAGGCACTACACTGTCAAAACATTTTGGAGACACCCTGTTTTCCAAAGCTAAGGCCCAGTAAGCAGGCTGTGCTGAGTTTGGCAAAACAATAATCCTTTGTGCCCTGCACTGATCTCACCCTCTGGCAAAGCGTATCGCTTGGACCAGCACCAGGTGTTCCCTAAGGAATTTAGCTCCCCTTATTTCCCAGGGCCTTCCATCATATGTTCACAATGCCTGTTCCTTGTCACTGACAGGTACTGCACTCCTGTTCCCATCACAGAACTCTGTGATGAGTGGTCATGACACACAACAACTGAGACAATGACTGTGCCCACAGGACCCAAGAGCACCTGTATTGTCCCAAGGAATGCTAACCATGAGAAGGATCTCAAGATCTAAGAATGATTGTGTTGAGGGCCAACCCCTTTCGTGTATATAAGTGACCCCAGCCATAGCCTTCCTTCTTAGGAAGGGGGGGACCCACCTGCAGGTGTCCTTTTCCTTGCTCTGAAGTTAATTAAACTTCTGTTTGCGTCCTGACTTTCCTGTCTCTAACCTACTCTGTTTTGGCTCTGGCCACTCACAGGTTAGAGGCTGCTTCTGGTCCGGCTGACAGTACCAAACACAGGATAGACCAGAAATAGACCCAAAAGACAAAAAGTAAACAGTCCCTGCCCTCAAGGAGCTTATACTCTACTAGTGGGGAAACAAGCCCTCACATAAATCCGTGGCTGGGTGAGGGGTGGAAGGAGTGGGAAAGAAAGAGAATATGCATTTATCAAATACCTGCTACATGCCAGACGATGTGCTAAGTGCTTTTACTATTATTATCTTACTTGGCCCTCACAACAATCCTGGGAGGTGAGTGCTATTATTACCTGCACCTTACAGTTGAGGAAACTGAGGCAAACAAAGGGTAAGTGACTTGTCCAGGGTCACACAGTTAGTAAGTATCTGAGGTTAGATCTTCCTGACTCTAAGCCCAGTGCTTAGACATCTAGCTACCTCTAATACTTTAATGTATACTGTATATATATATGTGTAGCCCCTTTATATGAGGAGCTCTCAGAAAAGCTATTCTATATTTAAGGTATTCTAAGGGTCCACATCCACTCAAAATCATAGCTTTCAAGACATCTATGTCTGCCTTTACTTGTTACCCAAAGGACACAATTATTTCCAAGTTAAATAGCATAGTAAGAAAAGTAGTGATGGAGTCTCCCCCACGGTAAATCTGGGGCAATCTCTCCCACAATTACATACCCCATCAAAGGGAAAAGTGGGCATGTGGAAAGTCCAGGTGTCAGGGCATAAACACAGGCTATGCATGTGGCTGGTGCTTGGGAGTTTACATGGACGAACACGTGTGACTGAGAACAGACATAGAGGTTCAGCTCACATTTCCAGGGTAGCAGGGCCGCTGGTGTCTTCTGGTGACGTCAAGGTCCTTTCCTCTTTGGACTTGCTCCTTGCAGGGCACTGCTCTATGCTGAGCCTGCTTCTGAGCATCACATGGTTAATGTCTCTGCTGCTCTTCTCAACCCCTATCTCTCTCTGTCTCTGTGTGTCTCTGTTTCTGTCTGTCTATCTCTGTCTCTGTCCCTGTCTCTCTTCTTTGCTCTTTTCCAGGTGAATTATCCTGCTGGTGTCCTAGCTACTGCTAGGCATTGTTCCCTACCACCAGCTTCTGGCCTACATCTCTTTAGGGACATCTCCTGGTCATCTTAGCTCCCGTCGGCTAAGATGATGTTTCTAAAAAAAGCTTTTCACTCACCAGGGCAGACTAATAGCTTTTTAGTCATAGTCAGAAGCTATAAACTGCCATACCCTGCTAACAAAAACCAAACAAGATGCTTACAGGAAAAGATTAAGTCTTTTAACCTGTGTGTCTGAGGCTCTTATCACAGTTCTGACCCTACATCTGACTTAGGGTTAGAATTCCCCAAGATCCTTTCTGACCTGGCACGCAAATTAATTTGAGTCAGAACAAAAGATAAGGAGACAAGGTCTTCTAACTACCTAGCCCTCACTCCTACCTTTATTATATACCTCTGTCAGCAGAAAACGACATGAATTTATGAGTGTATTTTGGATAGCAAAAATCCAGTTTCCCAATATTCTCCCCTGAAGAATGGAAAAATTGTAGCCCTAATCAATTACATGGTATCCGCTCAAATATCTAGGAACATACATCATAAGCAATAGAAACTGAAAAATAACTAGCAGTGGTGGTGATAATTAGTATCATAGATTTAAAATTGCAAGAAGCCTTAGAGATTATCTGGTTCAATTTCCCTTTATTTTACAGATAAGGAAAATGAGAACCCGAGGAGTTAAGTGACTTCCCCAAGGTCACATAGGTTGCAGGATGAGAATTAAAACCCAGGTCCTCTGACTTCAAATCTGGCACTCTTTCCCCCATAACACCGTGATACAAAACTACTTAACATGTGGTATTCAAGCTAGAACTGAATGCTTCTAGCATTGATGCATGTGATGGAAACAATTTTGTTGTTGTTCAGTCATTTTTCAGTAATGTTGACTCTTTGTGACCCCATTTGGGGTTTTCTTGGCAAATATACTAGATTGGTTTGCCATTTCCTTCTCCAGCTCATTTTACAGATGAGGAAACTGAGGCAAACAGGATGAAGTGACTTGTCCAGGGTCACACAGCTAGTAAATGTCTGAGGCTGGATTTGAACTCGGGAAAATAATTCTTCCTGACTCCAGGCCAGGCGCTCTAGCCACTGAACCTACGCCCTATATCAAACCAAAGACACGATTCTCAGTGCAGTATTAAACAAAACAACATATAAAGAGCTACTGATGAAATTCAGAGATTCCCTACAGAAACATATTATATATACATATGGCAGGAGAGCACACACAACATAGCATACTAACCAGAAGTGTGCTAATAAATGTTTAACAACCAGCTCTCCAGAAAAAAAAAGTCCCTGTAACACACTTTTTGGTTTAGTCTATATAATTGCCATTTCTCCATTGCTTTCTTAAGCCTAGGTAATCAATAAAATAATAAATCAAGTCCAGGTTTGTAGTGTTTGTCACTTTCCATGGTATAAATGCTCAAAATGAAAATTTAACAAACCAGCTCTTTGGAACTTGGTTCCAGCGTACCCCTGGCTAATACACAGAACCACAACTGTGAAGGTCTATTGCATAAAATTACAAAGAATGAGTTCAGCCCCAAAGAAGAGATTTGAGAAAACACATCTTCTCACTTCTTTGCAGAGCTGGTGGCTGTGGTGGGGAGCTTGGAGACATCCATGGATGTGTAACACTGTATGTAGTGTGAAAGTTTTTTCTATGTGTTGATCCATTTTGTTGATTTTTTTCCTCCTCTTTTTTCTTGTTGAAAAAATCAGTTTGTTATGAAGGTTGGTTCTCTGACAGGGAGTGGGGAAAGGATAAAGGGAAATTTAGGTGATGTAGAAAATATATATATATATGAAATTTATTTTTACAAAAGCATGTCACACAGCAAACATAAAGCCATAATGCAATGTTGATTTCTGTTATATTTAGTATCTCTTTCAATAAGCCACAAAACACATATTACTTGCATTGCAATAATTGCCTTCATTTGGCTGAGTGAAAAACCACTTCTCTCATTTGTCCTAACACAGTATCGTTCCTTAGCTTGGCTTCTAGCCTAAGACGCCAGTTACACTCACACTGGGATCTCAGTCTAAGCCTGTGGCTGGCCCAGACAGTCTGGCAGTATCTTCCCCTGGCCAGGAGACCCCAGCTGAGCTGGTGGGGGGATAAGGGTGTCACTCTCATCAGACTCTATGGACATCCTCTCTGTTCATTTGAAGCCTCCGAAACTGAAGCATTAGCAAAGAAAAAGGCTATTTCTAGGTTCAGTCCTCCACCTTGTATGAAGGAAGGTCCCCTTGGGGCTGGGAGAATCTTGGTTGGTTTCCCTAACTGTGGTGGGTTGCAACACCCAGTTTCTTCCTCTTATGAGTCAACATATTCTGAACTATTATCAGGCTCGAACAGTCTCTCTGCAACTAGTGATCAGGCCCTTCCTCCCCCAGGCCACTGGCCCACTCGCTATCTTTCTTGCCTTTCCTTCTGCCCAGGAGGAAGTCTGACTAACTCCTCAATGGGAAATAGGTGAGTGTGTTATATTGTATTTGCAGGGTTCCAGCTGTTTTCTGGATTAAAGATTAATAACTGAAAGGGAATTCCAAGTGCACCTAGACCAATCCCCTCATTTTTACAGATGAGATCTGAGGCCCAGTGAGGTTAAGTGATTTGTCCAAGGTCACAGAAGTAGTAGTTAGCAGAGCCGGGATTCAAATCGAGGTGTTCTGACTCTAAATTCGGTGATTACTTTGTTTTTCCCCTGAAACAGGCTGCCTCTAGACTGGCAAATTGCCCGATTTTTCAAATTCTTCAGATAGGATGGTTTCTCATCAGTCTGCCATCTTGCGTCTCTCAGATATAATGTAAGCTCTTGAGGGCAGTGAATAGTTCTGTTTATTCTTCTTTGTATCCCCAGGACTGGTATGTAGTTAGTACTTCCTAAAAGCTTGTTGATGACCTCATTGAATATACCATGCACACCACAATTTTAGTAGGAATCCAGCCCTTCAGTGAAGATGTTGACAGTAGACTTAAGTGTCACATGATTGCTCATGTCTATTGCTACCCTCATGGACTGAATCCGTGGCTAGCTGGGCTTCTTTCAACCAATCTTTCAGTTCAGAGATAGACTCAGACAGAGATAGATCACAAGCCTCCGTGTTTTCTCCATTTACGGAGACTCCATGTCATTCAGCAAACCCCTGGCCCTTGCCCAGACATTGAGTGTTATAGAGTATAAAGGCTATAACGTCATTCTTGGCAGCAATGAATGCAATGTATATGGCATTCCATTTTTGCTTTGCTCTGGGTCTCCCTGAGAATGATAAGGTATAATTCTAGACTTGATTCTTGACAAGGCTGAGACCTCTTTAAGCTATTTGCTTTCAAAGTCCATATCATGGTCAGAGTGGATTCTGGTATGGAAACCATACATGGAAAAATGCTTATCCATAATGCCTTGCCAACTATAGAATAATAACAATAATAGTAACTAGCATTTATATATAGCACTTTAAGATTTGCAAAACACTTTGCAAATACCTCATTTTAGGTGCTATTTTTATTGTCATTTTACAGTTGAGAAAACTGAGGCAAACATCTTGTATTGTGCTGGCCTCCAGCCTTACCTTCAACCTCTGTGGGAAAGAAGAGTGGCATTGTAAACTCAGTGATGAACATTCTCACAACTGGTCATATTCTTCACATCCCAGTGACTCTGAACTCCTACAGATCATCATCTAAACCCTATTCATCATCCTCCATCACCTGACTCCTCATTCCCATTCCCCTCAACCCTTCCACCCCAAAATTTCATCCTAACTCCATCTAGACCTTCCACGGTGCCCTCTGGAATGCCTGTTCCATAGGCAAGAGATTTCCTTTCATCTTAAATCTTTTCCTCCCATCAGCTTACTGAAAGCTGACTTTCCACTGATGACACAGCCTCCCTGGCCACCCTTTCCAGTACTGGCTGCACCTTCACTCATTTTCCTCAGCTCACTGGTATAGGCAGGGGAGTTTAAATATTCCGCAACCCCCATTGCCATTTCCAGGTTCTCCTCCTTCCTCCATTATTCAGTAACTTCCCTTCCTTTGAGAGTTGACACTACTCATATCTACAACCCAATCAAAATCCTAGTAACTGTTGACTACTGATTCCCAGGTATTTCTCCTTCCTCCTTCAGTGAGTTCGTTACCTGACTCATAGTTTTTCTCTCCTCTCCAACTCCTGCCCTCATATTAGTGTCCTTCAATATACATATTGGCTCTTCCTCAAATAGTTGAACCACTCAACTTACTCACTTCCCACGATCTGCTCCTCCACTCCATCTCAGCCACACAAAAAGATGGCCTTACCCTAGATCTTGCCATCACCTACAAATGCACCACATCTATGTTCAAGAATTCTGAAATCCCCTTAACTGACCATAATCTATTAGCTTTTCACCTCTACCCCTGCCTTTCCTTATACAACTCTAGTCTTCATACTATGACCTGGGGACTGTTCTGACTGGGTACACTATAAGCTTATGTTACATGTTACATACCCTCAACTGAACCTTCACTGCTCCTAGCCAGGGGTGGAGAACCTCAAGGCCACAAATGGCCCACTAGGTCCTCGAGGGTGGCAGGTTCCCCACCCCTGTCCTAGGCAGTCCTACCATACCTCCCTTATCAATTCACTATCCTAGTCTCCACAGTGGCTCTTCCAAGTCTTCCGTCCCTGGCTCCCATGGCTCCCTCTCTCATCTGAGAACTTTGCTTCATATTTTACAGGAAAAAAAATTGAGGCCACTTGCTGTGAGCTCCCTCTTCCTCATCTCACATCACTCAGGTGCCTTCTGCCACTCTCCTCCTTTACCCCTGTGTCTCATTTAATGAAGTGACCTTACTTCTTACCAAGGCTATCCCCTCTACTTGTTCAGTCCATCCCATTCCATCCCCTCTCCTCCAAAAGATTGCCCCCTCTGTCATTCCCACTCTTCCACTTACTTCCAATCTCTCCCTCTTTACTAATTCCATACTGCCTACAAAAATTCCTATGTCTCCCCTACCCTGAAAAAACCCCCTCATTTGATGCTTCCATCCCCATTATCATCCTCGATCTCTTCTGCCCTTTGCAGCTAACCTCCTCAAAAAGGCTATTTACAATAGGTGCTTCTACTTTCTCTCTTCTCACTCTCTTAACTTATTAAAATCCAGCTTCCAACCTTATCATTCCAGTGACACTTCTCTCTCCAAAGTTACCAATGATCTCTTAGTTGCCAAATCCAGTGGCCTTTTCTCAATCCTCCTTCTCCTTGACCTCTCTGTAGCCTTTGACACTGCGGATCACTCTCTCCTTGAAGCTCTCTTCTCTCTAGGTTTTCAGAGTATCCCTCTCCCCTGATTCTCCTCCCACCTCTCTGACTGCTCCTTCTTAGTTTCTTTTGTTGGATTCTTCTCCAGATTAGGGCCTGGGCCTCTTCTCTTTTCACTCTATACTACTTCACCTGGTGATCTCATCAACTGCCATGGTGATTCTTACATCTACCCTTCCTGCTCCAAACTCTCAGCTGACTTCCAATTTCGCATCTCTAATTGCCTTTTAAAAATCTCAAATTGGATGTCCAGTGGACATCTTAAACACAATATGTCCAAAACTGAACTCATTTTATTTCCCCTTAAACTCCCCACTCTCATCCCTCCTACCCTCCCTATTACTGTCGAAGATACCACCATCCTCCCAGTCCCTCAGGCTCCCAGCCTAGGAGTCATGCTGGACTCCCCACTCTCTCTTACCCTCTAAGTCCAAGCTGTTGCCAAGGCCTGTTGCCCCTGTTGATTTCATCTTTGCAATATGTCTCAAAATACTCCCTCTTCTCTCCCCTGACACTGTCTCCACTCTGGTGCAGACCCTTATCCCCTCATGCCTGATTATTGCAATATCTTTCTAGGGGGTCAACCTGCCTCAAGTCTCTCACCAACCCAAACCATCCTCTAGTCAACTACAAAAGTGATTTTCATAAAGCACAGGTCTAATTAAATCACTCTTCCTGCTCAATAAATTCCAGTGTCTCCCTATTACCTCCAGGATCAAATACAAAATGCTCTGTTCAGCTTTCAAAGCCCCTCCTAACCTAGCCCCCTCCTGCCTTTCCAGTCTTCTTACATCTTATTCCCTAAGATCTCATGCTCTTTGAGCCAGTGACACTGGCCTATTGGCTGTTCCACAAATAAGACACTCCATCTCTTTACTCTAGATGTTTTCTCTGGCTGTCCTCCATGCCCGGAATGCTCTCTCTCCTCAACTCCACCTATAGACTTCCCTGGCTTTCTTTAAGTCTCAATTAAAATCCTATCTATTGGAAGCCTTCCCCAACCCCTAATAATTCTAGTATCTTCCCTCTGGTAATTATTTCCAATTGTTCTGCACAGAGCTTGGCTTGTGTATATTTATTTGCATGTTGTCTCCCCCATTAAATTATATTCTTGAGGGCAGAGACTGCTTTTGTATATATATATATAATATATACATATACATACATACACATATACACACATATATCTATATATACACACATATCTCTGTACACACACATATATGATGCCATTTGGGGCCAGTAAAATCTATTTCTTACAAATTAAATATTCTTTCTTGACTTTTTCATTGTCCAAAATTATAACATAGCACTGTCATGGTCATAGATCAAAGTGATCTGGACCACACTCAATCTAGGACTCTGTATGTGGGATCAGTTTCAGGACAGCATGGTCCCTCCATCCTATCACTCCAACTTTTGCCATTGTTTCAGCACCAAGATGCCATCTAAGGAGCCAAACTTGAGTTCTAAGGATTCATTCCCTCTCTTGGCCTGTATCACTTCTTTAAGCCTTTCATTATATAGTTGTACCTACTACCAGTCATCCAGAGAAAACTGAGACAAAGAGGATTGGGTTTAAAACTAATATCCCCAAAACTGATGACACCACTTTCTGGTGGAGTCCCCAGATCCAGCTTCATTTCCATGTGACAAAGATCCATTACCCTTGCATGGTGGTAGTGATGATGATGATGATGATGATGATGATGATGATGATGATGATGATGACGACGACGATGATGACAATGACCAAGAATGAGTGAGAAAATTCAAAGTCTTTCCCAGCCAAAGTAATGACCAAGGATGTGTTCATGGTCAGAGGAGAGCCCAGAGTAGCTCCTCTAGCACCAACAGCATGATGCAAGGATGACATAAACCACAAGAGCTCCAGATGTAGTGTGATGGTAAAGGAGTACAAGCTTTTGCCTACCAACCTTACTACAGGATATTCAGTGTGAAACATTATGGGGGATTTTGAGGGCGGCAGCCCTGAAGGATCACAAAAAAATGAACCCTTTAAGTCTTGGCTAGAGCATGTTGCAGATGTGATACATGTGTGGCAGAGTACCAAGGCAGAGAAATCTGGGGCAATTATTAGATCTGGTTAGGATGTTGCATAAGCGCTGAAAATGCAATGCTCTGAGGTTATGGTATTTTTTCTGGTGCTGGGCCATCTCCAGCTGTCCTGATCTATATCTGGCCACTGGACCCAGATGGCTCTGGAGGAGAGTGAGGCTGGTGACTTTGCACAGCCTCCCTCACTGTAATCCAATTCATTTGCAAGTTGTGGCATCATTTTCCTGATGTCATGGTCCTCTTTGAGAATGAAGGACAAACCACAATTTTTGTTGTAAAACCCTGCTTTTTAATCACAGTCCAAAGGAGAAGGGAAAAAATATGTTTTCCAATGGATTCTAGCTGTAAGTCCTAGAACATCCAAACTGGGGCTCCTGAATGATTCGCCACAGTGTAATAACCATAGAACCCATATTTCTGCCCAAGATTTTAGGTAGTCTATAGGTCTGCAACGCAACCCTCCACACATGTATTGGTCATACTAGTCAGCCAGAGAACACAATGAGTTCATAGCAAATACATTAATGAAAAAGCACAGCAAGAAATGTAGCAATGGAACATTCCCACTATAAACTCCCACAAATAGACGTTATAATGGGATCTGTACTCACCCTCAGGGATCACACATGCAAAGAACATTGTGGCCAGGGCACATGCATGGAAGGACAAGTCATACCTCTGATACTGCAGGGCCACTTCTGTTTCCTGGTGTTATTATGGGACAGTTCTCTTTGAATTTGCTCCCTACAGGTTATACTGTTCAAGACTGAGTCCACACTTAGGCACCACATAGTGTCTTTACTGCTCCCTGCTGGGTCTTGCATCTCTGTAACACCCTATTTCTCTCTTGGACTTTTATGCTTTCTGCTGGGTATAATCACTCTGGTGGTCTTCTATTTACTGCTGGACATTACTCCCTGCTACCAGCTTCTGGGCTTCATCTCTTCAAGGTGCCCTACCAGCTATCTTCTGCCTGCTAGATTGTAGTGACTAGAAAGACTCTTCATCAAGGCAGGCTGAGAGCTCTTTAGTAATAGTCAGAGATTACATGCTTCCACACCTAGCTAATGAAAGCTAGACAAAGTGCCCCCAAAATAAGATGAAGTCTTTTATAATGGCAAGATCTATGTCTTATAATGGCAAGATCTATCTTTTTTAATGCAAGAATTGCTTTAACAACTGAACAAAGCAAAAATTATAACTTTATTCATAACCATTTCATACAATAGGAACACTGGCATTCAGTTCTGCTGAAGTTGTCAGGAGTAGTCCATGAGAACTTATTTTAAGATGCATACCCCTGACCTAGAAGGACATGAACAAATGAAAAGAGGTAGAAAATGGAATTCCATGTTTAGGAAGTAGTAAATAAGACAATTTTGCTGTAATAGAATATGTGCAAAGAGGAATAATGTGAAATCATTCTGTAAAGATAGGTTGGAATCAGATTGTAAAAGACCTTAAATACCAAATTGGAGGGGAGGAGGGTTATGTTTTACCCTTGAGGCAAGAGGGAGCCATTTAAGCTTCTGGAGCAGGGGAGTGACATAGTCAGACCTGTGCCGGAGTGATCTCCTTCTGCTTTGGCTGAAATTGGATAACCAACTCCCTGTAGACTCCACGGCCATGCCTAGTTTCCTATAAGCCCTTTCCCATTTCTCTGGGCTCACTAGTGATACACATTTACTGGTGTTTTCTTCCTTACATTTCCCCCTCCTCTCTGTAACCTGCTGGTTGGAAAGCCTCCGTACTTTGAGGGTACCTAGGCATGGTCTCTTCCAAATCACCAGACAAGGCATTCACTTGGGAGCTGATAAACCTCTCGCTTTTCATAAACTAAAATATACTCTTTAAGGTCAATAAGAAAGCTGGTAGCAGAGCAAGGGCTGAGAATGAGCAATCTATCTCAGGAGAACACACTAGACCGCTCAGGGTACCAAGCATAAGAGTCTGCAGAGAGGAGGCAGTACAATGAATTGAAAAGAACACAGATGTGGAGTCAGAGATGGTGGGTTTGAATTCTGGCTCTGAACACCTGCCATTGGGCAAATCATTTTACCTCCAAGACACACTTTCCTCCTCTGTTGACTTAGATAACCTTAAGTTCCCTTTGAGCTCTAACTACTATGATTTCCAGCTTCCAACCGTATCCAACACTTTCCAAATTCTCCTGCATCTATTGCTGCACTTAATATGACCGTATGCCTATCAGAGCCATAACTAGGATGTGGTGACTGGGGCTTGGTCATGAGACACTGAAATTTAGAGGGTGCAAAGTGTAGTATCATAGAATCTAAAGCTGGAAGAGACCTCAGAGGCCATCTAGTTCAACCTCCTCTTTTGACAGAGGAGGAAACTGAGACCCAGAAGGCCGAGAATTTTTATGATAGCAACGAATTCCCCACAGTGATCAATTGAATTTGTCTTAATTTTGTGTCTTATTTTCACCTCTCAAAGTACAAGGTTGCCTTAAAGGTGAGTTTCTTTCTGTTAGCCCCATTACCAGTTATGGCTCTATTCCCTATGCTCTTGGCATTTTTTGTCTTAGGTGTATGACTCATACCCTTGAGATATCCCCTCCCTACACTCCCTTGGCTTCTATGTTCCCTGCTCTTTAAGCATCCTCAACATCTTCCCCAACTGAGCTTCCCCTCACCGTCTCATGCTTCATCTTGTTTGGCCAGACTTCTCGCTTGACCAGCCAGTTGCTAAGCAACAGCAATATAACCAGGAGCAGGAGCAGGATCGGCTTGTAGCTAAGCAGCCAGTTGATGACCGTCCACATGGAGTTTGACATATCCATCATTGCCTATAGACTCCCTAACAGATGAGAGAAGCATGCTCTGCAGGAAGGCTCTCTGGCTGCCCATCTCCACCCCCTGTTCTTCACTCACTCCCAGCCCCCTAACAAAGCTTCTGTGACATGGGCTGGGCTGGGCCACACCCCCTCCTAGATCATACACAGTACCCCTCCTCACCTCTGCCTCCTGATTTCCCTGGCTTCCTTCAAGTGCCAGCTAAAATCCTACCTTCGATAGGAAGCCTTTCCTCAACCTCCCTAATTTTACTGTTTTCTGTCTATGGTTTAATTGCTCCTTATCCTGTATATAGCTTGGTTGTACATGGCTGTTTACATGTTGTCTGCCCCTTAAGACTAGGAGCTTCTTGAAACCAGGGACGTCTTTGCCTTTCTGTGTATCCCCGGTGCTTAGCACAGTGCCTGGTACGTAGTAGGTGCTTAATAAATGTTTATTGACTGACCTGCTTCATTAGATTATAAATTCCTTGACAAGGTCTTTGCTATAGGTACATTTGCTTCCCTGGTGTCCACTCTTACATAAAGCAGGTGTTTTGTTGAATAACTGAATTCTCCCTTCATACTGTCCTTTTTCAGAATTTCCTGCTAGCATTCATTACACATTTACTAATTGTGTGCAGCACTGTGCTTGGTACCTGGAGGAGGGGAGGTGAAATCATATGGTTTAATCCAGATCTAATCCTTGCTGTCATGGAGCTCAGCATCCAGGAAGGATAAGCTAGACATTGATGACTCTGATGCAACATATTACCCATTACATGCTGTGGTGGAAAAAACAAATCCTCTTAGCCAAATGCGTCAAAGACGCAGTTTTCTTAATAGACAAAGAATGTCTGAGAAGCAAGATTTCTCCTACCAACTCAGAAAAGACCTCCTCCTTCAGCAGTTTCCAACTGCTTTGTAATAATTTCATAACAATTTTGAAACAAAAGAAATTTCAGAGTAAGAAGAAACAAAAGTCCTTGGTTTCACTTAGGGTCTTTAGGATTACTGAATGAAGAAATCATTGTTAGTATTGGAACTCATCCTAAGAAAAGAGTGAGTCTTCTTAAAACTGCTCCCTCTACGAACTCTCTTTTTGAGCTCCAAATTCTCTCCTTTCTTCCTTTGAGAAGGCAAGCATTTTGATATGGATTATACATGTGTAGTCATGCAAAACATTTCCATATTAGCCATGTTGCAAAAGAAAATGCAGGCCAAAAAAAGAAAATAAAGAAAGTTTTAAAAGTATGCTTTGATCTTCATTCAGACTTTATCATATAGCTTTTTTCATCATGAATCCTTTGGAATTGTCTTGGATCATTGTACTGCTGAGAGTAGTTAAGTCATTCACAGTTGATAATCATTACAATATAGCTGTTACTTTGTACAACGTTGTCCTGGTTCTGCTCATTTCACTTTGCATCAGTTCACGTAAATCTTCCCAGGTTTTTCTGAGAGTATCCTGCTCATCATTTTTTATAGCACAATAGTATTCCATCATAATCATATGCTACAACTTTTTCAGCCATTCCCCAATTGATAGACATCCCCTCAATTTCCAATTCTTTGCTGCCACAAAAAAAGAACTAATATAAATATTTTTTGTCCATAGAGGTCCTTTCCTTTTTCTTTAATTTTTTTTGAAGCACAGACCTAGTGGTATTGCTGGGTGAAAAGGTATTCACAGTTTTACAGCTCTTCAGGCATAGTTCCAAATTGCTCTCCAGAATAGTTAGATGAGTTCACAACTCCACCAACAGCGCATTAATGTCCCATTTTTTCATATCCCCTCCAGCATGTCATTTTCCTTTTCTGTCATATTAGCTAAACTGATAGGTGCAAGGTGGTACTTCAGAGTTGTTTTGATTTGCATCTCTCTAATAAATAGTGATGTAGAATTTTTTTTCATAGGACTATAGATAGTTCTAATTTATTCTTCTGAAAACTACCTGTTCATATCCTTTGACCAGTTATCAATTGGGGAATGATGCATATTTTTATAAATTTAACTTAGTTCCCTCACTCTCTCTCTCTCTCTCTCTCTCTCTCTCCCTCTCTCTCTCTCTCTTTCTCTCTCTCTCCCTGTCCCTCTCTCTCTCTATATATATGTGTATGTGTGTGTGTGCGCGCGAGCACGTGTATGTGTGTGTATACACATATATATGCATGTATATATACATGTATGTATGTGTGTGTATGTATGTGTGTATGTGTATATATATGTATATATATACATACATATATATATATATATATATATATGCTTTTTGGTGAGGTAATCGGGGTTAAGTGACTTGCCTAGGGTCACACAGCTAGTAAGGGTCAAGGCCAGATTTGAACTCAGGTCCTCCTGACTTCAAGGTCAGAGCTCTATCCACTGCACCACCTAGTTGCCCCAGTTCTTTATGTATATGAGAAATTAGGCTTTTATCAGAGATAGCTGCAGTAAAATTTCCCCCCTAGTTACCTGCTTCCCTTCTAATCATGGCTACTTTGGTTTTGCTTGTGCAAAACCTTTTAAATATGACATAATCACATTACCCATTTTATATCATGCAATGTTCTCTTTCTCTTGTTTGGTCAGAACTCTCTATTTTGATTGTGGTAAAAGAATGTAATAGAATGTTATTGTACTGGAAAGAAAGAATGTATATACTGAAGCATGGGGAAGCTTGGCGTACTTTGATGAGACAAAAAAAAAAAAAGGTCAACCATTTTGGAAGATAATTCAGATCTATACCTAGGGATGTTATGAAGCTCACACAAGATAATGGATATAAAACACTCTGCAAAGCTTAATGTGCTATATAAATGCCAATTATTATTACTATTATGTAGTAGTAGCAGTAGAAGAAGAAGTAGTAGTACTAGTAGTAGTACTAGTAGTGGTAGTAATAATTTATAGTCACCAGGCCTCTAGTCTGGTGATAATTTCATTCTCTGAGCCTTCTTCTATACTCCTATTGTGCTTAAGCCCTGTCTCTAGATCAGTACAGAGGTATCCTGGTAAATGTTTAACAGGGCAAGGAGGAAATGTATGCACATATACTTCTTTTAAGTTTGATCTTTATTATCAGACAATCAACAAAGCAATACATTTAACCCTGATTTATAACATTGCATTGCAGAGGTGTGGAATGCTCATACTGAAAATATGATGATTGCTCTTACAAACTGATTAGAGCTGACTCTAACACACATCCCTGACTATACAGTTTAATATAGTGATACCACTCTTAGGTACATATCCCAAATAGATCTGTAAAAAAATATTCATATCAGTATTTTTTTTTTGGTTGTTGTGGCAAAGAAATCTGAACAAAGTGGGCTCCCATCAATTGGGTAATGTCTAAATAAATCATCATTGAATATGAATATAATAGAATATTATTGTGCTGCAAGAAATTCCAAGTGGGAGTCAGAGAAAACTAGGAAGACTTGTATGGACTGAGGCAGAGTAAAGTGAGCAAAATCGAGAGAACAATTTATACAAAGACTAAAATATTGTCAAGAAAAGCAATTTTCAAAGACTTAAGAGCAGTGATCAATAAAAGGACCAATCACTATTACAGAAGACTGATGACGGAACGTGCTACCCATCAATTGGCAAAGACAGAATGACTCAGAATGACACATATATTTTTAGAAATAGCCAATATGACGGTTTGTTTTACTTGACTATTCTTATTTGTTATTAGGAAGGACTTTTATTGGGGGGAAGGGAGAAGCCTATGGGGAAAGGAGGAAGCTGGGGATAGTGATCCCCACTCATCCCCTCCAAAAGAGTTTTAATGAAACATAAACACACACACACACACACACACACACACACACACACACACACATAAGTGGAAGAAGTCCAGAAGGGAACTCAGACAAACAGGGTAGTATTGCTACTAATATATTATATGTATTACATACTAGAAAAAAAAAAACCCAGTTAAACATAATAGATACACAGTTTCATATACAATCCTCTTTTTCTGTTCTTCTTTGTATATGAAAATGTTTGTGTTTGTTGATTTTGTGAAGTTCATAATAAAAAGAATAAAAGAAGAAGAAAACAAGGCAAAAATGATTGAACCAATTACCAGCAGTACCAGTTGCAGATAAGTGCACATGTCCTCCTAAAACCACTCAATTTCCATTGTCCTTTTTTGTCATCTTTGTCAATCTGATGGATAGGAAATATAACCTCGGAGTGGTTTTCATGTTCATTTCTCTTATTATTAATAATTTGGAGCATTTTTTAAAAATGTGGTTGCTGGTAGCTTGGATATCTATTTATCTATTGGGGAAGGGATTTTGTTCTTATACATTTGTGTCAATTTCCTATATATCTTCAGATGTTTATCAGAGAATAGATTCACTACAAAGGTTTCCCATCCCTCCCCCAACCCAGGAGACTTTCTCTTCTAATTCTAATCACATTGATTTTGTTTGTGCAAAACCTTTTCAACTTTATGAGTCAATCATGATGAAAAATGCTACTTACATCAAGAGACAGAACTGATGGAGTCTGAATGCAGATCAAAGCATACTATTTTTCACTTTTTTCATGTTTTTTTGGTTTGTTTCTTCTTTTACAACATGACTAATGTGGAAATATGTTTTACATGATTGTACATATGTAACTTATATCAGATTGCTTACTGTTTTAAGAAGAGGGGATGTGAGGCAGGAAGTGAGAAAATTTGGAACCCAAAATTTTTGAAATTAATGTTAAAAATGATCTTTATATGAAATTGGGAAAAATAAAATACTATTAAAATTTATGAGTCAATATTATCTATTTTATCTTTTATGAGCATCTCTTCCTCATTTAGTCAGGAATTTTCTCCATGGTTTTGAAAGATATCACCTTCTAATCTCCTCTGATTTGTTTATGACATGACTTTTTATATCTAGATTATATATCCATTTGGAACTTATTGTGGTATATGGTATGACATATTGGTCTAAACCTAATTTCTCTCAATTTTCTCATTTATTTTTTCCCAGTAATTCCTTGGGGTAAGCTTCAGTGGTTGATTTCCTTGGGTTTATCCAACATTATAGTACTATGTTCCATTTCTTTGTACTATGTTCCATTTAAAGAGGGCACCCAGGCTACATATCTCTTTATTTCTTACCAGGCTGCATTTCTCCACACTTTTCCATCATACCGTCTTCTTTCCAAGCTCTCCTCCTTTTTTTCAGCTGCCTTATATGTGTTGTCTTCCCCACTAGAACTTAGTCATTTTGAGAGGAGGGATTGCCTTTCTTTCTTTCTTTCTTTCTTTCTTTCTTTCTTTCTTTCTTTCTTTCTTTCTTCTTTCTTTCTTTCTTCTTTCTTTTCTTTCTTTCTTCTTGCTTGCTTGTTTTTGTATTCTTAGCACTTAGCAGCTCATTCACTAATTTGTATTTTTAGCACTTAGGTGCCTTTTAATCCAGCTTCAGACACCAGCTGTGTCACCCTGAGTCACTTGACCCTGTTTGCCTCAGTTTCCTCATCTGTAAAATGAGTTGGAGAAGGAAATGGCAAATCACTCCAGTATCTCTGCCAAGAAAACCCCAAATGGGGTCATGAAAAATCAGACAGGACTGAAAAAAAAAATGACCCAACATGTGTGTTTGCATGTTGTCTCCTCCATTAGACTGTGACTTTCTGCCAAGAAAACCCCAAAAGGCGTCATGATTGAAAAATGACTCAACACTGATCTCCTACTCTACCCCATCCCTAAGCTTCACCAAGTCATTTCCTTATTTCCCTTTTTGACTCAGTTTACTCAAGTTATGGAGGTTCAATGAAACATTTGTTTGTACTAAGATCCCTTCTAGATCTGACTTTCCATGTTGTAAGGCAGGAGTCCAAAGATAAAATTTCAAGGTGTTTGTGAATATGAATGGGAAAAATTAATCTTTATTTTCAGTAACCTCTCACTGAAATTTAGAATTCCCTTGAATTATTTAAAAATGTTATTCTGAAAAGAGGGTCCATAGCCTTCACCAGACTGCCAAAGAGGTCCATGACACAAGAAAGGTTGAGAACTCCAAGAAAGAACATAGAATGCTGATCAGAAAAGTCCTTAACTTTTTTTGTGTGTCCTGGGTCCCAGTTTGGTGATGCCTATGGATCCTTTTCAGAATGTTTTTAAATAACTGAAGGAAATACACATTTCAGTTAAAGGTTAGTGAAAACTAAAATGACTTTTTTCCTATTCAAGTTCATGAATTGAAATCCATCTGCAGACCCCAAAGGAAGATTCTGTGGAACCCCGGTTTAAGAACCCCACTCCTAGGCTGTTCTCCGGCTCTGATATTTCTTCTGTATTCTAATACCCTATGCACAGGAATGTCTCTCAGCTCTGATATTTCATATTACAACATTCGGTGTGACGTTCTATGTTCTAGTATTCTTTGTCATGAGGTCACTTCCTTCCAGTTCTGACATTCTGTTCTTGATCATTCCACGTTCTCATGGTCCTCAGAGCATTCATATTCTACATGCTAAGGTCTCTTCAGTCTCCGGTCTCCGCTCTGTTTTCTAGGGTGCCTTTCATCCGTTGCAATCTGTGAGTTTCCTCCTCAAAGTCACAATAATCTGTCCCTTCTTTGACCCTTTATTGTTTGTGCTTCAAGATTTAATCACCTCGACAGTGCAGGATTTGCTAATTGCTCCCCTGTCCAAGTCATCTCCACTCGAGGTCCTAGGTGCAAGCTCCCTTAAGGGACAGAACTGAATCTGTTGTTTGTTTGCTATAGGTGCTCGGAGCAAACACAGAGGGAGGGAGGCTAAATAAATTATCTGCTGAATCGCGAGGTGGCAGATTTCCCGCTCACTGGAGGTCTCCAAGCAGTGGCCCGAGGAGACTGCATGTCAGGTATGTTGGGAGAGGGGATTCCTATTCAGTACAGGTTGGACCACAGGGCCTCTGAGGTTCTGCAGCGCTGTAATTCTGTAAATGGATTTGTACAGTGGACCCCCTTCCCGGAGTCAGAACAATCCTGGAATCCCACCCTCTGGATGCAAGACGTGGCTGCTGGCATCAGCCTCAAGGCGTCAGGCAGGCCCCGCTCCACGTGGGCAGCCAATTTCAGAATCCAGGCAACTTAAGCCTGGGAACTAGAAGAAGTAGGCGGCGCCGGATGAGCACTCTGGCCACTAGGGGACGCTGTAGTTCAGCCTCCTCACGCGCCAGCCCTTGAGCGCGCTCTCCATGATGCGCCGCCGCTCTAGCCGGCGACGCGACGCGACGCGACGGCTCTCTGGGCCAGCGTGCTGGAGCGTGCGCGGCGCCGCCGCGGCCAGGTGTTGGACGCTTTGTCCGGCGCTGGTGGGGAGCGCGCGGGCAGGCCCGGGGCTGCGGCAGCGTTTGGCGGTGGCCTGAGGGAGCGAGCGCGCGGGCTCCGGCGGTCCGTGAGGCAGCGCGGCCATGCTGACCGGGAAGAAGGCGGCCGCGGCGGCGGCGGCGGCGGCGGCAGCGGCGGCGGCGGCGGCGGCGGCCGCGGCCTCGGGGGCCGAGGCGGGCTCGGGGGCTGCGGGCGGCGCGGAGAACGGCGCCGAGGCGGCGGCGGCCGTGGCGGCGGCTGCGGTGACCGCGGCGCCCCCGGCCGCCGGCCTGGCGGGCTCGGCTGAGGCGGGGCCGGGGCCCGGGGCCGGAGCTGGGAGTGGGTCAGGGCCCGGCACGGAGCGCACGCCCCGCAAGAAGGAGCCGCTGCGGGCCTCGCCTCCCGGGGGCCTGGCGGAGCCGACGGGCACCGCCGGAGCGCCGCAGCCCGGCCCCGCCGGAGCGCCGGGACCCGCCGGGGCGCCCATGGAGACGGGCATCGCCGAGACCCCCGAGGGCCGCCGGACCAGCCGACGCAAGCGGGCCAAGGTGAGTGAGGCCGCCGGCGCTGCTGAGCACCTGAGCCCTTCCCCCCCATGGAGACCCAGGGAGGCTCCCTCAGGAACCCCCCCCATCTCCCCACGGAGACCCTATCTCGGCGTGGAGATCCAGGGAGACCTTTCCCCTCCCCCACGGAAATCCAGGGAGGCTCCCCCTCCCCCCGTGACTGCGCCGCTGAGACCCTATCCCCTCGTGAAGAGCCAGGGAGACTCTCCCCTCAACCCCATGGAGGCTCCCCTCAGGAAGGGCCCTTCCCCACAGACACCCTACCCCGGCGTGGAGATCCTAGGAGAGACCTTCCCCTCCCCCCCATGGAGACCCAGGAAGTCTCCCTCGGGAAGCCCCCCCCTTCAGCCCTCCCCACAGAGACCCTGCCCCGCTATGGAGACCCCCCCCCACCAAGATAGTGTGACCCAATTCATACCATTCCTATTCCGGTATAGAGGCCATAGCTACCCCCTCAGCATAGAAACTCTCAGACCAGGCCACTTGTAATCCAGCATTCAGACTGAGGGTGATGCCCCAGAACCATGCCACCCACTTTCCAGTATGGAGACCCTCTTGTCCCTAGAACGAACAAATGAATCAAAAAGTACTTATTAAATATCTGTGGGCCGAAGCCATGTGCTATAAACACAGTGTAAGGTGTTTGGATTTTAATGGGGAGATGGGGGGGTGAATATGAATGCGTGTGGATAGAGAATAACTATAAAGTCATTAAATATGAGGCATTTTGGGAGAGGGTAATAGCCTTTGCTAGCAGAAAAGGTTTCTTGTAGAAGGGTATTGCTTGAGCTGTAACTAGAAGGAAGAGTGGGGTTCTGTGGGGAGGAACAGAGGAGGGCCTGAGTTGCAGCCATGGAAGGTGGTCAGTGCAAAGGCACAAAACCAGTGGAAGACAGTGTGCCCAGTGATGTAGAATGAGACTAGAAACATAGGTTAAGATGAGGTTATTAAACCAAATGAGAGGTTCTGTGTTATCATAGAGACTGGAGGGAAGTCCTGGAGGTCTCTAAGGAGCAGTGATGTGGTCAGAGCTGTACGTAAGGACAGTCACTTTGGGGAGTTCGAAGATTGGGCAGAAGTGGAAAAAAGCTTCAGGCAGGGAGGAGGCCCTTGTGCAGTAATCCAAGGGAAATGTGACGAGGGACTGAACAAAGGTGGTGGCTCTGTGAACAGAGAAGGGGTCCTGATAAAAGAGGGGTTGTGGGTATAGAAAAGACAAGAGTTGGCAATTGACTAGATATGTAAGGAGAGTGAGGAGCTGGGGGGGAAAGATAATGAATGAATTCTCTTTTGGGGTGTTTCATAGACATGTTTGAAATAGGCAAATTGGTGATGTGGGATTGAAGCTCAGGGAAGAAGCTGAGGCAAGATATAGATCTATGAGTTACCTGCCTGATAGGTATAAATAATTAAAGCCTTTGGAGCTGATGAGGTCATCAAGAGAGCAAGGTTAGGGAGAGAAGATTTGGGTGACTAGGGTAGAACTTTAAGAAAGACCAACAGTTAGGAGGCATAATGTGAATGATGAACCAGCCAAGGAAATTGGCAAGTAGGAGACTTGTTAGACAACTTATATAAGCAGAAAACCGATAGAGTGGTGTCATGAAAGGCCAGAGAGGAAAGAGGCTACCACAGGAGAAAGGGTGGTCAGCAACGTCAAATATAGTAAAGAGGTGGAGGAAAGATAAGGACTGAAAAAAGACCATCACATCTATTAATTAAGAGATCGTTGTTAACTTTGGAGAAAGGAGTGTCAGTTGAGTGGTAAGGTCAGAAAACACATCTCAGAGAATTGAGAAGAGGAAAAGAGGCAGCTGAGTGTGGTTAGCTTTTTCTAGGGGTTTGGCTGAGAAAAAAGAGTTATAGGTTGGTTGAGAGGATGGGAGGATCAAGTTTTAGTTTTAATTTTTTTCCATTAGTATAAATTTTTTTCTTCCTCCAACCTCCCTCCTCCCTTATTGGGAAAAAAAGAAAAACAAAACCCTTCTAACAAGTGTGTATAGGCAAGCACTACGCATTCCCATATTGGCCGTAGACAAAAATACGTCTTATTCTGTTGTCTTGAGTACAATATTTCTTTTCAGGAGGCGGGTAGCTTCATCATTGGTCCTCTGGAATTGTTGGTCATTGCATTGGTTAACATTTTTGTTGTTGTTCAGTTGTAATTTGACTCTTCGTGACACCATTTGGGGTTTTCTTGGCTGAGATACTAGAATGGTTTGCCATTTCTTTCTCCAGCTTATTTTACAGATGAGGAAACTGAGGCAAATGGGGAAGTGACCTACTCAGGGTCACATAGCTAATAAGTGTCTGAGGTCAGATTTGAACTCAGGTTTTCATGACTCCAATGCTCTCTCCACTGTGCTATGATCAAAATTATCAAGTCTTTCAGAGTTGTTTGTCTTTACAATGTTGTTATTAATCTATAAATTCTTGTTCTGCTCACTTCATACAAGACTTCTTAGGTTTCTCTTAAAGTGTTCCTTCAGTCATTTCTTAAGGCACAATCGAATTCTATTAAATTTGTATACTATAATTTGTTTATCCATTCCCCAGTTGATGGGCACCCCCTAGTAAATTCTTTTAAAGGGATGAAGGAGACTTGGGCATGTTTGAGGACAGTATAGAAAGAAGAGGTTGAAGATTAGAGAAAGCAGGGGAGACGATTAAGGTTGTAATCTCCCGAGGAAAGTGGCCGTAGGCAGATAGGTTAGCCTTCACCAGGAGAAGGTGAATGTCTCTCAGTGTCAGAGATAGAAAAAAAGAGAGACAGGCAGACTAGGAGGATGATGTCCGTGAAATATACACTCCTTTGTCTCGATTTGAAAGCTGTATGCAGTCTTGTACCCCCTTCCTATCCAGTCTTTCCTTTGAGTACTCAGCTTTGTCTATTACTTGATATTCTCCATCCATGACATCCCATGTCATACTTCCATGCCTTCACAAAGGCTGGTACTTATATCCTGAACCTATGTTTTGAGCCTCTCAGAATCCGTAACTTCCCTCTACAACCAAGCCTTTCTTGATCCCCTACTTCGTACTCTGGCCTGAAATTACTCTGTATGATTTTTGTATATGTTGCCTTACACTCTCCCTCAGTAGATTACAAGTGCTTTGAGAGAAGGAACTGTGCATCATTGTAACCCTATTACTTCCAAAATCCAGTATAAAGTCCTCTGACATTTAAAGCCTTTCACATTCTGGCTGTCTTGTCCCTGAAATAGGATGCTCCATCTCCTGTCTCTGTGCCTTTGATCTTGCTTTCCACCATGTCTGAAATACTCTCCCTACTCAGCTGTGCTTCCTAGCTAATCCCTGGATTCCTTTCCAGATCTGCTGCCTCTGGGGCCTAGCCCTCTAGATTACTTTCCATCCAGTCTCTACTTATGTGTCTTGTATGTACATAGTTATTTACTTATCTCCCTTTAGAACCTGTGGTGTTTGAGGACAGGACATTGTTTTTGCCTTTCTTTGTACCCCCAGCACTTAGCAGTGCCTGGCAGTTAGTAAGTGATTAATACATTCTTTTGGGGGGGGGGCTAGGCAATGGGGTTAAGTAACTTGCCCAGGGACACAGCTAGTAAGTGTCAAGTGTCTGAGGTCAGATTTGAACTCAGGTCCTTCTGATTCCAGGGCCGGTGCTCTATCCACTGCACTACCTAGCTGGCCCCAAAGTATTTATTTTTAATTTAATTTATTTTATTTTATTTTATTTCATTTCATTTCATTTTATTTTGGCAAGGCAATTAGTGTTAAATTACTTGACTAGGGTCACACAGCTAGTAAGTGTCAAGTGTCTTGTTGTGAGACCTGATTTGAATTCAGGTCCTCCTGACTTGAGGGACGGTGCTCTATCCACTTCCCCACCTAGCTACCTGATTAATACATTCTTGTTGATTGCTTTGTATGCCAGCACCTAGATAGTATGTTGCACATAGTAATATGTACTTGGTTTGTTCATTGAATGCGGAAATTCTTTTCTTTCTAGGAGAGCCAAACTATTGAACTTGGGAACTCTTAAATTTGGGTTAGTACTGCTCGGAAATTCTCTGTGTAAAAGTCTAGAATCTAAAATTCTGCTGCCTGTGGAATTCAGGATTCTTTCCTCTCCTCCATAGAGGCGTTTGGGTTTCTCAAACATTGGCCATGAGCTGCCTTCTGAGGCAAAGTGAATGGCACTTGTGTGCACTATTACCATTTTCCATCAGTTGTGAAGTTGCCTTTTATGCTTTGCTTGGTTGGAATCCATATCGTTATCATCTTTCTGGCTCCATTCTCCCCTCACATTTCAGCTTTCTTTTGTGTGTTGTGTTGTCTTTTCCCATTAGATGATAAGCTCCACGAGGGCAGGGACCCTGCACTTAGCACAGTGCCTAGCATATAATTATATAGCTCAATAAATGTTTATCATGTTGTATCATACCATGAGAAGGGGGGCTGCTCTTCTAATGTGAGTCTTGCCTCCCTGAATCTCACTTACAGTCATCTTGAATTCCCTGTGTTCTAATTGAGGATCCAAATGCCTCCAGAGACCTGTGGCCCTGTAATCCCCAGTTAATTGGGGATTACATCAAATTGTTCAGAGACTCTCCTGATAAAACCCCCTTGGAGATCAAAGGCAGTCCTCTCCGAACCATGCTTTCATCTTGCCCTGCATAAGGACTCTAGTACTCTTACACTTCACCGTCCCTACACGCTCCATAGAGATCTGAGACTGCCCCACCACCACCACACTCCTCTCTACTACATCCCCCACTGTAGTACTCCTAGTGCAAGTACCTCATGCTCAGAGACCTGTTTTGAGTCTCTCTTCCTTTCTGCTTAGAGACCCAGGACAGCGTTCTCCAAGCACTACAGTGCCCTTTTTTGAAGCCCAGAGACACAAGACACTCACAGCAAATAGCATTATGACTTTACCTGACTAGCTTAGAAATAGAAGCCTCCCCCCAACCTCCAACACACATACCCATGCCAGACTCCCTCAGGTAGTCTGGTTCTTGTGATGAGGACACTTGAGGGTGTGGGAGTGACCCAGTGGCTGGGAAGGAGAGGGAAAGGGTAAAAAGCTTTTTCTGAGAGCTCTCATATCCCTACTAGAAGACTTAGCATACTTTTGTTTTTAAAGAAGGTCCCATAATTGGAAACCTAGATTGTAAGTACCATGATGGTTGTTCACCCTAGCTTATAGTCTTGTATGTGTTGTCCTTTCCTCCTTTCTCATGCCCAGTGTATTGTAGGCCCTTAATGTTTGTTGAATTAAAAGCAGGACTTTGATAGAAACTGCAACGAAAGTAGAGATGGAATGGATTCACGTTTGTCAAGATTATGTTTGTCTTCTTGTCACCAGAGTTGGCCTTCAAGAGTTCTTTGTTCACTGTAACTCATGAAATAGTTTACTGAGACATGGGGTGTATGTGGTCAGTGTCACGGAGACTGAAGTCTACAGGGACAAAATAAACAGATCTTTTAAAACACTAAAGAAAGTTGTTCTCTGGCCCTGCCAGTGGCAGAGCAGGGAGACTAGCCTAGAGTGATTCGGATTTGTTGCTACCCCATTTCCTGTCCCTGACTGTATTTCAAAGCCATCAGCACTCAGTGCACCTCTCCAAACTTAACAGCGAATCAGAAGGATCTTGTCTGCTGAGTCCAGAGAGCTGGGCCTATCTCCTGCAGGAAGGCCACTTCACTTCTCTGGACCTCTATAGAATGGAGATAATACTTATACTAACTCCCTCAAAGAGGATTTGTGAAAACTAAATGTAGTCTATTATTAATGCTTCTGCCATGAACAAAGCATAGGCTGTGGGGAACTACCAAAGAAATGGCTAGCCTTTGCCCTGTCAGTTATAAAACATAGTTGATCACACCATTTCTGGTAACAATCCCATGTAAAATAGTACAAATACCAACCGCATTGTATGGTGAGAAAATGAGAGTCCGAAAGGGCGGTGACTTTCTGGGGGTCACACAACGGTGGACTTTGTCAGAAGAGACCTGGCTTCTTATCCCTCCTCTGAGACTTAACTAACTTTGTGACCCTGGGCAAGACACTGAACCTTGGTTGCCTCATTTGTAAAATAGGCATAATATGGCAACTGTGTTCCTTATGAGGCTGTCTGGAAGAAAGTACTTTACATTTCTTAAAGTGCCATAGACATAGGAGCTTCTATTATCTAAGAGGCATGGTTACTGTGCAATTAGAAATGTGGTACTTCTTTCAAAGAGTTACAGTTTATATAGAAAAATGCAGCACATATTAGAGAATAGCAAAACAATTGTGTCACAAACTTTTCTATGTTGCTTATCCTATGTGAAAGATACTGGTTTTTAGGTGCTGGGATAATGGACATGTAAGAGATGGTCACTGCCTCCAAGGGAGTTAAAAATCTATAACTATTTTGGGAAGCAAGATTTTATATACATATACATGTATTTTCCAATATGTATAGGAATTATATAGACATTATATAGGAAAAAAGTAGCAATTACAGGTTAGCATCAATACAAAGTAATCATGTGACCAAAGGTATGAGGAGTGCTGTGTTCAATGAGTGTGAGTCATCTGTTTTGGTTATTTTTGCTGTCTACCACATCTGTAAAGCTGTTGTGAGGATCAAATAGGATAATAGATATGAAAGTGCTTCCTAAATCACTTTGTAAAGCTCTTTTGTGACTGGCTGGAACAAAGGGTTCATATAGGGGAAGAAGAAGAGATCAGGTTGGAGAGGTAGATGGAGGAAATTGCAGGAAATAATAGAATATATGGTACAGACAGATTGTGTTATAGGAATGGGTAGGGAGAAGAGGCTTCAGTGGAAGAAGTGAATTTGAAGCACTTTCCACCCGTACCATGTACATTGTCCTGAGAAATCTTTCTATGGTTTATCTCAGTTGACTTCGAATTTCAGAGTCTTCATTGTGCATTTCATTTTGATTATTTACCATCAGACTGTCTTGCATTCATTCACCATTGAAGTCAGCTCAGTCCCAGGGAGTTTCAAAGCTGAGTGGATTTATACTTCCTTGGATTGATGATCCCATATGGTTACAGATAGAAGATGACAGAATGGGATATGAAACAACCAGTTGTCATTCATTTTTGTATCTTCCATAGCATCTAACATAGAGCCTTCTCTGTAGCAGACATAGTAGATATCTGTTGAATAAATGAATGAATTTATGAAAATGTTGGGCTACATAATACACTAACATTAGGGGATGTACATTGAGGCTCATATTTTTATTTATTTATTTATTTGTTTTGGGTGAGGCAGTTAGGGTTAAGTGACTTGCCCAGATTCACACAGCTAGTGAGTGTTATGTGTCTGAGGCTGGATTTGAAGTCAGGTCCTCCTGACTTCAGGGCCAGTGCTCTATCCACTACGCCACCTAGATGCCCCAAATTTATGGGTTTGGTTTTTTTTTTTTTTTTTTTTTTTTTTGGTGAGGAAATGGTGGGGGAGGGTAAGTGACTTCCCCATGGTTACACAGCTAGTAAGTGTCTGAGGCTGGAGAGGTTCATTTTTTAATAGATATTTTCTTAGTTTCTATTTTACTGTACTTAAAATTGGAATGCATTAATTGAGGTGCTATTTTACCTTGTTTTCCCTGACGTGGTCTGCATATAGGTAGAGTACAGAGAAATGGATGAGAGCTTGGCCAACCTCTCTGAAGATGAGTACTATTCTGAAGAGGAAAGAAATGCCAAAGCAGAGAAGGAGAAGAAGCTTCCTCCCCCTCCTCCTCAAGCCCCTCCGGAGGAGGAGAATGAAAGTGAGCCTGAAGAGCCATCTGGTGAGTTGCAGAAACAAATCTTATCTGTGCCTGGTCTTAAAGAGAGAAAAACTGAAAGAATTGTTTGACGACTGACATTGTTGAGGTCCCCGTCTTTGATTTCTGAGTTAGGGTGCTAGGGTTCTTGCCATGTGTTGTCTTTATGGTTCTGTGTACATAAAGCAATGGTATTGGTATCCTGTGTCTGTGTGTGCCTTTACAGAAATAAATGAAGGGGGAAGGGGTAGGCTAGTGGGAGAATGAGAAGTGTGAAAATGGTAGAAAAAATAAAGAGCTTAGAGGGGTACTTACAACGAAAATAAACAGTAGTGTGAGGACTGGTTCAGAAAGAGTTGGAAAGACTGCATTGGAATCAGGGCCTTATAAATATCTGAAGTTTATAGAGAAAGCAAGGTGTTATAGCAATTACTGATTTTTGTCTCATTTTTTTTTGCAGGTGGGGGTGGTGCCTAAAGAGTATTAAAGGATATTTCCCTAATTTCACATACAATTAAGCACCCCTCTTGACCTGTCATCATAGCCAGTTTTGCTGTTGCCTGGGCTAGTCTGATAATTGTTCTGTTGTGGAGTGGGAGAGGGGGGAGATACAAGGGAGGGTAGAAGATAAAAACATTTTGTGTTTGAGGTTCTTAAAAAGATATAGGGTTGTTTTTTTTCCTAAGCCAAATCTGAAGAACAAAATAGTTGGTGGCTGCCCTGATACAGAATAAATTTAGGAGACAGTAATGGTTCTAAAATTGTTCTAGCTAAGCTTTGCACCTGGCTAGATATGTTATGGTGTAGCTTTGAAAGGAGGAAGGTGACTAGCATTCAGTGGGAGATAACCCTGGAAGGCATTCTTTGTATTCAGGGTCAAGACAAGAGCCTGTCGCACCTGTGGCCTTTAACATCCCAGTGTCTAGGTCTTGCATTGGCTAAGTAGATCTTGTACAAAGTACAGAAGGATATAAGGGAATCCTAACCCCTCACATTCCTACTGAACCCTGGCAACCAGAAAATTCTGAATTAAGTCCTGATAGTATAAAGTCATGGTTCCTTTAGCTTAAGATGTCCTCTGGATAGGTTACAATTTTTTTTTAATCCTTTCAAAGTGGTAGGCTTTCTCTACCCTAAAAGCATCTTAATAATTATTACTGACTCTCTGAATTATTGTAAAGTATCTCTCCCTTTCTTGAATTTCTTTATATTCACAGTAGCTCCAGACCCAGCATACCACTGATTTTTAGTCTCTCTTTCATCAAAGATTAGCCTTTTCATTTCTCATTCCCAGCCTCTTCTAGCATGGGGAAGACTATTGGAACCCTCCTTAGGTAGATAGAACCCAACCAACAGCTTCTTTTGATCATGCCGTCTGTCATTCCTACGCCACTGGCAAAGGGGCTGCTTTTTGTGTAATGACAGATCACATCCAGGGATTCTTAGTTTTTTAAACTGTGGATTCATTTCTTGTTTGGGTTTTTCTCCTCTATTAAGTAAAGAGGGTTCTATGTTTTCTAACAGTTAAGATATTATTCTTGATTCCTTATTTGAGAATTAGAAATCTAGTCATATCTTAGATTGACTTTTGGCATTTAAATAGCATGCATGTCATCTGACCAGACTCCCAAACCTAAAAAATTCTTTGTTTCCATTGATTTCCCCAGTAGAGTATAATAAAAAAAGGCTATGATAACAGGAATATCATCAGAGACAGGACACCTAGGCTCACAAACAAATGTTAGAATTTGTTTTCAGGTTCATTTTTAGCTAAGAAAAGTATTAGTGTTTGGGAAGAGTGTTGGGTTCTGAGAAGATTGGTTATTCTTATAAACTCTCTTAAAAGAGCTCTTGGGCATTGTAGACCTTTAAGTTAACTGGTAGCATGGAAAGGAGACTGGATTTGGACTTAAGAGAACTGAATTTAAGTCCTGACTGTCACTTGTTCGTAATGTGACCCTAACACTCATCATATTTCACCTTTGTGGGTCTCAGTTATCTTGTCTGTAAGGAAATTACTTTATTCCTTTGTTAAGGAACACTATTGTTTTGTTGTTGTTGTTTTTAATTCAAAATAGAAATTTAATTTGCTTATGAGACAAATCCTGTGTTTACAATTCCTTTGTAATCAATATGAAACATTTGACAAGTAATTGTTAAAGTAAGTAATTAATACAGATTATAATTATACAACAATCTTTTTTTCTATAGCCTGTTGAAAAGTTGCATAAATTCAATATGTTAATTTCAGACTAGAGTAGGTAGTAGTAATACTTAAATATTTTACATTTTTTAAACTTTCCTTTAACTTTATGCCAATATTACAAAATCAAGGAGATGGTTATATTTCTTCTTTATGGGAACCATTAGTTTCATAGAACACTGTCATTTTGACAGTAAAATCGAACTGTTTAATTATTTTAGAGGATGAACAACTTAGATGTTTCTTTTAAAACTATGACTGTAGTAAGATATTAACATATTTTAGACTCAACAACATTTCAGTTGGATTTTTTAAAAAAGATTTGTTTCCCTTCCAATAGTAACCCTGATGTCTAAGAAGAATTGATGAGCTAACATTAATTATTAATGTTGAATGGGACACCACACACATGTAATTAAAATTGATGTATGGTTTCCAGTGCAACCTCGCCTTGCCATCTCTGTGAAAAGAGGCTTTCAAATGGTAGTAGTAAAACTTGTTTCGTTTCCTGAAGATCCCTGGATATGGGATCTGACCAGCTTCCACAAAAGTCAGTTGTAGGGGACAAATGAGTCTCTTGGGTAAAGCCTATGGACCTGCTGAGTTAGCTCTTAGGAATTGGCAGCCAAAGCTTTCAAATGAACCGTAATTACTGGAAAAGATTATGAAGAGCCTCCTGAACAACACAGAGGACTCTGAAGAATATATTTGAAATCCCATATTACCCTAGTAGTGGTTAAGAAGTATAAAAATAGGGGCAGCTAGGTGGCACGGTGGATAGAGCTCTGGCCTTGAAGTCAGGAGGACCTGAGTTCAAATCCGGTCTCAGAAACCCAACATGTACTAGCTGCGTGACCCTGGGCAAGTCACTTAACCCCAATTACCTAGCAAAAAGCAAAAAAAAAGTATAAAAATATAAGCATTTTCACGGACATAGAGCTAGGACAGCTAGTCCTTATCTAGCCTTTGGCTGTCAGGTGAGAAATGAAGCTACGTATACTAAGTGAGGGTCTCTCTCATCTGTCAAGGGAGAAGAGCAGCTCTGGTATCACCAACAGACAGTTGCCTTTTGTAATTATAGTTCATTTTCATTTTCAGCTTTATAAATTCAGCCAACCATAGGTAATCTGTACTGATGAAGGGAAACAATGAAAATACAAAATAATGTACATTTAGATTATGATTTATTTTGTTGCAGATTGTCTTATTGTTTTGCCTAGACTAATAATCACATTCGCCTATGTTCCCCAAACATGCAAAAATGCAGTGTTGTGTGATTGAGTGGGGTTCTGAGGACTTGGGTACTAGGTGTGATTAATGAAATGGATAATCTGTGAACAAAAAAAAGAAATTTGACTTTACAATTAAAGATTACTCTGCCAAGCACAAAACATTTTCCATAGGCTTTGGTAGTAAAGGGATAACTGGTTCTTTCAAGAAAAGACTTGAGTGTTCTCTGAGCTCTCTGCTCTGAAGTACCCTGTACCTAGGCCTCTTTTGATCCTAATTCTACTCATTTTCCCAAGGCTGTCCAAAGCTGCAGTCCAACTATATCCTCAGTATTCGGGTGGATCCTCTGTAAGGTCTGGATAGCTCTCCAGTAGAGGTGTGTCTCAGTGGATTAGCAAGTATTAATTGAGGAGCCTACTATATTTGGCACTAAATTTCTGTATATCAAATCTCAAGTTTCATTGAACTCATTATAAAATTGGAAGTGTTCCTTATTGAGAAGATTTAGGTACCAGGAAATGATGAATTTACCCATAAATGTATTCTTCCTGTTTTTATGGCACTTCCCATTAGCATATTTACACTCTTTACTCAGTATACAAAGAAGTAAAGAACATTTCTCCAAGTTTATAGTCTAGTTGGGAAAGTAAGCCATAACACATGAACAGATAATTGCTATTTCCCAAATGAATAGTAGAAATGTAATCCTGTAGCAGTTGAGGGAGTAAATACTTCCAATTTGGCTGGTTAGGGAAGGCTTCCTTCAGGCTGTGGGATTTGAGCCACCACACATTTCAGAGGTGGAAGAGATTTTAGAGATCATCTTATTGGAATCCACCCCCTCAGTTTATAGATGAGGAAACAGAGATCATGTGAAGTGCAGGGATTTGCTCAGATAGCAGACAGACCTGATCCTAAATCCAGCTCTGTGCCTTGAAAGTTGGTTAGGATTTGAACAGGTGGGAAGAAGGAGGTGCAAGGGTGTGCCAGGCAGGAAGAAGGGAATAAGCAAAGTTCGAAAAACAAAATGTATTAGGAGACATGAATAGATAGACTAGTTTGGCTGAAGCAGATTTGTGTAGGAAATAGAGCTGGTAAGCCTTTCAGAGCTGGAAGGGATCTTAGTGTAATTCCTTCTTTTACAGATACAGACATTAAGGCCCAGAAGGATTAAAGGGACTTGCCCAAGGTCACACATAATTGGGGCTAGTACATATGCCTCCTGATTTCCAATTTAGTTCTCTTCCCAAAATACTGTTCTTTTATTGATCTGGAGCATCCTTAATGACAGACAGGGGTTTAGACTTTACCCAATAAACAATGGGGAATCTGTTGAACGATTTTTAGGGGTGGGGAGATGATAATAATAACAATAATAATAACTAGCATTTCTATATCACTTTAAGGCCTACAAAGCACTTTACAAATGTTATCTCATTTGATCATCCTCACAACAATTCCAAGGAACAGGTGCTGTTATTATCCTCATTTTACAGATGAGGAAACGGAGGCAGTTGGAGGTGAGGTGGCTTGCCCAGGGTCATAAAGCTAATAAATGCCTGAGGCAGGATGTGAACTTGAGTCTTGCCTCGAAAGTCCTGTGCTCTCTCCATGTCACCACTTCGCTGCCACAGATGATGTGCTTTACGGTAGCTCTAATGTCAGTATGCAAAGTATACTGAGGGAAGACCTTCTAAAAGTCCAAAAGACTTCTTCAGTAGTTTGTGTAATAAGAGCCTCTGATCTAGGCAGATTTTCAGAGCAAAGGGACCAAATTTGGGAGGTGCAAAGAAATTTATAAGATATTGGATGAGAAGTAGAGGGAGGAATCAGTAATTTCCAGTGTGCTGGAGACAAAGTGGTGGTACCGTTAGCAGAGAAGAAAGAGTTGCTTTGGGGAAAACAATGTCTAAGGCCAGATATGTTGTATTTAGGTGCCAGCAGGTGATCAGGTGGACATATTGAGCAGGCTGTTAGAAATGTAGATATGTGGAAATCAAATAAATGAGAGAAGTCATACCTAGAGGTAAAGATAATGTATGAGAAAAATTGTGCTGATGTAGGCTTCAGAAAAATGTCATTGCTGTCATTCTTCGTGCATGTGTTTTATATGAATATTATTTTAAGTCTTGCTGGTAATAAGATTTTATTTTAAAATCTTCAAGGTTTGCTAATTTGGCTGTGTATTTGCATGTATCCTTTTTGTAACTGTAGTTTTAGTGGATGATAATGTTATTAGTCCTTAAAATTGCTACTTCTATACAAAACCAATTTCACCTTTTCTTGAAAACACTTTGGACTTTGGATTTTTTGTTAATACTATTTCTAAATGATTTCCTACTCCCTTCCTTCCACATTCTTTGTTGGTGAAAGTGTTTTTGAGGTCTGGCCTCCAGAGAGTCTTAAGTTGTCTTTGGACTTGAATATCAGCGGTTGCTTCAGAGTGTAGTAAAACCTCATTAATCTGGATGCCACTTTTTTCAGATTTGTAACTGTTTAGAAAAATTCTTGTCTAAAATGATCATTGCATGAGCTATAAACTATTTACTAAGCAAATCCATCATGGATACCAAATTTTAAGGTCAATAAACATTATAGGGAATATACTTTTCCGCACATAGGAATCATCATTTACATGTAATAGAATTACAGTGTGAGAGGAAGTATAGGAGTAAGGAAAACTGGAATTCATCTCCCACTTCTGTCATGTCCCAGCTGTGTGACCCTGGACTAATCACTTACACCCTCAGTGCGCCAGGCAACTTCTTCAGGCTCTTAACTTGCTGAATAGTTGTCTGCTTTGGTAAAGGGAGTTCCCTACTATGATGAAATCGCCAGATTGGACCAGAAAGCCCAATAAAAATCACTGTGGGAGCAGAGATCTATGCTATCTACTAGTGCTTTGTTATGCTAGTTATATGTACTTTTCTCCTTTCAGACCGAGACTTTACTAGTAATATTTTCTTTAAAGACTGTTTTTGTTAAATCAAGTCTTCACACTTACAAGTACTTTAAAAATTGGATTTTTTAAAGAGTTTTCTCAGACTCAGACTTACTATTTTCAGTTAGTCCAGATAAATGAGATTCTACTATAGTAAGTAACCAAGTTCAAATGGATGTCTACGACAATTGTGATTTTTATACAAAAGCTATTTGAATTGATCTTGTTTTTCATAGAGGTTGCTTCTTTCTTCTTGTATATCTTCCTGGCCATTGAAATTTGCTAGAATGTTCCTATTTAGTAGGTTCTGGATTTTAGTTTAAATTTTTAAAAAAGATATTTTCATAGAGGCCTCTTGTCATAAGAATTTTTTTTCCCTTGTATTCCTAGTGAAACCTGAATGTGCCAGGGCATAGGCTTGTGTAGAAGTTTGAGTGAGGGTCTCTGGACTTCATTGGTCTGTGTACTTTGTTCAAATTAATGGTTTGTTTATTTAACTGTTCTTATTTACATGCTCAAGAACCACCCCTCCACCCCCCACCCCCACTCTCCCACCTCCATTAGATCTTGGAACAAAGAATCCAAATAAGCAGGAAAAGGTAGGTTATTCTCTATGGTACTTAACTTTATCCTTAAAGTATCCTTAAAGTCAGACCAGATTTGGAGGCTGAAGATCTGATTTCTAACTGAAGCCAACTAACTGTGTGACTGTGAGCAAATTATTTACACACCTTTGAGCCTCAGTTTCCTCCTGTATAAAGTGGAGATAAGAGCACTTACACTTCCTTCCTCACCTGGTGTAAACGTCAAAGAGCTCTGAATTGAGTTCTGGTTTGGCTTTTCAAGTCTCTGTGGCATAATTTTCCTAATGAAGACTGGAGACTGTGGTTAAACCATATTCACTCACTTTGATTGGTACAGTCTAGTAATTTGCTGATCATTGATGGACATTAGCTTGTGAATTATATAGTAACAAGTTGATGGCCAGTCTGAGAAGACCATCTTCAATTCTAGGCCTATGAAATGAAGGAATTGCCCAACCTCTTTATAATTCAGTTTCCTACCTGTAAGGCTACAGACTCTTCTCTCCGGCGAGGGATGTGGAGACAGTGAATGCATAGATAATTGAGCATTTTCATTCAGACATTTACAATGACTTCTCCTCTTTGGGTCTCAGTTTCCTCACCTATAAAAGGGGAGGGTTGACTTTTTAAGGTCCCTTCCAGTTCTTTATCTGTTAATCTGTCATTTTTAAAAATCTCCTTTTGGAATCTAGCATGGTCTGTTATTTGCACATAGTAGGTACTTAGTATATGTTTGTTGAATGAATCTGCTCACAGTGTTATTTCATGATGTATTATGCTGATCTGGTTATTACAAATTTTTAAGAGCACATCCTACACAACCCATTTTCTTTGTTGCCTTCCCATCTAATAGACTAGGACTATAAGTAAAGTCTCAGTAATCTGGAGTTATTCAGGGATAGGTCCAGAAATTAGGAAAAAATTGAATTGTAGCCTGTTTTTTAAATGAGCAAACTTTTTTTAATCATTTGCTAACATAGCTGAAATATAGTTAAATCCCATCACAATAAATACCCTTATTAAAATATTTGTATTTTTTCAACTGACAATTTGAGTGCTTTCTATGCTCAAGATTCTGCGTGACAAAGATGACAAAAGGTTTCCACTTTTATTCAGCATAGCAAAATTTCAGTACAAAAGAAAAATTTATGTAGTCTCTTAGGGTTTGTAATTGGTCACCACCAAGGATTGGAAATCTTGATTTTCTTTCTTTTTTTTTTTCATTCCTCATTAGCTACCTCTTCTCAACTCTATATGCCAAATCATTCAACACGATCCCTGGAGCTACTCCTTTGCATCATTGTCAGAGTAAAGGTGACCTTCTTGCAAAAATTAATAAAGCCTCTACTTGTGTCCTTGATCCCATCTCCTCTTCAAGCAGGAGCACATTAAATACAAGAGGCCTCTAGGTGGTACAGTGAATAGAGCACCAGGAAAGCAGGAAGACCTGAGGTCAGATATAATCTCAGACATTTAGTAGATGTCTGACCCTGGGCAAATTACTAACCTCTCTCTGCCTCAGTTTCCTCAACTCTAAAATGAGGTTAATCACAGCATCCACTTTGGAGGGTTGTTGTGAGAATTAACTGAGATAATATTTGTAAAACACTTAGCTCAGTGCCTGATACCTAGTAGGAACTATATAAATACTTATCCCTTCCCCTTCTCCTTTGACCATTAATAAATGTTTATTGATTGATTAATGATAACTTTCCGCTGGTTTTCTTCAGTCTTTCCATATCCCTTCCCTACTTAAAAAAGCATATCCAGATGGAAGCATCCTTAAAATCTTCACTTGTGATCATACAGTCTCCTTAATCTCCCATCCTCTGTCTTCTCCTTCCTTTCACAACCAAATTCCTAGGAGGGAAACACGTTTACGTTCGTTGTGCTTATTTTCTTCCCTCACACTCACTTTTCAACCGCTTGCAGTACAGCTTCTTATCTCCTTACCCAACTGAAAATGTTCTCTCTAAGGTTACAAGTAGTCTATTAATTGCTAAATCAGATGGCCTTTTTCTGTCAATATGTAGTCACATGAAAGACTTAACTAAAACAGTAATAATTAGATAAATGAAAATACGAGTACCTGAGGTACCACCTCACCCATCAGATTAGCTAAGATAACAGAAAATGAAAATGACAAATGCTGGTGAAGATGTGGGAAAATAGGTACACCAGTGCAGTGTTGGTAGGGCTATGAACTAGTTCAACCATTCTGGAAAGCGATTTGGAACTGTGCCTCAGAAGCTATTATACTGTGAAAGACTTAGCAACTCTGATCAACACAATGACCCACCACACTTTCAAAGGACTCGTGATGAAACCTGCTGTTCATCTCCAAAGAGAGAGAGAGAGAGAGAGATGGAATTAGTGCAGATTGCATCATATATATTTTTTTCTTTATCTTGTTTCTTTTTTGGGGGGGAGGGGACATGGCTAATGGAGACATTTGTTTTGCATGACGTCATATTTGTCATGTATTTTATATTTCTTGTCTTCTCAAGGGGTGGGGGAGGGAAAGAATTTGGAACTGAAAATAAAATTGAATCTTAAAAAATAAATCCAAAAGCTTTTTCTCAGTCCTCTTTCTTGACTTCTTTGCATCATTTGACATTATTGACTACCTCTTCTTTCTAGACTACTCTGTGTTGTTTTTTTGGGGGGGGTGAGGAGATACTACTCGTTTCTGGTTCTCCTCTTATCTAATTGCTCTTCATCCTTCTTATCCCACCCTTATTTATGAAATATACCAAAGGACTCTGGTCCTGGGCCCTCTTCTCTCTCTAGGCTTTGTTGTAATGATCTCATTGGTTCCCAAGGGTTCACCTGTCAGTTTTATGCTTTATGACTTAGATCTGCGTATTCAGTCCCTCTCTGTCCTAAATTTCAGTGCTGTCTCACCAGTTTGGATATCCATCCAGCATCTCAAATGTAAGATGTCCAAAACAGAATCCATTTATCTTCTCCTCCCTCAAGGCTCCCTTTCTAAATCACCTATTTCTGTTGAATGTGCCACCATCTTTCTAGTCATCTCAGCTCTTCTGTCTCCCCTGCCCTTAACATCTAATCAGTCAACAAAGTCTTTAATTCTGCCTCCATAATATCTTGCATCTATGTGGCTGTATCCCACACACAGGGGGCCTAATCTGGGCCATCACCTAGACTGTTAAAGTAGTTTCCTGTTTTGTTTCCCTTCTGTTCTCTCTCCTCTCCAGTCCATCTTACATGCAGCTGCCAAATTGGTTTTTCTAAAGACTAGATCTGACCTTGTCTGACCCCTGCTCAAGAAATTGCATTGGCTCCTTCTTGCCTCTGGGATGAAAAACAAACTCATAGGATCGTAGATTTAGGCCTGGAAGTGACCTTTGAGACCATTGAGTCTAATCATTTTACAGATCTGGAAACTGAAGCACAGAGTGCTTAAATGATTTTCCCAAGGTCACACATCTAGAAAGTGCCTGAGGCAAGATTTAAACCCACTTGTACCTTACTACACCAGCTTTTCATAATATGCCTTCCAGCTTCTTACTCTGGGAGCCAACTAACCTGGCCTGCTTACTGTTCCCCGTATATGAGATACCTCCCTTCTCGTTATCCTTGCCCAGATATTAGAGTAGGTCTTGGAATGCACTCCTTTTTCCCATCCCAGACCCCTATCTTCTTCAGGGCTTCTTAAACTTTTTCCACTGAAGACCACTTCAGCACTTCTTAAACTGTGGGTTGTGACCCCATATGAGACCTTGCTAGCTTTTTGCTCAGCTCTACTGCCCCTTATAGGAAGCCAGTTCTGATCCTCTTCCCCCTAGAAATGACTGTGTAGATCTTATATTTAATTTTCTGTCTTTCTGTTTTCTACTTGTGGAATTTAAATTCCTTGAAGCTGGGTATTGTTTCATCTTTGTCTTTATATCTCAAGCACCTAATGTAGTGCCTGGCACATAATAGACTGGGCAGCTAGGTGTGGCAGTGGATAGAGCACTGGGCCTGTCCCACTCGTCTTCCTGAATTCAAATCTGGCCTCAGACAAGTCACTTCACCCTGTTTGCCTCAGTTTCCTTATCTGTAAAAAGAACTGGAGAAGGAAATGGCAAACCACTCTCAGCATCTTTGCTAAAAAACAAAACAAACAAAAAAACCAAAAGGGATCATGAAGAGTCAGACTCAAATGAAATGACTGAACAATAACAACAAAAACAATGTAGTAGACACTTAATAAATATTTATTGAATTAAATTTTAGGTACATAGAAACTTGTTATGATAGGATTTGACTGATAAAGTCTGATCTCAGTTTTATAGGTTCAAGTATATATTAAAGCAAAGACTTGAAAGTATGCTATGATATTCTAGAAGGCAAAGAAATACTCGGGATTTAAAGTGTGCTGCTCTTTGTTTTTTCCTTCAAGAATGTAAGCAACCATTAGTACAAGACAAACTGGAATTTTCCTGTTCGAGTCAGCCATCCCTACACCAAGGCTTTGAATAACATTTTAACATCTCTATTTCTTATAGCACCTTCAGGTGGTGTTCTGGGAGAGAGCTCTCTCTTTTGGTTAAGAATTGCAAAAAATAAATACCCTAACTTGTTTCTCTTGCCAGCCACTATTAAAGTCAGAAGGCATTAAGTTATCCTGGGGGTACAGATTTGTTCTCATAGTGGAATTAATTACCTACACTTCACATGAATGTTAGTTTTGGAGACCTTACTGTCTTGTGCCTTTTTTTTTTTTGGCCTTATCCTTCAGTATTTACTTCTGTAGAACCTTATTTCCCCATCTCCTCTGCCCTCTAATGAGAGCCTTAGAGTAGGGGCAAAGGTACTCAGAGGTCACATATTCTTTGACTCAGAGAGCCCCTTGTTGGCTATACGTTTCAGTGACCAAAAAAGAGGTTCTGTATGCACCAAGATACTGACAGCAACCCGCTTTTGTGATTTCAAAGAACTGGAAACAAAGTAAATGTGCATTGGTTGCAGAGTGATTAAACAAATTGTGGTACATGAATGTAACAGAGTATTGCTGTGTGGTAAGAAACAACAAACATGTTAAATACAGAGAAATATGGGAAGACTTATTTGAACCAGTGAACATCGAAGAAAGCAGAACCAGGAAAAGAACATACCCAGGGACTACAGCCATGTAAGTAGAAAGAGCACCAACAACAAAACAAGGAAAATGGAATGTTGCAAAATTATAGTGACCAACCTTGGATCAAGGAAAAGATGAGAAGGCTCTTTCTACTGCTCCTTTACAGAAGTTGGAAGGGAGCTCTATGGCAGGGGAGCATTGCAGATATCAGTTCTCAGACTTTTTGTATGCGTTGACTGGTTTTGCTGAACTCTTCATTATAGGTTATGGTTCTCTGGGAAGTGGAGCAAGAGCAATTAAAACATATTTGAAGAGAAACTTGCTTACTCTACCTTCATGGGAGTAGTTATAATAAATGTCCCATGGACAGCGGACAACTAATTTGAAGATTTATCAGAGCTGGTTAGTAAAGTCAAGCTTGTCCTCTCTTTTTAATTTCGTCAAGCTGATTTTATCTATATTACTATTGTAGCTAGCTGGTATAAAATTAGAACAAAGGCATGTACCAATGAGTACAAAAGAAAGTGTGTCTGAATTTACCAAATTCACCTTTTTGCATGTAGTGTGCAGATAAATTGAACTTTTGGTAAATTAGTTTTTAAATGGTGCCTTTTGTTTACATCATCTTGATTTCCATGAAATTCTGAAAATTTTTTACTTAAATGAAATCAGTATGAATACTTAATAAATGCATACTTCATGTCTTAAAGCTGTATCTTTGTTTCTTGGGAGACATCTAGATATCTAGCTTAGTGAAGTTGGTTTATTTGGTTTGATTTAATTTGTTTCATTTTTTATCAAAATAGAGGCTAAAACAAAAGATGGGCTAACATTTTTAGTAAATATACTACCCTGGGATTTCAGTTTTCTTTTTTGCATGATACAGTGGGAAGAACACTGGATCTAAGAGGCAAACCTGGGTTTGGGGCCTTGCTTTGTTATAAACTAGCTATGAGATAGATCTTTTTGTATGTGCTTTCTCCTGTTTAAAGTGAGGCTACTCATCTCTTCCCTAACTCACAGAGCTGTGAGGATCAAATGAAATAATTATTATGTATGAAAATGCTTTGAAAATATGAAACTGATCCATACAAAATGGTTATTGGTAAGAAACTGACACAAATAAAAGGCAGGAATAAAGTAAATCAGGAGTTTTATACAGAAAATTCAGTGCTGAGTTCTTTTTGTTTCATGCCTGTTCCTTGTGCCTAGAGTACACTTTTCACTACTTCTTCCCCTTCTCCTAATCTCCTTCTATTGAAATCCTGTTTATTCTTTTTTTTTTAAGGCCCAGCTGAATACAATCTTCTTCATGAAACATGGTGCAGTTGGGGGGGGGGGGAGCGCGGGTGTGAGAAGAGAGAGAAAGAGAGGGAGGGAAGGAGGGCATGTTCTAGTTTTGGAGTCAGAAGACTAGCATTCCAGTTACCTTTTCTGCCGTTACCTGTGTGACCACGGGCAAAAATCACTTCCCCTTTCTGGGCCTTAGTTTCCCTCTCTCTAAAAGAGAGAGTTAGGGTCAGTGATCTCTGAGGTGCCTTCCAGCTCTGACTCTTAGATCCTGTGATCAGATCTTCCCTGGATTGGTAGCCTGTGCTTGGCACTTAGATTGTGCTACTCTTACTATTTTTGTTTTGGGGTCCTGGTACCTTTTAATGTCATTCTCTCCTTCATCTGAGTACTTTGAGGACTGGTGATTATGTTGGATTGCTTTCTCTTTCCAGTGATGCCATTTGGTTTGGTTCAGCAATTATTTCTTCACTCCCTATTATATGCATAGTTCTTTTACCTTTTTCAGTATCCCCAGCATTCAACACAGTGCCTGGTACTGGTAGGCATTTAATAAATATGTTAGATGCTTCGTATACAAAATCAAAACAGTGCCTGGCCTCAAGGAGCTTGGGGGGGTTAGGAGCGAGATAATATACTATGTGCACAAGTAAGTGTATACTTGAGAATTTGAGGAAGGAGAAATTACTCACAAGTTGAAGGGGAACAGGAAAGACTTCCTATAAAAGGTGGCATCTGCAATGAGCCTCAGACAAAGCCAGGGATTCTAAGAGGGGGTGGTGAGGAAGGAGGGCATTTCAGACTTGGGTACAGCCTGTGTAAAGGCAGGTAGGTGAGGGATGGAATTCAGAGACTGAAAAGAGGCCACTTTGGCTGAAATGTAGAGTATGGGAAGGAGATTTAGGGGAACCTTTTGATGCTATGAATGAGGAGTTCATACTAGAGGCAGTAGGGAGCCTCTGAATATTTGTAGTTGGGGAGTATTCTAGTCAGATCTGTGCAGGTCTTAGCCCTTCTGCCCTGCAGTCTTTATTTCCTCCTAAAGTAAGAGCTGACATCCATATAGTGCTTCAACATTGACATTTTACATTCATTTGATTTCTCCACAGCAACTCTGAGAGGTAGGCAGTAGAGATATGGTCATCACTTTAAAGAGGAAGAAACTGAGATTCATAGAAGTTAAATAACTTGCTCTTTGTTACACAGACTAAGAGGTGAGACTTGACAAGGCTCTCCTGATTCCTATCTACTATACCATTCAGTTTTTCCTAAAATCTGTTCTTTGCAGAGTATAGTCAGTTCATCTTTCTAAAATACTACTTAATAGGATTGGGATTTAGAGCTGAAAGGAGCTCATGGGATCACCTAATGCAGTCTTCTCATTTTACAGGTGAAGAAACTTGAGGTCCAGAGAACTAAGGTGATTTACTCAAGGTCCCACAGATAGTAGCAGAGCCATTGTTTGAACCAAGGTCTTCTGACCCTGCATCACACTGCCTCATTTAATTTCATTTACTCTGTTCAAGAAAGCTTAGCAGAAATGTTCTGTAAATTTGTAATTCAGTGAATTTGAATTGAGTACCTATTCCAAGTGCCTACTGTAGGCAGTTTGTTTTAGCTGTTAGAACTGTTAGCAAAGTATTAAAAGTTTCAACCTCTGCCAAGGCATCAAGAAGATTTGAAAGTTTGGGTTGGCCTGTTTGATTTTCTTTCTTTGAAAAGGGGAATTTTGCTGTATTAAAAGTTTACAAGGGTGCTGATGGGGACTGGATCTGTGATTTCACTGATGTAGAGAATTCTCTAGAAAAGGGAAATTGCTGATGCAGATCTGCACCTTCTCAGCACCTTAAAGTCCTTGAGAGTTGTCTAGAGCAGTGGCCAGCAAATTTTGGCTTGCCTGTCTTTTGTTCTACCATGTGAGCTCAGGGTGGTTTTTACATTTTAAAGTATAGTAAAACTTCATTTTAAAATGTAAAAATCATTCTTAGCTTGGTCAGCACAAAAACAGATGGAAGGCTGGATTTGACCCACGGTCTCTAGTTTTGCTGATTCCTAATCTAAAGTACTGTGTGGTTAAATGACTCGACCAGGCTCACACGGCCAGTATTATGTCAGAGGCAGGGCTTGAATCCAGCGCTTTGTACTTCCAAGGCTGACTCTGTAATAATTATACACGTGCTGCCTCTGTAAGATATTTCACAAAAATCTTGAGAATCTTTAATGTTTCTCCAGAAGCAATCCAGCATTTCTGTCTAAATGCTAAAATGGTAAGGCTATAGATGTAGTTGACATCACCCATCCTACTTCAGGGTGGTTCTATCCATTTGAAAATAAGAGGGTTTGGCCAGATTGGTTGGTCAATACATGGAACCTGTTGTTAAAATGAGCACTTAGCAAATTTCCACTGTGACTGGGGTTCCTGATTAGACATGGGGGAACTATGTATCAGTCAGTCTTAATTTCATGCCTGCTGTGGTACTTGGATGGTTTCTCCATTGACTGTGAGCTCTTTTTTGTCTCTGTATTCCCAGGACATAGGACAGTGCTTGGCAATAATCACTTAATAAAGGGTTATCAATTGAGTGATGATTTGGTGTGAATACTCCCTCTAAACACAAAGCATTCCTTTGTACCTTCTGGTTCTCTTTCTTACCTACTAAGTTGAAGGAAATCTGTGTCCATATATTATGCTATTAGAGTCCAAGAGACACTGATCCGTGGTGCTCCCAGCAGAAGACACCCCCAGATGCCGGGCCTTCTCAGGAAGAAGACGGGAGGAACAAGCAGATAACGTCGCCCTTGTGTAAGACCCTGGTGCTGGCGTTCCTTAAGGCCTCTGCCTGGCCACAGCAGTGCTTTGAAATCCTAAATCTAGAAGTCTAGAATGGGACAACTGAAATAACCATGAGGCTGAAGAACAGACTAAAAAGACTAAGGGTTCTTTCTGGATCGAGGAAGACAGAGGGGCCATGACTGAAGTCCATAATGATGTGTGTGTATATTGGGTGAACATGGACTACTTTCAAGTGTAATTTAATAGAATTAAGGAGCCTGCTTGAAGCTCAAGAGGATTTCATGACAAAAAGGCATCTTCCGCACAGCACGTCAACATGTAAATAGATTACCAAAGCATTTACAGACATTCATGAATGATGGCTCTAGTTAGTAAGGGAAAGCTTGAGATTTCAGCAGCCTTCCCCTTAAGCTTTGCTGTTTGACATCATGAGTGGACGACCATTTGTGCCTGCGATACATCCTTTCATGCCATTGTCAGAAAACACTAGGTGAGTTGGACTGTAAGTCAGACAGATGTGTTATAACCTGTGTTCTTAGCAGAGCTGACAAGTGAATGGCGATATTTGGGTATTCAGGGGAAAACAAAACAAAAAGTGATGAATGAAGGTAGACCAGCCACTAAATTGGTATTCCTGAAATATAAATCTAATCAGTCAAAAGCCCTAGTCAGAAATCATCAGTGGTTCTCTGTTGCCTCTAGGATAAAATACAGACCCTCTAGAATGACATTTAAAGCCCATCACAGTCTGGCTCCTGCGTGCCTTTTCTGTCTTAATTTTATATTCCTCTCTTTATTCTAGTAAAACTGACCCACCAGCTGTTCACCATACATGACCCTGTATCTCCTCCCTCCTTTCCCTTGCATAAGTAGTCCCCCATGTCTGGAATGGGTTTCTTCCTCACTTATACATAATAGAATCCCTAGCTTCTTTAAAAGTACAGTTCAGTCTTTGCTGATGCCCAGTTATTCGCGTTCTTCTTCCTGGAATTACTTTGTATTTACTACTAACTTGTATATTTTGATTCCCCTCCCCTGTTAGAATGTAAGCTCTTTGGGGGCAAAGATGAATTATTTTTTATCTTTGTATTCCTAGAGCCTAGCATAGTGCCTTACACACAGTAGACTCTTATTAATAAAAATTACTTGTTGAATTAAAGTGAATGGAAACCTTAAATTTAAAATGTAGAAATGCAAAGATACATACAGTGATAAACTTGCTTATGTTCTCTTGTTTTATTTTTCACCATTCTCATGTTATATGATCTAGTATTCTGTTTTATTTTTTCTCTTCATGTAAAGAAAATTGTGGTGTTCCATTTCTACTTTTACTTCCTTTATCCCTGCAATCTCATGTCTATTCCATCCTTTATTTTCCGAGAAGACTTGAACGGTTGTTTTAACAATTGGATCGTGGCATTATAACTATTCTGCTTTAATCAGAGGACAGGATTCCTCCACAGCCTTTTAAACTTAGGGTTTTGTTATTCTTCAGAGCCAGAATGGAAACATCTTGCCTTATTTCCTCTTCCTTTAAACTTTTATTTGTTCACCTTCTGCTTCATGGCAACTAAATCAAGAGTAAATATTCCTATTAATCTTAAGCATCACTGACCCACAGGGGAAAAAAATTAGTAAAGGACCACACTCTAGCAAAGTAAAAAGAAACATCTGTATATTTGGGAGTTAAAATTTGAGATAGGTGCTTGGGAGAATGATATAAAATTTCACTCATCCACTTTTTAAGTTGACAGGGATCATTTAAAATGTTATGATTAATACCAGAAAATAGACTTTATTTTTCCCTTATAGCTGGTTAAAGAAGGGGAAAAAAAAAAAGAAAAATCAGGGAAGGGCTTAGAGATATAGGCAAAAAAAGGTAGAGAAAGAAAAAAGATGGAGAAAAACTAATCTGCCTGCTAGTCTGAGAAAGATCTATGAAATTTGGGAAACTCTCCAAAATCTTTGGACCTGTAGGAGCTGCCCAACCTTGGTTTTCTAAGATATTAGTGCTACCTCATTTCAAGGGTTTGGGAGCTCTATGTCAAATGTTACTGCTTTAAGTATGTCAGGTGTTAATGTTTTATTGTTTTAATTGGTCTCCAATAGGGACTAAAGAGAACTAACAGCAGAAATAAAACTCTAAGAAGAAGTAGTTTAGCAGTTTCCTGTGAATTAATTTTATTCAATATTTAAATCAGGTGTGTTATATAGGCACTGTATTTTAAAGATGAATTTATAGCTTTGTGTGAGGTGTTTCCAGTTACTAAATAACTTCATGCTCTTTTCAAGTGCCACAGTGACAAGTGTTTGAGACACATTTTTGGTGCATTTCACTGCTGTGTGCAAAGTTGTATTTGCTTGGGAATTATATGATCATAGAACCTAGAAGTCCTTACGGCAGGAATGTACACAAATCATTTAGTAAGTAAAATCTCTCATTTTTAAAGACTTGAGAATATACTGCCCTTTTTTTTTGCATTTTGTTCTAATGTCACTGCCATGAAATTCTTGTATCTAATTTAAGTCATCATCTTCTCTATAAATCCTTTCCTTTCCCTAAGGATGAAGATGTCACCTTGAAACTTTGAGACTAAGGCGGATTCTGTGATTAAACTTTATAGGTCCTGTAGGGCCTTAGATTTTTAAATCTACTTGATGTACAGGAGGTTTTGTTTACTATTGAGTAGTCAGTTCTGCTTCCAACTTAGAACATTTCTTTTTAATTAAGCCACATCAAATAAAACAACTAAAATTTGGATCACTTGAGTGGTGCTTCTGTGATTTTCAGACATTACACTTGGTTCTTTCAGTGTTACTCAGAGGGATAGAAGCTTAAAAACATCTCTTTTTGGAGTGATAGATTATGGTGTTAATTAAATAGTCTACCCTCACTTTTTGATCGATCTTCTTAGGTATGCTTGACCCATCTCTTGAAGTTACTTGTTTTGCTTAGTCATCAGGCCAAACTCTCATCAAGACTTGTTTGCATAGACTGATGCATGTTTCTACAGGATTTTAGTGCTCATCCCCACACTGGATGAGATCAGACTTCTAAGCTGCAGTTTTCTGGCACGTTTTCTGCTGCTAGATGTGTTCTAAGGCATGGCAAGGCAGTACTGACACGCTTGTAGCATCAGGTTTTTTGGTCTGAGTGTCTTATGCCCCATGGCCTCTGCTTTGAGTCATTTTGAAGAGAAGGGGAGAATCTTTTAGTCTTTCACAGAATATTTTATACTGATTCTTTTTAGATAGTTTCATGAATTCTTGACTTTGATTGCTTTGTTTGCAACTTAGGTCCCTAGAGCCCAGATTAACATCAATTCTTTTAGTCTTTCAATGGGGGTCTTAAAAGAAATTTAACCTCCTCTCTGTTAAATAAGACCGATTTACAAGTATTTGGCAATCAGAAATACTGTGTACTTTGTACTCCTGCCTTTCCAACAAGAACCAGATGTGTAAAGTTGCCATTACATGGATCAGAATTTGGAAGACTACAATGTGATGCCCTGGACCATGATTCCAGAAGAAGGAACTCGCTGAATATGGGTTTACTAGTTGGTGATGAACTCCTGAATCACCAGCTACTAGGCCTTTATGTCCAGATATGAATTTAATTTATGGAGTAAGGTCCCTGAGTTCTCCTCTTTCCTTCCACAGGGCAAGCAGGAGGACTTCAAGACGACAATTCTGGAGGGTATGGAGACGGCCAAGCATCAGGTGAGGGTGGCATTTGATGCTTGCCACTTTGTAGCAAGAGCCGCCAAGTCAGGGATTGATGCTTGCAAGTGTTTATGGCTATGGGTATTCAGATCTTAGCGAAAGGTACAAGAGAGACATAATGACCTGCAAAGCAGGATGGGGGTCACTTAGAATTACAGGAAAAAAGATAGGGTAGCTAAGGCAGAAGAAATCCTCAGGCCGATCTCTCAACCCTCCACTGTTCTTCATTGTTTTGAGGAGATTGTTGGTTCTTCCTCCCAGAACCTTTCCAGTAATATTGAATATTGCATTGAACTCACATATTTAGGCATCCTGGGACCTTTAAAAATAACAACAATAAAAACAAAAACTCCACAAGCAGGAAAAATTGCAGGTTTGGAAATCCTTATGAGAGAGGTAGTCCAGTGTTTGGTTGGAAGATTAATTATGAAGTATAGACTAATGACATCTCATTTTAATTGGATGTTCATTTCGTGGCATTAGGTACCCACGCTAAATAAGTATCACATGACAAATGATTTGCATTGTCTAAACATTTGCTTCTCGCTTGCTTAAAAATGGCTTCCAAAACTCAACCAGTAATTCTCCTCTTCCTTTCAGACCAAAGCAGTATGAGAGCCCTACTACCAGGGGAAAGTAGAGGCTTTAATTAAAATGCTTCCCCAAGGTGCCAGATCCATAAGCCTGCAACCCAGAACAATTAGCCTTTGCTGCATTGTCCTATCCAAGTAGCATCTCTAAAGTTTGTCCTTTCTTTCCTTAAGCATTTTATGTATTCCAGTCCCTGTGCGTATTGATACTTCTACAGAATTTAGATTATTTAAATCTTCAGAGCTTGTCATTTGCCAGCTATTCATTCTGCTTTCAGATTGTTTATTAAATGTTATTGCATTTAAATAATTTGTGGGAGTTCATGTTTTACTCTCTTGGATCAGAGATAAGCACATTCAAGGGATCTGTGATTTTGTTGGTGTGGGTCCTCCCTCCACTGGCACAGACGACAGCCTTCTACATTCTACAGCTCAGTAGGTGGTCTTCAAGAATTAACTCTGCTGGAAAAATTCATCACCTTGTAGCCAGCCTGGTGATGTGCTTCTCTGAACTTAGCTGGGCTGGTCCTTGGACATCAGGCATATTGTCTGTCATCATGCCAAACAGCTTTCCTAGGATGGTAGGACTTGCCCAAGCTTACACACTGAGAAGCACAGGCAACCTCCATGCTGTGATGAGGCACCAGAGGAGGGCTCTGTGATAGAGGAAGAGCAGAGAAAAAGGCTCTGAAATAATAAGACAGTTAGCACATGCTAGCTCTAGAATGTTGACTTGGCCTTCAACTTCTTCATAGACTATCCCAAAGCTCTGAAGGTTGATAGTCATCTAAGTTCTTGATTTTATCTTGTAGAAGTTAAAATACCCTTTCATAAAGTCTACATTGATGGCAAGTAGATCCACCAGAATCATTAGTATTGAAAAGGTTTTAAATGGAATCTTCTTTGTGATGTTGGGAATCAGTAATGGTCCTTGGGGTCACCATCTTGAAAAGAAAATTAATAGTTATTACATTCATGAATATCTACAATTTATAAAAAGTCAAGCAAACCATAAGGTAACTTCGGAAAACGAACGAATTTGGTGCTACCATTCCACTAGCATGAAAACGTGAGTCTTTGGGTTTTCACTTTATGGAAGTGGTTGCTTTGAGCCATCCACAATTCTTATCTGGTCTCCCTCGTAATCAAAGGCATGCGTTTGTACAATGGCTATCCATTGTGGAAGGCACTGCTGCCAGTAGACATGAGTTTTCTTCTACGTGAAACTAACCGGTACTTGTGGGTATCCAAGAAGCTCAGACCATCATCTCTCATTAACACCCTGATCTTAACCAGTTAAGCTCACTAAGTGGCCCAGAATATTGTTCAGAATGGCACTTGTAAATGAGCATCAAGTTACATAAATTATGGAATCACTGCATTTAGGGCAAGAAGAGCTAACGATTTTTGATACAACCCCTTGTTTTTAGGCAAGTCAGTAGCATCCCCATTTTACAATTGAGGCAACTGAGGCTTAGAGAGAGAGAAAGAGAGAGCTCTGATCTTAAGGACTTATCCAAGGTCACACAACTAATAATGCTGTTAGCTGGGTCCCAAGTCTTCTATCTTCTAGTGCAGAGATTCTCCTAAGTCATTGAAAAGCACAAATCATGTTTGGCCTAAACAGGAAAAGTTCCACTACATATGAATAGCGTGATTTAAAAAAAAATTTTTTTGGCCATTCTGATGGCTAATGTGGTCTGTTTTTAGGCATATTTAAGTAAATGTCCTTCAGTACTTGAATGGGTAAAATAGGTAAGTTCAGATTTTTAATGCCACTGATGAGCTTGAAATCTGTCTACAGTCTTTTATCGACTTTGTTTTCACCAAGGAGGACAAGACTGCTTTGCTTATTTTTTTTTTTTACTGCCTGTTTACTTAAGATGTTACCTACCTGCAGCTTATCATACACTAGAAGGACAGGAGATTTGGAGGAGTGGCAGAACCCATTTCTTTACACCTGTGTCTTTAGTTCAGCTACCTGCAAAAGCCATAATTATGCCTCTCAGCATTTGATTACTTTTCCTACTTGGAGTAGGTAGGAACTAGACAGTGAATGGGGCTTCATTTTCATGGGCTGAACCTACCAGGGCTAGCTCTTTCCAACATGGGATTGGGAAGAGCAAGGAGCAGTTGTCAGGCTTCATGTTTTTGTTAGGCATCGTTATTTTGCTTTAAATGTTGTAAATTCCCAGAATGCCGGATTTCATGTTCAAATGTAAGTATAAAACCAATTTCAGAGCCAGGTGATACTACTTTAAGGAAAATCTTTGCCACTGTTTAGCTGTGGTAGAATGTTAGGTCTGGAAGGGACATCTAGTCGGACCCCCTTATTTTTAGTGAGAATTACTTTATATGTGGCTAGAGGGCACAGTGGACAGAGTACTTGACTGGGAGTCAGGAAGACCAGAGGTCAGGTCCAGCCTCAGACATTTAGCTGCTCTGTGACACCTGGCAAGTCATTGACCTCTCTCAGCCTCAGTTTCCTCATAGGGTTGTTGTGAGGATCAAGTGAGACACCATGTATAGCACTTTTCAAATCTTAAGGTGTTATTAAACACTAATTATTTTTATGATTATGACTATCATTATCTTAAAGGCTTATCCCCTAGAAAGCCTTTAATAAAGCATAAATGAGTTAGATTGTCTGAAATGGTATACATTACCTCACTTTCAAGATATATTGCAGAAGGATAGGTTAGATTTCTAGTCACTTGATCTGGTTTCTAGATTACATTTTTATTTTCTAATTACTGTTTGCTTTTCTACAACCAAATTACAGGAAATGAATGCCGAACAGTGGTTTGTTAAGGTAATTTTGCATTTTAACAATCAGTATTGCAGTGTTTAAAATGACAGTTCATTTGCAAAGCATTAGTATGTGCTCATTTAGGTGCTATGTAGAATGATAAAAATATACAAGAATTTTGCCACAACTGATTTGTATCTTCTTCAAACCATCTTTAATAAAGGACATTTATTAAAGATATTTTGAAAGTAATTTATGGCTAGGAACTGGTTGTAATTAAACTAGAGTAAGTGGTGTGTTTTGTTTTTTTAAGGGACCGACACTTGTTTTTCTGTTATTCAGCCAGTCATAAGCATTTATTAAGTGCTTACTGTGTCAGGTATTATGCTAATAAGAAGCACCAGGGATACAGAGAAAGGCAAAAGTTCACATTCTAATGATTGATTCAGTTATGTGGTATATTTCACAAATATATTGACAGTTAAGAGACCTATTAAATTATATCTAGTCTGTTTTCCTGGGATGTTATCTGAGTGTTTTATTCCATTACTTTCTAGTACCGAAGCTGTATAACTTTTATTTTTAAAGAATTTTGCTTTTAGTAAGGATATTCCTCCTTTGGTGTATTCAGCCTTTCTTCTCCTTTCTTTAATTTCAGTTTAATTTTCCATGTTATTCTTATTTTAAAAGTATCTCTCTGATTTGTACAGCTAGCTCTACTATTCTTTTAGATTCATATTTCCATTTTTACCTTAAGGAATGACCCTCTCTATGCTCATTCTCTCTGTGGTTAATCATTTAGGCTGATTGGGCCCTTGGTGGTGTCCAATTTAGTAATATGGCACCGAAATGGAAACCAGTAGTCGAGTGGTCTCTGACCAGTGCTGTGAAAAGGGGTCCTGTTTCCTTGACTCTAAGATATGGGGTGTTTCTGATTATGCAAATCTTTGCTTGCATCTTGTCCTCACTGTTGCATAATTAGGTTTGCTTGGCCTCTTTGTATCTTGATTGTTTCCCATTGAATGTCTGTGTTGAATCCCCATGCACTTCTCCCAGGTCCCCAAGGTATTTTACCAGCATGTGTCCTGGCTAAATCTCTTCCTCTATTATTCTTCTCCCCCTAAACTTGCTTGCTTCTTTTGAAACAGTGTTGCTTCTGCTTCTTGATGTTTGCATCTCAGCTTTTGTTGGCTTTGAAAGATCAAAATATGTCTGGTTTCACTTCATAGCCTCTTGTTTCAATGTTCTGTTTTGTTACCTGTACATAATTGCTTCAATGTCACTTTGCTTTTTGGCTAAGATTAAGTATTTTTTTTGAATGTCATATTTTTAAAAAGCCCTTAAATCATTCTTAACTTTTATGTCAGATTATAGTTTCAGCTTGCTTAAATTATTCAAGCATCTTCATGAACTGTTTTCCTTGGACCTCTGGCTTATAGTTTACAGTAGAAGAGTATTAGTATTTTGGCTGGAAAGAGTAAATTCCTTGTTGTTTTTTTCTTCTGCTCTCTATATTGTAATACTCTGCGTTAACTTCTCACTCCCTGCCAGGATTGAGTTATATGGGAGCTAGGAGCTGGCTCCTAGAATGCTCTTTGTGTTCCACTTTGGAAACTAACTTATCAGAAGGCATGCAATATTATAGCTGCTTATGTTTTCACTACAGATTCTTTACCTGTTCTCTCCTCCTGAGTTAGTGTACCTTCTCTTTTTTCTGGTCCTTTCTCTTTGGAGTTTGCTTTTTACTGGCCATGTTTCTGACATCAAGAAGAAAAGTACTTGATCTAATGTTAGAAATTTGGTTTAGAACCCATAGGCCTTGGTTTTTTTCCCCCCTTTAGAGACAACTATTATAACCCTATCCCACCTTATTATATAGCTTATAAAGTATTAATCAAGAGAGTATATCTAAATATTTGTGTAATCTCAATTATATGTAAATAAATCTTAAAACAAAGTTACATTTATAAGAAACTCTAAGTTCTAAAGAGAGAAAGATAGATTTTAAAAGTTAAAGGAAGCCATGTAGACCTCATCAGAGAGGTTTATTGAATTCCTTACCAAGAGAAGAGGCTTGAGAAGTAATTATTGTCTTCTAGTATTGTGTGCCTTTTCGTGTTTTCTAGAACTCTGTTGCTCTGTTTGCTAGGTGTGGAGGGAGCAGCTTTCCAGAGCAGACTCCCTCATGATCGGATGACATCACAGGAAGCTGCCTGTTTCCCTGATATTATTAGTGGGCCACAGCAAACCCAGAAGGTTTTTCTGTTCATCAGGAACCGCACAGTAAGTTCTGAAATTTTTAATTAGAAGAGGGTAGATGGATTCTCATACGTTTTTATCCCTTTAGTAGCCAGGTTCAGAGAAAGAGAAGTAACATTTGGAACCGTTCCTGACTTGGTATTGGTTTAAAATTAGTCTTAAGTATTACCTTGTTAGTCCCACATTTAATGTCTTAGAATCCTAGTATTTACTGCTGGGGGGGAACATTAGAGAACATCTATTTGTGTCCTCTCATTTTATAGATGAGAAAACTGAGACTTAAGAGTGACTTCCTCAGAGCTTCTAATAGGCCTGTATCAGTGTCCAGAATCCACTATTATAGGCAGCCATTCTATCCAAGACTACAGTAGGGTGGTGAGTTGCAGAATAATTATTTCATGTTGTAGCTTCATCTTTTTGATAAGTGTACCGGGATGCCAATTTAGAATCTCTTAAGTGACTTATGTCAGCAAAGAGATTACCTTTAACCCCTAATTTATCTATTAAATGTAAAACTTGCTGTCCTTTGTGGCCTAATTCAGAACAGAAAGTAGTTGGGGTGTGAGTGATCTACTTCCTTGTTTTTTCTTTCCTTTTCCTCAAATCCTCCACACTAGCAATAAGAAACTGGAGTTCTCTACTTCTTGGCGTATTTGGGGAAAATGTTCTTTGTATTTTAAATTGGAAATCAAAAGAATGTTATAAATAGGGGTTAGATATACTTGAAACACTATAGATATTTACTAGGACCTTAACTATAAGTCAAGTTTGTTTCTACAAACTTGGAGAGAAAGTCTGGCATAATGAACAGTGTTGACATAGGAAAGAAGACAACCTAGGTTCAGGGGTCATCTCTTGACATTTAAATAGCTGCATTATCATAGAATGACAATTAGGTCCAGATATTTTTGGAAATTTGTTTCCTAGACTTGCAACATCTTTTTAAAACAATTTTACTGATGAACTTTTGTGCAGTTCTTGGTAGTTAAACATTTTGTATATGTTCAGTTGAATAGAATTTGTAGCGTAGCCTCTGATAGACTACATAGGACAATGTCAGATGCTTCTATTCCAGCAGTTCATTCTGAGCCACTTGCCTTTGGCCAAAACTTTGCCTACCCTGCCACTGACTTTCTGGCCCAGCTCTTGGACCACTCTGTAAGTGCTTCAGCCCTAGCTCTGATTCTGCCTTTGGTCTCACTTAGCTGTTTCCTTAGACCCAAATTTACCTTATGTAACTTTAAAATTTGCCAATTTCAGAGGAGTGTAAGTGAAAAAAATAATGTTAAAGCAAGTCACGTCAATTCTGACTTTCAGTTTCCATATCTATAAAGTGTGGATAATAATTATACTTAACCTACTTTGTAGGTTTTTATGTAGAAAATGATATAGAAATGTGAGCTAGCGTTCTTGTTAATACTTAAATATTATTAGATATTTTAAATTCTGAAGAGTAATATTATGAGATGAATACTCTTAGACCTTAGTCAGCTCTGTAAAATTTTGAGAGCAGATAAACCTGTTCACATACGTTTTCCCTGAGAATTCAAGATATATGCCAAAGTATCTCTGCATGATAGGACATTTATTAGAAGTACAAAGGCCTTTTTGTTGGATGATAGCCCTAATCTACTTACATAGGTAACAGAAGGGGCTTCTACAGCTAAAGTCCTAAATTAAGATAAAGTGATTTAAAGGGTATGTGTTTATGGTATTTTTATTGCTGTGTCATGAAAATTCTATTGTATTATTTTAAATGCAGTTGCAGTTGTGGTTGGACAATCCAAAAATTCAGTTGACATTTGAAGCTACTCTCCAGCAGTTAGAAGCACCTTATAACAGTAAGTAGGCTAATTTGCATAAATATGTATTGTTGCAACTTGTTGGGTTCTGTTGAAAGTTACTGTTTCCACTTCAGAATGACTGTATATCAGATATGCATTTGGTATTTTAGGAGACAATTATCCATCAAGGTGGACTTGGGACAATCATTTTTTTTCTATTTTTAATTTTTTTCCCCCTCAAAGGGATTAAAATCCATTTGATCACAGGGAAGAGGTTGTACCATCTCTGTAACTAACATCTCTGGGACCCTCTTGGAAAGAAAGTCTTTTTTGACTCTCCTTGGAACTAGGATCTTACTTTGAGAATACCAAAAAATTCCAGACATTCTGATTTTTGCTGTTTTGTTTACATTTTTCTGCTTCTATTTTGGAGTATTTTGTTTAATATTTACTTTCCTTGTGATATATATATATATACACACACACATACAAACACACATAAAACAAAGAACCCAAGAACCTTTCAAGATGAAGTCAGTATTTTATATTACTTGGCTCCTATATCTAAGTGCTATAGGCTAACATTTTTAGCTGTTAATAAACAATGCAACCAATGATTGTTATTTGGCTTTAGAATTTTTAGTAGATTTTCTAATGGAACATTCATTTAATTAAAGTTCTTATTACCATATTTATGTGCTTGAAGACATCTTGAAACAGGTACCTGCATGAAGGCAGTGTTGAAAATTCCAGAGTCAGGAGTGGTGTTTGGAGAAAAGTGAGCATGGACAGCTTGTGCTTTTTGGAAAATAGTAGTGCTGTTGGACCTCCATAGAAGGCAAAATCCACGAAAGGAACTAGTAATAATACTCATGGCCTCAGGTGTCTATGCATAATAAGCAAGATGAATTAGAGGTCCAAGGAGGTAAATTTGACTTCAAGTGTATCATTAAGACTTGGAGGGATGAGGCCTATGCTTGGAATATGGTTCTAGAAGGGTATAATGTAAACATAAGAAACTGGATAGGTAAAAAGGACTTCCACAAAGTCTCATCCCAGTGTCATCTAATGATGGGAGATGACCCTGGGTATTGAAAGGTTGTGCCTGAAGAATATAAGCTCTGACAGGTTCTTCCATGCTGTTAAAGTCTCTGAATGTGGTACCAGCAACAAACTGCTTTCTGAGGATCAGCCAAGCAAAGTAAAAAGAAGCATCTCACTAGCATGCAGACGATTTGAGAATGACTTCTTTGGTCTTGGAAACACATGAAACAGTATTGTCCTTCAATTTTATGCACTCCTTTCTGCTTCTAGCAGAGTGATGGAAAAGAGGACAGAGAATATGAAAAATTACAGGTTTTAGATCTTGTATCAATATTATCCTAACTTTTCTAAATGTGAGTTCCTTGTCCTATGACCAAGTGAACATAAACTGAGGGACTAAATCATAACAATCTTGATATTCTTACAGCAAAATGGAAGAGTGGCTTATGGGTTCTTATTGAAAAAAAAAAAAAAACTGGTTTTATCATGTCCAGGGGCAACAAGAAACATTATTTTGTGGGACTTTTGGCCATCTCACTTGCAGTATTAATGGTAAATATTTGCAAGAGGCCACCATTAGGATATTTGCAGCGTTTACGTGCCAGTTATCTGTTGCAAAGGATGAGTAAGTGGGGAAATTCTGTGAGGAATTCAGTAAAACTCTCTAAATTAAATTAATGTATATTTTAATATTTTGTGACTTCAATACAAAGGTAGGCATAGGGAAGAATAGCAAAAGATATGGTAGAATACATAGTTTAAGTGCAAAAATACAAGAGAGGCCAAAAAATTTGAAGAGAACACCTGTGTATCAGGAATACCTTCTTTGGAAAAAAAAAAAGGATTGGTAGGCATTGGTAACCGTGGTGGTAGATATGGCAAGCACCAAATAATCTGAGGGGGGAAGAGTGGTTGTCTGTACCAGTGTGGATGCCATTTCTGATTCAGCTATCTGACTGAGTACATCAGACCACCAGTTTGTTAGAACAAAGATTAACATCAGTATCAAACTGGAAGAAAGAATAAAAATAGAAGATACAGTGGATAATTGAGGCAACTCCAAAACGGTACCTATTTATACAAGCTGGTGATGCCAAAAAATGGCAAATAACTCAAAGAACAGATATTGACACAGGCTGTTAAGTGTCCTAAGGAAATTGTAAATCAGTCACCACAACAAAGAGACTGAAAGAGCCAAGAAATAACCTCAGCCAGAAATACTCTTGATCTGCAGGGTGGGTAGAAATGGCAGCCAAGAACCAACACTTATTTGGATTGTAAATTAATGTGTAAACTATATGGAAGGGAGGATGATAGAGGCTTCTCAGCAACATCATCCCATGAAATAGCCTGAGAAGTAGAGGCAAAAGACAAGTTTGTGGAAAATTTTGTGAGAGGCCCAATTAGATAGAATCATTCCAAGGGCATTTAAGGATGAAACTTGAAAGAAGACAGCAAAGGTGAAAAATGGAAGAGATCTGTAACAATTGTAACAAACTCAAAACCTTTTCAAACCATGAATTATAGGGTATCCATTGCTATTATCAGTCTCGGATGAAGAAGTGAAAATGATACTAAAGAAAACAAAGATGAGAAAAGCATCTGAAGTAAAGCAAGTATATACTCCAAAAGATGGACAAGAGAATAGTACTACCAGTTCACATGCATAATTTCCAGTCTCTACAAGGTTGTAAATTATATCCACAAATATTGGAAGGATTCTTGATGAAGGTCTGGGAGGGAATAGACACGCTTCTGTACAAATGATATTCTTCTTAAAGTTTAATTTTATTATTTTTTTCCAATTAAGTTGAGGCCCAGAGAGGTTTAGTGAATTGTCCAAAGTTATACAGAATATCAGAGCTGAGATTTGAATCTAAGTCTTCTGATTCCAAATCTAGCATACTTTTCATTGGGATATTACCATGAATATTTGAAGAATATCTACACATGACAAGATCACAGATTCATTGAAGGAAAAAGAGGTAGGTAGAGCAGAATTGTATAATGCTCATATAGGGAAATCCAGGAAGAAGGAAGAAAAAGAGCTTCTGAGTAAAAATGAAGGGAGGCAGCAACAGAAGAAATATGGTCTACAAACTATCTGAACATAAAAAGGAAATCACATTTATAAGAAATAGATCATGAGCTTAGAACAAAGGAATGATATGGTAGCGATGGGGGGTTTTAGTTATCCAGACATAATCTGAAGCTCTCTCACACTATTTCTGTCTGTCTCTTCTCCCTCCTTTCCTCTCTCCTTCTCTCATCTGCCCCCCCCTCCCTAGAACAGATTGGGTAACATTTTCTTCATTTCCTTCAATGATTCGTTTATTCTTCAAAAGGTAGAAGAACAAAAAAGGAAAGGTTTTATTTTTAATCTCACTAACAGAGAGAAACTGGTTACTGGGATGGAAATGATGGGCAGTGAAGGGCAGTGACCATTTCAACGTAGAATTTAAGATAAAGAACTCCAGACATGGTCTGACATGAGAGAGAGCAGACATGACAAGATAACTTAGCATCCTGTGGTCTAGAATTCTCCATAGAATTCTCAACCCAGGAAGGGTAGAGGGCTCTTAAGAAGAAAATCCTGACATTGTAGAAGAAGAGAGGAAATCGTCTGGACGAACAGAGAACTCAGTAACTGAGATGTTAAAAAGAAACAAGGACAGAGAACAAAGGATGGATATAAAGGCTTGGCACTGCCCTACAAAAAATGTGAAAGGACTAAAGCCCAGGATGAACCCAGACTGGTGAGGAGATCTGAAGGGCAACCAAAAAAGGCTTTTGAAGTTGTATTATAAAAAGGAGGATCAGAGAAGTGAAGTGACTGCTGCCCAAGATGGAGGGGACAATAACTAATACTAGAGAGAAGGTAGACCTGCGTAGTACCTACTTTGCTTCTCTTTTCTTTCTAGAGGAGACCTGATAGGTAAATTACTTTGCAAACTTGAAATATAAGTGTTATTATCATCGTCGTCGTCGTCGTCGTCATCGTCATCATCATCATCATCATCATTGCCAAGAAGAATAATCATTGAACTGGAAAGGACAGAACAATGATGGGTAAATAGGGAATTCATGCCCAAGATTAATAAAGAAATAAGAGAGCTGCCCTTGTAGAATTCAGTTATCCAAGCTCAGATGAACTACATACATTCCAGGGGCAGCTAGGTGGTGCAGTGGATAGAGCACCTGCCCTGAAGTCAAGAGGACCTGAGTTCAAATCTGGCCTCAGACCAAACACTTGACACTTACTAGCTGTGTGATCCTGGGCAAGTCACTTTACCCCAATTGCCTAAAAAAAAAAAACTACATCCATTCCATAGCAGTGAAAGAACTTGTAGGTTGGGTTGTTTAGCTATGGACAGTGATCTTTAAAAGACTGTGGAGAATTAGAGGTATGGCAGATTGGAAGAAAGGGGCAAATTCTCACTTTTCAAAAGGGAGAGGAGAATGGATTCTGCAAATTAGAGACCTTAACTGAACTTTGGATTTGATTCCTAGAAAGTAAATTGATCTCCAGGAAGCAACGCACCTTCACGATGAACAACAACAAGCATCATGCCAGAGACCACTTATTTCCGTTTGTAAAGGGGTTACGAGCATGCAGATAGGCTAGTGTACAAATACTGTAGTAAAGCAAACCACTTGACAAACAGTTTCATGCTCATGGAAGAGATAGATAAATCATAGTCTATGAATGGTTTGGGGGTTGTTTGGTTGTTTGTTTTTTGTTTTTTTGGATTAAACCTATGAACCTCTGAAGCTCCCTTCTAACAATGCAGATAGGCACTCTTCTCTAGAAGTTATAGCCTTAGATTGCTGCCTGGAATACTGGAAAGTCAAGTGATCTGTCCTTGTCCATGGTCACACAGCCAGTGTAGGTCAGAAGCAGGACTTGAATCCAGGTCTTCCTGATTCTAAGGTCAACTTTTTATCCACTATACCTTTCACGGATGTGGTGTGTGAATGTAAGGCTATTACTGTGCGGTAAAAATTCCACTTGTGATCAGTTGGGAGAAGCATGGAAAGATCTACATGAACTGATTGATGCAGAGTGAAGCAAGCAGAGTCAAGAAAACAACATACACATTGACTGCCGCGATGTAAATGGAAAGAGCAGCCACAAAATAAAAAGTGAAGGTTGCAAAATTCTCACCAACAAGCATGGTTTGAAAGAAGAGACAAGAGAGGATATGCTCACCCCTGCAGAGGTGGGGGAGTGTTAATATATTACACATATTCTCAGACTTCTTCAATGTGTTGATCAGTTTTGCTAATTTTTCCCTCTAGTTTTTTTGGGGGAGCATCTTTTAAAATACTCTTTGTTATATTTGATGGCTCTCAGGAAAGGGAAGATACTGGAGAAAAGTAAGATGACGTTTAAAAAAATCAATAAAAATGTACTTTAAAAATACAAAGAAAAAAATTTTCTAGCAATTAAAGCTACCTAGAAATGGACTGGGCTGCCTCAGGACAGAGGGAGCGGACTTCAAACAAAAGTTGGTGTGCTGTGGAGGGGATTCTTATTCAGATAAGGAGTTGGACTGGACTGTGGCCTCTGAGGCTTTGTGATTTTTGAATGAAGAAAGTCCCGTAAAATCTTTTCTAACTTCTTCTTTAGGTGATACTGTTCTTGTTCACAGAGTTCACAGTTATTTAGAACGTCATGGTCTTATCAACTTCGGCATCTACAAGAGAATAAAGCCCCTACCAGGTAAGAAACCATCAAGTTCCAATGATGTTGAATTACCAGTTTAAACTATTTTATTTTCATACTAATATTTTAATCCTTGTTTTGAGTCAACAAAATCCTTTGTGCAACCTTTTCCCTATTTACCTTTGGATTTTGTGGAAAATATTGGGAAAACTCAGTTCATTTTGAATTGAAAGCACATAGTCATTGTGTGTCTGGGTTTTTTTTTGCTCTTGTATGAATTTTAAATCCTTGCTGTCCAAGCTTCCAATTTGATACATGTCGTGATGGTGATATTTTTCCACATTTAGGGAAATCAAGTTAAATTTAGAAGTTTTAGGGGAAAATCAGTGTAAAGCACTTGTTTTAGACTTTGTAACTAACAAATTACTTTTCATTACCCTGTCCCTTTCTAATTCATACAATTTTTACAATATCTGTCAGAGACCCAATAGCTAGAAAGATTTTTGAGGATACATATGATATGTTAAGTGTCCATGGAATTGCTCAATAAAAAGCAAGCCACAGAATTTCATGGTTACACACACTAAGGTTAAAGGAGATACCATATGGAAATTCCTATCTGATAAGTTGTATAGTGTACAGTGTTTTCACCCCTATTTTTTCATGTGATGAAATGCTGTCAAATATGGCTTTGGTATGAAGAAAAGAGCCTGGCCTTTGAGGTCAGGCTTAGGCTCACCTCTCAGCTATCTGCCAACAGTTTGTTGTGCAGTTGTGGCCAAGACTCCTCTTAACTCTCTGAGCTTTGGTTTCTTCGTCTGTAAAAGGGAGATGATGTCTGGACTGTCTACTTCCCAGGTTATAGTTTGGAAAATGCTTTGTAAGCTGTAAAGCGCTGTAGAGCTGTGAGCCTTTATTTTTCCACTCATACCTATTCACATTATTGTAGGAAAAGGGCTTTATACATTTAAACTTAATCCAAAAGCATTTATGAAACACTATGTTAGGTACTGTGCTAGGCTTTAGGGATTCCAGAATCAGAAAAGGAAGCAGGACAGCTGCTGTTATTGTTGGATTGTTTATGAAAATAATGCATCAGCCTTTTAAAGGAGCAGGTGCCAAAGAATGTAAAAAGGATCTTAGGTATGTTAGTGTCGATACAACTGTTAAACAGTGTGAGACAAGAAGAACCTCTTTAGAGGGAGGAGAGGGGAAGAAAAGAAATCTTCCATTTGGAGCAACTGTGACATAAAAATAAAAGACATCAATAAAATGGTTTTTTGACCCTTTAAGAGAGAGAATTCACTGCTTTTTTGCTCCCTTTCTGCTTTGAGACAGCAAATGTCTCTGCTTTGGAGAGCCAGAAATAGATGTTGGAATTAAAGATAATTTAACACAAATTTTCAGAAAGAGAAATACAATTAGAAGTAAAACCATATACAATATAATATGAGGCAGCACCCAGGATACATTTTACTTCTGTAGTTCCAGCCCCAGGGGAGTGAATAATTTTTTTTATTATTGTGGTAGTTTGCATTTCATTATAATACTTGGGAATTAATTTTGAGTATCTATCTCTTTTATAGTGTGTATAGAGGAAAGGTTTCCTGTAAAGTGTGTGTGTGTGTGTGTGTGTGTGTGTGTGTGTGTGTGTACACTAAAGTTATAAAGGCCAATAGGAAAAAATAATTAGCCACATGTAAACTATCTATATGAAAGGTTGCTTGTAAAGCATATGTATATATGTTCTGTGTGTGTGTATAAATTGTTTCTTCTAAAGGTTTTTTAAAAAGTTTTATTAATGTCATTTCTTTTTACATCCTTTTCGTTTCCAAATGTAAGATTTCTTCCCTTCTCTTCCCCTTATCTTTAAAGGAGTTTTTTATGTCTCACATTAATAGCTTTATCAGTATTAACATGCCTAAGATAGTTTTTGTGTTTTTTAGTATCTGTCCCTTTAAAAGAATGATGCATTGTTTCCATAAATGATCCAACAGTAATAGCAGCTGTCATTTTGTTTAATTTTTTGACTGTGGATTCCTCAATTTTCACAAATGCTTCTGGATTGATTTAAAATTTGCAAAGCACTTTACCTAAAACAGTGGGAATCTATATATACAGGCACTTTACTAGCAGCCTTTCCTCTCTGTGTGACTGGATGGCTAAATAAAATGTCTTACATATGGCTAATCCTGTTTTCCTCTTTGATAGAATTGTAACATAGTATTGGTCACTATTTTGCCTCTCATGTTAATCAAAGTAATATTTAGAATACAACAACTCTTTTGAAGTCCCCTAAAGCTAAAGTGATCATTTCCAGGTGAGAGAGTGAGTACAAAAGCCCTCAGCAGGTGTGGCAGCTGGCCTTCTAGCACTGGATTGGCCTCCTTGGCCATGCAGCCATTTTGCTCCTCCCTGGGCTTCCGTTGCCAAATCTGAGGTAACCCTAGGGGTCCTTTCCAGTCCTAAGATTCTGTGACAAAATATTAACTAGATCTGTCACAGAATAGGCACAGCCATGCATTATTTTATGTTTGAAGTAGTAACTTAAAGGGCTGCCCCATGGGAGGGCAAAGGGATTTGGCCAGATCCATTGAACCTGAATTGTTTTCCAACAAAAACTGTCTCCCTCTCCTCAGTCTCTAACACACTTTAGCTCAGACTCTGTTCCCTCTTAGATCCTTATAAGATTAATGTTGCAGTGACAACCCCTTGAACTGTGAACCAGCTTGAGAACACTTATTGCCAAATGAGGAGAACTGAAAAAAAATGGGCCAAGTAGATATTCAGTTAATGTGAACTGAACCAGTTCTCCAGTTATGAATGCCCAACACTGGTGTGTGGGACAGAGACCACCCACTCAAAATAAAAACAAAGACTTAGATACCTTGAAAGCAGAAAGGAGGTTATTGCTTTCTCATGAGAAAGGGTACCACCCCTAGTCACCATTGCCGGCCAGGAGAGTACGAGTTGGGAGCCACACCCTTGGCTTTTTATCCCCTAACACAGTGCTCCCTCCTACTCTCTTACCCCTTTCTCCTTTGACTGGGTACTCAAGGCATACATTCTAAACGTGGAAGCTAGTACCCAATAGAAGTAAACATGCCCATGTTTGGACTAGATGTATATTTGTACTAGGAAGTAGGAGCGACCAGGCACCGAGCTCCCCCACCCATGCTGACGTGGTGCTGGAGAAATAGAAGCTTATCGGGGAAAATGGAAACTTTAACTCAAGGCTTTCTGGAGGAACGAAACTTAGGCCTGTGGGAACTGCACTGCAGGCCATCTCTCACACTCAAGCAGAGTGCAGGAGAGAGATAGGAGCGTAGCAGGGAGGTAAGAGTGTAGCAGGGACATACTAATGAGGGCGCTTCACTGTGAGCCATCCCTCACAGTCCCCCCTGTTCTTTTATCCTGTCTTGAAGTTCCCTCACACCATTGTTGATAAACTTCTTCTATCATGTCTTCCTCGTTGCCTCCTTCACTTCCTTACTCTCTTTCTCATCTGAATTCTTCCACTTAACCATCACCCCTTTAAGGAAATGTGGGAAGGATTGATCTATGCATTGACAAATCAAAAGGGCAGTCCCCTTTATAAATGCAGATACAGAGACCCAAAAGAAAACAATAATGCAATTGTCCCTGTAAGATTCAAAAAGTCTTTTCCTATACAGCTCTCTGGCAGGGAACATCGTCAATGAAGTCCTCTGATCCCTGGTATTTGTTCCGGCCATCTCCAGCACAGCATCTCAGCATCTTTTTCTTCTTGTCTTCTTGTAGGAACCAGCTTTCTGTCCATTCTCCTACAAAAGTGACCTTAGCACAATTTTAAATTACCTTTTCTAATCCTTATAACCCTGATCATTTTTACAAACTCAAAATTGGAGCCATGGCCAGTTGTCATGTTTAAGAAATTCACATCAGAACCCAGTGTCTTATACTTTACATTAATCCGTTATTAATTTCCTCACCAAGGGGATGAACTTTCACTAAGGAATTAATAACAGGCTCCAGTACATACATAAATATATTAATCATTTTTTAACACAGTACATGTAAAATCTTAAACTTTTAGTCATGCCATGTTTCTTTGTTGGCATTTACAAAATAAACCACAAGCCATTCTTCTTTTAACATTATTAATTGTAACAAAACTTTAGACAAGTATGATATTAACCAAATAACAAAATAACATTCTCGGGGGCAGCTAGGTGGCTCAGTGGATAGAGAACCGACCCTGGAGTCAGGAGGACCAGAGTTCAAATATTTCCTCAGACATGTAACGCTAGCTGTGTGACTGTGGGCAAGTCACTTAACCCCATTGCCTAGCCAAAAAAAAAAACCCACCAAAAACAAAATCCCCCCAGAAAAACCCAACATTCTCACAAGCCCCTGACCTAATTGTCTCCATACCATTACCAAGAATTAAAGGACCCTAACTCATAAGGGAACACACACAGGAACACTAGTCCCAGTTCTATAGTAACCTAAGATTTTCCATAATCAATTATTTTAGTATATTTGTTACTGTACTTACAAAACCTTCTGATTATAGAAACTTGCCACTAAGAGATTAGAGACTTATAGTAAGGGAACAATATTTCCCCAACTTCCTGTCAACTCCAGGCAGAGTGTTATGTCAAACTGCATACTGCATTGAGCCAAACTTAAAGTCTGCCAGGTTTCAGTTAAAGAATCAAGTTAAGAGAGTCCCATCTCAGCACACGTGGAACAGTTGCCCTCTCAACCTTCCCATGAAATCGTACCTGCAGTTCATGCTTGCCCCTCACAGAGCTGCTGGCATCATGGATCAGTGGCTCAGACAGCCTTCCTTGATATTTACACATGGAGTTAGACTCAGAAACAGTCAGTCATTAGTCCCATTAAGTCTTTGAATAGCAAGTTCCAATAATCAGTTTAAGATATGACTATAATCTCACATCACCTAAGGAACATCTCCATAGTGAGCCCTAAATAGCTTGCATGCATTTCCACCCTTGTTCATAAAACCTTACTAAGATGGTGCAAAAGTCCTTAAGTAACACAAATTCCAGAGTATTATCAAGAAACTAAATTCCTAGTTATCACAGAATCCCTAAATATCACAAAGTTCCTTAGTGAAAAGGTGTTGTAATAGAATCTCACATTGGTAACAGTAAGAGACTGATTACACGAAAAATACTACTGCTCTTAGAATCCTTTTAAACAAAGGGACATCTTAAGGTGAGTCTTAAGCAGTTTGCATAAATCTCTGTACATGTTCTAGTTCTAGGTAAAAATATTATTAGATTTCCCAGTAAGATAACACAAAAGAGCTCATGTCTTATACTGACTACTTGCTCTGATCACAGAAACTTACTATAGAAGGAAAAAGAGCAGGGACATGTGACATACCAAATATGACAAGATAAAACATCCTTAGCTTTGTTTAAATTCAGATAGAGTCACAGTTCTCCAATCATGTAGTATCTGTTTCTCCTCATAGCCAGACTCAGGAATAATCAGGTGGGAAGCATACCTTTCTAAAGGGACACAGTGGGGAAACTGAGGGAGGATCCCATCCTAGATTGAGGCTAAGATTGTCCCCTCAGCTTTTTTTTCCCCAAATACAGACCTCCACCTGTTAACAGTACAGGATCACATTCCCTTTGAGTGGCATTTCTCTCAGATACTGATTTAATGCAGACAACTATACCCAAATTCAAACTCAAAACAAAATTAGGTATAGTCCCAAGAGCCTTTTACCTCAAACAGCAAGTTTCATTAATCACAGCTGAAAGTCAGATACAGTTAATTTTGCTCTCATGGAGTTGCAATAAGTAATAAAGATTTACCAGGACTCATACATAAGAGATTTCACTTTACATCTTTCCTTCTCAAATTTAAACTTGTCCTGGTGTAAAAGCCAGTCATTAGAAATTATTTCTATACACTTGCAAATTCTCAGCAAGCCAAGTTCATTGTTTAGGAACTGCATAATCCTGACAAGTTCTTTTCTCAGGGCAGATGAGCTTGCCACACAGATGGTTTTTCAGGGACCTTGGCAAGTTTACAAAATAAGGAGAATTGACATGGACCTCAGAAAGGGCTGATACTGGTGCCCTTGAATGGGCAGAACCAACCTGATAAGGCTTTACACAATCCCCTTCTTTCCACATACAGTAATTAATTAACCCTTTTAGGTTTTAGTATTAAAACAATAACCCCAAATAACTTAGTTAACAATCTCACAAATTTCATAAATGATAGCAAAACAATTTTAACTGAAAATTCCATTTAAGTAAAGATAAAATTTGGAAATTTTATGATTTCTTAAATTACAGTACTTCAAAATATTATAATACATGGTCAGATAGAATGACTTAAAAGTTTCCTAACCCTTTCATCATTTTTTTAACAGTACAATTCTTAACCTAACAACATTTAGATTATAAGAGAAATTGCTTTTCCAACAACACAGATGATACAGTTGTTTACCAAAGTATGCAATAAAGGAAAATTTTAGAAATACAACAATACCGTAAACAACTATCATCTATTTAAATTTTAAAACCAAAACCAATTAATTACCACTCTGGTGGCTTTACTTTAATCAGATGTGTTCCCAAATTGCCTTACACAGAGAATCATTCATCTCATCACCATTGACATAAACTTCACATCGAAGAAAATCCACATAAAGTTAACAAATATGAAGCAATTATGTTTAACTTAAAACAGTTTACATTCAGATAGCATTTGTTTTATGCCAAGCATTGTGTCAAGCACTTTTATAGTCATGTGATTTTCCCTGGGAATGAATTCCACCACCATCCCTTTACTGAACAGTAAACTAAAGTAAATAGAACTTTCTTGGGGCCATATAGTTAATAAATATCTTAATGCCAAATAACAATATGTACTTTTAAAATTATACAAATATACATTTCTAAGTTCAGTACCCTTGGCCCTTTATAAAGGAATATTATCCACAAATTCATATATTTCTTCAATATTTCAGTTCCCCATTCATGTCCACATTTTCTTGTGAAAGTTTTACAAACAGTTTGGAATCACCTGTTGTAATCAGGTCAGTTTAAAATGTGCTGGGCCAGTATTCTAACTACTTCTTTTTGCCCAGCAAAAAAAAAAAAAAAGCAAGCCTAAGGAATTTGAATCAATGCTGACAAAGTATGATCAGCTTTCCCTCTTAGGTGGACACCTCTGGAGCCTGATAATTAATTGAACAGTAATAATCATAATTTACAATAACCAATATCTTTACCACAGCCAGTACCCATATCAGATTTAATAGAACCTACCCACAAATCTAGACTGAAAGGTGGGGTGGACATAATTCCTTCTCTCTCTTCATAACTTTATCTACTGGTTTTTGGGTTTTTTTTGCTAGGCAGTAGGGTTAAGTGACTTGCCCAGGGTCACACAGCTAGTAAGTATTATGTGTCTGAGTCCAGATTTGAATGTCCTCCTGAATCTAGGGCCAGTGCTCTATCCACTGTGCCACCTAGCTGCCCCCTATCTATTGGTTTTTAAATTAGGCTATCAGCCTTTCACTCTAAGCTGCCTGCTTAAGATTTTTGTTTACTACTCTTACTTTAGTGCCAAACATTAAAATAAATTCTAACATATCTTAAGCATTAAATTAGGAGCGACACATTACATTTTTCATATTTTTTTAAATACGACCAGAATGAATTCAGTTTCTTTCCAGTTGGGTCCTATTACACAAAAACTTTTCTCTTTTAGGTAAGGCAGGGAATGGTTAGGGGCTTATTTAGCCTGCCTCCCTTTTGATCTGAGGGGGAAAGATTTACCCTCTTTTCCTCCTTATCTTTCTCTCTTCTACATTCAACAACTTGGCCAAAGTTGGAATGCGGGAGAGAGGAAGAGAATATTTTCCAACAACTCTTCAAGAATTTCCAGACCTTTTTACTTTCAAAACCTCTATTCACACTGTGCAAATAAATTATACCTTCCTTAAACTTTCTACACATACTCCTGTCTCCTGCATCTTAAACTTTCTTGCCTTTCCTTCTACCTACTTATCTCTCTGAGGGATTTTTATTAAAGTCCCTTTAAAACTGCACACATCTTATTTCTTAATTCTGACCTGATACTTTCAGGATTCTTCTCAACTTGCCTTTTACCAATCATATAACCTAAATAATAAAGCATTATTCTCTCTTTTTCTCTCCCATCCACCCACTCCTCTGAGACCGCTGTAATCAGGGAGGGAGAGGGGAGAGAAAGAAAGCAGCATTCCAGAGTCCAGCTGCAGTCTTAGGATGCTACTCTTGCTGCCTGGCTGCAAAGGGCATCAGATTACACAGAACACTCATTCACACCACAGACACAAACACAGAAACAGATACAGACAGAAAATGACAGGGAGAATCCAAAAGCTCAGAGAGAATTGTTGGAAATCCCCTGCACAAATTAGGCATTGCCACCCAAACCAAGCAGCGATATGTGATCATTTTTCTTTTCTCTTGTCTTTCCTTGTATACTTTGGTAAATCCCAATTAGCTATCATCCAGAACATCTGGAAAAGAACTTTGCCACCATTCACCTTAGAGTTGGCTACCTTATGGACTTGAACTGCTGAAGTGCACAGGCTCAGAATTCGTTTTCCCCATGCCTTACAGACTTGAACCACTTATGCAGCCTGGAAAACGTGGGACTGCTCTTAGACTCAAACTGCTTAGAGTTCCCTTTCCATCCGACCCTGTTCCTTACAGACTTGAATCGCTTAGGCTAACAGAGTTGGGTCTGGTCACCCAGGGGCTCACCGGTCTCAGCCTTGGCTATCTTACGGACTTGAACTGCTTAGGTGCGCAAAGGACTCACTGGTCTTACCTGGGTCTGTGCGCACAAACTTACGTAACCACTTCAAATTCCTCAGTGGGTGGTGGTCCTTGTGCCCTTTCTGAGGTTTCTGCTTTCAAGTATCTGTCTATCATTGGGTCCATTCCTTAAAAGTGAAAGGAAACTCCCAAACCATTCCGCGGACTGCTGGCAAGTGGCCAATGGGTGCCTATCCTAGGACTGGCTGGGAGGCCCTTCCCAGATGAGGGGGAAATCCTGGAGAGCCCCAAACTCAAGGCTTTCTGGAGGAACGAAACTTAGGCCTGTGGGAACTGCACTGCAGGCCATCTCTCATACTCAGGCAGAGTGCAGGAGAGAGATAGGAGCATAGCAGGGAGATACTAATGAGGGAACTTCACTGTGAACCGTCCCTCACACTGGGATTAAAGATTCTCTGTGTTTATAAGTCCCAGTCACTGCAGCTGCTTTTCACTGGTATATTTAAAGCACTAATTATGTTCCAAAAATAGTTTTTTGAACAGTTGATAGAGTTTTAGGGCTGGAAGACACTTTAGAAGTCATTAAATCCAATCCCCTTTATTTTAGAAGGAAATGGACCCTCCAGAGAGGATGTGGGAGTTACCCAAGGTCACACACATGGCAAGTGGCAGAGCTAAGGCTTGAACTCAGGTCTTTTAACTATAACTCTAATTCTCTTTGTATACCTCTGTGGCACATTAAGGTCTGATAGATTGTAAATAAAACTTTTAAGATTATGATATTTTTAAACCTAGAAGAATAACATTTGCTCTAGTTTTCATTTAATGTTTTTATTTTTTTAGCTAAAAAAACAGGAAAAGTCATCATTATTGGTTCAGGGGTCTCAGGCTTGGCAGCAGCTCGTCAGTTGCAGAGTTTTGGAATGGATGTCACCCTTCTGGAAGCCCGGGTAAGAATTTTGGTTTGAGACATAGCTAGAGGCAAGAACCAATAGGAAACCACCTGCTGTATTTCATTTTTCTTTCCCAATTACCTGTAAAAAGGAATTTTTAACATTTGTCTTTTAAAATTTTGAGTTCCAGATTCTCTCCCTCCCTCCCTTCTCTCCACCCTCAATTGAGAAGGCAAGCAGTTTGATATAGGTTATATGTATTTAGTCATACAAAACATATTTCTGTATCAGTCATGTTGTAAAAGAGAATACAGACCAAAAAAATAACAAACAAGAAAAATAAAAATTTTAAAAATATACTTTGACTTGCATTCAAACTCCACAAGTTCTTTCTCTGGAAGTTGATACATTTTTTATCATCAGTCCTTCAAAAATTGTTTTGGATCATTGTGTTGCTGAGAATAGTAAGTCATTCGCAGTTGATTATCATACAGTGTTGTTAAGGTGTGCAACGTTCTCCTGGTTCTGCTCACTTTACTCAGCATCAGTTCGTGTTAGTCTTTCCAAGTTTTTCTGAGATCATCCTGCTCATCATTTCTTATAGCACAGTTGTATTCCATCTTGATCATATCCCACAACTTGTTCAACCATTCCCCAATTAATGGTCATCCCCTCGATTTCCAGTTCTTTGTCACCACTAGAAGAGCTGTCATAAATATTTTTGTACATATAAATCCTTTTCTTTTTTAAATCTCTTTGAGATATAGATCTAGTAGTGGCATTGCGAGATCACAGGGTATGCACAGTTTTATAGCCTTTTGGGCATAGTTCCAAATTGCTTTCCAGAATGCCTCCCTCCACCACCCTGGCCTGTGGTAGCCACCTCCCAGCCCTAGTCAGAAGCCTGTGGTCCAGAGAGCCACCCACACTCTCAGATGCTGTCTTAGGCCATTGTCTCCTCCACAATAGTTTTCTCTTCATCCCTTGCCTTCAGTCAGAAGTAAATGAGGGGGAAAATACCACCTGTGCCCTAAGGTCTTCATTTGTTACCTAGGATTTCATAATGTTTGGCAGTTCTTTCTGGTTTTCTTTGAGCCACATCTTTGCCAAGTTTAATCTCCAGAAGGGGGCAGTAGTCATCCCTATACAGTCAGCAATAGGAGAACTGAGATCAATTAGGAATACCAACAGTTCTTGCTTTAGTATATTTGCATTATGCGAATTCGACTAGCTGGTGGGGGGGAGTGGGGGAGGGTCTGGGGTCAGGCACTGGCAGGTGCAGCAGTTGGTTAAGAGAGAACTGGCTATAAGAGAAGGAACTTTGGATTTAAAAGTACTTGGGTCACGTGCCAACTTTGGTATTTGCTCTCTCAAAGACTGCTTTCTTCTATGCAAGATAGAGCACTGGACTTGGAATCAGGAAGATGAGTTCAAACCCTGCCTCAGACACTTAATAGTTATGTGACCCTGGGCAAATCACCTAATTTCTAAGTCTCAGTTTCCTCATCTTTTAAATGGAAGAGACTGGGAGTAAGGATTTCTATGGCATGCACTGTGTGCCTAGACACTGTGTTAAGTGCTTTTTACAAATATTTCATTTGATCCTCACAACAACTCTGAGAGACAGGTGCTATTATTATCCCTATTTTACAGTTGAGGAAACTGAGGCAAACAAGTGAAGTGACTTGCTCAGGGTCACAAAACTAGTAAGTGTCTTGAGGCTGGATTTGAACTCAGGTCTTCCTGATTATAGTCCCAGCGCTCTAGGTACTCTGGCATCCACTAGCTGCCTCTTTATGAGGATAACAGTAGCTGGGGATGGCAGTAGCCATTTGCTCACAGGGTGGTGGTAAGGCTCCAGTACTTGTAAAGTGCTGTGCAAGCCTTAGAAGTGCTGTAGAGATGTTAGCTGTCATTACCTATTGTGAGAAAAGCTCTATGGACACATGAGCCTATAACTCTTTAACTCTGCACACAGTAGGAACTGTTTGGCAGAGAAAACTTCAGGTTACTTTTCCAGTTTGTGGTAAGCATAGGGTGAGCTTGGGCCACGTGGGAACATATGTAGGAAGGAATTTTCAGTGTATGTCCATCATACTAGCATGGTATAAAGCAAACTGTTAAATGTACATTTGGAACGGCAACACTTGGTGCTGTGCAGTGCTGACAGCCTTAAAGTTTTCTCTTGATCTCAACGCCTGTTCCATATACAGCTGCTCCTAGGAAGCTGGATTTCTGAAATTGCCTAGGAAGTCTGCTTCCTATGTTACCCTCTGCTTCAAACTAAATGACAACCAAGGTCTGATGTCATTTCACTTGTTCGTTGTCTTTAGTGCCATTTTACTTTATATCACAGCGATCACTTGCTGTACTTCTTATTTGGGATTATGGAAGGTGGGCAGCTAACATGATGGGCAGGTAGAGGGGAGAGAGCGTGAGTATACGTTTACATTGCTTATCTTGTAATTTAATTCTTGAAAACCAGGATCGTGTGGGTGGAAGAGTAGCTACCTTTCGCAAAGGAAATTATGTAGCTGATCTTGGAGCCATGGTGGTAACAGGTCTTGGTGAGTCTTTTTGAATTATATTCTATGTAATATGGTTTGCCAGAGATGATGTAATACTAATACTTGGCTTGTCTGAGACAACACATTGCTGCATCTATGTACAATTAGTTTCCATATTTTCACACAGAGAAAATGCTTATGTGTAAAGAGAGCTTTACTGATGAAACATGGCTTTATTTTTTCCCCATTTATGTTTTAAATGTTGATCAAAATAAAGCATTTAAACATTTTTCCCATGTTCACATCAACATGAAAGTACAACAAGAAGTCCACTGATGATTCTGGAATTTGTTTTTGCCCATCCTAATTTAAAGTGTTACAAGCTAGAAGGAACTGGGGTTATCTAGTCCAGCCTTCGATTTATTCTGGAACTTCCCCTGTCACAAGAATTCCTAACCTGGGATCCATGAACTTGTTTTTTAAATATTTTGATAACTGTGTTTCAATGGAATTGGTTTTCTTTGGGATCGTATGTATTTTGTTGTATGCATTTAAAAACATAATTCTGAGAGGCGGCCTTTAGGCTTCCTCAGACAAAGAGGACCATGACACAACAAAAGTGAAGAACTCCAGTAGTGTCTCAGGCAGCAGGGCATTAGCTCCTGCTTGAGCACATCCAGCAGTAGGAAACTCATGACTTCTGTTAGGCAATCCACTCCCATCTTTTGGTAGCTCAGAATAATAGAAAAGGCTTTTCCTAATGTCAGGACAAAAATCTGCTTTCCTAAAATTGGAACACACTGACTCCAATTCTGCTGCCTGGAACCATCTTGTACATATTCAATTCTCAGATATTTGAAGACAGTTATGGTGTTCCTTCCTTAGGATAAACACCCCCAGTTCCATCAGCTCATATCTGATGACATAATTTATTGGCCCCTTACCATCCTGGTCTCCCTCCTACACATGCTGTTTCCAGTTTGACAGTGTCCCTCTTTAGGATAGTGCTAAATGCACTCCGTCAGCCATGGTTTGCTCAGTAGAGAATGTTGCTGGAGCCACAGGACTGCTAGTAATGCGGTCCAACATAGTACTAACTTTTTGGTCTCCTGCATCATGTTTTGGACTAATGGTGAACTTGTGATCCCTTAGCCATCCTTCCCAGACCAAACTAAGAGAATTGATTTTTTTCAATGCAAGTGCAAGATGTGTGACATTTATTGAGTGTCTGTTAGATTTCATATTATTCGCTTTGTCCCATGGTTCCAGCTTGAATAGAGTTGTTTTTGCATTCTGTCATCTTGTGCTCTGGACCTTTGTAGCTGATGTTGCGTTCTCATTAGATGCTTTTGCTTATTGCCAGACGCTATATTTAATTGTAATCAGGCCTGATGTAGTTATGGGTGAGGAATCTCTTTTTCTGTTCTCTTCGTGGATATGCCAAACTTAATTGGTGAAGTTCTTTTCCAGGAGGGAATCCAATGGCTGTGGTCAGCAAACAAGTAAATATGGAACTGGCCAAGATCAAGCAAAAATGCCCACTTTATGAAGCCAATGGACAAGCTGTAAGTCAAGAACAAGCAGAACTTTTCAGAATGACTTTGATTCCGTTGGAAATTATTTCAAGGAAATATTATTGGTGGTGGAACTTTTTTATTTCTCAAAAAAACTGAGGTATAAGGAAGTATAAGGTGTCCCCATTTTCTGGGATATGGGACAGAATTCTTACTCAGTGTATCTCATAATAGAAATACATTTAGGTATATTTTATACACATGCATACATGCACATATCATACTGAATCTCAGGTACTTCATATGTTTCACAGCTCTAAACAAGCCTTAGGGGCATCTAGGGAGTCATAAATGAGCAAGCTTTGCCACTTCCTTTCCTGCTCTGCCCTGGGCCTCCCAGTGTGCTCCTCAACCTTGGTATGTTTCTTGTGGCTACAGTTTGTCCCATGGTTCATACACCTGTGTTGGGTGAATTAGGAGTCTGCCCAGGCATACAGGTAGGCTGCTTTGTAAACCTATCTCAGGGCCCCCTGAGTGCCTACTAAGACCTTGTTCTTAGCAGTAGCGTTTGTCTAATGTAAATGTGTACTAGTTGCTTAAAAATGAAATGACAAGTGCTGTCATCATTAACGTTTTCACTTTGCTCACAGCATACTTTGAAGCTTAATTTCCTTATGATCTAGGCCAGTTGGGTAGTGCTCATTTGCATGTGAATCAGAAAATTAATGCTCATCGTTGTGTGATTTGTCAGTGTTATAGATAGTTACATTGGGCAACAGTTAATGAAACTCTCCTGAGCTGTTTGTGAATATGAGCACACCAGCAATATCTGTGACACCGCGTACAGAGGTAGGAAGATTGCCTTTGCCTTCAGATGCCACTTACCTGCTGTGACTCTCAATGCAACAAAAACCTTAGGGAGTAAAAGAGCCACTCAGTACAAAACAGTCTTAACCACTAGCCTTCCCCAGCCTCCAGCCTTACCGGAGGCTTTCCTGGGAGGGGGGTACTCCAAGAAGCATAGGATTCTCATTTCACAGGTGAGGAAATAGAGATCCCTTGAGAAATCCAGACATGTTTACATGACTTAGTAAGTGACTGTGCTGGGAATTTTAACCTTGGTCTTTAGACTCTCATGCAAAAGACTGAAAAACAATGGCTAATTTTTTTTCTTTTGGGCAAAGAAAGGGTGTGTCTTACAGCCTTGTTATCTATTTCAGTCACTTGTAGTAATAGGGGTTCAATGGTGCTAACTCTGGGTCACAGAAAAGAACTACTTTAACTTTGGTTTTGGAAGAAGATTCAGTGCTTTGCATTTATTGAGTGCCTGCTGTGTGCCAGGCACAGAGGATACAAATACAAAACATGAAAGAGGCCCCGTCCTCAGGGCACTGGGAGGGCACCATCTAGTACACAGACAAAGCAGTACCAAAGCTAGTGCATGATCTCAGAGTGGCAGAACGGTGCTACCAAGGACAGGCTTGGGAGGCCGCAGCAAGAGGGAGTGCCTTCTACAATGGGAGCAGCTTGGGGTGAATGGTTGGGCTAGATTTGTGGGAAGAAGAAAGTGAAAAACCAAACCAGATTTCCTGACAACCATCATTCTTCTGCCTCCTCCACAATCCAGTAAAGGAAGCTTCCTGAAGCAAGTGAATGATCCAGCCAGAAGTAGAATCCCAATTTAGAAGGGAGTTGTTTGTCTTTTTTAAACCAAGGATTTGTATTTCTGCTTTTAGCAACATCCTTCAGAAGTGGTGTAAAGAAATCCCTACATTGGTTTCTGTGTATATTTGCTGGCAGATGTCCAAGATTATTTTATCTCCTTCTGAATCTTTTAGTTTTTTTATACTTTGTTTTGTTGTGTCTCAGATGCCTGCCAACATGTAGTAAAAATAGTGATGTTCAAAGGACAGCATTTATGAACTCTTTCAAGAAAAATTAAATACCTACATATAGTAACATATGCTAAATGCTGAGAGAGATGTAAGGAAGGTGTGTCCTGTCCCTCCCCATAGAGCTTAGTAACCTGGTAATAACAATAGCTCACGTTGATTTTACAAAGCATTTTTCTCATAATAACCTGAACTGGTGGTGCAAGTATCATTATCCCTGAGGTCACGTGACAAGCTATTGTTATGTAATTAGTATCAGCTCACAGGCCTTCTCCACTCATAGATGGAATACACATTGGAACATAAGTTCTTAAACAGAGGTAGAAGGAGAGATCAGCTGACCTCCATATCCAGATTCAAGTCCTGCCCCTCACACATCGCTGGTGACCATGGGCAAGTCAGGAAGCCTTTAGCAGCGGCATCTCTCTTAAGACCCCAAGTTACATGAGAGTTGCTCTTCTGTAGGGCTCCGGCTCATTTTTGAGGTCAAGTTGTCCTCTCCACTGAACTTACAGCCCTGGACAAAAAAGTAAATAACAATGAAAAGAAAACGGTCCCTGAGAGAAGTGATGAGGAGAATGTTCTCTCAGTTGCGCCCTTGGGATGGGTAAGGGTGGTTTTTTTAGTGAGTTAGTGGGAAAACCAAAACTGAGTTCCCTTGTTACACACTTAAAAGTGTGTAAAACACTATTCTAAATTTGTGGTCCCAAGCGCTTGGTTGGGGCGCCAGGCTTTAGTGTGGGACCACTCTTCTCCATCTCAGTTTCCTGTTAGTCTTTCAGTTTCTCTTATGCAGAATTCTCTCCATCTCCTGCATAGACTTAGAACTGGAAAGAACCTCAGAAACAATCTAGCCCAGGGGTGGGGAACTTGCACCCTCGTGGCCACATGTGGCGCTCTAGGTCCTCAAGTATGGCCCTTTGAGTCCAAGTTTTACAGAACAAATCCTTTTATTAAAGGGGTTTGTTTTGTGAGCTTTGTTTGGATTAAGTCAAAGGGCTGCACTTGAGCATGTAGAGGGCCACACGTGGCCTCGAGGCCACAGGTTCACTACCCTTGATCCTGGCTCAACCCTGTAATTTTACAGAGGAATAAGCTGACCTTTAGAAAGGGGAAGTGATTTGTCAAGTCACACGGCCAGGATATTCAGCAAAATCCTAGCACGCTGCTGCATTGTTCTGTAATAATATACTTCAAGCAGAATTAACATAGTAGGCATTTCTTGATTTCTTCTCTGAGATAAAGTTTACGGTATTTATTGACATTTACTGGGAGGAGGGGAGATGTGCACACTCATTTTATTTGAGCTAAATGGATTCCACCTCTGATTTTAAAGGGCAGCTGTAGTAAAACCCCACAGAAGTGCAGATTGTGTTAGCTGTCTTAGTGGATGGGTAGCATGAGTTAGTCATCAAGAGTAATGAATCTTATTTCACTGTAAGGCCGTGTAGGTGACATTGCCTTTGCCCAGGCTCTGCCTTCTCCACCTGTTGTTTCCTTCAAGGGTTATCTCAGGTGCCACCTCTTTGAAGGCCTTTCCTAATTCCCTCATTTCATAGGGATCAAAGGGCCCAGGCTTAGAGTCAGAAGGATCATAAAGTCCATCTGGTCCAACTTCTTCATTGTAGTAATAAGAATATTGAAGCCTGGAGAAATTTACATGACTTGCGCAGAACACACAAGTGCTAAGGAGCAGAGTCAGTATTCGAACCCAGGTCTTCTGACTCTAAATAAGTTGTTTTTTTCCTTGTTGATTTTAGTGACCCTCTACAAATAAATCCATATTGATTTTGTAGCTATCTGAACATTTTATTTTTTCTACCACCACCACCTTCTCCACCCTTCACCAATGGAATATAATCTCTTCAAGGTCATTTATTAAGTGCTTGTATGTGCCAGGCATTGTGCTGAGTTCTGGGTATACAAATAACAATAAAAATCCTCCCTGCCCTCATTATAGTCAAGACAGTACCTAAAAGGAAGCTGAAATGGAGCACGGGGAAGGGAAATCATCAGAGGGTGGGAAATGTACCCAGCACAAGGCCATGATGGAGAACTCCGGAAGCACTGTAGCTGGTGGGAAGTAGAGGCCCTGGAACCCATGTTCCTGCCCTCCAGGCAGAGAGCAGAGGATCTTGATGAGATGGGAGAATCAGGCAGATTCAGTCTCACAGTATGATGAGATTTTGCAGTGATGAGATGCTGGGAAGGAAAGCATGATAGAGAGAGAGAAGTCTGGAAGCAGCATAGTCAGCAGAAAATGGGAACCGACGGGGTTCCCTGAACAGTGGGCCTGAGCAGATGTTTGCTGACTGACGCATCTGCTTATACCGGATTGGGAGCGCCTGTGTACCGGGCCTGCCGACAGGGCTCTTTGTTCATCCTTTTCTGTTCACCTGCGGGGCCAACAAGCACAGCCTCCTGTTGGTGCACTGAAGTCGCCTTCGTTTCATCCTTGCTAGCGCTGGACGTGCTGGCTGCTTTCTATTCTAGTACTGTTGACCTGCCTGCCCGTAGGCTCCCTCTGAATCTTCTTTTCCTTGCTTATTATTCATCATTTTGTCCACAGTGATAACATGAGATGTAGGGGTATTGTTTGAGGATTTTGACACTTAACTTTACAAACAAATTTCACCTAATTAGCTGATGTATGTAATAATAATTATAACAATAATAACTAGAATTTATGTAGTGCTTTATGTTTTGCAAAACACCTTTCATGTTATCTCATCGTAGATGAGGTAGAGGCTGTTATCATCCCCATTATACATAGCCCTGAAGGCACATTAAAAAAGTGGCTTCTTAACTGAGGATTTTCTGTCTGGGAAAGAATTGTGTGCTGTCTTGAGTATAGTTCTATAGAATGAGCTTTTCAAAGGTAAAAAGGCAAATGGATTCCCTTTTCTCAGTTTCTCTGATAATTCTAACCTAACCTATAGTAAGAGTGAGGCTTCCTCAGGCTTATGAACTGAATCTGGCAGCTAACTTACTTATACTTAGTCCATAAGCAAAGTATTAAGACATAATAGCCTATAATTGTGAGACTAACATGGCTTTAGAATTCATTAGCTGTAACATTCTCCAGGCCACAAGATGGGACTGTGACTACGTGAAGGAGAGACGTGTGTATATGTGTGCATGTGAGGAAAAAGGAGAGGCGAGAGAGAAGAAGAGGGAGAGGAAAGAGACAGAGAGTGTGTTACTTGGTGACTGTGTATCTCTGTGTTTTTTATGCTGCCGATGGGCCTGTCTCGATAGCATATCATTCTTACAACATAGTTAGCAAATCAGACATACTTATATTGTCTTCCTAGTTTCTGGTTTCAATGTAGAGCAAGTTGTCAGTAAGATTTGATCTTATTCCTCTCTTCATTGTCCACAGTATGATACCAAGTGTGGTATCATGGTTCATTCAAGTAGAAAGGAAGAATTACATTGTTAGCTCTTGCTTAAATGAGCTGTGAGACTTCATCTGCAAGCTCGTCATTTAATTAGCCTCTGATAAGTGATGTAGCTGGGACTTAAACCTTGATCTTCTAAAACTTATGCCAGTGGTCTTTGTACTGCTTTTGAAATGTTACTTAGTGTAAGGATCTGTAAGGGTCATTTATGTTGTGATACCTTTCTCAAGATAATAGTTTGGGAATTAGGAATTGTACTTAAAAATGAAGCTCCTGTAGTTTAAGACCTTTACTATGTGTCAAACATTGCTGCTTTTTGAAGACTGTCTATTTACAACTAAAATTTCACGTGAAATCATGGAAATGATGCAAGTTCTCACAAGTTATTGAAGGAAAAGGGATAAACTAAAGTCTGTGTCGACTCCATAGGCTGCTAGCTCTAGCGAGGGAAGGAACCTTTGGGGAGATTTAGTTAAGGGTTATTCATTTAGCCTGGGCTCAGTCTCTGTGGAGTTCTTTCCACTCTCTGCTCTCTGTAAGATGCATGTTCTCCGACCTTAGAAATCAATCCAGGATGGGAAAAATAGGAATCTACATGTGCCGGGAGAAAACAAAAGAAGTCAAAGATACTCTGTCCATTTGGTTTTCTTTCAAAATTATGTTCTCGATAGAACTAGGTTGTTTGTTTTTTTTAATTTGTTACCTAAATTTTCCTTTAAGATTTAATTTAGCACATGAAGCCTCTTTTAGGATACCCTTTCCCAGTGTGCAGTTCCCTTTTAACATTCCTTTAGGTTGTTGGATGTGGCAGAGATTAGTGAGTCTGGATTTCATGAATGAAAGCCATTCTGTCAAGGCTTTAATAAGGCAGGTGTTTATATCGGTATACTAGCAATGCAGAAATGTCATCCTATAGTGTTTATTCCAATGGGACAATGATCTTTTGGTCTATCATCTGCTTTTTTGGGGGGGTTATTCCTTACCTTTTTATTTAGTCCTGCATTGTTCTTACTCTTAAGTGCTTCCTGCCACCCACCCTAACCCTTCCTTTTAGGCCATTTCTTTGCCTTGACTTCTCTCCCTACACCTTCCCTTTTTTTTTCTCTTTCTTTTTCTTTTTCTTTTTTTTAAGTATTTGTATAATGTACCTTATTTCTGTGGTGGTTGTCACAGCTTTTGCGGCTAACAGACTGCTTCTGTCATGCTGTATGTTTTTTAAAGTTGTTAATTTTACTGCTGATGTACAAAACTAAACTTGACGTGGCTGTTGGGCTGTTATTTACAGTTTATTTCTCTCTCTGCTGCAATGGTTAAAAGGACACTGTCAAGGTATTTTTTTCATAATTTTTTTCAAATCATTTTCCTCACTGTTTATAATAATCCATTAGAAGCTTGAAATTTCAATCTGTTTCCCTCCCAGAGTTCCTCCTCATCCCACATTCACGCTGGTTTGTTGTTGTAGGGCTGCTCCTGAGTGTCGGGCTAGTACTATTTGAGTTTTTGTTATTGAGCGCATGTAAGCGTCAACTTTTTTTTGATGGTGGGGAGACATAAGGAGAAAGTATAATGAATTACACAAACTTAGCAATCACTTGAAGGGGAGAAAAAAAAGAGGGTAAATTTGGTCCCACTAACCTTGACAGTGTCCCTTTAAATATTTCTCAACCACAAACCCTAGAGCCCAGTTATTGATCCTGAGTGCTGCGAGACTTTTTCAGTATCACTTGTCTCATGTGACTGCCACCCCAGCTGCAAAGATTAAAGCTTGTCTGAAGCAACACGCATCCAGTTTGTACTGGAAGAGCTTTAATCACTGCCGTTTGCATACCTTTGTATTGAAAATGCCTCATATTTGAGGCATTTGAGGATGTGTGGCCCTTCTGTTTCTGTCCCTGCATCATCCTTTTGATAAGGATTTTACCTTTCCAGCAATAATATCGCCAGAGAACGAGCTTTCTTTCCTCTTTTAAGAGGAAGAAATAACAGGCCACAGAAACATGACCACTCAGGTGCCACTTGGTCTTTGGAAACCATACAATTCCTGGTCCGAGGTCCTGGAATGTTAGTTTTTTTCATGATGCAGAGTGATTCTATTGAGACACCTTGATGAAAAATGTTCTCCTTGTGGAGATTTCTCCTTGAAAAGCATTCACAAGTTTAGCATGCACAGAAATACCATGTGGCACTTTGCAGGATCACTGTAGGAACTGAAGCAGGAAGTTATTTCACTGTTGAAGTTTTTTCACTGTTGCTATGAGGCTGTGCTGCATTTACTTGCACCATGATAGTGGAATAGGACATGGACAACTCAAGTCAAAAACCACCTAAAAAAACTCCTAGTAGAAATGCCTTTTTAGACAATTCTTGATTCCAGTGTTTTTCATATTAAAAACCATTAGGAAAATGACAAAAAGCACCTATTTTCATAATTTTAGATTGAGTGAGTAGATCAAGGTATTAGGTCCACCAAACTGTAGTGTATAAATACCAGAATCATAGAAAATTAGAATATAACGTCAGAGCTGGAATTAGCTTTAAGATATGAAATTTAGAGCTGGAAAAGACCTTTGAACATAGAATCCTGGAGAGGAATTTTAGAGAGTATCTGGTCCAACTTCATTTTATAAGGAGTTCCCTCCTCCCCAAAAAACTCAGTGGGGCAATGGGGAACCAGTTGTAATACAATTAAGTTGTATTACATTTAAACACTAACCTGCCTCGTTTCTCAGGCTGTCCTGGAAGGACCTTTAGAAGTAGTGCTACTGCCCCTGTTTCCGGAATTTGGTGCTGCTCAGCCAGCTCTCTTTAAGCCTGATGCGGAGTCGGCCATGTCTTAGGTGTCCAGAAAGAGAATTGTAGCTCTTTCTCTTTCTTCTTGGTGCTCATTGTTTTACAGCTTTGTTTATGGCTCCATAAAAATTGATCTCCTAGAATTGCTTAATGAATTGGTAAGGAAGCAAATCCCAATTTTCTTAAACAGCCAGGTCAGTTTAGAAGAGAAGAAAAGATTTTAAAAGAAGAATGAAGAAGTTGTTGCTGAGCTAGGGAGCATTGGTGACCCCCATTTCATGGTGCTTTACTGATGAAAGCTGACTATGTACTGTTCACATTTGCACATCCTTTCCAATAACTACAGAAGCTCCATTTAATCTTTGTACTTAAGAAAGAAGACTGCACTTATCCTGAAATACCAACCAAGTCGTCAGCAAAGGAGAATTCCAAACATTGAACCCTAATGATTCCCTTTTTACAGTAGGAGGTGGGTTCAAGTGGTATAGGCTGAAATGCCAGCTCTAGGCACGCTTTCTCTTTCCCTTGTTGCTGTCATTTACTAAGTGTCATGGCTACAGCTGCTATCAAATCAACATATGGACAAACAGCAGCCCTGTAACTGCCATGAGACTGGTAGCATCAGCAAGTGGGGGATAGTGTTATCTCAGGGTGGGAGTAGGGGGAGGAGCGCAGGCAGGACCTCCCTTCTGCCCCCACACCAGCCAGGACCCAGACCTCTGAGCTTCTGACTCATTATTTTCTTATGTACTCTTGAAGACCTTGGGACAGGTTAACTCCAATGCACATTTTTGGGTGTCACAAGGGAGAAGAACAAGGAAGGTGCCATTATACCCTTCAGATAACACCTCACACTTAGAGAGTGCTGCATAATTTTCAAAGGCCCTTTTCTCACAACAGCCTTGTGAGCTAGGCAGTACAAATCGAGGTGTCCCCATTGTAACTTGCCCCTGGGCAAGGAGCTGGGATAGGGACTGAGACCCAAGTGCCCTGACTCCAAGACCCTTATATTCTTCCACTGTCAACAGCCACTTCTCGCCCTCTTCATCTTCCTCACCTCAGCTGAAATCCTGTGGGGAGGCAGGCTGGGACTTCCAAAATTCTTGGAGCTTTTCTCCACATGCTCTACCATTTTTTTTCCTTTGCAAGAACCTGGTGTTTTGAAACATTCCCAGGCCTTGGTTTTACATCCTTTGCTTTCTGGGACTTTCCCTGTGTGTTGTTCTGCATGCCAGCTCAGCCCAGTGCATGCCAGCTCCAGTGCAAGTCTTGCTTCATGTAACAGTGCCGTTAGCACGTGTGAAATCTTTTGACCTGCCCTCTTTATGTGGGTAGAGTCTCACCTCTGGAAGGGGGATGTCAGAGACAGACAGTACATTCTCATCATGTAATTTAATGGAATGATATAAGAAAGTAAACTTGAACTAAATTTACCCCTTCCAGATTATGCATTTTAACCTTTCCTAACTCTGTGATGTTTTATGGATGGTTCTGTGTTTATTTGTGGCTTCTCCATTATGAGAACAAACCCCATTATTCTTTGAATTTTTCAGGTTCCAAAAGAAAAAGATGAAATGGTAGAACAAGAGTTTAATCGACTGTTGGAAGCCACATCCTACCTCAGTCATCAGCTAGACTTCAATGTCCTCAATAATAAGCCTGTGTCACTTGGCCAAGCCCTGGAGGTTGTCATACAGTAAGTACCTTAGAGGACCAGTGTGGGATCCTGGGGAAAGAGTGCTCAACTTGCCAGAAGACCTGGCTTGGAATCCTGGTTCCCACACTTAACCTGTGTGATCTTGGGTAGCTCAGTTAACTGAGCCTCAGCTTCTTCCTCTATAAAGTGAGGAAAAAATATTACTCCCACCACCTACCTCGTAGAGGGTTTTAGGAAAGCAAGGCTGTCAATCTTTCCACAGATGGCTAGTAAGTGCTTGTTCACTCTGTGTCAGGCACTGTGCTAAGCACTAGGGATACAAACATAAGGGGAAAAAAGACAGTCAAGGTATTAGGTCCACCAAACTGTAGTGTACAAATACCAGAATCATAGAAAATTAGAACATAGTGTCAGAGCTGGAATTAGCTTTAAAATATGAAGGTTAGAGCTGGAAAAGACCTTTGAACATAGAATCCCGGAGAAGAATTTTAGAGAATAACTGGTCCAACTTCATTTTATAAGGAGTTCCCTCCTCCCCAAAAAGCTCAATGGGATAGTGGGGAACCAGTTGTAATACAATTAAGTAAGTGGATGTCCACATTTAAACACTAACCTGCCTCATTTCTCAGGCCCTCCTGGAAGAAGGACCTTTAGGAGATTACACTCCATTGGGAGAAGACAGCATACAGAAGGGAGCTGAGTGAGGGTGGAGTGTGGGAAGGAGAGGTACCTGCCTTGAGGCTGCTGAGACATGATGTTGAAGTCAAAAGCAATACCACAGAGGGAAATGAAAGATGGCTGGTCAGGGTCCCTTCTAGAAATGGAGGCTCCAGGAGGAGCTCACCAATGGGAGAAAGGGAAATGTCATGATGGTGGGATGTTCCCGAGGGAGGAAGTCACAGAGAAAGATGGATTTTCCAGTGTGAGGAGGCCCCAGGCACTGACACATGATAAGGCTGGGAGGGGAATGAAGGATGGCACTTGGGGGAACTCACCAGTGGGAGAAGGGGGCCAACGTAGAAGAAAGCTCCAGAGAAGGTCACAGGCACTGAGGCAGCTAGGGCACTTCATCAAAGACCCAGAAAGCAAAGCCAGAAGGAGAATGCATTTGGTAAATCTGTCTATAAGTTGTTAGTATTGCCTTTGCTATTTTTTATCACTGGTGGTGAATTCTTAGAAAAATTTACTTAAAATTTTTGAGGTTTAAATTTTTTTAAGTCTTTTTTTAAATTTATTTTGATTTATCAGCCATCACTTCAGTAAGCTTTTAAGTTTTAAATTTTTCTCCCTCCCCACCTCCCTCCCTAAGACAGAGCACAATCTGATATAGGCTATACATACATATTCCTATTAAACATATTTTCACATTAATGATGTTGTAAGAATTAGAAAAAATAGGGGGAACCACCAGAAAGAGGAAACAAAACACAACAGAAGAAAAAAAAATAGCAAATAGTCTGCTTTAATCTGCATTCAAACTCCATAGTTCTTTCTTTGGATTTGGATAGCATTTTCCATCATGACGCCTTTGGAGGTGTCTTACATCTTTGTATTGCTGAGAAGGATTAAGTTTATCAGTATTAGTTATCACACATCGTGTGATAACATGTGTACAGTGTTCTCCTGGTTCTGCTCACTTCACTCAGCATCAGACCATACAAGTCTTTCTAGGTTTTTCTGAAGTCTGCCTATTCATCATTTCTTATAGCACAATAGTATTCCCTTACATTCATGTCCTACAACTTGTTCAGCCATTCCTCAACTGATGGGCATCTTCTTAATTTCCATTTCTTTGCCACCACAAGAAAGAGCTGCTATAAATGTTTTTGTACATGTGGATCCTTTTCCCATTTGTATGATCTCTTTGGGATATAGCCCCAGAAGTGCTATTGCTGGGTCAAAGGGTATGCACGTTTTTATAGCCCTTTGAGCATAGTTCCAAATTGCCCTCCAGAATGGTTGGATTGGGGCAGCTAGTTGGCTCAGTGGATAGAGCACCGGCCCTGAAGTCAGGAGGACCTGAGTTCAAATCCGGCCTCAGACCAAACACTTGACACTTACTAGCTGTGTGACCCTGGGCAAGTCACTTAACCCCAATTACAAGGGGAAAGAAACACTCTCAAAATGGTTGGATCATTTTACAACTCCACCAACAATGCATTAGTGTTCCAATTTTTCCACATCTTCTCCAACATTTATAATTTTCCTGTTTTGTCATGTTGGCCAATCTGATAAGTGTGATGTGGTACCTCAGAATTGTTTTGCTTTGCATTTTTCTAATCAATAATGATTTAGAGCATTTTTTCATGTGACTGTAGATGGCTTTCAGAGGCTTAAATTATTTCAGCTGTAATAGCATACTCAGAGGTTTCATATCAATAGATCATGGATGGTTTCCTCAAGAACAGACTAAAGGCACTAAAAGTGAGAAAACTAGAGATTTTCTGAGTTGGGAAGGGGATAAGTGAGTTTCAGGAGTTGGAAAGAGGAGAGGAAGCAGGTAGACTTTTCTGGATGTAAAACAGGATGTCACTTAATGCCCACAATTAGCAAGCAAGTAGAATTTATAGGAAAAGGAAACTTAGGTCTCAAAATGGTGTCCGTTTTACAAGATGGAGTCAGTTTTGGTCATACAATTCCCACTATTCTCTCAGCCCCCCCATTTGATTCAGGCCCATTCCCCCATGGATCACTTACCTATAAGCCATATTAAATGAGCTCATGCTCACCATCAACATTATGTACCAAGAAAAGACCGTTGGGAAGCATCCTCTCACGTAGCTTAGTGTAGCAGCTAATACAGAGTCTAAGAACAATAAAGATGATATACTACAAGCCTTGTTAAATAGACTGTAGGTAAACTAAGTCAGGCTACAGATCAGACTACTTATGGACTAATTTTGAGAGAGATATACAAAAAAAATTCAGCAAACATAAACACCATGAAACAAAAGGGCAAAGCAAATCAATGATGAGCGTCAACTTTAAATGACATCAAGTCTCCTTGTACCCTAGTAACTCACTCCTGATGTCTATTTAATCAGTTCGTCTTGAGTCCCAGATGTCTCAGGTAGGTGTCTGGTCCTTGGAAGTATGTTTTTTTGGACATTCAGGAATAGGCCCCATTCTCAGAACAGCACTGAAAAGGGGCTCTGCTCCAGTTCCAAATCACTTGCAAAGATTCCTCGATAATTCTGCTAAAATCTGCCAGTAACAAGACTTAATACAGTTTAGTACAGTCTTTTAAATTTGGTTTTCCAATATTAATTCACATGGTGAAAACTGCCCAAGCCTTATGGTTTTGATCCAATTAACGACAGAGCTATATGAAGAACATCAGATTAGGCACCCATAATTCACCTGAAACGTCAAGAGAATTTCAGTTTTTACATACCCCTTACTGTTTCTATCTTGACTTAAACCCTGTACCTATATAAGAATTTAAAAAAAAAAATCATGAGTGTCTAACTTGTAAAATGAAACTTTCTGTCTTTTAAAAATTATCAGAAAGGTACTTTAAAATGGGGAAATAGTTTCACTTTCTTTGCAATTATCAGTGCTATTTTAGAGGTAAAACTCTTAATCTAATTTTGAGAATTTGTTACTATAACATAATCAAAATCAGAATTTCCATATTGAGTACATTTGGAAGTCAGTCATATACATATGTATATAGTTCTCAGAGTAAACGATCTAGTCTTGTTACTTTTTCAAACTTTACTATTCCATTTAATTAGAAAACTTTTATATTACGTCTTTGTCTTATTTCTTTGTCTGATTCCCTACCCCCGCCTTAGGAGGATATCATCCCTATATTGTAATTTGACTGCAAATACAGACTGAAATTGGAAGATTTTCCATGCTTGCATCTTATTATAGTAACTCAGAGATGTTCCAGTATCAGTCAACTAATAGATTTAGTATCATAAACAAAACTTCTACAGTTCACTTGCCCTGATTATAGAAATTTTATATGAAAGGAAAAGGAAGGGCATAGTTCTAACAATGTCAAGACTTGTCCACTCAAGGACACAGACTGACCTGACATATATCATAATAGAGGAAAAACTCACTTAACTCTGTTTGATTCCAGGCATGAGTCATATCTGATAGTAGTAAAGCCTCCACATTATTCACAGGGCATCAAAAGCAAGGCTCAGGTTTAACCAGGTGGAGAAATTTCCTGTTCAGAAAGGAAATAGCACAATGGGGGAACTGAGTCAAGAGGCTTCTACATTAGGCCACACCATGGTCATCTCCTCTACTTTTTTCCCAAAGACAAACATCCACCTGTCTGTTCTCAGGCTGCAAGACATAGCATTTTCTACTATTGGCTTCATCACAGTTTAGACAACCATTCTTATAATTGAAACAGTATTGTAGTCCCAATAGTTTTTACCTCAGATAGCAAAATTTCACTACTCACTGCTTAGGGCTTGAATATTATTAGTTTTCTCATGTTTCTCTAACATTTATTTTTCATTTATCCTTTATTTATAAATTAAAACTAACCACATTCTGGGGTATCAGACATAGAGCAAATACCTGATAGTTGATTCATATTAATGTATTAAAGTTATATCTTTAAACCATCCTGTATATTTTCATAATTTTTCTAAGTGATAGCCAAAATTTTTCACATGACTTGTAAATTCCCCCCTTTTGACAAAGAATAGGAGAAGTATCTTATTTTCTTGATTCTAGCTAGGTTCTCAAACTTCACAACTTTAGATTTTGCAACATGTAGCAATTCATAATCTAACAGCATCCAGATTTAAAGAGAAGTTATTTGTCTAACAACATTTCTGAAAAGGTTTCCTAAATTTCATAATAAAAAACAATTTAGAAACATAATAATGACAATATACAAAATCTTATATTTAAAACATGAAACAAAACTTATTACCAGTCAGATGATATAAATTCAGCCAATAGCATTTCCAAATTATCCTATGTAAAAAAATCATGCATTTAATCACCTTTTGTTTATTATACTAAGCACATCTAAAAGCCAGTATAGAGTCATTATATTATACAAAGAAGCAATAACAATACATAATGTTTACATAATGCCATAATCACTATATCATTTTTGATCTTAACAACCCTGGGAGGTGTGTACCATTATTATTTTCCTTTTTACAGATCAGGAAACTGAGGTAAACAGATAACTTATTTAAGATCATACAACTAATAAATTTCTGAGACTGGAATGTAACTTAAGTTTCCCTGAGCCATGTTTTTTTTGCATTTGATGCCACAATTAATAGGAGAACACATGTCACCACATCATAATTTAGTTACAGGACAATTTTTTCAGCCAAGTCAACTCTAGATTTAGAACCACACAATCAAAATCTCAATTTTCCAGGACGGTTAGGCACCTGTGCTTTAAAATTTAGAGCCCAGAGTTAACAATAGCTCATTTTCAAAGGTTCACAGTAGCACCTTCATCTTTCTATAAACTTTTTATTTATTTTCTTTCAAAAATTACCCAAAGAGCCACATCAGTTCCTTTTGTGTTAATAACCTATCCCCATTCTCTCTTTCCCTGAAGCTTTTCAATTTTAACCCAGGCAAAAAAAAGATGAGGAGAAATTCCAAGTGGCAACCTTGCATTCCCATCCCCTTGCTTTGGAACTCACAAGATTCTAAAGACTGGGACATACATCCCTGGAATGGTCTTTCAGGGGTAGGGTACTATATTTATATTCCTAACTATATCCCAAACTATCTAACTAATCTTATTCCATAGAATTTCTGCTTTGCAATTTAGCACAAAATTTTATACAACCCTGATTAATTGCAATACTGCTACCTTTTGAGGTTCCTAAGAGCTTGTAAATGCATGGTTTCTTTCTAATTTTCTTTGATGACCTTGCTTCTAATTTACCTAAACAATTAATTCTGTTACATAAAGCTTTGAAAGTTTTACTTCAGCCTTACCAAAAGACATTCCTGATTCGTGGTCACCTCGCACTCCACCTCCCCATTGTTGTGAATATCTATCCCCGTTTTCCAGAACAAGGTCTGGATCCAGGCAATGATGGGGATGGTGTGGGGGAGGTCCCTCCTCATGGGCTCCTTTTCAGTTTAAATCACCCTTTCCTCAATTAAATTTTCCTTATTTTTAAGTTGCTCCCTGATTTAAACAAGCTTTTTTCTTTTTTGATGGTCAAAAACAAGAGGCAGCCATTGAGTTTCAAATAAATTTAAAATGCAAATAACATACCTATTTTTTTACTCTTCAAATTGCAATCTCCTTTATCTCCAAACCTTCAAATTCTACTAAGATGTTTTTAGCAGTTATCATAATTTGGAATCTCTAATTCATTTATAATGCCTCAGATTTCTATAAACCAGGAAAAAAGTTTTCCTTTCTTTGATTATCTCAGTTTATCTCTGTAATCCCCACTTGGCCAGGGCTAAAATGACAGAATAAGTATCTTCCAGGTTTTTTTTTCTTTTTAATCTAATCTCCCACCAAAGGCCTAAAGTGGGAGTTAGCCCTTAGTCAGGGGCAGAGAGTTTGGCATCACTGTTTCAAGTATGAAACTCTGAAACGTTATTACTCTTCCCCAGCATTCTAAACTCTTTGGCTGAAGCCATTAGCAGCCTTTCTGGCTGGCTGCATTTTCCCTTAGAAATCTTTCAAGGTAGTAGGATCTACTAACAACACTAAATATGACACAAGACAAAGATTTTATTTTTTAAGGCAGTTGGGGTTAAGTGACTTGCCCAGGGTCACACAGCTAGTAAATGTCAAGTGTATGGTCTGAGGCCGGATTTGAACGCAGGTCCTCCTGACTTCAGGGCCGGTGCTCTATCCACTGCACCACCTAGCTGCCCCACAAGACAAAGATTTTGCTGAGCATTTTACAAAGATGTTAAAACAGACAAAACAAAAAGACAGAAAAATTAGTGCAATTTTCCAAAATAGTTATTGAAAGTCCCTTCTTCAAGGAGAAAGAGAGAGGTAGAATGGGGTAAATTATCTCACAAAAAAAAACCCAAAAGAAAAGGCTCTTACAGTGGAGGGGAAACAAGGGAAAGTCAGAGGGAATGAGTGAATCTTATTCTCATAGGATTTGGCTTAAGGAGGGAATAACATACACACTTATTTGGGTATGGAAATCTGTCTTACCCTACAGGAAAATGGGGGGGGAAGAGGACAAGAGAGCAGGGGGATGATAAGAGAGGAGGACAGATTGGGAAAGAGGATAATCAGAGGCAAATACTTCTGAGAAGGGACAGGATCAAAAGAAAGAATAGAATAAATGGGGGGGGATAGGATAGGTTTAAGGGAAATAGAGTTAGTTTTTCACAACATGTCTACTATGGAAGTGTTTTGCATAACTGCACATGTATAACCTATATTGAGTTGCTTGCCTTTTCAATGAGGATGGGTGAGGAAGGAGGAAGGGAGAAAATTTGGAACCCAAAGTTTTAAAAACACATGTTTTTAAAAAAATGTTTTCACATGGAGCTGGGAAATAAGAAATACAGGAAATGGGGTACAGAAATCTGTCCTGCCCTACAGGAGAATAGAAGGGGAAGGGGATAAGAGAAGAGGGGGAGAGATAGAAGGGAGGACAGAATAGGGGAAGGGTATTCAGAATGCGTGCCATCTTGGGGTGGGGAGAGGGGCAAGATGGAGTAAAAATTTGGAACTCAAAATCTTATGGAAGTAAATGTTGAAAACTAAAAATAAATACATTTATTAAAATAAAAAAAGAGGCAAAATTTTTTTTAAAATCCCTTCTTCATGCCAAACTTAGGGTCCTTTTGGATTTTATACATTTTAGTGTAATTTGAGAGCTCTGTCTTTTAGTTACCCCCTCCATTCCTGTTTGGTAAGTTATGCCTGTTTTCCAGGTCAATAAGAATTTTCTTAAGGGAGTGTCATTTTAACAGTGCCCTTGTGCCAAAAGAAATTTTTTCCAAGGGGAAGCTTTCGGTATTTTACTATTGTCAGAACCCATTGTTCCCTTATCTCTTCCCCAGTAGGGTGGGGATAAACCATCCCAGCAAACACCTGCCCCAACAGGGTAGGGGCTTACCTTAGCTCAGAAGAATTTGAGGTAAAGAAGGGAATTCAACTTCTGGGAGCAATCCTCCATGAAGTTTCTGAAAGCCTATCCCAGACTCAGAAAGTCTTCAGCCTGGGTGGCTTTGCCAGAAACTGATGGGTGAAATCAAAAATAACTTAAGGAAAAAAGTTTTGAGTTTCCAAGCATATCAGTTTATTAAGCATTGTATGCCAGTTGCATAACAAATCGGGACCAGGCCTCCTCGGTGTGGCTGGACCCCTGAGTACAAGGGGAAACAGATTTTTATTCACTAAAAGAAAACAGTTGACAGGATATAAACCAGGATACTAGATGAGGTCATCTGATTTCTAACTAGAGGAAAGATTAAGGGATAAGTGGGAGGGGGGAGAGCAAGCAGATAGATTTTCTGAATGTAAAACAAGATGTCACTCAATACCCACAGTTAACAAGCAGGGAGAATTTTCAAGAAAATGAAATTTAGGTCTCAGAATTGAGTCATTTTTACAAGATGGAGTCAGTTTGGTTCACACAATTCCCACTTTTTTCTCAATAGTAAGCCCTTAATAAATGTTTGTTGAAAGGACTGACAGTACAGTCATTGCGGTTCAGATGATTTACATAATGGTTAAATAGAATATTAACACAAGTTCTTAGCTTATTACCAGAAAGATAACAGAAGAAATGCCTCAAATATATAAAACTTCTTTCTTACGTTCAGCAGCAGCAGCTATAATATAGTGGAAATAATGTTAGAGCCAAAGGACCTGGATTCCACTGTGACACAGTTTTGAATAAATTCTGGGATCCCTTCTCAAAATAAAGGAGACTGAAAGAACAGAAGAGATTTAGGAGATATCAACAAACACGGAAACGCCTGCTAGCTTTTTCTTATTTTTATAAAATCGTTTAGAATGGTTCATATAGAAATTGAGGTTGTGTCTTTGATGAAAACACAAGAGAATCTCAACGGGATTTCACAGTTCATAGTCTCCAAGTTAACCAGTATAAAGAATATAATATGCTGACCTGTTTGTGTTTCCCAAGCATGTAGCATAATGCCCTTCATAGGGTGGGCACTTAAGTAAATTAGACGTTAAAATTTATTGAGCCTCATGCTGAGTTGAATACTGTTCAGGGTGCTTAAAATTCATGATCTCTTCTTTAGGTTACAGGAGAAGCATGTGAAAGATGAGCAGATTGAACATTGGAAGAAGATAGTAAAAACTCAGGAGGAATTGAAAGAACTTCTTAATAAGGTGAGGTTCTTTCTTGTGACTTATTTGAAATTGTCATGACCCAAAGTATGTAAACTCAGATTTGGAAGGAGTCTTAGTAGCCACGCGATTTGTCCCATAAAAGGAACCCCCACTCTGACCTGTCCAACAAGTGGCCACCCAGTCTCCACTTGTCCACCTGGAAAAATTCCTGATTTCACCATCAGTCAGGTGACCTTGGGATGGAGCAGTTCAGTCTGCAATAATTTTATTTCACAGATGGTGAATTTGAAAGAGAAGATTAAAGAGCTCCATCAGCAGTATAAAGAAGCATCTGAAGTAAAGCCACCTCGAGACATTACTGCAGAGTTCCTTGTGAAGAGCAAACACCGAGATCTCACGGCACTGTGCAAGGTACCGCAGACCCTGCGCTGAATTAGGAAAATCTTGGCAGTCTGTCGTGGTACGGGGGGGGGGGCTCCCAACCCCCAATAGCTCTTCTGTCCCTTCCCTGGCCTTCTTAGTCCTTCTGTAGCTCACAGCTTTATCAGGCTGGGAACCAAGACCTTTCTTACAAATAAGAAACTGAGGTGTAGAGCAGGGAGGTGCCCTCCTTTTATCATCCTTCTCCCAGGGCGTCTTCGCTTTGGTCTTGTCTCCTTCATTAGTCCCACCCTGTCTCTGATTAAATGAAAAGGCAACACTTTTTCTCCCAAAGCACCAAGTAGCTGTTGTAAGCTGATCATGAGCCTACGTGAACATTGAGGTTAATGTTGACTTCCCAGAATCATAGCGGTCAGTATACAGTATCTTAACCAAAGACTTCTACCTCTCCTGACTTTAACTAGACTAGATCCAGCTCTGACTGTTAATTGTTATATTCTGTGTAGATGAACTAATTATCTTCCCATAGCTTTTGCAAAAATCTTCCCATGGCACAGCAGCGACCCTGCATTCTCAAAGCATGTGCTGGCAGAGCCAGAGCTCTCAAGTCAAGTCAAGAAGCATTCATTGAGCATTTTCTGTGTGCCAGGCACTGTGCTGATCACAAGCACCAGCCGGTTGTCTGGGAGCAGCCTCTCTGAGTGCAGAGTGGCTGATTACTCGGGCAGAGGCCGTTTGGTCACAGCATTAGTGGAAGGCAGTGCCCATGAAATGATGGCTCTTGAGGGTAAAACCATAGAGATAACCTGTGGTTACATTTGATTTGACCAGGAATATGATGAGTTGGCAGAAACACAAGTAAAACTAGAAGAGAAGCTACAAGAACTGGAAGCCAATCCCCCAAGGTAAGGGCTTGCATTCAGACAGTGTGCATCAGCATAAGAGTCTGGGTTATTTGGAAGCTTGAATGCTGATAAGCATGGCGGCAGCCTGTGGAGCGTCTGCCCCGTGTCCCGTGAAGAATGCCGCATGCCCAAGTCCTGCCGGGTCTCGTGACTCCCAGGCCAGCACTCATTTCTGTTCATTTGTGCAGACGCACTGCTTGGACCTGTGGCTGGGACTCGTTTTCTCTCTTGAGTAGATTTTAAAAGGAAATGAGAGAATAAGGGGTTTGCATTTTGTTATGAGTATAGAAGATAAAAAGATGTGGTGTCTCTGGATTTAGGGCTTGTTCAGTTCCCAAGTTAGCTGACCATGAATGATGTTTATTACAGACATTTGGGTTGAGGTGTGCCAGGGTACTTGATACATTATTAAAGAAAATAGCACTAGTTCATAGTTATGTAACCTATTTGTTAAGGCTTATAATAGTATACCCCTCATAATACCTCTGTGAATGAGGTAGCACAAGTAGTATTATCTCTATTTTATATATGAGGAGATGAAGGCTCAGAAAAAACAAGAATGATAATGGTAGCATTTATGTAGCACTTTAACGTTTGCTAAGCCCTTTACAGATCTCATTTTATCTTCACAACAACCCTGGGTGGTAGGTGGTGTTATAATCCTCATTCTGAGAGATAGAGGTTAAGATTCACCTGGGGTTATCCAGCTAGTTAGTGTCAGGTTTTCCTGATTCCACACCCAGGGCTCTATCCACTGTGCCGCAGAACTCTTAGATCAGTTATCCCATAGCTAATTAATGTTTGAGGTGGCACTGTACAAAGCAGCAGGTGCTAGGGACAAAGATAACCGAGTGAGAGGAACATGTAGCTGGTAAGAATTGGCCAGAGATGGATCCAGAAACATGACTCCATCGTTGCTTGCCCTCTCTTAGAGATTGTGTTTTGTCTATTTCATCAGGTAGATGATAACAATAAGACAGTCTCCTGAAGGGTCAGCTCCGAGTATCGATATAGTCCAGTTACCTGAGAATTGCTCCAACAGCTGCTTTTTTTGTTCTTATTTTTCAGTGATGTCTATTTGTCCTCAAGAGACAGGCAGATCCTTGACTGGCATTTTGCAAATCTAGAATTTGCTAATGCCACACCTCTGTCTACCCTCTCCCTTAAACATTGGGACCAGGTAATTCCTTTATTACGTGTATTAGTTGTTGTTTATAAAAGGCTTCCAGGAGAATGGGTAGGATTGTAGCTGTTTAAACAAACCAGCCAAAAAAAGAATCCTTTGCATCCATATCTGGGGACAGAACCTTTCCTGTGGCCACAACTCCTCGGCATCCATGGGCATGGGCTTTTCCCTAATGTTCTAGGAAAATGTTGGGTTTTCCTCCCATTTTTGTCCCATATCAGGTTTCCCTTATAAACAGAGGTTTTGAGTTGCTCTTTATTGACATCATATCTAAATGTTCTCAGCCTTTAAATTACATTATAAGAGACCCTCTATTATTCAAAGGTTCAGCTTATTTATATAAATAATACTTCTAGATTTTCCAAGGAGCCATGAGTATATTTAAATAAGGATAGAGTACATTCTCCAGCAGGAATTTTGTACACTCAGAGACATTAAGATAAGTAAGAAGCATTTTCAATGTGTTATCTTAGTTTGGCCCCCTATTAAACTATGAAAGGGTATATTCAAAAGACCAATAAGATGAGTTAAGAACTGAAGCCAATCAGCTTAGGTTTTGTTAATTATATAAACCCAAGTATTTGACAGCTGCTCTGGGTAGAGAAGTGAGTTTCAGGCTGTATCTTTCTAGTCATCTACCACCTTTGCTTGGGGAGTCAGTGTGCTTTGGGAATGGAGCTGATTTGTTACGAGTTTAGTCAGCCTGTAATTTGGACAAGAAGCTCCCCTCACCTGATCTCCAAAGGTTCTCCAAGGCCAAAAAGAACAGAGCTATAAGTGACCATATCTCCCTTCCATGGATGGTGGATCTCTGTGTGGGAGAGCATCATCTGTATTAGGGGGAGGTTCAGAAGCTGTATCCCAATAACAAAGGGGTATTGGTCACTAGCTGCCTTCAGTTTCTCTGTCTGCTGGGGCCAGTTAAGGTGCTCTGCTGTTCTTCACTTCCTGTCCAATGACATCGTTACTGTTTCAGTGACAGTGGCAAGTGTTCCCTTTATAGATAACAGAGTTCAAGTTACTTTAGAACTGGCCGATCATGGTACAAGTAAGTAGCTATTCTCTGGTGAAAGAGGACATCTTCTCCTTTGTGAAAGTCTGAAGCAGTCACTTCTCCTATTCACTTTAGGATGATGATTTTGAGTTTACTGGAAGTCACTTGACTGTGAGGAATGGTTACTCATGTGTACCAGTGGCCCTGGCTGAAGGGCTGGACATTAAATTGAATACAGCGGTTCGCCAGGTGCGCTACACAGCTTCTGGTAAGTTACCTTCAATCAAAGCAGACTGGGCTTCCTTCCTTATAATGTTTTAGGTGCTGTTAGAGTTGTTACTGAACAGAGAAAATATTTCCCTTTACTTTGCCCAGGGGTCTAGGCCTCTGCTTCATCGTGTGGGGTAAGAGGGGACTTGAAGATGATGCTGTCAGAGAGTAAGACCTGATAAGTCTCACCAAGGGAAAAGGCTGTAGGGGCACATCTAGAGGGAGATGGCTCCTTTCACCAAGGTCACTGTAGCTACTTATTTTCAGAGAAGTTCTTCACAGATTTGTACCACCAAGTGATGCCCATTTTTTTCCGTAGCAGGCCACCTCCCCACCAAATACTCTTTTTTCTGTGACCTTTTTATTACTCTCTTTTAGTTCTCCCCTTACCTACCTGACCACTCTTCTTCCAGCTCCTTTGCTGACTCATCATCCATATTCTACCTTGTAAATGTGGGTTGGGTTTCATCCTCTGCCCTCTCCTCTTCTATGTCTATCCTCTCCATGACCTCCCCTCCTTCCATCAGTTTGATGAACGTCTCTTCTTAATTATCAGTCATCTCACAGTTCTAAATATCCAGTCCCATTCTCTCCCCTGAGCTTTATTGCCATATCACTAGTTGACCTGGTCTGGGCCTTTATGTACAAGCTTTTTAGGTAACTTGTGACAGTACCAGTCTTAGCACACTTTCAAAGAGATGGAAACAACCTATTGCCCCTCTGCCTTCAACACTAGAAAATTTATTGTTGGGGAAACTAATGACATGTTATAGTTGGCTGACATAAAAGGCCATAATTTTACCCCCAACTGTCCCTCCCATTTTTTTTTCTTTCTTTTTTTTCTTTCTTTCAGGCAGTAGGGGGTAAGTGCCTTGTCACACAGCTAGTAAATGTCTGAGACTAGATTTGAACTTGGGACCTCCTGACTCCAGAGCCGGTGTTCTATCCACTGCAGCACCTAGCCACCCTCCTCCCATTTGTCTTTAAGAATTTCTGTGATCACTGCATGCAATCCCAGAATCAAGGCAGCAGCCTGCTCTCCAATGGGAGATGGCCTTGAAGAACAGCTCCAGGCAGCTGAATACACCTAGGCCCCATGCACACACCACTTGTAGTCATAGGGTTGGGTTGGGTTGGTTTTGGTTTTTTGGGGTTTTTTTAACATATTCTTATATACTCTGACCTTGCCAGCTCTGAAGGTGTTAATACACAAACTGATATTTCATGTTTAGTCTCAACATTGATAAGGCCTACAGGTGTGGGGTAACTAACTTTAGGTAACTTAGTCTGGGGATTCCCAACATAGTTTTGTTCCTGAGACCGCTTTCAACAGCAACCAACCCAAGAAAGTGTTGTGAATCCACAGGGTGATTTAATATGCTACTCATGACATTCTTTAGGTTTACAATGCTTACAGTAACTGTAATGACAACTTTGTCCCTCAAAAGCTCCAAATTAAAGTTTATAGTATATAATTACAAATAGAAAATTAATAAAGCCATAAAATAATTACGGATGTTTTATGTGGAACATTCTGTAAGAATTAAAAGAAGTGGCAGCTGGAAACAATTTGACTGGCTGACAAACTGCAGGAACACACTGTATTTAGTTGGAGTTTGATGCAATTACATCATCAAACGCCAGAATTATTGTGCGGATGTTCCTGCAGGTTGGAATCACTGCAGAAACAAGTATACAATGCTTTGAACATGCCTGTTGTCACAAGGGAAAAATATATTTGTTACGTGATTGGGCCATTATTTGCTACTTAAGGCACCATTCATTAAAGGGCGACAAGAGAACAGGCACATAGTAAGCACTATATAAATATTACCTGTCACCATCATCATTATTATTATTATTATTACTATTATTTATTAAGGACCTGCTATGTGCCTGGCACTGTGGTGATGCTTTACAAAAATTACCTCATTTTATCTTCATGGCCATCCTGTGAGGTAGCTACTTTTAAGATGCCCATTTTATTGTTGAGGAAACTGAGGCAGACAGTGATTTAGTGACTTGCCTAGAGTCACACTGCTAATAAGTGTCTGAGGCTGAATTTAATTTTGGGTCTTTCTGACTCCAGACCCTGAGCTTGATCCAGTATAGCCAGCTAGCTGCCTATAAAATTAAAGAAATTTTTAAGTAAGTTAAAGAATTTTTAGCACAAACTCCTTTGACCATCATCTCAAAAGTTTGCAAATGACTGATCTCAGACCGTTTTCTTGGACTTAATTTGTAGCCCTTTACCGTCCATATCCAGAGCAGAAGGAGTCAATCAGTGTTAAGAGCATTTGGTGCTTTAGGTTAAACAGGGATGTTATTTTAAATTATTTCCTCAGTTCAGGCATCTGCTTCTGCTTAATTTGCACTCCTTGTCGAATACCTCCATCTTTTGTACGCTTTTTTCTCCTAAACCTTTGCAGGGTGTGAAGTGATTGCTGTGAATACTCGTTCTACCAGCCAGACCTTTATTTATAAATGTGATGCTGTTCTCTGTACTCTTCCTTTGGGTGTATTGAAACAACAGCCCCCAGCTGTTCAGTTTGTGCCACCTCTTCCTGAGTGGAAAACATCTGCAGTACAAAGAATGGGATTTGGTAACCTTAACAAGGTAATGATCTCACATGCACGGTGCTAGACCTGATTTTTTTCCCCCCTGGCTTCCCATTCACTTGCAACTCAGCTGCTGAGTGCAGGGCACTGTGTTCAGAGCTGGAGGAGATAATTGAAGTCTTTATATTCTGTAGTATTCTAAAGGTAATTAATGCTTGATCCCTGCTGTCCTGGAGTTTAGTATGGAAGGATAAGACATACGCAAATATGCAGTGTTAGACCATAATAACTGTTTAAATTATTTTAAAGTTTTACAGAATGTTTTTCTCATAGTAACCCTGTAAAGAAGTAAAGCATGTAGTAGTATCCCCATTTCACAGATAGGGAAAGCCCTGGGAGGTGGTGGCTGGCCACACAGATAGTGACTCTTGGAGCCTGGATTTGAACCCAAGGCTCATGATTCCAAATCCAAGGCACTTTGTACCATCGCCAGAGCTCTGCATTGCCAGGATGCATGAGGTCAGTGCAGGAGTGAAGGCATCAGCTGTAGCCTTTTGGGGACTGGCCTTGCCTTGAGTGCCCTGTGGAATTCTTTTGGATGGGGACCAGTGTGCTTTCTTCAAAAATGTTAGGAAGGAGGACGGTCTCTACTAGGGTCTTGACTCTTTTCTGGTCAAGCCCTGCTACTCTTCAAGCCTTTGAGACACATCTGTGACTGGCTCTTGTGTTCTCTTCTTGTCGCCTTAGGTGGTTTTGTGCTTTGACCGCGTGTTCTGGGACCCGAGTGTCAATTTGTTCGGTCATGTTGGCAGCACTACTGCCAGCAGGGGAGAACTTTTCCTTTTCTGGAACCTCTATAAAGGTAATTTCATTCATGTTTTATTCTTTAAGATAATATTTTCCTACAAAACTGACGCCAACAATTACACCTATTCTAGATTCCTTGATGCGATATGGGGCATTGTTTTAGCATGCGCTTTGACCTGGGATGTTTGGTTCTGACTGAATCAAGCTTGGCTCCCCTTTTCGGAAAAGTGCTCCTCCAGCTAGCCCCCTTGCTCCAGAATCCGTGCAGAATCTTATGTCGACAACTCTCTTTGAGCTACACTGAGTAGGAGTGTGGGGAGGGAGAAGGAGAAGGCTTGGACACTCTGTGCAGCAGCTCACGTGAAGTCTTATGGGGTTTGTCCTCTCATTTGGAACTTGGGGAAATTCATCCAGGTCTGAGTGATGCTTTTCTTGGAGACTTTAGCAGTCATCTAATCCAAGTCCCATCTGAACAGAAATCCTCTCTTAGGACATCCATAAAAAGCAATTGTCCAGCCTCCATTGAAAGACCTCCATGGGGCAATGGATGGGCAAAGTTTCACAGAGTCCAATTTAGGTTTGGAATAAGGAAAACTTCCTACCAGTCAAAGCTATAAAAAAGGAGAATAAGCTGCCTCTGGACTTTGTAGGGTGCCCTTCATTGCGTGTATTTTAGAATAGCTAGAAGATGTCCACTTGTCAATGATGTGGCTTGGGGGATTCTTCTCAGTTATGGTTTAGATTAAATGGTCTCTGAAATGCTGTCCAACTAAGATTCTTTGAGATTATCTGCCAAAGGTAGGCTTGAAATCAAGTTGAATAGGAGGTTGAGTGGTGGGCAGTCTGGTCACAGAGAGCAACACTGTATATAAGCACATTGGTGGGAATACATGACGGTATGTCTGAGGGATGGCAAATTACAGGAAGGTAGATTATTGTTCAGATACAAAAGGAAAAATCCTAAAAATTAAATTTGTCAAAAGAAGATACTGTATAATTCTCTGGAGATAGTATGGAGAGGATATAGAAGTCTATGATTCTATCCCTTTTAAAATGTCTCTTTCCAATTCCAAAAGATTCATGGTAGAAAATGCTGTCCACATCCAGAGAAAGAGCTATGGAATCTGAATGCAGATTGAAGCATACTATTTTCACTTTTTTTCTGCAATTTTTTTTCCTTTTGTTCTGTTTGTTTTTTCACAACCTGACTCATGTGGAAATATGTTTACTTGATTACACGTGTATAAGCTGTATCAGATTGCTCACTATCTTGGGGAGGGGAGGAAGGGAGGGAGAAAAAATTTGAAACTCAAAATCTTATTTAAAAAAATGAATGTTGAAAACTATCTTCACTTGTAATTGGGGAAAAAATACTATTTACTGAAAAAAGAGAAAGAAAGACCTCCATGGAAGTGGAACCCAGTGCCTCTAAGAGGAGGTAGCACATTGTACTTTTAGATAGCTCAGATTGTTACAGAGTTGTTTTCCTTACAGAGAGCCAGAATCTGCCTTTCTGCTACTTTTCCCGGTCACCTCCCTCCTGTTTTACTCTCTGGGGCCCTAGACATAACCTTCTAGAGGGGAATATTTTGACCATGGGTGGGGAGCCTGCAGCCTCAAGGCCACATGTGGCCCTGTAGGTCCTTGGGTGCAGCCTTTTGGCTTGAGTCCAAGTTTTACGGAACCAATCCTTTTATTAAGGGGATTTGTTCTGCGAAGTTTGGGTTCTGTCAAAGGGCCCCACTTGAGGATCTAGAGGGCTGCATGCAGCTGTAGGTTCCCCACCCCTGGATTAGACCATCCCAGAAAATAACCAGCATGGCAGGAGCACTCTGTTTGCAATTCAGTATTAACTCTGCTCATTACAAATGGTTCTGTGCTCCACTGAAGAGAGGGCACTGCTTAGTCACACTTCATTATCCTGAAGTTTAAACGTCTTGGCTTAATGGGAAGCAAACTGGCTATTTTTTTTCCTAAATAAATGACCAGAGATTCAGGTTGCCTGATAAAGTGTAGAAAACCAGCAGACATTCTAAGTTCCTGAAGTGTTTCTGCTCTCCTCGATAATATAATACTTCACCTTTACCTTATGCTTTGAAGTTTAGAGTCCTTGGAGGCAGGTTGTGTGAGTGTTATTATGCCTAGAACTAGAGAGCTGGAACTTCAAACCCAGTTTTTTTCCCACTGCCAATCTAGCTGTCTCACCACTTGGTTTTGAAATGGAGTCAGACACTCCCACCTGTGCCCGGCTTTACTGGCTCACATCTTTGTTATTCCAGTGTTATTCACTTGTTGGAAGAGAAAAGTCGGTAGGACAGAACATTTCTGGACTCGTTACCCATTTGCCGACATTGAAATTTAATGTTTTATATGTGATCATCCTTATCTTTCAGAGCAGTGGTGTAGTGGAAAGATCGTGGATTTGGAGTCAGAGGACCTGGGTTCAAATCCCAGCTCTGCCACTTAGCATGTGGTCTTGGGTCAGTCATTTAATCTCTTTGAACCTATATTTCTTCATCACTAAAATGAAAGGCTTGGACTAGATTAATTCTCCAGGTCTCTTCCAACTCTTAGATCTCCCCCATCTTCATTTGACCCTTCCATCCCCACCAGTCATGCTCTATCCCTTCTGCAGCTAACCTCGAAAAGTAAGTCTACAATAGGTGCCTCCTCCTTTTCTCACTTTCTACTTAATCCCTAACCATTAGGCATTCCACAGAAACTGTTCTCCAAAGTTACCAGTGCTCTTAGCTGCCAGATCTAGGAGCCTTTTCTCAGTCCTCTTTCTCCTCAACTTCTCATACTGTTGATCACTCTCTTCTCCTTGATATGCTCTTCTCTCTAGGTTTTCAGGACACCCCTCTCTCCTGGGTCTTCTCCTTCCTATCTGACTGCCCTTTCGCTGTCACCTTTTCTGGATCCTTATCCGGAACATGCCCTCTAACTGTAGGTGTCCCTCAGGGGTCTCTCCTTGTCCCTCTTCTCTTCTCCCTCCATACTGCTTCACCAGGTGATCTCATCAGCTCCCGTGGATTAAATGGCTATCTCTGTGCTGAAGATTCTCAAGGTGACCTGTCCTGCTCTAGACTTTCTGCTGGCCTCCATTCTCACATGTCCAACTGCCTTTCACACAACTCAGAATGGATGTTCAGCACACATCTTAAACTCACCATGTCCACGACAGTACTCGGTGTCTTTCCTCTCCTGCCTTCCCTATTGCCGTAGGAAACAACACCATCTTCCCGGCCCTCGGGCTCACAACCTGGGTGTCAGCCTGGATTCCTCACTGTCCCCCATATCCAAGCTGTTGCTAAGGCCTGTCCATTTTATCTTATCAGCATCTCTGCAATACTCCCCCTTCTCTTCCTCTGATGCTGCGCCTCATCCCCTCACACCTGGACTGTTGCACAAGCTGCCGGTGAGTCTGCCTGCCTTGAGTCCTTCCTCCATTCAGCCACCAAAGTACAGGCCTGACCATGTCACTCTTCTGTTCATTGGAGCCCACTCACTCCCTGTGGCCCCCGTGTGACCCTCAGGGCCCTTCCTGCGCTGGCCCCTCCTGCCGTTCCAGCCTTCTTACGCCTCCTGGTGTGTGTGGAGCCAGTGGATCCAGGACCCTCCATCTCTCAGCCGTCGGCCCTTCCCTGGAGTGCTCTCCCTCCTCTGCTCCACTTCCTGGCTGCCTCAGCTCCCTTTAAGTCCCAACCAAAACCTCACCTTCCCAACTCTTTACTTCTAACTCCTTCCCTATATTAATTATCTCCTACTTATCCCATATGTTGCTTACTTTGTATAGACTTCTTTACAAGTGGTCTGCCCCATTAGATTGTCAACTCCTTGAGGGCAGGGACTGTCTTTTGGCTCTTTTTGTATCCCCAGGACCTAGCCCAGTGTCTGCCACATGATGTGCACTTTAATAAATATTTATTTACCGACAAATCCATGACTGCTTTTCATCATAATATATAAAGGGAATGCCTCATCATTTGTGACTGGCCCTTTAAGAAAAGCTTGAGCGATGCCAAAAGCTGGAAGGGAGATTGATTAGCTTAGGTAACAAGCGGTGAGGGCAAGAGGAGTCAAGGCCTGAAGCCCCCCCCATGCGAGGCACCCAGGTGTTTCACACATATTAAATCAGTAACTGTAGGAAAAGCAGTAACTCTGCAGGCTTGGAGTTAGACTCAGATCCTGTCCGCTTGTTGGCCGTGAGACCATAAGCAAATTATTTCACTTCAGTGTCCTCATCTTTAAAATGAGTCTAAGAAGACTGTACTTTCCTCTCTTCCTTTCTCTTGTCTCTATCTCTTTCCCTCCCCATATGTATATGTGCACACATAAACATACATACTAATATATTATATATATATATATATATTTTTTTTTTTAATATGTGCTATTGTTAGGAAAGCTGTTGTTAAACTATGAAACAGGATATAAATAAGAGCTATTGTATTTTCTTAATCATTACATACATCCCCACCTGTCCCATTTTACAGGTGGTGGGACTAAGTCACAAAATAGATAAGTGACTTAGCTAAGGCCACACAGGACGTTAGTGAAAGAACCTATATCCTGACTTTTATACCCACACTCTTTCTACGATCCCCTTACTACATCCCGTGTGGACGCCTGAGGTACGTCCTTGGGATGAAGCCCCGCCAAAGTGCTTCCTGAGTACAGAACTCTTGGCCAGACGTGCATTTTCATTTGAGACCTTCCTTAGGGCAAGTTCTACCCATGGTGCTTGCAGGCTTGTAGGGAGGAAGGAGAGCCGAGCAGGGTTTGCTGTGTCATGAGACCAGAAAGGACCAGGATGTGGAGAGCGTCTTTAAGGAAGTTGTGGTGTTACAGTAGTTTGAGTTTTATTGCACAATGTAGGAAAGCTGTAAACGTTATCAGGCAAATAACTCAGAAATGTCATCTCGGAGACTCCTTTATTCTGGAAGGCCATAAACGGTGGAGTGCGGGTGATTCACTCTTCGGCATGAGCCCCCTTCTGCAGCACATTCCCCTTGGATGGTAGCTTTGGCTTGTTTCTGACATACATGTAGCACAGTCCTTCTCAGCATCAGCACAGCCGCAGAGACGGGAAGTCCCTGCTGGAGCCAGAGGGACCCTCTGACCCACATTGAATAAGAATGCCTGCGGAGGCCCGCTCTTGGAGACCTTGGGGCAGCCCCTGGCTCTTGCACACAGCGTGCCTGCTTTTCCTTATAGTAAACTTGATTCTGCTTCTCTGCAGCAGCTGCACACCTGTTGCTTCTATTTCTGTCCTGCAGCATCAGTCATTCCTTTTCCTCATGACATACCTTCAGATACTTAAAGTCAGCTGTTTTGTCCTTGTCACCCCACAAAAAAAAAAGAAAGAAATTCTCTTTTCTCAGCCAAACGTCCCCAGTTCTTCCTGTCATTGTACAGTCTCTCCTCCAGTCCTGGCACTGCCTTGGTGGTTCTGCTCTGAGCTAATTCCAGCATCGTTGTCCTCTAAACCAGCCCCCTTCTCTTACTGAGGAGTGAATGGGCGTGGCCGGAGCTCTATGAGGCATGCCCTGGGACATCTGTCCTTGAGTTTTAGAAAGCCAAGCGTTACAGGGCTGCTACTGAACGAGGGGGGAAAATAAGTCGGGGGGGGGGAGTTTGGGGCAAGTACCTGAATTCTCTTCCATTTCCTTCGTAGCTCCGATTCTTTTGGCCCTCGTGGCAGGAGAAGCAGCTGGGATCATGGAAAACATCAGCGATGACGTGATAGTTGGCCGCTGTCTGGCCATCCTCAAAGGCATCTTTGGAAGTAGCGCTGTGCCTCAGGTAGGGAGTCTGCCCCATCTTCTGCAACAGCACAGGAGTTCTCATTATGGATTAGGGAAGAAGGCACCAACAAGAATTGTGATTTGTAAGGGAGAAGCAAAGTGTTTGGATCAGCCATCCCTTCTGAAGCACTCTGCTGAGTGTCAAACATGGTCAGCACTCAGGAGATTTTCCAGCACCACCGTAGACGAACCACATCCTTCCACTGGAAACATAGCATGTGTCCCTCAATGCCCTTTTCATGCATGGAGGTTAGAAAACAGAGTGTGCCTCCAAAGGACATCAAGGATTGTGTGTATCCATTTCCAAACCATGAGTATTTTTGAAGGCTGTATTGGTGTGGGTGAGCTTCACATGGGACTGGATCTGTGATTGAATTAGAATAGGTGACTTCCAGTGAGGAAGCCCCCCTCATTGTCTGTCGACACCTTCTTTGCAACTCATAGTCCCAGAAGGTTGCCTGGTGGTTTGAGAGATTAAGTGACTTGCTGGGAGTCACACAGCCATACGTGACAGGTGGGACACAAACCCGGCTCTTCCAAGGCCAGTTTTCTGTCCAACAGTGCCCTGCCCCTCAGCTTCACACAGTGAGGCCAAGTCAGTGCTGGTAAATGGCTTTTAGTTCCTGTTAGGATTTGGGGATTCATAGAAAAGTCACAGGAAGACCTGGAGACGTCCTGCATCACTTTGCCAAAATGGTATCCGTTGCTCCCAGGGCTCAAACAGGCTCTGATATGCTCTGTCCACCCAGCCCTAGGATTGCTCTGAATCTAGTGGTTCTTCACCTCAGCCCCATACCAGCTTCTTAGAGGTGACTTATATGTGCTTTTAATTAAAAACTGGACCCCATGTCTTTTTTTTTTCTCTCCCTAGCCTAAAGAGACAGTGGTGTCGCGATGGCGTGCTGACCCCTGGGCCCGGGGATCCTACTCCTACGTGGCAGCTGGATCATCTGGCAATGACTATGACCTGATGGCTCAGCCGATCACTCCCGGCCCTGCTATTCCGGGGGCCCCGCAGGTAAGAAGCCACACAGAGCTCCTCTGTCAGGGGCCTGGACCCCAGCCTCCCACACTAGAAGGTGCTTCGGTCACTTAGCACTGTGGTCTCTGGGATCTGAAGGAGCTGAGGGGAGGGTTGGCTTTAATCCCAGCTGTGTGACACTGGGTAAGTCACTAAACCTCTGCAGGCCTCTCATTGGTAAGAATGGAAGGGGGAGGTAGGTGATCTCAGGGGTTCCTTCCAGCTGCTCCCAGTATTCGAGGAGTCTGTGAGTGAGTGGAGGGGAAGTAGCATGTTTCCAGATCAGGCTGTAGTCCAAGGCACTGTCCCTGTTGGTCTTGTAGAAGATAATGAAGTGTGCTGAGCACATGAAAACTTGTTTTAAATCATCAACACAGAAGTTCATGGTTTTTGTTTAGCTTAGAATTAGCCCTCTCCACCCAAGAGCTAGGTGTCTGCCTTGCGGAGTCAGCCAGGTATCCTGGGGTGCAATAAGGAGGCATGGAATAAGGTCCCACGGGAGAGAGAAGCCGAGTGGTTGGTTCATTTACAACAAAAGTTTGACCCAGGGAATCATGTCCGAACCTGCACTTCCTCAGCTCTGACAGGTTAATAACGCAGGAATGATTTCCTGGTGCTGATGAGGAGTGCTCTTTATAAACGTGGGCAGGCTCTCTGGGAAGGAGAGCAGGTATTATCGGAGTGGTGTCTGGGTAGGATGCTTGCATCATCCTCTGGCTCGTTGACTAGGACCAGTTGGGGAAGGATTTGGGAGGGGGTTACATGATAACAGTTTTCAAGTATTTGAAGAGCTTTCACAGACAAGACTCCTTGTTCTCCAGCCACAGACTGCAAAAGTAGGACCAGTGGGCAGAGACAGATTAACCTTAGAACTCCATAGAATGGAGGGGGCTGTAACAGGATGTGGTCGACTGACTTCCCGTCCCTAGAGGTCTTCAGACTTAGTTTGGGGAATGTTAGAGATTGGTCGCTGCTGAGGTATGCATTAAACGAGCTCCCTCCCCTCTGTTGCCTTACGCCCCCTAAAACGAGCCGAGGAGCTGGGGCTCTGACCTGATACAGGCCCCGGGACTGGACCCAGACTGAGTGGGGTGGGAGGGTTGCCCCAGGGGCACGCAGTCTCAACAGGTCTGTCACATCACTGGGAGCCTGGAGCCCACGAGAGCGAGCTGGGAGCAACTGGGAGCTAGCTGACTGTTTTTCTCTCTCCTCTTTCCCAGCCTATCCCTCGACTGTTCTTTGCAGGCGAACACACTATCCGTAACTACCCAGCCACCGTCCACGGAGCTCTGCTGAGCGGGCTGAGGGAAGCCGGGCGGATTGCAGACCAGTTTCTAGGTGCTATGTACACTCTCCCTCGCCAGGCGACCCCCGGGGTTCCCGCCCCACAGCCCCCCAGCATGTGAGGCTGAGCTGAAGACACTTGTCTCATTAGACGTGATGTGCTTTCACTGCAGTAAAGCAGACTCCTGTAGCAATAGTAGATTTCACCAGGAAATTCCTCCTGGTGTCTTTGTCCCCGGGAGGGTGAGCAGAGCCATGGGCTACATGGTGCCCAGAGAAAACCTTCCGGAGTGACTGTGTGGCTGGATGTGAGGAGCACATGACAGACTTATTTGTTCCGTGTCTCACTAAGGCTTAGGGCTCTCAGAGAAGCAGCAGCTGTGGGAATACAGCTGAAGGAGGGACTTTCTCTTTGGTTTGGCTTGGGTATTTTTTTTGTTCATTATTATTTTTTAGAATAAAAGTTCCTATGAAAAGCCACGCTCTTGGTTTTCCATCATTCTTGTCTGCTCTGGGCCTGTGGTGGTACCTCACCTTCTCCTCCCCAAGCACCACAGGCCTGTCCTTGAGGACCCTTCTGGAGGCTTCGAGCACCTAGCCTTTTCTCATTAGCCACTGCTTTTGGGGGGCAGTTGTGGGCATACACAGACTCCCTAAAGAGGTCAGCAAATGGTTATGTGCCTGCTGTGTGCAAGGCACAAGGGAAATAATACAAGTCCCACGTGTAACAGGCCCCATCCTCGCCTTGCTGAAGATGAGGGGAAAGGTAAGCATGCAAATAACTGATAGAAGGGAATAGTCTGGAAACTCATCCCACCTGCCGCTGCCATGGGTCCTGTTTGCTGAACGGCCCTGGAACATGAGGCAAGAGGTGTACTTAAACCGGAAGTCCAAGACGGATGGGAAAAATAAATGCATCATTTATTTCTACTAACACCACCTGTTATGAATGTGGGCCACAAAATGTTCTGCCAAATCCAGGGTCCCGGGGGAGCTAGGTAGCACATTGGTAGAGCACCGGCCCTGGAGTCATGAGGACCTGAGTTCAAATCTGACCTCAGACACATAACACTAGCTGTGTGACCCTGGGCAAATCACTTAACCCCATTGCCTAGCCCAAAAAACAAAACAAAACCAGGGTCCCCTGATGTAGGGGAAAGGGGGCATGTCAGAGAAGTGTTAATGTGGGAACAGGACTGTGATGGCTGGAGCTAGTCATGACCAAAGGCTGAAGTAAGCACAGGCACAGATAAAAGCAACTTGCGATTGTGATGCAGGGTCTAAGATTTGTTTGTTTGTGAAGTACTAGAGAAGGATGGGAGGTAACTGAGAACCAAATTCTAGCCTTAAATGCCGTGAACTTTCTACTTGGCAGTGCTGCATGTGGACATCCAGACTCGGCAAGGCCAGATGGATAAAGAGGATTAGTGCTGGAGTAAAGTAGGACCAGAGAGCTCACTTCTGACACTGGGCACCAGCTTAGTGCAGAGAGCCCCTGAGCTTTCAGAGTGTGCCGAGGAGGCGAGTCCCTCAGCTGGACTTCTCTGGAGGAACAGACCTCACACACATCCTTTTCAGCACAAACGTGTAATAGTCTGAAACAGATCCATTCTAGTGGCAGATGGGACTAGTTACCAAACAGGAGGGATCTTTGGCCTCTACCATTCACCACTCTAACTTGCTGTTTGGGAAAAATGGGGAAGAAGGGGGTTTCCATGATGGCAGTGGCACAGGTTGGGAATCCAGAGCTGGGATCCTGAGCCCTGCCACTCAAATAGCTGCAAGGCCTCTGTATCACTCAGCCTCACTCACTCAGTGTTGCCCCATTTTCAAATGAGCGGTATTGGCCTAGATTGTCATCCAGCTGTGGTGTTTCTAGGCCCGTTGCTAACCAAATTATAAAGATGGCCCACTGCAGCAGAAAATCGGCCCCACCTTCTGGTACCCTGGCATACAGGGAAAGACACCCACTGTGCATGCGCTGCAGTGAAGACTGGCGATGCCATCCCCAGGCGGATCCAGCACTGACCACCAGACACAAGCAGCACGTAGAAATTGGAGAGCTTTATTGGTTACATATCGTGCTGTAGGGCTGACAGACAGCTTTAGGGCCAGAGGATACATGCAGACAAACGGGCTTCCACTAAACATGCACGCGAGGAGCGTGGGGCTGCAGCTCCCCTGGGAGCCGAGCCCCACCTCCCCCTGAGGCAGGAGCCGCAGTGGCCAGGCTGCCTCCTTATCTCACATGCTTAGAGCGAGAATAGTGGTGGGGCAGCACCAGGAGCAACCTCGGCCTCTCCTGGAGCCAGGCACCGGACCGAGTTAGCTGGAATGGGTTGACTTGGAGAGAGACTGGAAGACACAGCAACGAGGGTTAGTTTTCTGCCTGTAACTCAACAACTTGATAGGACTACCTCCCTACCCCACCAAACTTTTAAAATACAAAAAAATATATTTTATTCTTTTAAAAATACATTCCATTCATACGTGTTCTGAACTGCTAAGCAGCAGCAGGAGAATGCAGCACCTCTCCTATCGCAGGATGGACAGCCACACTGTCCGTCCGTCCATCCATTGGTTGGAGCCAGGGAGCTCCCCTGGAGGGAACTTGAGAGGACCACCGTAGGCCTGGAAGCACCAGTTCAGAAGCAGCCTTTGGAAACCTCCAAGTGGGGATGGTGGCACAGACACCCACCTGACAGCCTGAGGAGGCAGGGTCAGCCCAGCAAAGCAGACACCAACATCTTTCCCCAACCGTCACGACTATCAGTGTCTACCACAAGAGGCTACTGAATCCCCTAGCTACTTACTCAGGGGCTCAGAACAGTATCAACCCCAGCCTGACCAGGGGGGTTTGTGTGCAATCTCTCCTGGAGGTGTAGGGGCTTCTGTACCCAGTGACCCCTAAAGTCCTTTTAACCTAAGAGTTTATTCTTTTCATCCTGTGACCCCTGAGACCTGCGTGAGCCCGCAAGTCCACTTCACAACTCTCACGTCCTCCACTCCGGAAAGGTCTTCGTCTCTCTGTAGCTGGCTTCACAGATCTCGGCAGCCAAGGGAGCACTGGGTGCAGGGTGTAAAGGAAAGGCACAGGAGGAAGGCTGGCTCACTACTCAGACTCACCATCCAATTTCAGGCTTCATTAACCCCAACTCCACCAGCTTCCTCCGGTGTGCTACAGAAGTATCTGGAGACTTTAGAATGCACCAGGCCTCCCACCCACACTCCACTCTACTCCTCATCCAAAGACAACTTTTTTTATGAAAAGCAGTCATCCTTGTCTAGAGGATTTGGTTTGAAGGCTTGCTCCTCCGCCAGGCCAGAGTCCCTTTCCACTTCCAGCAAATGGGCCTCCATACCCTAGGAGTGGCAAGGCATTTCAATCCAAGATGGGATGGGATGGGATGTCTTGCAGCGCCTCCAGCTACTTCTTAGGAAGGTGCAGTGAGTGACACCATCATGTAGTGTATAGCATCTTAACTTTGGAATTTGCTGAACCCTACGGGATCCTCACCACTGCCAAGCCCAAAAGAGCCAGGCCTCAAACTCTTGGCTATACAATTATACCCAGTATTTTCTGCAACACCAAGAACTTTAAAAAATAAATCTATCAGGGGTCCTAGAAACTGTGCAGGTTGGGGGGAGGGGAGGTGAAATATTTATCCTGAAATATTAGTTACAATCAAGCCCTATTGCACTCAGGTTTCAAGATGGTGGTCCCAGTAAGGGGCACCATGGTTTATCTCTCTCCCACATGGCATCTTTGTTCCACAGCGGCAGTGAGCAGTGCCACTTAAGCTTGGTAGAGTCACGATGTTGGCACCTAGCTGAATGTACAACAGACACACAGGAGTCTTTCTGTTCAAGCTCTAGAATCTCAGGACATGAGGAAAGCCATAAGAATCTGGACTTGAGACTTTCTCTGTGACCAAAGACTGCCTTCGAGTGCCCCATGAACAGGGAGCCTCCATGTCCCCCACTTTCAGCAGCTATCACCTGAGAGGGTCCAGGGCTTGCAGACCTCCTGGAGCTCCCAGCCAATGGAGGAGGATCAGCCTTGGGTGGCTTCGTGGAGAGTGCTTTGGGACAAGCAGCTTGCTAGGTGTTAAAACCAGAAGCTTAGCTAAGGGGCCCCGCCTGCTGGGTCAGTGGAGAGGCAGGGAGTCAGTTTGTACACATAAGGCGGGGACTACGGCAGCTATGGGGAAAGGTAGGACAGCCCAAGTAATACAAGCCCACATTTGGCAAAATGTGAAAATGGAGGTATGAGAGTGGTTCCTGCATAGCAGCCAGGATGTGGAACTCCCAGGCACAGCCTGAGAAAAGGGTCAGCGCGTCCTTGAGCCCCGCCAGGGTCCAACCCAGACTCCAGAGAATCAAGGATCTGTTCAGCCCTGGTTCCCAAACAAGAACCTTAAAATAAACCAGGTGAGTTCTTACAAAGGAGGATTAAAGGATTAAGGGACCCCCCCCACCCCCACCCCAAACCCCCAGCAAGGCAAGGATAAGATGGGATGTAGAGAGAGAACATTGTCAGCTGGGAGTCAGGAGAAATGACCTAGCCATGTGACCTCAGCTAAGTCATATTAACTAACTCCCGTGGCCCTCATTTTCCACCTCTGTAAAGTGAGGGACTTGGGTTAGCTGGTCCCTTCCAGCTCAGCATTCTGGGGAAGGGGGTTAGGAGCCAGGCAAGCCCAAACCAACGCCTTTCCAACGTGGTGAACCCAACCGTCCTTGAGCTCCTGAGCAGGGAGCAAAAGTTAAACCCAATGAAGTCAATGACTGGCTACGCCTAAGTTTGGCATCTGCACAAAGCTAACTACTCGGGCAATGGCCCAGTAATTGACTGATCACTAAAGTTTTTGATTAAAAAAAAATTCTGCATGTGGAATTTGGGAAAATTTGCTGCATTCGGAAATCTGAATCATCCTTTCCCTTCCCCCACTCTACACCCAACTCCTAGATTTTCCCCTCTCATTTTGCTGATGGAGGCAACAGGCAACTACAGTCCACAGAAATCTCCTTTCCAGCCAACCTTCAAGGATTGCATTGACTCAGTAAAGTGCGGTTCTCAAGGGGGAAGGGGTCAGGGGAGAAGGCAGGGGCAGGGGTGGGCAGCACACAAGTGTCTGCCTCTCCTTGAATCTATTGCTCCACGGGACAACAAATGGGAAGGAGGTTCATCCTGACTAGGGGAGGGGGGAAAGGGAGTGTGCCAGGTGAGGCCTAGCACGGTCTCAGGATCCACGCCCCCTCCCCGAGTGGGGTGGGGATGACACCCTGCTCTGAGAAGTCAAGGTGAGGCTTGCAGCCACGGAATCCTGCAGGCAAACTCTTGAGCCAGCCAAGCCTCCAGTGCTTGGTGAAGGGAATATGGAGGGGCGTGGACCCTTCTGTGTCCTCTTAAGTGGTGTCTGGAGAGGTCTGGCTAGGACGTGTCACTGATGGATGGCCCTTCGGGGAACAGCCAACTCAGTCCGGATACCCAAGATGCCACCCTGGGGCATGGGCTCAGTGACCCCCAGAGTAGCCTCCAACCAGACACACTGCTGTTCATTGGCTTGGAAAACCTCCAAGTCAAGAATGCTCAGAGGGAGAGAAGAATGGGAGATGGCTTTGCAGCTGGTGGCTGAAGGGTATGTGGTCAGAGAGCATCCCCTTGGGGCAGACCACGGAGTGAATCCTCTGCTGGGAGTGGAGAATTAAAATCTTGGAAATCACCCCAGCAGAGCGGGAACCACCTGCAAGACAAAAGCCAAGAGCAAATCAGTGTGGAGGAGGGAAGAGAAAACTGCAAGGTTTCTACAAGAGAGAGCAAGAGAAGAGGGCGTACGTTTGAGGGAAGAAAAAAGGCACTGGCAAACATTCTACTGGCAGAACAGAGGAAGAGGGTTTCCAGTTCTGGATGGGCGCAGAATCCTCTCCTTCCCAGAAACTACAAGGATTCCCTGGATCCAGACAGCCTGGCCTGGTTCCACATAAGGTAGACAGTGCTGTATTGCTCGTGAGGTAGGGAGGCGTGAGGAAGGGCTCTATCTTTAGTGCCAAAAAATGTTCAGACTTTGCTTAAGGTTCATAGATTCTTTGCTCCAATTCTACCCAGGCTCATTCCATGGCAAGTTGCTAAACTTTTCTGGTCACCCCTTGGCCTCTTATTCTGGGATTTATTCAAATTATTTCCCACCTGTACACCTATCCCATTAACTCACTATCTTGGTCCATCTGAAGCCCCCCAGCTAAAAAGCAGGGGTGACCTGAACTCTGTGAGGAGGGGGATGGTGTGGAACAGGAGGAAAGGGCCCCATGGTCTGGCCAAGGGCTGGGGTTCTGGTGGCAAGATGGTGTGACATAAAGTTGCAGCAGAATGTGTCTCACCCCAGTCAGATCAGTTCTCTTCAGAGGAGTGCTTGGCCCGACGTACCCGTTCTTCAGCTCGAACCCGAAGGAGCTCTGGAGGCCGCTTTGCAGGCAGCTCTGGCCTTTCCACACAATTGTGCTGCCATCGAAAGGAGTTGGGGTTACTGCCTTCAGCTTCCTCCTATGGCAGTGAGATCCAGGGAAGTGAGGCATTGGTAGGGAGACTAGGGAAGCCCCTCCCAAAACAAACCCCTTCATCTGGAGACCCCGACGTGCACCAACCCTGGGAGACACATGATCCAGGCCAGCCTATATAGACTCCCTAGAAATCTAGTCTGGCCCCAGTATGTACCAATCCCCAGAAGCCTTGGGGGCCAACACAATTTGGATCGGTCCTGGAGTAGGCTGGGACGGTCTCGGGCCCGACACCTGGGTTTTGAGTCTTAGGTCTCCTACTTCTCAACTCTGTGAACTAAGAGTCATCATGACTCTTTAGGCTCTAATTTCCTTGTTTGTAAAATGGCGGGGTTGGACCAAATGTTCTCTTTCAATCCTAAATCTACAATCCCGAGCTGCTTCTATCTCCTCATCTGAATATAACCGATTGCAATTCCACAACCCAGAAGACATCTGCTTAAACCCGGGATGATGTGGTGAGGCGGGTGGGCGGCAAGGGGGCGTTCCTGTGCGGTAGGAAGCAAGTAGGGGAGCACTTGCCACCACTAGGACGTTGTCATGGGCACAAAGAATTTGAAGAGGCATCACCCATACTTGGGCATCAAAGTTCAGGGAGCCACCCTTTGGGGGGGGAGGTGCTAGAGATTCTACCTGTAAATAGTTAAGACTCAGTTTAACAGCAGTTTTCCATCAGACCTCTCCCTCCCAAAGTGAAGGTTCCCCGTATGTTACCACCCTAGGGAAGAAAGGTGCCACTTTGCTAATGACCTCCTTTGCCCACTTTTCCCTCTTCTCCCAGACCTAACATGTCCCTTTCCATTGACCTCCCCTTCTCTAGCCCTTTTCACTCCATCCTGATTGCTCTCCTTTCCTCCAGGTCCTCCCTAAGTCAGTAATAATGAAGGTTAAATGATTCTAAGTAATACACCTCACCAAGGAGATCACCAAACCTTCTAACAGAGAATGAAACGGTGTCACGTCTGCTTCATCAAAGTAATAGCCCAGTGCCTAACATTCATCCCCGGACGCTCAACTCCAGTACTCTGAACACAGCATGATGCACCCACCACCAGGTGGCTTCAAGGCTTTGTCTTCCTTAGAATGGTGGTCTTGCCCCGAACCCTGAGCCATCCATATAGTCTCACACAAGCCGCCTCCTGACCAATGGTATGAATTTTTGAGATGGTTGGCAAGAGGCCGGCTAACAGGAGCAACATGGCACAGCAGATACAGCCAGCTGCATGACCTTGGGCACGTTCATTTGAGGCAACTTTCTAAGAAGTTGTACAAGTGGGGACTGAGGGTCTTCCTTACCCAAGGATTTCCCATCCAAGCCAGTGAAATCACAGATCTAGTCTCTATCCCTATCAAGGGGTTAGGGATCTGGGGTCAGGGGTCAAAAGTGATTTCACATTGAATGAAAATTCAATCAATATTTGTAAAGTCCCTACAGTAAACAAACTATTGTACTTAGGTCTGAGGGAGAAACAAAGTTCAGATAAGGCAAAGTCTTGTCTGCAAAGACCTTCCACAGCCAGTACTGGAAGAGGCAGCAGAGACACCACTTCTTAGGAAAAGCCCATCCCTCTCTTACCCCTAAGAGACTGTTGGTGACTCTGGTTCCAGGTAGATACTTGCTCAGAAGGCAGCTCACCTACCTGCTTACTGCCTCCCTCCCCCTACCCCCCAACTCGCTCTTCTAGGTATTTCTGGAGCAATCCCCAACTAACCTGGACAGAATCCATCTGGCCTTCAATGAAACAAAGTGAATGCCAAAAGGCCTTCTCAACCTCAGTTGTACCCCTTGGGTAGATGGAGAGAAAGGGAGGAAGAGATTTTGAAATGGTCCCTGTTTATTATCCCCATTAAATCCATTCTCTAAAGCAATGGAAGGCCCAAAACTTTTCTTGTAGCCATAAATTCCTCTGGGTCATGTAGGGGAGGACTCTGTAGGAGGCCAACATTAGAATCACAGAATTTCAGAGACAGAAGGTAACCTAGTGAATAAAGCTCAACCCCTACGTGAACAGCAATCCTATTTTTAACATCCCTGATGAGCAGGGATCTATCCTGCATTAAAATACCTGCACTGATGGGGAACTTATTACCTCCCAGTAAAACCTGTTCCACTTTGGACAGCTCTTACCATTAGGAATGTTTTGGATTTTTTTAAAATACCAACTTCTTCTGCTCCTCTCCCCCTTTGCCCACCTCACAGTCACCCAAATATCCCTAGTTCTACCATCTGAGGTTCAATAACCCCCAGCTGGCCGGTTTCTCACATGGAAGAGTTCCCATCAAGAAGATGGGAAGGGAGAGAAAATGTGGTTCCACATTTGGGGAAACGGAAAAAAAGGGAACTTACCAGGCCTGCTGGGTGATTCAAGGCAGCAGCGGTGACGGAGTCACCGACCCGACTGCGCCTCGTGAGAACCTCTGACACCGTGAGGCTGCTTTGGGTCCTCCGGGAAGACGGCTCAGGGCCATCCCCTGGATTCCCTGCCCCCCTTCGCATGCCCCGCTCGAAGGGAGAGGGCCTGGGCCGCTCCAGTTCTGAGAAATCCGTGGAAGATCTCTGTGTATAGGCATTAGGGGGATCCACATTTTTGCCCCTTTGGGCCGGGGGGTCTTCCAGAGAGTTCAAGTCTCGCCTGGTCCTCCAGGCGCTCCGCACTGTGACGTGTTTGGCATCAGATGGCTCCATTTCCAAAGGGGGACGGTGGCTCTTCCACCGGAGGCTCTCTGAGGGGGGCTCTTGGCTACTCCTCTCCCCAGGCTCTGATGGCTTGATAGTAATACTGCTCCTGGAGACCACTGTTTCTGGCCTGTTCCTCGGGGGCAGGTCCCCGACCGGATCGGCGTCTGCGATCTGCCGCGTGATATCGTTCTTGTTAATGGAGATCTCAAAAGGCAGGCTAATGTGGTTGGTGACCGAGGACATCTCGCTGGGCACCACCTGGATGTTGCTGGTAGATGTGTGTCTCTCTCTCGGGGCTTCACTGGTGCTCCCCCTGGGGCTGCTCACCTCCACGGGGTAGATGGTGATGCAGCTCGTCATTTTGTTTGGCACCGATCTGGAGGTGGGCTTTGGTTTCTCTGAGATGGCCTCTGCCCCGACTCCCCCCATGACCTCTTTCACATCCTTATCAATAATGACAGGCTTAATGACCGCCTTGGACCTCAAAGCCTCCCTGGGGCTGAAGGGCCTACGGCTTTTTACCCCGGAACCACTGGCCTCTTGAAACTCTGCGGCAGCAGTGCTTCTCACAGGTTTCCCGGGTTCCGTGTCGGCCCCAGTGTCTCTATCGTTGTCAAACAGGGGCGTCCTCAGGGCTGCTCGGGACCGCGGCTGCCTTTTTGACTCTGGCTCGGGGGGGATGGTTGTGTTGACTAGCTTGGCGGTGACAAGAGAATCCATGTCCATGTCGTCTTCCAGGTCCAGTCTCTCTCTACCACCAGGTTTGATGACCCTGCACCTAAAGGCTTCATGCTGACTGCTGTCCTCCATCACCACAGATACAGGCTGGTCATGCTCTTCCTTGCTTATGGCTGCAAAGCCCTGCAGGATGTCTTCCTGACTTCTGGAACCATAAGAAGCCTTGGATAAAACTGGAGGCTTCAGACTAGGAGGGCTGCTCTCAGCTTCCTGGCCATTAGCTGGCCTTTTGCATTTTGACAGCCCTTCAGAGGATGATCTCCGAGATGGGGCCAAAGGGTCAGCAGCCTTAGAGGTGCCCAGCTCTGCGGCCAGCCCTGAAGACCCCTGATTTCCACCGGAGGGGTTGAGGATCTTCTTAGCTGATACGGCTTCTAAACAGGTATCCAAACTGGCCACCCGATTCACCCTCAGCACCCTGTTCCCTGCCGAGGCCGAGGTGGTTTCTGTCCTGGTGGCTCTATCGCCATGGCTGGCATCATTAAACACGCGGGATGTCTTTTCCACCTTCCCCTTTAGCCCATTTTCATGTCCTGGCTTGGAGGCTCCCTTCAGGCCTCGATGCTCCTGGGCAGCTGGGGGATAGCGGCTCAGCACTGGCGGCTGTTCCCTGGCCCTCTTGCCTTCGTTCAGAGGAGGGCCAGTTGCAAAGTTGTCATCGGGTCTCTTGGCATCTTGGGAGACATTGTCCATGCCCAGGACAGCGCCAGACGCCTTGGCGGCCCTCCGGTTCACAGCACTGGAGCCGCTACCTGACCTGCTGTTGTGAGGGGCATTGTCATTTCTGAGCACGAGCTCCTTGTAGCGAGGTCTCTCCCCCCTTTTGTGCTGAGGGGAGAGTTCCCGCGACTTGTACCTGGACGTAGGGGACTCGTTGACGAGCCCTCGGTACTTGGGTCTCTCGTGCTGCCGGCCCTTGCCAACCAGGAACGACTCTTCGCTCTCCACCTCCCCATTCTCCAGGTCCTTCTGATTCTTCAGCTGCAGCTTGACCTCTTCCAGCTGACTGGTCAACACCTTGTTCTTATTCTGCTCGCTCAGGTAACTGTCCTTCAGGTCATTGTTCTGAGCCCGCGTTTTCTTCAGCTCCTCCTCCAGAGATTCATAATGTTTGATTTGGGTTTTGAGTTTCTCGATTTCTTGGTTGAGGTCTTTCACTTTGTTATCTTCCTGATCCCGATTCTTTTCATTCTCCGACTTGTTCCGAGTCTCATTCTCCCCCTGCTTGCGATAGTCCAGCATGCCCTTCCTCCTCGCCTCTTTGGAGGGCAGTGTAGACGAGATGCCGTCTTCAATGCGTAGGTCGTTTCTGTCCAGGAGGGTGGAGGCGTTCCTGGGATGGTCCACAAGGTTGACCTTGTTGTTCTGCTCCAGTTTCTGGGTCAGTTCTTTGATTAATTTCTCATTTTCTCTGTCCCTGTCATTTAAATATTTCCTCTCGCTCACAAAACTCAGAGTTAGCGACTTGAGCTTCTCCAGCTCGGACACTAGACTCTGCTCAGTTTTGTCCAGCCTGTCCTCTGAAGTTTCCAGTTCTTTCACCTTGACCCTGAGGGTCTCCAGCTCGGAGGAGATCTTCTTGGTCAGATTCCGCTCCTCGTTCAGACTCAGGCAAAGCTGGGTGCAGTCGTTCTTGCTCCGGCCGAACGCTTCCTCCAGCTTCTCCAGCTCCGCCATCCGTTTCTGGAGCCGCTCGATCTCCGCCTTCAGCTCCCGGGTCAGGCTCTCCTCCTCCTCCAGCTTCTCTTTCATCAGCTGACACAAGTCTTCCGCTCTCTTGATCTCCTCGTCCTTCCCCTCAATCTTCAACACCCGTTTCCGCAGCGCCTCCACCTCGGCCAGCATGCTCGAGTTACTGCCCTCGGCCTGGATCACCTTGTCCTGCAGATCCAGGAGCTCGTCCTCGGCCTTCTGGAGACTTTTGGTGGCCTCCTCCAACTCATCGAGGCGGCGGCCAAGACTCTGCAGCTTGAACCGCAGGTGGCGACTGGAGGTGACCTCCTTGTACCCTGAATATTCCGCCATGTTCAGGCTTCTCTTTAGTGTAGCTCGAGGGAATGAGAAATAGTCAACTCTCTCCTTCTAGCCACAGGGTCTTCTTGCAGCCTGGGACCCTCATCAGTCTGAAGGAAGAAAACGGTAAGGGCATGTGTCAGAAAGCAAACTCCCAGCAAAGCCCCAGAATTTACTCTTCTAAAACACCAGCTCCTCTAATCACAATCTCTAAGGTCAACGGAAGAGACCCCTGTGTTTTATCTGCTTTGCTGCCGAGCTTGGGCCCTCCCTGAATCCAGTGAATCTTAGAGTAGGAAGGGTGCTCAGAAGACATCTAGTACAAGTGGTACCTGTGAGGGAGTCCGTGATGCTGATAACAGCTAATACTGACATAGTGCCTATTATGCTCCTGGTAGGCACTCTGTTAAGCACTTCATAATTACGATCTCATTCGATCCTCACAACAGCCCTGAGAGGTAGGTGCTATTATCATTACTCCTATTTTACAGATGAGGAAACTGAGGCAAACAGCAATCAATTAAGAAAACACATGGATGGTAGTGAAGGCAACTGATGATGGGAGTAATCCAAGGCTGGGGCTTGGCAAGATATGACTGATGATAGGCCAAGGGGGCAAAGTATGGAGGAAGGTTGGAGGTGCAGGCAATGCAGGGGTGACAGCCTGGGACAGAACTGAGGGGAGGAAGTCATGGTGAGAATGAAGAACAGGGTGAGGGGCTGTAAAGCAGAGGAAAAGACAAGATGATAAAATATAAAGAATGACAAAAGAGGATGATCAGATAAAAGAATCTCAGAGCTCATGAACACAGAAGTGGAATACTTATTGTCCATGTCAAGATCAAGGATATGACCCTCTCTGGTGTGTCGCCGAAGTGGAGGAGAGAAGCAGGTGATGGAAATTAAGCAGACTGATGGCCTAGGAGGTAAGGATACCTGAGGGAATATTAATATCGGGGTAGGAGATGGGGAGAAAAATATGTGAGCCAGGAGGAAAGAACATCTCTGGGGTAGGTAGACGTGATTGGGCGATAAATCTGGATTGAATGAACCTCAAAAGAAGAGGGGTTAGTGAGTGTGGAGGGACAGTCTGAAAGTAGTAACGGGGAGCAAGGAGTATTCTAACCCTCCCCCCCCTTCAGTGGGCTGGGGCTGCGGGCGATGAAGGAAAGTACAACCAGTATTGGAAAGGGTGGGGCGGGGCTCAGTGAGATCCTGAAAATGGAGAGAGTGGGAAAGGAAAAGATTTAAGATAAAAGCGAGTTTATGGAGCAGGCATTCCAGAGAGCGCAGTGGAAGATGGCGGCATGAGTGAAGAGTGCAGGCACCAGAGATGGCTAGGGGACAGGTACAATTATATGAGACGTCAGTAAACAAATAGAATCAGAGATGACTCAGGTTCCTGGGTGACTGGAAGGACAGTGGTGCCATCAATAAAACAGGGAAGCAGGTGGGAAGGTCAGGTTTAGGGAGGAGATGATGAGCTCAGTTTTAAACATACTGAGGTGGAGAAGCCAAGTGGGGCTGTCCAGCAAACAGCTACAGACATGGGAAGAATTCATGAAAGAAAGCTGGGCTAGGTACAATGGATTTAGGAGGCATCTGAATGTACAGCAGCAATAATTCAATCTATGGGAATGGAAAAAGTTGCTGAGGAAAATGATGTAGAAGAGAAGGACAGAGGTAAAGTCTTGGGAGACACGCATATTTAAGGAGTAGGGAGATGAAGGAAAATCAAATAGAGGAGAGATGCAGGAGGATCAGGAGCCAGCGGTGCCCAGCAACCCACGGGAGCTCCTTGGAGGGAAGTGCCCAATGCGTACAAGGGTCAAGGAGGAGGAGGACTGCAGACAATGCCACTGCACCTGCCGATGGAGAAGTCCCTGGCCACCTTCTAGAGAGCCCTTGTGGTAGGGTGGTGGCACTGAGGAGCAAACAGATGAGGAGGAAGTTTTAAAAAAGTTTTTAAAAAAACCATGGTGAGGAAAAAAAGAAAAAAACAGAAAAAGGTAGAAATTGCTTTCTAAGAGTTTGCTAATGAAAGGGAAGAAAAGTATAGAGCAATGAATAGCCTGAGAGGGGATGGGGGACAGAGGTGAACATAGTGGAGGAGGTAGGACAGAAACAGAGAGCAATTAGGAATGAAAGCAAGCTCCAGGGGAAGCTCCCAGCGTCAGCCTTTGTGAAAATGCTGCCTCGTCCCAGAGCACAGAGCAAAGTCGGTCCAAGGCCCCATTTTCCTCCAGAAAATAGGAGAAAGGACGTTTAGCACAATGCCTGGCACATAATGTTTGCTTGCTGATGAAGACTAGCACGGGGGTCTGAAGGTGGGAGGAGAAAAAGCAGAACAGCTGCTGTGGGCAAAAAAATTGACAGTTTCAGCCAAATACATATAAAAGCATGGCCCAGCAGCAAGGACCCAGCTGGAATGAGATGAGGTCCCGAGCAATGGTGGCAGAGTGGAGCCGGGAGGGAGCACAGGGGAACAAACTTCAACCCCTTCTGCTGTGGATCCAGATGTCTGTGCAAAAGCAAGCTCAGGGCAGGCTGGAACTGAACACGGGGCAGTGACACAGATAACCAATTGTACCTGTTTGGATTTTTTCAAGCTTTGCTCTGAAGCATCTTCTCTGAGTGTGAGGATTAGGGCACAGACAGAGTGGGGACTTGTGATTCCACTGGTGTAAGAAAGTCTCAGGCAAGGAGACTTTCCGCAGTGCGGTTCAGCACCATCACGGTGTCACTTAAGTCCTCTCTGGAACATGCCCAGGGCCACGCAGAGAACACGTGCCAGCGGCTGTTCCAGATCTTTAAGCCAAGTGACAAGCCTGTTCAATTTTCTGCTTTGATGAAGGGCTGGTCCCTGCCGCCTGGTGGCAGCATCCCTAAATCCCAGAAGCACCCCTGAGGGGTGCTTCTCTCCAAAACATCTTTTGGTGCTATGGTTACAAAACAACGACCAGAAGAAGTCAGGCAGTGAGAGGGGACCAGCATTCTGTCCTTGCAGATAACACAAGGATGGCAGGGTGAACAGCAAAGCCAAGATCTCAAAAGACCTTGACGTAGGCTGAACCCAGGGCTGGATTGAATTAAAATGAAACTTAGTAAGGACAAATATAATTTTACAGTGGGATTAAAAAAAAAAGCCAACTTCATAACACAAGATCAGTTGATTAAATAAGCCTTTTTTTAAGCACCCACTATGTTCCAGGCTCTGTGATATGTTCTGCAGATAAAAAGACAAAAGTAAATAAGCCCTTATCCCCAAGGAGCTGTCATTCTAATCAAATGTAAGATGGGGGACCCACGATTGGACAATAATCTACCAAAAAAAGATCTGGGGGTTTTGGCGGGCCACAAGCTTGATAGTCGTGCTATGAAAACTAAGAAGAATAATGCAGTTTGGGCTACATTAAAAGGAGCATCGCTTCCATTCTGTCTGAGTCAGACCACATCGGGAATCTTGTGTCTCCTTCTAAGCACCATGACCAAAGGAAGAAATTGAGTGAAAGCTCCCATGTGTGTTACCTCCCATTTTAAAACATGATCTGCTTGCTTTTCTGTTTGTATCCTTAGTGCTTCTCACAGTGGTTTGCATGCAATAAATGCTTAATAAAATGCATTTTTATCCTTTAAAAAAAAAAAGACATTGATAAACTTCAGAGCATCCAGAAGAGAGTGAGCAGGATGGCGAAGAGTCTTGAGTTCATATTATGTGACAATCAGTTGGAGGAAATTGGGTTATTTAGGTTAGAGAAGAAAGGATTTGCGGGGGACCTGTAATCATGTCTTCAAGCATTTGAAGGGCTAGCAAATGGAAGAGAGATGTCTGGCCCTAGAGACAAGCAAAAAGCAATGGGAAAAAGGTGCAAATGGCTGATTTAGAGCTGAGGGCAAGAAAGGCTTTCTAACAATGTGACTTATACTAAAGTGGAAAGGCATACCTCAGATAGAATGGGTTTCCCCTCAGTGGAGACTTGGAGGCAAAGCCTAGATGACCATCTAGTAGGGATGTGGTAGAAAACACTCTTTTTCAGGTGCCAACTGGACCAGCTGGGCTTTGAGGTCTCTTCTAGTTCGGAAATTCTCTGATTCTAAAAGCTTAGCCCCTCACCACCAACTACTCTGGTGTCCTCCTACCCCACCCCAGACTAGGGGTGTCAAACCCAAATAGAAATGGCAGCCAATCGATATACATAAGGCTCCCTGAGGGCTGTAGATTGACTTAGAAAACTATATATTAACATTATCTGTGTTGTACTGCACTTTTATTTATTTTGTTAACTATTTTCCAATTGCATGTTCATTGGGCACTGCAGAGTGGTACGGGTCTTGTTTTTGACACATCTGCCCTACATTGTGAAACCTGCTCAAATTCTTCCACCCAATATTACACAGAAGAGCCTTCATTTCAATAGGCATCACAAGAATACACATTCCTAATAGTCACAAGCACAAGCCCAGGTCGGGGCACCCCCTGCCTTTTTAGGTGGGTCCCAACCTGGGAGTCACTGCCCTCCCCAGCCAAAGATGGCACTGCCTGGTGTGATGTGTGAACAGCAAACCTTCTCATGCCAAGAACACATTCATTATTGTCCCAGGAGTTTTCCGTTACTGCCATCTACCTGCTGGTATGAGTGATAGCCCAGGATATATTCTAGAAATGAGCAAAAAATTAAAAGAGTCTAATGTGCGTGTTTACATTGGTGGAAAGAACTACCCCTACCAGAACAAGCACCAGGTGAGGGCCAAAGTTAATCATAATTCTTCCCTTGGAAACCAAAAGCGGATAAAAAGTATTTAGCAAACTCACCTGGTCTGGCAATGTAGCAGCAACAGGAGTGACCTGAGGGTTGGGAGACGTGGATTTCTGTTTCCACTCCTACCACTGGCTTGCTGTGTGACCCTGGGCAAGTCACTTATTGTCTCTGAGCCTCAATGTCCTCATCTGTCAAGGTAAGCAGTTGGGAGAGATGCTTTATTTCCAAGGTCACTTCCAGCTCTGACATCTTAGGTTCTAAAATTCCTAGTTCTAAAGTTTCCTCCATCTTTGATATTGTGTGTTCTAAAGTCCCTTCAAGCCCTGAGTTTCTATAATCTGTAGTTCCTTCCGGTTCTATCATGCCACGTCATTACAATCAACTAGCATTTATTAAGTATTTCCTAGGTGAGAAAAAAAAGGGCACAACCAAAAAGAAAGCAAAACACCCAGCTCTTGCTCAAGGAGATTACAGTCTAATGGGGCAGGTAACATGCAAACTACACACAAATAAGATAAAAGATAAATGGAAGTAGTCTGGGAGGGAAGGCAGTAAGATTATTCATTAGACTTGAAGGAAGGCAGGGGGAAGGAAGCTCTCATACCTGAAGGAAGATAAGGATCATGCCAAAAGGTAGAGGAGGTAGTACATTCCAGACATTAAGGAGCAGCCTATGGCAGCAAGAAAAGGGATGTCAAGTTTGGAAAACTAGTAGGAAGGTCTGTCAGAAAGTTCATGTGAAAGGCATTTTATGAAAGAAAACTGGAAAGGTAGGAGGGAACCAGACATTAAGGGCTTCCTGAAAGGATCCCGGGGAGGTCCAACTGAGATAAGACATTGGAAAATGCTCCCTAAATGGTGGCCTCTCTTACCATTATTGCCTCCTCATGGCACACAGGCTGCCATGGGCTCACAAAGGCTATATACCAAGAGAACAAACGTTCTGACAGGTCGTACATCAAGCTGCAAAGGCTTCTGGGAACAGGCTCATCAATGGACTGTGTGTGTGTGTGTGTGTGTGTGGTGTGTGTGTGTGTGTGTGTGTGCGTGACCACAGATCCTTGAAGTCAATCGGTGAAAAATAACCACCTCATTTTTGTACCAGCTTTTACTTTCCAATGCATGTTCCTATCTCTCATGTTACTTGACTTTCACAATAGCCCTGTGAAGGAGGGTGTTATTGTTCCCATTTTACAGATGGAGAAGCTGAGGCCCAGAACAGGAAGTGCCCAAGATCATAAAGCTAGCCAAGGAGGCGGCCAACCTAGAAGTCCTCATCTGGGCTCTCCCCCAGGACCCTATATTGCAGCCCCTTCCTGTCTCATTCCACCGGACCTCTTCTGGGAGTGGTTTCTTTTAGACATTGGCTACAACTCCAGGGAGGCAGAGGAGGAGGCAGCTGTCATAGAAAGTATGTGTTCCAAGGCTCGGCTGGATCCCAAGCACCCAGGGCTTCCGGCAGGAAGTTCGTGGGCAGAGGAAGGCGATTCCTCCGGCCCAGCAGGAACAGATGCTAGGCCTCCTCGTGGGCCCTGGCTGTTGGGCAGAGGGGAGGGGCCTGGAGCCTGATGCTCACATAGCCCAACCCCTCCATCTCCATGGCCAAGCAGAAACCAGCACTAGCTTCCTTCCTGAGCCTGGACAACCAAGATCTGGGAGGGCACCAGCTGACCCCACATCAACCTGCCCCAAGAAGGCTCAGTGCTCCCCCACGCTCTTGGGGGCTGGCTAGCCTTAGGGCAGGCCTTTCCCCTTCTATGAGTCTGAATTCTCAGTGAGGTAGCCTACCGCTAGTTCTTAGACTTGACTTTCAAATTCACACCTAGCTAACAAATCCTCTGGGTACCAGTTTCCTAGTCTGTGAATAAAACGGTAGAACAAAATGATCTCTAAGATCTGTTCTAAGATTCTCACCTTCTCTGATAATTGGTCTTCTTAAACTCCTCCCAGCTCTGACATCCTGTGTTCTAAGGCTCCCTCCCAGCTCTGACATCCTGGGTTCTAAGGCTCCTCCCAGCTCTGACATCCTGGGTTCTAAGGCTCCTCCCACCTCTGACATTCTATGTTCTAAGGATCTTTCTATCTCTTGACATGCCATGTTCTAAGGATCTATCTTTGATGTTCCACGTTCTGAGGCCCATCTCACACAAGATGCTCTCTTCTATCTTCATGCCTTTTCACAAGCTACTTCCCAATGCTAGAATATACTCTCTCCTTACTCCAACCTTTTTGGGACCCCTGGCTTCCCTCAAGATTCCGCTCAATCATCTTCTACATGAAGCTTTTCCTGATCCACCCATCTCCGAGAATCCTCTCTTCCTCCCCAGACTACCCTGCATTTATTTTGAATATACTTTTGCCTACTTAAATATGCCCATGTTGTCTCATTAGGATGTAAGCTCTGTGGGAGTGGACGGTGTTTCTTTATTTCTGAATCTCCAGACTTAAGCCCAGTGCCAGACACCAGATAGAAAGATAAAGCAACATCCCTTGGCTCAGAGCTTACATCCCAAGACAAGGTGCACATGTTAATGGACGGATTGATCTAATTCGCAGAAAGCCTACAGACACTAAGGGGCAAATGGCAATGCTTGGACAAAATGCATTGGTTTTCACCTTTGTCCCACCAGTAGAAAGAGCCCTGAATTCACTCAGTCAGAGAACCTGAATTCTCTGCTATGGAAGGGTGACCTTGGGCAAATTTCTGGGTTTCCTCATCTGTTCAATGAGAAGCTTGGACCACATGATCTCCAAGCTCACTTCCAGGACTAAATCAATCAATTAGTAAATATTTTATTAAATGCCCACCATGGGTGGTGCTGGGAGCCTAGACAAAAAATTAGACAACCCTTCTGCTTACTATATCCATGCTTTCTAGAAGCAGGCCCAGACCCTTAAGGAGGTTGGGTGGGTACTAGCAGCTGGGGGTGGGGGAGGGGCCAGAAAAGGCTTCCAGTAGAAGCAGCCTTGAGCTACACCCCGCCACACACACACACACACACACCCAGGAGGGCGATCTTAGTGTGGAGAGAATGGCTTCTATGGATCCAGTGTTCTGCAAGCAGAAGGTGCTGAAATCAGCATCAAACCCCAAGCCCTATCCTTTCTACCAATTCAGCCCGAGCCCTGCTGGCTAAGGGTCTGCACCTTGACCCCACGGCCACCAGAGGGAGCCCATGCTCCTAGGGAAAAAACCCATTCAGATTGGGCTGCATACCTCTCTGCAGGGCTGGCTCTTGCCAAAGGCAAGAGACAAGGTCCAGTTCCCAGCAGCTGCAGCAATGGGTCATGCTGAGGGAAGGGTGTGTCTGTGAGAAGATACTCTCCTTAAATGAACTCAGCTTGGCACAGAGGAGAAAAGTGACCTCCCTTAGGCATAGTGAGAGCTACATCTTGGGTAAGCCCCCAGTCAAGAAAGATCAAGGGGCTGGTTGGCCCTCTGGCCTTCGGCCACATCCCTTAGAATTCATTCAAACATTTAATAAGAGTCTGCAGCGGGCAAAGCAATGGGCTGGGTGCTGAGGAGCATACAAAGTTTAGAAATGCCATAACACGGTCACTACGGTCACCAAACTGTCCTAATGGCAGTGGAGTAAATTAAGCTCTTAAGCCCCATAAGGCCATTCAAAGTTGTCCTCTCAGGTTTCTGTGCCCCATCTTATTCCTTCTAGCCCCTCTTCTCATGCAAATCAATCCCACCTGGAAGCATCTGTGTTATAAGTGAAAAAAGGGCAGTGCCGATTTGGGATCATGGTATGGCTCTGATCCTTGTTCTTCCACCAGCCCACTATAATCCAGGCAGGTCACTTTCCTTCTCCTGGCCTGCTCCCTCACCTGTAACATTTAGGGGACTGCCTCCCCCCCAAAAAAAAGCCAGAAGAAAATGCCCCTTCCGCTTCCTTTTTTGCAGAGGTGAGAGGCTGTGGTTGTGGAAGACTGCCTATACAGTCACATTCAGTTGATGAGATGGTTGGTTTGGTTGAATTACTTTGTTTCCTACATTTTCTTTTAGTTGATAAGTATTTATTAAGCACTATGTGCCAGGTACTTCTGCTAAATGCTGGAGGTACAGAGAAAGCCAAAAGACAGGCCCTGATTCTCAGGAGTTCAAAGGCTAATGGGGAAGGAAGAATGCAAAATGATTACGTACAAACAAACTCTAGATAGGATAAATTGTAGATAATCAACAGAAGGAGGCACTAAATGAAAGCGAACCAACTCTGAAGTCCTCTGCTCCAGTCCATATTGAACTCTATCTCCAACATCTCACCCCCCCCCCATAAGTCATATCTAGCTTTGGCTAGGAGACCTTCAAAGACAGGAAGGAACTTGCTGTCTCTTGAGGCATCTTATTCACCCCTTTAGAAAGTTCTAGCTCTTAGTCTTTCCATCTGCCTCTCTCCAACTCAGTTCTGGGGCCAAGCAGAACAAATTCAATCCTACTTCCACATGAAAGTCAGTCAAATATGAGGAGACAATCTCCCTGCCTCCTCTAGCCCAAGTCTTCCCTTTCCCAGGCTAGCCCTCCCTTTTCCTGGGAGAGTCTCCTTCTGGTCCCATCCCCATTCTGGCTGACCTCCCACCCCCACGGGTTCTCCAGTTAGTCTGACCTTCCTCTCATGCAGCACCCAGAATGGAACATAATCCCCTGCAGACACAGTCAGGGTTTCAGAGGACAGCCAGCCAGACCAGCACGGCTCCCTCTGTTCTGGACACAGGTTGCTGTGCTTCTCTTAATGGAATGTCTTGGACCTTGAACAAGTCCCTGGCCCTTATGAGAGACCCTGTGGAGAATGATGGGCCAAAGCTTGGGAAACCCTGAGAGCTTCATCAATCAGTTCTTCCTGCAGTCCAGCAGTACGCAGTTATCCCTTCCACAGCCAACTTTCCCCATCGTGATTTCAATATATCAAGGTCACATAAGAAACTAAATGGGAAATTGGGGGCAGTTTTGCAGAAGCTGCAGATGACACAGAAAACATTTAGAAACTCAGAAATACGTAATATATGTATAGTATTGTATGATATCAATACATTTTATCTTTTAATACCATAACAATTCAGACTTCTCTGGCAGGAAGGGAAGGCCAAAAACTTTTCTGTGGATTTTCCAGATCAGAGGGGGTGCTGAGCCCCTAACACCCCCTCCTTGCAATGTAAGGAATGGGACTGAGGGTTTGGAGTGGACAAGGCAACTTGTGTGCTCACCCCACTTGCCCTCAGGAGATCAATGGCAATTCCTCCTCTTCCTCTGTCTTCTGCTTACCTTTCCCAACTAATTTCTGCTTCCCGATTCTACAGTACTCTCCAGTCTATCAGCCAATAAGGGCCTACTATGTGTCAGTATAGAGCCAATATGCAAACAACTATATAAAACCAAGCTTTCTACTGGATAAGTAGGAAATAGTCAACAGAGGGAAAACACTAGCCTTAAGAGGGATCCGGAAAGCCTTCCCACCGGGGCGCAGCTTTGTCAGATTCCAATACTACTAAGCAGCTCCTCGTCAACAACACAGAGCTCCCGGGCATGGATGGCTTTGCCAGGGCCCTGAAGTCCCCAGACCACACCCTGACAAGTCACCTAAGAAGCATCTCAATACATGCACTTGATCAGCAAACATTTATTAAGCACTTCCTGTGTGCAAAACACCTAAAGTACAAAGCTTCTTTGCCCAGTCCAAAGAAAAAAAGCAGAGACAGAGAATCTGCCTCTCCTAGGATTCTCCAATGGGGGAGGGAAAAAAGGGAGTGCCCATTGTGCCTGGGATCCAGCAGGCAGTTAATGTTTGCTTAAATGAATTGGAAGACAAAACCAGGCAAAACCTGTCTTTCACGGCAACACAGGGATAGGGACCCTTTTTTTTTTAAACCTAAGGCCCCTGACAAACAGAGAGATCACTCAACAAAGCAAAATATCAACCAAATCAACCCCAAAAGTAAAAACAACTTATTATGATCTTGTAATTTCACTGAAGTGGGGAAGTTCCAGTATAGAACTGGTGACTCATCTCTAACAGTCTGAAGCTCTGACCGCCCTTTGGTCACCAATCTAGGTCCCCAGGCAGGACTTGAGCCCTCTGGCCACCACAACGTTCTGCTGCCCTGCAAGCCATCCTTCTCCTAGTGCAGCCCAACATGGCAGTCGGTACCACTGATGATGATTCATGCGGAGCTTGCAATCCACCAAAACCTTCAGCTTACTTAGACAAACAGCAATCTAACCAGACCTCCCCCTCATCTTGTACTTAAGAAAGCATTGTTTAAACCCACAGTTAAGACCTTATTAAATGTCATTTAATATAATTAATAATTAAATGTCATTTTATTCAAGCTGGAGAAGATGTAGGGAAACAGTAGTTCCAGCTCCGAAATACTGTAATTGGGCAAGGGAGGAGATGTGAGGCTGGAGGCTCACTGAGCTGGGAGCATCTCTGTCTAGCTCCTCTGCTTTTGCAGATGTCCAAGATTAATATACAACCAAATCCACATCAGCTTAATCTTGCAGCTGGACTGCCCCCCTCAGAGCCAGCCTAGGTGCCCTCATGTCCACACCCACACCCACACAAACCCATCACCCTCATTCTTACCTGCGGAGTAGAAAACTCAAGCCAAAAAGCATGTGAGGAGGTGGGGGTGAGGAAAGGGGAGAAGTAACAACGATGAGGATGATGATGGTAGCTAACATCAACATTATGCTTACTATGTGCCAGGCACCATGCTAAGTGCTTTATCTCATTTGACCCTCAAAACAACCCTGGGAGGGACGTGCTATGATTATCACCCCCACTTTACCAAGGAGGAAATTGAGGCAAATGTAAGTTAAATGACTTGCTCAAGATCACACAACTAGTAAGGTGGAGAACAGGCTGCCCTGTACTAGACCTTCCCACAAATGCTTGGACTGGGACGAGGGTCCTTAACCTTGGACTTGGGGGAGGTCTCCATGAACTTGTTTTTAAAAATTTTAACAACTATTTCAATAGGTTTCTATAGTAACCTTATGCATTTTATTTTATACATTTAAAAATATAAGGAGTCCCTAGGCTATGACACAAAAAAAAAAAGGTCAAGAACCCTATGTGGTCATCAGGGTCCCTTCCACCTCTAACATTCGGTGGTTCTACAAATCTTTGAGAAATAAGGTTACAATGAGCCCCCGGGGCAGCTGTGACAAGGAAAAGAAGCAACCCCAGGGTGGGGCTGGGAGGGGCTTGGAAGGGTGGAGCATTCTCCAAGACAGCCAGGGTTATAGCCAGCATACTGTACTAGAAGGAACGCTCCACTTAGAGCTGGGGGTCGGAATCCTGACTCTGACACTTATCACCTGTGCAATCATGGCCAAGTCAAGCCTCGTATCCTCTCTGAGCCTCAGTTTCTTTATAATACCATGAACACTACACTACCTAGAAAACCCTTTTACACATTGTCCAATACAATATGTATAAGACTAGAGCTGTTAATGTGAGTTAAGTTCCAGGAGCCTTCACCCCCAGTTACCACCAGATGGGGGAGCCAAGCTTCTTTCCCCAGCTGCCTTGAGTCATTGCCCAGGTATCCAACATCTCCATTCACATACCCCAGGCCCGCCACTTTAATAAAAATAAAGAAAGAATTTAAAAGGCCTGGACTGGCCTCTAGGGACAGCCCGGAGGGTGTCGCCCATTTAGGGATCTTGCTCTTCCCAAGCTCTTGCCCCCAGGCCCAGTAGGCTTGGCCCACACAGACTACATTAGGTTGGACCTCCTTCCTGTGGTTGATGCCTAGGAATGTCTAGAATAGAACAGACTCTAGACTGTGCCCTTCTGCCCCAGCAGAACTCCCATGATTCATGTCCTGTTTCCAGCTGAGACAAAGAAGGGGGAGGTCCTTCTCGGTTCTCTTCTAAGCAGTCCCCTCCTGGTGACAGGCCTTATGCCTTTGGCCGCCTTCTCATCCTAAAATGTACCCCCAGCTTGCTCTGCGCTGACCTCCTGCTCTACTACCTTCTGGCCTTTTCCCATTTGGTCTCTGGAGGTAAGAAAATGTGTCATTCCTTTCACCCAGAGTTCATGAGTGAAAATTATGAAGAGGCAGATTTCAGCTCCATATAAGGAAAAGTTTCCTTGCTAAGACTGAGAGATGTCCCAGAAAAAGTGCAATGGATTGTCTTGGGAGGGATTAAGTTCAACATATCTATATTTTTTGCCCCGTGTAGTTTCATTTATGATTTCTTGAAATATAGGGCTGGAAAATCAGGCTTTGATAAAACCCATTAGAATTCAAATGGAGCTACATGATGATGCCTAAAATCCGAATCCCTGGTTCTCACCAGTTGGCCAATAATAGGTCCTAGCCCAGACCTTACTTGGTCATTGGTAGGGTTTTGATGGCTGAGAGTGAGTGTAAATAGCAATTGTTTCTGTTCTGGACAGAAACCCTGAGGGTCTTGCCCAATCAGATTGATTTTTTTTTTGGAGTAGGTAAAAGAGGCCTTTTTTTGCCTTATTTCTTATGTAGCCTTAATCCCTGAATGAGTGTTGCCCCAGACAAACTGAGACCTAGGAAACACCTTAGCTTAAAAAGGCCAAGGTCCCCTACTGCAGCAGGAGCCATCTCTAGTCATCTTGATCTATGCCTTGCCACTGGACCCAGATGGCTCTGGAGGAGAAAGTGAGGCTGGTGACTTTGCACAGCCCTCTCTCACTTAAATCCAATTCACTTACAAACCAAGACATCACCTTCCTGATGTCATTGGTCCTCTTCAAGAAGGAAAGTCAAACAAGATGAAGACTGTAGACAAAATTACCTCCAAGGTTGTCCTTCCTTTCCAAATGAGAACTTGTGAGCCTCTATGTCTCTATACCTGCCATTTCAATTAGCATTTACCTAGAAAAGCATCACAGAGCTAGCTGGAAGGGGCCTCGACCATTCTCTGATACAAACCCTCCTGCTCAGGGCTCAAATCTTTGCCACTATCCTTGATGGTGGTCACCTAACAAAACCTCCAATTATAGGGAACTCACTACCAACAAGAAACATATTGCTCAAAATAAAAATTGGGACAGATCATCTCACAAAAGATATTCCTTTTGCAAGCTCTCAATGAAAGTAGAACTTATTTTTCTTGAAATCTGGGCCAGCCCAGAAAATCTAGGGCATAGAGTCTCCGAGTTACTACCTCCTGAGACAGCCCACCCATTTCACTACTGGACAGCCCTAATCGTTATCAAGTTTTTCCAGTCAATGAGCCAAAATCCACTTCCCTGGTTTCAAGCCACGTGAACTAGTCTGTTATCTATAACTACAAAGAGTAAGACTAATCTTTTCACATAACAGTCCTACAAATATTAGAGGATTCCCATTCTTGTCCCTGATAAGTCTTTTCTAGGCTAAATCTTCCCAGTCTGATCAAAGACCTGAGTTCAAATCTAGCCTCAGACACTTACTGTGCCACCCTGGTTAAGTCACTTAACCTCTGTTTGCCTTAGTTTCCTCATCTATGAAAATGGAGATAATAACAGCACCTCCCTCCCAGGGTTGCTGTGAAGGTCAAATAAGATGATAATCCTAAAGCACTCAGCACAGTGCCTGGCACATAGTAAATGCTATATAGATGTTAGCTATCATTATAAAACATCTATAGACCCTGGATGGCTTCCTCCGAACACACTGTAATTTGCCAACATCACTCCAAAACTGCAGCCCCAGAACTGAGCACAGAAGTCCAGGTGAGGTCTGGCCAGGATTAATGCAATTAGGCAATCATATCACATTTATGGTAATGAAGATTCACATTGCATCATTTTTTTGGCTACCACATCACAATTTCAACTGCCTTAGAGTCAGCTAAAACTTGGGTGTCCCTTAGATATCAAAAAGGTTATGGCAGCACTTTTTGTAGCAGCTAAAGACTGGAAACAAAATGGTGTCCATCAATTAGAGGGGCGCTGAGCCCATTATGGTCTATGAACAGAGTGGAATATTGGTGTGCTATCAGGAACAATGAATGTACTGAGAAACTCTGGAAGATCTGGATGGACCAATGCAGAGTGAGGAAATCAGAAGCAGGAGGGCAGTGTCCAGTACAGAATGACAAACCCGAGAACAAGAACCAAATCACACACAAAGGTCAATAACAGACGGCGGCTGAACTGTGTCTTGGGGGAAGATGGACTCCAGGGAAAGGCACAGAATGTGGCACTTACTGATACCATTTTGGAAGGTTCTGTTTCAAGAAGTCAGTCAATGAGCTAAGCACTAAAAGTACACATACAAACAGAAAGACAGTACAGTCCCTGTCCTCAAGGAGCTTACGTTATAATAGAAGAAGATAACACATAAAAGGAAGTCTAAGGGATTGGGGGGGGCGCCCTGGGCAAAGTTTTTGCTGTAGCTGGAGGTCTGCACACTATCAGGGGTGGGTTTTCAAATTAAAGTAAAACCTCTCAGAATTTTTCACATGAATTGCTCTTATTCTGGATCTCCCCTATCTTATCTCTACATGGTTGTTGGGTTTTTTTTAATCTAAAGATGGGACTTTAACTTATCTCCATCAAATGTCATGTTATTACCTCCCAATCTTGTTGCTTCTTGACAATGCTAGAAACCGCTTCAGTTTTACTCCTCTTCAAATTTAAAGCCTTCTACCTTCAACTAAGTCTCAGTTCAAGGTGTGGAATAGGATAGGGATATTCCCTAGGGAATGACACCAGGGATGTCCCTTCCAGGTTGACCCATCCATGTCCCCAGATATTATCCTGAGGGGCTTTTTATCAAACACCTGGCCAAAGTCAAGAGACACCCCGACAAAGACATTTCCCTAGGTCTATCAATTCAACAAATGAAAATTTAGTGTTTACTATGTGCATGACTCTGTATTAGAAGCTGAGAATATAAAGATTTTTAAAGTAACAGTCCCTGTTCATAAAGAGTTTCCAAACTAACGTCTTAACAAGACTTGTCATTAATGAGCCTATCTAGAATCATAGGAAACAACTCTTTCTTCTCCTAAGTGCTCATAAATCACCTATTTTATAATCAAGTATGGAATTTTGCTGGGGATTTATCTCAGTCCATCCAGCTATAGACTGGAAACTCCCAAATAGCCCATATTTGCAATCCTATAGGTAGCAAGAGGCAGAGCCAGCACTCAAACACAGGATTTCTGACTCTCGGTGCAAGTGATCCTTCCACTGCATACTGATGGCTCCCAGTGCACTAGCCACGGACAATGCCAATGGTCTGGAACAATGGCGGTCCCATTTCTTCTCTCTAGCCTGTTTCCTTGGTTGTAACCAATCATTACTCAGAAGGGACTCTGCTAAGTAACACTGTTCTCTCACAGGAGGCTGGTCAGAAGGACTAGTTTTGACTTGTTAAATGTATTTAAAAAACAAAACAAAACAAAACAAAACTTCAACAAACTAATGTGCTCAGTGCTGGCTCAACAGAAAGGCACTCAGCCGCCGAAGAAAGAGACGTCTGAGAAGCACCCTTCATTCTACCGGTTTGTCCAGGTCTCATCATGCTTTGCACACTTACCATCTAGGTCATCTAATTTCCCTGGAGCTGTGCATATAAGATTCCTCTGCCTGCTCCTGGCAGCTAGTTGGGGCAAACTTACTCGTGACTTCCAAGGATGACTGACTCTTGACCTGAAATGAGCCACAAAGGATGGGGGGAAGGGAAGGGTGGGGAAGAAAAAGAGGGGAGCCACAGTGAGCAAAGAAGGCATCACACCCCTGCACATTGGTCCAAAAGGCAACATTACAGAGAAAACCCCCAAGGGGCACGGGGAAACAATCACCGAAGACTGAACAGAGCAAGTTATAATAATCCAGATCCCACTCCTGACATTGTGAGAATTTAGCTAAGCTCCAAGAAGGCTGCAGGGTAAATAGCAGTCGAAGGACCACAGATTTCAAACAGGAAAGGCACACAAAGGCCATTGGGTTCCAAGCCCCTCGTTTAAAGGAAGGTGAGGCATTAAAGGTTAAATGACTTGCCCAGGATCACACAGCTAATAGCTGAAGGAGGCAAGATTTGAACCCAGCTTATCCTGACCCCAAGTTCATGCTCTATGCACTACATCAACCTAGAAGGGGTGTGGCTTTAGGAAGCAATAAGATCATGTGACCTAGAAGGGATCTATCTTGGAGATAACCTAATTTAATATCCTCATTTTATGGATGAAGAAACTAAGGACCAGAGAGGCATTGTTAACCAGTGAGAAAAAGCAATGGGTTTGGAGTCAGAGGACCTGAATTTCAATTTGGATTCTGCAACTTACTACCTGTAAAACTTACTCCTCATCCATAAAACAGAAGTGAAGCATATTTTCATTGCACAGGTATTGGGATGATAGCACTCTGTAAATCCTGAAGTTACAACGAGGAGTTAGCGCCTATGGGCTTGGAGAGATCCCCTTGCGCAGAACAATCAAGGAGAGGAACAAGTCTTTTCTTGTCTGCAAGTCTAGCCTCTGGTCTTGGCAAGAAGGGGTCTGAGGCCACACTTCAATGTTAGAGGAATCAACACTCTGTCTTAGAGAGGCCCTCCACTGTGATCCGAAGACTCCTTGCTACTACCCAGAAGAGACTCCCTGGGTTCTAAGTCAAACACAAAGGACCCAGCAGGAAGGCAAGTCCTAAATGGGGTGGCTAGAGCTAGGAGGGTACCTACCTAGAAACATCCATCAATATCACTCAGGAATGGGAATGGGGAAGATGGGCCTGGGCCCAAGCTGACAGATGACACCACTGCAGGGGAGCCAGTGCTGAGAAACTACAGATTCACATTTACAATTTGTCTCCAAACCCACAAGGGATTCCCCTGCAATTAAGGAAGTGCCCCAGCCCTACAAACACTCCAGGCCCCTCGGGCTACCCTTCTGAGACTTTATTCTTTCAGGCTGCCAGGAAGAAACTTTAACCTGGTTTCAGCTGGTGACAAATGTCTAGAGTGAAAGGGAGTCACGGTGAGATCGATGAGATCGCTCCCAACCAGCACTCCTAGGGCTGGCACTGAAGACTGCATTATAATGTATGATAAAGGGATGGGATTTAAAAAAAGAAAATTGACAGATGATGGAGCAAAAGCCTTAGGCCTGGAGCCAAAACCAATAATAATAGTTGACATTTATATAGTGTTTTATGGTCTACAAGTGCTTTACATGTTATTAAATTTGCTACTCGTAATGATCCTGTGAGGTGAGTAGTGCAATTATTATCACTCCAATTTTACAGGTAAAGGAAACTGAGGCCCCAAGAGGTGATATACTGGGTTTACCTCTGGGTCTCACCTAACACTGAAAAGCAGGGGATGGGTTCAAAGGAAAGGAGGGTAACCACAATGGGAAGGGACTCAAGATCATGGCATCTGAGGATTGGCTAAAGGAATTAAGGACATCTAGCCTGGAGAAGAAAAGACAGGTGAACGTGTTAACTGTCATCAGTAATTTGAAAGGCTGTCATGTGGAAAAGGGATTAGAAGCGTTCTACTTGGTTTCAGAGTCTCCAAGGCTGGCTCATCATCCCTCACATCCCTTAAGTGTGGGTGCTCCCCAATTTTCTGTCTTAAGATCCCTTCTCCCTCTACACCCTTCACCAGACAGCCAGAGGTAAACATCACACACAAAAGAACCCCTGTCTTAAGTTCAACCTATCAAAAACTAAATTGTTCTTCTCTACCCTTCACTCTCAAAATCCTACCCTCTTCCATTTGAGTCATTTTCAGTTGTGTCCGACTCTCCTCGACCCCATTTGGGGATTTCTTGGCAAAGATACTGGAGTGGTTTGCCATTTCCTGCTCCAACTGGTATGACAGCTGAGGAAACTGAGGCAAACAGGGTTAAGTGACTTGCACGAGGTCACACAGCTAGTAAGTGTTTGACGTCAGATTTGAACTCAGGAAGACGAGTCTTCCCGAATCCAGGCTTGGTACTCTATGTACTACAGCACCACCTAGCTGCCCTCTTCCAGACTCCCCCAATGTACTGAAGGTACATACTTCTATGCTCCCAGTGTCTCAGGTTCATAATCTCAGCCCTACTCTTGTCTCTTCTCTCATCCCATGTATCCAGTCACTTGCTACATCTTGCTGTTTCTGTATTCACAACATCTCTCTCCTCTCACCCAACTACCACCTTAGTTCAGCTCACCTCCTGCCTAGATTATTGCAACAATCTCCTCATTGGATTCTCTAACTCAAATCTCTCAACACTCCAGTCCACCCTACCACCACTGCCGAAATCATTTTCCTTAACCACACATCTGACCAGATGACGCCCTATCCAACCATCTCCAAGTGCTTCCTGTCGCTTCTAAACTCCACAGCCTGGCCTCAACTATCTTTCCAGCCTTCTTGGAGATTATTCCTTCTCCTCTAGTCTGTGACCCAACCAAAATGCCTTTGTTTCTTCTCTGATCCTCATGTACAATGCTCCCTTCTCCTGTCCCTATGCTTCAGCACTGGCCCTCCCCCACGCATGGAATGTGCACCCTCCTTACCTCTGCCTGACATAGTCTCTCCCTTCCTTTTAGATGAATCCTATATGACAATCTCCCTGCATGAACCCTTCCCTAATGCCAGTGGCTAGTGCCAAACTACCTTATTTTTTTAAACTATTATATATATATATATATGTATATATGTATATATATATATATATTATATATATATATATATATTTGTATTTATTAACTTTATATTTATGCAATATATTTACATATGTACTTGTCTCCCCTTCTGGAATATAAGACTCTATTTCATTCTTTATACTTGTCCCCCAGTGCCTGGCACTTAGTAAGATATTAATAAATACTTGATTAATTGGTGGGCAGAATGAGAAGCAATGGAATGGATATAGCTAAGGTTCAGATTATGTTCTGACACGAGGAAAAACTTCCTAAGAAATGGAACAGTTCTAAATTAAGCTGCCTGCCTTGGGAAGTAGTGAGTTCCCTCTTACTAGAGGTCACCAAGCAAAGAAAGGATGAGCCTTGCTGAGGATGCTGGTAAAGGGTTCTCTTCATCAGGCATCAGGTAGAATGAGTGGTTCCTGTGAAGTCTGTGATACTACCCAGCCCACCAGGAGTCAGAGGACCTCAGAATGAATCCCAGCTCTGTTATTTATAATGCATGGCTTTAGGGACAAATCTCTTCCACTCTCCTGGAATCAATTTCCTCATCTTTAAAATGAGGGGACTGAACTAGGTGACCCCTAAAATGTCCTGAAATTCTAAATCCTATGATAATACCTGTTCTACTCAACTCAGTGGGATGCTACGAGAAGCAAATTCATGTGTGCGTAACAGGTTCGCCTGCAGGAGTGTCATCTGTCCCCGTGGGCTCCCGTGGGCTGTGGTCTCTGTGGCACTGGCAGTAGTGTCTTTATCTGGTTTTCCCGAAAGGTGCATCCAGGGCTCTGATGGTACCATCCCCCATCCCCATCTCCCTAAAGTGCTGGCATGCTGCTCAGCCCAGAACCAAACATGGCCTAGGGGTCTTTTCCCTTCAAAACAGGAAGGGATGCCCTGCCAAAAAGCAAACAAACAGGAATTACAGACAGTCCCAGTTTGTTTTGAAGCTCCCAGCTCTCCTTCCGGACTCCTAAGAGGGAGCCCCACGGAGCCATCAAAACCTCCAGGCTGTACAGGAGTTGCAAGCAATTCCTCCCCTACTAGACAGTACACGCCATCAGATGCATTAATTAATAGCTTTCAATGCTCCCACAATTTACCCCCCAATCTCCCAGCACCACCAGGACCTTGCCCAAACATGGTGCTTGATAAAGACTTGAATTCACTTTGTGCTAAATGTTACCTTCCTCGTGTCTGCCCAGAGAGCACTGACCCCTCAAACGAAGATGTGTCCTTCCATGCCCTCAGATTCTCCATTCCATCAAGAAGAGTTTTGGTTTCCACTTTTCTCCCCTAATCTTGCCATCACACAGCCCCATCTCCCCCTCTTCTCAGGCATCTTTTGCAGTTTCTTCAGTAACTAATACCATACTATACCATTTCAATCTAGGAAAGATCATAAAGGCACTGGGGAGACAGGTACAAAGAATGAAATGATCTCTATTCACAAAAGGCTTATATACTCTACTGGGGAAGACAACAAGTACATGTATAAATATACAGCATAAATATAAAGTTAATATTATATATTATATGCAATATAATAATAAAAATACAAATGCATGCAACAGTTCAAAACAAGGTTGTTTGGGAGGGAGGGTACTCGCAGTGGGAGTCAGGAAAAGGTTTATGCAGAGATGTGGTTGAGATTCACATAAAAGGAAGAGAGACATTATGAGGTACAAGTAAGGAGGGTGTGCATTCCAAGCATGGCAGAGGGCCATGCTAAAGCAGAGAGATGGGAGAAGGGAACATTGTATATGAGGAGCAGAGAACAGACAAGGGCACTTTGGTCGCCAGGTTGGGCTCAGGTTGTGTAGGGTTGTAAAAGCTGAACGCAGGAGTTTGTGTGTTTTATTCTAGAAGCAGTAGGAAGAGTGTGAAGCTGGTTGAGTAGAGGAGTCATCCGGTCAGACGTACGGTTAAGGAAAATGATTTTGGCAGTGGTGTGTGGGGTGGACCGAAGTGTTGAGAGACTTGAGCTGGAGAATCCAATTAGGAGGTTGTTGCAATAATCTAGGCAAGAAAGGATGAAGGCCTGAACTAAGGTGGTAGCCATGTGAATGAAGAGAGAAAGTTGGACGCAAGAGATGTTGTAAATACAGAAACAGCAAGGTTTGGCAACTGACTCGATACACGGGGTGAGAGAAGAGACAAGAGTGATGATGAGATTATAAACCTAAAACATTGGAAGGATGGTGGTGCCTGCCATAGAAATAGGGAAGTTTGGAAGAGGGTAGGATTTTGGGGGGAATAGATGATGAGTTGAGTTTTAGAAATGTTGACTAAGATGTCTCCAAGGCATCCAGTTTGAAATGTCCAACAGATAACTGGTGATACAGGTGTGAAAATCAGGGGAGACACAAGGACAGGAAGAAAGAGAGGAAGAAAGGGAGGGGGGGAAAGAGAGAGAGAAGAGACAAAGGGGGGGTGAAGGAGGAAGGGAGGGAGAGAGAGACAGAGAGGAGAGAGACAGGCAGAGAAGAGACAGAGAGAGGGAGAGGGAGAAAAAGAGAGAGAGAGAGAGAGAGAGAGAGAGAGAGAGAGAGAGAGAGAGAGAGAGAGAGAGAGAGAGAGAGAGAGAGGAGAGATAGAGGAGAGGGGGAGAGATAAAGCCACTGGAGCCTTGGGAAGCACCCATATTTGAGGGCATGATGTTTCAGATGAGCCAGTAAAAAGGGACAAAGAAGGAGGAAGTCTCCATCCCTGGTCAGAGAACATATGAAGGACTGAATTCAGTTCCAAGTGATCCATTTTAGAGAGGCTGAATCATGTCCAGAGGAGAGCTGCCAGCATGATGATGGGGCTGGAGACCATGTAGTCCAAGGAATGAACAAAAGAACTGAAATATGTAACCTGGAGAAGAAAACCAGCACTTGGAGGGGACCTGATTGCTGCCTTCCAGGATATGAAGATCACTCAAATAGAAGACGGGTTAGACACGTCCCATGTGGCCCAAGTACAAAACAAGGCATGAAGGGTGGACATCACAAAGAGGCAGATAATGTCCAATAACACTCTTACATTTTATCATTTTTATTTACCAAATATTTGTATAGACAGGTTTCCAAGGTGGAATCTAGGAGAGATGAGGCATTCCTTGTCAGAGATATCCACAGAATAAAACTCAGAGCTGGAAGAATTTCTGCCAAAGATCAAGCACACGCCTGAAAAGGAGACCCTACCACAACATTTCCCTAATGTCGTCACCTTGTGTCTTTGAGACGACCTCCCAAGAAGAAGAATGCATCAGTTTCCTGGCAGACCATTCCACTCCCAGATAGATAACTTTAATTGGCAGGCTTAACCTTACATTGAACCTAAATTTTACTTATTGACAACTTCTGCTCATCACTCCTGAGGCCCAGAAAAAGAAGTCACTCCCTCTTCCAGGTGACAGTCCTTCAAATACCTGAAAAGAGCTCTCGTGTTCTCTGAATCTTCTCTTCTCCACGATAAATATTCCTGCTGCCTCTCACCAGTCCTCCTGAGGTGGACTCGAGGCTCTTTACCATCTTGGTGGTCCCTCTTGGGAAGCTCTCCAGCTCCCCAAGGTCCTTCCCAAGCTGTGGCATTAAGCACAGTGCTCCATATGTGGCCTGATTAGGGCAGAGGACTATGGACCTATCACCTAAAGCCTGTACTGACATTTTTTTTTGGTGGCCACATGACACTGCTGACTCACTAAACATTCCCTACACTAACCTCGCTCTCACGTCATCTTTTCCAAATAACTGAAGTCTTACAATGCCTTCCCCATCTCGTACTTATGAGGTTGATTTTTGAACCCTAGTTTATTCCATCCATATTAACTTTCATTTTATTAGAACAGACCCAATATTCCAGTCTGTCAAGAACTTTTTTGTGTGTTATAATCACCATAAAGTATATAAGCATTTACTAAGCGCTTATTGTATGTGAAGAACTATGCCAAGCACTGGACAAAGACAAGACTGAGCTAACCCCTGCCCTCAAGGAGCTTATATTCTACTGAGGGGATGCAACATGTTCATAGATAAGTAAATACAAGACAAAAGCAAAATAAGTACAAAGTAATTTAGAGAGAGGACACAAGAGGTGGCATTTGCACTGAGTTTTAAAGGTACCTGAGGGTCCCCAAAAGCAGAGGTGAGAAGGAAAGAGCTTTCCTAGCATGGGGGATAGCCTGGACATGGAGAAAGAGGTGGAATATGATAAAGGGAACATCATGGAGGCCATTTTGGTTAAAATATAGCATGCATGAGGGAGAGTAATCTATAATCTTCATGGAAAGATAATATGGAGCTAGACTGTGAAGGGTTTTAGATGCCAAATAGAGGAATCCGTATATGATCCTTAAGTCACCAGGGAGACACTGAAGCTTATTGAGTAGGACAGCGCCATAGTCAAACAGGTACTTTAGGGATATCAATTTAGCAGCTATGTGAAGCACCAATTAGAGAAGGAAGAGACTGGAAGCAGGGAGATGGATTAGAACACTACTGCAAAATAGTCCAGGGTAAAGAGTGATGAAGATTTGAACTAGGATGATGGCCATGTGAATGGAGAGAGAGAGAGAGAGAGAGAGAGAGAGACAGACAGACAGACAGACAGACAGACAGACAGACAGACAGAGAGACAGAGAGAGAGATGGGGAGGGAGGGAGGGAGAGAGAGAGAGGGAGAGAGGGAGGGAGGGAGGGAGAGGGAGAGAGAGAGAGAGAGAGAGAGAGAGAGAGAGAGAGAGAGAGAGAGACAGACAGACAGACAGACAGACAGAGAGACAGAGAGAGAATGAGACAGAGAGAGAGATGGGGAGGGAGGGAGGGAGAGAGAGAAGAGAGAGACAGACAGAATGAGAAATGAGACCAGAATGTATAAATATGAGAGGATGATAGTTGAAAGCATGAAAGCTGATGAGCTCACCAAGACAGAGCTCATCAGAGCCAATGAACAGAGAAGGCCCATGACAAGGCCTGATAAGCAGGCAACCTATGCCACTATCAAAGGAATTGATAAAAAAAAATATTAAAACAGCCCAAGGTCTCAAGACCCTCCTCTGGAAAGCCTCCCTTCTCGGTTGCCTTTGAACCATTAATTATCATTCTTGGGAATCTAGCCACACAACCAATTCCAGATCTACCTGTTTATACCATCATCCAGCCTATATCATTCCATCTTCTCCATAAGAAGAACAAGAGTAACTTTATCAAATTCCTTGCTAAAATACAGGTAAACGACATCTACAGCATTCCCGTACCCTTCTAGTCTACTAACCCCATCAAGATATGGAAATCAGTTTAGTTTAGCATGACCTGCCTATGAAAAAAATTGAGAAATTAAGACTTTTTCCCAAAACAATTGGTTGGAAATGTAAGAATTATGTAACGAAAATAGCTCATGTTTCTATAAAAACTTTAAGTACGGTTATAAAAGATTCTCATAACAATAGTCTTAAGTAGATGGTATGAGCACTGTTACCTCCATTTTACAGACAGGGAAACTGAGGCACAAACATTAAACAACTTGTCCAAAACCACATAGCTAGTGTGGAATTTCAGCATGGAAGCCAGACCTTAAATGAAGGTATTTTAACTTTCCAATTCACCAATTCTCATAAACTAGAGGTGGCCCTATAACAAAGCAACACAACCAAAAAACACTTTTAAAAAGTAAACGGCTGTAAATGTAAAGGTAACTGAAGGTACTTAGATGTCTCAGCTAACTAAACTCAAATTCTATTTCTTACTCAAGAAGAGATCATATTCATATTGTAAAAATCAATTTATTGTTTCAAATCAAGACTTACAGGTTCTATAGGTTGAAAGGCAGAGTACAGAAAGTTTTAGGTCTTCTCAGGAAAAGCTAAGTAACTGTGAAAAGCTCATTTTTCTTTCCTTCTGACAACAAGCATCATCCTGTACTTGTTCTGTCCCTCGTCCTGCTTTATGGCCCTTGATAGATAACTACAATTCATGACTTCGGAAGCTTTTACCTATTTGCTGAATGCCTGGGACAGACTCTTACGTGAAAGCAATGACGTTTCTCAAACTGCTTCACTCCCAGAACTTCTAGATTTGAGGATGTATTGGGGACCTTGCTTAAGAGATCTGGTTGTCTGAGCACTCAATTAAAAAGGCGAGCTGAGAGAAGACTTTAGCAGTGGAGATGGACCATGATAAACAATCTACCATCTTCACTTTCATATGTCTCGATGGCTTAGAATTACAGAATACTTTTTATATATACAAGATATAATTTTATCACAATATATAATTTTTAGAGCTGGAAGAAACCTCTATTCCAACCCTCCCATCTTAGAGCTAAGGAAATTGGGGCCTAAACAGGGGAAGTGACTATGGGAAGGCTGGGACTAGAGTCTGTAGCCAAAGAAACACAAGTTTCCTCTGGGCCAAATTAACTGGCCATTCAGAGATTCTACCAGTAAGCCATTGGCTCAGCACCAAACAGTCCTCAGCACTTAGAGTAGAAATTTCTGGTCATGTCCTTGATGACTTCCTCGTCACTACAACCATTTACCAATACTACTCCCTAGAACTGCTGGCTCTCAAATCAGAGGGTCTGAGTTCAAATCCCACCCAGCTCTGGCCCTGGCTGCCTCTGTGACCTTGAGCAAGTCTCTCATCCTGGCCTGGGCCTCTAGTATTCACATCTGTAAAATGAGACAGTTGCACCAGATAGCCTGGCCTTTCCAGGTCTACAGCTATGATCTTACCAAGGGTGGGGAACCTGCAGCCTGGAGGCCACATGTGACCTTCTAGGTCCTCAAGTGCAGCCCTTTGAGTGAATACAAACTTCACAGAACAAATCCCCTTGGATTTTCTTCTCTAAAATGAGGAGAAATTAGATTAGACCTTTTAGAGACAGAGTGCAACTCTCCATACGTTTCCTACTTTGAGGTATGGTGAGGTCAGGGGTGGGGGTATTATTTATCATGCTTTCTAATTTATAGTGAGGCCCCACAGGTTTACCCCCAAGAAACCACAGAAACTAGCAGCCTGCTCACCTGCCTCCCAATTTAGCACAGTCAGTCAGGAAAGCTTAATTCTTGGGGTCGGTGTCAGAATTTGGTCCCAGAGGGACTTCAAATTGGCCTAACTTTTAGGACAGATGAAACTATTCAGACAAGTCACCAGATTTTAGTTTCACAGAAATTATCCAATATTCTAACTGGAAGGGTTTTTTTAGAAATAATCTAATCTAATTCTCCTCACTTTAGAGAAGAAAACTGAAACGCTAAGAAGGGAAGCAACTTAGCCACAGTTACACAATGAGGCAGACATGGGATTAGAACCCAGGTCTCCTGAGTCAAGACATCAATAAGCATTTATTAAGCACCTACTATGCATTGGGCACTTACTATGTATGTGTTAGGGGTACAAAGACAAAAGTGAAACAGAACCTGCCATCATCAAGAAGCTTATAATTTAGTTGAGGGAGACAAGAACATTCTTAAATGTGATTTCCTTTAAAAAAAAAAAAACATGGGGCAGCTAGGTGGTGCAGTGGATAGAGCACTGGCCCTGAAGTCGGGAGGACCTGAGTTCAAATCCGGCCTCAGACCAAACACTTGGCACTTAGCTGTGTGACCCTGGGCAAGTCACTTAACCCCAATTGCCTAAAAAGAAAAAAAAACCAGGTTATTCAGTGAAGCTATCTACTCTATATTCAAAAGAAACGTGAGATGCGCAGACTTAGAGAATCCACCCCAAATGTCCACGTGGACGATTTGTGCTCATATTGGTCCGATCAGCCGTAGTCAGACACGCTGTACCTTGATGCCATTTAGGTCCTCGAGGCACAACAATCAGACAACCACTGTATATAGAGAGACTGCCTTATCGCTCCACTAACAAGCCCATCTGCATTTAGCAATCACCTACTGAATACGAGGTGTCGGGACTGAACCCACTCATGAAAGATTTAAGTATAACACGGCAGCATTCCAGCAAACACACCAGCCCAAGAGACTGGGTCGTATCCTGATTCCCTGTCGTCGAGGCCGTTCTGGACCTCAGAAGAAGGTCAGAACTGTAACAGTCCTGAGTCATCTGGGACAGCCCCCTCAGATCCTCCGCCCACTTGCTTACCGGCTTGTTTACTTCACTCCAGAGTCGAGTTGTTAAGGAAGTTAGACTATAAGAGGTAAGAGAGTGAAATGGTGTGGCCACAATGGGACAAGCAATCCTGATGACAGATCCCTGCACTACCCAGGTCCACAAAATGAGTTCTCCCAACTAAATCACAGCTGCCAGCCTTCCATGGAGAAGAGATTTTGGAGAAAAGAATGGAACGCATAGTAATATTGCTGTTACATCCCCTTTGAAGGAGCTGAGCTGGATGACTTGGAAGCCCCTTCCTGGCTCTGCCCTTCTGTGTTCTAAGATTCTTCCAAGCTCCAATATTTTATTTTCTAAAGGCCTTTCCTACTCTAAACTTCTATGATTCTGCAGAAGAGGGGAAAGGATGATTGAACAGGAATCACAGTAGAGCCAGGACTGCCCAAAAAATTATCCTATGGTGGTAGACAGAATAAGGAGGGAGTCGGGAACATTCTCTCCTCATAATCCCCGAGGCACAATGGAGGAGCAAAAGGAGCTTACTGGTTTGTCTACTCCAAAGACGCAGGCTGGAGAAGTCAGGCTGAATGACAGGATGGGTGGGGCTGGTTCCTTCACAGGGTTTGGAGCTAGAGGAAGCCTAGAGACAGGCAAATGCCTCAGCAATTTCACAGCAGCTCTCCTGGGCCCTGGGATAAGAAGGCTAGTTCTGCTTTCTCTCCCAGAAGCTGCCCCAGGGCTTCTGGGAGCTCTGCAGTGACTTCATTCTGAGGCAAAGAGAGAGACTCCTGAAAGCAGGTCAGTCTCTCCCAGTTAAGTAAGTATAAAGAGTATTGGGAGGCATACAGTAGAGAAATGGAGAATGGGGACATGTCCCAGGACCAGCTGAACATGAGCGCAAGTCTAAACAGGAAGTGCCATGTTGGGAAGGAGCCCTCAATAGGCAGGCTGGAGAAGTGGGGTCTGCCCCAACTGTGATCATGAGGCATCACTTCCTCTCTGGTACTGCTTTTTCTCCCCTGTCAAGTATGCAGATTAAACGGGCTGATATGATATCTCAAGGTCCCTTCCAGCTCTAAAAATCTGCAAATCTATGAAATCTGGGAATGGTACTAAACGTGGAGCACACTGGGCTCCAAAGCTAGAGCCCTGGGTCCTACTCATAGTTCCCAACATTTTCTGTCAATGGCAAGTCACTGTAACTTCTCTGGACCTCAATTTCCTAATCTGTAAAATGGGAATAATCACACTAGGACCACCTACTTCAGCTGTTTTATGAGAAAAGCACTTTTATGCTACATAGTGCATCTATAGATATGTGACCTAGTATTAGAGCCACTGGACCAGACTGCTATTGAAATATGCCAGAGAGGCAGCAAGGACCTTTGCTTAACATTCAAATGGACAACTGGAGAGAACTTTAAAAAGAATATACATTAAATCCTCCATTTTTTTCTCAATCTAAGAAAACATCACATATTGAGTTCAAGTCTCCCTTTGAACTATCTGGGAAAAGAGATTTGCAATGACAATTCTCAAGGCATCTTCCCATCAATCAACTTATTTTACGATCATAAAACCCCTCAGAAGTGAGAAAGATAGTTGTCCCTATTTCACAGGTAGAAAGATTATTACCTTTGGCTCCAATACAATAACTCCTACGAGGCAACATGGCACATAGTAGGCACTTCAGAAATGTTTGCTGATGTCTGAGTCAGAGAATCTGAGTCAAAATCCCCACCCTGCTGCCGACAAGCTGAATGACTTTGGGCTGATCATTCCCCTCTCTGGGTCTCAATTTTCTCATCTATAAAATGAGGGAGTTAGACAAGGTCTCTTCTGCTATGAAATTGTAAATCAGAGTGATCCAGAGTGCTCAGGAATAGAAAGAGTATACTAGGCAGAGGGTGGGGCCAGGGATAGAACTGAACCTTTACTAGAACAAGAACCAAGAACAATAAAACAAAACAATGAACGTTGATTAATAGCCTGCTGTGGCTTATCCCTCAGACTCGAAGAGAATCGGTGGCATCACAACACTGGGGTCAAGGTACAGTATGTTTGACTGTGGCTAACCAGTTCAACGTGAGCTCAGAAGGCTCCACCACAAGGAGGGCACAAACATTTGGGAACATCTGGGATGGAGAGGTTTCCAGATTTGCTCATCTTGTGATCCTGCCTTGTGTGTAGAGCACAGAGCCTGGGGCGGTCCTATGCTAGTCAGAAGTGAAGCAGTGGCTGAGATTGTGCCCCTTCTGTAAAGGCAGGCTTTGGGAGGAGCCAAATGAAGTGCCCATCTTGTGATGACCTAAAGGCTTGGGGTTGCTTCTTCCTCTGGTCATTTTATCAATACCTTATAAAAAATTTTGGTGGACAAAAACTCTCAAGCCAGTGTCTTAGATATGAGAAACCTACTTTGCTACAGGTGTGGATATGTATAACCTGATCCCAGGTTGGCAGTGTTTAATTCTAACTCACCAAAAAGCAGCAGTTAGAACCAAAAATGGAACACCTGATTGGTTTAAGATTGGAAAAGGAGTACCACAAGGCTGTATGTTGTCACCTTTTTCATTTAACTTATATGCAGAGTACTTCATGCAAAATGCAAGGCTAGATGAATCAAAAGCCAGCATCAATGTTGCCAGGAGAAATACTAATAATCTCAGATATGCAGATGATACCATTCTAGCAGAGAAAGTGAAGAAGAATTAAGAAGCTTCTTGATGAGGGGGAAAGAGGAGGGTGTAAAAGTTGGCTTGAAGCTTAACATCAAAAACACTAAGATCATGGCAACCGGTCCCATCACTTCCTGGCAAAGAGACAGAGAAGAAATGGAAGCAGTGTCAGATTTTAAATTCTTGGGCTCAAAGATCACTGCAGATGGTGACTACAGCCATGAAATTAAAAGACTCTTGCTCCTTGGAAGGAAAGTTATGGTAAATCTGGACAGCAGACTAAAAAGCAGTGACATCACCTTGCTGATGAAGGTCCGTGTACTCAAAGCTATGTTTTTTCCAGTAGAGAACTGAACCAGAAAGAAAGCTGAGCACCACAGAATCGATGCTTTCAAATTCCAGTGCTGGAGAAGACTTTTGAGAGTCCCTTGTACAACAAGGAGCTAAATCAATCAATACTTAAAGAAATTAATTCATGCTGTTCACTGGAAGGTCAAATAGGGAAACTGAAGCTTAAATACTTTGGCCACATAATGAGAAGATGGGACTCATGGAAAAGACCCTGATGTTGGGAAAGATTAAAGGCAAAAGGAAAAGGGGATGGCAGAGGATAAGATGGATGGAGAGTGTTATGGAAACAACAAACATGAACTTGGACACACTTCAGGAGATAGTGGAGGACAAAAGGGACTGGACTCTCCTCCTCTTTGCCAATACTTACCCATTTTTCCTGGTTCAAGGTCCTCCCTACTCCCCTCCCCCACAAACCTCTTTTGACTGCCTGACATAATGATCTCTCCTCTTGCTCTTTTTGTCCTTACTGTTTGAGTCTGAGCCTTAGATTTTATCAGTGAGGGAATTCTCAGTGTGAAAACTCACAGAGGTTCTCAACCATAATCTTATAAACTTGCTTTTTGATAAGTGAGTTTCAACATAACTGGTTTCCTTTATAGTCCAATGTATTTTATTTTGTGCGTTTAAAAACATTATTTTGAGAGGGGGTCCACAGGCTTCATCAGACATCCAGAGGGGTCCAGGACACAAAAAACAATCAAGAACTCTCACCTTAGAAAGTTGCCTAGAGCCCATGGTCACTATGTTATCAGAGGCAGAATTTGATCCCAGATCTTTCTAACTTCAAAGTCTGTCCACTATCCACTATGCCAACCTGCATGTCACTGAAAAATTAGTACCTTATTATCTACCATCGTGATAATTGTTTATGCCATGCAATTCTACAATTTGTTATTTCTCCTATCTTACGCACTTTTTAAAAATTTGTGTATGGCTCAGTTCCTTATTAAATCATAAGCTCCCTTATGGGCAAGGACAATATCTCACATTTCTCTTGTACCCCAAAGGTCCAAGTACTGGGCACAGAGTAGGCCTTCAAGGCTGTTTAATTTATCTATTGTCATTCAATTCAGTTGGGGAGGGTGCTTTTCTTTGTATACCACCAGTCCATATCATGGTGCACTGCACACAGTACTTTTAAAATGCTTCCTAGATTGGACTGAATTTAATTTATTGACACTAGGTCACCTCTCCTAGTAAGATCAAATTTATCCACTCCTTGTCAACTCCTTACTAATTAACTCTTAATTAGCACTGGTTAATAAAAAATAGTCTTCAATCAATACTTATTAAGCATATACTGTTATTATTCAGTCTTCACTCTTATTTAATTCTTCATCAGTAAAGATACTAGAGTGGTTTGCCATTTTCTTCTCCAGGGCGTACCTTCCAGATGAGGAACTGAGGCAAATAAGGTTTAAGTGATTTACCCGGAGTCACACAGCTTCTAAGTGCATCTGAAGCTAGATACAAACTCAGCTCTTCCTGACTTCAGGCCCAGTGCTCTAACCACTGTACCACCTAGCTGCCCCAAGTATCTAGGTACTAAAGATACAAAGACAAAAAATAAAATAAAATAAAATAAACAGTCCCTGCCCTCAATGAGGTTACACTCCATCAGAGGAAAGAGCATGTACATCTAAGTATCTACAAAATGCACACAAAGTATATTACAAGGTAATTTGGGAAGGAGAGGGACCTTATATAATGTTTGAGCTGGGCTAGGGCAGCTAGGTGGTGCCATAGTATATGGAGAGCTGGGCCTGGTGTCATCTTTCTGAGTTAAAATCCAGCCTCAGACACTAGATGTGTGACCCCAAGCAAGTCAATTCCCCTGTTTGCCTCAGTTTCCTCATCTGTAAAATGAGCTGGAGATGAAAATGGCAATCTACTCCAGTATCTTTGCCAAGAAGACCCCAAATGGGGTCACAAAGAGTTAGAAAAGATGGAACTGGGAGACTCAAGCAGACAATATGCCAGAATTCTCCAGTTTGGTGATATCTTTTTGAACTTGGCTTTTCAGGCTTTAGAAAGAGGCAGCTGGAAGAGACAACTACATTAGCCATATTGTGCCATTTGGGAGAAGGTGCTGTTGGTATAGGATTGAGCCAAGTTTGATTAGAAAAGATTGACTGAAGGAAGGAAGCTAGGAATTCTATGAGAGATGGAGGTAAGGAGAAAAAGCATTCCAGGCATGAGACCCATGCGAGGCACAGGAGATGGAAACTCCATGTGAGGAACAGCAGGCAGCCAGTTTGACTAGACTAGTGAAGAAAAGTAATATGTCGTAAGAATGGAAAGCAGTACTGGAATAAGATGGTGAGGGACTTTCTATGCCGAACCAAGAAGTTTTCACTCAATCGTAGATGGAATGACGAACCTCTGGTGCTTAAACAGAATTGACGGTACTTAGAACACAAATGGCAGAGAAGGCAAGACAGTAGAGACATCCTTATATGCTCAAGCAAATGCAGGATCTGGGCCTCTTCCTAGAGATGACACAGCATACCAAAAAAATAATGGTCTGAGAGTCAGGAAATGGGGGTCCTGCCGTAACCTCATTCCGTGACCTTCTGCAACCACCTGTCTTCCCTGAGCTTGGTTAACACATTTCTCCAACAAGGGTGTGTGGACTTAGTGATCATGAAGGGTTCTGTATTCTAACATAGCACGTCCCATCAAGCCCTAACATCCTACATTCTAAAGTAGAGTTCTGCCCCTACTCTCACTCTCTGACACTGTAAAACCTCTCTCTAGGTATACATCAGACCTATTCAAGTTGCTACCCACAAACCCTAAGTTTTCAGTCCCCTTTGCTGAGTGCAGATTCTCCCCACCTCAGTCCACTCCAGTGGGCATCAAATCATCGCTCTACAGCTCATAAAAACTCTACTGGGTACTGAGAACTTACTTTTACATGACTTAACAAGGCCACCAAGTAGGAGCAGAATCAGTGTTATTAGAAGAAGGCCCACAGTATTCTCTTAGAGCAAACAACCCAGGGCTCTCTGTCTTCTTCCTCAGGGGAAACCAATCCAGTTCTACTTTAATTATAGGCTGTGTTCAAGTACACCCTAGCTTCCTGCCTGCAGAAAGATTTTAACATTTCCTCCTTATATGCCACACAGAATTTCTTAATTTCTTAATCCCTTTAAAATTCTCTCTCATGAGTAGAAAGCTGCTGGAGGGCTGTGACCTGTTTTCTAATGTCTAACTTTGCTCAACTGAAGAATCTCATAATAAATAGCTTCTTATCAACGAAGAATTTCCCTATCAGGGAACAGGTCCTAATCTGTCTCTCTTGGTCAGATTCCTCGAGCCTCTGGTTAATTAGTCAACTTCTGTAATCTAATCCTGGGTTAAGGAAAGTCTCTTAAGGGGTACTGTGGAATCCGGGCTGAGTATATTGACAGTAGGTAGCCAGAACTCAGAGAGGAACCATGTGTGCCTAGAAGTTCCCTGGAGCATTCCAAATGGGAGAGAGGTAGGGAGAAGAGGACACCATTGTTACTGCCATCTTTCTTCCCCATCAGTGAGAGTCAACAAAGTGTAAAGAGCTATTGGACCTACAGTCAGAAAAGCTGGGTTCAGGTCATGGCTTTGTTACCTAGTACTCTGTAATCATGACCAAGCAGTGTGCTATAATAAAAAGGGCACATGAAGGGCTAAGAATCAGGGTCTGAATACTGGCTCTGTTTATAAGTTCTGGAACCCTGGGCAAGTCATTAATCTTTTCAAACTTCAGCTTTCTCATCCATAAAGTGAAGGGACTAGGCTAAATGGTAAGGCCTTTTTCAGCTCTGAGTCTTCTGATGCTAAATTACCAGCCTCAGTTCCCTCATCTGTAAAATGGAAATAAGAAAACCTGCTCTATGTATTTCTCAAAGCTATCGTGAGAATCAAGACAATGGAAATGAAAGCATTTTGCAGGTAGTAAACAATATGCAGATCCAATTCCATTTAAATATTTGTTAAGCATCTACTATGAGGAAGGTATTCAGGGATACATAAACAATAAACATGATTCTTGCCCACAAAGAGCTTACATTCTAGGCCTGGGCATATAAGATGCTAACTAATAAGTAAATGCCTCATAACTTTACAAGAGAGAAAGTACTAACAATCAGGCAGCTGATGACAAGCTTCCATTTGAGCAGCAGTGATGAAGGGAGTGTGTTGCTAAGGACACAGACGAGGGAGACGCAATTCAACGTTCAGGAAATTGCAGGTCAGTCAGTTTGGCCTGAACACAGAGGATGAAGGGGAATAATGTGAACTAAGCATGGAAAGTCAGGCTGGAGCCAGGTTGTGAAGGGCTTTAAATGCCATCATCCTTGAAGCCTTCAGGGAGCTCCTGAAGACTTCTTCTGACTAGAGAAATAAGATGGTCCAACCTGCGCTTTAAGATTATTTGGAAGCTATGTGGATAATGGATTAGAGGGGAGAGGCTGGAGACAGGGAGGCCAATAAGGAGGCAATTACAATAGTGCAGGATGAAGGGATGAGAGCCTGAAGTAGGTGGATGTGAAAGTGGAGAAGAGCAACCAACACAAGAGAATAGAGACGAAGGATGGGAGAGGGAGACAGGAGTCGGGGGGACTGAGCCAGCATGTCCCATAGGTCCAGCTCTTCCCAGGGATGGACCTGTGGTACGTGCTGCTGATACAGTGCACGGACCCAAAGATCCTTCCATTTCTTCTGCATCATCCCTCTCTAAAACAAGAGCCTGGAACTGGCCACTAAGTCTGGAAAGGTGACTAGTGAGGCATGGTGAAACAAGCTCTCGGTTTCAATTCTACTCTCTGCCACTGAACGTGTGTGATCTTCCACTTCTCTGGACCCCAGTTTCCTCATCTATGAAATAAGGACACTGGGCTGGATAACCTTTAAGGTTCCTTCTGACTCTAGATCCATGATGTCCTGTGAGAAATAAGTAACAGCCCAACTGGGTACAAGAACACCTGGAAGAAAGAGGTGGGGTGGGCCAAGGGTACCAGGAGTCCTCACCTTGACCCTGAGTTAAATGTTGCAGGATGGGGGAAACAGAATGCCTAAAGACCATAGGGTCTGCAACTACCTGCCCAGCTCTCACACTTACTAACAAAACCCTAGTTTCCCTAAATATATGAGTGAAACCCTAGGGAGAATCACTTAACCTCTCTTTGGTCCACCTATAAAATGAGTATGATAACACTTGCACCATCTACTTCATAAGGTTTAGTAATGTGAGGGCCGTCTAGCTGCGTGATTGTTATCATCAGCCTTTATTGAGTTGTCTTTCTGAGACCTCTCCTGAAAACTCTTCCCAATTCTTCAACATACTATAATGCAAACAGCATTGAGTCTGGAGTTCAAATCCTGGCTCTGCTCTGTACTGCCTGGTCAAGTCACCTCACCTTTCTGGGCCCCAGCTTCCTGATCTGTAAAATGAGGTGGGTTGGACTAGAACTAGATGATCTCCAATCAACTAATTAAGAAACAATTCTTAAAAACCCACTGTATAAGGGGCAGCTAGGTGGCGCAGTGGATACAGCACCGGCCCTGAAGTCAGGAGGACCTGAGTTCAAATCTGGCCTCAGACCAAACACTTGACACTTACTAGCTGTGTGACCCTGGGCAAGTCACTTAACCCCAATTGCCTTAAAAAAAAAAGGCAAAAAAAAAAACCCACTGTATACCAGCCACATTGTGCAATGACTAACATTGATAGACTTAGCCCTTCTCCACAATGCAAGTACGTAAGACATCTCCAAAAGACTCATGATGGAAAACGCTATCCACATCCAGAGAAGGAACTATGGAGTTCGAATGCAGATGGAAACATACCATTTGCTCTTTTTTTCTTTGGTTTTGTTTTGTTTTGTTTTGTTTCTTCCTTGTCATGATTCCTTCTATTGGTTCTAATTCTTCTTTACAACATAACTAATGTGAAAATGTGTTTAATAGCAATGCATGGGTAGAGCTTATATCAGATTGCATGCCATCTTGGGGAGGGAAGTGGAAAGGGAAGAGAAGAAGTTTTGAAATTCAAAATCTTATGGAAGTGAATGTTGAAAACTAAAAATTAATTAATTAATTTTTTTGAAAAAAAGCACTCAAGAGCCAGGTACTTCCATTGAGGAGGTCTGCAGTCTCCTCCAACTCTTAATTCTGAGGATCCTATGATTTTATTTCTGTTCATGGTGCCACCATATTCCCCAGCCCCTTGGAAGTGGAGATCACAGGGAGAAGTGACTTCCAGGGTTACACAATGAAGTCAGGAGTGGTAGAGCTAGGATTAACCCTGGCATTCCTAGGGGGGGCAGCTAGGTGGCAGAGTGGATAGGGCATTGGTCCTGGAGTCAGGAGGACCTGAGTTCAAATCCAGCCTCAGACACATAACACTCACTAGCTGTGTGATCCTGGGCAAGTCACTTAACCCCAATTGCCCTCACACAAAAAAAAAAAAAAACCCAAACACTGACATTCCTAAAGCTCATATCTAATTGTATCATTCCCCTTGCTTGAGAAGCCCCAGTGGCTAACTAATACTTACAGTATAAAACACAAATTTCCCTTTTCAGACATTTACAGCTCTTCTCCATTGGGCTGCAGCCTGTCCTTCCAAGCTTATTGAACATGAGGCACCTTTACATATTCTCTCCTCCACCCAAACTGGTCTATTTGCTTTTTTTTTTTGATAGGGCACAGCATTGAATCTCCTCATGCCGCCTACCAAATCAAGTGTAAACCTCCTCATCCTGGTATTCAAAAGGCCCTCCACAATCAGGCTCCAACCTACTTGTCTAGCCCTTAACTCACACTCCTTCCCACTTCCTCTCCTCTGCATCCCAACCAAACTGGGCTGCTCTCCAAGCCTCTGCTCAATGCCAACCCCTAGCCTGAGATGGGCCCATCCTCCCTACCATCTTCTCCAGCTGCTGACGCCCTTCTCTTCCTCCTAGGTCCAATTCAGATGCTGCTTCCCCAGTGAAGTCTTCTCTGACCCCTGCTCCTTTCTCACAGTCCTCATAGCACTTTGCCCGATGCTCCTTAGCACTTAATAATGATGTATTTGTCCTCCTTGATCAACCTGATAATGGAGGCCATATCTCTTTTTATATCCCCAACACTAGGAAACAAGGCTTTGTTCATGTCCTTCAATCTCTGGAATGACCTTCTCCACTCATCCTTCAAAGCCTCAATCAAGTCCCACTCCTTTACAGGCCATCTGTCTCCTTCTAATGAACCTTCTATAGTACTTAACTTTATACTCAGCATACATCTCTCATAGTGTTTGTGGTCTCTTGGGTCATTGCTTCATTCAAACAAATACTTACATCTTAAGATGTTGCTTTCAAAATACTACGAGGGCTACAAAGAGAGAAAAGCCACAGTCCCTAATCTCAAGCAAGGCAATAGCCGAATAAGAGGAAAGACAGGGACATAAATTCATAAGACACAAAGTGAGAAATTGCAGAGACACCCCATTTCTGCCTGTCAAAATCCTCCCCTTCCTTCCAAGTCCATCTCAAGGGCCGCCTCCTCCTCCATTAAAAGCCTTCCTTGGGGCAGCTAGGTGGCGAAGTAGATAGAGCATCAGCCCTGGAGTCAGGAGAAGCCAAATTCAAATCTGGCCTCTGACACTTGACACTTACTAGCTGTGTGACCCTGGGCAAGTCACTGAACCCCATTGCCTAGTCAAAAAAAAAAAAAAGCCTTCCTTGATTTCCTCCTTTCTCGGACCAAATCCTAAAGAAAGTTACCTTAGCTTCTAATTTCTCCTAACACTTTCTTACTATGTTTATGACCTTGGGCAATTCATTTAATCTTCCTACACTTCAGTTTCCTCATCTGTCAAAAGAGGGAGGTTGGTCTATATGGCCTCCTTCCAGCTCTAGACCATTAGCCTTTATCTTTGCACTGATCACATTCTGGATCAGTTATTTGTATATCTGTTTTATCCTCTACTGGAATATAAGCTCTTTGAAGGCATGGACTGTTTTCAGTTCCCTATTTCTATCCACAGAACCTATGCAAGACCTAGACCTTGCATACAGTAAGTGCTTAATTAATGCTTAAATGAAAATCGAGGTTCAAATAAATGACATCAAAGTTCAGAAGGGGGGGAAAGTCACTTCAGCTTTGAGAAGCTGGTGGTCGGGAAGTGGGAAAAGTGATGGACAGTCAGCATTCATTAAAGAGATGGTTGTCGAACTGCACCTAAAAGGATGGGTAGAATTTCAACAGGTAAAAATGGGAAGGGGAAAGGTACCTATATGTATGACAGAATGATCAAAATATAGTTTATGTCCTTTCCAATGAAAACTCCTTGATAGAAAAACAGCATACTCACACACCAAAAAACAGTATCTACTTTGGCCCCAAAATACAGTATCTATTATAGCCCCAAAATGAGTATCTACTATAGACCAAAAATACAGTATTCATTATAGCCCAAAAACTTATATTTACTATAGCCCACTCTCAAGTTTTTGACAGACTTGTTTAGAGGAAAGCTGTAGCCTCTATCCAATAATAAATAACATTCACTAAGCATCTACTGTATGTACGACACTATACCTAGGGCTAAGGGAAATACAGTTTAGGTAAACCAAGGCCCCTGCCCTGACAGAACCCAGAATCAGGCCAAAGTGACATATTTTGTCTCCCTAATTCAATTAAGTTCCTAGTGGGGGCCCATAAAATGCCTTATGCCTTTTTGTGTCTTCCACAGTACTTTACATTCTGTCTAGAATGAAGGCTCCAGAAAATGCTTGTGCACTGATATACAAATATCCACACAATCCTCATTCATTTCACTAACAAGCATTTATGAAGGCTCCCTATGCGCCAGACAGCATCGCACTGCCGGTAGAGAACTGGCCTGGGAACCAGGGAGACCTGGCTAGAAGTCCCACCTTGGTCACTTACTGGTTGTGTGGCCCTACGCAAGGCCCTTCCAGGGCTCTGAGCAAATCTCTAAGGACATAAATTGCAGAAAAGGCTCACTCAGGCTGACCTGCGTAGAGAATTTTCTCATCCAGGAGTTTTTTATATTAATAAAATCACAGGCCCAGTCCCTCTGCCCTACCTGTGGTCCAGGCACTGGGCTAGCTGCCAAAAATACAAAGATATAACCCAAAACAGTTAATGCCCACCAGGAGCTTGCAGATTTATCAGGGAAAACCAATGAATTAAGGCTAGCAGAAAGTAACCTGAAAGTGGGGGCCTCTATCTACAATGCTCAGGAGATGGAGAACGTCCTCCACACACAACACCCCCCTCCATTTCCCACTAAGCTGGGTAAGTTCCATCAACCACTACCACACCTTGTCTGCTTGGTCATGATTGACTCTTTCAAGTTTCCCCAGAAATCACTAAGAATGGGTCTTTCAGAGTCTTTCTTGGACACAAAACAGGGCCACCCTAGAGAGAAGGACCCCTGGGGCTGCAAATTGCCACACACTCCACAAACTGCCTGCTAACAGTGCATCGTCACTGTGTGGGAAGAGGCAGACCTGCCCCAGCAGGCAGCTATAAACACAAATGACCACACAGCCCCTCCACAGATGAGGAGGGAGTTCTGTGCGGGACATGTGCGTTTGCCCTTGTTTGTGTTTCTTCTTCGGGGCTTGGTTTTGTTTGGTTTTGAAATCTTTCCTGCCTCATCCATTCCATTCTAACCCCGACATCCTCCTGATTCATTTCTACTTCCCATAAAGTGCTAGAAGGGGGAGCAAAGAGCAGCCATTCAGTATCAGACTGAGGGCTTAGGAACAGGACAAGACTTCCATGAGCACTGTGAGGGGGCAAAGAGCAAGAGGGGTACAGAGGATAGGAATGCACATGACAAGCCTCCAGCACCCAGGCGATGGGAGTCACAGCATCCTAGGATGTCAAGCTGAGATGAGACCTTAGAAATCATCGATCCATCAGCCACCCAACACGGATCACACTTACCAAGTCCCAGGCACTGAGCTGATACCCAGGGATAAAAAGTATCATGTAGTTTATCCAACTCCTTCATCTCATACACCAGGGATCTGAGTTCAGGGGCCGGGTTCCTGGAATTCATGGGAAAGTTCAAAAGTGGAGGGGTCCAAAGCCCATATGCCACCAATCTTACTTACAGAGGAGGAAACTGAGGCCCAGATAAGGGAAAAGACCGCACAAGTAGAAAATTACATCGGTAGGAAGCAGACCCAGGTCTTTAAACTCTAACTAAATCCAGTGCTCCTTCCACACACCACCCAGATTTCCTTCCATGGCCCTGTTCATAAATAATACAGAGACCTGACTCCATCCCTAGGGCGCCCACAGAAGACCCTTCAGCATGTACTTCCTAGAACGATCAGCCAGCCCCTCCCACTAACCCAGAAAAACGGCAGCCTGGACAGCTGCTGGCCTGAAGGAGTTAACCCAGCTGGTAGCAAAGGTTAGGAGGAAATGAACATGCCACCTGACACTTTTCTGGCAGAATTTAAGCTGATTAGTTTAGGTTACAAACACCACTGCAAGATTCCACTACACTGATGAAACTGCTTCTTTTCTACAACCTAAAAATAGCCCATTTATCAAAACAGGCGCATTCCACACATGTTTCTGCACTGTCGGCTCCCTGAGGTTCCACATCCCCAAATCCTTCATCTGGAGTTTCTTATTAGAGCCCTGCTTTCCCCCATCCCAAAGCTGAGGACCAAAGAACATGCCCAGAGAGTTCGAGTCTTTGCTAACACAAGCAGCTTAAGTTTCTTTCCAAGCACCAACCATGTACTGTGGTGTGCTGGGCCCAGACCTCATGCGGAGCCCCAACAGGAAGGAGGGCTGGGCTTCAGGGAGGCAAAAATGATGGGCATGATCAGGCACGATCAGGAAGTCAGGAAACTGCCTTGGGTTCACGCAGGAATGGAAGGGGCCCCACCCACCAGGCAGGCAGGAGATTCAGAAAACACAAGAGAAAATGGTTTCCAGTCTATCTGAGCTATGGCCCAGCCATCTCAGGACAAGGCCAGCACGGGACCTAGAGCCAAGGCTCTCCCATCCCTCCCACCCCACAATCCCTCCAGCAATTCAATAAATACTTGCTAAGCACCTACTATGTGCCAGGCAGTGTGCTTGGGCTCTGTCACAGGCCCTGCTCTCAAGGAATTTACATCAGTGGCAAGATGTTAAAAAACAATAATGATAAAAGGGAGAATGAAATGTGCAAAAGAGAGACCTAGATGAAATACTAAGAGAAAAAACCTTGAGGGAGAGCTGGGGGAAAGGAGAGAGCTCATTTCAGTGGGCTTCCATTCCGTGGAAGAAGTGGGTCCAACCACTGACTGACCATTAACCGACCCTTTCAGGGTTCTTTTGTTTCCTCCCCAGAACCATCCTCAATCCCCATCACAGAGCAATGGAAACCAAAAAGTATTTATTAAGCACCTACTATGTGCCAGCGGATACAAACAACAGCAACAAGGAAAAAATGCTAGATTTAGATAGAGTCAAATAAGTTTCATTCAAATCCTGATTCTGAATGCCCTTAGGCAAGAGGAAGACCAGGGAGAGTGCTGGGCATGGAGTTAGGAAGACCTGAGTTCAAATTCTGACTCACTAGTTGTATACTCCGGGCAAGTCACTTAACCTCTATTTGCCTCAGTTTCCTCAACTTTAAATGAGTAATAAAGCACCTACTCTGAAAGGTTGTTGGGAGGATCAAACGAGATAATATTTTGTATTTGTTTCATCTAGTCTTTTTTTGGTCGTGTCCAACTCCTCAGGACTCCTTTTGGGGGTTTTCTTGGCAAAGACACTGGAGTGGTCTGCCATTTCCTTCTCCAGCTCATTTTACAGATGAGGAAACCAAGGCAAATAGGGTGAAGTGACTTGTCCAGGGTCATACAGCTAGTAAGAGTCTGAGGCTAGGGGCAGCTAGGTGGCACTATGGATAGAGCACCAGTCCTGAAGTCAGGAGGACCTGTTCAAATCCAGCCTCAGACCAAGCACTTGACACTTACTACCTGTGTGACCCTGGGCAAGTCACTTAACCCCAATTGCCCAAAAAAAGAAAAAGGCATCTGAGGCCAAATTTGAACTCAGGTCTTTCTGATGCCAGACCTGGCTCCCTACCCACCACACCACCTCACTGTGCTACTATTTTGTATCAGTGCTTAACAAAGTGCTTGGCATATAGTAGGCACTATAGAAATGCTTATACCCTTCCCTACCCCCTTTGGGAGCCAGAGGACCTCAGTTCAAATACCCCTTCTGACACTCCCTAGTGATAGTGGACAAATCATTTACTCTCCCTAGGACCTAATTTCCTTGTGTGTAAAACGAGGTGGGTCAGACAGGATGACTTCTAAAGTCCCTAGCACCAGGCACCCGATAGCAGAAATCAAGTTATTCTCTCTGTACAAGGACCTAGAGACCATCGGGTCCGACCTTCTCACTGGGCCCAGCTTCATGACTTGCCCCAGCTCACACAGCTAGTGGAGCTGGGGGGGGGGGGCAGTGCCAGGGACCAGACCTGAGTGATAGATTCTGACCCTCAGTCCAGTGATCTTCCTACTAGACCATCTTGATACTGTCCTATAAAAACTAGTACTTGGCACTTAATGTATACCAGCCCCTCAGAGTCGCCCTCTCCCCCCAAAAAAAAGCCTCCTCAAATCACATCACTCACAGAAGGTAAAGAATGGAATGGCCCTTTTTTTAAGTCCAGGCTGAACCAAAACACCCCCAGGCTTTCAGCAACCCTCCCCTATACGCACACACACACTGGGTGAGCCAGCTTGGCTCCCAACTGCAGAAATTAATGATGAACTGTGGACTTCCTTACAGACCCTCATTCTTGGCAACATCTTTCAGAGATGGCTAGAGCATGGCCTCCACCCACACCAGACCCAGACGGAGCAGCTGTCAGGCCTGAAGCACGTACCTCAAGTGTGCAGAAAAATGTGCTTCCCCGCAGGCCAGGGAGTAGAAGGTCTTTTTTACCTCGAACAATCTACCCTCTCTCCTGATGCACACCACCCCCTAAAAAAACCACAACTGGCATTATCTGTCAAGCGAGCATTCATAGAAACATTTACCCACAAAAATTTTACCTGAGACCACCCAAGGTGCACTTTGGCTCTTCAGCCTAAGTAATAAAGAGGCAAAATCCAGGTCCAAACTCCATTGGAAGCAATCACTCGCCACTCTCCTTTTCTCCCCATCTTGATTCCTTGGTAAGTAAATACAACCCTAGGCTGTTCTCCTCTGTTCATTCCCTATGCCCAGCCAAGACTCAGCCTTGGATCACTCCCACAATTCACCACCTTTGCTTCTACACACAAGACACATGCTACTGAATAAAGATGGAGAAAATGACACGACTCTTCTGACTGGGTCCACTAAAATCTTATGTTACACAGCCTCAGCTGGGCCCTCACTGCTGCCGGGCAATCCTACCATGCCTCCCTTATCAACTTCACTATCTCACTCTCCCCCAGTAGCTCTTCCAAACCTTTTCATTCCTCCTCAAACCTCTCATGGCTCCCCCTTTTCCCACCCTCTCAGGCTGAGAATCTTCCCTCATAATTTTACAAAAAAGTTAGGGCCATTTGCCATGAGCTCCCTCCTCTTCCCACCTCCTATCACTCAGATGCCTTCTACCACTATCTTCTCCTTCACCCCCAATCTCTTTTTTTTTCTTTTTCTTTTTGCTAGGCAATGGGGTTAAGTGACTTGCCCAGGGTCACACAGCTAGTTGTGTCAAGTATCTGAGGCCGGATTTGAACTCAGGTCCTCCTGACTCCAGGGCTAGTGCTCTATCCACTGCACCACCTAGCTGCCCCTACCCCCCAATCTCACAAGAGGTGGCCCTACTGCTTACCGAGGCTAACCCCTCTAAGTAATCCCATTCCATCCTATCTCCACCAGTATTCCACTTGTATCTCCAGTCTAGCACTTATTTTCAATCTCTCCCTCTCTACTGGTGCCCAATGGTTCCATACTTTATTACAGATTCTAACTGTGGAAAATTTAGGTAAAGCATTCCCACGTCTTTGTGCCTAGGTTTTGACTAGGTTTCCCCCTTTGAAAGGAGAGGAGTGGTCTAGCTCTACAAAGATGCCTAAGCATAGACCCATATGATTTTGGAGCTGTCAGGGACCTTAGAGATGACCCAGTGCAACACCATCATTTGACAGACAAGGAGAGTCACCAAGCCAGGATTACAACTCAGGTCTCATTAACACCCAATCCAGTATTCTTTCTATATCCCACAAAGCCTTAATCTGTCTCCAGGAAATGGTCCCCTGGGAAAAGGGAACATCAGCCATAGCTCCCAGAAGGCAAAATACTAACATTTAAGTTTGGCCATGGATTGCAGATGACGAACAAATAAGCCTAGAGGAACCGGTCTCCTGGAAGCTACTAGGCCCAGATGCACACAATGAATACCGAGGATACCAAGGCTGAGGACAAAGAGGAGCCAATGAAGTCATTAGCTGGGACACCACCTAGAATTCTCTCACTCATCACCCCAACGGCTTGGACAAACCATTAGCAGAATTTGCCAGGGCCTTGCTCTCCCCCTTCAATTCAAACAGAAAAACATGTTGAGGGCCTACTAAGTGCAAGTCACACTGTGCTAAGCTGTTCTCTCAGCCTCCACATTCTCTATTCAGCTCCCCCCTCAGATTTCAACCACCTAGCATGAAATGTTGAAGACATTTAGATCCATACACAAGAAAGGAAGTAGAATGTAAAATCAGACTAAAGGGGAACAAAGAAATTAGGACAGGAATATAACCTTGCATCAGTGATTTATAAAAGAATCACAAAATTTGGAGCTGGAAAGAACATTAGAGAGTCATCTATAATCCGACCCCTCATTTTACAGACAAAGAAATTTAGGGTTCAGTTGTTCCGAGGTAAGTTTACTCAAAAGTCTTGTTATTCTAAACCCTTCTGAATTACTTCTCGGGCAATACAAATTCAGGGCTATTTGCCACTTAGATGTAAGAAGTAGTGCCCTAATGGGGGGGGGGGGGAAGGAGGAAAGAAAGAAAGAGAGAGAGAGATAAAGGAAGGAAGGAAGGAAGGAAGGAAGGAAGGAAGGAAGGAAGGAAGGAAGGGAGAGAGGGAGAGAGAGAGAGAGAGAGAGAGAGAGAGAGAGAGAGAGAGAGAGAGATAAAGGATGGAAGGAAGGAAGGAAGCAAGCAAGCAAGCAAACATTCGCCTGGGAATCAGAAGACCTGGGTTTAAATCCTAGCCAAATTCCAGTTGCATGACCTTATGCAACACCCTTGACCTCTGTGAGCCTAAGATTCCTTATCTGTAAAATGGGAATAATCTCTACTCTCCCTCTTTAACTGGGCCACTACAAAGACAAAATGAAATAAGAAATGGGCAAGTGCTGTGTAAACTACAAAGTCTTTATTAAAAAAAAAACTATAAAGTCTTGCACAAAGTTGTTTATTACTGTATCACAAAAATCTAAAGATTCCCTAAGTCTTTGACACGTCAAAGATGTCCAGTGATGTCTTTTATGCTGTACTTACTAAGGAAAGAAAATAAAAGTCCTATGTTACAGAAATATTTTCAGTAGCAAGGGTTGAAACTTAAAACGACCTGCTGCTCTCATAGGTCAGGTAGTCATTCAACAAGTACTTATTAAGCACCTACTGTGTGCCAGGCATTGAATTAAGTGCTAGACATACAAAGAAAGGCACCAGACAGTCACTGTTCTCCGAGAGCACACAGTCTGACAGCAGAGACAACGTGCAAACAACGACACGCGAACAAACAAGATGTAGGCAACTGGAGACAGTCAATAGAGGCACAGCACTGGAATTAAGAAGAATCAGGAAAGGCTTCTTGCAGAAACGGGGAGTTTAGCTGGAGCTTGGAAGAAGCCATGAGGTAGAGATGAGCAAGGAAAGAACTTCAGGCATGGGGGACGGTAGGTGAAAATGCCCAGAGCTGAGAGACGGCAGCATAAGGAGGCCGGCGTCACTGCATCATGGAGTATGAGCGGGGTCGCAGGGTGTAAGAAGACTGGAAAAAGGGGAAGCTAAGGGGTGCGATGGATAGAACAACGGCCCCGAAGTCAGGAGGACCTGAGTCCAAATCTGGCCTCAGACATACGATACTCACTAGCTGTGTGACCATGGGCAAGTCACCTAACCCGGAATACCTTACAAAAGAAAGAAAGAGAAAGAAAGAAAGAAAGAAAGAAAGAAAGAAAGAAAGAAAGAAAGAAAGAAAGAAAGAAAGAAAGAAAGAAAGAAAGAAAGAAAGAAAGAAAGAAAGAAAGAAAGAAAGAAAGAAAGAAAGAAAGAAAGAAAGAAAGAAAGAAAGAAAGAAAGAAAGAAAGACTGGAAAAGCAGCTGGGGGTGAGTTATGAAGGGCTTTAAAAGTAAGTGAATTTTATGTTTGATTCTGGCAGTGACAAGGAGCACCTAGAGTTTATTGAATTGGAGGCGGGGGGGGGGGATGACACGGTCAGACCTGCGCTTTAGAAAGATTAATTCGCCTGCTGAGTGGAGGACAGACTGACTGACTGATCTCTATCTGAAGCAGAGGGACCATGAGGGCCAGCATCAGGGTGGTGGTTGTGTGACTAGAAAGCACAGAATGTATAAGGGACATTTTGTGAGGGTAAAATCAGGACTTGGCAACATCAGATTGGATACAGGGCATTTGGGAGAGGGCAGTTTTGAGAGAATGAGAAATTGAGGAATTGCAGGAGGGATGTGGTAGTGCCCTCGACAGTAACATTCTGAAAATTCAGTTAATCAGAATATCCATTCACTGCCAAAGATTCTTCCATTAGTCAGGCTTCATGTTATAGAACACAGAATAAATGTATCATCATTGCTTCTAGGACTTTTTGCTTTAATATTTAGAGCACCCCACATTAAATGCAGTTTCTCTTTCTCCAGGTGTCTCCTCCCTAGAGACGTGATGCTGACCCCAGACAATGGAGAAGAGGAGAACTAGGCTCAGTTTTCTGCTGTTTCATCAACAAATATTGATGAAGAAACACTGAAACAGAGATCAAATCAATACCTAAAGAAATGTGACTGCTCCCTAGTGCTCTTAAAAGAGAAAGAAAAGCATGAATCTTGAGTTCTTTCTCTGGGGAAAAATGGGCCAGGTCATAGCTTCTCTAAGCCACCAGGATTTATGGGGAAAGTAAAGTCATCACTGTCTCAAGCCCTTCACCTCTAACCACCCACCATAACTTCCATGCTAAGGCAGTGTGATCTAATGGAGGCTGGATTGGAAGCCAGTACCCAGCGTGTAATCCCAGGTCTGTGACCCTCTCTGAGCTTCATTTTCACTATGCCCACCCCATTCCAAACATGTAAGGGCTGACAAGTCACTTCTTCTCACCCTTGTTGAAAGATTTAAGGAGAAAGGGATCCCTTCCAGCTGGAGAGGGCAGGGAAAGGTAGCACTTGAGCTGGATTTCGACAGGCAGTAAAGCCCATTCAAGGAATGCAGGAGGGACAGTGTGAACAAAGAGGCAGGAAGAAACCGGGGAATGGCAGAGAGCCCAGGATGGCTGATGAATAGATGGGAAGTAGCACAAGAAACAGCTGGAAAGGCAGGGTTAGGCCAGGGCTTGACTGCCAGGATGTACACTTTATTTGGGAATGATAATAGTTGACATTAAGGTAGTGTTTAATTCATGTATTATTTTATTTGATCCTCATGACAGTGCTGTGAGGTTGGTACTAGAGATATTTTCTGTCTCTTTTCACAAAAGGAGGAAGTTGAGACTCAGAAGTAAAGAGACTTGACCAGAACCATACAATGAGTGCCAGATTTGGGATTTGAACCCAAGTCTTCCTGATACCAAGCCCAACATTTTAGTCACCACTAAAATGGTACCTCTCTAAGGTAAGCACTGGGGAGCCACTGAAGGTGTTTTGGGAAACAGAGAGGCACGCTCATACATGTCCATAAAGATTACGCCAGCAACCACAGAGAATTAGCACTTAGAGCCCAAACAGCCTCCCTTACCACCACCTCGATATCCCAGAAAAACACGTGCCAGAATTTCAGCAAACCATTTCTCTGTTCAATTGCTTAACTCTGTCCCAATTCCCTTTCCTTACATCAAAACAAGATACTCAACCTGAAAAGGCAACAGTATGGATTTGGTCTTGAAGCCTAACTTATTTTCCTGTCCCTTTCTCAGTCGGCCGGACTTTCAACCCTGGGTGTCCAAACAGCAGGAAGTAGCAAGGATCACGAAACCTACAACAGTGGCCAGCCCTGAATGGCATCTTGTACCATAGAGCAATGTGGGTGATGATCCTCCAATGAGTTTAAACCAAAGCCTAGAGGCTAGGCACACCAAACTCCTTACATTGAACCAAGAAGGAGTGACCCAGCCTGCCATGGTGAGAGAAGGGAAACCCCTGTGTAAAAGCTGCAAGTTCCAATACAAACCCAAAGGGGCGCTGCTCTGTCCCGACCACCTGAAGTCGGATGAGGCACTTCCAGTTTACGTTTGCTCTGGTTACGCTGAACTTTTGGAGTTACACTGGTCAGCTCTCACTAGAAAAAGCATTGGGACTTGGTGCCAGGCTTTCATACCACCAATTTTGGGCAGGGGGACCAAAAGTAAGGGGGAAAAAACAGCAACTCTGTGGAGAAAAGTAAATCCTGCTCTCCTCGGCTTGGTGAGGCCCATTATAAACAACATCGTTCATTATTACAGGGATTTGGATGTGAAGCAAGTCAAGTCACGTCCCAGACACATCAACTAGAGACACCAAGAGCCTGACGGAAACTCCACACCTCTAAGGCAGGTGCCAGTCTTATAAAGGAAGGGGTTCTCAAACTCCTGAGCTCCTCATACTCTCAATTTGGCAACCAGCTTATCCTCAAGAAAGGGTATGGTTTACACCTCCTTAGTCTTCTTTCTCCAACTAATTTTTATATTTCTTGAACTGGAGGGGAAGATGGAGGGGAGGGGAGACGGCATAGTTCTTTGTACTTCCTTCACAATGCTATACATATATGCACACACATTACACACACACACACACACACGTATATATACATGTATATATAACCCAATAAATGTTTTTCATCATTTGATGGCCTGACCAGAATTTTCCTCTTTCACCCTCACCCCCCCCAAGAAAAAAACCTTGAGATTTTATGTTTAGAAACTGAATTTCCAAGCTTTTTCTTAGAAGTCATTAACCTCTCTGGGCCTCACTCAGTAGCCTTATCCACAAAACGGCAATTAAACCTGAACTGCCCAGAGGTAAGATAATAATAATAACTTGCCAGATAATTTTGAAAGGGTTGACCTAGATCAGAGATTCTTAACCTGAGGTCTGTGAACTTGGGTTTTGTTTTGTTTTTTTTAATATTTTGATAACTGTATTTGGCTTCCTTTGTAATCCTATGTATTTTGTTTTATGTATTTAAAAACATGATTCTGAGAAGGGGTCTCTAGGCTTCAGCAGACACTGCCAAATAGGTTCAGACACTAAAAAAAGGTTAAGAACCCTGAGACATGACCTCTTAGGGTCCTTCCCCCATCTATATCTACAATATCATGGATCCTAGAATTGCCTCTACCTCCTCCATTATTTTCTAGCTGTATGGTCTTAGGAAAGTCACTCCCTCCCTCTCACGGAGGCTCAGCTCCAGCCTCTGAAAAATAAGGACAATTCCAAATTCCAAGGCCCTGGCATTGTCTAACACTGCTTACGGGTCTGCACAGTGCTGGGACTTCTCTGAGTACCTTCTCCACCATGGCCCCAGGAACCTCAGGATAAGATCAACCTCACACGCCACCTCATCACTACCCTCCCTCTCCCATTGGAGGCTGGGGCCATGGACTCCAAATCCCTACTTCAGGAGGGAGCTCAGCTCAGATCCATCTTCATTTCTCCGCACTTCGGGACTTCTGGACTCAGTTCACTATGGCCTCAGACAGGCATCTCCCCCTTCCCCTCCCTTAGCTTCCTTTTGTGAGTTATCTTTCCCTCCCGCCCCCCCCTCCTCCAGGGCAGGGACAGTCTTCCTTTTTTCCTATTTGACCTCCAGCACTCCAGTGTGTCCAGTAGGTGCTTAATAAAGTTTACTGATTATTGACTATTGCCTCACTTCTCATTCTTCATTCATTCTACCCCTGCCTCCAAGACTTTGCACAGGCTTTCCTCCCATGTCTGAAATGCACCACCCCCTCCTCACCTCAGACCCTTGGAACCCCTGCTTCCTACCTCAACATTCATTACTCAGCTCAAGACCCACCTCCTTTCAGGTGTTAGTCTGGGAGATCTCTGACACTGTAATTCATAATTGCTAAGAGTCCTTTCCTGATCCCTAGTCACCTCAATGGGGCAGCTAGCTAGGTGGTGCAGTGCATAAAACACTGCCTGGAGTCAGAAAGACCTGAGTTCAAATTCTGCCTCAGATACTTACCAGCTGCGTGAGCCTGGGCAAGTCAGTTAACCCTGTTTACCTCAGTTTCCTCATCTGTAAAATGAACTGGAGAAGGAAATGGCAAATCACTCCAGCATCTTTGCCAAGAAAATTCCAAGTAGGGTCACAAAGAGTCAGACCTGACTAAAAACAACTGAACGACAGCATTTACCTCAATGATTAGTGTTCCCAGATCCTGGGAATTACTTTGTGCACTTATTATATATGTTTTGTATATATTTAGCTATGTACACTTTTTCTCCAGTGCCATGTATATTCCTTAAGGGAATAGGAAAGGAATAAGTATCCCTAGGTCCCAGCATGTGCATGATGAATAGTAGGCTTTAAATTAACGCTCACTAAACTAACTTGATTAGATGTAAAAAGCCACAGAAATGTGAGCTATTACTATTTCCCCTTAAGAATAAATCCATTATTATGTAAGAATCAAATGGTCATGACCCTAGCACCTCAATAAGTATAGTACTTAACAGGTGATGAAACAATGAATATTGAATGATAACCTTTCCCATTCAACAAATGTCCTTGGGTCACATCTTCACTATAGACATATTAACTATTTTTTTTTATTTTTAATAGTAACAAATAACTCATATTTCTTAGTGTTCACAAAATTCCTTCAAACTGGCCAGACAAGCTTTATCACCTGTCTTTTTACAGAAAGTAACACTAAGGTTCAGAGAAGAGAAAGGCAGCCTCCCATGTAAGAAGCACTGGCCTGGCAGTCAGGAAACCTGTCTCCTTTCTCTTTCCTGGCTGCCTGCAGAGGCTGGACTAGGCTTCTGAGGTACCTTCCACCTCTGAACTGCTAAGATTCTGTAAAGTGACCCATCCAAGGTCACACAACTCTGTTAGGTGTCAGAACTGAGATTTGCTCCCAGGTATCCTGACTGCAAGTCCAAAATCCTTCCCACTACACCACTGGCCTTTCAAAACAAGGGCCAGGACCACGATGTTCTTCCTATCTTAATAATTAAGAAGGAAAGAAAAGGTTTTCTCCTGACTGAAAACTGAACCAGGTCATGGAATCCTCTTAGTTCAAACTTCTTAAGGGCCAGGCTGTGTCTGCTTCGTATCCCTCACAGCACCTAGCAATACGGTCACTCTCCTGGTGCCCCAGGCTCAGAGTCTCTCCTCTCTCTGATCCATCCTTCATACAGCAGCCAAGGTGACCTTCCGAAAACATAGGTCCCCTGCTCAAGAAGGCACCTTACTTGACGTTCAGTCGTTTGCAGTCATGTCCAACTCTCCCTGACCCCATTTGGAGTTTTCTTAGAAAAGATACGGGGTCGAGGTTTGCCATTTCCTTCTCCAGTTCATTTTACAAATGAGTAAACTGGGGCAAACAGGCTGAAATGAATTGCCCAGGGTCACACAGCTAGGAAGTATCTGAGGCAAGATTTGAACTCAGGAAAATGAGTCTGAGGGAGCTGCCTACTTACTACCTGGCTCCAACCTGCCTCTCCACCAGGCTCCCCATCACTCAATCCAGCAAAGCTAGCCTTCTTTCTGTTCCTCATGCACACCACTCCATCTTCTACATCCATACATTTGCACGGGCTGTTCGCCATGCCTGAGAAGTACCCTCTCCACCTCGTTAGCTTCCTTCATTACTCAGACTAAGCTCTACCTCCTACGTGATTCCCTCAGCTGCTAGGGCCTCCAGGTGAAATTCTCTCATCTATACTTTGTATATCTTTTATATATAATAATGTGTATACACCGTTTCCCCTGATAGAATGTAAATTCATCAAATATCTATGAAGATCCATCATCTCCAAGACCTCCCAGTGTGGGAACTCTGTTAACTGATGTTAATCCATCTACGACTATAAGCAGACCATAAGCTATTTGAGGGCAGGGACAGTTTCATTTTTGTCTTTTGTCTTTGTAGACCAGTGCCTAGCACTGTCCCTGACGTATAGCAGGCACTTCAGTGTTTTTTGATGGGGTGTGAGCCCATCTCCCTTTGCTGATGGAATGGAAACAATTCAACGGTTTTTGTTGGTTTTTGTTGATACCATTGCACCAATCTGAGTCATGAGTACTGATGAGGAAGATGATGGAAACCACAGAAGTGAGGGGGCAGCATGGTGCAATAGGCATAACACTGACCTTGGAGTCAGAAGACCTAAGGCCTGACTCAGCCACAAACTAACTGTAACTTAAGGAAAGTCACTCCCTGTGCCTCAGTTTTCTCCAATGTAAAACAGGATAGCACTGAAGCTACTCTATATCCATGATCTTAAAACATCCCTGTGAGGTAGGTACTAGTGCAAAGATTATAGTCCTTGTACTACCCATTTTGGGGGACTGGTATGAGGATCAAATGAGATAATAAATGTAAAATGCTTTATAATAAAAGGGCATTTCACAGGATATCAGCTATAATCATAAAAAAGTCCACATAAACACCAAAATACTTATAGCAGTACTTTCTGTGATGGAAAAGAATTGGAAACAAAGTAGAAGCTCACCAACTGGGGAATGGCTGAACAAACTGTGACACATGAAGTAGAATCTTGCTGTGCTGTAAGAAATGAAGTGTGTGAGGACTAGAAAAGCCTGAGAAGATAAATATGAACTGATGCAGAGTGAAGTAAGCAGAACCAAGAAAACAATATACAGTGACTACAACAACGTAAATAGGAAGAACAGACGTTGCAAAATTATAAAGATCAAGGAGGAATTGAATGAAGAGATGAGAAGACACCCCCAACCCACCCCCTTCACGGAGATGGGAATTTACACAAGTTGTTGTACATGTTTTCAGACTTTCTCAATGTATCAATTATTTATGCTGCTTTCTTCCTCTCTAAAAAATACTATTTGTCATATGAGATAGTTCTTTGGGAGGGGAAGGGGAAAATAAATACTAAAGTCTTCCTCCCATTAACGTTACTCTGTCAGTCTCCCATACATCGTTGCTCTCCAACAGACTATACTTTGCCTAAGTAGGCTTGCTGTTTTTTTTTTAAACTACAGCTATGTGGTTATTTTTCAGTCCCTGAAGCTCCTTTAACCTATAATGCTTGCATGATTCTGAGTAGAGGAGACACAGATTTAAGCACACTGAACCATTCATCAGATACACAACAGACTGGAGAAGAGAAGAATGAGGAGGTAAGTAAGTAAGCACTGTCTTTGAACAGATGAAGGGCTCAGTCATGAAGGAAGAGGAATTGGGTCTGTCCCACACAGCCACAGAAGGCATGGAAGTCACAGGGAGGCAGAATTCCTTTCGATATAACTTCCAAACAGTGAGCAATGTTCAAAATGAAATAAGAGTGTGCACGTTTCCCCATTACTGGAGGAGTTCAGCCAAGGGAGGGATGACCACTTGTTAATGATGGCTTACAAAGGATTCATACATCAGGCAAGGAGGTGAGCTACCTGATCTGGAAGGGCTCTTTCCAAGTCTAAAGTTGTCTGAGTCTGCAGGAACCCAAGAGCCAAGGAACACCAGACATACCGGGAGCTGATGCCACAATAGAAAACTGCACCTTGATGCCCCTTTGCCCTTCTGCCGTCTCATTTTCAGACTGAGTCTACTAAAAGCCCAGGCATGCTTCATCAGGGTTCTAATGGCATTGAGCGGCTTGGGCCTTAAGGCGTTTATAAAGGTACTGAGCTCCATGACCATTTCATAGAGCAAGAGAACCTATCATCTTTAGCCAGTATTTTTTATTGGCTACCCAGCAAGAATGAGAAGGCACCCATTTTCAAATGACACCAGAAGAAGACAGTCTGGCATCACTATCCAACTCAATTCAACGCACGTTCATTTATTAAGTACTTACTGCGTGCAAAGCAAGTAGTATGAATCAAGAAATCCTCCATTCAGATCCTCCCCTGCCACATACCAAATGTGTAAACTTAACCTCAACCTCTCAGTGTCCCCAGCCAGCTCTCTGAAGCTCCAAATGACAGTCAAGTTGCCAGTTTTTATCAGTAGAGAGTTTCCACATCAAGAATTCACACCCAGATTAAATTATAAGATTATAGATATGGAGCTGGAGGGATCTTAGAAGCCATTCAGTCCAACCCCCTCATTTTTACAAATGAGGAAACTGAGGCCCAGAGAGGCTAAGTGACTTATCCAGGGTTACAAAGATAACTTACTGCATAATGCAAGATGTGAACTCAGGTCTTCCTGACAGAGTCCAGCATTCTGTCTATCCACTGAGCCACCTACCTCATAGATCTGGACAAAAATTGTACAAGGCATGGCTGGGCACTAAGAATACAAAGACATATCCCTGACCTCAAGTAACTTATGATCTACTAAATAAATATAACAATTCATGTTTTAAGAGTACTGGGTCAGTGGCAGCTAGGTGGGTGCAGTGGATAGAGCACCAGCCCAGGAGTCAGGAGGACCTGAGTTCAAATCCAGCCTCAGACACTTAACACCTAACTAGCTGCATGACGCTGGGCAAGTCACTTAACCTCATTGCCTAGCACGCTCCCCAAAAAAAGGGGGGAAGAGTATTAAGTCATAGGCAGGTTAATATCTACATTTTTGGAGGGAGTTTCCAAACCAGGAGTTACTGATCCCTCCTGGGTTTGTGTACCTATAGATGAAGTAGCTGAGGCTCAAAGATAGACAGATAGACAGACAGACAGACAGACAGACGGATGGATGGGTAAATGGATGTAGGAAGGGAAGGACGGAGGGATAACCGATAGAGAGATAGCTGGAGGAAGGGAAGGACAGAAGGATTAAGGGAGTGCGTTTATTAAATTCTTAACATGCTAAGTAAGCACAGAAGACAGTCCCTGTCCAAGGAGCTTACATTCTAATGAGAAAGACAATACAAAAAGGGAAGCTAGAAAGTAGAGGGAGGGGGGATATAGGCATTAGACCCAGAAGTGTCATGGAGGCTTGGGTTCCGGAAAGATAAGCCAAAAGTCTTAATATATATTGGATATTAAGTAGTGTCATATAGTAAGAAGAGTGTTGGACTAGAGTTAGAGATCTGGGTTGGAATCCTGCGTCACACACCTGCCCAGTATGTGACCAAGGACAAATCTCATACACCACATGAATTCTCAATGCTGTGTTCTTGCTCTTTTCATCCTCCCACCCCCACATACATCTGAAACATCCTTTCCTCTCTCCTCTTATCCATATTTCAAGGCCCGGCTCAAACCCCACCTCTCTGAGACGTCTTTTCAAATCACCCAGTCCACACTGATCTCTCTCACCACTGAACCACACAGTAAATGTAACACTTATTGGGTACTTACCACACAACAGCTTGTATAATTGTAGAATTAGTTAATTTCCCTGGAGGCCTGATCCCCCAACTGGACTGTGAGCACTGTGACTGGCACTCTGTAAGTGCTTAATAAAACATTAATAAATGTTTGCTGGCTGACTGTAAGCTCAAAGGCAGGCATCATGATTTACATCAATTTGTAACACAGACACCTACTACATTCAGTTCCACTCAATAAATGCTAAATGATGTGTGCCCCCTACCACTTTCTGTCTTATATTATTATCCTCATCTGCATATGTGTCATAATTACCTACTTTCCTGAAGATACAGTTCTCTCCTAGAAAATGGGCATTTAACAAATACTTCTTAATTGCCTCCTTCTAGTTCTGAATTTCTCTTCATTTCTGTAAGCCCCAGTTTCCTCACCTGTGAAATGGGGATAATAGCACACTCACTACTGACTTCATGGAGTGTGGTGAGGAGATCACTTTGTGAAATGTACAGTGGTAGAGACAGGATCAGGGTTCAAATGCTCATGCCCTGTGTGATCCTGGGTAAATCTCTTAACCCCTTTGGATCTCAGTTACCTGCAGATGTAGATCTACATGCCTCTCCAGAACTATTTTGGGGGAAGAAAAGGGAGAAGGAAGTCAAGAAAGGAGAGAAGACTGAGGAGGGGAGAGGGGGAGGGAGGGAAGAATAGAGGACAGAAGAGAAGGGAAGAGAAGGGAGGAGAGGAAACAGAGGAGAGGAGAGATAGAGGAAGTAGAAGAGAGAAGAGGAGAAGGGGAGGGAGGGGAGCAAAGGAAAGTAAGGAGAGTGGAGAGGAGAATTTTAAAAAAACCTCATCTCTGCAGATGCAGACTAGGTTTGGGGGAGGGGCAGAGTTAACAAGCCCTTTTCATCCCAGAGATAGGCAGTGAAAGCCTCTGCAGCAATGCAGAGCCCATGCAGTGAACACTGCAGCAAAATCCTGTGCTGACTGCTCTGAGAGAGGGGAAACCAAGGAGAACAGATTCACGCTTCCTCAGAACCTGAAAAACATGCCTCGGAAACATGGTGGGCAGTCTGCCTGCCGTCTGGCCCAGGCCACAGAACAGAAATCACATAAAAGCAGCACCAACAGATTCAGTTCCCTGGAGCAACCCACATAATAGCAGCAAACCATCTGGGAGGCTCATTTTTCCAGGTGGAAATGGTAAAGCTGCTTTCTTAGCTCACAGGGAACCTGATATCCTCAGAAAGTGCCTTCTCGGCTGGCCAGGCTGTTGGATTCTCACAGGAGGGCCCCTGAAATATCCTGCATCCTGTGATGCCTCCCCACGGGGCTCTCCCCTGGCAGCTGGAAGAGAATTCATTTCCATTCAACAAACATTTAGTAAGCACTTGCTGTATACTTAATGCCTGGGGAGATAGCAACATAGATAAGACCTGTCCTCATGGACCTGATGGTCTAGTAAGGGGGGGGGGGATAAGACTAATAAGAGACACTGAATCTTCACCAAAAGGCCCAGTAATAATGCTGAAGATGATGATGATGATGATGATGATGATGATGATAATGACAGCTCACATTTTTACAGCACTTACAGCATTGTGCCAAGCACTTTGCAACTATCATCTCATTTGATCCTCAAAACAATCCTGGGAGAAAGGTACTGTCATCACCCCCATTTTACAGAAAAGGAAACTGAAGCAAGCAGAGGTTAAGTGACTTGCCCAGGGTCACACAACCAGTAAGTGTCTGGGGCCACATATGAAACTCAAGTCTTCCTGACTCCAGGCCAAGCGCTCTATCTACTGTACCACCTAGCTGCCCAGTAACGTATACCATCTTTTGAGGATGACCTTACCCTCAGTTTCCCCATCTGTAAAATGAGAAGTTTGAACTAAATGATCTCCAAAATCCCTTCTAGCTCTAAATGTACAGTGCAAAGTATAAGTTGCTACCTGAAGGCTAAGGTGAGGAAAGGTCATTAGAAAAAGAAAGTGGATCAGGGAATACTTCGTCAAAGAGGCAGGTATTTAAACTGTGCTTTAAAGGATAGGAATTCAGCAGATAATTGGAGGAGGGCATTCCCAGCACAGGAAAAAGCAGCTTGAACAAAGGAATGGAGGGTGGAGAGCTCAAGGGGCAGAAAGGAGCCCAGGAGCATGAGGAGAAAACTAAGAAAAAACTGCCAAGTTACAGTGGCACCAGATTGTGAATGCCAAAGGTTTGACCAAAGGAGTGACATGGTAAGGACTAGGGACTCACTGAAGATTTCAGAACAGGGGAGGGACATGAGCAGATCTATGCAGAAGAGAGATTAACTTGGTGGTGGGATGGAAGGAGGAACAAACGTTAGGAGACTACTATTGAAAGAACAACAAAATTTCAGAGTCGGAAGGGCCTTCAGAGGCCATCTAATCCAACACCTACAGGAGGCCAAGAAAAAAGCAGGACTCAGTGGCTAGGACAACCCATCCCTCCCATTTGAAACATCCCAGCTAGTTGTATTGATCCCACTTTTTTGTTTCTAGGACTTGCAGCCACAGAATGTTAGAGCTGAAACCTTATGCTTAAGCTACGGGAATGTCAGAACTGGAAAGCATAGAGATCATTCAGATCAATGGCCCTCATTTTACAGAGTCAGAGAAAAGTAACTTTTCCAAGGTCACATAACGAGTTAGCAATAAAGCTGAGACTAATACCCAGATGTCTAGACTGCCCAGCCCAGGACTTCTGCTGCCAATGCTCTGGAATAGAGAAACAAAGGCTAGAAAATAGGCCAAGCCAAGTTTTGGAAGTGAGAATTCAGAGAATGTGAAATCTCAGAGCTCAACGGAACAGGGGAGGTCACGTGCAAAACCTACTTTTAGGTAGAAAACTGAGGCCAGGAGAGGTTAACGACAAAGGCAAAATCAGAAGCCTGACCTCATGGCTTGAAATGAATGACTCAAGGGCACTCCCCACCTTCTTAAATCACATATAAGCCATCCCAGACAAATGAGAATGTATTCAATTAAAAAAAAAAACTTGGAAAATTATTCCAGCATCTAACAATACTCACCGTCAAAAAAAAATTCCCAGCTCCTGTCAAGGTATTGAGTAATAAATTTCAAAAGCCAGAGATATATGGTTCCACTTTTTTTAATAAGGATAAAAACATATTGCCCAGAATCTCAGGGTTGGAAAAGACAGTAAGCTTTCGCAGTACACATACCGAGCAAACAGTCATCAAGCCGTTGACAGCTTAGTGGGAGCTTCAGTAAGTCGGCCCTTTCTTCTCTGGGACAGCTCTAAAGAAAAGTGCTGGGAAGACTTTCAGATAGCTGAAGACAGCTACCACGTCATCCCTAAGTGCTGTCTTCTCCAGTCCTTCAACCCGTCCTCATCTGGCATGACCTCAAGACACTTCACCTTCCAGCCTGTCCAGAGCCTCACTTAAATGTAATTATGACTAATCTGAACACAACTGATGTCAATAAGTATTTCATCGTGTCTATTTCCTGCTACTGAGACGTAATAGATACGTTAATACAAAATACTTTCATTGAGTATAGTAAGAAGGGGAGGGAGGAGTGAGGAAAGGCTTCTTGTAGGAGGTAACACCTGAAAGCCCGGAAGGAACCTAAGGAAGGAAGCTGAGAGGAAAAGGCCAGATGGAAGAACGTTCTATGCACAGGAGGCAGCCAACGCAAAGGTGGAAAACAGAATGTCACATTCCAGTTTGGTCCGAATGTATCCTGTGTTGGGGAGTAGTATGAAATAATCTTGGAAAAGCAGGGAGGAACCCAACCATGGAAAGCATTAAATGCCAAGCTGAGGAATCTATATTTGATCTTAAATTCAGCAGGAAGCCAGTGAGGATTCCTGAGCGGGGGAGGGGGGTGACACGGTAGGACACACCCGCGCTGAGGGGAGGATGAGCTACAGAAGGGAGAGCCTGGAAACAGAGAATCACAAGGCTTCAGATGTGGTCTGCCCACTAAAGGAGCTTCAAAATTCATTTTTCACTCAATCTGTAGCATCCTTTTCCATGCTCACTCACAACATCACCTTCCTGCTGTCACCCCCAAGCATTAATAGAGCATTAGGCTGCAAACACTGTGTGATACAGCAGCTCCAAAAGTCAGCGTGATGCTGCTTGGAAAGAAACACAGTGTCTAAAACACAAGAAGCAGTAGCACTCCCTGTTCTCTGCCCTGCTACTGTATCCAATCCTAAGTGCCTAAGAAACTAGAGTATGCTGAAAGGAAGCTGAGAAAACAGAAAACCACACCATCACTTAAAGTACTGGAGATGTTTGACCTACAAAACATGATGGCTGTCTTGAAAGTATTTGAAAGAATTGGAAAAGGGATTAGACTCCTTTGCTCCATCTGTTTGACAAACATTTATTCAGCACCTACTGTGTGCAAAGCACAGTGTTAGATACTAAGGGTGAAAACGAAATAATAATCCCTGCCCAGTGAGAGTTTGCAACCTAATTTGTAAGACAGTGCACCACAGAGAAGGCTGACACAAGGTGATTCATATGATCTAGGGCAAAGGAAAGAGAATAGGAATGAGTATGGAAGGAAAATCTGAGGGAGAGATCACGTCTAGTAGGAAGGAGTGGGATCAAGGAAGGCTTCACAGAAAAAGAATCACCAGAGCTGGGCCTGCTATAAAATGGAGGTTGTCATAAGCAGAGAGGTTAAAGATGAGAAGGTTTCCTGCCTAAATGTGTAAGAAAGGAAAAGGGCAGACTACGATGGTAGGCAACGTGAAACACTGGACCTGGAGTCAGGAAAACCCAAGTTCAAAGTCCAGTCTCAGACACTAGCTGTGTGACTCTGGACAAGTCACATAATTTCTCTCCCTCGTACGTAACATGGAAGTAAAGACAGCACCTACCTCCCAGAGTCATTGTGAGGGTGAAATAAAATAATACATGTAGGGGCCTTGCAAACCTTAAAGAGCTATGTAAATGTTAGCTAATAGGAAAGGGGAAGCTGGGTGACACAGTGGATACAGTGCCTGGCCTGGACTCAGGAAGACCTGGGTTCAAATCTAGCCTCAGACGCTTACTAGCTGTGTGACCCTGGGCAAGTCACCTAACTCCACTGCCTAACCAAAAAAGAAAGAAAGAAAGCTCCAAATGGGGTTATGAACTGGACATGACTGAACCACAGCAACCAAAGTCCCAGGGAAAGGCTTAGCAGTCTAGTTTGTCTGCAATGTAAACGGCACAAGGGAGAAAGGAACGTGACATCTGCCTAGAAAGGCAGGCTGGCACCTAAGTTATAAGGTAAGGAACACAGTTTATCTTACAGAAAATCGACGTGCTTTGTAGTTTCTCCTACAGTCATAAGCTGACTCCTACCTACCTTTCCCATTTTATTTCATCTTAGACCCTTTGTGCCCCCACAACATTCCATCACCCACCTCCACATCCTCGCACAAGTGGTTTGTGTCCACCTCCCAGAATCCCCAGTTTCCTCCAAAGCCCAGCTCAGATACTACCTCCCACATCCCTACATACCATGTTCCTGATCCCTCCCCCCTAATAATTCTTACTTTCTCCCTCTGGAAATTATTTTATGTTACTTTGAGCCAACTATTTACTTACTTGTGTCTATGTGATGAATCCCCCTCATCAGAACATGAGCTCTTTAAAGGTGGCTACTGTTTGGAGTTTGTCTTTGCATCCCCAGCACCTAGCAGGATGATCGGCCCATAGAAGACACTTAATAAACGCCTGCTGAATCCAGTAGGAGCCCACGGAAGGACTCTGAGCTGGGCAATGACAGCCTCCAACCTGTAAGGAGCAAAGGGGACAAGTGGCAAAGAGGCATGTTTCAGCTTCATAATAATAATAATAACAACAACAACAACAACAACTAGCACTTATATGCAAAGTACTTTACAAATGTTATCTCATTTTACAAGGAGAACTGTCCTAACAAACAGAATGGGCTTTCTTCAGAGGTAATGAGCTCCTCATCACTGGAGGTCTTCAAACAGAGGTGGGAGGTTTACTTGTCAGGAATGCTACAGAGGGCTCCTGTTGAGGTACAAGGAGGGCTAGATAACCTCTAAAGGCCCCTTCCAAACACTGAGATTCTGGGATTCTACAAGCCAAATCCCTAGCTACAAACTCCAAAGAACTATCCTGATTTCTTTGTTGTACTATGATGCTATTTAGTAAATACTGTTTGAAGTAGTAGACTATAAGGTACTTGAAGGCAAAAACAGTTTGGCTTTTTTTCATCTTTGTGCCCCAGCACCAGACATGGGGTCTTAAATATAGTAGGTGCTTAATAAATGTTAGTTGAATACATTAGATCATGGGACTTAGAACAGGTTACAGGTCCATAGGACAGGTGGAAGGAACCTTTCAAATCATCTGGCTCAACTCTCTCCCTTCACATATGAGACCTGAAAAGTCAAGCTAGGACATGAGGAATTTCTCACTAGACCTGCCCTGACTTCTTGGAGTTCTGTGCTTATTTTAAAATGGTTGATTTAAAATACAAATCACATAACCAAAATCACATAGGAGAGCTCTCTGATGATTTCAAACCATATCATCAGTTCCATGAGCCATCACAACATAAGACATGAGAAGTGTAATACAATACATACATTGCAATGTTTACCAGGGCAATGCTGAAAGTGGGAAATTCCTTTTACACAAGAGGTCACAGTGGGATCAAGGGAAGCCAGGAAGGCTAGCAAGTCCAATCAATATTAACTTTGAGTCCAAAGGATGAAGAGCCCTATAGTAGGACCACTGGTAGCATCATGCCAGCCTAGCACCCCCATCATTTTCAGCAGGCCACAGAACAAACACCAGAGCCCAATAGCCAGTCATTTTACTCACAAGATTATAAAATCTAGAGATAGAAGCCACCCATCTGGTCTAACATTGTCTTACACATGGAAAAAATTCAAGAGGACAAATTGGGAAATACCTATTTTCCTGGACGTGGCCAACGAAGGAATTTGTTTTGCTTGACTATACATATCTGTTACAAGGGCTTTCTTTTTCAAATAAGAAGGGAATGGGGGGAGGGGAGAGAAAATGGACTCTGGTTAATTTTTTAAAGTAAAGTTCAATTTAAAAAAAAAACAACAAACTGAGACCAAGAAAGGTAAGATTCCTCGCTTAAGATCAGAGATAGTAAACAGAAGAGCCAACATTCCAACCAAGGCCCCTAGATTCTGAATCCAAGACTCATTTTCCTATGACCCAATGGGAAAATAGGGTGAAGGAATAGCAAAAACAGGCCCAAAGGCCCGACCCTCAAACCCACAGCAAGGAAGAAAATGACCAGAGAGAACTCTAATCCTGGGTGAGGAAGATGAGAAATAGCCATGTCCCAGGACAGGGGACAAAAGAACTTTGTTCTAACATACACATGTATGTACACACATACAAACCACACCTACACAACCCCCACCCCCACCCCAGAGCAAACAAGGAATTCCACTCAATGAAACAAACAAACAAAAAAGGGCCCATTTGCGTACTGCCGGCCACATTCTCCAACTTGTTTTAACTCAACATTCTCAAATGTTTTTCTTTGGGGATTTCATGTAATTGCTATGCTTGGTCTCAATACGAACAGCAGCATGTTGCTGAAGCTCTCCAATGAGTGTCTTTTTTTTTTTTAAAGAAACTCAAACTTTGACATCTACTAGCAAAAGAAAGACTGGTTGACTGCTTTGCAACCCAACCTGACACAATCCAATAAGTATCTATTAAGCATCTACTAAATGCAAGGCAACATGATAGGTACACTATAGGAAGAAGTCCCTATCTTCCAAGAGGCCACTTTCTACTGGAAAGATAACAATGTATACACAAGCAATCATAGAAAGGGAAAATTCGGGAAGAAGTGAGCACGGAGGGGCAGCTAGGTGGCGCAGTGGATAGAGCTCTGGCTGTGGAGTCAGGAGGACCTGAGTTCACTTAACACTTGCAAGCTGTGTGACCCTGGGCAAGTCACTTAACCCTGATTGCCTCACCAAAAAGAAAAAAAAAAGTGAGCACTGATGACCAGAGGCTAGGGCAAGTGGATACCAGGGAAGAGGTAACACCGCACCTGAGATGAGCCTTGAAGGTAAAGCAAGGATTCTGAGGCAGAGATAAAGAAGTGTGGTCTAGACCTAGGGAACCACAGCTCACGCAAATGCCTGGAGTTATGGAGAGCACATTTTTGGAAACAAGAAGTTATCCACTTTACATACTAGACCTCAGAAAAAGAAAATAGGAGGAAATAAAGCTAAAAAGGTAGATGGGAGCCAGGGCAGGGATGGGCTTGTTTTACATCTTCATACCCCCAACACTTACAATGAGTATAGGCTCTTAATCAATATTTATAGAATTAAAGCATTAAAAAAACTGGATACAAGTACGGGCAAACTCAGTAGACATTACTGTCTTTTTCAGCACATGTTGGATCATAGCATTTAGAGTTAGAAGAAACCTTGGGGACCATCTAGTCCAAACTCTTTTTACAGAGGATGAAAGTGAAGTCCAGTCAATCAGTCGACAAGCATTAAGGATGTATGTGCGGGTGAGGGGCTAGGTGGTGCGGTGGACAGAGCACCAGCCTATCAGGAGGACCTGAGTTCAAACCCAGCCTCAGACCAAACACTTGACACTTACTAGCTGTGTAACCCTGGGCAAGTCACTTAGCACCAACTGACTTTTTTTTTTGGGGGGGGTCAGGCAATGGGGTTAAGTGACTTGCCCAGGGTCACACAGCTAGTAAGTGTTATGTGTCTGAGGCTGCATTTGAACTCAGGTCCTCCTGAATCCAGGGTCGGTGCTCTATCCACCACGCCACCTAGCTGCCCCCCAACTGACTTTAAAAAAAAAAAAAAGATGTATGTGCCAGGCACTGCATTAAATGCTGAGAATACAAAGAAAAGCAAAAATAGTCCCTTACCTACAAGAAGCTCACATTCTAATTGGGGTGACAATATGTAAACAATTATGTACAGAGAAGACCCAGGCAAATTAGCATAGGAGACAGCTAGGGAAAATCCATGGAGTCTGGAGATAGATTGTCTGGTGGGAGGCACAGCCAGGAGGCCAGGGGTCATCAGACAGAAGAGTACGTGCAGGGGAGTCAGGTATAATAATATTTGAAAGGTAGTAAGGGCACAAGTCATGAAAGATTTTAAAAGCCAAAGAGATGATTTTCTATTTTATCTAAGAGGTAATGAGCAACTACTGAAGTTTATTTGGGGTAGGGAGGTGACAAGTTCAGAGATTTGGGGAGATTACTTCAGCAGCTGAGTGGAGGACAAATGGGAAAGAAATATGCCTTTGGGAAACCAACCAACCGAAAGCCTATTGCCGTACTCCAGAAGTGAGGTGCTAAGTACCCACACCAAGAGGAGGAGGCACAAGAGATTTCGTGAAGGCAGAATTGACAGGACTTGGCAACAACAGAATGGATACTGGGAGGCAAAAAGTCAGTGAGAAGTCAAGGACAACAATGGTGGCGCAGGTTTGGGGGGCTAGGTGGATGGGAATATCCTTCACAGAAACATTCAAGGGGACAGCTCATTAGTCCAGTGTTGGTCATTCTGCGTTTAAGATGCCTAAGGGACATCCAGTATAAGATGTCCAGTAGGCAGTTGGAAATACAAGACTAGAGGTCAGAATAGGGCTGGATAAATAAATCTGAATATTATATGCGTAACTTCTAGGACTACATCCCAAAGAGATCATACAAATGGGAAAAGGACCCACACGTACAAAAATGTTCATAGCAGCTCTTTCTGTGGGGGCAAAGAATTGGAAGTTGAGGGGATGCCCATCCATTGGGGAATGGCTGAACAAGCTGTGGTATATGAATGGAATGGAATACTACTGTGCTATAAGAAATGATGAGCAGGATGGTTTCAGAAAAACCTGGAAAGACTTGTATGGACTAATGCTGAGTGAAGTGAGCAGAAGCAGGAGAAAGTTGTACACAGTAACAGCCATGTTGTGCATGACTAACTTTGACAGACTTAGCTCTTCTCAGCAATACAAGGATCTAAGACATCTTGAAAAGTCTCATGACAGAAAATGCTATCCACATCCAGAGAAAGAACTATAGAGTTTGAATGCAGATCAAAGCATACTATTTGCTTTTTTTTCTTCTGTTTTGTTTTGTTTCTTCTTTCTCATGGTTCCTCCTATCGGTTCTAATTCTTCTTTAAAACATGACTAATGGGGGCAGCTAGGTAGCACAGTGAATACAGCACCGGCTGGCCCTGGAAGTCAAGAGGACCCCCCAGACACTTGATACTTACTAATTGTGTGACCCTGGGCAAGTCACTTAAACCCACTGCCTAGCCAAAAACAAAACAAAAAACAAAAAACCATGACTACTGTGAAAATATGTTTAATAGGAATATATATGTAGAGCCTATATCAGATTGCATGCCATCTTAGGGAGGGACAGGGAGAAAATTTAAAACTCCAAAGTTTATGGACATGATTGTTGAAAACTAAAAATAAATTAATTTTAAAAAATTATATGCATAGAAATGATCATTGAATCCATGAGAGCTGATGAGATCACCAAGCAAAATAGTATAGAGGGAAGAAGAGAAGAAGGTCCACGACAGACCTTTGTTCTGACAAGACTAGCAGGTATAACCTGGAGGAAGATCTAGCAAATTAGACTGAGGAGGGGTCAGACAATTAGGAGAACAGGAGAAAGCAACATGATGAAAGAATCTATTAAGAAGAGGGTGAATGATATTGTCAATGGCTGCAAAGAGAGAGGTCAAGAAGGAAGAGGACTGAGAACAGGCCTTTATATTAGGTAGTTAAGAGACCACTGGTAACTTTGGGGGAGCAATTTGAGTTAAATGATAACCTTAGAAGCCAGATGCAGAGAGAGAAAACTGTCATAACAGAGGTCAAATTCAAACCCAATTTCCTTAAATTCCAAATCTTTAGTCTCCTTCGTGTCTCAAACATCGTGAAGCTAGCTAGGATGGAGTGATTCCTGTCTACTCTTTCCAATATCTGGCCTTCATTCATGACTGAGCAAATCTAAGCTAATCACTCCCACCCTAGCTACCTACCTCCTACCTCAGAATTCCCTCCACATTCAGTAGTCCCTAAGCACCATTTAGCAGGAGATGAAACACTCTCTTCTATCACTGTTTAAGTAGCATGGGGGAGGGAGGTGGGAAGAAATTACAGAGATCATCAACCTAGAACTGCCCAGATAATAGTGTACTCTAACACGGCCCGCTAGTTTAGTTAACACAGATAAATTTTAGTAAATGAAAATTCCTGTATGATACACTCCATTTAGCAGCCAATCTTGATCCAATATTTATATACAGTAACCATTTGTATGATACTAAGTAGCCACCATAAATTTTTGATAAGTTTAAAATGCTGTGCTCAGGTCTGTTTAGGGATAATACAAGAACTGGAAGGCTGTCTCTACTTCCGGATTATTCCCTCGTGATTTGGGAGAGAACATTGGTCTGAAAGAAGGGCTGAATTCAGCAATGGGTGGGCAGGATGAAAGAGGCAAACCCAGAAACCCTCATGGTGGTATCAGAGAGCAAGGGATGGTGACTAAACAGGGACCAAAAAAAGATGGAGGGAGAATTTAGTCAGGAGCTGCAAAATGCTACTGGCAGAGGGCAGAGCTAGCAGATCTTACCTGCATTCTGCTGCCAATGGCACTACCCTTGTATTCCGGGTCTTGTAACCTCAGAATGACCGGTCACTCACTCCTCTCATCCCCAATGTCCAGTCATTGTTTTCATCAAAATTTTTCCTCAATCTGCCCCTTCCTATCTCCACTGGCCACTGCTCTACCCCAAACCTTTCTCACCTTGAAACTGAACTCTAACATAGCTCCTTAAGTAGACGGCCTCACTCTTGTTTTCAACTGTACAATGCAGCCAGCTTAATCTCACTAAAATCCCAGCTTTCATCACTCTCCATTACAGACAGGATAAAGTCCCTCCATAATCTGGCCCCAACCCCCTATTTATCTAATCTTATCACCCACTACTCCAACATCAACCCTCCTTCTCCAGCTGGACCAATGTCCTCACTGTCCCACAAACACACCAAGTTCATTCCAACTTCCTTTGCTCATGGTCCTCCCCCAACCTGGAGAATCTCTTCCCCACTCCTCTGTGACTAACTAAATTCCAGCCATCCCTCGAGGCAAAACTGAAACCCCACCCCTCTCCATGAAGCTTTTCCCAAAGACTCCAGCCCACAACGTTTCATTTTACTCGCACCTCCGACCCCTCATTTTGGCCTTCAGTCGTGTACTGTGTCATGTTTAGGGAATTTCCCCATGACTACATCTCTGCTCCTCAACTAGACTGTGCAGCACCTGAGGGCCAGAGCCATGGCTTGTGCTCTTTTTTATGCTCACCACAGTGTCCAGCATGGTGTAGCTGTTGTTCAATCTTTGTGGCCCCATTTGGATTTTCTTGGCAAAGACACTGGACTGCTTTGTCATTTCCTTCCCCAACTCATTGTACAGATGAGGAAACTGAGGCAAAAAGGATTAAATGACTTGCCCAGGGTCACACACCTAGTGTCTGAGGCCAGATTTGAATTTGGGAAGATGAGTCTTCCTGACTCCAGGCCAGGCACTCTATCTGCTATACCACCTGAGTAACTCTAACCCTAAATGCAGCTGCTGGTGATACAGCAGAGAGAGGAGTCAGGGCTCATTCCACCTCAGGCTCTGTAGCTCCATTTCTTCGTATCCCCTGCACCCTGGCTTTATATTTACTTGTTGTGGGCACCTGAGCAAGCTTCCAAGTTGGAAGGGGCCTCAGAAGCCTTCTCATCCAATGCCTAATTAAGAACTCCTACAACATGGCTGATAAGCCATCACCTAATCCTCCTCATCTGCCTGTGCCTTAGTTTCATTTATCTGGTAGGGCTAATCACACTTGTATTATACTACCTACCTGACAGGGTGGTGGTGAGCAAACCACTAAAGGAATGGAGACATCATGATTACTGCATTTACTGATAAGGGTGTCTCTCTCTCTCTCTCTCTCTCTCTCTCTCTCTCTCTCTCTCTCTCTCTCTCTCTCTCTCTCTCTCTCTCTCTCTCTCTCTCTCTCTCTCGCTATCTCTGTGTTCAAAATCCTCTATTTCATCATTTCATATGACCTGAGGTCTCTGCTCAAGACCTCAGAGTATCCCCAAGCTCTCTTCATGCCAACACTCTCTACTAATTACCTTACTTCCTATCCATCGATGGTACTTTAAACCCATCAGGCTCTGAGCCTCTGGTCCCCTCTCTCAAAGTGTACTGGGATCCAGCAGCAGGTAGGTAAAGATCTCCATTGTCACCACCAGCCCACACGCTACTAGTCCTCTGGGTCATTTAGGAAGCATCTGTGCCTTTCGTTTCATTTTTAAGAAGCAGAGTACATAAAGAGGCTGGCAGTAAGGAAGATGTAGGTCAGAAACATACTGACAGAGTAACCTTGGCCAGGGCATTTAAACCCTCAGTACCCCAGGCAAACCATCTAAGAGTATAATTGCATCAGGAAAGAGTTTCCAAACCAGGAGTTCCAGAACCCCATTAAATCACAAGTTTGAACAAAAAAGTAATAACAACAAGCCCATTAATTCATATTCTACCTTTATTGAGAAACATAAAACAATTTCACCCATTTTTCTCTTTTGCTCAAGGCAGTATCTGGCTTCAGTGACTTGCACCCTGCAAAATCAAACCACTTAGAACATAGCTAGTCTTCATAGCTGGGAAGCCTCAGAAAAGGATTCCAGCTCAAAAGATTTAAATGCGCTGTCCGTTCACCTGCATTACAGTCAAATCCCAGAAAAGGCTTTATCAGACCAGTGTCCTACAGGTAGGTGATGGGGAACAGAGCATATTTCTGATAAAGGCAACCAGAGAGACTGGACCAAAGTTTAATTCCATTCATCTTGCAAAGAACTTAACGATTTTTAGTCACCTTGAAGCTAAACAAGAACATCAGCTCTCCATGCTGAGACAGCCAGCAAATGTGCTCCTCCAAGGTAGGTCACCATGTTTCCCCCCATACCAGCCTGCTGCTGCATATACCTACACTGACATGGAGACTCGGGGTGAAACGGGACAAGGAAAACTTGCCTTTTTCTGGAGCCATTTCAGTTCGTCTCCTAAGGCGAAGATTTTCTTGTCAGTACACTGGAGATATTCATTTCTTCTCTGCTTTTTGGGGCATCAAAAAAGGTACTGATTTTTTAAAAACTAACTCTGCATGTGGCATAAAGGTATGGGTCATGTTAAAGGCTTTTTCCAAAACAATGTTCCTGTGGTCATGATACACATGCCCTACTTAGCATCACCATAAAATTGTTCCCTTATGTGGTGTAGGCCCTCATTAGCACCCACAAGAGGCTATAGCAACAGCCTTCCTGCCTCTAGTTTGGCCCTTCTCCAAGCCATCCTTCAAGCTGCTGCCCAAATAAACTTGCTAATGACACAAGGTTTAGAGGGATGGCTAACACTTTGAATGATGAAAATCTAAAAAGCAGTATGGTACTGAACAAGGACCAGCAACCCTATGTCTGTACCGATAGCCTTTATCAAAGGAATTACAGGGTCAGGTCTGCATATGTCTGCAACAGAGAAGGATATTCTCATGGGGGGGGGGGCTGGGTTACTTCCAGAGACATGTTCTTTGCTTTTCGGGGTCCAGGTCCCACCACCCTTTCAGTACAGTGGGAAGAGCAATAGGACCTTCACTTGAATCCTGGTTCTGTGTGACCCTGGACAAGTCACTTCATTCCCTGAGCCTCAGTTTCTTCATCTGTAAAACAAAGGGGCTGTCCAGGATGACCTCTGAAGGCCCTTCCACCTCTAGATCTCTGATCCTCTGACTAGGCGACCTTTGAAAAGACAGCTTCCAGCCCTACGTCTATGGTTGCCACATGGATCCAAAAAGACTCTGAACAAGCTAGAAGTAGAATGGGCCACATCAATTAAGAGGAAATTTATGACACTTGAGTCGAAAAAAAAATCAACTTCAGAAAAAGGAAGATAGAGGAGGTATGGCCAGATAGCAATCCCTTTGAACAAAATCTGAGATTTAGCTCAATCTGAGTGTTATACAGGGAGAAAAGACAAGGGCTGATTTTGTTATTTCGTTTGCATGAAGCACTCCCAGGATGAAGAAACCTCTACCAGTGCAGGTCAGTTCCTTCTCTGCCACTTCTTAGGTGGTCACCTAGGGCACAACAGGGTAAAATCACCTGTCCAGGGTCATACAGCCAGGATACTTCCAAAGCAGACCTTGAACCCTGACTCCACAGAAGGCTCTTTATCCACCACACAACACTGCCTCAAAGAAGGATATCGCAGCTAAAAAAAAAAAAAAGCTTATGCCCTCCCAGGCTGCATTCAAGAGGCATTCATGTCCTCAAGAGAGCTGACTGGATCACTCAGCTCTTCTCCAGTCAGACCACAGCGAGAATAACAGAATAACGCATTCAGTTCAGGATACATTTTAGCAAAGTCAGAAACGAATCAGGGTATATTCATTGAATGAGTAAAAAGGATGGTAAGAAGACTGAAGAATGGGAGTACTGGCCCAGCAACTGGAGATGTGGGGTCTGGAAAAGAGGAGACAGAGAGGGAGGACACTGCTTTTACTGGAAGGAAGGATGTCGATTAGTTCTGCTTAGGGGGGATGAGTACAAGTCACGTAGAAGAAAATTTACGTTTGCTGCCAGGAAATACTAGTATTTGGTGCTATTCAAAAATGAGAAGGGATTCCCCTAGGAGGTGAAGGAGGAGTTGCCTCTCTCATTGCAGGTCTTCAAGCAGGGACTAGACAACCACTCACAGGGGGATGGTTTCAAGGAAACAACACATTCCTCTATGAGCCTCTACTTCATCCGTGTAATGGGTACAACCAAACTTGGTCGACTTAGATGAAAGGGCTGGTATGAAGTTCAGGTACTACATGAACTAGAGAGACTTTTGAGGACCCTTCCAGAACTTAGTGACAGTGATTCTGCAACTTTACCAAACCCCTCGGATCACATCACTCAGTTGAAACACCTTTCAGAGTCCCTACTGACTATGACAAATGAAAGTATAAACTCCTGACCCTGATATACAAGGCTCTCCACAATCCAGCTCAAACCTACCTCTCCAAGTCTTTATCATACACTACATTTCCTGCTCAGCTTCTCTGCTCTCCAGTCCAAATGCACTGTATTCCCTCTCCCACTCTCATCCTGCCTCCTCCTATCTCTATATTTTTGCTTATGCCACCTCTCATGCCTGGGAAATGGACTCTTATGTCCCACCCCTAGTCTCCTCCGGAAGTGAATGTGGTGCACAGCATGGTGTAGAAAAAAAGAATACTAGATGTGGGGTCACAGGTCGCAAGTTTGAATTCTCACTCTGTACTTAGTACTTCCTCCCCTATAAAACGCAAAGATTGGACTAGTGACTTCTAAAGAGCCTTGCCACTCCAGATCTGTGACTGGCTTCTTCCCGCCCAGCTCAGCTGCCACCTTATCCCTGAAGCTATCCCTAATCCCCTGCACCTCCACAAATTCCCCCTGGTTTTCTTCTGTTTTTGCCTTAATTTCCGCTTTACATTTTATCACACTCTCCCTCACATCATAGTTGTCCATGTACATAGCTATTCTCTTTTAAGAATGGGAACTGTGGCCTACCTTTATGCTTCCAGCATCTAACACAATGCCACGTATACAGTAGGTACTTAATAAATGTTTACTAAACTGAACTTAGCTTTTAAAAAACACCTGGAGCTGTTTATTATACAGGAACACAAAAATCCAGTGAAATTCTCCGGTGCCTAATCATGGGAGGAGAATAAGAATAACAATAACAATGATAATAATAATAGCTATCATCTATATAGTGCTTTAAGGTTTACAAAGTGTTTTACATAAGTTATTTCATTTTGATCCTCCACAATTACCCAGTGAAGTAAGTGATATGATTATCATTATCATCACCATCATCATTAAAAAAACTGAGGCTGAGAGAGATTAAGTGACTCGCCCAGGGACACACAACTAGCAAGTGGCTGAGGCAACATTCCAACCCGAGTCTCCCTGGTTCCCATTCATTCTATCCTCTACCACTTGGCTGTCGTCATGAAGCTTCTCCCACTCACCAACGTGCTGTATGCCAGCAGCGCACAAGCTCTAACAGGATCTACCGAGTTAGAAAGGCGTCAAAAGCATCCTCACAAGAGATGACACGGCAGTTATCTGATAACCGCCGTGTCATCTGAGGGCCAGCTTAGCTAAGCCTAGAGAGGCTCATTAGGGAAAGGCTGCCCACTAGGGAATGAAATACTTTTGGTTAAAGCAGACCATGAAGAGTCATGAAGAGATTGTGAGTGTCAGAGAAGGGGGGTAGCACACACCAACAAAATCACCCCTCTTTCAATATATTCAAGGACAGCAACAACAGGTGCAACTGACATTTACAAAGAGCGCTGTCGACACACACACACACACACACACGCACACACACACACACAATCTTATTCAATCCATCCAGGTAGGTCATACCATTTTACAACCGACACTGAGGAAGGAAAAATAATTTACCTACAGCCAGATCCTGGCAGCACTGGGGTTTGAACCAGTTTCCTAATATTTTTGAGTGTTCTACACTCACCCGGTGATGTCGCCTTTAAAGCAGGCCATGTGCTCCTTCTAACAAGGCTGTCCCTGCTCAGAATATTTTTGGAATTCTTGGAACAAATTTACAAAGAAAAAAAATCAATCTCATTTTCTCACTCCAGGCTCTCCTTTATGTTCCTTCTAGCAAAACTACAACTTCTGCCCCTGGGACCCTGGACTCTGAGAACTGGGGAGCTTTCACTTTAATCTGACCAGGTCACCCAGCCCTTCCATGCCACTTCCTGGCTATCTCGGAGACATGGGGCTGGCTATTTTGCTCCCCTACTTATGCTGTCTGCCCCTATAAGAAAGAAAGCACATCAAGGTCAGGGAGGAGCTTGTCTGCTTGTGTTCATATGGCCAAAGGCTTATCATAGTGCCTCGCATACAGTAAGCGCTTAATAATGTTTTTTCTGTTTCATTTCTACCCATCACAACTGCTTTTGTCTTTTGTTCTTTACCCCAGTCAATCCAGTCATTAAGAACTTAATTGTAAAAGCATTCGTTGTTGTTCAGTCACATCTGACTCTCTGTAATCCCATCTGGGAATATTGGAGTGGTTGGCCATTTCTTTCTCCAGCTCATTTTACAGATGAGGGAACTGAGGTAAATAGGGTTGAATGACTTACCAAGGGTCACACAACTAGTAAGTGTCTGAGGCCGGATTTGAACTCATAAAGATGAGCCTTGTGGGCTATCTACTGCACCACCCAGCTGCCCTAGATACTAAAGGGTAAGAAATTATATACATGTGGGTTATTCTCAGCCATCTTATTCCCCAAACTTTGTTTCACATAACTTCTGGACATTTCCAAAAATTCAAATCTACGTTCAGAGAACAAAGACCTCACAGCACTAAAGCTGTTCAAAAAACTACAGACTTGGGGCAGCTAGGTGGCACAGTGGATAGAGCACCAGCCCTGGAGTCAGGAAGACCTGAGTTCAAATGTGGCCTCAGACACATAACACTTACTAGCTGTGTGACCCTGGACAAGTCACTTAACCCCATTGCCTAATGAAAAAAAAACCAAACTATAGACTCCAAAGGTCTTTCTCAAAAGAGATTTCCAAAAATGCTGAGTTATGGCAGCACCATGGGAATGTGTGTCATTCCCAAAGAACAATGCACATTTGGCTGTAGAAGCTCTGACATATTTCCAAAAGAAAAAAAATCACACCCACTACTTTATAGTAACACTATGAATGTGAGATGAATTACATGCTTCAGTGTTACATACTATATTGGTATAATGCACCTAAGTGAGTCATACATTAGCAAGACTCTATCTGAATATTCAGATCAGACTCTCACCTCTAACGCCTCATCTTTGGCCAAATTTTATTTCAAAGCTCAAAAAGACATTATTTCTGTGTTATTTTGGAGATAAAAGCAATGTCTGACATAATTCCTTTGTCCTTCAAAATTATAATCACAGAAGATCAGAAATGGAAGAGGCCTTAAAAAACGTAGAATGTTAGAGCTTTGAGGGACTTTAGAAAGCAATATAGAATGTCTGAACTGGGAGGGCCTTAGAACACTGGGTGTCCAAGCTGGGAGGGCTCTTAGAACACAGGATGTCAGAGCTGGGAGGGCCCTTAGAACACTGGATGTCAGAGCTGGAAGGAGCTTTAAAACTCAGAATGTCAGAGCAGGGAGAGGCTTTAGAATAGAGAATGTCAGAGCTGGCAGATACCTAGTCCAACTCCCTGATATTCCAGAGAACAGAACTGAGGCACATAGAGGGAAATGACTTGTCCAAGGTCACATATCCAACCAATAACAGAACCGGTGCTGGAATCCAGGTCTCCCGTCTCCTAATCAGCTATTCTCACCAACATGCCACATGGTACCTCCTCTAAGGTCCTTAAGGAGCTAAAGTCAAGGTGCACCAGGGTCCTCACAGAGCTTTTTTAAGGGGAACATTCTCTCCCCCCCTTACCTCCATTGGCTTAAACTCTTGGGCCTCAGAAAGTTAAACCTCTTACTAAGGGGCTAAACCTTCCAATATTCCAGAATGCTCCCTTTTTCTTTTGCTTCTTCCAAATGCGGATCTCAAGCAATCTGCTAAAAATTTGAAAATGATCAAAGATTTTACAAAACTTAAGGTTCTACCTGCCATACAAGTATCAAGTCTTTTCAATACAGATGACTGGGTGGCACACCGGTTAGAGTGTCAGGAAGACTTAAGTTCAAATCCAGCTTCAGGCACTTCCTAGCTGTGTGACCCTGGGCAAGACACTTAACCTGCCTGCCTCAGTATCCCCATCTGTAAAATGGGGATAACAAGAACACCTTCTTGCCGAGGTTGCTGTGAAGATCGAATGAGACATTTGTAAAGTCCTCTGCAAACCTTACATTAGCATTCTATAAATGCTGGCTATTATTATCATTGGTATTGGCATGAGCATCCCATAAGCAATACGGTTGACAGTACATCATCTGTGCCTTCACAGAGAGTCTTCAAGAATCACTGTGGCTGAAAAAGTCATGCCCCTACAGCCAACCCCACTGGTGCTGAACCTTTCCACACTTAACTGGGCTGCTCCAGGGAGGTAAGGCACAGCCTCTCCTGAAGCCCATAATCTAAGCCCTTCCAGCTTGGCGGGACTTACTGGAGCATGTGTTACCCTGGCACAGGCCTCAGGAGCCCGGGGTTACCTCTGTGCTAGCATGAGGCACTGGGGGCAGGACCCAGGAGAAAAACGTTTATTACAGACAAACTGGTATCTTGTGTTTGACAGCACCTCGGCGATGGTATAACTGTTCCTCGTATAGATGAGAAAGCAGAGGCCTCCAGAGGCAGGATGACCGCTACTGGGTGAGTCATGGTGGCCATTCCTTTTGGGAATAAACTGGACTATAGGGCTTCCAAAGGCCTTTGTAACTCCGAAATTCTGTGCTTTAGGTCACAGCATGTGGCTGAGCCAAGCCTAGAACCCAGGAGCGATCCAAGCACCCACCAGTGCATGATAGATTGTGCTAGGTAGGCCCTGTTGGGGGGGATTAAAAAAAAAATCAGTTCATTCAACATTGATTAAATGAAAGGCACCTTAGTTAGCACTAAATTAGAAACTATCCCACAGGTCCCAGTCTAATGGTCTATTGCCCTACCTACTGACAAAGGAAAAAGTTAAGTTCATACTACAGGAAAAAAATTAATTTAATTAATTATTTATTTTGTGTGATTTATTATTTATATAATTAGTGATAATTAATTAAGTTGAATTCATCTTGGTAACAAAGACATGGTGAAAAAGGAAAAGCCTTGAAAAGTTCCTAAGATGTTTCCCATGACTAACTCAGGATAGAAATAATGTTTCTGATGCATAAAGGCTGGGAGGCGAAGGTCACTATTGTTAGCACAACAGGGAAAACAGAAAGCAGGAAAGGACAGATGCTCTTGTATCAGAAGGTTGCTTAAGTGCAAACAACCAGCATCCTTAAACTGCAGAGAAGGTTTCAGAGTGATGGATTAAGAGTCACAGGTACTGAGTTCAAATCTGCATATTTGCCACTTACTCCCTATGTGGCCTTGGGCAACTCACTTGACTCAGTCCCTTTATCTATAAAATGGAGATCTGGACAATATGGCTTCTAAAGGTCCCTTCCAGGTCTAAAAAAAAAAAAAGCTTATACATGAATCTTTGATTGTGAAATTAGCTCCCATGATGGCTCTGCCTCTCTGCAGTAGCTTGGGAACAAGACAAGGCCCTGGCTGGGGTGTGGGAAGGCAGAGGGGACTCTCCCTTTTGTTTTCAGGCTGCAGAGACACTTCCCTTCTGTGGAAAGGTAAAAGGGAGAAGGGAAAAATGGTGTGCCATCCGGGTCAAGCAGCTCAGAGCTTCAGACATGGAAAAATACACAATGGGAAGGAATGAGACATCTCGAGGTTACATTCTGAGCCACCCCCTCTCCACAGCAGCTGGGTGAAATGGTAGTAAGATGCCAAACCCCACCCCCTGCCCACAATTTGTACTCTGACCTGCCTACAAGTGAAACCATGGCCAATTACTCCAGAACAAGAATTCTAAACTTGGGGTCCATGAACATGAACTTGGATGGGGAAAAAAAACTATATCATTATTTTCACTAATTTTTAACTAAAATTTAGCATCTCCTCCAATTATTTAAAAACCTTATTTTGAGAAGGGGTCCATAGGTTTTGCCAGCCTGCCAAAGGGGTCCATGCTACAAAAACAAGTTTAAGAACCCCTAATCCACAAGGAGGAGGGCTTTCCTCAGTCTTTTCTACCAGTCCCCAGGTCATGATGGCTACTTATGCCCTCTGTGCATCCTAATCAGCTCACATGCCAAGTGAATGACCACAGGTGAAATTACAAGGGGAAGGATATCATAACAACATGTCTAGGACAGAAGACATTGAGTCAAAGACCAGGACTGACTGGAGACAAGTCCTGGGCTCAGGGCCAAGCCCAGACTTCCATCCTGGCCTTGGGTAAAATGCTTGGGAAGGAGGGGAGGGGGTGTCTGTTTCCCAAGGGGGGGAATATTCAGTTTCATTCTGTTCCATATACCTTCCTCTTTTCTGTTCTTTGCATATTAAAATATTCATGCTGAAGTTCATAAGTAAGGAAGATAATTTTTTTTAAAAGGGATGATGCTGACTTCAGTAAAGAACATGGAGAGCAGCATGTTGTTGTTCAGTCAGGTCTGACTTCTCATGACCCCATCTGGGGTTTTCTTGGTAGAGATGCTGTAGTGGTTCGCCATTTCCGTCTCCTGCTCATTTTACAGATGAGGAAACTGAGGCAAATGGAGTTTTGTGACTTGTCCAAGGTCACCCAGCTAGTAAGTGCCTGAGGCCAGATTTGAACTTGGAAAGATGAGTCTTCCTGCACTCTATGCACTGCGCCATCTTGCTGCCCATGAAGAGCAGTTACTACAGAGCAATGTGGAGAAGATAAGTACAGTTGGAGTGGAGAGGAGGTGAGTTCAGATCTCAGCACCACAACTTGTATTCCTTGGCTACATCATTTAATCTCTTTGGGCCTGTTTCTCCAAGGAAAATGAGGGGATTGGACTAGCACTAGCCATTCTCCAAGGTCCTGTCTCCCAGTTGTAAATCTTATGATTCTCTGCCCACAAAGTACCTCGTGGAATGAAGGTCCTTAGAAAACATTTACTTTTGCCATGCATTTATAGTACAAGCAAGGGCACAATAAGAAAGCAGGTAGATCCTAAGGAAAAAGCAGAAGTGAGGCATTTATTTGTTCAATTGGGCACAGATATTTAAGTCTTCTGAAGGAAATGGGGGAACTTTTCTTTCCTCAAATTCACACAGATTGTCGTGTAGGTCTCTGGAAACTAGACCTTGACCAGGAGCTAGGCTTGGGCTTTCCTCTGCCTCCAGAGCTTGCTATTTCCAGGGTACCAGTTTGAGAACATTTTTTTGACCCAAGTTCAGTGACAGCTTCACTTTCTGGAGGGTGTGTGGAATGAATTGCAGGGGATCATGTTTCCTCCTTGACACCATTATGTGATTACAGTGGGGCCAATTCCAATCCTCATGAGCCTTTCACAAAGATTCTATTTCTTAAGTAGCAGGAGTGCCAGAGACTTCTAAGCCAATGTGGCCAGTCAGGGTGGAGAAAATACAAAGTTTTGCTTTTTAATTGAAATTTTCCCTTTGTTGAAACTTTCTATACTAAAAGAAAAGCTATATGAAAACAGTTTTAAAAGGTATCACAGATTCAAGAGTATATCATTTTCTCATTCTCTGGAAGGAGACAATATGTACTTCATCTTGTAAGAAAAGTTTAGCAAATAGGTCACACAACAGATGGAATAAAATCATAGTATCATAGCAGTATCCCAGATCCAGAGCTGGAAGACCATCTAATCCAAACATCTCATTTTAGAGAGGAGAAGAGCGAAGCCCAGGGAGATTAAGCAACTTTTGCAAGGATTTAGTTCCTCTAAAGGAATAGCAGAGTCAGAGCATATGGGATCTAGGTGGAACCAGAATGGGTAAAATTAATTTCCTTGGAAAACATTTTTCTAGACTTCAGAAAAGAAACATTCCATATGGGGCCTCTAATAAAGATATGATTCTCTCAATACACTGATATTCTTAGCTTATTCTTGTTGCTACAACATAAAAGGTTTTTAATTATCTTGATGAACTAAAAGTGTCTAATATAGAAAGAAGGAGAATCCATATTCTGAAAAGGACAAATAAGAAGGATATTGACACATTTTAGCACATCCAGAGTGGGGACAATGAAGATGGAGGAAGATAGAATACATCAAGGAACTAGGGACATTTAGCCTGGATAATGGAGCAGGCAGGTGAGATGGGGTGGGGTGGGGGGAGGGGAAGAATGACAAGAGGGGAAAGGGAACACATGAGCTTTCTTCCTGTATCGTCTATCTCAGGAGACGGTGGGTTCCCCTTCACTGAATATCTTCAGCAGAATCTACACGACAGATTTCTCTTCAAGAACAGGTTGGACAAGATGACCTCTGAAATCTCTTTCAACCCTGAAATTCTATGATTCTTTTGATTTTCTCTACTATGAGATGAGAGGTGACCTGTAACACACCTTTTGCAGATATTCCCAACCCTCCACACCAGGGTCTCACTAAAGAAGGGTTGGCTACGATACATTATATATACATGCAACAATCATCTCTCAACGATCAATTATATCACCAATACTTAGCACAGTGCCTGACACACAGTAGGTGCTTAATAAATGTTTGTTGACTCTTATTAATACCATTCATTAAATCAGTTTCAGTGCTGAGTGTCAACCACTCCAGAAAAACATTTTCAAGATGAGTTTTAAAACTCAGTCATAAGCTAATATAATAAAAACAAGTCTACCTAAACTAATTTACTTATTCAGTGCCACACCAATCAAACTATCAAAAAATTATTTTATAGAGCTAGAAAAAAAAATCAGTCATGCTGGAAATCAGGGGACTTCAACAAACAATAATTAAATGATGATCTAGTCTTAATTCCAAGTGGAAAAACTGTTTGAAAATCAAGAAAGGAAGAAAGCTCACCTTTCTTTTGACCTTGATCAAGTTATTTCACTTCTATAGACCTCAGTTTCCTAATCTATAAAATAAGACTAGATGATTGCTAAAATTCCTTCCAAATCTCGTAATTCTATATATAAGGAATAAAAGTTTTCTGAGTTGAATGGATTCTCATTAAACATGAATTTTGCACCTAAGTTTTTCATTTTGATCTAGTGTATAAAACATTTCACATAACTTAAATAAGCTTATTTGAGTAAGAAGTCAATTTTTTCTTGAAACTTTCAAGAATAGAATTCTGGAATCTTAGAGCTAGGAGGGAGGGCAAGTTCCCTCAAGTTTAGATGCCAGGCTTTAAACATCCTTGACAAGTAAGTGGCCACTCACCCAGCCAATGCCAGATGGCCTTCAGGGCCAGAGAACTCAAGTCACAAACTCCCTGGGTTTCAGTTTCCTCAGGACATCGAACCAGATGGCCTCTGACGTCCCTTCCAACCCTGGACAGATGAACTCAATCCTCAACAAGTTTGTTTCAATTAATCAAACAAGTTATGCTTATTGCTCAATAACCACTGGCATCAGCTTCAATAAATAAAATAACCAAGTCACCGATTTCCTGATGAAGCTACAAAATTAATGGGGAAAGGGAAAAAAGTGATCAAAATGATGAATCATTGCTTTTAAGCATAGTATTTTTAATGCTTAATAATTAGACCTACATTTATCTCAGTTGTGGAAAAGTACACAAAGGCACATTAAAATGGAAATACAATTTTTTTAAAAAAATTTATTAAATTGGGTCTTCCAACTGATGATTCAAATTAAGGAAACTAAGATTTCAATAAAAATCTACCATAGGGCCAGGAAAGAGAATAAACTACCAAGCTGGTCTTGGTAGCTTTAAATAGACTTAATTGGCTTTGAGGTTTTTATGGCTGTCATCAAAATAAAGTGTGTTTTGCTGAAGAAGTTAACTCAACTCCCCCCTTCCCATCTCACCCCACCTCACACCTCTTCCAAGGCTTTACAGTGAAAGCATTAATAACTCAAACAAGCATTTATTTATTTATTGGCCAAGAAAGCACTTTTCAGAGTTAGCACAAGGTCAATAACAGAACTCCATAGGAGCATCTGTGGACAGGACTAGGACCCAACTGAAACCACCAAGGTGGGTGATGCCAAGATCACCAGCTTAGAGTGAGTGGGAGAGATTAGGGAAGGCTTCATGGAAGAGATGGCAAGTCAACTGATCCTTCAAAGACCAGCAGCCTTTCAACAAGAGAAAAAGGCACATCCCAAAGAAAGGGGATACATCGAGAACAAAACACCGGACCAGTTTAGAGAATGGCTTGGTAACCCAATTTGTCTGGAGTGCAATGTATCTGAGGGAGAGAGAAGTTCACCAGAAGAATCGTCAAGGTAGATGGGGACCTTAGAAGTGCTATGGGCCAAGGCTTTTTAATCTGGAGCCCATGGACCACTAAGACGTCTGTGGATAGATTTCAGGGGATCTGTGAATTTGGATGGGGAAAAAATAAAATAAAATTTTAAAAATATATATCATTATGATCTTTATTTTCACTAACTTACTCTAACTGGAATCTAACATTACTTTAAATGATGTTTTTACAAAGCATTATTTGGCGATGAGGGCCACAGGCTTCATCAGACTACCCAAAGGGTACAAGACATGCAAAAAAAGGTTAAAAACAGTAATTCAGGCTAAACTCTTCCTTTTAAAGATAAAGAAAAAGAGGCCCAGGAAGGTTAGGGAACTTGTAGTCTTCTCCCTTCCATAGGCTGAAGTGATATTCCTAAAATACAGTTCCATCCATCATTTTAACTCCAGCCCATCAAAGCTATTCAGTGGCTCCCCATTGCCTCAAGGATAAAATACAGAATCCTCAACATGGCATTTAAAAAAACCCTCATAATTTGGCCCCCATCTACCTTTTCTGTCTTATTTCATATCATTCCCCATTGTGTATTCTCTTCCAAACCGGCTTGTTAGCTGTTCCCCCACCATCAACTACCCTTACATGTACAACACTCCACCTCTGTGCCTTTATATAATTAATTTCTCATGTCCTGAATGTACTCATTCTCTCTTAACCTCTGCCTAGTAGAATCTCTAGCTTCCCTCAGATGGGAAGCCTCCTATGGAAAGCCTTCTCTGATTCCCCCCTAGTTATTACCTCTCTCTCTCTCTCTCTCCTCTCTCTTTCTCTAACTCTCCTCTCCTCCTCCTCCTCCTCCTCTTTCTCTGTCTCTCACTCTGTAATATAAATTGTATATACTTAATCTAGTATCAATAACAAAAATTTAAGTGTTCACGTAGAAACTGTACATTTGGACTACAACTCCTATGTTCTCATACCTCAGACACCAATTAGCTATCTGACCGTGGGCAAGTCACTTTAATTCAATCAGCCTTAGTTTCTTGATCTATAACATGGTGATAATAATATCCGTAGTGCTTACCTAGCTCACAGATTTATTGTGAGGTTCAAATGAACGAGATATAATGTTTGCAAAGCATTCAGCAAAATTGAAAGTGCTATGTAAATGTCAATTTATGATGATGACTACAGCAATGATCAAAGTTAGAAAACATTTATAAGCACCTAGTACATTCAGGAAGATAGTGATGGATGTAAGAGAAGCCAGGTTCTACTGGTATGAAATTTTAAATCTCCTTGGAGAGATAAGACATAGGCATGTGAAAAAAAAATCAATTAAGGACATGTCAAATGCATAATAGAGGCAAAAGGCAATAGATAAATGTTGTAGGAATTTGGAGAAGAAAGTCGCAATTATGAGCTGGGTTGGTAGGGGGAGGACTCAATGACCTTGAAAGATGGGTCAGATTTTAAGGGCTAGAGAAGCTTCAGACTGTCGTAGGGGGGGAAGTGAGAAGATATAGGTAATGATATAGACAAGCATGAGGCTCATTCAGGGGACACTAAGGAGACAGACCTAGTGAAAATTGAAGGTTAGTGACTGATCAGAGAGGGACAGGATCAGCCTGTGAGAGGCCTTGAATGCCAGGGAAAGATGTTTGGATTTTGTACTGAAGTAAGGAACCTCCTCACACAGAGTCTAATGCTTCATGGTGGCATGAAGGTCAGCCTGGCTTCTCAAAGGTTATACCAGTAGAGTTCTGAGCCCACTACTGAGTGAAAAAAGGCAAGGTAATAGGCTCCCCAGAGGCTGTTCAAGAATCAGCCTGGCTAATTCCAGAGGAGGTAGGCTCCAAGAATTGTGTTTTTGTCAGCCAGGGCAAATATCTGCTCCACTACCAGTGAGATCACAGCACCTTAATATACTAAAGAAGGAAGATAACTGATGGAGGTGGGGATGTCATCATAGTAAATACTGGAGAGGCATTAACAAAAATGAAGTGATACTTGCAGGTCTGTTGGGCACCAAAGAAATTCTGCAGGTTTCTTGGGAAGTGGGACGCTAGGTCTCTGGATGACAAGAAGCAAACAGCAGGGGAAACAATGGTGTGTGGAAACGTAACTGTCACTATGTACAATGATTTGAATGGCTCAAGTTATTTTCGACAAAATTTTTAAAGTTTCTCAAATGTTGGAGTGGCATACTGGGCATGGCAGGATGGAAAAGACAGAGGAATGGTGCCTCTGAATTCTGTTTGGTTCCTTAAACAGTGCTTCCAAAAGAAACTAGAGGATCGTGTGAACCCAAGACCTGACCTCCACGTGGGGGTTTCAGAGTAGATCAAGAGCAATGTGGTGGAGGTATGGAGAGCCAAAAGCCTGGGTGTGAGGGCCAAATTGTGTGACTATGGATAAGTCACAAATCTTCTCTAAACCTGATTTCTCATCTTAAAAGTGGTGATTGCAATGTTTGTACCACCTACCAGTGATTCTGATGAAAGGAATTTGTAGACATAAACTTTTCTAAGTGTGAGTTGGTATTATTGACCACTAGAGTTGAAAATAAGGTGGCAAATTATGGGGGAGGGGGAATAGAAGAGGTATACACAGGGATTTTAGAGATTCCTCTAAAGAAAAAACCAGGAGCAGAGCTGTAGGAAGTTTAGGGATGGATCAAAGACTAGAGGAATTATCAGAGGGGAAAAAAACCAAAACAACCCCCAGTTCTGTCAGAAAACTAAGATGTTCTAGATGGCTTTTTTCATCTAAAGTGCTACATTTATGAAATGTTAGTTCCTAAGGGTTAGATATCCAGGTTTTAGAATACTCAAAGAATAAAGACAAGCCCCTTATCATGCAGTCCTGCATAAAAACATCAGAAGACCTCAGCTTCTGTCCTCTAGGGGCTAACATTTCATAAAGAGAACATATGAATACCCAGCTTCCTGATCAATTTTTTTCTTTTTTTAATTTTTAATTAATTTATTTTGAATTATCAACAATCACTTCCATAAGTTTTTGAGTTTTAAAATTTTTCTCCCCTCCCTCCCCAAGAAGGCATGCAATCTGATATAGGCTATACATATATATTCCTATTAAACATATTTTCACATTAGTGATGTTGTAGATAAGAATTAGAACCAATAGGAGGAACCAGCAGAAAAAGGAAACAAAACACAACAGAAGAAAAAAAAAAGCAAATAGTATGCTTTGATCTGCATTGATACTCCATAGTTCTTTCTTTGGATGTGGATAGCATTTTCCATCATGAGGCCTTTGGAGATGTCCTAGATCTTTGTATTGCTGAGAAGGGTTAAGTCTATCACAAATATTAGTCATCAAACAATGTGGCTGTTATGTGTATAACGCTTCCTGATCAATTTTAACAGTGTCTTTAGTAATTGTTACTGTCCTCGAGATTCTGTCAGCCCCTATCTATTTCTCCTTGCCTTACACCCTACCTGTCAGCTCTAGCAACCCTCATCATCTCTATTTCTCCTGGTCCCTTGCTTCTTCAACACCTTTAACTTATCATCTCAAATTATTTAGTGAATCTTTCTAGAGTAGGAGTTCTTAACTGAAGGATCATGAACTTGTTTGTAAAATATTTTGATATTTTAATGATAGTCTCCTACTGTTTATTATATTATGTTAATTATATGTTTATTATCAGTAGTACAGATTTTTATATTTTGGTGTTATATATTAAGTTACATGTTAACATATTAGTATCCTATATTAACATGTATCTGTATATATATGTATATATGATTTCCTTTGTAATCCTATGTAATTTATCACATGCATTTAAAAATCTTGTTCTAAGAAGAGATCCCTAGGCTTCACCAGACATGATACCCTTCCTCTAGAGGAAGAAGCAGAGTGCTGGACTTATGACTCGAGAGACTAAGAAAACCTTTGGAGTCCCAGCTCTGACACATTCTATCTGTGTAACCATGTGCGAATGAATCACTTAACTCACTCCCTTGAGCCTCAGTTTCCACATCTATAAAATGAGGATAATGTACTTTCACTGCCATCACCAGTTATTGTAAATAAAGTGCTTTATAAACCTTAAAGTACCATATAGAAATGTGAGCTATTACTTTTTCCAGCCTTGGCCACAGTCACTTTAGTAATCTCCCTCAGAACAAATAGGGACAATTGGAGTCTCTTCTAAATGTAAATTTTATCAAAGCCTCAGGCACCAGCAAAAAATCTCTACCAAAAGTGCCCCACCCCCAAATACACACAAAATAAAATAAACACCCCCCACAACAAAACACGTTAAAAATGCAAATCAAAGTTTATTAGGAATACTTAACATTATGCCACCACCTTCTGCTAGGGACTGGCAGGCTAATTCTTGACCTGGATATGTATCTTACCTTTATTGAACCACCTTAAAAGCTCCCAGAGGTACATAACATGAGAAAGTATTCATTTTCCATTCCTGAATATCACAGAGAGGGCTTTTCTACAAGTGAAGAAAGATAGTTTGATACCACCTTTCCCCCCACAACCACAGACCCACATCCCCTGACCACATCACACAACTACAACAGAACCTCTGCAGTTCTTCACATTTTCATCTGAGGAATACCACCAGCATCACCAGCCATTTTATCAAGTGCCTACTACGTACTGCCAGCCATTTCTATGTTTGCCTATAAGGCCCCAAACTCAAAACCATCGAGACCTCAACAAAAAACATTTTCTGGTAGATTTCGCCCAGTAGGACGTCAGTTCTGTGGGGGCAGGTTTTCCATGCAGTATTCCGCATACACCCTCTAACATCACTTCCAGACCTAAATCTATGACACCAAGACATAGCAACCACCTAATAAATGTTTGTTTTGTGGATTCTGACAACACCACTGGGAGCCAATGGTGTGTGTATGAATCCCTCTTTTCTGCAGAATGACAGCCCCGGTTCACAGCGTTTCTCCACAAAGCTAGTACTAGAATCCAGGTCACTTTATTTCCAGAGACTGCTTTTTCAGTTAGGTCAAAATACTGGGGAAAAGTTAACTTCTAAGAACTAAAGAAAGCTAGGTCAAATGCACAAAGAGTCCACAAAAAAATAATAAAGCTTAAGGGTAGCAGAAAAAACCCTGGAGTCAAGGGAAGTAGGTTGAAATCTGTGTGACCATTGGCAAGTCAATTCAAGTCCACAGTCCTCAGTTTCCTCATCTGTAAAACAATAATGCTGAACTAGATAATCTCTTGGATCAAATGAGATAATGTTTGTAAAAGCAATTAGCACCGTACCTTGCTGTTCAAGTCATTCAGCCGCGCCAGACTCTTCATTATCCCATGGACCTTACATACCACACCAGGCTCTCCTGCCCTCCACTATCTCCCAAAGTCTGTCTTAAGCGCACGTTCATTGCATCCACGACACTATCCCATCCATCTCCTCCTCTGCTGTCCTGGTTTTCCTTTTGCCTTCAATCTTTCCCAGCATCAGGGTCTCTTTCAAAGAGTCCTGTCTTCTCATTGCATGGCCAAAGTATTTAAGCTTGGCACATAGTAGGTGATTAACAAATGTTTACTTCTCCTTCCTTCCAAGGTCCCTGACAGCTCTAACATCCATAATTCTAGGAAAACTGGTCATTCATTTATTTCACAAATATTTGTTAAGTGCCTACTATGTGCAATATATTAGTCACTAGAGGGGGGAAATAATAAGAACATGTTCCCTACCTTCAAAGAGCTTAGCAGTGGTGATTGGACATATATACAAATATACTATAAATGAGAAAAGTGAAAAATATTGGAGAAATTGAAACAATCCAGAAAACTTAAGATTTTTGCTGGTTTACCCATGCTCCCAACTTCCCACCAACCCCTCCCTCAGTTTGCTCAAATAGATTTTCTTACAATGTTTAGGGAAATAGTTTAATTTTAGAAACTTGGAAAATTCCACAAAGGAAAGTGATCAAAAACATATCTGCCCTGAGGGGAAATTCTAACCAAAATAATTATTTCTGACAGAAGAATTTTCTACTTGGTTACTCCACTTAGCCATTCAAAACACTCCACTCCCAAAAAGGGGTGATGGAAAGGTGTGTTTGCAAAGTGTGACAGCTCATATTCTCCCACAGAAAATGGTGCAAGTGAGAAGAGCACTGTATCTGTCAGAGGCAAAGTTCCAACCTCTGACATTAGCTGGGTGACCCTGGGTAAGTCACTTCCCCTCCCCCAGGACCTCAGTTTCCTATTCTGTAAAATGAGAGGGGCAACTAAGTGGCAGAATGGACAGAGCGCCTAGCCTGGAGTCAGGAAGACCTCAGTTCAAATGCAGCCTCTGAAACTAACCGTGTGACCCTAGGCAAGTCACTTAACCCTGTTAGCCTCAGTTTCCTCATCTGTAAAATGAGCTGGAGAAAGAAATGGTATAACAACTCCAGTATGGTTGCCAAGAAAACCCCAAATGGGGTCAGGAAGAGTCGGACACGACTGAAACAACTGAAAGAGAACAAAAAATGAAAGAGTGAGATTACATGATCTCAAATGTTCCTTGCAGATCTAAAATCCCTACTCCACAGTCCACCGTGGTCAGGTTGTGGAGACAGCTCATAGGAGGAACTGAATGTCCTCAGTTCTGATACCAAGACAGCTAATTAGAACTGAGCTGCAGTCAGTTGGTAAAAGTAAAGTACCTCAGACAGATACCGCCCCTCATAACATCCCCACGAGGCTGGGAGTATTATCCTCAATTGCCAGATAAGACACAGAAGTCCCTTCCCCCAAGGTCAGAGAGTGAGTCAGGGGGAGGTGGGACCAGCTTGGCAGGTCAGTATATCTAGTCTCTAGTCTAGGACGCTTCCTCTTTGGGGCTGTCTACCCTAAGAGTGTGAGAATCGGCTTGGGCATTGCTGAGACAATACGTAACGCTGCTCCTGGGGTATTGGGAAAGGGTCTGACGGGAGGAAGAAATGTTCAATGGCCAGCCGGTCCTCCTCGGTTTGCATACCCAAGCTATTAACCAGGACCGCAAGATACCAGAGCGACTGTTAAGAGGGGCCCATGACCTGGAATACTCACTCCCAAGGACTTGAGATTCCCTGAAGACGCCCCCCCTTCTCTGGAAAAGGACACTCACTCTCAAAACCACAGTTCATGGCTGTACTTCTGGAAGCCATGATTACCCTCTGGGTTTCTGTGGGGAGATCGGCACAGATCTCCTCTGGGAAGCCGAGGGAGGGAAGGAAGGAGGGAGGGAAGGAGGCAAGCAGGAGGCAGGCAGGCAGGCAGACAAGCCGCACACTCTGCGGAAAAGTTTAATGTGACTTGGGGCTGGGGGAGAGAGGGGGCGGTGCTCCCCCAACGCAGGCAAGGCCTCCTCCCCAGGCGCCCGGCTTGGTAATTAGCCCCTTCCCCGAGCTCTCCGCGCATTTCCTTTCAGATTCCATCATTAATTAGTTTTAAGGACTGTCTACTGGCAACTTAAACAAAGCAAATGCCTCAAATTCCTTCTCAGCCCATTGGTCTAAGCCGAAACCAGTATCGCCTGGGACAGCAGGCAGGGCAGACAGCTGCTGCTGCTGCTGCTTCTACAGCCGCAGAACAGAACTCAACTCAACTCCACTTCCACTCCACTCCCACTCCACTCCACTCCACTCCCTTCCTTTCCTTTCCCTCTGACCTCCCCTCACCCCCTCCCAGGGCGGGGAGTAGGGATTCTCTTCGGACCCGCCAGGCCTCCTTCCCACCCCCAATTCCTGTTCCTGTCCCTTCCCCATTCCCAAACTCTCCCCTCCCCTCCTCGATCTCCCGGGCTCTTCCTGTATGATCACTTCCTTCCTCTCAGGGTTCTCCCCTCCTCCCCGTACAGCCCCCTATACTCGATTGGGGACCCCATCACCACCGCGCCCTCAAATCCTTTAGAATTCATTTTCCCGCCCCAAACCTCTGGATTCCCTGCTTCCACTACCACCTTCCACTAATTCTCCTCTAATTTTTACTCGCTACACAGATTACACCTCACCACTGATTCTTCTCCTCCTTACCTCTGATTGCTCCCTCCTCACCTCTCCTCTGAATAGATTCTTCCTCTCCTAACTTCTCAGATTCCCCCCTCCCCACTTCTCTCCTTAGATTCTCCTCGTCTCTCCCTTCAGCAGATTCTCCTCCCTCCTTACTTCTCTGCTGAGATTTTCTCTCTCCATCTCAGATTGTCCCCTCCTCACCCCAGCTTCTCCCCTCCTCACTTCAGCTTCTCACCTCGGATTCTCCCCCTCCTGGCCTCAGATTCTCCCCCTCCCCCAGCTCTCCTCGGCTCTTCACCTTCTCCAGATTTCTCCTTGGAGTCTCCTCCCAAGTCAATCCTTTTTCTGGGATGCTCAACCCCACCACGCCGACCCCTTCCACCTCCGCAGCCTGTCACTCACACACTCACTCACACGCTCGCGCCCCCCGGACGCCCCCTCCCTCCCCACGGCTCCGGGGGGCTCTCGCCCCTCACTCCTCACCCGCCCGCCTCGCTCTCCGCCAGGACTGTCAGTCCCCAGCTCCGGCTCAGGTGGCCGCAGGCCGGCGGCCTCCGGCCGCCCCCGCGCGGGAGACTCGGCGCCCTCCGCGAGTGCCCCACGCGCCCGCGCGCCCGCCCGGACTCCTTCTTCCCGGGCTCCGTCTCCAGGTCCCGGACGCCCGCCCTCGCCGAGGGCCCCTGCCGAGCTCTGCCTCACGCTCCCGCGCCCTCCCCAGGGCCCCGTTCTCACCTGGGAGGCTGCGGCCCCGGCCCCGGCCCCGGCCCGGCCCGCCCGCGCTGCGGAGGCTCCCCGGGCTGGGCTCCTCCGGGCGGCCGGCAGCTCCAGCTCCACGGGACTGACAATGAGGGGCGGGCCGCAGCTGACGTCAGCGCCGGGCCGGGGGCGGGGCTGGGGGCCGGGGGCGGGCCCGAGGGGGAGAGGGGGGGCGGAGAAGAGGGAGGAGGAAGAAGAGGAGGAGGCCCCCTCCCACTGCCCCTCTCCTCCTTCCTTCCCTGCAGTCCTCCTTTTCCTCCCTCAGCACCCGCGTCCTTCCCCCTCCCACCTCCCCTCAATCCTCCCAACTCCATTGCTCCTCACCTCTCCTCCCGCCTCCCACCTCCCTTCCTCTCCTCCTCCCCACTCCCCTCTCTCCTCCTCGGCTTATCCCCCCCTCCCCCCAGGGCAAGTCTGGACTTAGGAATAGTCCATTGAAACAGTCACTCCCGGCACCCATAGGTAAGAGTCTGGGCTGCGCGGAGAGAAGAGGCGCGGAGGGAGAGAGGGAGGAAAGCACGGGAGACCTGGGATTGACTGCGGAATTCAGAGCTAAACGGGACACCTCCGAGAGCTTCTAGCCCAACCCCCTCATTCCGCCGAGTAGGAAATTGAAGATCCGAGAGGTATAGCGCTCATCTAGGGTCCCACAGCTACTAAACGTTGTAGGACCTTAGATTTACAGCTTTGAAAGAACCTCGGAGGCCATCTGGTCCCTCCATATTACAGATGTGGAAACTGAGGCACCAGAGGACTTGCCCAAGGTCACGCAGCTAATAAATGTCATAGGATCATAGGTTTATCCTGTATATATTAAGCTTTAATAGCCTAGTAGCTTTTCACTTTCGGATTTCTCACTGGCTTCTCCTCCCAATCAATCTCTTTTCTGGGACGCTTTAGTAGCTTAAAACTGCACTAAGACTTTTGGGACAGCCTGTATATATTGTTTGTACGTAGTTGTTGTGTTGTCTCACCCGTTAGACTGGGAGCTCCATGAGAGCAGGAATTATTTTGGCCTTTCTTTGTGTCAGTGCCTGGCACTTAGTAGGGGCTTAATAAATGCTCGTAGACTTGACGGCGAAGGCTATCTAGCCCAATCCTCTCCTTTTCAGAATCCCAGGAGGTTGTGACTTGCCCAAGGCTGCACACTGGTCATGAGTGTCACTGGTGGGATCCGAACCGGTGTCTTCTAACTCCTATCTGTGCTCTTTCCACTACATCCGCAGTATTTCAAAGAGTTTTTTGCTAAACGGAGAGCCCTTGCAGCTGTGTGAGCCCCCCAGCTGAGTACTTTGCACGTTATTTTTTTCTTTGGTCAAGATCTGTGATTTCATTGGTCTAGAGACACCAAGCAGGGAAACTGCCTTTTATGCCTGCTTATCTGCCACTGTTCTTTAGTTTCTGGTCTTAGATAGTTGCCTAGGGGCTGTGGAGAAGGGGGGGGTGTTAAATGGTTTGCCCAGGGTCACCCAAGCAATTTGGGTCCCTGGCAGCTCTTGGACCCAGTTCTTCCCGACTCTCTCTGCCTCTTCTTGCTTTGCTCATAGTAAGCAATTTTTACATATTTGTTGAACAGAATTGTTGACTGACTGTTAACTGATGGCCCAGCCCATCGCTTCTGTTCAGTACTTTTCCATCCCTGCAAATACCTGTCCCTAAGTGGCTGCTGCAGAATTCTCCCTGTTAGCTCTATGCCGCAAAGCTGACCCATTTCTGCCTCGAGCCTGTCGACTCCTCGTGCCTCCCTCAAAAAAAAAAAAATGTTTTAAATTGCACGTAACATCTGCAGTCCACCAGCAGAACTGCAGTGGGGACCCGCTGGGCTTCAAGGAGAAGGTAAAGTCTTTGGAATCCTGCTGGAGAGCCTCGCAGACCCACATGGGCAAAAATGATTGCCCCTCGGAGAAGCTAGGGCAGGGATGAACACTAGCCCGAAACAAAAGTAACTAGTACTGGGGGGATCATTCCACAACACCTGAAGTCCGAGAAAGGGAGGGGAGAGCTCTCAGTGAATGAATGAATGAATGAATGAATGAATGAATGAATGAATGAATGCATCGTGCATGCATGTAAGCATTATTTAAAGGGCTTACTATGTGCCAAGACATGAGCCCTACTGTGTTTCCATCCCTGCTCCAGACCCTGAGGATCTCTGTTAGGGATTAATCAGGATCACTATTGTTCAGTGACATCACAGAAAGGGAGCAGGTTTTTAGCCAAGTTTTTGAGAGACCTTGGATTATTGAGTTGCAGTTTCCAGTTCCATCTGGAGGGACAGCTGTCTGTCATATAATTCAACCCAGTAAACACTGATTCACAGAATTATAGAAGTACTAAAATGTTCTAAAATGTTAGAGTTGGAAGGGACCCACCATGATATACAAAATACTAGGGGAGGGCACCCAGCACTCCCACTCACATTGATCCCTTTTCAAAATTGTCCTAGAGATAAACACTCATCAAATTAAATTTCATAAAATTATAAAATGTCACAGTTGGAAAGGAGATTAAGAGCTGGGGATCTTAATAATAACTTGTATTTCTGTATCACGTTATGGTTTGCAAAGCACTTCATGATAGCCCTATAAAGTAGGGAGGACAAGGATTATCCCCATTTTAGAAATGAGGAAACTGAAGCTTAGAAAGATTAAGTTGATTTGCCCATGGTCACTTAATCTCTCTGAGCTTCAACTTACACATTTAGTAGCTACGTCATGGGGAGCTAGGTGGTGAGGTTAAGTCAGAAGACGTAAGATCAAATCTAAACACTTATTAGCTGTGTGACCCTGGGCAAGTCACTTCACCATGTTTGCCTCAGTTTCTTTATCTGTAAAATGAACTGGAGAAGGAAATGGCAAACCACTCCAGTATCTTTACCAAGAAAACCCCAGTTGGGGTTACAAATAGACTGAAATTACTGAACAACAACAAAAAATTACTAAATGTCAAAGACAGGATTAAGACCCAGGCCCTCCTGACTCCAAGATCAGCATTGTTTCTGTTAGATCACTCTGCTCTCTCTTAGAGCAGAAAGGAATAATAAAATATAGCCAGGGTGGGACACCTTCGGCCTTGAAGCCACACATGGCCCTCCAGGTCCTCAAGTGTGGCCCTTTGACTGAATCCAAATTGGACCCAAGGGCCACATTTGAGGACCTAGAGGGCAACATATGGCCTTAGGGTCGCAGGTTCTCCACCCTTGATATAGACTATTCAAGATGGAAGAAATATCAGAACAGAGAATGTCAGAGCTGGAATGGACTTCAAGAACACAGATTGTTAGAACAGAATGTCAGCTGACTGAATGTCAGAGCAGGAGAAGACATTGGAACATGAATTTCATGAACTGGGAGAAATGTATCAACCTCCCTCTTTTTACAGATGAGGAAAATGAGTCCCAGAGAAATGAAGTGTCTTATCAAAGGTCACTAGTGAGTTAATGACAGTCAGCATTTGAACCCAAATCTCCTAGTATGGGGCTCTTTTTTTTTTAACTATACCATACATATTCCATTTCTTCTCCCCTCACTAACCACTCCACCATTGTAAGTGCCAAGAAACACCATCCAGAGACCCGAAATTACTCATTAGCATTACAATTGTATTTATTTATAACCATGGCAATATTCTGTGGCACACAGTCCGGTTTCCCCATATCACAACCCTTTTGGGATACCACTGGTCCCCAACACTAACCCCTTCCCCCAACAACTTCCTCACCTTCTCTGATAGGCAACAGGATATAGGGGAAAAAACACTGGATTGAGTCAGAAGACTGTCTCTGTCACTAATTTGCTGTGTAGCCAAGGCAAAATTACTCCACCCCTCTGGTGGTATAAAATGAAGGGGTGGAGCTAGATGATCTTTTAAGATTCCTTTCAACTCTTAACATTCTATGTCCTAAAGTCCTATCCAACTCTAACAGCCAATGTTCTAGCTCTTTGCCTGAAAGTGACATTCTGTCCTCCATCTGCACACCTTGGACAGTGGCCCTGCTGTCTACCTGAACACACTCCCTTCTCATCTCTGCCTCCTAGAATCCTTATCTTGCTTCAAGGTTCAACTCAGGCACCACCTTTTCTGGGAAGCCTCCCTTGATAGTCCCAACTGTTACTATTCTTTCCTTGCCTAGTATTTACTTATCTCTGTGTGTGTTACAATCCCCTGTAAGTCTACTGTAAGTTACTTAAAGGAGCCATTTCAATATTTGTCTATGTGTCCCTAGCACTGAGCCCAGTGAATTTTTCAATTTTGACCTATTATTTCATCAGTGTAGGGAGCTTCTGGTAAGATACTTCCTCTACTAATACCAGTCATTACCACTGGCATGTATAACTTAGATTAGAGTTGCCTCTGAGTAGTTAAGTGATTTACCCAAGGTCACATATGTCAGGGGCAAGACTTGAACCCTGGTCTTTGTGATTCTCCAAGGCCAGCTCTCTATTCACTATACTACAGTAATACCAACACAACACCCTAATGAGTATTTAATAAATGTACCTAATTGGTACTTGGAACACTTAGGTGATACAGTGGACAGAGTGCCAGCCTGTAGTCAAAAAGACTCCTTCCTGGGTTCAAATCCAGCCTCAGACACTTACTAGCCATGATGACTCAGGGCAAGTCACTTAACCCTCTTTGCTTCAATTCCTTGTCTATAAAATAAACTAAAGAGGAAATGGCAAACTACTCCAGTATTCTTGCCAAGAAAATCCTAAGTAGGGTCACAAAGAGTCACACACAACTGAGAAATGACTCAACAACGACAATAAAATGGGCGCTTAATAAAGGTTTGTTGTATTATACTCAATTGCATTATATTTTCTTGTATGGTCAAAGTTCTCTTCTCCTCTACCATAATATGAATGATATTCTGGGTTCTAAAGGCCCTCCCAGCTCTGACAGTCTGTGTTCTAAGGGCCCTCCCCACTCTGCCATTCCATGATACTCTGATTTTCTGATATTCTGTATTCTAAGGTTCCTTCCAGATTGACATTCTATGATCCAGCATTCTAAGCTCTGCCATTGTGATCTGCCATTCTATTTCTTCTCTGCACTCACATGCTTCAAGGAGGCAGTCACTTTCATGAAATACTAATAGGACTGCACCAAAATCCCAGGACGTGAGCAGAGAGGGGAGGAGAGAAAAGGGGGAGCCAACCAGCAAAGTTTGCTGCAGTGAAGGCTGAGTTCTCAGTGGCTGGAGCCGGCTGTTTCCAGGACTCGGTCTCGACGCACCTTTTATTCCAGGGAGAAGGAAATTCCCTACTCTCCCAGCCACTGAAACCCCCCAAAGCAGAGCCCAGATTTGCAAGGTCACTTGTGGGGAACATAGAAAGGAAGGAGAACAGGATCGCTTGGGATTTTATTCCTCTGAACAGTGAGCGGAGGCTCCTGGTACACAGCTTTGTTAGCAAAGATCTTGGGCAGGCTGGGAATAGGAAGGTGTTAATATGGGACTGTTTTTGCCCTTCCTCCTAGACCAGGCAAGGGAAGCACAAACAATGCCGTGTGAATTCTCTGCATTTCCGACTGGATCAGCTGGGCGGTGCCAACTCTATTTCCTGCAGTTGTAAAGCAGGCACGGAGGGAGCCGGGGCCCCACATCAGCACAGGTTCCTTGCTTTCTATAACAATTTCAGTGGAAGATCAGGTCTAAGGTACCTCCCAGGTCTGACATTCTGTGTTCTAAGGCCCCTTCTGCCTCTCATAGTCTGTGGTCCCTTCTAGCTCAGACATTCTAACGTCCCTCCCAATTCAGAATCATAGAATCAAAGCTGAAACCTGGGAGGCATCCTAGACATTGTCTACCTCAAAGCCTCATCTTAACAAGGGAAAGAAGTGACTTGCCCTGGGTGACACTTAGTAAGTGACTGAGGGTGAATTTTAACCCAGCTCTGACATTCTCTGTTCTGAGTTCTCTTCCAGCAATAACATTCTATTCTCTCAGGTTCCTTCCCGTTCTGACATTCTATGACACTTTAAAGAGAGTGGAGGGAACGCGGTTATATATCAGAATGCAAACCTCCCTCCTCGCCCATTGTTTCACTATAGAGATATTATATAACTGGATACAAAGACATAGCACCTCAAATGTGCCAGGCATTGTCCTAAGCACTTTTACAAATATTATCTCAAGTGAACTTTGGGACAACCCTGTTATTATCTCTATTTAACATTTGAAGAAACTGAAGTTAAATAACTTGCCCAGGGTCACAGAGTAAATGTCTGAGGCTGATCTTGAACTAAGGTCTTCCAGACTCCAGGCTCAGCTTTCTATCCACTGCACCAGCTCGCTACCTTGTTTCTAGTAAAGTGTTACATCTAGCCTCTTCTCTCCAGTCCAATCCTTTATAAAGCCCTTGCTATATATACCAAGCACTGTGCTGAGCCCTGGGGAAAGAAAACAGTCCCTTCCTCTCAAGACCAGAGTCTAATATGGGAAATAGCTCACGTGGGATTAAATACAAACAAGATGCACGCAGGATAAATTGGTGATAATTTCAGAGAGAAGGCAAATTACGGTTAGGGGCACTGAGAAAGCGTGAGATGTTGGTGGACACTTGAAGGAAGCCAGGAAGTGAAGACAAGGAAGGGGAGAATTCTAAGCATGGGAAACAGCCAATGAAAGGCATGGAATCAGAAGATAGAGTGTCTAGGGGCAACCAAGTGACACAGTGGATAGAGCACCAGCCCTGGAGTCAAGAAAGACCTGCGTTCAAATCCAGCTTTAGACACTTATTACTTGTGTGACCCTGGGCAAGTCACTTCACCCTGATTGCCTCCCTAATAAATGAGTGAATGAATTTAAAAAAGAAGATGGAGTGTCTACTTCCAGGAACATCACAAGACATGTCACTGTATGGTAGAGTACCCAGAGGGGAGTAAGGTATGGTGGGGAGAACACTGAACCTAGAATCAAATCCTAACCTTTGTCTCTTATTGCCCTAGAGGGAGCTAGATGGGAATGGATCTGGAGTCAGGAAGACCCAAATTCAAATCCAGCTTCAGACACTTATTAGGTGTGTGACCCTGGGCAAGTGACTTAATTGCTATCTGCCTCAGTTTCCTCAACTGTAAAAATGAGGATAATAATAGCACCTACCTCCCAGGGTTTTGGGGAAAATAAAATGAGGTGATATTTATAAAACACTTTGCTAGCTATTATTATTAGAAGCCTCAGTTTTCTCTGTAAAATGGGGATAATAATTATATTCCCTGCCTCATGCTGTAGGGAGGAAAAGGTTAGAAACCTTTAAATGCTATCAAAATGAGAGTTTTATTATTATTATTGAAATCAAACCAAAATTTAAGGGTACATGATATATGTGTGCCCAGATACTGTGTAAATGCTGAAAAGACAAAAATGACAGTCCTTATTCTCTAAGTACTTACATTTGGGGGGGGGCAAAGGGCCACCCACTATTGCTATTAAGACTCATATCCCTTTTTAACCAATGCTTAGGTCTCTGCATATCCCTCACTTCTCAGCAGCCCTCAATACCCAACCTTCCAGCCCCCAGGGTGTTGGCAGAAGCCAGGCTCTTGAGCTGTCAATTCCTGTTAGATGCATGTTCTGCAGGCAGCTACAGAGATGCCCTCCTGTCCTGGGCCCTGCCCCAGCCACTTCCTGGCTCGACATCTTCTCTCTCTCTCTCTCTTATACTCTCAGCAAATGGCCAGTTTGAGTGGGCAGGTCTGGAAAGTGTCTGGCCCTGTGAATTTCATTAAGGTGAGGGAACTATCTCTACCAATGAGGTTCATCTCTTCTCTGTAACTTACAGAGATGACAGGGACACCAAGAGGTTATGGGAATTGTCTAAAGTCCCCCAAGATTCTTCAGAGTCAGGACTCAAACCCAAGTCTTCTTGGCACCAAGAGCAGCTCTCTCTCCACTATACCCCATGGGCTTTCAGGTAGGCAGGTAGGAGAAGCAAAAGCCAGGAAAGCCAGGAAACAGCCATCTTGAGGTTAGCAGCACCGAGGTTAAACTTGCAAACTGTCTGAGGCCACAAATCCATAGAAATACATACAGATTCCTTGGAAAATAAGTGAAGGGGTGTGCAAAATGATTGATGAATTCATAAATCTGCATGTGACTCCCAAAAAGAGCAGGATAGAGGCCATTATTTTAGAGGAAAAACTCATAGCTTAAATAATAAATCCTACATGAGAAGCAGAGAATGTCAGAGCTGGGAGGGGCCTGAGAACCCAGAATGTCAGAGCTGGGAGGGCCCTTAGGACACAGGATATCAGAGATGGGAAGGGCCTTAGAACACAGAATGTCTAGGCTAGGAGGGCCATTAGAACAGGGAATGTCAGAGCTAGATAACACCTCAGGACACAATGTCAAAGGTGGATAGAGCCTTAGAACACAAAATTTTAAAGCTCTGAACACCCTTAGAATATAGAATCTTAGGAAATTGAGTGTCACTGCTAGATGAAACTTTCCATGACTAACCCACCATGGTGTGTAGCAGTGATCACAGCCTCCTCAGCCTTGCCACTGTTGATTAGCTTCATGTTATCCTGTCTACACCTTGCTAGTCCATAGCTGTTTACATGTCGTCTCCCTCATTAGACTGGGAGCTCCTCAAGGGCTGGAACTGCCTTTCTTTGTATTCTCAATGCTTAGCACAGTGCTGGGCACGTAATAGGCACTTTAAAAATGACTGCATATGGGAAAATGCTCTAATTCACTATTGATTAGAGAACTACAAATCAAAACAACTCCGAGGCACCACCTCACACCTATTAGAGTGGCTAATGTGACAGAAAAGGAAAATGTTGGATGTTGGAAGGGATATGGGAAAACTGGGACACCAATGCACTGTTGGTGGAATTGTGAACTGACCCAACCATTCTGGAGAACAATTTGGAACTATGCCCAAAGGGCTATAAAAATGTGCATACCCTTTGATCCAGCAATACCATTGCTAGGCCCATATCCCAAAGAGATCCCAAAAAAGGGTAAACGACCCACATGTACAAAAATATTCATAGTAGCTCTTTTTGTGGTGGCCAAGAATTGGAAATTGAGAGGATGCCCATCAACTGGGTAATGGCTGAACAAGTTGTGGTATACGAATGTAATGGAATACTATTGTGCTATAAGAAATGACAAGCTGGGTGATTTCAGAAAAACCTGGAAAGACTTACATGAACTGATGCAAAGTGAAGTGAACAGAACCAGGAAAATGCTGTACACATTAACAGCAATGTTGTCCGATGAAGAATTATGAATCCTTAGCTACTCTGCACAATACAATGATCCACCACATTCCCAAAGGACTAATGACGAAGTGTACAATCTGCCTCCAGAGAAAGAACTGATATTGATTGAATACGGACTGACGCATGCTCTTTTTCACTTTTTCTTTCATTCTTTTTCTTTTATTCTACTCTTCTTGTACAAAGTGACCAATATGGAAATGTTTTACATGATTGTATATGTATAATCTATATCTAATTGCTTACTGTCTGGGGATGGAGGAGAGAGAGGGAGGGAGGGATAGAACTTGGAACTCAAAACTTTTTAAAAAGTCAAAAAATTGTTTTAACATGTAATTGGGGGAATTACGTATATTTATATATACACACATACCTGTGTATATACATTCACCCATATATACATACACATACATATACATATACATACACCGGTAGTTACATATACATACACACATGCGTGTGTGTGTGTGTGTGTGTGTGTGTGTGTGTGTGTGTGTGTGTGTGTGTGTGTAATGACTGCCTGAAGTCATCCAGAATTGGAGAGGCAGTGGTGCAGTCAAAAGAATATGAGTCAAGTCAGGGGATCTGGGCTCATATCTTACCTCTGACCCTTACTAACTATGTAACTTTGAGCAAGCTACTTAGTAGCCCTTCCCCAGCCTCAGTTTCTTCATCTATGAAAAGAGAGCATGGGACTCAGTTGCCTCTGAGGTCCCTTCCCACTCCACAGCTATGATGTTCTGCTAAAACACATCTTGTGTCTGTCCATTCTATTGTTTCAGGAAGGAAGGAAGGAAGGAAGGAAGGAAGGAAGGGAGGAAGCAAAGGAGGGAGGGAGGGAAGAAAGGAAAGAAAGAAAGGAGAGAAGGAGGGAGGGAAGGAAAGGAGGGAGGGAAGGAGGAAGGAAAGAAGGGAGGAAGAGAGGAAGGAAATAAGGAAGGGAGGAAGTCAGGAAAGTAGAATGTAGATTTTCCCTGAGGTTGGCATTGTTTGCTCTATGAACAGTGCCTGACACCTAGTAGGGCATAATAAATGCTTACAGAATGGACTGAATGACCTTCCCTGGCTTTTTTGCCAATCCCCCTAAACAGGGGTTGGGGGCGGGGAGGACAAGAACATATTGAGTGCCCGGCACTGGGCTAAGCAGTGTGATCGAGCACAAACGATCCTCACAGCCCTGGCTCAGGTCTCCCTAATAATAACTGACATTTACACAGTGCTTCAAGTCTCCACAACGCTTTACCTCCCATTTCAGTCCTACATCCCTGGAAGGGAAGGACTACTGGTATTAGGATTCTCATTTGATGAGGAAACTGAAACTGAGGCAGAGAGATATTAAGTGAGTTGTCCAGGGTCACATGACTACTAAGTATCAGAGGTGAAATTTGAACCCAGGTTTCCCTGGACTCCAGGTTTAGTACAGTTTTGTCAGTCTCCCTAAAGCACTTAAGACATTCTGTTTTTTAAGTGGTATTTTATTTTTTTCTAATTACATGAAAAGAGAAATTTTAACGTTTATTTTTTTTTAAATTTTGAGTTCTAAATTTTCTTCCTCTCTCATTCTCCCTCTCTCGTTCTCCCTCTTGTTCTCCCTCCCTCCTCCCCCTTCCCCTTCATTCCTCCTTCCATCCCCTCCCTTCTCACTGTGATGGTAAGCATTTGATATAGGTTATATATGTGTAAGCATGTAAAATATATTTCCGTATTAGTCATGTTGTGAAAGAAGAAACAGACCAAAAAAAAAAAGGAAACCACACACACACACACACACACACACACACACCCCAAAGTGAAAAAAGTATGCTTCAATCTGTTATCAAGACTCCATCAGTTTTTCTCAGGATGTGAATAGCATTTTTCATCTTGAGTCCTTTGGAATAGATATTCTATTTTTTTATGACAACTTTTTGTGTATTTGTTTTCTCTCTCCGCCTATTCTGTAAACTCCCTGCAGTCTTATAAATGTCTCATACATTTTTCACTTAGCCGCTATGGACTAGCAAAGGACTTTGCCTGTTGTGGGCAGAGAATATAGTCATAGATTTGGAGCTAGAAAGTCACCTAGACTAAGCCCCTTATTTTACAGATCAGAAAACTGAGGCCTGGAGAGGTTTGTAGGATCAAGGGTCATCTGTGAAAACTGATAGGGACTTTGGGGGTCATTTAGTCCACTCCCCCCCCATTTGACAGACGATTGTTAGAGGTGAAGGTCACGCCCTAAGTGTCCAAGTTGTATTGAATCCAGATTCTAAGGGAAACCATGGAGTTAGGTGGAAAGCACACTGGACTTGCCATCAGACATTTACTAATTGTATAATATCGAACAAGTCACTTAACATCTCTGGGTCTCAGTTTCCCCATTTGTAAAATGGAGGGGTCAGATGGGGTTGGACTCGTTGACCTCTGGGGTTCCTTCCAACTCCAGCCCTGTGATCCATTGAAAAGTATAATTATTAGAAAATGCCTTCTTACACTGAGCCAGAGCAGGCCTCCCTCTAACTTTTGGTGACCAGCAAAAGTCAGGTAGCCCGAAAGGTGTCCCCAGGAGCTGCCGGGCCCTAGAGACTTAAGAGCCATGGATAGGCTGGTGCTGACTCTGCCTCCTGGTGCAGTGAGCCATCAGGCCTGAGCCTCTGGGTATCTCCAGGGCCCCCGTAGAATGTCCCTTCTGAGCAAAACTGCTGATAGAGTGAGGAAGGAGATGAGCACCCCAACCACCAGCCTCCAGGACCCTGCACTGTCTGGGAAAGTGACTTCTCCCAGTATCTCTGTGCCCCCTGCTGGCCCTGCCCAGTTTGGACAGGGGCATTTGGAAGATGGGAAGGAGCTCCTGGCAAGGAGCTAGGTAGGAAAACAGGTAGGCAGAGGCTGCCTGGGTAACTCACACAGGGTTGTAACTGCCCTGAGGAAGGTACAGGTACTGCTCTTTCTGGGGAAGGCAAGGTAAGATCGGGAAGGTTCTCCCCTCCCTCTATTACTTAGGTGTAGTAGAAAGACCTGGCTTGTGTCTGGGTCTGGCACCCTTCTACTCTGTAACCTTAGACGGATCACTTCATTTCTGCAAACCTCGGTTTCCTTTTCTATTAAATAAGGACAAGAATACAGATGCTCATTTGTTTTGCATGACAATGCCAGTTTGTTACAAGGGTTTTATTCTTGTGTTTCTTTTTTTCTGTAGGTTGGGAAGGAGAAAAAATAAATCTTTGTTTATTTTTTAAAATTAAATAATTTTTAAAAAGAATACCTACCTCTCAGGGTAGAGTTTTAAAGCATAGCCTTTGTAAACTGCCAATCAATCAATCAATCAGTGAGCACTTATTAAGGGCCTATAAAGTGCCAGGTTCTGAGAATACAAAAGCAGAAGGGAAAGTCATAGAATCAGAGATTTAGAAATAGGAGGGGCCATCAAGGTCATCTAGTCCAACCCCTGCATTATACAGATGAGGAGACTGAGGCTCAGATTGGTTAAGTGATTGCCCAGCTAGTAAGTAAGTGGCTGAGGCTGGATTTGAACTCAGGGTCCTTTGTACTCTACTGCGCTGCTGCTACCTCTCAAGCCCTGCCCTCAGAAACCTTACATTGTAAGAGAATGAATGTAAGTGCATAGATAGGAATAGACACAGTCGCACCTCTTCCTGCAGAGCTATTTGAAACTGGAGGTGGGGAGTGAAGTCACAAGGTAGAGCCAGTCATTCAGGGACTTGGAGGCAGGGTTACTGCTGAACACTCCATTAGGCACTAAAGGAGTGTGCCAGATACGGTTGCTGCCTCTTATAAAAGGAGAGTCCGGTAGAATATTTAAACACAGATTAAAGGCTCTGTGGAGTCATAAAATGTGAAAAGAAACTTTGGATTCATAAAATGGTAGAATAGGAAGGGACTTTAAACATTGTATATCAGAGGCGGGAGGGCCAAAATATCAGAGCTGGGAAAGATTTTAGAACCAAAAATATCAGAGGTGGGAGAGACCTTAGAACACAGAATGTCAGACCTGGGAGGGCCTTTAGAGCACAGGATGTCAGAGGTGGGAGGGCCCTCAGAACACAGAATGTCAGAGCTGGGAGGGCCTTTAGAGCCCAGGATGTCAGAAGTGGGAAAGCCCTCAGAACACAGAATGTCAGAGCTGGGAGGGGCCTTAGAACACAGAATGTCAGAGCTGGGAGGGGCCTTAGAACACAGAATGTAAGAGTTGGGAGGGATCATAGAAGACAGAAATTAGAACATAAGGTCAATAAAACCTAAAGAATAGGAAGAAGCTCTAGATCCCATAGTGTTTGTGCTAGAAGCACTCTCTAGGTCAGCCAGACCAACTCCTTCATTCATGAGGAAACACAGGCCCAGAAAGTCATCTAAAGTGACTTGAGTGCTTCAGGTGACCCAGCAAGGTGAGCCGCCTAGTAAACATTTCTTGAATGAAGTATGAAAACTACCTCTGAGGTCTTCAGAGGGTAAATGCCCTCAGCCAAGGGCAGTGGTCAGCTTTGACTTCCCAAGATCCCTGACCTTGGCCACAGAAGTGAAACAGGCAAAAAAGTCCTTGCTGGTTACCAATGAGTCTGTGAGAAGACCCAAGGGGACCTGGTGAATACAAGATCGAGACATCCCAGGGCTCCAGCTAGCCAGAGGTGCAGCTGGCTTCTTAGCAGCTGGAGCCAATCCTGCCAAGTTATTCCTCCTGATGGAAAAAAGAACAAGGCAGTTCAGAAAACCCCTGCTGCTGAGACCTCCTGCTGAGGTTTAGGGAGGGGATCTACGAAGGCCTGTCTGGCTCACAAAGATTTCCTGGGTGTGAGTGTGGGTGTGCGTGGGTGCTGGTGGAGTGGGCACATCTTAGATAGGAAAAAAGACTTGTTGGTTGGTTCCCTTCAACACTGAAGTCATGGTGTAATAACAAGAAGAAAACCAGATCTGGGGTTCAAATCCACGACTTAGCCATTTCCTGGCCTCAGCCATGACACATTCTAACTACTTTGGGCCTCAGTTTCCTTATCTGTAAAATGAAGGGTTGGACTAGAGCACAGCATCATGAATCTAGAAGGGCCCTCAAAGGCCATCTGGCCCAACTCCTTTACTTTACAGTTGGGTCATAGGGTAGAATGTAGCAGACATAGGATTTGAGCCCAGGTCTTCTGATTCCAGAGTCAGGGCTCTGTTCACTACAGCACGCTGTTTCCCTAAATTATCGCCAGTGTCCTTTCTGGCTCATGAGCCTATAAAGCTAAGGGTTTAGAACCCTTCCCACATCCAGTCTGCCCCCAGCTGCAGAGATCAGCACTCTCTGCCCCTGACTCTAGTACATACTTTGTCTTTAATTCGCACTTCCTCGTTGTCCCCTCCCTGCTCACCCCTTCCAGGAGAAGAGAAGATGTTAGAGGGCAGGGAGGGCTTCTTTCTTTTTTGTCTCTCCAGGACCTGATACTGAGCCTTGCACACAGCAAGCTTCTTAGTGAGTGTTTGGGGAATCGGACTGAAGCCACTGGGGCGCAGCTGCACCAACCCTGACTGTGCAGAGGACCTGGCTGGGGGTGCTGACTGTGCGGCTTCCTGGCCGTGTTACTGGACAAGTGATCTCCTCTGGAAACTGAGGATGCTGGATTGGGTGACCTCTAAGTGCCCTCTCGCTCTGAATCTAGGATCTTGTGCCCAGCTGTGACATGACCAGGTACATGGCTCTGACATGACCAGTTATGTGGCTGTGACATGAAGAGGCACACAGCTGTGACATGACCAGGTACATGGCTCTGACGTGACCAGTCACACGGCTGTGAAGCCATCTTCCAAGATGCTGTAGGATGTGCTGGAAAGAGCAGAGTCCCCAGGTAGAAGAACTGAATATGAATCTCACATCCAGCCATGAATTCATTTTGTGACCTTGGTCAAGATTTAAGCTCTTTCAAATTGAAAGCTTTGGATAAACTGACCAATAGGAATTAACATTTATATAGCACTTTAAAGTTTGCAAATATTATCCCATTTGGTTTTCCCAGCTTTGAGAGACATCCTGTTGGATGAGAGGAGGGATGGAAGCCAGGTTTCCTTTGTATTCCTACACGTTTTATTTTATGCACTTAAAAGCAAAATCATCAGGGGTTCATAGGCTTCACCAGACCAACAAAGACGGGGCACAACACACAAAAGGCCAAACACTCCAGAGACGTTCTCTTTCAGTGCTAGATCTTAGGGTTCTGTCCTAATCGTGTGTAATCCTCATCATATGCCTCTGCTCCAAGCCCCTCCCCCGATCCCCCGAGCTCGTGACTTGGCAACAGCACTGGTTCCCCTTCCCTTTGCTGGGGCTGGGCAATTAGGTGGGCCAGTGGGTAGGGTGCAGGCCTTGGGAGTCACAGAGTGCTGAGTTCAAATTCTACTTCAGGCACTTCCTGGCTGTATGACCCTAGGCAAATCAGTTAACCTCTCTCAATCCCAGTTTCCAAGTCTGTATAATGGGGATATTAGTAGCACCTTCCTCACAAGGTTATTATGAGAACTAAATTAATTAGCATATGTAAAGTGCTACATAAATGGTAGTTATTATTATTTTTCCTGGGACATCTACACACCGCAGCTCCTCCTGCCCTGCCAGACCTAGCTCTCTTTTTTCCCTCTACTTCCCTGGGTTTACCCATGGAGACCACAGGATATCAGATCTGACTGGGACCCAAGAACATCAGCTGTGGGAATTAGAAGTGACTGCAGAATGTAGCATTAGAACACAGGATGTCAGAGCTGGGAGGGCCCTGAGAACCCAGGATGTCAGGGCTGGGAGGGCCCTGAGAACCCAGGATGTCAGGGCTGGGAGGGCCCTGAGAACCCAGGATGTCAGGGCTGGGAGGGCCCTGAGAACCCAGGATGTCAGGGCTGGGAGGGCCCTGAGAACACAGGATGTCAGGGCTGGGAGGGCCCTTAGAACACAGGATGTCAGGGCTGGGAGGGGCCTCAGAACACAGGATGTCAGGGCTAGAAGCAACATTAGAATACTGAGTACCAGGGCTAGACTAAGGTAGCTTTGATGTCATCTAGTTCAACTTTCTCATTTCACAAAAGAGACTTGACATATTCATGGTCATAGAAGGAATAGGTGTTGGATTCTAATACTAGAACCCAGTTAAGGAAAGAAGGAAGAAGAGAGAGAGGGAGAAGGGAAGGAAAAAGGGAGGAAGAGAGGGAGGAGGGAGGGAGGAAAAAAACAAGCTTTATTAGGTACCTACTATGTGCTAGGCACTATGCTACATGCCTTACAAACATCACATCTTTTGTCCTCACAACAAACCTGGAGGTAGGTGCTAGTTAACCCCATTTTACAGATAGGTTAAGTAATTGCCCATAGTCACATAGTTAAATGTCTGAGGTTGGATTTGAACTCCTCTCCTGAATCCAGGCAATCTCTTAATTCTTCCCCCCTAATCTCAGAAAGGCCAAGTGGCCCAATGGAAATGCCCCGAAGGCTGTAGTCTTGACTCTACTAACTGTTTGACTTGGGATGAGTCATTTAACCTTTGTGAGTCTCAATTTCTTGACTTGTTTATTAGGGGTAAGAGTAATCCCTCTGATGGCTCTGCTCTGACTGCCTTCCCCATCCTTCCCAGGTCTCTAGAGGGTGGAAGAAGGTTTGCACTGTCTTGATATCATCATCGTCATCATCACCATGTGTGAGGTTGTGACTAAGTGTGAAAGAAGGCACAAGGTCCAGACAGACAAGATGGGAATGGGGAGTTGGGGGGGAGGGGGAGACACCAAAGAGAGGCCTCATCTGTAGCTATAGGAAGCTGGTGTGTTTTTAACTTGATAAAATATGGTCAGTTCTTTTATCTGAGCTCTAGTCTTGACTCTGCTACTGACTGTGGGTGACCTTAGGCAAGTCACAGTATTTCAGAGCCTCAGTTTCCTCAAGTAAAGGACTGAGAGGACTAAGGACCCTCCAATTCTAAAGCGTTTGAACTATAAATCTATTCCAGCTTGGAAGTTTGGAGATCCTTTCTAGTTTTAACATTCAATGTTCTAAGGCCCCTTCCAGCTTTAACTTTCTGTGTTCCAAGGCCCCTCTGAATTCTGACATCCTGTGTCCTAAGGGCCCTCCCAGCTCTGACATTCTCTGTTCTAAGGGCCCTCCCAGCTCTGACATCCTGTGTTCTAAGGGCCCTCCCAGCTCTGGCATTCTCTGTTCTAAGGGCCCTCCCAGCTCTGACATTCTCTGTTTTAAGGGCCTTCCCAGCTCTGACATTCTTTGTTCTAAGGGCCTTCCCAATTCTGACATTCTAATATTCTAAGACCTCTCTCAGCTCTGACATTCTGAGTTCTAAGATCTAAGCTCTTCCTAAAATGTAGCCCTAGCACTAGACACAATGAGGAACTCACACTTCATCTGTCATACCTGCTACCTATGATGACCTGCTAGGTGATCAGTCTTAAGGGGCCTACTTCCAGGATTGGTGCTAGAAAAATGTGAGATTTGCCAGCAGGACTTCCATCTTTTCCTGTTCCCCTTTCCCATGCCTCTTCCTACCTCCACAGAGACCAGTGCCCTCATTTGACCTTCCTGTCCCCTCAACCTCCCTCCCCCAATTAAATACAAAGTTTAGAAGGGAAGGTACTAGCTATTGCAGGGATTAGGAAAGCCTTCATGTAGAAGATGGTGCTTACTGCCATCTTGAAGCAATCTGAAGCAGAGGTAAGGGGGAGTACATTCCAGGCATGAGGGACTTTCAGTGCAAAGACTTAAAGATGGATAAAAAGAGAGAAAGCCAATTTGGTTGGATGGCAGAGTGTGGAAGGGAGAATAATATACAATGAACTCTGGGGGGGGCAGGTCAGGAAGGACTTTAAAAGTTAGCTAAAAGAGTTGACATTTTATATCCCAGTGGCATAGGAACCCACGGGAGCTTATTGAGCTGGGGAATGACATGGTTAGACCTGAGCTTTAGGAAAATCACCTTGGCAGTTGTGTGGTGGATGGAGAGGAGAGAGGCTTGAGGCAGGGAGACCAGCAAGGAGCCTTTTGTAATAGCATAGGCAAGAGGTGATGAGCACCTGAACTGGGTTATGACTGTGAAGTATAAGAGAAAAGGTCAGGTGCAAGAGATGTTGCAGAGGTTAGAAATGGCAAGAATTGGTGACTAATGGTCTATATGGAGTGAAGAGCCCAAGATAATACCAAGCTTTTGACCCTGGGAGACTGGAAAAATGGTGGTGTCTTCCACAGAAATAGGGAAAGTTTGAAGGATCTTTCCAGAGGATATTTTGAGACCTTTCCATAGACCCTCAGTAACCCCAGTTTGGGTCTCAACCAAATGCTACAATCTAGTGCCCTTGAAATGACCCCACATTGGCAATAGCAAGATGGGCCCTGTGATTTCCCTCACCCTGAGACAGTGACTCCTGCCTGGGCAACACAGAGTCTAAGTCCTAAAAGGGACCTCAAATGATCCAACACCTGGTTTATTGCAGGAATTCTTTCCACAACATGGATTCTTACGCTGGAGTCTGTGTACTTTTTTTTTTTTTGTTAATTTTGATAACTGTATTGTGATCATGCATTTAAAAACAGTATTCTGAGAAGGGGGTCCGTGGCACATGAAACAATATTTAACAACTCCTACCCTATAACTTACCTTTATGAAAGAGGAAAAAGTCCTATAATGTATAAAAATACTCATAGCATTTCTTTTTGTGTAGGCAAGGAACTGGGGAATGACTGAACAAGTTATGGCATATGAAGGTGATGGAATACTATTGTACCATAAGAAATGATGAAAGGTACTGTGTAAGTTGGCATAGGTGACAAAAGGAAGTCAATTTTGGAAGGACTGTGAGATGATGGGTACTCTGATGCACTCTTAATGAATCTGAGAAGCTATCCTCTTCTGGATTTCAATATGCAGTTATCTCCTCCCCACCCCCCAAAAAAAGAACTGATGAAATTATTCATGCCCTATGACCCAGCAATACTACTTTTGGCCATTTACGCCAAGGAAATAAGAAATGTAAGCAAAGGTCCAATGTAGGCAAGAATATTCAGCACTGTACCCTTTGGGGTGTATAACATTGATTAGGAAATGCTCCTCAAAACAATGACATATGAATTGATGAATTGAATGGCAGATTGTTATGTAGTGTGCAATGAAAAATATGAGGAATTCTGAGAAATATGGGAAAGTTTCAAGGAATTATTCCAGAGAGAAATAAGCAGAATGAAGAGAACCATATGGGCGTTGACTATAAATGAGAAAATCATTAAGGAAAGTTGAACTCTGAATTATGGAAAAACCAATGAAGGTCTTAGTAAAAAAAAAAATGTTGGAGAAGCTACTGGAAAGTAGACCCACGGTTACACTATTGTGGAATTGTGATTAACGAAATCTCTAATAAAAGGATGTGTTCTGTAAAACTTGGACTCAAAAAGGCCACATTTGAGAACCTAGAGGGCCACATGTGGCCTTGAGGAAGTAGGTTCCTCATCCCTGGCTTTAGCCATTCTGAAAAGAAATTTGAAACAGTGCCCCCCAAAAGGTACTAAATTATGCATACCCCTTAATTCAGATATACTACTACTAAGCCTTTTTTTGGGGGGGGGAGGCAAATAGACAAATATTAAATTTAAAACAAATAGGAATTATGATCTTTATTTAAAAAAAATAAAAACAAGGAATTGCTGCCTAAAAAAAGAAAGAAAGAAGGAAGGAAGGAAGGAAGGAAGGAAGGAAAGAAAGAAATGATGAAAAGGATGGTTTCTGAGAAACCCAGGAAGACTTTCATGAACTGATGCAAAGTGAAGAGAGCAGGACCAGGAGAATTTCTATGTCAGCATCAGTATTGTAAAAATGAGCCATTCTGAAGCACATAAGAATTCTGATCAGTGTAATGATCAACCATGATAGCAGAGGACACATGATGAAGAATGCTACCCAACCCACAACAGAGAAGTAATGTAGAGTAACACATAGAAGGAGGCATGTTTTGGGATGTGGCCAATGAAGAAGTTTTGTTGTTGTTGTTTTCTTTGACAATGCTTGTTTGTTATAAGGATTTTGTGTTTCCTTTTTTTTCCCCTTGGGGAGGAAGAGGGGATGAAAAGATGTTGATAATTGAAAAAAGAGAGAGATTATAGCATTTTTCCAAAAAGAGGCCATCTAAGCTGTGCTTAAAGACTTCCAGTGATGGAGAACACATTACCTTATAAGACAGCCCATTTCCTTTTTGGATAGCTTCATTGTTAGGTCATTCTTCCTTAATATTGAGACAAATTATGACCTCTGATAACTTCCAACCATTGATGTTAATTCTCCCACATTGGTACAATGTAATGCAAATGGGAACCTAACTCTTCTTCATTATGAAATGAAGAGTATTTGGCATTTTCAGCACCAAGGTGAAGAGTACGGAAAACATGTCACTGGATGATCATTTAAAGGAACTGGGAGTTTAGCCTAAGTGAAGTCATTAGTGAAGTTGGGCTGTGTTCACTATAAAATATACCAGCAAATATTTGAAGGGCTACTGTGTAGAAAAGCATTCCGCTTTCTCCAGAGGGCAGAACTAGGATCACTTGGGGAAAATTAGAGAAGCAGCTTTAAGCTTGACTTCACAAAAACTTCCTTACAATGAGAGAGAATTCTCCAAAAGCATGAATAGTCTGTCTGCAGAGGTGGCAAGTAGCCCTCTATTTTAGGTCTTCCAGGTAAGGCTGGATGACCACCCACTGGGGATGTTGGAGAGAGGTGAAGAAGGGAGATATCCTCTTGGGTCTCTTCTAACTTGGAGAGTCTATGATTCTGAAAAGCCTGAAAATGTTTGGAGCCACCTACCATGTTCTCCACTAACTCTTCTTTTTTCTATGCTGAACACATGCACTTCCTTCTACAAATGCTTGTGTGATGTGGTTTCCAAACTCCTCACTATCCTGGCTGCTCTCTTCTGGGACACGGATGTGGCTTTCACTTATATCCTGATTTAACATCTGGATGCCATTCCATCCAGGGCTTGGAGGAAGAAATAACTTAAAAGATTGATATCCATTGATAATGTCACATGCTTTTTTATTATAGAAGACTCCATCTCTAAGAAGCCAGATGACAGTCAACGGTGTAAAAACAATTTTGGACAATGCTCCCTTCTTATTACTCATTTAATGCTCAGTCCTTCTAGGGCCATATTACAGTGCTTCATGGGAGGAACACAGATTGTAACATTGCTACAGTGAGCAAGAGAGCTGCTGGAGAACACTGAGAAAAGTGCTCTGGCCAGTCAGCTGGCACTGCACAAGAGAGTGCTGTAATCATCATGTCTAGGGCAAGCAACATGAGGCCCAGGTAAGTGGGAATCAGAAGCCAGGACACATAACAAACTGGAATTCCATCAAGAGAGCCAAAAGCAGGGGAATTGCCACATAGATGGAAGCACATGGAGTGCGGGTCAAGTCATATGCACAGGAGTTGAGAACAGAATCTAGTGCGAAATAAGCCAGAGGGAGGGAGGAAGCTAATTTTTCTGAATCTCTGATCTACGGACAAAATGGCAGTCTTCCCTCATTGTGGGTTTGTCTTCTTCTCTGCTATTGTAGTGGAAGCCCAATGCCTCCATCCTCTATTTACAGAAGCAGTGATGCATGCCTGTCATCAGTGCTCACATAGAGCAGATGTGCATCATGGGATATGAGAGGATCCTTGCCTGCTCTTTCTGGGTCAACCTCCAGATCTCTGTGTATCTCAAGCACCAAAAATAGTCTTAGTTTTTTTTCCTCCAAAAGTGTGAGGGAGATCCATCTCAAGAGGGGCTGAATCAGGCAATGCTGTTTACACTGCTCAGGTGCCAAAAGAAATGGTACCCCTGAACTTGACCATGGGCAGACCACTTGCCTTCCCCAAGCCTCAGTTTCTGAGAGAGTTTTGCATTCTCTAGTGATTTCTAAAAATATTCCAAACTGTATCCACTGGATTGCCTTTGAACCTGGAGAGAAAGAGAAAGAAGACAAATTTGCATGTATGGGGTTGTGTGGTGGTCTCCAGGTACACCTTTCAGGTCTAGTATTGCTTCTAATCTAGACAACATACTTCTATGTTAACATGCATCCTGCTTCACATAAAACAAGAGAGTTGAGTAACAGAGTCATGAAGATCCCTTCCAGGCCTAACAGTACTTTGTGTTCTAGAATCTATTCCAATATACCACAGTCTTTGGAATCCTAGGTTCTTGCCCTAGGTGTCCTCAGGACTCTCTAATCATCCTGAGGTGAATAAAACCAATTCTAAAATCACCAGGTTGAACTAATTGCCTTGGCCATCCTGTCCCCAGATTCTCTGTAGATTCAAGAAATCATTGATGGAGCCAAGTCAGTGGATTCCCTTGATTTTGGACTCCTTGGACCCAAATCAATGGGTTCTTTTGATTTTAGATTCCCTGGATCCAAGTCAATGGATTCCGTTGATCATTTATTTTGAAATACATCTACCACAGATAAGAAGGCCTTTTCTGGATAAATCTTCTCCATAGGCTTGGCTCTTCTTCCCAGGGATCAGAGGCCTTCTCTCCTGAACTTCCCCAAGGCAGAAGCCTGGGGTCAGCTAAATCTCTGCCAGCTCCTCTGTTGGGCAAAGTTTAATTGTGTTTCTGTTCATTTGCAGTCACATGATTGGGGGAGGGGAGGCTCAAGAAAAATGGAGGCATTAGGAAGAGTAAGACCAGAACGGTGCTTTGGGAATATCCAAGTCCCTGGAAAAAAAAGAACACTTCAAACTGGGTTCTGTTATGTAGCGATTCTTCTTCCTCTTACGCATTTATCATATTCCAATTTGCATCATACTTAACTGTCTTATCTCCTTCTAGACTGGAAGCTCCTTCAAACAGGGATTGTGTCTTATCTTTGCATCCTTGACAGTGCCTAGCAAAAGGCTGCCCAGAGGGCAGGGATTTTGAAAATATTGTTTCAATTCAGTAAATGCCTATTGAGCAGCTACTATGTATACAATACTGCTCTGTGCACTTAGGAGAGATACAAAGTTTAGAGAAGACCCAGCCCCTGTCCTCATGGAGCTCATAGTTTAAAAGAGGGAGAAGAAAAAAAAACACAGATAGCTATGATATACAATGTTACATTGAATTCAATATGGCAAGCATTTGCTAAATGCCAGAGATATAAAAGATGAAATCAAGAACAGTTCCTGCCTTCAAGGAACTTACATTCTGTTGGGAGGAAATGGGCACAGGTTAAGTAAATACAAAAAATACACAAACAGGGGCAGCTAGATGGTGCAGTGTACACTTAGCCCCAATTGCCTAAAAAATAAAAATATAAAAATATAAAAACTAAATACACCATGATAAGTGCATTAGAGAGGGACAAAATATAGTACAGGCCTAAGGGGTGAGGAAGTAACTGGTGACCTTTGGGGGGGGGGAGTAAAAGGGAAAACATTTGGCATTTGAGTTATTGGGTGAATGGCTTAATTTATGAACTGTATGAAATATATGTCCTCTAGATTTTAACAGACAAATGGTAGAGGGATTCATCAGCAAGCAGGAAAAGATTAAAATGAGGGCTTTCTTTTGAACCTTATTAGTTTTTGGAATGCTTGTTTGAATTCTTCATTAAACCAAGTGTAAATTATTGGGTTAATGAGGGAATTTAAATAGCCTAACCATGTGAAAAAGTCAAAGAGGGCTGGGTGGAACCAGCAGGAGTCTCGGCAGATGGGTAGGACTAGCGATACAACAAAGAAGGGCAGCCAGCAGATGATGAAGGCCCCCAGGATAATCCCCAATGTCTTAGTAGCCTTCCTCTCCCTGGCTGCTGAGATCCTCTTCTTTTCCAAGAGGCTGCTAGCTAGCTTGATTTTCACAGGGCCGATAAAAAGCGGTGATTCCCCTGTGTGGGGCTGCCCTTCCTGGAGGCTAGAGTTGATGGAACACAAGGAGGTGCCAGTAGAACCAGTGATGAGATGAGCAGTGGTGAAGCGCTTGCCATACAGGGAAGGTGGCTTCAGGATCCGAGTTCGAGCAGCAGCATAGATCCGGCCATAGAGAATGATGAGCAGCACAGAAGGGATGTAAAAGGCACCACAAGTGGAGTAGATGGTGTAGGAGATCTGGGATGTGTTCACGAGGCAGTCAGCCAGCTCTTCATGAGCTTTGGCCTGCCTCCAGAAAAGTGGGGGGATGGAGATACACACAGAGATGACCCAGACCATGGCAATCATGGCCGCTGCCCGGCCAAAGGTTCGACGCTTACTATATTCCAGGGCATCGGTGATGGCCCAGTATCGGTCCAATGCAATAACACAGAGGTGGAGGATGGAGGCGGTGCAGCATGTGATGTCTGAGGACAGCCAGATGTCACACATGATCTGCCCAAAGGTCCAGGTTTGGGTGACGGTGTACGCAATACTGATGGGCATCACCAAAATGGAGACCAAGAGGTCTGTCACCGCCAAGGAGCCGATGAGATAATTGGCTGGTGTGTGGAGCTTCTTAGTAAGAAATATTGTGATGATCACAAAAGTGTTGGAGAGAATGGTGGCTAGAGTTATGATAGCTAAAATCACAGCCAGAGAGATCTTGAGCGCCTGGAGCGTCCATGCATCCCATGCCCCTGATATTTCAGTTGAGTTCAGGGGTTTGCTTGGAGGGGTCCATGGAGAGTCCTCAGTTGACTGGTTCTGGAGGGGCATTCTAGAGGATCTCTAGCCTTCCATCAACTTCCCACTTTCACAAACCTTTCTGCAGGTTCATGCCCATGGAATGAGTTGTAGCCTGATTCACCCTTCTGTTGGGTAGAGGCTAGAAATCAAAAGGAAAAGACCATGGTCCCAGGCCACTGGAGGTCACATGATGTAGGAAAAAGGATGCAGGACTTAGAGCCTTGGCATGTGGATTCAAATCCTGGCTCGGGATTTTAATTGTTATGTTTGTGTCATTAAGTAAGTCATTTCCCCTCTTTGGACGTCTATAACATGAAGCAGTTGAACTAGGTGAAATCTTTAAAAAAAAAAAAAGAACTCATTTGTTTTTCTAGCACTTTCAAATTTACGGAACAATTTCCTCACCACTACCCTGAGAAGTGGGTAGTAGTTTCCAGCTCTTCCACTCTAAGATTGTGAGAGGCAGTGTGGTATGAGAGACAGAGCACTGGACCTGCAGTCAGGAAGACCTGGATTCATATCCCACCACAGACACTTACTAGCTGTGTGACCCTGGACAAGTCACCTAACCACTTTGTACCTCAGTTTCCTCATCTATAAAATGAAACTGCTGGACTTGATGGTCTTTTAGGTTTTTTCCAGCTCTGAATCTATGGTCCTATGATTCTATGAGCATCTTCATCTTTATAAAGTAGATGTTGAAAGAGATGATCTCTAAAGTCTCCAAGTAAAAATCCTATGAGCCTATAATGGTATGAAGAATATGCTAAGGAGACTTCTAATTAGGGGTCAAAATCTTTTTCCTTTTCAATGGGTTAATCAGTTTTGCTGAATGTTTTTTTCTTCTTCCTTTTTTTCTTTTTTCAAAAAGATTCCTTATTAGAGATGGTTCTCTGGGAATAGAGAGGGGAAGGAATAGAGGGGGAAATCTAAATGATTCAAAAACTTAAAAAAATCAATACAGATCTATTTTTTAAAGTTAGTTTCCTGCATACTAAATCTTTATGAATGCACTCAGAATTTATTACCATCTGGCCATAACATGGTAACACCAACATCAGGGTGTTCACTCATGATTCTGGGTTTAAGATTGGGTTGCTCTCTCCACTGCCTAGTACTTTCTTGGCTTCTGACATGGCTGCCATGGTTTTTGTTTGTTTGTTTCTCTCTCTCTCTCTCTCTCTCTCTCTCTCTCTCTTTTTTCTGATGCAACACTAGATTCCCGATGGCCTAAAACCAGAGGTCACCTACATATTCTGGAAACCAGGCTCCATCAGCAGGCTCTGTGTCTACCCAGAGTTCATCTTGAAACATGATGAGAATTTTTTTAAAAAAATTCATTTACATCTGTCTTCAATGCATAATACCCAAAGGCAAATAACAAATGCTTGCTGGTTAATTGATTGCTCAGAAGAGATAAGTTCACATTCTAGCTCTGCTGCTGACTTGCCTATCACTTGCCATCTCTGGGACTCAGTTTCCTCAACTGTAAAATAAGGGAGTTGGATTAGGTGGCCTCTCAGGTTCCTTCCAGCTGTGACGTCCTGTGTTTTAACATGGTCACAACCTGCTTATCTAATACAGGCCCTAGCACATTGCCATGCTGGGAAATTGATTGGGATAGCCCTTTCCCGCCAGACAAACTCCATAGGGAAGTAGGTGTCCCATATGGTTCTACCCACAGCACTGGCAGCTGTGGAAGGTCAGAGATTGCGTTCCCAGGCACCAAGGTTTCCAAATGCGGAGTTCATAGGCAGATAACAGAGCTGCAATCTCAGGGTCAAGAGCTGAGTTTCAGAGGAAGGCTGGCTCTTCCCTCTTTAGGTATTTCTAGGGGGAAAAAAAAGAGGTTGTTAGCAAAGACAGTACCAAGCTTCTGGCTTCTCATTCATGAAATTCTACCTGTGTCTTTGGCCAGGCTGTGCCCCCAGGCCTGGAATACACTTCCTTCTCACCTCTGCCTCTTAGAATTCTGAGCCTCCTTCAAAGCTCACCTCAGGTACTGCCTCCTAGAGGAAACATTTCCAGGTCCCCCTAGATAGTAATGCCCCACCCTACCTATGATATTTGATATATGTGTACCTGTTATCTCCCACCTGAGAATGTAAGCTGCTTGAGGGCAGAAATTATTTGTTTTTATTTTTGTATCACTGGTATCTGACAGGGGTAGGTGGTGAAGTATCTCTAGGCTTGGAATCAGGAAAACTCATCTTCCTGAGTTCAAATCTGACCCGAGACTCTTACTAGTTGGGTGACCCTGGGGAAGTTACTTGACCCTATTTGCCTCAGTTCCTCATCTGTAAAATGAGTTGGAGAAGGAAATGGAAAGCCCCTCCAATATCTTTGCCAAGAAAACCTCAAATGGGGTCACAAAGAGTCAGACGCAACTGAAAAACAACTAGACAACTGTGTCTAACGTAGTATTTGGCAAATGGTTGTAAACCCTTTATTGACTAAAATTAATTGGAGATTGGGCACCTAGATGGCATGGTAGATAGAATGCCCAATGAATAGAATGACCCTAAGCAAGTCATTTAACCCTATTTGCCTCAGTTTCCTCATCTGTAAAATGAGCTGGAGAAGGAAATGGCAAATCACTCCAGTATCTGCCAAAAAAAAAAACCCAAATGGGGTCAGGAAGAGTCGAACATGACTGAAACAACTGAAAATGGAGATGCAGAAAGTTCAAAGTGCCTTTCCCAGGGGCAGCTAACACTGTGGGAAAAGATGTCTCTGAAAATTTAGAACCATGTACACAAGTGTGGGATTGGGCAGCCACTGCCTCGAAGCTTCAGCTCCCTACAGAGACTTCTGGCCGTGAACCCTGGGGGAAGAATGGCTCACAATTTCCTCTTCAGCACTCTAAGATTTACAAAACACTTTGTGGTCAAATCACCTCATGACACAGCTTTTATAAACTGATTACACGACAGGGAGACAGTGGCATAGGACGGCTCAGCCTGGCATCCCTTTATCAGAGAACGTGCTGTGCCGTATGGGCAGAGCAGAAATGAAGTTGTTCAAAAGAAACTCGAGATACGCAAATTTAAAGAATCCATCTGAAATGTTCCCATGGACTGTCTGTGCCCGACCTGTGGTAGAACATTCTAGGCTCATTTTGGTCTGATCAGCCACAGTTTGACACACTGTAACTTGACTCTTACATAGCGATGTCATTTTGGTCCTCAACCTCCCTTCATCGTTGAGGAAACTGCCTCAGAGAGGGAACTATACTTACCTGAGGCCACACAGCTCGTGAGAAGGAAAGCTAGTGCTCCAACCCAGGCCTCTCAACTCCAAGGCCAGCACTGCCTCCTTAGGGCCATGGGGGCACAGCCTGATCTAAAAACCTGTAATAGGAAGGATGGAAATAAGCATTTATTAAGCACCTACTATGTGCAGGACACTGTGCTAAGTGTTTTAAAAATATTATTTCATTTGATCCTCACAACAGCCCTGGGAGGTAGGAGCTGTCATTATCCCCATCTGACAGTTGAGGAAAATGAGGCAAACAAAGGTGAATTGCTCAAGGTTATTCAGCTGTCAGAGGGTGCGTTTGAATATGTGTCTTCCTAACTCCAGACCCAGGGTTCTATCCATTCTAATAATGTCTTTATCTGTTTCTGAGGAAGAGGAAAAACTGCCTCCTCTGCAACCTTTTGAGCCCTGGACCCGTCCAGCATGAAAGCACAAAATGGCACTCAACACCAGGTCACTTTTGTCCTATTGCAGTAGATGTAAGGATAGGACCAGAGAACGTGTGTGCTAGCTTTTGCCTGCCACTCCCCAGATTCATGGATGTTCATTTAGTCCTGAAGAACAGGGTGTGGGTGCACTGCCCACAGACACTGAAGGAAGCACTTGATTGGGAGCCAGAGGACTTGGGTCCTAATCTTGACACAGTCACTAACTCCATGACCACTCTCAAGTCCCATCTCAGGGCCTCTTTCTTCCTCTGCAAAATGAGTGTTGAACTAGATTGATCATCTCTAAGGCCCCTCCCAGCTCTGACATTCTGTGCTGTAAGGGCCCTCCCACCTCTGACATTCTGTGTTCTAAGGGCTCTCCTATGACATTCCATATTCTAAGGGCCCTCCCAGGTCTGACATTCTGTGTTCTAAGTTCTCCTTAATCTTTAACATTCTGTTCTGTACCAAGGGCTATTCTGTACCACTTCTACCATTTTGTGCCATAAAGTCTCTTCCATCTGACATTCTGTGATTTTCTGAGGTGGGTTTTTTTTTCCATTTGATATTTATGGTGACAAAGCACTTTGAAAACACCATCTAACTCAATCCCTACCACAATCTAAGGAGTTAGATAGGGAAAATACTATTACCCTCATTTTACAGCTGAGAAAACTGAAGTTCAGGGAAATTAAAAGATTTGTCCAAAGTCACACAGCAAATTATTGGGAGAGTCAGGCTGAGAATGGATTCTTTTTTTTTTCTTTAGATAGTTGGGGTTAAGTGACTTGCCCAGGGTCACACAGCTAATAAGTGTCAAACATTTGGTCTGAGGCTGGATTTGAACTCAGAGCCTCCTGACTTCAGGGCCAGTGCTCTATCCACCAAGCCACCTAGCTGCCCTGAGAATGACTCTTGACCAATGCTTTTTGCACTACCCTTCAAACCTTCCCTGTCCCTCACTGATTTCTCCCTTCTCTGAACTCAGATTGTATTCCTTGTCAGCATTGTATATATATTTTTTCTTTGCTATGGCCTTCTTGTGATGCTTTATGATAGCATGGAGGTGGCCCTAGGTTCTTGAAGACTCTATGTACCAAGGGAATATGAGCTCTGGCAGATCCTACCAAGATGAGCAGGCTATGAGTATTGGTTGTGTCTGTAAAAGGTCCATTGGATCCAGCAAGATTGTGGAAGTCTAAAATATTGGGCTGACTTTCATAAAATAAAATGTGATAAATGTAAAGTCATACACTTGGGTTCAAAAAATCAACTGCCCTGGTAAAAGATGGGGGAGGTGTGGTTAGACATGGGTCTGTCTGAAAGAGATCTGACAGTTTTAGTGGATGGCAAGGTCATGATAAGTCAACAGTGTAATATGATGGCCAAAAGACTAATGTGATTTTTAGACTACGTTAAGATGGATATAGTGTTTAGGACTAGGAAGGGGATGGTCCCACAGTTTTCTGCCCTGGTCATACCATACCTGGAATATTGTGTTCAGTTCTGGGAGCCACATTTTAGGAAGGATGTTGATAAGCTGAAGAATATAGAGAGGAGGGCAACCAAGATAGAAGAAGGGACTTGAGATCATGCCATGAAGGAACTAGGGATGGTTAGGAAGAAAAAGGAGGAGGAGAAGGAGGAGAGACTCAGGGGGAACATGATACCTGCCTTCAAGTACCCAAAAAGAACACCATGTAGAAAAGAGATTAGATTTGTATTGTTTGCCTGGCCTTAGAGGGCAGAATCAGAAACCAAAGAAGCCAGTTGTAAAGGGGAAAACTTCCTAATGAGAGTTGTCCAAAAATGAAATGGGATGGAGAAATGGGCTTTCCTTCACTGGAGGCCTTCGGGCAAAAGCTGGAGGACCCCTTCTTTAGTGTGTTGTAGTGGGGATTCCTGTTCAAGTGTGGATTGGACTAAAAGACCTCTGAGGACCTCCTCACTCTCTGAATCAGTCGTTCTGTTTTCTGAGAACCAGCCCAGCCATGGGTAGAGAGGAAAACCATCACCAGAAGGCAGGCCACCAGAAGATGGATTTCCTTGGCCACAGGAAGGCCATCTAGTAAGATGTTGCTTTGGACTTATTTGGATTTCTCCATCATGCTTTCCTTTCCATAACCAACTCTTCATTGGGAAATTTTATTATCTTGGAAGATTGAATCAGCCTTGGTACTCACATCTCATCAGTGCCCTCTGCCTGAAGAACAGGCTGTGGGCTCCAGGGACTCTACTTATGGAAGGGGCCCAGGACAAGTCTTCTCTCCATTTCCCAGCTCCATGATTTGGACTTCACCATGCCTTTATACTGGGTCCCCTTCTCCCTCTTGACTCCCCCTCAACTTTTCTGCTTTTTTTTGTGTGCATTTTCTTTCACCATTAGGGCAGCTAGGTGGCTCAGTGGATAGGGTGCTGGGCCTGGAAGCAGGAAGACTCATCTTTCTGAGTTCAAATCCAGCCTCAGATACTTAATAGCTGGGTGACTCTGGGCAAGTCATTTAACCCTGTTTACCTCAGTTTCCTCATCTGTAAAAACGAGCTGGAGATTTGTTGTTATTTGGTCGTTTTCAGTCATGCCTGACTCTTCATGACCCCTTTCGGGGTTTTCTTGGCAAAGATCTGGAATGGAGGCCCAGAGAAGGCAAGTGACTTGCCTATGATGGCACAGGCAAGTCAGCAGCAGAGCTAGAATGTGAGCTTATCTCTTCTGACCAATCAGTTAGCCAACAAACATTTGTTATTTGCCTTTCAGTATTATGTTTATCTTTTTCTGTTTGCTTGTTTTGTTTGTTTTTGCTAGGCAATGGAGTTAAGTGACTTGCCCAGGGTCACACAGCTAGTAAGCATCAAGTGTCTGAGGCTGGATTTGAACTCAAGTCCTCCTGACTCCAGGGCCGGTGCTCTATCCACTGCACCATCCAGCTGCCCCAACCTTTAAGTTCAAGATGAACTCTGGGCAGACACAGAGCCTGCTGATGGAGCCTGGTTTTCAGAATATGTAGGTGACCTCTGGTTTTAGGCCATTGGGAATCTAGTGTTGCATCAGAAAAAAAAAAGAGAGAGAGAGAGAGAGAAACAAACAAACAAAAACCATGGCAGCCATGTCAGAAGCCAAGAAAGTACTAGGCAGTGGAGAGAGCCACTCAGTCTTAAACCCAGAATCATGAATGAGCACCCTGATGTTGGTGTTACCTTGTTATGGCCAGATGGTAATAAATTCTGAGTATATTCATAAAGATGTAGTGTGCAGGAAACTAACTTTAAAAAAAATAGATTTCTATTGATTTTTTTTTAGTTTTTATATCACCTAGATTTCCCCCTCTATTCCTTCCCCTTTCTACTCCCAGAGAACCATCTCTAATAATAAAGAATTTATTTGAAAAAAGAAAAAGAGGAAAAAGGAAAAAATGGTCATTTTTCATGACCCCATTTGGGGTTTCCTTTTTTTTTGGTGAGGCAATTGGGGTTAAGTGACTTGCCCAGAGTCACACAGCTAGTAAGTATTATGTGTTCGAGGCCTGATTTGAACTCAGGTCCTCCTAACTCCAGGGCTGGTGCACTATCCACTGCACCACCTAGCTGCCCCTATTTGGGATTTTCTTGGCAAAGATACTGCAGCGGTTTGCCATTTCCTTCTCGAGCTCATTTTGCAGATAAGGAAACTGAGGCAACTAAGGTGAAGTGATTTGCCCAGGATCACGCGGCTAGTAAGTGTCTGAGGCTGGATATGAACTTAGGAAGACGAGTCTTCCTGACTCCAGGCCAGGTGCTCTAGGTACCAAGGCGCCCCGCCCCCGTAGCTGCCCCGTGCTGAGCATAGAAGATACAAATAGGAAAGGGAGATAAGATCTGCCTTCCAGGGGCTTATTCCATCCCCCCCCCAACACACACACACACACATACACACACACACACACACACACACACACACACACACACACACACACGGGAAATTGTATAGCACTTGCTTTTTTTTAAAAAATGTATCATATATTTTGTTTTTACATCACTGATATTTCCCAGTATGTCCCTCTCCTCTCCCTCAGAAACCATTTTTTGTAACAAAAAAGAAAGAAAACAACGGAGCGAGACTAATCAATACATCAACGTTTGACCATTGTATGTCACATTCATTCTAACACAGGGAGACATCACATAAAGGGTGGTAGTGGCCAAGAAACAGAGTTCAATAGTCAATAAACATTTATTAAGAGATTTCTATGAGGAGGCAGCTGGGTGGTACAGTGATAGAGCGCTAGACCAGGAGTCAGGAGGACCTGAGTTCAAATCTGGTCTCAGACCAGACACTTGATACTTACTAGTTGTGTGACCCTGGGCAAGTCACTTAACCCCAATTGCCTTGCCAAAAAAAAAAAAGTCCTACAACCTCTCTCTTTGGGGCAGCTAGGTGGCACAGTGGATAGAGCACCGGCCCTGGATTCAGGAAGACCTGAGTTCAAATCCAGCCTCAGATACATAACACTCACTAGCTGTGTGACTCTGGGCAAGTCACTTAATCCCAATTGCCTCACACACAAAAAAAAAAAAAAGAGAAAGAGAGAGAGATTACTATGTGCCAGGCACTGTGCTAAGTGCTAGGGACACAAAAATGAAAAAAAAATTCATCTCTGCCCTCAAGGAACTTGCAGTCTAATGGGGGAAGATAACAGACAAAGGGAAGCTGAAAAGGGGAGGTGAGAGGGAGAAAACAGGGAAGGGGAAATTGGGGAGGATTCAGAGAAGCCTGAAAGGTGGGAAATGAGGAGATGGTTGTCCTGACCCAGCTCCTTAAATGGAGGAAGTTTGGCCCAGGGAGTCACAGGTGGACCAATAAAGCATGTCCATTTACACACCCTTCCCAGAAGGAATGGTAGGATTAATTGATTACTGTTTCCACAACAGGTGGAAGAGGTGGAAGAGGGGGAGGGGAGAAGAGCAGAATGGGTGTGACCTCAGGGCAGATGACAAGGTGGCTGGATATCTGGATGCTTGTGAAGTTTCCCCTGGGACCAGTTAGATATTGTGGACTATAAGACTTTGTACTCACCCATTCAGGGTGAGGGTGGAGTTCCAGAGATGAACGGATTAACTCTCAGCATGGATGGCAATCTCACTAGAGGTCTGGTCCATAGGTGGGATGGAGAGGAGGAGGCAGCAGCAGGACAGGTGGCAAGATGACCAGGATCTATGAATATGAATGACGCATGGTCTGGGGTGGGTTAGATACAGTAGATTACAATCACTCACTCACCAATCCCAGATGACTCAGTTCTAGCAAGGAGAAGCAAAACTAAATAGATTAGGGCTTGCTGCCTACAGGTCTCACCCAGAGGGTGCTATTCTTGATGGGGATGAGGGAGGGGGCTTCTTAGGTATAGGATATTAGGAAAAATAAGACATATTCTCAGCCCTTGAAAGAATTATAGTTCAATTTGAAGAGATAAGAGTTACACACTTAAATACTTACAACAATAATCTAAAAATTTCAGTGTTTTGGAGGGTGGGCTCTCCACCTATGGTGATCTTAATCCCAGAAGAGTCAATAGTAGATAGACATTTATTAAGTGGCTACTATATGCCAGACACTGTGCTGAGTAGTGGACATACAAATACAAAGAGAGACAGCCCCTGCCCTCAAGGAGTTTCTAATCTAATAGGGGCAGTTGTTTTTGTTATGCAGTCATGTCACACTTGACCCCACTTGGAGTTTTCTTGGCAAAGATATTGGAAAATTTGCCATTTCCTTCTGCAGCTCATTTTACAGATGAGGAAACTGAGGCAATCAGGGTGAAGTGACTTGCCCAGGGTCACAAAATGAGTGTCTGAGGCTAGATCTAAACTCAGATCTTCCCGACTCCTGGCCCACGGCCCTATCCATGGCGCCACCTAGTGGTCTCAGCAGGAGTCTAGAGTAGACGTAGACTAGGAATAACGTGCAATAAGGCTGGAAAGGTATCAGATTGGGACAGGCCTTGAAGGATGAACTTTGCTCAGTAGGCAATGAGAAGTCATTGAACATTTTTTGAGCGTGAGTAATATGGACAAATCTGTGCCAAAGAATGATGAATCTGGTAGCAGAATTCAGGATGGATTAGAGAGGGAAAGACCCGGACAGAGTCTGCCCCAAGAGTCCAGGCCTAGCGCATCATGAGGCCTAGCACTGGGCTGGAGGTAGTGGAAATGCAATCAGTCAGTCAGCATTTATTAAGCACTTACTTTGTGCCAGGCATTTTAGTAACTGCTTTTACAAATATTATCTCATCTGAGCCTTATAACAACCCTGTCAGGTAGGTGTTATTACAATCTCCATTTTACAGTTGAGGAAATTGAGGCAGACAGAGGTTAAATGATTTGGTCTGAGGCTGGATTTGAACTCAAGTCTTCCTAAGGGAGGGAAGGAAGGAGAGGAGAAAGGAAAGAAAGAAGAGAGGTAAGAATGAAAGAAAAAAGAGAAGGAGGGAGGGAAGAAAGGAAGGAAAGAAGAGATGGAAGGAAGAAGGAAGTGTTTTGTAAAATTTTCTAATCTGATCTTCACAACAATCCTGAGAAGTAGGTACTTTTTCTTCTCCAGTTCATTGAACAGTTGAGGAAAGTGAGGCAGATGATGTTAAGTGACTTGCCCAGGGTCACATAGCTAGTCCATGACTGAGGTTGGATTTGAAGTCAGGTCTTCCTGAGTCCAGACCCAACACCCTATATGCTATGCCAGCTAATGGCCTCAATGATCTTATGACCAGGATACAGGAAATATCACCTTTTAATCCTGGCCCTTGAACACTATGCAAGCCACTTAAAATTGGGACTATGATTCACAGAATCAAATGTTAGTGCTTAGAGATCCTCTAATTCATCCTTGTCACTCTCTCTACAAAGTAGCTAACGTCCAGGGAAGCCCTGGGGGGAATGTTGCAAAGGGCTGTAGCGCTCTACAAACATACTGAGCTGTTTAAGTTTATACCACTGCCAGAAGGCGTCAGAAAAAGGAGAGAACAGATCACAAGATACAATCTGTCAACAGGCTTTTATTTACCACCTACTGTATGCCTGTGCTAGGCCCTGGAGAGATAAAAACAAAACAAAAAAGTAGTCCCTGCCTTCATAGGGCTTACATTCCATCCATCACAGAGATGAAATATGACACATTCATTTCCTGCCCTCATTAAGATCCCTAGCATTTATATGGCACTTTCATATTCATTATTTCATCTGAATCTCACAATTTTCCTGTCACGGAAGCAGGCGAGGGATTATACCCCCATTTTCCAGATGTAGAAACTGAGGCACAGAGAGAAGAAATGAATTGAGTTGAAAGCCAATAAGAAACAGGGGAGGGGCTCAAATTCAGGGATCCTGGGTTAGCACAGGCCCTGGCATATAGAAGGTGCTTAATAAATGCTTATTCCCTTGTTCCCTTGTCCCTTTCCCACCATCTACCAATCAAGGGTGCCTTTTACTCCACAAGCTACCTCTCTCACTCTCTTGCTTATTACAAATCAAAAGCATCAGATGGTTCCATTTCTCCTCTTGCATCCCGTCAACAGGTGAGCAACTTTCAACAGAAATTGATGAGCATGAGTGGCTCCCCTGGGGCAGTATTCAAGGCAATATTGTCGGTCCCCTAGGGATCCCCTGCCCGGCTGATGTCCTGTTCTGGGCCCAAGGGAGTATTTCAGCTGATGAAGTCAAACCACTTTGAGTCAAGAACAGGGATTTAATCATCCTTGGCCTGGATAAACAAGGTACTAATTACATGAATTAATTTCTAAGAAATTAAACATTTAGTCCTTTGGTATTCACATGATCCAAATGGGAGAAATGATCAGTCTCCAGTTTTTCAGGCAGGTTTCTTAATTCTGTTCCTGTCTAGTTCACAGAATCATAGGGCCTCAGAGTTCATCCAGTCCAACCTTTACCCTCTACATCAAACCTAATGAGTGGTCACAAGTTTTTGATTGAAGACTTCCCATAAGGGGGAAGCCCCTTAACTTCTAGGGCAGCTCATTCTGCTGTTTAGAGAATCCTTATTGTGAGGAAGGGCGGCTTATGTCCAGATGCTGCACAGCAGGACAGGTTGTAGATGGCTCCATGCAACCCATACCCGCTGTCAACAAATCAGCTTGTATTTTTAGGGAGGTACTTAGCCCTATGCTAAGGTAGTTTGTGGTTATGAGAGAGACAGAGAGAGAGTCAGAGAGAGAGTCAGAGAGAGAGAAGAAGGAGGGAAGGAGACAGAGACAAAGAGAGGAACAGAGACAGAGAGTCAGAGAGGGAGAAGAGGAAGAGAGAGTCAGAGAGAAAAGAGGGAGAGGAAGAGACAGAGAAAGAGAGGGTGAAAGGAAAGAGAAAGAGAGAGAGAGAGAGAAAAGAGGAAGAAAGAGAGTCAGAGAAACAGAGAGAAGAGGAGGGGGAGAGAGAAAAGAAGGAAACAGAAAAGGAGGGGGAGACAGAGAGAGAAACAGACACAGAGAGAGGAAGAGATTGAGGGAGGGAGAGAGGGAGACAGAGACAGAAACAGACAGAGACAGAGAGGAAAAAGAGAGTCAGAGAGGAAAGGAAAAAGAGAAAGAGAGAAGAGGAAGAGAGAGAGTCAGAGAGAAAAGAAGGAAACAGAGAGAAAAGGAGGGGGAGAGAGACAGAGAGGGAAACAGAGAGACACAGAGAGAGGAAGGGATTGAAGGAGGGAGAGGAGACAGAGACAGAGACAGAGCCAGAGAGGAGAGAGAGAGTCAGAGAGGAAAGGAGAAAGAGAAAACGAGAAGAGGAAGAAAGAGAGTCACAGAGACAGAGAAAAGAAGGAGGAAGAGACAGAGAGAGAAGTGAAAGATCATAGAAGATGAAGAGACCTCAGAACTCATCTAGTTTAACCTTCTCATTGTATTATCTGAGGCTTAGAGAAGCAAATGACTTTTCCAAGATCTCGAAGGCAGTGAGTAGCAGAAATGGGATCTGAGCCCAGGCCCTCTGTCTCCTGAGCCAGGGCTCTTCCCATTGCACCATGCTGCTTCCTAAGACCTAATCCCTGTACACTATGGAGGAAATTCAATCTAATTCAATGAACATTAATTAAATACCGATTGTGTGCTGACATTGTCTCTATCCTCAAAGAACTCAATATTCTACTGGGATAAGCAGAGAGGAACAACATAGTCAAGAGAAGCATGATGGAAGGTAGGTATTGGGAAGGTGAAGAAGAGATCAGATAGAAAGTCTGAATGGGGAGGGGAGAGAACTTTTAGCTGGGGGATCAAGGAAGGTTTCCCAGAGGGCTTGACAAATGAGCTTGAGGAAACACAAGGACTCTGAATGTTAGAGACCAAAAGCCCACAGATTTCGAGCTGGAAGAGACTGCAGAGGCCATCTCGCCAACTTCTCATCTTACTGAGGAAACAGAGGTTCAGGGATACTATATGACTTGCCCAAGGAGTGGGGAAAGGGAGGAAGGGGATATGCCTGGCACTGTGGAACATGTTTTATAAATATTATCTCTTTCGATCCTCCCAACAACCATTTGAGTTAAGTGCTATTATAACCTCAATTTTACAGTTGAGGAAACTGGAGCAAACAGAAGTTAAGTGACTCATCCAAAGTCACACAGCTAGTAAGTAGTCGAAACGGGATTTAAACCTGGGTCCTTTGACTCCAGAAAGCTGAGGAAGGGAGTGCATTTCGGGAATGGGGAACAGCTTAGGTAAGTGCATGGAGGTGGGAGATAGCCTGTTTGGAGAACAACTCATAGTTCAGTTTGCTGGAATGTAGTATGTGAACAGCAGTAATGGGACATAGGTCTGGTAAGTTAGGAGCCAGATTACCGAGGGCCTTACATACGAGGCTCAGACGATTTAATTTTATCCATGAGGCTGTAGGGAGCCATGGGAGGGATTAGATGGGTTATTTTGGCAGTAGTGTGCAAGATTCATTGGAGAGGGGGAACAGTGAAGGGAGGATTTAGGAACTTATTATAACATATACTGCAGCAACCTCATGGAGAGAAGAGGCCACAGATGACAACAGTTGTGAAGACAGAATTGACAGGACTTGGTAACTGACTGTGGTTTAGGAATAAAGGAGAGACTTGAATCAAAGATGTCTCTGCAGTTTTGAACCTGGGCGCCTAGGAGGGTGTAATACCCTAGGAGACTGCTAGGTGGCACAGTGGATAGAGCACCAGCTCTGGAGTCAGGATGGCCTGGGTTCAAGTGCAGCCTGAGACAATTATTGGTGTGTGAACCTGGGTAAGTGAACCACAATTGCAAGAAAGAAACAGAGAGAGAGAGAGAGAGAGAGAGAGAGAGAGAGAGAGAGAGAGAGAGAGAGAGAGAGAGAGAGAGAGAGAGAGAGAAGGAAGGAAAGGAAGGAAGGAAGGAAGGAAGGAAGGAAGGAAGGAAGGAAGGAAGGAAGGAAGGAAGGAAGGAAGGAAGGAAGGAAGGAAGGAAGGAAGGAAGGAAAAAGTTAGGAGGAAGGGAAAGCTTGGATGGAGTTGTCCAGCAGGCATTTGGACTGGGAAGCTAAAGACAGAGGTTCAGGCTAGATATAAAGACTTAAGAAACACTTAGGAAGAGATGCTAACTGAACCTATAAGAGCAGATGGAAGGAACATAAAGAAGACAAAAGGTCCAGTACAGGACCTGGGGGAGCACCCACACTTAGGGGGGTGGAAAGAGGACAATCAAACAAAGCTAACTTAGAAGAGGACAGAGAGTAGTAGCAGCAAAAGGCCAGGGAAAGCACAGGATCCAAAAGGAGAAGGTATACAACAGGGCCAAATCCTACAGAAAGACCAAGAAGGATAAAGACTGAGAACATTCCTTTGGATTTAGCCATAGAGACAGGCAACCTTGGACAGCACTTTTGAGCAAGAATGGTGAAATTAGATGGTAAGGGCTTGGAGAATGGCAGCAGCAACCTGCTCATCTGGCTTTCCTGCAAAGCCCTGATATGTCAGAGTCAGAGAGACCGTAAATCCTAGAATGGATCTTAGACTAGAGGATGTCAGACCTAAAAGGGGCCTTAGTACATAGAATGTTAGCTTAGGGGAGAACTCTAAAACACAGAATGTAAAAGCTGGGAGGGCTCCTAGAACACAGGATGTCAGAGCTGGGAGGGTCCTCAGAACACAGACTGTCAGAGCTGGGAAGGACCTTAGAACACAGAATGTTAGTGCTGGGAAGGACCTTAGAACACAGAATGTTAGTGCTGGGAGGGTCCTCAGAACACAGGATGTCAGAGCTGGGGGTGGGGCTTTAGAATATAAATATTGGAACACAGAATGGACACAATAGAACAGAGCTAAAGCAAGCCTGTGGTCAGCTCCCTCCTTTTATAAATGAAGAAACTAAGGCTCAGAAATTGACTTAAGCTGGGGGAGGGGAGGACCTATGGAACAGGTCTCCTGACACCCACCAGGGTATTTTCCCCTAACTGAATATAAGCTCCACAAAGTCAGAGACTTCGTTTTTTGCCCTCTTATCTCTAGTACCTAGCACAGTGCCTAGTACACCGTAGGTAATAAGTAAGAATTTGCTGGATTGAACTAACACACCACTTGGCCTACTTCTATGCTGATCCCTCCCTCCCTTTTTTTTTTTTTGGTGAGGCAATTAGGGTTAAGTGACTTGCTAGTCACACAGCTAGTGAGTGTCATGTGTCTGAGGCTGGATTTGAATCATTTCCTGCCGGTTCTGACATTCTAAGGTTCTCCTTCAGAGCTGCAAGGACCCCATGCTCTGGCCGCCAGAGCGGCTGCTTCTATGCGTTTCCCGAGGAGCCCAGGCTGGCCGACCTTGCTTGGCTATGGCGCACGGCGGGAGGCACGGCCAGCGCTCGCCACCAGGGGGCAGGGCCGAGCTTTCCCGCGGCCTCCTGGCAGCCACGTGGGGCGCAGCACCTGTCCCCTGCTCCCTGTCCTCGGGCGCTTGGGGAGCTAGTGTGGGCTGAGTGCGAGGTGAGGCTCAGCCCACGCAGGCTCGCGGGTCTCGGGGCGCCTAACCCGGGGCTCTCGGAGCAGCCGCCCCTCCTCCAAGGCTTCGAGCGGCAGGGCCCCTTCCCCAGGCAGAAGGGTTCCCCGTTAGAAGGATGTGGGGGGCAGAGGGTGGGAGGTGGAGGTGGGCACCACCCTCTTCCAACCCCCCACCCCGCCCTTCCCCCCGTCTCCTTCCTCTAAGCTTCCCCCGGTCATCGTCCGGCTTCCCCGGGAAGCCCCCTACCCTTCTCAGGACTGCAGATGCCCAGCCGGACGCTCGCCACCGCCCTGCCCCTGAGAGGGAGAGGGCGCCCCGAAGATCTGGTGGGGAAGGAGGGAGGGGCTTGGGCTGGGGGAGGCACCTAGCACCCCTGCTCCCTTCCAGCGGGAAGCAGGCAGGGGTCAGGGGAAGAGGCGTGGGGGTACGCCCCTTCCCCAAGTGCAGCCCCCTCCTCAGCCCCGCAACTGGGTGCCCGGTGAGGACTGGGTAACACTCGCACGCTAGAAGCTGTCTGCCCCCTCGGGCTCAGGCTGCAGCCCTTCTGGCCGTTCAGCCACTTCGGAGGGGCACCTGAGGTTATGGGGGGGGTCCAGGAGACGGGGAGGGGTCTCTTACCTCTTGGTCAGGCGCTGTTTGGGCAGGGCTCCGAGGATCGGCCCTTTCGGCTCTCCCCTCTGCAGGGGGGCTGCTGCCACCGCGTCCTCACCTTCACCCCAGCCCTCCCGGCTTCCTTCCCTGCCTCATCTTCCCTCTTTCGCCCTCGTCCTTCCTTCTTTTCTCCTGACCTTTTGATGTCTCTCCCCTTCTCTCCTGCTCCTGCTTTCCCCTCTCTGAGGTCTTTCTCTTCCTCCCTGCGCTCTCTCTCCTCCCCTCCTGCTCAGTCTCTCACCGACTCCTCCTCTCTTCCCCTCCCCACTCGCCTTCTCCTCCCTCTGGCTCTATTTTCCCACCTCTCCTCCACTCCCCGCTCTCTCCCCCTTCCCCTTAACCTTCCCCCTCTCTTTCCTCTCTTCCCAGATCTGCTCTACTCCACCACTACCTCTCTTCTTCTCTTCCCTTCTTTTCTTTCCTCACTCTTTCTTTCTCTTCCCCCAGCCCTCTCTCCTCTCTCCTGTTTTTTCGTCTTCCCTTACCCTTCTTACCTTCTGTGCTCTCTCTTAATCCTTTTCTCTCTCTTGGAAGCCTGTTTCCTTTTTCTCATTCCCCATCCCTAATAATAATAAAAATCACTCAAGCTTATATATGGTTTTGTAACGTTTGAACCTCATAACAATTCCTTGAAATACATACATTACCTCTGTGGGGTAATACTATGATATCCCTATTTTACAGATGAGGAAACTGAGGCTCAGAGAAATTAAGTGACTTGACTCTCCTCCTCTCTCTCTCTTCTTGCTTATGTCCTCTCCTGTCCTCCCTTCTCCACATTCCTCTTGGGCCTGCCTGGAAGGCAATAGAGTGAACTCCAACTTTACACTGTTGGAGGCAAGTTGCCTCAAAACAATGGGAAAGAAACGTTGGTTTTGGAATCAGAAGACCTGGATTCAAATTCTGACTCTGCCATTTCTATCTGGGTGACCACTGATATTGACTTAACCTCTCTGGGACTTAGTTGCCTCCTCCATAAAATGAGAGGCTTGTACTAAGGTCCCTAGATGGGTGATTCTATCATCCCAGTCCAATCCTAAGAGATAAAGGCAGTTTTCATTTCCTCTAGGAATCTGTCTGCAGGGGCAAAGACAATTCTGAAATCTACAGACTTTTCAGTCTGACCTGCTTACATGCATCTTCCTTCTTCAATAAATATTTACTAAGAGTCTGGGTGCTTGGGCTGGGGAAAGAAGGGGCTGGATCAGACACAGGGAAGTAGGAAAGGGTTCCAGGGAGGCACGTTTTACATCAATAAAAGAATTTCCTCTAACAATTAGATCTGTCCAACTTTGGTACAACAGCAGTGGTAGCTAACATTCATATAGCACCTACTTTGCACTTTACAATTCTTACCTCATTTGATTCTCACTACAACCCTAGGAGGTAGATGCTATTATAACCTCCATTTTACAGAGGAGGAAACTGAGACAGCAGGGGTTAAGTGACTTTCTCACAGCCACACAACTAGTAAGTATCTGAGGCTGTATTTGAACTCAGGTCTTCCTGATTACAGGCCTGACGTGATCTGCCTTTCAAGATGCTGAGTTTTTTTTGTCTCTGATAGAGTTCACAGGTCTAGAGCTGGAAGAGTCCACTAAGACACCTAATTCTATCCCTCATTTTACAAATAAGGAACTGAAGCCTGGGAAGGTGAAGTGATTTGCCCAAGGTCATGGGCAGTAAGCCTCAGAGTTGGGATTCAAACCCAGGTCTTCTGACCCCAGAGGCAGGGCTCTTTCCACTGTGCCATGTTACCAGATAGCAAATGACCACCTGACTGGGCTATTGGAAAGTGAGCTCATTGAGACTTGAGCCAGGGAATAATGATACATCCTTGTGAAAGGCTATGATTTAGCCTACAGGAGATCACCTTTGTATTCAGGGACCTATTAGAAAAATCTCCTGGCCTGTCAGGGACCCATAGGCCTCTAAAATCCCCAAGTTGGGAGCCACTGATGGCTGATCCAAGCCAGGTCCTAGGAGAAAGCAGAGGCTGGAGACACTGAAGGGCTTGAAATGCCCTGGGAATGGGGAAAGAACCCCACCAGAGCAAGGTCTGCAAAACCGAGGGAGGAGAGTTGAAGTGACAGAGTGTCTGGGGACAGGAGGAAAAACAGCCTAGAATGAAGGGGGTGGGCAGTGGAAGATCAGGTTGAAGAAGTCACTTTGGGGCCCTTCTAAATGTATCATCCCCAAAAGGAAGGAGAAGTAGGTTGGAGTCAGACTGGGGACAAGGCCTTGAATGCCAGACTAAGGCACCCCAGATATTCAGAGAAACTCCTTTAAGGCTGTCACTGGCCTTAACTTTGTTAAAATCTTTCCAGTTTTGCCAGGCCCAGATTCAGGGTCTGACATTATTGGTCTACCTCCTGGTTCTGAGTTCGAATTTCATCTCTGCTACTTACTACCACCATGGTGATCTTGGCCAAGTCATTTAATCTTCTCCAGGCCTCAGTTTCCTCATCTGTAAAACGAGGAGGTTGGAGTAGGTGGCCTCTGACGTCCCTTCCAGCTCTAAACCTATGATTCCCCCAGAATTACCAGGTTCGCTGGCTGATCTGGGTGAGGGAGTATTCTGGAAAGTACAGGGCCAGCTTGGGAGAAGAACTGGAGGGGGACAGGACTATGGGGCTGTGAAAGATGGATGGAGAGTCTGTGAAGGAGGAACTGAGGGGCTAAGGAGGGACTTTGGGGAGCAGGACAGGTGCTGGGGGAAAGAAACTTAGGGGAGTGAGAGAAATAGGATCTTGTCTCAGGACCCTTAGGGGACTATAAATCTGGGTTCCAAGCTCTCCCAGGGATCTGGAACAGAAGGTATATAGTTTTCAGGGTGGCGGGGGGGGGGAAGGGGGGGAGGGACGATATCAGGACTGCAAGGGCTTAGGCTTATAGCCAAAGAGGTTTGTGGAGAGCAGGGTAAAAGCCTGAGGTACCAATTCTCCTGGGGTGGGGGTTGGAGGGGGAAGCGGATTTGACTTGTGCTGGAGAACAGGCAGGGTGACCTGGATGGTTGCAGGAAGGGTCCAGAAGAGGCCTGCGGCCTGGCATCCTGGGAACATGCCTGGCCTGCTGGGTGGAGGCTGTCCAGAAGAGATAATCAATCAGCCCACTGCCTACCTCACTGTCCCCACCGGATGGAGATTTGCTTCCTATAGGCCTTCTGCAAAACCCCAGAGCCGGCTTGGGCTGCATCTCCATGATAAAAATGTCTAGGAAGTTGGCTTCATTTTCTTCTTACCTTGATGCTTAGCTAAAACTAAAACAAAAGCATTGAAAACGTGATGGAAGAATTGTATTGAGGCTGGGCCTAGCCCAGGCTCAAAAAGAGATTCAACCTTGGAAAAGAAACCTTGACAAAGGAAAACGGTATTAAAATTCAGGGTAAGAGTGACTGTGGTCAGGAAAGATTTGGTTTACATGTATCTGAACTTTTAGGACGGGGCTTTTGGTCACCCCTTCTTCCTTTAAGACCCAACTCAGATGCCACCTTCTCTGTAAAGCATCTCCTAATAACAAACCCTACTACCCCCTACCCAGGAAAGTAATGTCTCCCTCCTCCTGTTTCTCCTAGCACTTGGGTTAGACCAGGGGTCAATGGCCCCCAATGTGGGTGGAGGCAGTGCACCCCTGGGGGCCGTAGGATTTTTGCAGCAGTTCCCTGAATACCTAGCCAGGGTGGGGAAGCTGCAGCCTCAAGGCCACATGTGGCCCTGTAGGTCCTCAAGTGCAGCCCTTTGATTGAATCCAAACTTCACAGAACAAATCCTTTTATTAAGGGAATTTTTTTCTGTGAAACTTGGACTCAGTCAAAAAGCTGCAGCACCCAAGGACTTAGAAGGCCGTATGTGGCCTCAAGGCTGCAGGTTCCCCACCCTTGATAGACCCACAAATATACCACCTGGGGGGCCATCATGTGTCTTACACATGTATTATTTTTATTACTTTTAAAAATTTAATTTTTCATCTAATAAAAACTTACCTTGTCTTCTCACCTCTCAACTGTTGAGAAAAAAACAAACCCTTTTGATAAATTTGCATACTCAAGCAAAACAAAAGTAAATATTATTTTTCAAATGTATATAGATGCTCTTATAGCTAATAAAATGCAATTAAAAACTGCTGATTTCATCATTATATATTTTCTCAATTATGTCAATTTATTAAACACCTATTATGAGTTCAGTGGTGGGCATGCAGAAGAAGACAGAAGACAGGCCCTACCCTGGAAGAGCTCACAATCTAATGGCCTGCCCAGAGCCATTCAAGTGGTATGTGCAGGTCTTCCTGGCCCCAAGGTCATTCTGCCAGGCTGCCTTTCCTGAACATAATCCTTGCAAACCAAGGATGGCATTCATGCAAGCTGATCATTGCTGGCATGAGGGCTAGACCAGTTCTTATGCCCACAAAAATCGACGGTTGTATTTCAAAGGATTTACAGAAAAATAGGAGCAAAGATTTCACACAATGAAAAGCTGCTGCCTGCATCAATGGAGAGAGTGCTCGGGCCCATGAGATCAATCAGTCAGCATGAATGGTACAGTGACCAGAGTGCTGGACACAGACTCAGGGAGCCTTGGGTTCAAACCCTATCTCAGACATTTACTAACTGTAATAAGCCTGGGGCAAGCCATTTAGCTGCCATTTGCCTCAGTTTCCTCATCTGTAAAATGAGGTTAATAATAGCACTTACCTACCAGGGTTGTTGTGAGGCTCAAATGATGTAATATTTGTAAAGCACTGCAAAACTTAAACTGCTACATAAATCGTTGTTATTAATATTATTATTAATAATAATAATAATAAGTAGTTCTTAAGCACCTAGTCTGTGCCCGGTACTGTGCTGGATTCTAGGGACATGAAGACAAAAATTAAACAACCCCTGCCCTCAAAGAACTTGCAATCCATCGAGGGAGGCAGCATGTATATACCCAGATCAGTAACTTTTTTTAAAAATTAATTTATTTTGAATTATCAACAATCACTTCCATATGCTTTTGAGTTTTAAATTTTTCTCCCCCTCCCTCCCCATCTCCCTCCCCAAGACGGCATGCAATCTGATATAGGCTCTACATATACATTCCTATTAAACATATTTTCACATTAGTGATGTTGTAAGTAAGAATTAGAACCAATAGGAGGAACCACCAGAAAGAGGAAACAAAACACAACAGAAGAAAAAAATAGCAAATAGTATGCTTCTATCTGCATTCAGACTCCATAGTTCTTTCTTCTTTGTGGATAGCATTTTCCATCATGAGGTCTTTGGAGATGTCTTAGATCCTTGTACTGCTGGGAAGGGTTAAGTTTATCAATATTAGTCATTGCCCAATGTGGCTGTTCTTGTGTACAACGTTTTCCTGGTTCTGCTCACTTCACTCAGCATCAGACCATACAAATCTTTCCAGGTTTTTATGAAGTCAGCCTGCTCATCATTTCTTACAGCACAATAGTATTCCATTACATTCATGTACCACAACTTGCTCAGCCATTCCCCAATGGATGGGCATCCTCTCAATTTCCAATTCTTTGCCACCACAAAAAGAGCTGCTATAAATATTTTTGTACATGTGGGTTCTTTTCCCATTTGTACGATCTGTCTGGGATATAGCCCTAGAGGTGCTATTGCTGGGTCAAAGGGCATGCACATTTTTATAGCCCTTTGGGCATAGTTCCAAATTGCCCTCCAGAATGGTTGGATCATTTCACAACTCCACCAACAATGCATTAGTGTTCCAATTTTCCCACATCTTCTCCAACATTGATCATTGTCCTGTTTTGTCATGTTGACCAACCAGATCAGTAACTTTTAAAATTAAGTATATGATATAGATGCCCGGTAATTTGGCTAGAATATACTAGAGGCTGGGGAGGTCAGGAAAGGCCTCGTGTAGAGGCCAGCACTTGAGTCAAGCTTATTTATTTGTTTAAGGCAGTAAGGGTTAAGTGACTGGTCCAGGGTCACACGGCCAATAAGTGTCTGAGACCAGACTGAAATGCAGGTCCTCCTGCCTCCAGGGTTGCTGCTCTATCCACTGCACCATGGAGTCAAGCTTTTGAGGAAAGCAGGGATTCTAAGAGGCAGAATATTTGTATCCCTAAGCACTTAGCACAGTGCTTGGCACACAGTGGGCACCTAATAAATGTTTATTGACTGACTGGTTGATGGTAGGAATGCCTCATTCCTGCCTCCCAATATTTGCAAGTGGCTCAGAGCTGCTCAACACTCAGCAGAAGGGTCTGGGGTCTATGGCAAGGATGGCCTTCTGGCATCAGCGTGGCACCAAGAATGAAGCCAGGCAAACCAAGGTTTGGAATCAGGAAGACACAAGTTCCAATTCTGCCTCAGACACTTCCTAGATAAGAGATCCTTCCCGCAGCCTCCATGTCCTAATCTATAAAATGAAGGGGCTAGAGCTGAGAATGTGAAAAGGTCCATCCAGCTCTAAATCTCTGACCCTACATCTCCTTTCTGCACCATTCATTTCCTTCGGATTCAGTCATTAAACTGAGCATGGTCTGCCCATACCTAGCATTCTCTCTGAAATGCAGGTGCCAGGCAGAGAGGGTATCACTTGTGAAACTGATGCCAGCAAAGAGGGGCTAATCACTACCCCCCCAATCCTGCTCTGGCACCTCAGAAGCAAAGGAAACAGCGTTTTGGGGAGGCAGCCAGCCGAGCATAGAACAAGGTACATAGGGAAATTTGTCTTCTTTTTTTGGACTGCACCTCTAACTTTATTGGTATAGGGAGTTCCTGAGTGAGGGCCTCTCTCTGTCCCCCTCTGCCCATGCAAAGCAGCACCTGCTCTAATTATTTATTTAAAATCCTTTTTTTTTTTTGGACAAGATTACTAAACTAGTAGATGAGGGGATGTTGTGGACATTGTTTACCTAGATTTTAACAAAGCTTTTTAAAAAAAACTTTTAGGGGCAGCTAGGTGGCACAGTGAATAGAGCTCTGGCCTTGGAATGAGAAGGACCTGAGTTCAAATCCAGCCTCAGACACTTACTAGCTGTGTGACCCTGGGCAAGTCACTTAACCCCAATTGCCTCACCAAAAAGCAAAAAATAACCAAACAACCAAACCTTTTATTGCTACCTTTTCCCCAGGATTCCTACTCTACTCCCTTCCAGAGAGCTTTCCCATATAACAAGAATAAATATTTTTAAAGGAAAAGAGGAAAAGATCAGCATAACTGATACACATATTGAAAAAAGGTCTGAAAATGTTTGCAGCTTAGAACATTTGTGGACTTTCCACTTCTGTAATGGGCAGGGCTGACGTGTCCTCTCCTATCACTTCTTCCCAAGTGCCTTTGGTTCTTGATTTCACAACATTCGCTTTCGATTATTTTGTGGTGGTTCTTTCCATTTACACTGTCACAGTCATTGAACGTACTGTTTTCTTGGCTCTGCAGCCTTCACTCTGCATCTGCTCATTTAGATTTTCCCATGATTCTGTTATTAATCACATTTTTAATTTCTTACAGAACAGTAATATTCCATTACGTTTATGTTACCACAATTTGGTTAGCCATTTCCTAGTTGATGGGTATCTACTTTGTTGCCAATTCTTTGATACCACAAAAAAATGCTACAAATATTTTGGTGCATATAGCCCTCTCAGCTCTGACACTCTGGGTTCTAAGGTCCCTCCCAGCTCTCACATTCTTAGTTCTAAGGGCCCTCCCAGCTCTGACATTCTTAGTTCTAAGGGCCCTTCTAGCCCTGACATAATATGCTGTAAGCACCCTGTCAGCTCCAACATCCTATATTCTAACGCCGTACTAGCTCTGACACTCTCTGTTCTAAGGGCCCTTCCAGCTCTGATATTCTCTGTTTTAAGGGCCCTCCCAGCTCTGACATTCTCTATTCTAAGCACTCTCTCAGCTCTGACATTCTCTGTTCTAAGGGCCCTCCTAGCCCTGACATTCTCTATTCTAAGGGCCCTCCTAGCCCTGACATTCTCTATTCTAAGGGCCCTCCTAGCCCTGACACCATGTGCTCTAAGCACCCTAAGCTCCAACATTGTGTTTTTCTTCCAGCACCAATATGCCATGACTGTGTGCTGCCTGCAGCTTTTTTTGCTGTTGTTCAGAGATCGATGCTGATTAATAATGCACAGGTTCTTTTTGTCTTTTCTTAGCGCAGATCAAAAGTAAATAAATCATTAGTAAATAAACAAATGCTCTCAGTAGCCACACCTCCCTCCATCTCTGCTCCACTAAGGCACGGTCTGACTTTGGCAGCTGCAAACTGGATGACTGAGTGATTCCAAATGCACTGATTCCCAGAATAGGTTCAGTTGCTGATGCCCCAAGGAAGGTCTCGATTTAGCAATTATCATTCCATTCCATTCAATAAACATTTACTAAGCGCCTGTTATATGGCAGCTTTTTGCTGGGCCAGGGATGCAGGGGAGAGTGAGGGGCAGACAGACCCTGCCTTTATAGAGATATGGGTATGAATAACCGGGATAAAAAGTAGAATGCGCTATACCTGGGAGAGCAAGGGAGGACCTGTGTCACCTGGAGCATGCCACTTCCCATTTTTGGCCTTAATTTCTGCCTGTATAAAATGAGAAGGTTGGATGAGATCATCTTAAAGCCTCTACCAGTTTTTGATTGCATAAAAAAAGGAATTTTTTTAAAGTGTTTTAAGATTTGGGAAGGGAGAGATCACTTCCAATTGGAAGGATTGTGGAAGGCTTCAAGGTGGTGGCAGCACCTGAAGAAGATACTCTAGTGCCAACATATCTCATGGGATTCTCCACCTAAATATGGAGAGAATGTCAGAGACCATCAAGTCTCACTCATTTTACAAATGAGGAAACTGAGGCCCAGAGAGGTGACGGACTCACCCCTACAGGTCATGTTGTGAATAAGTGTCTGAGGCAGGATTTGAACTCAGATCTTCCTGACTCCAGATGTAGTGCCTTATCCTTTAAGACACTTATCTGACAGCTCCCCGGTGTGGGTGTGCCCTCTCTCCATCTAGCCAGCACAATGTCAGGGTGAGGTGGGAGGGAGTCTCATCATCCAGAAAGAATCCCTCTTCACCTTGGACTCTGCCCTGGACCTCCTCCATGACACTGCTGAGCATGGGGTGGGGAGGGGGGACGGAGTGGAAATTTGTCTCATTGTTTTATGCCTGAAAAACAAAAGCCAGACCTGGGGTTTCACAGGTTCAGGGAACTCCTAGTGAGAAAATACTACTCATGTAAATGATCACCCACTCTTGCACCCTGTAGTCTCAGAGAATTTTCTGAGGCACCAAGAAGTAAGTGACTTACCCAGGATCACACAGCAGGGATATGTCAGGAACTCAAACCCAGGTTGTTCCAACTCTGAGGCCAGCTCTCTTGCCTTTTGCATGCCTTCCTCAATATTAATATTCACAGGGTTATAGATCTAGAGCCAGGAGGGACTTTAGAAGCCACTTAATCTCACCTCCTCATTTCACAGGTGAGGAAACTGAGGTCTGGAAGGAAGCTAAAAGGTTAAGTGGCTTGCCGAGGGTCACACAGCAAGTTTCTACAGAAGGATTTGAACTCAGGTGCTCCTGATTCTGAGTCCAGCATTCTAACCACCATACTGCAAACAAGATTGACTTGGTTGCTATGTCTTTCTTTTGTGTGTGTGTGTGTGTGTGTGGCTGGGTCTACTCATCTGCCCCAGGCTGGAAATTCAGAGGCTTCTCACAGGTCTACTGTTTCCAACCTGGGTCGTTCACTCCTCCTTAGACAGCCTGGTGGGCCCCCTGCTCCCGGGGGTGAAGAGGGCTCATTATATGGGGACCATACTTAGTGCAGATATCTGACAGGCACTAACATGACTGTAGCTCAGAACTCCCCAGCTCAAGCAATTCATGAGCCTCCCCAGTAGCGGGATTGCCCTGCACTACTACACCCAGCTATCTGGTAGAGGTTGCAAAGATACTTGTATAAATTTGAAATATGCACTATGTTGGAGAGTCTTTCATGATTGTCAGGTCTTAAGGGGGCATTTTGCTGTACAAATAATGAGGACAATGTAATTATGTATTTCTTCCATCATTCAGTCAATTGTGTTATGGTAAAGATGAGAACCATTGGGAAAAACACAAGCAAAAGAAGGGAAGGAAGGAAGAGAGAGAGGGAGGGAAAGAGTGAGGGAAAGCGGGGGGGGTGGGGAGAGAGAGAGAGAGAGAGAGAGAACAATCATTTATTAAGTGCCTACTTTGTGCCAGGCATTTTGGTAACCACTTTTACAAATATTATCTCATTTGAGCCTCATAACAACCTTGTGAGGTAGGTTCCATTATTATCTCCATTTTACAGTTGATGAAATTGAGGCAGAGATTAAGTGACTTGCCCAGGGTCACAAGCTAGTAAGGGTCTGAGGCTGGATTTGAACTCAGGTCTTCCTGACTCCAGGTTCAGTGTTGGGGGATTAGGGGAAAGGGGCAGTGTTCTCACTCTAGCTAGTAGATCTGCATGAACAAAATATCTTGGGCTGAAACAGGGAAATGCTGTTAATGTGTGATTACAATGGCAATGTTTGGTCCTAGAGAAGAGAGGAGAAAATGTAACTCCCTACCTTCTTTTCAGAGGCGAGGGACTATAAGTATTGAATATTACATATTTTGTTGGACTCAGTTGGGTTCAGTCAGTCACTCAGATGTCAGTTGATTATTCTGCATGGTTTTGTCCCCCTCTTTTTTCTCTTTTGTTACAAGCTGGCTCCTTGGGTAGCAGAGGGGGAAGGGCTCCATTTGGAAATGAAGGTGATGTAAAAACAAAGGATAGCAATAAAATAAGAAAAAGAAATGTCTACACAGATCATTTGCAGTCTTTTCCCTTTTTCAGCCCAAAATATTTTGTTCAGATCTGTGAAGCACAATGAGAATATGTACATTCTCTCTCTCTCTGTGTCTCTCTGTCTGTCTCTTCCTTTTTCTCTTCCTTTCTTCCTTCCTCCTTTCTTTCATTTCTTCCTCTCCTTCCTTGCCCTTGTCCTTCCTTCTTCCATCTTTTCCCTGTACTCTCTCTCTGTCTTTTTCTTTCTATCCCTGTTTCTCTCCTCTTGTTTCTCTTCCCTAGGTCTCTCTTGTCTCTGTCTCTCTTCTCTCTCTGTCTTTCCATCTCCATGTCCATGTCTCCGTCTCTGTCTCTCTGTCTCTGTCTCTCTCTGTCACACACACCCCTCATGATACAGTCTCACAAAGGACATATTTCTAGAAGCTTCCTTTGCCAGGGATTAGAAACAGCAGGGGCAGAACGAGAAGAGCCAAGACATTTTGCCATCTTAATGCTCACTAATTAAACATCTGTTATGGAAAAAAACAAAACAGCTGGAGATGGCAAATAAAATCTCAGCAATGGTTTTAGAAATCAGCAATTCCCTTATTTAGTGACCTCTCCTACCTAGAACCCCACAGAGAACTCAGAAGGAAACAAATCCAGTGTGCACAGCTGAAATAGCCATCACAAAGCTCATGCACAAAAGCTCATGCACCTTACCTGGAACTCATGTATTTTATAGATGGTTCTAATAGAAGAGGCTATGTGGGATGCAGGGCTAAAAGAGATGCTCTGCTGGGATGCAGAAAGTGCTGGAACTGGAGCCAGGAAACTGGAGTTCAAATCCAATCTTCAGCACTTACCTCGGTTTTCTCATCTGTAAAATGGGAATAACAAGGCTTGTACATCCTACTTCAAAGGATTGTTGTGAGGAAAGCACATCGTTAATTTTCAATTGCTGTAGAAATGTGGATTATGGTTATTGTAATGACAGGGAACTTGGATAGCTGGTTCCCCCAGGAATCAGGAAATGAGAAAGGGAGGGAGCCTACTAGAGAAGCAGCTCTGGACTTGGAATTAGAAAATCTCTATTTGAGTCTTGATTTATTCACTGCTTGACCTTCAGAGGGTCACTTGGCTGCACTGGGCCTCAGTTTCCTTATGTGTAAAAACAGAATGATAATGCTTACATTACCTGCCTCACTCTTTGTGACTAAAGTGCTTTGCAAACTAAAACACATAAAAATGTGAGTTATTATGATGGCAGTGAATGACATTCAGAATGAGAACTGGAATCCTCCCTAGGACGTTGACTGATGCGCAATACTCTCTCTTTAAGAAGGCAGGGGTGTGTGTGTGTGTGTGTGTGTGTGTGTGTGTGTGTGAGAGAGAGAGAGAGAGAGAGAGAGAGAGAGAGAGAGAGAGAGAGAGAGAGAGGGAGAGGGAGAGGGAGAGAGAGAGAGAGAGAGAGAGAGAGAGAGAGAGAGAGAGAGAGAGAGAGAGAGACACACACACAGAGATAGAAAGACACAACCAGAGAAAGAGGAGAGACAGAGAGAGGGGTGGAAAGAGGGAGACAGAGAGAGGGGTGGAAAGAGGGAGACAGAGAGAGAGAGAGATGGGGAGAGAGAGGAGAGAGAGAGAGATGTTAGAAAGATTTCTATATGAAACAGTGAAAAATACTTCGGCATCTAAAGGGATACATGTCAATTATGTAGAAAATACTCTCTGTGGTACAGCACTCAACCCCCAACCAGGTCAGATAAAGAGGGTATTGCTGGGGAAGGAGGGAGGCAGCGAGAGGAGGAGGCTGTTCGCCATCCATCAAACCTGCAGGGGAGACTGAAGGAGGGAGGGAGGAGGAAATGACTAAAGAAATAGAGCAGCAGAGAGCAGGGTGTGTGTGTGTGTGTGTGTGTGTGTGTGTGTGTGTGTGTGTGTGTGTGTGTGTAGAGAGCGTGGGAAGAAAGAGAGGAGAAGAGAGAGAGAAAGAGGAGAGGAGAGAGAGAGGAGAGAAAAGGAGAGGAGAAGGAAGAGGAGAGAGGAGAGAGACTGGGAGAAAAGGAAGGAAGGAAAAGAGAGATGATAAAGAGGGAGGGTGAGGGACAGAGAAGGGTCAGAGAGAGAAAGACGAAAAGAAAAAGAAAGGGAGAGACAGGGAAAAAAATTGGGAAGTGGGAAAAGAAAAGAGAGAGCCTTTCTGATAAGCAAAAAACTGACAAAAAAGAGAGAAAATGTGGGGAAACCAAAAATTGCCAAGGTTGTTGACAGTTAAAATAATAGTATTATCTCTATTCTTTTTGGACATTACCCAGGAGCACTTCTCCCACAAGAGGCTCCTGCTCCTGACTGAGTCTGCTCCCAGAAAGTGGAACTGGCTTCTTTTTTGTCTCTGGCTCATTATACTGACTCGCCCTACCCCACCCCAGACCCAGAGTGGGGTTCCAGGGAAATTTTCTACAACAAAGCTTAACCGTGGCTCACGTCTAGAGTCTCCCCCAAAGGCTTTAATAGAGTTTCTTCTAAGAAAGGTACTCAAGGTGCAAAGTAGATATCAGGTATATATAACTATTTCTTCTACCACAAAAGAAATGCTTAGAGAGCAAAAACTCAAAAGTGCACATTAAGAAATACTTAAAGCATGAAATCCTAGTCCATGACTCCTGCTACATTCTCTTGGGAGGTAAAGCCAATTTTGTAGGAGTGCCAACCAGACATTTCAGATTCACCTTGGACCTGAGCAATTCAAAGGCCAGATACTTTTGGTCAGCCAAGGAGTGGATTGGGCTTCCTCAGTCTTTCCAACCACAGCATCCTTCTAGTGGTGGTGATCTCCTCCAAGAAGCAGCACGGATTTCCCACAGAGCAGCCAGCAGGAACTCGCCAATTCTTATGTCTATCTCTCAGCATGGCTATTTGTTGACAGGCTCAGGGAAAGAAAAATAGAAGAGGCAAGCAGGGATTTCTGGTCTGATCTCAGGCTCACCTAGACAACAACATCATCTTATGTGCTGTTGCTGCTGATGTGTGTGTGTGTGTGTGTGTGCGTGTGTGTGTACATATAGCCATCATAGCTGCTTCAGGGAGGGCAGGAGGCAGAAAAGGAGAGAAATCTCCTTATCTCCTCTCCACTCTCCTCAGAAGTCCAAAGCATTGGCAGAGTCCCAAATGTGGTTCAGTCATTTCAATCGTGTCTGACTCTTCATGACCCCATTTGGGATTTTCTTGGCAAAGATACTGGAGTGGTTTGCCATTTCCTTCTCCAGCTCATTTTACAGATGAGGAAACTGAGGCAAGCAGGGTTAAGTGACTTGCCCAGGGTCACCCAGCTAGTAAGAGACCAGATTTGAACTCAGGAAGATGAATCTTCCTGACTCTGAGTCCAGCACTCTATTCACTGCTCCATCTAGCTGTTCAGAGCCCCAAGAGACACCGTCAAAAAGAGAACAGAGAGAGGTAGTTCAATGGTCATCGTTGACCCAGCCCTTCAGTCCCAGAGACCAGAGACCAAGAGTATGTGCCCATTCCCACAGAGCTGGAGTATACATGCCCAGCTTCAAAGGAGGGACCCCAGATCAGAGAGTTCCCCTTATCCCCTTGGCTACTGAGATAGAAGGTGTCATATCTTTATATAGACACTCAAGGGAAGGGAGAACTTGAGCTTTATCTTGGAGGTGATGGGGAGTCACTAAAGGTTTTTGAAGAGCGATCTCTATCTTGAGTCTTTGAAGGACCTGGGTTCAAATACTGTCTCTGCTCCTTACCACATGTGTGACCTTGGGCAAGTTACTTAATTCTCTGGGCCCCATTTCTCATCATCTTTAAATGACAGAGATGGAGTTCTTTCTAGTTCCAAATCTGTAGTCCTATTCAAAGGGTAACCCTGACACACATGTCTACTAGGGGCCTCTCTGGGTCAAGGGGCATCTTAACCACTTTGTGAAATTCCAAATGGCTTCCCAGAACAGTTGTACTAATTCATAATTCCACCAACAATGCATTAGTATGCCTGTCTTTCCATAATCCCTCCAGCATTGACTATTTGTCACCTTCACACCAGTTTGAGTGTGAGGTAAAACAACAGAGTTGTTTTCATTTGCATTTCTCTTATTATCAATAATTTGGAGCCTTCTTTCATGTTGTTAATAGTTTCTAATTCTTCATTTGAGGGTTGTTTGCTTTTATCCTTTGATTATCTATTAGGGAATGACTTTTGGTCTTATATACTTCCATTAGTTGTATACCATACGACGGTAGCATGTGCAGTGGCCATACCCTGGTAAACCATCTTGGTACAGGGATAAACCAGGTTGAGGGTAACCTACAGGCCTCAAACCCACAGTGAGTTAGGGTGAAGTCTACCCCAAATATGTGATTGCCTCCTCCAGTGGAATACTCAGACGAGTTCAATTTGTTCTAATAGCCATGAAGGCAGCTGAAGCAGGTGCCGTGGAGTACTTAGAGCTTGCTCAGGCATTGAAGACGCCAAGGTCATCCACTGCATCTGAGGCCATTGCCATTCTCTTGACTTGTGTCTTGCCACTAGACTTTGATGACTCAGGAAGAGAGGTGAGGCCGATGACTTTGTGCAGCTCTGCCTCACTTAAATCCAATTCACAAGCAATTCTTCACCCTGTGATGTCATTGGTCCTCTTCCAAATGAAGGAAAACAATACAACATATATCTTGGATACCAATCCTTTATCAGAAGTATCCTTTGATAATATAATTTTTCCCAATCAATTGCTTCCCTCTTTATCCTGGATGTAACAATTTTGCCTATGCAAAAGCTTTTTCATTCCATGTAATCAAAGTGATCCATGTCATATTTTGTGATTGCCTTTATTATTGTTTGCTTAAGACTACATCTTCTTCCCACAGCTGGAAGAGGAACATGATCTGCTGCTCTTCTAATTTTTTTAAAATAGTATGACCTTTAATATACAGATCATATATCTACTTTTTATTCCTTTTGGAATATGGTGTTGGTCTAAATTTAATTTGCGTCAGACCGTTTTCTAGTTTCCCTCAGCAGTTCATATCAAATAGGAAGTTCTTTCCTAGATACTTCATGTTTTCAAGTTTATCAAACATTGGCTTATTAAATTCCATGCTTTCTGATTTCTTGAATGTTCTCTGTTGCAAAGTACTCCCTACCCAAAGCTCTGACATCTTGTGCTCTAAGGGCCCTTTTAGCTCTGACATCCTGTGTTCAAAGGGCCTGCAGCTCCAACATTCTGTGTTCTAAAGTCTCTTCCACCTCTGAAATTCTGAGTTCTAAGGGCCCTCCCAGCTCTAACATCCTGTATTCTAAAGTCCCTTCCATCTCTGATTTTCTGTGTTCTAAGGGCGTTCCCAGCTCTGACATCATGTGTCCTAAGGCCCCTTCAAAGTCAGATTCTAAGCATTTGGGAAGAAGAGAAACCACAGAGGAAGGCAGAAGGGCCTGAAGATGAACTGCAATCTTGAAGCCTGGTCAAGGACCAGTTAATACTTCTGCTGGTAGAAGGTGGGTTCACCAGTGCCCTCCTTAGTTCAGATTTTCCTTTTTTAAGGGGAGAGATAGCAATGTCAAACACTCCTGCTTCTGAGGATGGATACATTACTGATAAATTCTGTTTTAAAAGTCTCTGGAAACCTGATCTCTGGAGGGTTTCTCATCAAAACCATTCCCATGGAATGTAGCAAAAACCAAAGATGCCCCCACAAGGGACTTTTGGCAGGCCCCACCATGCTGTATCCAGGTTTGTGGGCAGATATTTAAGTAGCCAGCTACTGGGATAAGAAAAGGGCCATCTCCTTACTATATTGCCTATACTCCAGCCATGATCCTCATCTCCCTCCAACTACAACCTTGGACTCCACCCATAGGTCACTTGGCTCTGATGGTGAAATTATACTGCCCAGAACCAGGCCTCCTTGCCACTTCCTGGCCCCCTTCACCCCATATACCCTGCCTTTCTCACTGCCTTTTTGTATGTTGCCTGAAGCGAGCACCCAGCCTAGAGTCAGGAAGACTTATCTGCATGAGTTCAAATCCAGGCTCAGAAACTTACTGCTGTGTGATCCTAGGCAATTTGCCCCACTTTTCTTATCTATAAAATGAGCTAGAGAAGGAAATGGCAAACCACTCCAGTATCTTTGCTAAGAAAAACCCAAATGACGTCTCAAAGAATCAGACACGACAGAAAAATGGCTCGACAGCAGTTCTTCCATTAACACGTAAGCTCCCCCAATGTCATTCCTCAATAGATAAATGGTGAAAAGATATGAGCAAACAATCCTCAAATGAATTGCAAGCTGTTAACAACCACGTGAAAGAATTCTCTAAATCACTAATAACAGGAGAATTGCAAGTCAAAACAATCCCAGAGTTTAACCTCACACAAAGCAAAATGGCAGACAGCAAAAGATGGGAATAGTTGGGAATGTTGGAGGGAGGTATAGGAAAACATGCAAATTAGTATACTATTGCTGGAACTCTGAGTCTGTACAATCATTTTGAGAAGCAATTTGAAATTATGTAAATTAAGTGACTAAAATGTCCATTCCCCTCTTGATCCAGAGATTCCACTGCTAGGCATATCCCCCATAGGAAGTCATTGATTAGTGTACGCCTGAATATTTATAATAGCACTTTCTATGGTGGCAAAGAATTGGAACTGAAGTAGATGACCATCAGTTAGGGACATAGATAAACAAATCGTGGTGCCTGGATGTAATGGAATATTATTCTGCTATAAGAAATGATGAATATGGCGAATGAAGACAGAGAAGCATGGAAAGATTTACATGAATGGATGCAAAGTGAAGTCAGTAGAGTCAAGAAAGCATTGTACACAATGAATACAACAACGTAAATGGAACAAACAACCACCACAAACAATCAAAAGCAAATATTGCAAAATTAAAAAGAATAAGCCTGGACCAAAGAAAATGCATGAGAAGACTCTTCGACCTCACTCCTTTGCAGACATTGGAAGGCGTAGAACATTGCAGAGATATTCAGAGTTTTCTAATGCATTGATTAGTTTTATTTATTTCCCCCTTCCTCTTTTTCTTTAAAATTAAGCTTTGTTCTATGGGATATGTTTCTGGGAGGCAAGGAGGAGCACTAAGAGAAATTTTAGAGATATAAAAGCCAAAGATATCAATAAAAATTGTACTTAAATTTTTAAAAAAGAATGTGAGGTCCTCAAGGGCAGGAGCCGTCTTGCTTGCTTATATTTGTCACCCCAGTATGTAACAAAGTGCCAGGCATCTTATAAGTGCTTAATAAATGCTCTATGTACCCATCTGTTTTCATAAACAAAAGAAAACAAAAATCTGTGGGTAGCCAGAATTAGAAAGTATTAAATGGGGGGAAATTTGCAACATATATCTCTGAGAGTCTGATGACATATAGGTGTATATATGTAGAACTAGCACAACTAACACAAATCTATAAGACTAAGAGACATTCCCCAATATATAAATGCTCAAAGGGTATGAAAACTCTTTCAAAACAATTGGAGACTACCAAGAACCATATGATAAAGTGTTCAAATCATTGACAATAAGAGAAATGAAAGCCAAAAGAATTCTGAAATTTCAATTCATATCAGTCAAATTGGCAAGACAACAAAAGATAAAAATAACGGATGTTGTAAGGGTAACAATAAGTCAGGTGCACTAGTATATTGTTGGTGGAGCTGAAAATTAATGAAAACACTCTGGAAAATAATTTGTAATTATGATAATAAGTGTTACTAAAACATCCATACTTTTGATCCAAAGATCCCACTGCTTATCACATATCCCAAGAAGGTCAAACCCAGAAAGATTCTATACCAATAAAAATATTCATAGCAGTATTTTTTGTTGCAGCAAAAAAACAGAAAACAAAGTAGGCACCTGACATTTGGTAAATGGTTAAACAAATTGTGGTACATGAATCTAATATAATATTATTGTGCCACAAGAAATAACAAATGCCAGGAATTCAGAGAAACGGGGGAAATTTGTATCAATTGATGAAGCCTGAAGTCAGTAGAACCAGCAGCATTGTGACTACTGGAAAGAATACAAAAAGAAAACTGAGCTGTGTAATGACGAAAAAGACCAACCTTATTCCTGGAAAAGAGACGAAGAAATATAACTTCCTCTTTTCCTTAGAGAAGTGGAAAACTGTGGGTGCAGAATGCTGTCTGTCTTATCACACACTCAAGCTATGTCAGCTGCTTTTGTTTTCCTGGTTTTCTTTGTTACAAGAGAAGGATTGTTGGGTGTTTGAGAGTGAGGGCAGCATATCTGGAAATGACCATGACATAAAAACAAAAGGCATCATCAGTGAGATATGTTGTTATAAGCTCATATATACACAACCAACTCATAAATCCCCCACAATCTCCACAAGGCATCAGATTTTGCAATGAAAAGGGACCTTAGAATACAAGACATTACAACATAGAATTATAGAGCTACAAGATACCTTAGAAAAGAACCTTAGACAGTATATCAGACCTGATAAAGACCTTAGAACATGGAATGTCAGAGCTGGGGGGTCCCTTAAAACACAGGATGTCAGAGCTGGGAGGGCCCTCAGAACGCAGGATGTCAGTGCTGGGAGAAGCCTTAGAGCTCATTTTATTCAGCTTCTCTGAGGCCCTGACAGGGGAAGCAATCTACCTAAGGTCATGCCTTGAGTCAGTGGCAAAGCTGGGAAAAGAGCCCATGAATTCTGCCCTATTCATTGGGTTTTTCCCCACTTTCTCACCCTAGAACAACTACTGGCCTCAGGAATGGGAGGCTCTCCTTCATTGAATGGGGTTCTAAGAACCTCAGACAGAGCGTCTGGGGAAGAATCTGTTGTTCAGGAGGCTGCGGTTTGTAATTTCCCCAAGATGACACCTGTCTAGACAGAGGGGAGTTCTGTGCTGGTGGAGAATGCAGATAGCATCTGAATAAGGATCCGGGCCTGGCTGAACTCTTCTGCTCTTGGACAGCAGTCTCTGGAAATTGATGAAAGATAGTGAGCACATGTTATGTGCCGGGCCTCGGTCTAGCCATTAGAGGGCATGGACGTGGGCTGAAGGAGAATTCATAGAGTGACAGCTGGAAGGGACCTCTGACTATAGACTGTTAGAGCACAGAGCTGGGACTGGGAGGGGCCCTTTATTTTGTCCAGACTTTTAATTTCAAAACTCCTCCTACCAATGTAGATCAGCTTTTGTTGTTGTGCAGTCATTTTTCAGGCATGTCTGACTCTTTGTGACCCTATTTGGGGTTTTCTTGGCAAAGATGCTGGAGTAGTTTGCTATTTCCTTCTCCAACTCATTTTATAGATGAGGAAACTGAGGCAAACAAGTTAAGTGACTTGCCCAGGGTCACACAGCTAGTACGTATCTCAAAGCCAGATCTAAACTCAGGAAGAGGAATCTTCCTGACTCTGAGTGGGAGCTGTCCATAGATCAGCTACAGCTCTTTAAGCTGTGGTTTATTGTTTTGTTTTTGTTTTTGTTTTTTTGTGAGGCACTTAGGGTTAAGTGACTTGCGCAGGGTCACACAGCTAGTGAGTGTTATGTGTCTGAAAGTTCTACTTTTTTTTTTTAGGCAATTGGGGTTAAGTGACTTGCCCAGGGTCACACAGCTAGTAAGTGTCAAGTGTTTGGTCTGAGGCCAGATTTGAACTCAGGTCCTCCTGACTTCAGGGCCAGTGCTCTATCCACTGCACCACCTAGCTGCCTCAAGCTGCGGTTTAGAGAGAGTTGCCTAGGGGTGTTGAGAGGTTAAAGAATTTGCCCAGGGTCACCCAGCCAAGTACGTGTCAGGTATAGGAGCTGAACCCAGGTCTTTCTGATTCCAAGTCCAGTTATCTATAGACTATAGAATGTCAGAGCTGGAAGGGCCCTTAGAACACAGAATGTCAGAGCTGAGAGGGAGCCTTAGAACTCAGAACGTCAGAGCTGGGGAGTATCTTAGAACACAGAATGCCAGAGCTGGGAGGGGCTTTAACAAGTAGAGTTTTAGGACTGGAACAATATTGGAACCCACCTTGTCCTAATCTCTTCATCTTACAGAAGGGAAACTGAGGCATAGAGAAAGGATGTGACTTGGGAGAAGTCAGTGTATCAGAAAGAACACCAAACCTGAAATCCAAACACATGGCTGGGAGTCCTGGCTCTGCCACTTCTTAACAAGGTACTTTGCCTGGCTAGTCTTCAGTTTCCCCCTCTGTATAATTAGGAGTACCCACCCATGCTTTCCTTCCCACGTGTGCTGGGAGGAAATGGCTTGAGAAGTCCCCTAGCCTAAGCACTTCTCTCTTTTGCCTTCTTTTACCCCTCTTCCCTCCTTTCTGAAAGTCCAACATAGGTAGGAACAGGTGACCTCAGCCCAATGACAGGCATTGCTGACCAGAATGAAACACACACTTGGGCCTGAAAAGATGAAATGATGCGTTGCACAGGCTGACACCACAGATAGGTTTAACTCCCACACTTCAATTTCCTCTGGTCCAAAGAGTCTGGAGTCTAGGGAGGGGCTGCTGCTGGGAGGAAGGGGACCAACAGGAAATTCTCTTCAGACCAGAAAGAAATGAATGTTGGAAAAATGATGCTTATCTCCCAGGGAAGCTTGCTAGCAAATCAAGGTAGGGCAAATGCAGAAATCCAAGGGATTGTCTCTCCCCAGAAAGGCAAGGCCCAGTCTACAAATGAAGAGTTTCCAGGAGGTCTTGCCCCTTTGCAGAGGTGGGGGTCCATAGACAAGGAATATTGCATATATTGTCAGATATTTTTCTATGCATTGATCATTTGGGCTGTTTTTTAAATCCTTCTCTTTGAAAATATTCATTTATAAGGGATGGCTCTCTAGGAGAGCAGAACAGGAGGAGGAATACAGGGAGAAATTTAGTTGAAATCAATAAAAAATTTAATTAAAAAAAAAGAGTTGGGGGCAGCCTTATTCCTTTGCCCAAGTGGGTGGGTGGTCTATGGATGTGGAGCATTGCATACGACATCCTATTTTTTTTCCCTGTGAGTTGACTGATTTTGCTGGAAATTTCCCCTCTTCTTTCTTTTTCTTTTCTAAAAAAACTCTTTGTTATAAGAGATGGCTCTCTGGGAGAAGAAGGGGGAAGAAGAGAGAGGAAAATCTAAGCAATATGGAAACAAAAGCTATTCATAAAATCTATGAAAAAAAAAAGTACGGGTGATGTTTGCTGGTAGGAGATAAAGGGGAGGGATTCCCTATTTGTCCAGGTCTCAGCAATGCTCAGATTGTAATAATTTTAAACTGTAGCCCAAGGAGGTTGGGTTGGTAAAGGAAATTTGGTCTGACACCAAGAGATGATCCTTCCCTACAAACCTTCCTTTTCTCGAAGTTGCTCATCCCTTCAGACACCTGAAGGGAGGGTCTTCAGATCACCAGTGGAGAGATGAGGATGGTCCTGTTGTGCCCAGCATCCCCTTCTGATCCCTGTGATGGTGGGTAGAGTTCCAAAGGGCATCTTGGGGAGATAGATGGTTTGTGGATAGGAGTTAATCATAGGCATACCCGGGGCTGTTTTATCTTTTTAGATAATGGTTCCCTTTTAGATTAAATCTCTATTATATGCAAAGTAGCATGACCTGATGGGTAGATCAGGGGTATTCAAAGTGAGAGTGATAGGAGTCCTGGGGGACCATAGCTTGATCATAAAGTGGGTGTGACTTGATCCTACTCAGACAGGGTGTGATCTACCCAGTCAGTGGGTAGGGAGATAGGTTACATCCATCCCATCTTCTCCAAGGTAGTGTCCAGCACAACCACACCTAACTTTCTCCCCCTGTACTCCCTTACTGGGTTCCTGCCAAGCTCCCTAACTACCCCCTTCTGAGTCAAGAGGCCACCTATAATCTATCTCATTGCTAATCAGGTACACATGGCTGCAGCTAAGACGGTGTCACTGGGAAAATCCCTTCCTTCCAAGCATACCCACTCCTTGGACTCTGTGCTTAAGGATGGTGACCAGTGGGTAAGATGTCCACCCCAACTTTTCCATTTTAAGTGGGGAAGAATGAGTTAGTTATACAGGTTAAGCAGACATAGATGGGTAGCGATCTGCATCATGGATCTCATTACATTATCTTTCCCCCTAAATCTAATCAACCATCTTCCAAATTTCCTCATTACTGTCAAGAGCACAGCCATCTCTGCAGCCACAAAGGTCCACATCCTCAATGTGATCTTCATCTTCTCCCTTTCTCTTACCCCACATAGCCAATTAGTTGCCAGATTTTCTTGGTTCTTTCTCCATATCTCTCACATCTGTTCCTTTTTCTGCACTCACAATAAAGGCCCTCATCCCCTCTCAGCTATTGCAATGGCCCCCTCATTGGCCTCCCTGACTCAGGTCTTACTCCTTTCCCCAATTCCTCACCCAAAGAGCTGCCCTCATGGTTTTCATAAAATGATGGTATGACCATGCCTCTCCCCTATTCTGACAAACTCTCTTGATTTTCTATGGAATATAGGATCAGGTATTATTTTATCTTGATTGTATCCTTTTAAAGCTTCTATTTTGGGGTTTTATAATGTACATAGTTATTAGTATGGTAGTATAAATATATAATTTACAAGAAAATAAATATGTATATATTTAGGCTATATGTTCAAAAATATCTTATTGATGGGGTGCATGATCAAAAAAGTTTGGGAACCACTGGGAGAACCTGAATGAGGAATGCCTTGCTTTTCAGTCATTTCAGTTGTGTCTGACTCTTCGTGACCCCATTTGGGATTTTCTTGGCAGAGATACTAGAGTGGTTTGCCATTTCCTTCTCCAGCTCATTTTACAGATGAGGAAACTGAGACAAACATGGTTAAGTGCCTTGCCCAGGGTCACACAGCTAGTAAGTGTCTGAGGCTGGATTTGAACTCAGATCTTCTTGGCTATAGGCCCCACACTCTATCCACTGTTCCACCTTGCTGCCCCAGAAATGCCTAGGGCAGTCGATAAATTAACAGCATTTGTTAAGATCTTACTATGTGTCAGGCAGTGTGCTAAGTTCTGCACATGGAATGCAAGCACATGGAAAGGTAGAACCTGACCCCACAGAGCTTACATTCTCCTAGAAGAAGAAGGGCACAATGTGTAGACAGATAAATGGATACAGTATAATTTGAGGATAGGGAGCGTGGAGAGAGCTAATAACAAAGGGGATTGGGAAAGGTTTCTTATAGGATATGGAATCTGAGCTGAGCCTTGAAGGAAGCTTGGGATTCTGAGAGACGGATGGGAGAAGGTAGGGCATTCCAGACCTGAGGGACAGCCTGGGCAAAGGCAAAGGGATGGGAGATAGAATGCCGAATAGGAACAGCGGCTATTAGGCCAATCAGAGTGGAATGGAGAGTTTGTAAAGTGAAGTGACATGTCTGGAAAAGTAGGCTAAAGCCAGACTGTGATGAGATAAGATTTATGACCATTTGGACCAATTGGATGAAAGTTATGTCAGTCACAAACAACAATGATAAAAGCAATTCTACAATCTGGCTCCATTTGGCTCTACCTTTGCTGTTCCTCAGCTACAACACTCATATCCTGTCTCCTGTCTCCATGCCTTTGCCCTGGTCATCCTCCATGCCTACAGGGCTCTTCCTCCTCATTACTACTCTTAGCGTCGCTGGCTTCCTTCAAGACTCAGTTCAAAGGCCACCTTGGACAAGAGGCCTTTTCAGTTCCCCCGCTGCTGGTGAGTTCCCCTCAAAGTTTACCTTTTAGCTACTTTGGATGTGTCTTGGATGTACCATTTATGTATGTGTTGTCTTCCCATTAGAATGTGAGATCCTTGCCTTTTCTTTATATCCCCAGTGCACATAGTAAGTACTTTCATAAATGTTTGTGATGAATTGATTTCTAGCTTTATTTCATTTTTACCCTGCTTCTGGCCAAGTCTGGGGCAAATTTACTGGAGCCCTGCGACTTGGGTGCTGCCCAATTGGAAGGAAACACGATTCCTGATTGTTTGAGAGAACTATGAGCACCAATTAGTGTAGAGGGATTTGTTGGACGTGCTTTGAGAAAGGTCCTCAAGAACAGAGATAGATCCGGAGAGCTTTATTTATTTTTTATTTTTTATTTTTAGGCAATTGGGGTTAAGTGACTTGCCCAGGGTCACACAGCTAGTAAGTGTCAAGTGTTTGGTCTGACGCCAGATTTGAACTCAGGTCCTCCTGACTTCAGGGCCAGTGCTGTATCCACTGCGCCACCTAGCTGCCCCTTCCAGAGAGCTTTGAGCTGTGGACTTCTGAATGGTGATGGGAGCCTTGGAGGGAAAGACATATAAAAGATGCCAGCTGGCATCACATCACTTGATTTCCAGTGCTTGCAACCCCAGAGACTGTTCAGAGAAAACCCTATCTCAATGAGATCATCCTCTCTCATTCCCAGGTGAAAAATGAATTTACCCTTACACATACTCTTTGCCATATTCTAATCTGCGTAATGTCTATGGTTTCTATTTGTTGTTTTCTTTGATAAAGAAGTACATTCTACTAATTTGAAATGTGTGTGTCTGCTCAGTATGTGGTGGGAAAGTGATAAGCTAGTAAATGTAAGCTCAGGGCCACCCTCTCCTTTGAGAGGGATTAAGGAAAGTGGCATCCTGGGTACTCCCAAAGTATTGTCCTCCTAGATTTAAAGACATATGAGTTGTGGTGTATAGATGTCATTCTAGCCCAATATTGCTCTTGAAGGAAGGAGAGGGTGGTCCCCTTCAGAGGCCCATAGTTGTGGCCAGTGGACCTCTGATACAAAAGGGCTGCTGTTGAGTGATCAGTGGGGTCACCCTCTTGACAGTCATCCTTGTTGTATACTATAGACATCACAGGCTCCCCCTTCCTATGTGGCAGTAATCTTCTCCATGCTACTTGTAAATGTGAATCTGTGATTGGTCAGAGAAGTACCATGTTGTTGGGATGGGGTGAGGAATCCAGTAGCAGGGCTGATAGACAAGGCTTTGGTAGGTAGTGGAATGGGACAGAGGAAGTTATGAATAGTTGATGAAAAAACTGGGGGTGGGGAGATTGATGCTTTAAAAAAAAACAGTGAAAAGAAGACTTGGCCAGCCAGATCCACCAGGACTCAATAAAACAAAGGAAAACGGATTAAAGCAGGAAATAGAGGTGATTCCAAAGTCTCTTTCAGGGGTTTTGAAATAAGGCAATCAGCCCTCATTGCACAGAGAACAAAGATAAGAGGCTTTGGAAAGACAAGAGGAATTTTACATATAATTAATAAAATGACAGACACAACGGAGGTTGTCAATTACATTTTAGAAACTTTCTGGGGGCAGCTAGGTGGCGCAGTGGATAGAGCACCAGCCGTGAAGTCAGGAGGACCTGAGTTCAAATTTGGCCTCAGATCAAACACTTGACACTTATTAGCTGTGTTACCCTGGGCAAGTCACTTAACCCCAATTGCCAAAAAGCGAAAGAAAGAAAGAAAGAAAGAAAGAAAGAAAAGAAAGAAAGAAAGAAAGAAAGAAACTTACTTTCTGGGGTACACCTAAAACTACAAGTGAATGTGAACCTTTACTTATTTATTTTTGAAATTTGAGACTTTGGGCTAAATACTCAGTTTCCTCATCTGCATAACAGGGTTGGCTTCCAATTATCTAAAACTAGAAGGGACTTTAGAGAACATCTAATCCGAGGGCTCTTAATCTGAGGTCTGGGAGGTTTTTTTAAAAATTTTTTTGATAACTGTATATATAATTGGTTTTCTTGGTGACCCTATATATTTCATTTTATGCTCTGGAATTCCAGAGAGAGATCCATAACCTGACTGCCAAGGAGAGTGCATGGGGACACCAGGGAAATTAAAGACTCATGCTCTCATTCAAGCCTCTCATTTTACAGATGAAACCTAAGCCTAGAGAGGGGGACTGAATGGCAAAAGGTTGCAAGATGAGTTAGTGGCAGACCTAGGATCCAAACCCAGGTGTCCTAAGTCACAGTCCAAGGTCAACTTCCAGTGTAAAACTTCTACGACTCTAAAGTCAGAAGTAAGATTAGTTTCATTAAGAAAAGACTATTTCTCCGATCTTTTTGTGACATGAGGGACTACTATGACAGACTCTGATCGGATCTGAATCAGGAAGAGTACTTTGCCACCCCATGAAGAGATGAGGCTCATTGGAAAAGACCCTGATGTTGGGGAAAATTGATGGCAAAAGGAAAAGTGAAGAGCAGAGAATGAGATGGATGGACAGCATCATGGAAACAACGAACATGAACGTGGACAGGCTTTTGAGAAGGGAGGGGCCTGGTGCGCTATGGTGCATGGAGTCATGAAGAATTGGACGCAACTGAACAATTGAACAACAAGATTGCCCTTCTCAAATAATCTTGCAGTTACTTATCTGAGTAAGTAATGTTGTAGTTCAAAAGAAAGTGAGCTCCCTGAGGGCAGGAATTCTTCTTTTGCCTTGCATATCCAGAGCCTAGACCTAGTGCTTTGCAACTTGGCAGGTGCTGAATGGTGTTCCGCCTAGTAAGATGCTTAATGAAATGCTTTTTGCTTGATTAAGTGATGATAATTGAATGGAGTTGAATCATGCCCATCCAGAGTCCAAGCCTGTACATGAGACTTGAACTCTGGATATAGTGATATTATCTCGTTTGATCGTCACAACCCTGAGAAATAGGTACTATTACTATCCCCATTTTACAGATGAGGAAACTGAGGCAGGCAGCGATTAAATGACTTGCCCAGAGTCACATAGCTAGTTAGCATCTGACATGGGATTTGATTTTAAGTTTTTCTGATTCCATGCACAGATTCCATTGAATCAATAGCTGCTTCTGAGAGAGGGAGATGGGATACTGATTTAGGGTGAGATGATCTGGCTGCGAATCCTAGCTGTGCCACCTGAGTGACCTTCAGCAAGTCACTTAACCTTTGCGGTCCTCAGTTCCCTTCCTCAACGAGGGCCAGAGGACTTGTAAGGGACCTTACAGTTCTATATGTGTGAATGATCCTATGAGCCTGAATGCTGTCTCTCTAATTACTGAAGGGGAGACATCTCTTTTCACTCGTCTACCCACAATTCAGGAGGAGTCAGCTAGGCATCCCTTTAGCCCCAGCCCCAGCCCCCAGGGTCAGTGGTCTTCTTTGTCCTCAGCCCTCTTTGGTCCAGAGCTTGTCCTCATTAAGAACCCACAGCTGGTAGCTTTTCTCTGTCCAAGGTCCTGGTCACATATTGCTTGTTCTCCCTTCTCCTAACGTCTTCCTCTATTTAGCCAGCTGCCCTGGGCCCTTGTCACAGGAGATCTCCACAGCTTGGCTGCTCCTGCCTGGGCACCGACAGCGTGCACAAGCACCCACATTTATATAGCCATCCCTGAGGTTGCCCTGGGTCCCTAAGAAGCAAGTAAACAATGCTGATGGCCCTGTTTGTTACCCACTCTCCTCCCCCTCCCCCTTTCCCCACCCCCCTTCTCTTCCTTCTGCTCTTCTCTCCTCCCCTTTCTCCCTCTCGTCTGCTTTCCTTCTTTTCCCCCTCACCCTGCACCCCTAACCTTCTTTCCTCCTTTACTGGCCATAATACAGAATATAAGCCCCACCTTTAAGAAGCTCTACCCTTAATCCATGTGTCTCATACTAATTAGTACTGTTGGAATTCTCACCTAATTTTTAAAAATTTGATTTAAATGGATGCCTTTTGTATTTATTTCTCTTATATTTCTGAATATATCCTACCTCCCTCTCTCAGAAGCTGCTAGGCGGTTTCATAGAATCTGAGCCTGGACTCAGGAAGTTATGAGTTCAAATCCCTTCTCAGAAGCTTACTAGCTGTATAACCCTGGATAAGTCACTTAACTGTTATCTGTTTCAGTTTCTTCATATATGAAATGGGGATAATAATAGTACCTATCTCCCAGGGTTGTGAAAATCAAGTGAGATAATATTCGTAAAGCACTTACAACAGTACCTGGTACATAGCAGGTGCTTAAAGAATGTTTGTGTCCTTTCTTCCTCTCTCTAATGAGCCATCCTTTGTAACAAAAAAAATTAAAAGAAGAGAGAAAAAAAAATGGGTCAGTAAGACCAGCCACCACATCAACCACATCTGACAGTGTGGACAATATTCCGTATCCATTGTTCCTCACTTCTACAAAGAACTCACCCAGTTAAAAATTTTTTTTAATTATATATAGTTTTAGTTTAATTCTCTCATCTCTACTCTTTAAAAAAGTGGATGCTGGTTTTATATTTGTAGACTTACAGAGTGATAGAACTGAAAGGAACCCTAGGACATACATGCTAGAGTTGAGAAGATCCTTAGAACCCAGAATGTCAGAGCTGGGAGGACCCTTAGGACACAGAATGTCAGAGCTGAGGGGACTCTTAGAACACAAAATGGCATAACTGGGAGGGGCCTTAGACCATGGAATGTCAAAGCTAGAAGAGTCCCTAGAACAAAAAATATTAGAGCTAGAGTCCCTAGAATGTTAAAGCAGAATGTGATTTTGGTATTTTCTCTTCTTTTTCCTTTTTTTTGGTGAGGCAATTGGGGGTAAGTGACTTGCCCAGGGTCACACAACTAGTAAGTGTCTGAAGACAGATTTGAACTCAGGTCCTCCTGACTTCAGGGCTGGTGCTCTATGCACTGTGCCACCTAGCTGCCCCCCAGAATGGGATTTTGGAATATTAGAATGTGAAGGAGACACTAGAACATGAAATGTTAGAGTTAGTAACTTTAGAGTATTGGAGCTAAAAAGATCTCGGGAACCTAGATTGTAGAGCTGAAAGGGTCACCAGAACATTGATTGTTGAAGCTGGAAGGGTCTGATCTGTTGCCTTCTGTTGACTGTCCCCTCCCTTCCCCTGCGCTTGAGTCAGTGACTCTTGGTAGAAGAAAGGCTGCCAGACTCATCCCGGCTTGGTGGTGTTGAATGTCTTCCCGGAGCTCTAGGACATTAGGAGCCTGGAGAGCAACACCTCCAGAACGCAAGATGTACTGGACAATCTGTGATGCCCACAATGAGAACCAGCTCTCTGAGGCAGCTCACAAGTACATTTCCTGCCATGTCCAGGGGATAGACAGTCTTTTGAAGAGGGTGGTAAATTACTCTTCTCCAGAAGGCACAATGTGCCCATCTGCTTCCACTGCAGGAAGTGGGGGTGGGGGTGGGAGGGAGTGGAGGAAGGGTGGCTGGGGGTGGAGGAAGGAACTGCACGTGGGACAAGCTCGTAAATAAAAACCAACCCAAGCAAATACATAGTTGGCAAACCTAGATCTGGGGGAGGCAAAGAGCCCATGCACCTACCTGTCTGAGCAAGCTTCTCGGAGCTCAGGGGGTTACCAGCCGGGAGCAAGGCAGCTGGCAAGGCCATCAATCCGCTGGTGTCCTTCTGTCCCAGTCAGGACATTCCCACACCCCCAGGCCCCTATCACTATGGTGCAGCTGGGGAAGACCAGCTTGGACCCTCTCCCTGCCAATGAGGAGAGAAGGCGCACAGAGCCCAGGGGTCACCCAAGTGCAACAGAAAGAGCATTGGCTTAAAAACCAAGACGTTCGATAATCTAACACTCACTTAACGTCTGCTAAATTGCTTCCATTTTATGGGCCTCGGTTTTCCAATCTATAAAATGGGGATTGGAGTGGGAGAGAAAGTCTTTAAGGTCTCTTCCAGCACTAAGACCTAATCTTTGAATATTCTAAAACCACTAGGCCTGCAGTCTGAAGACCTGAGACCTGGGTTCAAACCCTGCCTCTGACATTTACTAGCTGTGACTGTGGGAAAATTTCTTAATTTACCTAATATCTTATGTTTTTATATCACCTAGATATCTTCCTTCTCCCTGCACACTCCCATAGAGCCATCTCTTATAAATTTTTTAATATTTTATTTTTTTCACCAAGTACACATAAATACAATTTTAACATTCATTTTTTAAAAGAAAAAGAAGAGAAAAAAATCCAGCAAAACCAATCAACACATCAAAAAATACCCTGACTTAGTATGCAATGTTCCACATGCATAGATGGACCATTGCAAAGGAGTAAGGAGAAATACCTTCTTAGATTTCCTCTTTGGGACTAAGCTTGTTCTTTATAATTTCCCAACATGCATTTTCAATTATTTCATAGTCAATGTTCTTTCTATTTACTCTGTTGTAGTCATTGTGTATCTTGTTTTTTTGGTTCTGCTTACTTAACTTTGCATCAGTTCATGCATGTCTTTCCCACGTCTGTCTGTAATAGCCATATTTGTGGTTCTCACAACACAATAATATTCCACTACTTTCAGATATCACAACACGTTTAGCCCTTCCCTAATCAATGGGCATCTACTTTGTTTCCAATTCTTTGCCATCACAAAAAGTGCTGCTATAAGTATTTTGGTATATATTTTTCATATCAATAGCCTCCCTGGGATATAAGCCTATCATATCCTCTTAGTCAAATGGCATGGATATTTTAGCAATTTTATTTGTCATTCCAAATTTCTTTTCCAGTACGGTAGTACTGATTTACAGTTCCGCCAGCAATGCACCAGTGTGCCTATCTTCCCATGACCTTCCCCACATTGACTATTCCCATCTCTTCCCATCTTGGTCAATGTGCAGGGATGGTGTGAGATGAAGCCTCAACATTGTTTCGATTTGCAATTATCTTATTCATCATTTGGAGCATTTTTTCATGTAGTTGTTAATAGTTTGCAATCTTTTTTGAGAATCGTTCATTAATATACTTTTGGTCTGTGGTTTTCTGAGAGTATTATCATGATCTGGACAGAGTACTGGAGTAAGAGGAACTGAATTCAAATTCTAGGTCAGCCATTTATTACCTATGTGACTCTGAGGAAGTTACTTCCCCTTTCTAGAAAATGAGGAGGTTGGACTTGGTGACCCAAAGTCCTTTCTACCTATAACCCTACGTTCTAACATTCTATGTTGTACAAGTCCTCCCGGCTGTGACATTCTATGTCCTAAGGCCACTTCAAGCTCTGACATTCTATGTTCTAGACATGATGTTCTGTGTTCTAAAGGCCCTCCCAGCTCTGACATCCTGTGTTCTAAGGGCCCTCACACCACTGACATCCTGTGCTCTAAGGGTCCTCCCAGCTCTGACATTCTGTATTCTAAGGGTCTTCCCAGCTCAGACATTCTATGTATTAAAGCCTCTTCCACCTTTGATTTTTTATGTTCTAAAGTCCCTTCTAACTCTGCCATTCTACATTCTTAGGCTGATTCTATCCATGACATTCCATGATTCTATGACTGTCCTCAGAGATGTAGCCAGAAGCTCTCCTGCATTAGACAGGATAATGAGAAAGGGATTCAGCTGGGAAATCTTTGGAAAGCCAGTGAAAGCAATGTAAACAAAAATAACAATGAAAGACTTCATAACTTTTAACAATGCAGTGACCAATTGTGACTTCAGAATACCAATGGTGAAATATACTTCTCCCTTTTTGACAGAGAGGTGGTGGCCTACAGAGGAAGAATGAAGCATACTTTTAGACATGACCAATGTATCAATCCATTTTACTTGACTGTCTTTACTTGGTAGAAGGAAGGATTCTATGGTCAGTCTGTTCATATTCACTGATTAGTCAGTAAGCATTTATTAAGCACCTACTTACTATGTGCCAGGCACTATATTAAGTACTTGGGATACAAACAAAGAGAAAACAGTGCCTGCCTTAGAGGAGCTTAAAATCTAATGGAATTAGGTGAGAATATGGGAATTCACAGTGATGCGAGGAGGAGGAGGAGGAGAAGAAGAAGATGATGACGATGACAATAAAATTTAGAAGAAAGCCAATGAAATGTATCAGCTGGAATCCTCCCCTCTGAGAATCTATTATTGTCTATTAACACTAGCTTCCATATCTATGACATTTAATATAGGTTAGCTCATCTGATTCTCAGTAATTTAAGTATTATCATACCCTTTTTACAGAGGGAAAAACTGAGGACCGGAAAAGAGAAGTGACTTTTCCCAAGGTTATGCTTACCCAGATGGTTAGTGGCAGAGCTGGGACCTAGACCAGGTCTTCTGGCTCCCAGTCCAGTTCTCTGTCCATTGTGCCACATCCTTTTACATGAAAAATTATAGTCACTTCCACAGGAGTCTTCTGGAGACAATGAGACCTTCCATCTAAAGGAGAAATTCTGACAGAAGTTATTTCAGGTAGGCAGCAGGACCAATGGGGGGAGAGAAATATGTGACAATAGAGGTGCTTTTATCATTAGCTGAGTGGAAGAACTGGATGGAGGAAAGAATGGAAGCAGAGAGATCAAGTCAACAAGCATTTATTAAGCACCTACTGTGTGCTAAGCTCTGGGGACACAAAGAAAGGACAAAAATAGCCTCAGCCCTCCAGAATTCACACTCTAATGAAGGACAAAAATTACAACAGCTAAGTACAGAAAAGGTGCATACAGGGTAAACTGGAGGTAATCAATTAAGGGAAAGCATTATCATTAAGGAGGACTGGGAAGGGGTCTTGCTTAAGGTGGAACTTTAACTGAGATTTGAAAGAAGCCAGGAAGTGGAGGTGAGGGGGTAAGAACATTTCAGGCAAGGGGGTGTCGAGGAGCAGCCAGAGAAAATGTCCAGAGCAAAGAGATGGACTGTCTTAGGTGAGAAACAGCAAGAACACCAGCGTCTAGATGGATGGGATGGGGCCAAATGATGGATGGGGTTTTAGATTTGATCCTGGAAGTTATAGAGAACCACTAGGGCTTATTGAGTGTGTGTTGGGGTGTGTGGGGGGGTGATCAGACCTGACCTTAAGGAAGATCGCTTTGTCTGCTGAATGGAGGATGACCTGGAGTGGAGAGAGACCAGCCAGGAGGCTATAGCAATGGTCCTGGTAGGAGACATTGAGCACCTGTACAGGGACATTGGAAATGTCAGATGAGAGAAGGGCATGTATACAATGATGTTGAATTGACAATACTGGGCAAAGATGGGATGAGAGTGGGGCAAGAGAGAGGGCTGAGGATGACACCTAGGTTGTGAGCCCAGGTGATTGGGAGGATAGCCATACCCTTAGCAGTAATAGGGAACTAAGAACCAGGAAGATCTGGGAGGAAAGACAATGAGTTTAGACATATTGAGTTGGAGATGTCTGATAGGCAATTGGAGGTCAGGGAAGAGGTTAGGACTGAGTAAACAGTTCTGAGAATCATTGGCATAGAGATGATCATTGAATCCATGGGAGCTGATGAGATCAACCAGTGAAAGCAGTATTGAGGGAGAGAGAGGAGGGCCCAGGACAGAGCTTCGGGGAACATTCATAGTTAGCAAGCAGTGACTTAGATGAAGATTCAGCAAAGGAGACTGAAAAAGAAGGGTCTTGCAAAAGACCAGGCAAAGGGGGTGAGGGCCTTGTGGTGGCTGTATGAGCAGAAATACAGAGTTGTGGTACTTTAATCCTTCAGGGGCTTTGTTTTCTAGCAGGAAGGAGAAAGTGCAGAATTCTCTGAGGACTTAGATGGATGCTGAGAAGTGTTCAAATAATATGGAGAAGAATAGAAAAGGACTCATGAATTACTAATGCTCAGAGTGAATCAATGGATTTGCAGCTAGAAGGGGCAGTGGGACACAAAATACTAGAATATAAACTGTTAGAGTTGGGAGGGCCCTTAGAACACACAATGTCAGAGCTGGGAAGAGCTTTAGAACACAAAATAGTAGAGCACAGAATATTAGAATATTGAATTCACCTCTGACTCTTACTATTAGGTGAACTTGGGTCAAGTCACTTAACCTGCCTGGGCCTCAGTTTCCTCATCTATAAAATGGGCGATATGACTTTTGTGGTCCTTTCCAGCCCTCAATCCACGATTCTGATTCCTCGAATGTCTTTGATGGAAGGCTTTTCAGAGCATAAAATGTTAGATCTGGAGAGGACCATCCAGAGGGCTGAATTGGTAGCAGGGCCTCCATTTGATCCCAGGTCCTCTGACGGTAAATTCAGTAATCTTTCCACCACACCAGAATGATTTTGTCCAGTTCTGAGCTCATCCCCCACTCTCCCCAGTCCTCAAGAGCATGTGGGGTGTGACAGAACAGAGGGCAATAGACATAGGTCCCAGTAGTGGACTAGGATGGGCAGGTCACTGGATCCAGAACAATTAGAGTGGGGGATGGGACCTGAACAAAAGAAGGGAGCTGATTGTATCCAGCATACTGAAGTCTGTGGTGTGGAACCAGCAGAAAACAGAATCCCAGGAAAACTGGGTTGGAATATTAAGAAGAGAGGAAGAGTAGCATTCTCAATTTGGGCACCCTAGGGCAAATCTCTGGTGACTTTGCCTTAGTTATGCCTCTTCCTGTGTCATTGAACAAAGGTAGGCAATTGTGTGTGTGTGACAGGGGGAGACTCTCTGTGCATTTGTGTGAGAGACCAGGTCTGGGTTTGATTATAAAAGGCTGAGCATTCGTGTGTGTGTGTGTGTGTGTGTGTGTGTGTGTGTTGTACAGGTGGGAGGGGTGAATGCGACTGTGTGAAATGATCTTTGAGTGGCTCTGTGGGAAGGTGACTGTTCTGTATGATTATGAAGGCCAGTGTGTATGCAATTGTCTGTGTAGGGGTGTGTGTGTGTGTGTGTGTGTGTGTGTGTGTGTGTGTGTGTGTGTGTGTGTGCTCACACGCACACAGCTCTTTGTGAGCAAACAGGCATCTCTATGACAGCCTCTGAGAGCCCAAGACACCTGGTCAATCTAGAAGAATTGGCTTAGGAGTTCTAGGCTGCCAGGAGTGGTGAGAACAGTCGTGTTTCAGCATTGTCTCTTGGGATAGATTCAAAAATAATCTTACTAATTCCTTAGCTGGTGGAAGCAGCAGCCCCTCCTGCCTCTCCTCACACCTTGAGTGAGATTAAACAAGCATAGCGATTAATTATTTCAAAAAGAACTGGGTCATCTGCTCACTGGCCAAATCACAAAGGCTATTACTGTCCATTCTCTTTTAATTATCTTCCAGGCACACAGACCAGCCCATCCATCACCAGAAGTGGTCTCCTGGGGCAAGCTGTGGACCGAGTCAGAAGACTAGGATTCTACAGCTGTCAGTTCTAAGCTGTGGGACCTTAGGCCAGCCCCTGTCTCTCTTTGGCCCTCAATTTTCTGCTCTATAGAATGGGAGAATCAGATGCTCTCTGGCCTCTTCCAGTTTTACACTCTGGGGATCATTGGACTCTTTACTGAACAGAGACTGTCTTTCTGCCCTTGGAACCTGGCTGTTTTAGGAACCAGAGAAGGGTCTCTAACCTCAAAGACCTTCAGGTCTAGCTTGGAGGACAGGGCCCATACAACAGATAATTGGAGAATGAAGTGCATGCTATTTGTTGGCAGTAAGATGGTCAAGGAAGAGGTTGGTGTCATACTCATAAGACTTGCAGCCAAAAAAAAAATAATGAAGTATAGAATGTTAAAACATAAGTTGTAAAAATTAGGAGGGGCCTGAGAATATATAACATCAGAGCTAGGAGGGCCCTTAGAACCCAGAATGTCAGAGCTAGGAGGGCTCTTAGGACAGAGAATGTCAGAGCTGGGAGGGCCCTTAGAACCCAGAATGTCAGAGCTGGGAGGGCCCTTAGAACCCAGAATGTCAGAGCTGGGAGGACCCTTAGAACCCAGAATGTCAGAGCTGGGAGGGTCCTTAGAACACAATGTCAGAGCTGGGAGGACCCTTAGAACCTAGAATGTCAGAGCTGGGAGGGCCCTTAGAACAGAGAATAGTGAAGACAGAAGGGACCTTAGAGTCAATAGTCAGTCAACAGACATTTATAAAATGCTTACTATGTGCCAGGCACTGTGCTAAATGCTAGGGATACAAAGTGAGCCAAAAAAATATCTTAGAAATCATCAAGTCCAATCTCCTTATTTTTTGGTTAAAGAAATTAAGCTACAAAGAGAAGCAACTCGTCCCATGTCACGAAGGCTGTACGCAGCAGGGGCAGGATTCTAACCCCAGAATTCCTGATGCCAAGTCCAGTGCTTTATCCGCCATGCCATCTACCTGTTTTGGAGCTTCAGTTTCTTCATCTATAAAATATAGGGTCAGACTAGATGATTTCTTTAGGGCCCTCTCAGACTCTAAGACTGATGATCTATGTGCTCCCTGGTGCACAGTAATAGAGCAGGAACATCTCATAGAGGGCTGGTGGCATTGGAGTAAGAAAGACCTGAGTTCAAGTCCTGATTCTAATACAAATTAGCTGTGTGGCCTTGGAATGTCACTTACTCTCTCAGCGTCCCAGGCAATTCTCTAAGACTACAAGGGAGAGAGGAGTTGCTCATCTGTATCAGTGGAGAGAGAGCTTCCATACCAAGAAGTTCTCTGCACAGATGAAACTATAGGTGCAAATTTTGATGGCTGAAACCTAGCAAGATATCCTGGAATTTAAGGCTAGATTTCTTTCTCAAAGACCTTGCCTTAAACCCAGTTCACTCTGGCTCTCATTGATTGGCCAAAAACAGGTCCCAGCCCAAGCCCCACTTAGTGGTCATTGTTTGGGCCCTGAGGCTCAGAGTGAATGTAAATAGTAAATGTATCTGTTGCAGCCAGAAAGCCCAAGGTCTTCCTCTCCCAGATTGATTTTTTTTTTAAATTAGGTAAAAGGGGCCATTCTTTGGCTTATTTCTTACCTAGCCTTAATCACTGAATGGGTGTTGCCTCAAAGTGAGAACTCAGAAAGACATTAGCTTAAAAAGGGCCAAGGTCTCCCACTGCATCCTGGGTCATCTCCAGTCCACATCCATATCTGGCCACTGGACCCAGATGGCTCTGGAGGAGAAAGTGAGGCTGGTGGCTTTGCACAGCCCTGCCTCACTTACGTCCAATTCATCTGCATGTCATGGTGTCATCTCCCTGATGTCATAGTCCTCTTTGAGAATAAAGGATAAACCAGAAGGGCAGAATGATGTGCCTTTACACTCATATGATACAATTTGCTGTTCTGCAATGGAGAGATGCTGTCTTTCGTTCTAGCTCTTTTCTACCACACACACACACACACACACACACACACACACACAAAATCTGCCATAGATATTTGTACATACCTATTCTTTGATCTCTTTAAGGTACTGGCCTGGGAGGGATATCACTGGTTTAAAGGGAACACACAGTTTTATGATGTTTTGAGAATAGTTCTGAATTGCCTCCCAGCGTGTTTAGACCAGTTCACAGTTCCATCAACAGTGCATTAATGTACCTGCTTTCCCACAGCCCTTTGGGCATTTCTCATTTTCTTTTTTTGGAAGCTTTGCCAATCTCATAGGTATGAGGTAGAACTTCAGAGTTGCTTTAATTTGCGTTTCTCTGAGTACTAATGATTTGAAGTATTTTTTAATATGGCTATTGATACCTTGGATTTTGTCCTTTGAAAACTGCCTGTTTGGATCTTTTGACCATTTATCAATTAGGTAATTACTCATATTCTTATAAGTTTGAATCACAGAAACTTACCGTAAAGACTTTTTTTCTGATTCACTATTTCCCTTCTAATCTTAGCTGCATTCAACCTAGAGCCTCTTTTCAAACTGAATTTTATTTTTTTTAATTGAGGAAAATCCACTTTCTCTTCCTCCCACTCCCACCCCACAACCCATGAAAAAGAAAGAAAACAAAACATTGTAACCAATATGCATAGTTAGAAGAAATGAGCTTCCACCCTGGCAGAGAACAACAACAAGTTTCCACCCGCACTTTGGATCCATTTCTGGCAGCATGTAAGCAGCATGTTTCAGCACAAAGCTTACGGATCTGTGGTTGGTTCTTGTGTTAATTAGGGTTGCCTGTCCCTTCTTCGTGCTCCTCTTCATTCTCGTGTTTGTAGTTTGTTATTATTGTTCTAAATGCAGCTCTGATACTTTAATCAGGGATGCTTGGAAGTCCTCTATTTCCTCAAAGATCCATTTCCCTCCTGTGTTATATTCAGTTTTTCTGTGTAGGTTATTCTCGGTCATAAGTCTAGATCTTTTGCCTTCTGGAATATTTTATTCTATACTTTCTGATCCTCTGTAATGGTGGCCACTAAATCTTACTCGATCCTGACTGTGGTTCCTTGATATTTGAATTCTTTCTTTCTGATTGCTTGCAGAATTTTTCTTTGATCTGAGAAGCTCTGAATTTTGGCCATAATGTTCCTGGGAACATATTTATTTTGGGGGTTCTTTTAGAAGTTGACCACTATATTTTCTTCTATTTTTACTTTGCCCTCTGGTTATTAGAGATCTAGGGGTTATTCTTTTCTGATTTTAAAAAAAATGATATCTAGGTTCTTTTTTTTCTCGCTTTAAAATTCTTTTTTCCCTACTCTAGACTTTGTTTTAGGGACTTCTGGAGCAAATTGTTGGACTGTAATTGGTCCTGTCATATATCCTTTTGGTTCCTATTGCTACTTTCTTGGAATATTGAGTGTTTTGTTATTCCAGGATGTCAGGGACAGTTAAGGCTGGGGACTTGCAAGATTTCAGTCTTCCCAAAGCAACCTGATCTGAGCACTGTTTTTCTGATCTGAGTCTAGCATTCTATCTACTGTGCCACCACTATGCCTATCTAGCTGAAGTATTCTGTCTACCTCTTGCAGAGAGGTGGCAGACTGCAGGTACAGAATAAGACATACATTTTCAGACATAGCCAGTGTGCCATAATTCATTTTGCTCAACTATATCTATTTTTGGTGAGGGAGCATATGGGAGATAGTATCAGAGAGTGCTAGTGATGCAAGATAAAAAGAAAAAGAAAGCATCGTTGAAAATATACAGAAGAAAGCAGAAGGAAAGAGCAGAGACACAAATAAATAGAGAAGTGTTAGTACCATCATGAAAAATTTAATGTATACTTTAAAAATAAGCGATGCACAAAAGAGTATGGTTTCATGGTTTCATGGCCAATTCTCCTTTTTTTGTGTTTTATATATGAAAGTTTCATGTTGTTGATTTTTGTTAAGTTCATAATGTAAGACATATGTGGTAGCTGCCTAATATAAAAATAAGGCTGATTTAAAAAATATATATACACAATGACTTTAACAATGTAAATGGAAAGAATGAGCACAAAACAATAAAAAATAAATGTTGAAAATTTACAAAGAACAAGCATGGCCCCAAAGAAGACAGATGAGAGAACTCTCCCAACACCACTTCTTTTCAGAGGTGGGAAGTCAGTGGTTGTGGAAACCTGCATGTGTTTTCAGTTTTTTTCTTTTTTTGTTTTTGCAAGGCAATGGGGTGAAGTGACTTCCCCAGGGTCACACAGCTAGTAAGTATCAAGTGTCTGAGGCCAAATTTGAAGAACTCAGGTCTTCCTGAATCCAGGACCGGTATTCTAGCCACTGCACCATCTAGCAGCCTTTTCAATTTTTTTCAATATGTTGATCAATTTTGCTGATTTTTTCCTCTTTTTTCCTTTTTTAAAAAAAGTAATTAGCTTATTTATTTTTAATTTTCAACATTCACTTCCATAAGATTTTGAGTTCCAGATTTTCTCCTCTCCTCCCCCCTCTCCCCACCCCAAGGTGGTGTGTAATCTGATATAGGCTCTACATATACATTTATATTAAACATGTTTTCACATTAGTCATGTTGTAAAGAAGAATTAGAACTAATGGGAAGAACCATGAGAAAGAAGAAACAAAAAAAATCTTTTTTTCTTTAAACGTGTTCTTTTTCATATGGGTTGGCTCTCTGGGATGGGAAAGAGATAGTGGGAGAAATTTTGGTGATATAGAAACAAAAGTTATCAACAAAAATTTATTTTTAAGTGTTAAAAGATATGGCTGACTTACGTGTCACATGGATAGACAGGATCTGGGACCTAGTCACCCCGTTTCACAGATTGTAATTCTTACCTTTGTGGGGAGTAAGAGGAGGGCCATACCAGCACCACAAGCAGCCTATTGAGGGAGGGACAGGCAAGGTCACAGGGACCTCCATAGCTGGGTGGTCTTATGCTCTCCAACAAAGATATTGAGCTAAAACGATATCAATAATACATCAAATACCTGTAGTGTAGAAGTGCTCAGAATAAGAGGCACTTTTCTTGATCATTTTCAAGAGATGAGTAACACTTATCTTACTATAACCAGGTTAATTACTTCTCACCAAGGACCGCAAAAGACCATCACGAATCAAAAATGCCTACTAATAAGCCTCTTTATCAAAGTGAGCAATAGCAGAAATTGGGGGAGTTATCCAGACTAGAACAGTCTTCATTTCCCGCATGGCTGCTCTCTTGGGCTTCATCATATGCCCAGAGCTTCCTCATTCATACAAGATTCTTCAGCCCTGGAAATCCCACCTCATCAGTATCATCTGCCGCGGGATCCTTCCCTTCCTCTGATTGGAGACCTTCCCTCCCAGAACCTCCATTTAAGGAGGGAGCCCAGGTCAGCCATCTCTTCATTTCCTCTGGACTTCACACTCCTATGCTGGGTCCTTTCTCCTACCCCTCCCTGCCTTTTCTACTTCCTTTTGTATATTGTCTTCCTGAATTAGATTGTAAGCTCCTGGAAGACACAGACTGTCTTTTGACTTTCTTTTTATCCCCAGTGCTTAGAATAGTGCCTGGCAAAATGCTCATTGACCAATTGACCGAAATAATATATAATTAAATGAGCTCTTCAGTTAGGATCAAGGTAAGATGATAAGATCTCAGCTCCCCCAAGGAGAAACAGAACGATCTTATCAAGGGAGTCTGCTCTTAACACGGTCTGTAGGATTCAAGTCAGGAACATGGTCGGGGCTGGTTTCCTGCCTCCCCGCAGCTTCAGGGAGCTCTCTGATCTGCCGTTTCAAAGTCCCAGCATCATGGGATCAGAGGTCTCTCTGACAATCAGGAGTAATGTTTCTTTACACATATGCAGCATAACACAGAACACCACAGGTCTGCCTTAAAGGAAACCACCTGGCTTGGATAAAATTGGAGTTGCAATAATTAAAAAGGAAAAAGTTTAAATAAGATTGAAAGCAAAATCCTGGAAAGTGGATGACTCCTAATCTTGAAGCAGATCACGGTAATATGGTAATTATAATCTTAACTGGGCATAGATTAGCACTTGACCCGGTGTTTATGCCAACAATCCCGAATCCTAACCTCTAATTTTTAGCTGCAAACCATGAGAAAAAGCAAACTTCTAACACTTGCCAACATGCAAACGTTGATGCCTTTGCTTGTGACCTTATAAGTCAAGTAGCTAAGCTTCCTATAGATATTTGGGAGAAAGAGAAGTGTTTTTTGCTTTTTTGCTTTTGTTTTCCTGTTAGAGTTGGAAGCTACTAGCAAGGTGCAAGTCCGATTTCAAGTCTTGTGCTCTTTATCACAAAACTAAGCTCCCCCCCATCATATTTGCAAAAACATGATTTTGGGGAACAGCAACACATAAGCCTTGAAACATTGCATTTTTAAAAAAAAAAAGCTTATTCATAATTAGAGCAAGAATTACAGAAATCAGGGCAGCTAGGTGGTGCCGTGGATAGAGCACCAGCCCTGGAATCAGGAGGACTTGAGTTCAAATCTGTTCTCAGACCAGATGCTTGATACTTACTAACTGTGTGACCCTGGGCAAGTCACTTAACCCCAATTGCCTTGCAAAAAACAAACAAAAAGAATTAAAGAAATCTAAAGAACTCAGTATAAACTTTTTGACGCTGTTGATCACCCTATCTTCTTGTATATTCACTCCTCTCCCAGTTTTTGTGACACTAGTTTCTTCTAGTTCGCCTCTTATTTGTCTGACTTCCCCTTTAGTCTCCTTGGCTAGATCATTAAAGTACTGTTGCTTATATGTGGGTGTACCCCAAGGTACTCTTCTCTTCCCTCCCTCTCCCTCCTTCCCTTTCTTCCTCCTTCCCACATTCTCCTCCTTCTCTCTCTCTCTCTCTCTCTCTCTCTCTCTCTCTCTCTCTCTCTCTTCTCTCTCTCTCTCTCTCTCTTTCTCTCTCTCTCTCACCTTACCCACCCCTCCCTTATTTCTCTTTCTGCAATCTCATCAGCTGCCATTGCTTCAATTATCATCTTGATACAAATAACTCCCAGGTCTGTATCTGTTTCTTGAGCATTAGCCACACACCATCAAATGACTATTGGACATTTCGAACTGGTTGACCCATAGATATCTCAAATTCAACACATCAAAAATAGAACTCATAGCTAGTTGTGTTGGTAAATGCCTGTAATCTTTTCTTCCAGGAGATCTCTTGAACTTGGAATTCTTCTAAGTGGCAGTGGGCTAAGCCAACCAAATGTGTGCACAAAGTCTGATATCAAGGGCCTGGGGGTCCACTACGTCACCTAATGAGGAGCAAACTGGACTAAGATGCAAATGGAGCAGGTCACAGTTCTGTGCCCTTCAGTAGCTGGATTAGGCCTGGGGTAGCTCCTGCATTTCACCCTGAGTGAGAACTCATCAAACTCATTATCTTTGCCCTCAGACCTAGCTTTCTTAACTTTCTTCTTTCTGCCAAGAGCACCACCATCCTTCTAGTTACCCAGCTTTGAAACTTAGCAATCCTCTTTGACTCTTTACTATTTCTCATCCTTCCTTACCCTTCTTCAGTAACCAACAGGACTCAAAACCATCCATGAGGTAAAGCAGAGGTGGGGAACCTGCTGCCTCGAGGCCACACATGGCCCTCTAGGTCCTCAAGTGAGGCCCTTTGGCTGAATCAATTCAAAGAGCTGCACTTGAGGACCTAGAGGGCCACATGTGGCCTCAAGACCTATGGTTCCCCACCCATGATGTTAGGGGGATGTGAAGACTTCCCCCTGAAGAAGGGGTGGGTGAGAACAATTTGTTCCAGTGACCACAAAGGTGGCTGAAGCAGGTGCTGCAGAGCACTTAGAGCTTGGTCAGGCACTGAAGGCCCCAATGTCGTCCACTGCATCCAGGCCATCGCCAGTCATCCTGACTTTTGTCTTGCCATTGGACTTCAATGACTCAGGAGGAGAAGGTGAAGCTGATGACTTTGTGTGACTCTTCCTCACTTAAATCCAATTCACTCACAAGTCAAGACATCACCCCATGAAGTCATTGATCCTTCTGAAAACGGTTGATGACCCTTTCCCTCTCCTGCTGCTCAAGGAGTCCGCCACCATGAATAACACTGTAACCATCAGAACCAGGAAGTTCATGACAAACAGACTTCTTCAGCATAAACAGATGGTTGTCGATGTCCTTCATCCTGCAAAGGCCACAGCACCCCAAATTGAAATTCGAGGAAAACTGGCCAAGTACAAGACAACTCCAGACATCATTTTTGTCTTTGGATTCAGAACCCATTTTGGTGGTGGCAAAACGACAGGCTTTGGCATTATTTATGATTCCCTTGACTATGCAAAGAAAAATGAAGCAAAGCACAGACTTGCAAGGCATGGCCTGTACGAGAAGAAAAAGACATCAAGAAAACAGCGAAAAGAACACAAGAACAGAATGAAGAAAGTCAGGGGTACTCCAAAGGCAAATGTTGGTGCTGGCAAAAAGAACGAATAGAAGGTGTTATGGATGTTTATCCGTGAAGATAATTTTTCATCAGAGCGTAAATAAACTATGTAAAAACTTCAAAAATAAAAAATAAATGGATTATGAAACACAACAATTCCTCAGCCTACAGATCCACTCCTCTGTGAAGTCTCATAGATGCTAACTCAATAACATTTGTCCCATTCATCTTTTCTCCACTCATAAGGACCCTGCCCATGGCCTTCATTACCTCTTACCTGGATTATTGCAGTAGCTTCATAAATGGTCTTTCTGCTTCCCATCTCTTCCTTGCTAATCGATACTATACATAGCTAGGAAAGTAATATCTGACAATATCATGCTCCTGTTCTGGAAGTTCCAGTGGTTCCCTGGCCAAGCTCTAAGAGCTCCACAGCACCTGCTTCAGCCCCCTTCATGGCCATTGGAACTAACTGTTCTCACCCATCCATTCTTCAGATATAAACTCCATTGACATCTAAAGCCCTCCTCAATCTGGCTTCCACCTATCCTTCCAGACTTACTACAAATTATTCCCCTTCATTCATTCTGTGGTCCAGCCAAACTGACCTTCTTGCCGTTCCTCACACATGGCATCTATCTATATCTTTATACAGGCTGTGTCTCATGCCTAGAAGGTACATTCCTTTATCTCCACCTCTTAGAATCCCTAATTTTCCCAAAAGCTGAGCTCTAATGCTGCCTCTTACAGGAAGTCTTTCTTCATCTTCATAGCTGCTGGTACCCCTCCATCACCATTTATTGTCGCTGTTGTTGTTGTCCAGTCATTCAGTTCATGTCTGACTCTTCATGACTCCTTGAGCCATAGCACACCAGGCCCTTCTATCTTCCACTATCTCTTCAAGTCTGTCCAAGTTCATATCCATCGTTTCCACAACACTATCCATCCATCTCATCCTGTGCCATCCCCTTTCTCCTTTTGCCTTCCATACTTCCCAACATCAGGGTCTTTTCCAATGAATCCTGTCTTCTCATTCTGTGGCCAAAGTATTTAAGCTTCAGCTGCACTATTTGACCTCCCAGTGAACAGCATGAATTAATTTATTTAAGTATTGATTGATTTGATCCCTTTGCTACCCAAGGGACTCTCAAAATTCTTCTCCAGTGCCACAATTTGAAAGTATTGATTCTGAGGTGCTCAGCTTTTCTTATAGTCAACTCTCGCAGTCATGTATTGCTCCTGGAAAAGCCAAAGCTTTGACTACACAGACCTTTGTCTGCAAGGTGATGTCTCTGCTTTTTGGTATGCTGTCCAGATTTGCTAGAGCTTTCCTTCCAAGGAGCAACTGTTTTTTTTTTTTAATTTCATGGCTGCAGTTGCTGTCTGCAGTGATCTTTGAGCCCAAGAATAAAAAAATCTGCTACTGCTTCCGTTTCTTTTCCCTCTATTTTCCAGGAAGTGATAAAGGACCAGCTGCCAAGGTCTTGTTTGTTTGTTTGTTTTTTGATGTTAACTTTTACTCTCTCATCAAGAGGCTTCTTAATTTCTCTTCACTTTCTGTCATTGGTGTGGTATCCTCTACATATCTGAGATTGCCAGTATTTCTCACAGTAACCTTACTTCTAGCTATTGATTCATCCAGCCTGGCATTTTGCATGATGTATTCTGCATATGTTAAATAAATAAGGTGACAATATACAACCTTGTTGTACTCCTTTTCCAATCTTATCCAGTCCAGCTGTTCTATGTTCAGTTCTAACTGCTGCTTTTTGGCCCACACATAGGCTCCTCAGGAGACAAGTAAGATGATCTGGTACCCCCATCTCTTTAAGGACTTAGCACATTTTGTTGTGATCCACACAGTCAATGGCTTTAGTGTAGTCAATGAAGCAGAAGTAGATGTTTTTCTGGAACTCCTTTGCTTTCTCTATAATCCAGAAAATATTGGCAATTTGGTCTCTAGTTCCTCTGCCTCTCCAAAAACCCATCTGCTCTGCCAGTAATTCTTGCTTTACATATTGCTGAAGCCTAGCCTACAAAATCTTTTTTTTAAATTTTTTAATTGTTTTTTATTTTTAGGCAGTTAGGGTTAAGTGACTTGCCCTACTTGCCTAGCCTACAGAATCTTAAACATAACCTTGCTGGTGTGTGAAATGAACACAGTTGTTCAATAATTTGAACATTCCCTGGCATTGCCCTTCTTTAGGATTGGGACATAAACTGATCTTTTCCAAGCCAATGGCCACTGTTGAGTTTTCTAAATTTGCTGGCATATTGAGTACAGCTCTTTAATGGCATCATCTCTTAGGGTTTTAAATAGCTCAGCTGGTATTCCATCACCTCCACCAGCCTTATTGTTACCTGTGCTTCCTAAGGCCCGCTTGACTTCATTCTCTGGGATGTCTGGCTCTAGCTCAGTAACCACACCATCAGTGATGTTAAGATATTTCCTGTACAGTTCTTTTATGTGTTCTTACTACTTCTTAATCTCTTCTGCTTCTGTTAAGTCCCTATCATTTTTGTCTTTTATCATGCCCATTTTTGCATGAAATGTTCCCATGATATCTCTACTTGTTTGCTCATTTTCCCAGCCTATTACTTGACTTTTTAACTCTTTGTTAAGGTAGGGCTCTGCTTTCAGGATGGAGGGCATACTGTCTCAAGCTTCAGTGATTTTTTGCAGCTGATTTCAGAAATATTTCTAGGGACCTATAAATTTTCATTTCTTCCAAGGTGGTATGATCTAAGAAGAGGTGTTTACTATTTTCCTGGCCTGTGCTCTGGTCTGTGAGTGATCGCAAGCACTCTTTTCTGCTCTGGAATTGTAAGGAGTGTCCCCCTCCACTATGGCCACAAGCTCTGGTGTTCTAGTGCTCCTCCTTGCCCCAGGACTGCCACCCAGTACTGGGACCCAGATCCAAGCATGGGCAACACAACAGTGCCAGCAAAGAGAACCTGTAATCTCCTTCTGACCAGTTGTTTGACTCCCTCACTGTCTGTGGGCTGAGAGCTCTGGAAGCAGCTGCTGCCTCTGCCTCTGCCTCTGCCACTGCTGATTCAGTCACTCCCACGGCCAGCTCTGCATTTGCTGGGGCCGGGTTCATGCTGGGACCTCTGCTAGAATGCACTCACGTCTCATCCTGGTGCAACAGACCTTTCCTGTCAACCATCCAGGTTGTCTTGGCCTGGAAATTTGTTTCATTCCATCTTTTTATGGGTTCTGCTGCTCTAGAATTTGTTCAGAGTCATTTTCAAAGGTATTTGGAGGGGTTTGGGGAAGAGCTCAGGCAAGTCCCTACCTTTACCAGGTTATCTTGGCTCTGCCTCCACACCTCTAATTTTCTTGAAGAGATATCCTGTCTTTCCCATTCTTCTGTCTTCTTCTGTTGTTTTTGTTTTGTTTTTTTTTTTTGCATCGCTCATTTAAGAAAACCTTCTCATCTCTCCTTGCTATTCTCTGAAATTTTGCATTCAGTGATATGTCCTTCCTTTTCTGCTTTACCTTTCACTTTCCTCCTTTCCTCAGCTATTTGTAAAGCCTCATCAGACTGCCATTTTACTTTCTTGCTCTTCCTTCTCTTTGGAATGTTTTTCGTTGCTGCCTTCTGTACAATATTGCAAACCTCTGTCCATGGTTCCTCAGGCACTCAATCTGCCAGATCTACTGCATTTCACTGCATAATCATTGCCACCGCATAATCGTTGCAACCTGTTTTTTTCAGTTCAAAAATTGGTTTATAACCTTTTATCATGTAATCACTGCATGGCGATAGTTCTTCATCATGCCACTTAAAAGGTAAACAGAGCAGCAATGTATTTATCAGTGGCATATGGATACACGTTTATCTCTCGAGTATTATGAGCCACAAGCCTAGAATTCTCAGCACACACTCATTGTCAATATATTTCTTAAAGCTGACTCGTGTGGTTTGTTTAGAGAGCTGCAATACTAACAGTATTGTCATTCAACCCAATGAAGAGCCTAGGCACAAGGGGAGCAGGTGGGCAGGCAAAGCTGCCTGTAGGTAAGTCACTTGGTATGGTAAGACTTGCATCTTCCCAATTTTAACATATATTCACAAGTATTCCATGCATCCTAATCTTGCACCAAAGACAGTTTAGTAATAAATGATTTTTAAGTAATGGCACAACTTTTTTAAAAAAATCTTCACATAATGATCGTACCCCACTTTTTTGCAAAAAAAATTGGCATAAAATCTGTGACGATTATGTGGTAAGATATGATAATCCCTTAAATCCATTCTTCACTTCCACTTCATATTCATGAGGGACACTATTTAGATCATACCTATACAGTCTGAGGGTTTTCCATCAAAATTACATTGTATTAGCTCTGAATATATTTTGTACCTATTTATATGTATACATGCTATTTTCCCTGATAAAATGAAAGCTCCTGAAAGTCAGATAGTTGTTTTTGCACCCCTAGTGCCTGGCACACAGTAGGTGCCTAATACACATTTGATGACTGATTGATTGTTCTCAATCTTTAACTGTTATCAGGTAGTAGATTATTTCCTTCTACTCAATCTGGAATCTATTAATTTGAGTGAATCCTTTAAATCAAAAGATTCTTGCAGGACTTTTGGGGGCAGCGTGGCATCAAAAGAAGCTCTTGCCAGTGAGTTTTCTAATTCAATTAAATTCAGTGGACACTTATTAAGCTCCTACTATATACACGGGTCTTGGTTTGATCCTGGGGATACATAATTGGAAAATTACATCATAAGTAACCTCACAAAGCTTATACTCCAGTAACAGTTTTCCTTCTAGCCATGAGCGCTATTTGACTGGTGTGGCTCATTGAACCCAAGTCCTCTCTGGGTTATTAATTAGCAGCATAGTGCCCAGGAAAGAGTATTGGGGTTGGAGCATACCCTGTCTCTCTGCTCCTTATTTTGTGCATGATCTTGGGGAGGTAGTTTCACCCATTGAGGCTCTGGTTTCCTCATCAGTAACACAAATGGGTTAGATAGATGGCATCTGCAGTCCTTTCTATGTCTGAGGCTATTATACCATGACTTGAAACCTTCCAATTTTTCCAACCGACTTCTTTCCTCTGGATTTTCTGCTTCTAGATTTTTTGCTATCCATCCATCCACAGGTAGAAAACACAAAGAAAGATGACAGATGTGACGCGTGTGCGTGTGTTCCTTCACCAATCATGAACCAAAATCACGACCGTCTATTCTCCAACTGGGAAAAGATTTCTCCCTGCCTGTCTGACTGGCTCTTTCTTTACTTTGTATGTCTTTTGTGAGGAAAATTGCTCTCTGCACTCCTCATCCTTCCCTCCTGACCAATTACTTAGCTTGCATTGCCATAGTATAAAAGTTTACATCAAAATGTTTCCATGACAACCATCACACATGAGATCAGATACATCTGCTCCCTGGTTTTTAAAGCAACGGAATCCCTTTCTCAGTTACAAGCTTGACCTTCCCAAAGCTCGATCCTTTGTAAAACACAGTGAAGCAAGATTCAGCAAGAGAACTGTGCCAAGGTTGCACCAGAACAGGTGTCCTTCAATATATGGAATAAGACTGCTCTCGAAAAGTTATTGGTAATAATAACAGCCAGTAGTTAGTATTTATTTAAGGTTTGCTAAATGCTTTACAAATACTGTCTCATTTGATCCTCACAACAACCCTGGAAGGTAGGTATTATTATTGTGCCCATTTTACAGATGAGAAATTGAGGCAGACAGAGGTGAAGTGACTTGCCCAAGGTCACACAGCTAGTATTTGAGGTGGGACTTGAACTCAAATCTTTCTGACTCCAGATCCTGCACTGAATGGCCTCATATCTCTGCATAAAGACGTGATGTTTTCCATATGGAAAAGAACTTTCCCATTTACTTCTCTATGTGTTCCCACAGAAAATATTTGAGACCTAAGTCTAGCAAGCTGATGATGGGGCTCCTGAGGACATGCCAACAAAGGATGGTGCTACCTTCTCCCCCCAGAAAGGTATCTAGGTCTGGGTTTGAGATCCTCTGGCCTATGTAAACCTTTCAGGGATGACAGACCCAGGAGGTCCATAGGGCAGAGATCCAGGAGGTCCCTGGAGGGGCTCTCCAATAAGGTGGTCCAGCCCAAACCATGGCCAGAGATGTGGCTGGTTAGGGTCACTGACCTAGAGGACCCTCCTCTGATTCCTGAACTCTTGTGCACCTGCACACCTGTGCACCTGTCAGATCTCCTGGCATTACCTAATAATCCCTGGGCCTTACCATCTATGCCACTTCTGCGCCCTTTGGACTTTGAGATTTTTCCATCTCTCTTGAAACTGAACTTCGTTTCATGTGTTATCTCTCCTAATTATAGTGTGAGTTCCTGTCTTGACTTTTTAAATTTGTATCTCCAGCACTTGGAAGTCAGCCAATTAGCATTTATTAAGCACCTGCTGTGTTCCAGGCACTGGAGCTACAAAGAAAGGCAAAAGACCATCCCCAACCTCACAGAGTTCAAGGTCCAAGGTCTGGTAGACTGAGCCCAGCATATGGTAAATGCTCACTAAATGCAGTTTCATTCGTTTGTGGGTCCTTAAGCCTGGGCAGGCTGCAGGTAGAATGGCTCATCTCGTGTTCTGCCACTGGTCAGTACCACTGCTCAACACCCCAGCCAGCGGGGACCCTCTGACAAATTGTTTCAGAGAGCATGCTTTGCAGGGTTTGGGGAGCCTGCCTGCTGAAGAAGGGGAGCAGAATTCAGAGAAGAGGCAGGAGGGAGCTCTGATGGGCTCTGATGATTCTTCATCATCCTGGCTCTCCCACTTTTTTTTTTTCATGAGGCAAGGCAATGGGGTTAAGTGACTTGCCTAGGGTCACACAGCTAGTGAATGTTATGAGTGTGAGGCTGCATTTGAACTCAAGTCCTCCTGACTCCAAGGTCAGAGCTCTATCCACTGCGCCACCTAGCTGCCCCCTAAAGGTCTCAGTTGTGGTAGGAACAATATCTTAACTTCTCCTTCCATGCAAGTTTAGCTAATTATTCTTCCTCTTTTTTTCTTTTTTTTTTTGGTGAGACAATTGACTTGCCCAGGGTCACACAGCTTGTAAGTAGTAAGGGTCAAGTTTCTGAGGTCAGATTTGAACTCAGGTCTTCCTGACTCCAAGGCCAGAGCTCTATCCACGGAGCCACCTAGCTGCCCCTCCCCCAGTGTCAGAGTCACTCTTGCTTTGTCTCCTTCCTTTACCCACAAAGACAGCCTCTTCCTCTCCTTTTTTCCTCTGCTGATCTGGTCCTGCTTCTCAACACCCCTATCCCCAACTAGGTCCTTTAACTAAAGGCAAGGTAAGTTAAATAAAGGCCATCTTTCCACCGTGTCCCTGCTAGCCTCCAACCTGGTCTAACAGCTCCCTGGGACCTTGGTCCCCTCATTGGTGAGAGTTTACCAAAGCTGTCTGGCCCTGGATATACCATGCTGCATTCCAGCCATATCCCTGCCCCAACCCACCTCTCCATCTCTTGCTTTGGGAACCTCAATCCATACCACTCTACCACTCCTGGAATGGAAAGGGCAGGCCAACATATGGCCCTATGGTTCTACTCACCATCATTGTGACTTCCCTCCCTGGCCACCACTTCCCTATAGGTGTTGTCTTCCCTTATTAAAATGTAAGCCTCTAGAGGGCAGAAACCACCTTGTTTTTCCCATTTGTATCCCCAGTGCCTGGGGCAGTGCCTGGCACAAAGTGAGTGATTGATTAATAAATGCTACTAATAGTGATGTCATTTTGGTCCTCTTCGAGAACAAAGGACAACCATCATACTCTGTGCCCAGTCTTGTGCATCCTTGGGGACAAGATCTCTGTCTTTCTAAGTGCTTACAGTCCAATTAGGGAGGTAAGCCCCTTGAACCAAATGGGATCACAATAAGATTGGACCAAATGGAAAGTTAGAAGGTGTTCGTCTTTAACTGGCTCTTCCCCTTTCTCCCTCTAATGTGCTCTTGTTTCTGGAGCTACATTCTTCTGACCCATTTATCCCTTTGTCAATCTCCCCCAACCCTCCTCCTGCCATTTTCCTGATTCACAATCTAATGTCAAAGAACTCCTTTCGGACCCAAAGGGCTGGAGCTCTATGCCCATCCCCTTTCCCTAAGGGCCTCTCTACTCTGGACCCACGTAGGTGGTCCAGCCCGGCTTCAGTCCTGTGAATGTTCTGCAGTGACTTCCCAGCATCACTCTCCCTACCCCACTTTCTTCCAGGGCTCCTCCCTCCCTAGTTCAGTATACTTTCCACTCAACCAGTCTGCTCCTACTTCAGAGACACCTCCAGAAGCTCAAAACCTTCAAACACCAAAGGAAAGAATCATGAAAGGTGGAATTTCAGGCCAGGGGGGAAGGGGGGGCTTCCCTGCAAGCTGGCAGCCACTGACTGTCAAGGAGTGAGACCAGCTAGACTGGGGGGTTTGACTTGGGACAAACCACACCCTCTGCTCCCTCCAACATCTATATCCAGACTAAATGTGATTGCTCTGAAAGGAAAAAAGCAAAAGACAAACTGAGAGAGTTCTAGGAAAGGCCAGTGAGGAGAAGAAGGCCTTCGTCAGATGCGGTGAGAATTCTTAGCCTGGAGGCTGTGAACTTTTTTTTCTTTTTTAGCATTTTGAATAAAATTAATTTCCTATTATTTTATTTTACGCATGTAAAAAACATTCTTCTGAGAAGGAGTCCATAGGTTTCACCAGACTGTCAAAGGATATCATTATTATAAAATGCTTAGCACAGGGCTCGACACATAGTAGGTGCTTAATAAAAGCTTGTTCCCTTCTCCCTTCTCTTCCCCTGCCCTCCACAAAAAAAAAAAAATTTTTTCAGACACCAAAAAGGCCCCAAGGGGATGTCTGGCACTCTGTGTGTGTGTGTGTGTGTGTGTGTGTGTGTGTGTGTGTGTGAACTTCCATATCCCTCTTGCCTCAAGCCCTTTCCTGAGTTCCTGCCTAATGGTCTGAAGAATAAGTCCCCTCAATCTTATCATCCCCTAGGGACTGACTGAACCTGCCATGCCATCAGATGCTACCTTGAGTTTACACCGAGAGCCTTCTCTTGCCTGCTGCATGTGACAGGCTGCAAGGCAGGATTTCCAGGGTTGAATTCTGACTGGGCCACAAACTTGCTGTGAGTTCTTGGACAAATCCTTCCTCCTCTCTGGGCTTTAGCTCCCTCAGCTGCCTCTTTGGAGGCAGCTAGGTGGCGTGGTGGATAGAGAACCTGGCCGGGAGTCAAAAAGACCTGAGTGCAAAACCAGCCTCAGACATGTATCAGCTGTGTGACCCTGGGGAGGTCCCTTAACTTCTGTATGTCTCAGTTTCCTCAGCTGTAAAGTGGAGATAATAATAGCACCTATCTCTCAGGGTGGTTGCAAAGATCAAATGACATAAGATTTGTAAAGTGCCAGACACATAGTAGGCACTTAATAAATGCTTGTTTCTTTTTTTCTTCCTTCCTTCTCTTTCTCTTTCTATCCCTCCCTTCCATCTCTCCCACCTCCCTTCCCTTTCTTCCTCTCTTACTTCTTTCTTTCCCTCTCTTCCCCCTTCCTTCCTTCTTTTCTTTTCTTTCTTCCTTCCTTCTCTTTCTCTTTCTATCCCTCCCTTCCATCTCTCCCTCCTCCCTTCCCTTTCTTCCTCTCTTACATCTTTCTTTCCCTCTCTTCCCCCTTCCTTCCTTCTTTTCTTTTCTTCCTTCCTTCCTTCCTTTGTAAAATAAGCAGTTTGGACTAGGTGATTTTCAAGGTCCTTTCCCAATCAAATGTTCTGTGATTCTATACAACCACCTCCTCCAGACCACGGATGAATCATATCTTCTTTTTAAGAAATGTTTTACTGATGCTTAAAAAAAAATTCACAGCTGTCAGTACCATACCGTCGGCCCCCTCCTAAGATTGGATCGACCAAAACTCACTCATTTAGTGGCTACTATGTGCCAGGCATGGGGACACAAAGGCAGAAGTGAGAGTCCCTGCCCTAAGCAACCGCAGTTCTAGAGCTGGAAGGAAACAGTGTCGTCATATGGAGGGGGACTGACTTATCCAAGGTCATACAAGTAAGTACTTGAGGCAGGATTTTAATCCAGGTGTGTCCACAATATCGCAATGGCTCCCTTACTCTCTACCGGGGGAGAGAGACACAAAATAGGTACAATGTCATTTTTTTAGGGGACAAACTAGATGGTGCCATAGTGCATAGAACACCATGCCTGGAGTCAGGAAGATTCATCTTCCTGAGTTCAAATCTGTCTCAAACACTTACTAGCTGTGTGACCCTGGGCAAGTCACTTCACCCTGTTTGCCTCAGTTTCCTCATCTGTAAAATGAGCTGGAGAAGGAAATGGCAAACTACTCCAGCATGTTTGTCAAGAAAAAGCCAAATTGGGGCAGGTAGGTGGCACAGTGGATAGAGCACCGGCTCTGAAGTCAGGAGGACTTGAGTTAAAATCCCGCCTCAGATCAAACACTTGACACTTATTAGCCGTGTAACCCTGGGCAAATCACTTAACCCCAATTGCCTAAAATAAAAAATATTAATTAATTAATTAATTAATTTTTAAAAAGCTAGATGGGGTCACGAAGAGTCGGACACGATTGAATATGACTGAACAACACTTTGTTACTCTCTTTACAAAGAAGTACAGTAAAGCAGTCCACACTGATCCCTTCTGATGGTATAGCCTCATTCCACGCTTGCTGTCCGCCTGGGGGGGTATGAGAGATCTCATCTTCTGGAATCGAGACTAGGCAATGCATTCATCTCTGTCCTGATCCAGGCTTGCGTACTCCTGCGTCTCCCCCAGCCCATCTCCGTCCCGTTCTTCCCCTACCAGGCTAGGCAGAAGGAGGCGGCTCTCCATGCGCGCTCCCGGCCTTGGATGCAGAAGCCGGTGCCGACTGGGGCTCCGCCCTTCTGCCCCGCACCTGCAGAACACCCACGGCCTCAGTAAAAGCCCAACTTTCTGCCACAGCTTCCGAAGCCCATTATAGACTTAGTTCCTCTCCTCCACCCTGAATGCATTTGCCAGTTGTCAGCCACTTATCAGCAATTAAGCCTCCGTTTCAGATGTCAGCCCAGAAATACATCTCGCTTCTGCTCCCATTTGCGCTAAGTGGAGTGGTGTGCTCACATCCTGTCAGACTGACTTTCCCAACACTTTCCTTGGCTTAGCAAAGATGTTCAGCAAATTACAGACTTTTCCAGGGCCCTAGAGATCATATAATCGAAACTCTCCCCACCACACACACACACACACACACACACACACACACACACACACACACATTTGACAGGCTGAGAAACTGAGACCCAGAGTAGGAGAGCCATTTGCCAAAGGTGATGGAGCCAATGAGGGCAGAGGTGGAAGGAGAAGCCAAGTCTCCACACTGGCCCACATCCTTTCATCAGCCCTCATGGAGGATGTTGGGAGTGGGATGGAGGTGACCCAAAACCCAGGAGTTGTTCTCAGACAATGTTCTCAGCTGGGACATTTCAGTCGGGGAAAGAGGAAGGAGGAGACTTTTTGGTATAGTTCCATAAGAGTTGGAAAGTACCCTAAGGGGTGATCAAATTCAACAGCTTCATTTAACAAATGGGGAAACTGAGGCTCTGAGAGTTTTCATGACTTGCTCCCAGTCACATAGCTACTAAAGCAGATAGGTGGCCCAGTAGATAGAACACTAGTTATGTGACCCTGGGCAAGTCACTTAACTTCTGTCTGCCTTACCTCATCTATAAAATGAGGATAACAATAGCACTTAGCTTGGATTGTTGTGAGGATCAAACTATTATTTTTATTAAGTGACACAACTAAGATATGAATTTAGGTCCCATGATTCAATGGGCTCCACATTCAGCTCAAAGGAGAATCAGGAAAAGTGCATGAGAAATGAGATATGAAAGAAATCTCTCTCACTGGAGGAAGGGAGAACAGCAAAAACAAAACAAAACAAAACCCAGTAATACCTGAGCTGGGTCTTGAGAGAGGAGATGCACTTCAATGATTGGGGAAAGTCCATTTCCAGCATGGAGGATGGTGCGACGGGACATGTCGGAGGCATGTGATGATCCGTTTGGGTTGGAGAGGAGTCCCAGCCATCTCAAATGCAGACTATGCGAAGAGGACTAATAGGAAATGTGGCTGGATAGGTAGGTTAGAGCCAGATTTTAGAGGATATTGCATGCGAGGAGCAGTAGTTTAAGCTTTATTTGGAAAGGAATAGAGAATCACTGAAGATTTTTGAGGACAGGCAGGACTTGATGATAGCGATATACTGGGAAGATGACTAGGTATTTATGGAGACAAGTTAGAGGGCAATAGTCTAGGAGATGAGGGCCTGGACTTCCCTCTTTTCACATTCTATTGGCTATCATATTTGTTGCTCATATATCATATGCTCTTCAAGGGCAAAGACAATGTTATTTTTTTTCCCGTGTATCACTAACACCTTGCTTTGCACACAGTGGGCTGGATGCACGGGCAACCTCCCTTAGACTAGACCAAGATGTGTAGAAAAGACAGGAGGGAGCGAGGGCAGTAATGGAGGATGAATCCAAAACATGGCATGGCCCCAGAAGAAGACTGTCCAAGGACCCAAAGACCCAAATGAACAGAGGCTGAGAAGAAAGTGAAAGACAACCAAAAGATGGTGGGGAATGAAGCGATTTGGGGGGATAGAAGGCAGAAGGAGGTGACTGTCAAAGAAAGAACAGACCTGCTCCTCGGGGAACAATGGGGTGAGGATCACGGAGGATGAATGACAGAAAGAAGGCAGAGATGCTCCATTTTTGTTCCACTTTACTTTTCTCCGTCAATGGAATGACCTTTGGACTGGAAAAGACAGAATAAAAATAGCTAATAGGAAGATGATACCCTGTACTAGAAGCAGAGGGATATTAAGAGAGCACCTGAAATGCAGGTGTGACCATGTATGTCACATCCCTATTCAACAAACTCCCTATTTGGGTGCTAGGGGGCACCATATTGGATAGAGTACGGGGCCTGGAGTCAGGAAGACTCATCTTTTTTAGTTCAAATCCAGCTTCAGACACTTACTAGCTATGCTACCCTGCTTGCCTCAGTTTCCTCATCTGTAAAATGAACTGGAGAAGGAAATAGAGCCTAGAAAACCCCAAATGGGGCCATGAAGAGTTGGATACAACTGAAAAACAACAAGCTTCTTATTCACCTACAGAACCAATAAAAAACCTTCTGCTTGGCATTCAAAAGCCTTCATAACCTGGACACCTCATACCTTTCCAGTCCTCTTACATACCACACTCCCTACCCCTGGGTACTCTTAGAGCCAGTGACACTGGCCTCTTTGCTGTTCCTCACACAACACACTCCATCTCTGGACTCTGGGCATTTTACTGATTGCCCCCCATGCCTGGAAGGCTCTCTCCTCCTCATCTCCGCTTCTGGCGCCCTCACCTTCTACAAGAAGCCCTTCCTGATCCTCCTTAATGATAGGGCCTTCCTTGTCTATAGCTCATTTGTACATAGTTGTTTGCATGCCTTCGCCGCCCTTAGACTGTGAGCTCCTTGAGGGCAGGAACTGTCTCCTGCCTTTCTTTGTATCCCCAGTGCTAAGTACAATGCCTGGTACACCGTAGGTGCTTGATAAATGCTTGTCGATAGACTGGCTGACACTTTTCAGCTCTTCATGAGTTCAGTCCATCAAGCCTAGCTGATCTACCTTCTCAGTACTAAAAGACCTGCTTAACATCATTGCCAATCCATTAGTGATCACTGAAAGATCTTGAAAAACACAAGAGTTTCATAGCATTGGAGAAAGAGGGATGGCCCCATTTTCATAAAAGGGAAGAGAAGGAAGTCTGCAAACTAGAGGTCAGCTTTAATCTTGATTCCTGGCAAAAATCTGGAATTTATGATGAATGCCAACAATCATTTATTAAATATTTACTATGTGCCTGCATTGTTATTAAAGGGGATGATTAGTAAATATCTAGAAAGGAAAGTTTTGATCACAAAAAAAATCCTGTAAGGTTGGGGGGTCCCATGGTCACCCCTCACCCATTTAAAGTAAATGATAAGGGGCAGCTAGGTGGCGCCATAGTGCATAGAGCACCAGCCCTGGAGTCAGGAGGACCTCAGTTAAAATGCAGCCTCAGACACTTACTAGCTAGGGGACTCTGGGCAAGTCATTTAACCCCAATTGCCTCCAATAATAATAATAATAATAATGTAAATTATAAGAGGACATGCCCTGATATATTTATCAGATAAAAATAAGTCTCAACCAAGCAATTAAAGACTTTAGATTAAGTCTGAAAAGTCCTTGGATGAACTAGAGTGACCTTTAACAGGAAGAATGTTCAGATTAGCTTAAGAAAATCAGTCATGGCCTGTGGCTTATTTATAATAGCCAACATTTATATAACAATATAACAACTACTACATACCAGGCATTGTACTAAGTGCATTACAAATATTACCTCTGATCCTCACAACAACCCTGTGAAGTGGGTGCTATTATTATCATCCTCATTTTACAGCTGAGGAAACTGAGGCAAATAGAGATTTTTTTTTTTTAGTGACTTGCCTAAGGTCATACAGCTAATAAATGTCTGAAGCTAGATTGTGAACTCAAGTCTTCTGGACTTCAAGTCAACCTAGCTACCTAGATGCTTAAAATAGAAGACTCCTGAACCCAGGTTATTTGAGTGTCTGGCAAAGGAGGGATTTCAAGAGTCCAGATAGTCCAGGGGCAGTCAATGAAAAGAGGGAGAGAAAGTAGGACTGAGCTGTAAAGAAAAGAGAGATATTGAAGAGGGACATATGATCTATAGACTTCTTGGAGCAGAAGACTCAGGCTGATGCCACCAGGCCTAACCAACTGTTTTTATTCATCCTTCATTTTCAAAGAGGACCAATAACATCGCAGGGTGACGATCTGCACGTGAATTGGATTTCAGTGAGGCAGAACTGCACAGTCATCAGCCTCACTCTCTCTTCCAGAGTCATGGAAGTCCAGTGGCAAGACAAAAGTCAAGACTGAAGGAATTTCCAGGAAAAGCTCTTTCCTCAACTTCCCCTCCCCTGCTGTCTATCAACAGATACTATAATATACTGTGCTATTTCTAATTTAGCCAAACACTTCAGGTAACCTGGATTTTGTCTCAAGCACAAAAAACAGCCAGGAGTAGCTATAAATGTAAGTAAAGACAGAGACAACCTCTCACTGTAAGGGGTTTTCCTACCTAGGAGTTCATCGTGATTATGATTGTCCTCAACTTTTTATCTAATATAAACTCCTGAAAGTGGCAGCAGAGAGAACCACGCCTTAAAAAGAGAGTCATTGTAAATGGGTATATCATTAGTGTGGCCTCAACTAGAATGGGTCATTGTAGATTAACTTCATTGCCTTTCCTGACAAGGGTACTGGACTGGTAGACCAGGGACATGCTATAGATATAGCTTGTCACCATTTTAATGAAGAATTGGTCAGCCCACCATGCTATTCTTGTGAAAAACAAATGTAGGTTGGACAACAGTGCAATTAAGTAGATTCACAACTTGTTCAATGGCTGGATGGAAAGAGTAGTTAGTTATTAATGATTAAATGCAAACTAGGAAAGAAGTCTTCAGTGGAGCACACCAAGGGTTTGTCTTTGGCCTGGTACTGTTTGTTTTTTGTTTGTTTGTTTGTTTGTTTGTTTTGATCAATGACTTGGATAAAGGAAGTTAAACTAGATGATCTCCAAGGTCCTTTCCAGCTCTGACATTTTGTGTTCTAAGGGCCCTCTCAGCTCTGACATTCCAGGTTCTAAGGTCCCTTCCAGTTCTGACATTTTGTGTTCTAAGGCCCCTCCCAGCTCTGACATTCTGTGTTCTAAGAGCCCTTTCAGCTCTGATATTCTGGGTTCTAAGGGCCCTCCCAGTTCTGACATTCTGTGTTCTTTCTTTATTTATTTATCTATGCAGTGGGGTTATGTGACTTGCCTAGGGTCACACAGCTAGTAAGTATTGTGTCTGAGGCTGGATTTGAACTCAGGTCCTCCTGACTCCAGGACTGGTGCTCTCTCTATCCACTGTGCCACCTAGCTACCCCCCATTCTGTGTTCTAAGGGCCCTCCCAGCTCTAACATTCTGTGTTCTAAGGCCCCTCCCAGCTCTGACATCCTGTGTTCTAAGGGCCCTCCCAGCTCTGACATTCTGTGTTCTAAGGACCCTCCCAGCTCTGACATTCTGTGTTCTAAGGGCCCTCCCAGCTCTGACATTCTGTGTTCTAAAGGCTCCAAATCTCAACACTGAAACTGCTTTCTTAACTGCTAGATCCACAAGTCTTTTCTCAGTCTGCTCCTTACTTTACATCTGAGCATGGTTCGACACTATCAATCACTCTCCTTCCTTGTCTTCTCTGATACTGCCCTCTCCTGGTTCCCTGACCCCTACTACCTTTTCTCAGTCCCTTCTGCTGGATTGTCATCTATCTCCCAAACCTAGGAGTTTGAGTCTCTCAAGGTTCTAGCCTGAACCCGCTTCTCCTCTTATTTCGCTCCATCTCCTTTGGTAAGCTTATCAGCTCCCATGGATTCAATTATCATCTCTACACAAATGATTTAAAAATGGCAAGCTTTTTTCAGCCTCAGTTTTCTCATCTGTAAAACAGGAACACTAATAGCATCTACCTCTCACAGGGCTATTGTGAGGACCAGACGAGGTCACACTCACGTATACACACATACGTACATATATATATGTATGTATACATGGCATATGAAGTCTTTACAAAATTTAAAGGACTATATATGTATTAGGGATAGGGACTGGATCTATGATTTCTTCAATATGGGGAAATCCCAGGTGAGGAAATTCTCTCTTCCAATGCAAATCTGCACCTTCTCTGCAACTTTCAGGGAGACTTAGGTAGGGCACTGAGAAGTTAAGTCACTTACCTGGGGTCACATAACCAGTATGTGTCAGAGACAGCACGTGAACTCAGGGATTCTTGCCTTCAAGGCCAGCTCCCTATTCACCTCTCTATTTGCCTTAGCTATCACTACGATTACTTGTTATTATGTCAAGCCCTAATCTGTCTCCTGAATTCTATCCAGGACCACACTGCCAACAGCCTGTTGGACAGCTCCCCGTGGATGCACCATCCATTCCCAATATGGAACTCATCTTTTCTCCGAAATCTATCCCTCCTCCAAACTTCCCAAACATCTCCTCTCTCCCTCCTCCAAATACCCAGATGCCTAACCTCCATCACCCTGGCTTTTCCCTTCTCCTTCACCCTCCCTATCCAATCCATTACCAGTCTTGCTAATTCTCCCTCCATGACATCTCTCATATCCCCTTCATTCCACTCACACAGTTTCAACCCTTTCTCACAGGCTATTTTAGTGCCTGCCCAATTGGTTTTCCTGCTTCCGGTCTCTCTTCCCTCTGACCCATTCCCCACAGGACTGCCACAATAATCTTCCAAAGGCAATATTGTCTGACCAAGTTATACCCTCTGCTCAAAGTCAGACTGTCAATTGCCTCTAGCATGAGATACAACATCCTCAGCCTATCGTATGAGGCCCTTTACAATAAGACTCCAATTTGTCTTTCCAACCTCATTTCGAACACTATTTCCCTTTAATGAACTAGACATTCCAGCCTAACTGAACTACTCACTGTTCCCCAAACCTCTCTCTTCCATGCATTTATACAAGCCACCCCTCATGCCAGAGATTCACTCTCTCCTCATCTCAGCTGTTCATAACCCTTATCTTTTTTAAATCTTCATTTATTTTTTTAAAAATTCAATTAACAAGCATTCATGCTCTCTCCCATCTCCTCCCCCACCCCCAACTGGGTGGGTGGGAGGAGCAACGCTTATAGCAAATATTCAGTCAAGCAAAACTAATTCCTGCATTGGCCGCGTCCAAAAATATGTGCCTGACTCTGCTTCTCGAGCCAGTCACCTCTTGGTCAGGAGATGGGGAGTAGGCTTCATCATCAGTCCTCTGGAAGTGTGATTGGTCACTGCAATGATCAGAGTTCTTACATCTTTCAAAGTTGTCTGTCTATTCAATGTTGTTCATATTATCTAAATTGTTCTCCTGGTACAACCCTTTATTTTAAAACTCAGCTCAGGTTTCACCTCTTCTGTGAAAATCTTCCCTGATCTGATCAGTTTCTAGAATTCTCTCCCTTCCCAAATCACTTTGTCTTTATCTGTATAAGACCCAGCAGAAGGTAAGATCCTCGAGCGCTGGGACTGTTTCTCTCCGTCTTTGTAACCCCAGCATCCAGCACAGGCATTTAATGAATGACTGTTGAATTGAACACTGAGTTCTTAGGTCCCTGCCAGCTCAAATCGCTGCAGATTCTGACAACCCTGGCCTCAGGGGGGCAGAGGGTGGGGCTTCTTTCAAATGACCAGGAGAGTGGAGTCTGTCTTAGGCACACAGCACCAGCATCCCCCCTCACTCTGTTCATCACTGTCTCCCTCCAGCTCTCTGGAGGACAAAAGCACAGAAGTTCCCCCATCTAAGAATAAAACATTTCACCTCATTATTCCCCAGCGACAATTATGGAGTGTTTGGGGGGTTGTGTGGCTGATTACTCTCTATCATTTCACAACTCCCGCATAACTTGAAGTTGCCATGGTAACATATTCCACAGGGGGAACTGATATTGTGCCCAGATCCCCGTGGGAATCAGCAAGTGTTCCTTTAGGGAAACTCAAAGCCCTGTGGGGGTTGGGAGTGAGGCTGCTGGGCACCCCTACTCTGAGATCCCCATAATTCTTTTTCGTACCCCCCTAAAACACCAATGCAGCAACCAATCAGAGTTCTGATATCTTTCCATGTTATTTTCTTTTACATTATTACGGTTATCAGGAAAATTGTTCTCATGGTTTTATTTACTTTACTTTGCCTTGGTTCATATAAGCCAGTCAACCTACATGTATTAAATGGGTCAGGAGCTATGAGCATTTAAGTCATTTACTGGGTTTTATTTTTGCTATCATTCTAGATATTGGGGGTATAATAAATGGGCAAAACCAGGTCTTAATGAGCTCGTGTTCTTCCCTTGTTTCTCCAAATTTTTCATATTTATTGTTTCTTAATGACATAATAACACTCAATCATATTCATATACTAACACTTTTTTTCAGCCATTCTTCATCTACAGTCATTCACTTTGTTTCTTGTTCCTACTACCACAAAAAGTGGTAAAGTTTTAAAGAACTCATATTCTTCCTCCAAATTCTCCCTTTCTCGAAATTCTTAACGTGTGTGTATACACACACAAACACACACACACACATAAGTTAGTTGTTTCTGACTCTCCACAACCCCATTTGGGGTTTTCTTGGCAAAAATACTAGAATAGTTTGTCATTTCCTTCTCCAGTTCATTTTACAGATGAGGAAACTGAGGCAAACAGGGTGAAGTGACTTGCCCAGGGTCACACAGTTCTTAAGTGCCTGACGCCACATTTGAACTCAGAAAGATTAAGTCTTCCTGACTCTAGGCTGGAACTCTATGCACTGTGGCGCCACCTGGTGGCCATATATATACACACACAAATATATACATACACGTATACATAGACTATAATTTGGAAGAATAGATGAGTCACTTGCTAACTCCCACAAAAGTGTTGCTATACTTTTTGCGTATATGGGCCTTTTCCCTAGTCTTTGCCCCCTTCCAGGTATGTGGCCTGTCAAAGAGTACAGTTCGGTGACCTCTCTAGTAGAGCTGCCAATTGATTAACCGTTATGAATTAATTCCAAAATGGTGGCACCAACTCACAGCTTCTACCGGTGGGTCATTGCTGCGTCTATCCTCCCACAGTTCTTTAATATCAACCATTTTTGTGTTTAGTCACCACTGCCAAACTGATGAATATGAAGTAAGATTTTATCAGTAGAAATTTTATTTTTCATATGGTTGTTGAGTTTGCATTTCTTTGGAAAACTGTTGATATCCTTTGACAACCTATCCATTGAGGAAGAGGCCTTGCTCTTATGTATTCATATCAATCAACGCCTTGAATGTTAGAGCTTTAGCAAAGTTCTTTTTTTTGCAAAGATTTTTTTTCACCAATGAACAACTTCTTTTTATTCTAACAGGACTGATTTTATGAATGCAAAACCTTTTTAATCTTATGCAATCTAGAGTCTATTTTACCTTTTATTTCTTACCTCTATCCCTTATTTGCTTAGGAATTAATTCTCCCTGGGCCATAGCCATGAAAAGGTACTTCCTTCTATCTTCCTCTAATTTCTTTTGGTTATGTTTCATATTCTACAAAAGCTTATGATGATAGAGGAAGTTAGTCTAAACCTAACTTCTGTCAGACTGCTGTATCTTTTTCCCCAGTAATTCTTAGTAATAAGGGAGCTCTTGTGTTCTTCCATTTATCCAAAGTTAGGCTACTCTATCTGTCGCTTCAAGATCTTGCTTGTTAATCTGTTCTGTTGATCAACTTTTCTATTTTTTAACTAATACCAAATAATTTCAGTAATTATTGGTTTATAATACAGTTTGAGATCTGGTAGTATTACGCCCTCTTAATTTTTCCTTTTATTTCTGTCTTTTCTCCCTTGAGATTCTTGATTTTGTGTTTCCCTGGGTAAATTCTATTATTTTATCTAGTTCTAGTCATGTTTGATTGACATGTCACTAAATCTGTAAATGAAATTTACCATAATTTTATCATACTAATGTAGCCCCACCACGAATAATTACTATTTAAGTCTTCATCTTCTTGATCACAAAGCCACTTTGGGCTCTAAAAGGTGAGCTTTCACCTTATTTTGCCCAGAATCAGGACACCACACCATGCCAGGGGCCACTTCCGCCCACGGCCGTGATACATGTGCACGCTCCCTCTTAGCTTCCCTATGTGTTTTCCTTCCCCATTTGAAGGCAAACTCCTAGAGGGCAGGAAATGTCTTACTCTGTTCCATTTTTATCCCTAGTACTTGGTATAGTCCCTGATGTGGTAAGAGATTAATAAATGCTGTCTCATTCATTCATTCATTCATTCATGTCATTGTGTATACTGTTTTCCTTGTACTATTCACTTCATTCTGCATCAGTTCATTCCTCTTCCTACATCTCTCTGATTTCCTAATATTTACTATTTTTCTTGTGGCACAATAATATTCCATTACATTTATGTCCAATAATCTGTTTAGCCATTTGCCAATTAATGGGTACTGACTTTGTTCCTAGTCTTTGCTCCCACAAAAGTGCTACTAAGAATACTTCGGTATGTATTCTTTTTCTCCTTGACCTCCTTGGTGCCTAGCACCGAGCTGTATGGGTCAGGAGCGATGAGTATATAAGTCACTTGCTGGGTCTTATTTTTGCCCAATTCCAAACTGTTTTCCAGAATTACTGGACCAATCCACGGATCCAGAAACAGTACCTGTCTTCCCACATCCCATCCAACATTGACTACTTCCCTATTTTTTAAAAAATTTTGCCAACTTGCTGAGCGTGACACGAAACCTCAGGGCTGCTTTAACTTGCAGTTTTCTTACTTTTAGAGATTTGGAGCAATCTTTCATATAATTTTTGTTAGTTGGCAGTTCTCCGAAAACTTCAAATTCTGTGACTGCCTATATAATGAAGAATTATTCTTTGTCTTAAAACACTTGTGTTAATTCCTTATATATCATCAATATCAGACCTTTATCAGAGAAAATTCATGCAAAACGTTTTTCTAAATGATTGTTGCCCTACTTACTCTAGCTTAATTTTGTTAGTGCAAAATATTTTTAATTTCACATAATCAAAATTTATGTCTTAAGAATTTTTTTTCCCTAGCCAGAATTGTGAGAGGTACTGCCTTCCTTTTTCCTCTGGTTAAAAAATACTGTCATTTTTTATATTTAGGTTGAGTACCCATCTGGATTGTGTTGTGCTATATATTATAAGATGCTGATCTGAACTTGCTTTTTACAAAACTGATTTCCCATTTTCCTACCAGATCTTATTGAACAGGAAGTCCTAAGTGGTTGATGTTTTGGGGTTCACCAAATACTGGGCTAATAAAACTATTTTCGATTCTTGCTTAACAAGTCTGCCCTACTCTATTTCCGTAAAGCCATTTATAGTAGTATTTATATAAGTCCTGAGCATGTCTTGGTAGTTTGACCCACAGCTATGAATTTTAAGGTTATTTTTAATTGAATTCCTTTTTCTATCTCTTGTTGTTGGGGTTTTTTTTTAAAATAGCATGAACTTTGATGACTTTTGTGGTTAGACTATTCTTTCCGAAATCTAACACCGAAAAGAGGAAAATGAATTCTAGCTCTTTTACTTATTAGCTATATGACCTTTCAGAGGCTCAGTTTCCTCATCTGTAAAATGGGCATACCACTTGTAGTACTTCCATTGTAGGGCTGATATAAGGGATGTAGGAGTGTTCCAGCAGGAATGATTTCATTCTTTGTCTTTCCAGTGTTTATCATAGTGCACATAGCATACATTTAATAAATATCCGTTGAATTTAAATTTAAATGTTCTATCCCTAGAAATCCATCCATGCCCAAACCTTCCTTGGCTCAAATCCTCCATTTCTATCTAGCTTTTAATGGTAGGAGCTCCTGGGTTCAAATCCCACTTCTACTTACTACCTGAGTGTTCAGTAGATTACTTCACCTCCCTGGGCTCTAGTTTCGTTTTGTTTTTGTTTTTTCAAATGATACCTCTGTATCATGCATTCCACTTCTAGATTCTGTGACTTAGACTGTTCTCTCAGCATTAAAAACTGGTAGCCGTCTTTGATGACTTGCCGACCTTCACCTGATCTATCATAAACCATGTTAATTGTCCCTTTAGACAGAGGGCCTTAGCTTTTTGTGTGTCCTGAACTCCTTGAGCAGTCTGGTGCAGCCTATAGACCCCTTCTCATACTGAAGTTGTAAAATGAATTAAATAAAATGCATAGGACTACAAAGGAAAGTAATTTCTATTGAAATACAGCCATCAAAATATTTTTAAAACAAGCTCATGGGCTCCAGGTTAAGAATTCCTGCTAGCATGTCTGTCTAGGGTTTTCCCTTCATCTTCATTCCCGCTGCCACCTCCATCATGGGTGTTAGTCGAGAGGCAAATTGCAACTGGGTAAGAGAAAAATCTCCCTAATAGAGCTGCTGCAAGTGGGATGAATGAATTCACTCAGGAAGTGATGGGTTCCAATTCAATCCAAAACAAAAAACCATTCATTAAGCGTATACCGTGAGTATACACTGCAGATACACAGAAAACAAAGTCGACAAATCATTGGACATTTATCTTCCAGAAGATGCTAAACCTATCAGGAAGGATAAAAATGTTTCTAAAACGTAAGTCTGACCACGCCAACTCCGCTCCCCCCCCCCCTTACGCAACAAACTTTAGTGGCTATTACTTTCAGGATCAAACATAGAGTCCTCCATTTGACACTGAAAGATCTTCACGACCTGCCTCCTGCCTGCCTTTCCTGTCTTTGTACACTTTGCTCCCCTCCGTAAGCGTTTCTCCGATCCAGCAACCCTCATCTGCTCAATAGGAAGTGTTCTGCACCTTCGCCATCTCCAATGCCTGGAATGCTCTCCCTATCCAACTCCAATTCTACCTTCTCTGCCTTCCTTCAAGACTCAGCTCGAATTCCTCCTTTTCTGGCTCCCTATAGGTATTGGAACCTTCCCATCTGAGACGATCTTCCATTTCTTCTGTATGTGCCTTACAGGTACCCAGCTATTTGTTAGACATCAAGTTAGAATGAGTGCCTCAAGGACAGAAATTTTTTTTAAAATTTTCTATGTATCTCTGGTGCTTAGCACAGTGCCTGGCACATACTGATGGCACATATTAGAACCCATGCATCCTTAAAGCAAATGCCACTCTCACCTGTATTATACTAATAAACATCATTATGTGTGTTCTTATCATCTTCCCTCCCCTTCCCCATTCTTCCTGGCTTCTTGCAAGTCTCAGCTAAAAACCCAAGCAAGAAGCCTTTCCAAGTCCCCCTTAATATTAGCTAGTAACTTCTGAGGCTATCTTCAATTTATTTTGTGCATATTTTGCTTACACGTAGTTGTCTGCATGTTGCCTTTCCCACTAGACTGTGAGTTTCTTGAGGGTAGGAACTGGTTTTGCCTTTATTTCCCTAGTGCTCAGCACAGTGCCTGGCAAATAACAGGTGCTTAATAAATGCTCGTAGACTTGACACTTGTGTGATGTCTCTATGTGTCCAGGCTATGTCTAGCACAGTGCCTTGCCCACAGCAGATGGTGTTTAAATGTTTGTCGACTCAGGTGAAACACCGCCCACATCAAGAAACAAAAAAGGTTCCGATATTCCTTATCACATTAAATCTGAATTCTACCTGGCTTTCAAAATAGCCCACAATCTGACTCCACCCTGTCGACCACTGCTCCCCAGCTTGTCTTCCATCTTTGCTGAAGGTGTCTCCCACACCCTTAAATGCCTTCTTGATTCCCAGAGAAACCCTTCCAAAATGTAATAAGTTGTGAGGCAAGACCCTGGGGCAAGATAACTGTCATGGGAGGGGGTAGTTAGGTGTCACAGTGGATAGAGCACCAGCCCTGGAGCCAGGAGGACCTGAGTTCAAATCCAATCTCAGACACTTGACACTTACTAGCTGTGTGACCCTGGGCAAGTCACTTAACCCCAAATGCCTTGCAAAAAAAAAAAGGTTACTGTCATGGGGAGGGACCAGGCTTATTTTTTCAGTTCCTGAGGACAAAACTAGACACAACAGGTGTGAGTCAAGAGACAAACCTGACTTTAATGTTGGGAGGAATTCCAAAATCCAAAACTCTCATAAAAACAATGATGGCTTTCTCAAGTGGAATGGACTACTTCAAGAGGTAGTGGGCTCCCTCTCACCAACGGTCTTCAAGCAAAGGCTGGATGACCACATGCCAAGTATGCTCTAATTTGTTTCCAGGTATTTGATAGGATTAGAAAAGCTGGTGACACTAACTAGCGAAGTACTTTATAAATGTTATTTTATCATTGCAACCCAGGGAGACGGGCGCTATTATTATCCCTATTTTATGTGTAACCCCTGTCCCAAATCCCATTGGTATGGGACTCTCTCCTCATTGAGGGTGATGAACACCCTACCCTTTGCGACGGATGGGGTAGAGTTGGTGAGACCAGAAGACGTCCAGCTCTCTTCAGTTTTCTTGGAGACTCCAAGTCACTTTGGGTACTTCTGGGTCCCAGTTTCCAGAGGGAAAATGGACAAGGACAAGCCCACTCTACACTGCTGAAGGAAAAGACTGAGAGGAGAGGGAAGCCTCCATCATGTCCCCATCCTCTAGTTATTTCACTAGAGACTGCGGGTAGCTTCCCCCGAGTGAGATCTAGGAATCTCTCTCCTGGTTTGGCCGAGTTATCTCGCTCCCAGTGGGAGAACTCCTTCACTTTGCATTATCCGGTGCACATATATGCTCTCATATGTATGCCATCTCTGATTAGTTTTGCTGCTTATTTGGATAAAGTGGTTTCTTAGCTATTCACTGTGTATTATTCATTGTAGAACTGTATTTGATGAGAAAGGGGTCAAGCTTTGGATATCGATCTTGGGGTCCTCCTTCCCCCAAGTAACAGCAGTAATCAGAAGCTAGATTGAATTTGATCATATCCCCAGATGAATACTTTACCTTGGTAACCACCCTCTCTCTGAAGAAAGCAGAGCATCCTCTGGCCTCAACCTTCTGCTTCCCATCCTAGCAGGATTTCATCGTTTGAAAGATGAGGGGAAGGAGTGACAAGACTAAAGTTGTCTATTCTGCTTTAAGCCGTATGACGAAACCCCCATACCACAAGGGGGCAGGGGACAAGTCTTGCCACATACATGGGCTTCAATATACATGGAGCCTCTCTATACACATACGAGGAAACTGAGGCAGAGGTTAAGTGACTTGCAGGCCACCCACCAAAATTTAAGCTCATCTAACTGCAGGTCTAGCATTCTATCCACTGCACTACCCTAGTGGGCACTAGGGTCCTTCTGACCCATAAATTCTACGCTTCCACTCCCAGCTCAAAAGCTGGATTAGTCAAGAGAATGTTTAATAGACCTAAGCAATCTATTCCAATGCCCTCAGATAAGGATAACAGATAAGGAAATCGAGGTCCAATTCTCAGGCCAGTGTTCTTTCCAGTTGGTCCTGGACTCCTCCATTCCTGAACCTCTCTACTGTGTTCAGAGTAAACCATTTACAATCTATACCATGCATGTAAGCACTGATCCTTGTGCTATCAAGAGAAACCGAGGCAGACCATGGAATGTTTTGTGGACTGAAGTGCAGAGACAAGAATCCCATAGAACAGGCAGGTATGGATGAGTGGCAAAGAAACACTGATGTCAGGGAGATCCATAGGTACATTCAAGTGTCTGACATGGCTTGGGAATTATTTCCCTCAGAGATAATCACGCTGCCATTCTACGGGCTTTAAGAATTGGCTTCTGGGGTGTTGTTTTTCTCTTTTCTATGTGTGTGGTGGGAGGCAGAGAGAGGTGAGAGGGAGGAAAGATAAACGCTTCAATAGAAAATAACTTTAATTTTAGAAAACTGAAAAAAAAAATTTAAAAAGACAAGACATCTTCGGTTTCTTTGCAATTGCTTTAAGTAAGGTACTTGCTCGCTTGGTCCCAGCCCACATTTAAAATTAAGTCTCATTTGTAGGCATGTTACAGAGAAATCGGCCTGAATTATGTTGGCAGGTCTCAGGACTCAAAAGTACTGCTTGGATAGAATTTAGAAGCAGCTAGGTAGCACCACGGATAGAGCACCAGCCCCAGAGTCGGGAGAACCCAAGTTCAAATGTGGCCTCAGATACTTACTAGCTGGGCAAATCACTTTAACCCTGTTTGCCTCAGTTTCCCCACCTATAAAATGATTCGGAGAAGGAAATGGCAAACCACTCCAGTATCTCTGCCAAGAAAACCCCAAGTGGGGTCACTGTTGATCAACTAATGTGTTTTTATTTAGCAGAAATTCAATTAATAAGCCAAAGTAAATGACCACACAATACAACTGGAGTTGTGATGAAGAGAAGCTGGTCAATGAATGGGAAGACTTTTACTATGTTTGGTTTTTGGAATGACTGATCCTGCATGCTGTGCCTCCTGCCCCACCAATACCAGGAACCATATATCACCACCACCATGATGTCCACGGTAAAACTGTCAGACTTCTGAGTGCAAGGTGCGGGATCAACACGATTGCTGCCATTCCCAGGACCGCAGGACCTTAGCTGAGAATACCTCTTGGGGTTTGTTTCCCCAACCATAGATCAAGGAGACAAATCCCTGCCTGTTGACAAAAAACAATGAATGGGGGGAGGGGCTTTACTGAATAACATAATGGATGATCATCAAGGGTCTTAACAGTAAAGCCCACTTTTAAGCTCACTTTCATGGTGCTGAAAGTGCAGAGGGCAATGTGCCCCAAAGGTGATACATTTTGTCTTCACTAGCCCCTATCCAAGCACCTGCCCCCCGAGATCGCTCACCTTCCCAGCTCTAGGGAAGCTTTCTTCATCTGCTCCAGAGCATCTTGTATTTCCACTTCTTAAGTACTTTCTCCTTCAAACTCAGAGATGGTCAGGTGATGCAGGGAGAACACACCACACTTGGCAGTCAGGATAACCTGAGTTTGAATTCTGCCTCTTAGGCTTACTAGCTGTGTGATCCTAGGAAAATCAATTATCCTCTATCTGCCTCAGTTTCCTCATTTTGAAAATCAAATTAGGTATTTGTAAAGTGCTTTGTAAACTTTAAGGTGCTTACCCTATGATGTCACATTTTAATCTTTAGCTTGCATCACCATTTACGTGTCCACTTCTATATTCTGTTGGCTAGGTGGCGCCATAGTGCAAAGAGCGCTGGGCCTGGAGTCAGGAAGACGAGAGTTCAGATCCAGCCCCACTTAATTGCTGCGTTGGGTAAATTTCTTAACCACTGTTAGCCTCAGTTTCCTCATCTGTAACTGCGACCTGCCTCCCAGTGCTGTAACTGTTAGGATCAAATGAGATGTTTATAAAGAGCTCAGCACAAGGCCTGGCACAAAGTGGGCCCTAGCTAGACACTAGCTATTATTTCTTCTTTCCTACTAGGCTGCAAGCTCCTGCCTTTTACCCTGCCCTCCTCCTAGCATCTCAGATTCTGCAGAGGACAGGCACTGAACTGGCCATCAGCTTTCAGGGACCTCTGAGATCTAGCCCAACTACTTTCTTTTACAGCAAAGGCAGCCGAGGCCCACGTGGCCCAGAGCAGTGACTTGCTTCAATTCTGTTCAGAGCCAGCTGGTGACAGATCTGTGGTTAGAATCCAAGCCTCCCAACTCCACGGGTCAGGCCATCTTCCACTACCCTCATGCCTCACCCCCTCTGTTTACCCCCCCATCCCCTTCATCTCAGAAAGGATCATGTCCTTCTAAGTTTAAAAAAAAATCATTTCAGACTAGCTTGTAAATAGCTGGCCACCTAATGTGAAGCCTCGACATGTTAATAAGATTAAGGCAGTAAATGTTTTAAGCACTGGCTTGTTGAGCCTGTCCTGAGGGTCCTCTTCAATCAAATGGTACAGGGTGAGCCTGTCATCCAAGGCTATGGCCGGAGTAGAGGTCCTGGAATTTGCCAACAACCTGAAAAGGTTTTGAGCATGGGCTGACAACCAAACGTGCCTGCTGTCCACCCAAGGCTCGTCCTTGAGATGCAGAACAGCACACCCACACCACTGAAAGGTTGGCCACAATAACACGTGAAAAATAACTGCTGCAATGCCCAAGGTACCTGGGGAAGGGGGAAAAGAAATGGAGAGCAGGGGAGCATCTGTGTCAGCAGGGGGAGCTACTGGTTTAGATGAAATCCTGGATCCTTCAAGTGTGTCTGTGGCATGTGCAATAGAGTACTAAGCCTAGAGTCAGGAAGACCCAAGTTCAAATCTTGCCTCCAGACACTTACTAGCCGTGTGCCCTGGGCAAGCCTGCCTCAGTTTCCCCATCTGCAAAATGGGGATAATAGCCACTATCTCCCATTGTGAGGATCAAATGAGATATTTGGAAAATGCTATATAAACACTAGCTGCTATTATTGTCATAATGGAGTGTGCCTCCTTCTTTAGGCCTCAAATAGCAAAGTCTGTGCCCATCTATGCAGTCATGAGCTATGTGGTATCTTAGTAACATGACCCCATATTTTCTCAACTGGACGAAAGCCTCCTGAAGGCAGAGATTTTATGATGGACTGAACTGAATGGAGATCAAACTCTAACCCCAAGCAGGAAGCTTCTGGCTTCAAAGTTCTCAGAAGCATACAGACCATCCAAGGGCCAGGCAGAGAACCTGGGTTCACGTCCCTTCCTCAGTTTAGCTGGATGACCTCGGCCAAGTCACCTGCACTCACTGGGTCTCGCCTTCTTTATCCAAAAGGGGCAGAATGGAATCAAGAGGTTTCTAGACTTTTCTGGGTGTGTACACACTGTGGACCCCTTTGTCAGTGTGGGGAAGTCTACGAACCCCTTCTCAGAACAATGTTCCTAAATGCAGAAAATACAAAGGATTACAAAGGAAAGCGATTCAATTGAAATAACATTATCAAAATATTAATAAAAAAGTTCACAGATCTCAGATTAAGAGCTCCTGGCCTGGATGATCTGTTAGAAATCTGTGACCTCATAAACCAGTTCTCTAATCGAGTACCTGACCTATCTGGACAGGTGATAGGCGCTCCTGGGAAAGTCTTAGGAGTTACGTCACAACCTAAGCCTGAATTTCTTTATCTGTAAATTACCTTGGCACACCCTTTCAATCATTTCATTTTTTGAAATTTAGCAAGGCTGTTATTCCTGGGTGGGACTGGTTCCCTAATTTCCAATGAGGGGGAAGTGTCTCTGTCTATGGTCCTCATGTCTCCTCCATGGAGCCTAACACTATGCTAGGCACAAAAGTGTGCAACAGATGCCTCAGCAGAACAAGTGACTCTGAGGGGCATGACAAGGTTGTGAGAGGGTGGCAGAAGGTCTGATGGGAAATAAGACAAAAAGTACTCGTGTTAGAAACCCGTTTATTAAAAGACAAAATTCCAACTTACAAAAGAGGTGGCGCAAAGCAGGTCCCTGAGAAGCACAAGGCGTAAGCGTGCTGCGCCGAGGACAGGAGCCGTCACCTACCTGGGTACAGATAACTAAGACTCTGCCTTGTTTGCCCAGGAGTCCCTGGGGTTCTCAGTGAGCGTCATTTTAAGTCTTTGGGCTGCAGTTTCCTCATCTGTAAAGTGGGGATAACAGCTCCCCAGCCTCCCTCAGAGCTGCTGTGAGGACCAAACAAGACACAAGACGTGAAGTTACGCTTCCACCCACGTGTCAAGAACTACAGACATCTCAGCTACTATTGCTGGTTGTTATTTGTGGCTTCATCAGCTCAACCCCATAACCTGCAAGGGCATCAGTCACGGCAGCTGCAGGGAGGTTGACGGAGTCTACCTTTCTTTTTCTGTATGGTAGCTGGGGGGTACCAGGGCATAGAACCCGGGGCCTAAAGCTAGCAAAACCCAAGTTCAAATCTAGCCCTAGGCACTTACTAGCTACATGACTCTGAACACATCATTTAACTGCTGTCTGCCTCAGTTTTCTCCACTGTAAAATGGGGATAATAGCAGAACCTACTTCCCCTATCAGGGGCATTGTTAAGGATCAAATGAGATAATATTTAAGTGCTTCACACAGTGCCTGGTCCGTAAGAGGTGCTATATTCATAGTACTTTTATCACCATCATCATCATCATCACCATCATCAGGGGAATGCCGAGTATAGTCGAGGAGAAAGCACTGGCAAACACAAGCAAGGCCAAAGAAACTTACTTAACGCAGGCTGCAGAGGATGAAAGCAGACAGACTCCTGTGTTAATGCACTCACTCAGAGAGGTTAAAACACAGAATGTCAGGGCAGATCAGCATCTGAGAGCTCATTCAGGAGGATTCCCTTGGTTTACAGATGAGGACACGGAAAGTCCTTAGGACTGCGTGATGTGTGCAATTTATTGATACTTAAAGACAAACACTGTTAGATTACAAATTTGTCATAAAGAGGCAAGTTGGCTTCTATCTACAAATAACAATGTTTAGAAATGAATTCTGGAGTGGGAAAGAGAGAGGAGGGCCACGTTATTTGGAAAGGGGTGATTCCTTAGTGACTACATTCATCCTCCCTGCTTCCTGAAGCCTGTATTTACAAGTTGTATAATTGGGTCTGGAGGTTTGGGATTTGTTTTTTCTGAAAAGCACATCAAATTTTATTGGGAAAATTTAACATTCTCTAGGTAGTCAAAATATAGTTACTATACACAAAGTATCATGCCAAGGGGCTACCTTCACTGCATAGGCAGAATAGTTGGGGAGGGGGTGTCTTCCAAACATACACATACACACACACACACACACGCACACATCTCTAGGATTTCTCAAATGGAATTTGCTTTATCTCTCTCAGTCAACTAGGATTCTTGAAGGCTGTTGGTTCACTGGAGTAAACTAGATGCTTTAATGGAACTCATAAATTAGCATTCTGCCTAAATTTTATTCAAGGGAGCATAGAGCAATGACCACTAAGAGCTAATTTAGCTACATGTCAATAGAGAATAGGTTTCAAAACACATAACCATAGGCATTGGAGGGGGACTCCATATTATGGGGAGGAAGCGATCTTTGCTTCTTGGGGGCTAGGCCAAAAGAGCCCCAGACCCCAAAGGTCCCATCAGGCTAGAAGTTTCAAGTATAGGCCCAGAGTTACCAACTCTATGCACACTTGTCTTCTGAGGGCCAAGCTACAAGCTAGGTTTGGACAGCATCATCACCAGAATGGCCACAAGGAAGGTTTATCAAGTCACAAAGAGATCTGTATTGAAGGAGACAGTAATCAGTTCTTCAAATTCATCCTTTTGTTAAATTTTTAAAAGGCACTCCAGTGTCCCACCAAATTCCCTTCAAGATAATTCTTTGGGGGACAAAATGGGAAAAATGAAGGATAGATTTAACCTGCTGCATCTAAGGAACAAGACTCAGTGTGAGCAGAAACAAGGGAGGCCTGCATGTTCCATGACATTAAAAACTGTGTTCAACACTCCCAGCTATTAATAAGAGTTTTTCTAAGATGACAGTTGCTGCAGCTGAAAATACAGAAGCTGCCCACATAGAGGGAACCAAATAATTCTAAAATTCTGACAGATTCTTCCCTTCAAACAAACCTTTCACTTACCTTGATGTTAAACTTTCCCAGACCATCATAGGCACGTGTGGAAACTTGGCCAGGAACATCTGTAAGTGCCGTTTCTTTCTCTCGTCCATGTAGCAGCTGAGAGGCCAAGCAGGCTTAAGTAAGGCTAAAATCGAGCTCTCCCTTCTTTCCCCCTGGTGTGCTCTTCTTCAGAAGGCTTTTTCCAAATCGCTGGCCAAATAGTTGCCCATTGCAGCGTCTGTCTTGGGAATCTTGAGGGTCAGACACAACAAACAGGGAAGGGCAGAACTGGGTAGGCAGGCATACTGTCAGCTCTCAGAATTGTTCATGGGATGCAGGTTAGGGCAGAGGGAAGCACACAGGCCTTGGACTCAGGAGACCCAAGGTCAAGACTTGGTCCAGCCACTTACTAGATGTATGTATTCTTATTTGCAAATAAATGAAAAAATGAATAGATGAATGAATGAATAAGAGAAGGAAGGAAAGACAGAGAGAAAGAAAGACAGAGAAAGAAGAAAATGAAACAGAAAGACAGAGAGAGAATGAAAGAAAAAGAAAGAAAGAAAGAAAGAAAGAAAGAAAGAAAGAAAGAAAGAAAGAAAGAAAGAAAGAAAGAAAGAAAGAGAAAGAAAGAAAGAAAGAGAGAAAGAGAGAAAGAAAGAGAGAAAGAAAGAAAGAGGAAGGGAGGAGGAAGGAAGGAAAGCAGGAGGAAGGGAGGGAGAGTGAGTGAGTGAATGAATGAGGCAATTATGACTTAAGTGAATGTCTGAGGTTTACAAAGTTATTTTCCTCATGATTACCCCATGAAGCAGGTATGCCAGTATCATCCCCACTTTATAGAGAGGATAAGTGACCCACCTATGGTCACATGAAGCTAACTAAGTGCATTAGGCAGGATGAGAAGCCAGGTCTCTACTCTGCCGAGCTGAACTGACAATCAGAGCCAGAAGGTACTCAGCCCCATTTGTAGGAAACTGAGAGCCTGGGAGAACAGACTCGCCCAGTGAGACATCTCTTCAGAGGCAATACTAGGGCTGGCACCCAGGTTTCCTAATTCCTCATTCACTTCTCTTTCCATAGCAGCATGAGGCCTCTAAAACCTTGGCTTGGATACAGAGAAAAGGGAAGAAACAAATACACAATGTGGAACTGTCAATCGAGAAATCTGGATCACTGCATTCTTACATTGATCTAGAGAGAAGTCCTTATGATTTTAAAGGAAGAATCTTCAGTTTAACACTGTATTCAAGGGCAAGGTCAGCTGGGAGAGCTACACCCATTTTCCTAACAGCTAATGAAGATCCTAAGAAACATTATTTCATTCCTTACTGACCTGAACTCATACATTCACTTACTGACAAACTACCAACTAGGTTCACGCTCAGAGGAAGCAGAAGTTTGGGGACCACGAAGAGAGCAAAGGAAACGCACTGGAAGAAATTCGGAACATGCAGGATTTAAAGCTGGAACCAGGGACTTTGGAGCTCATCTAGTTCAAAGCCCTCATTTTACAGAAGCAGAAAAAAGCATAGGCTCTTTGGGGGCTCTTTGAGGGCTAGTGATTCACTTCTCCCAAGGCAAACTGGTGGCAAAGCCAAGCCTAGAACCTACAGTGCTTGACTATTAGTCCAAAGCTCCCTAGTCTACTATTTTCTTGAAAGGGAATGAAAGTAGATAGAAACACTGGTACACAAAGTTGTCTGCCCTAGTTTTGGCAATTCTGGATCATGGAGTCAGGTAGCTCAACTGATCCTGGGGTCAGAAGGCCAAGACCATCTTCCTCTACCTCATTACAGCCACCATTAGCAGTGAAGGGAGCACAATTTAGAGGGTTTATCTCACCTGAATTTAGCCAGCAGCTCAAAATGGAAATAAAAAGACTGGCCTATAAAACTATCAATGCCTCAGGAGACTCTGAAGCTATGCGCTTGGTGACATTTTCATAAGTCTGAGGAAGTTGGGCAGAATATTAATCAGAGCCACAACGATTCAACTAAAAGCAAAAAAAAAAAGGGATGGAAAGTCTAGTCCTGAGATTAAAGCTGCCTACTCCTATCCCTTCTCTTTGTGACTCATTCCATACACACATACCGCCATCCCCCAATTATCTAATGCTATAACACTACTCTCCTTAACCTGGCAGTTCATAAATATGAAAGACATGTAATGCCACAGCCAGGAATTACCAGGAAAGCATGGGTCGGATATGTCAAAGCTGAGAAAGACCTTAGAGACTGTCTAATCTAATGGTCTCATTTTACACATGAAGAAACTGAGGCCTTGAGAAAAGACTTATTGAGGTCATCCACTATGCATGTCCCAGGCAAGAAATGATAACGGATGTAAAGGTCATCTGATACCCTCAAAGCTATAATTATTAACCCAGTGGATTGTCTTACACTCTATTCTTCAATAAAACACCTAGGCCTCTCTGCCTTCTGTTCCCAAAGAGAAATCCAGAGGAGGGGAGAATCAAGTCCTGAACTCGGTAAAATCTGCTCCTGTCAGATTTAGGTGAAGGAGAAGGGGAAGGGGGAAGGAAAAGGTTCATATTAACCTATTTTTTCAAAAGGAAAGAAAGCAAAACCAAGTTCAAAGAATAACCAATCAACAGGACCTGGTCAGGGCAGCTACGTGGTGCAGTAGATAGAGCACCTGTTCTGAAGTCAGAACCTGAGTTTAAATCCGGCCTTAGACCAAACACTTGACACTTACTAGCTGTGTGACTCTGGGCAAGTCACTTAACCCCAACTGCCTTAAAAAACCACACACACACACACACACACACACACACACACACACACACACACACACACACACACACACACACACAGAGACACCAGTTCCAGGAGGAAAAAAAAGGTAAAAAATGTGAAAAGATTAAAAAAAAAACCCTCTCCTACAACCCTGTATAACAGAATGATGAGAAAAGCACCAGACTTCTTAGAGAAGCTCTAAAAAGAACATGGGCTCATATCTGGGAGTCACAAGGCCTGTGTCACAGTCTTGGCTCCGCCACCAATTAGCAGTTAAGATCCTGACCTTCCTTGCTCCCACAGGTCATTTCCTCATGAGCAAAATGATGGAGTGATCTCTAACAAGGTGATCTAGAAGGAAGTGCCGCTGCTCTAACATTCCATATTCCAAGATCCCTCCCAGATCCACAGTTCTATAGAAATATACAAAAGGCAACCAAAATGTCACCCTTTCACATTTCCATTCCTAACAGGGAGTTCTCTAGTCACTCTCCAAGAATACTCAGGGCATGGGACAGATTGCTCTCCTGGCTTAAACAGGACCCACAGTATAAACGAGGCACAGTCTTGGACCGTCTCCCAGACAAAGGAGCACTGAAAACTAGACTCAGTAGACTTTCCTGCTCTGATGCATTCTATTTTTTCCTATTTGAAAGATTCATGATTTTGTCCAATCCTTTCCCAACACAGCTCACGAATCCCCCTTCCTCTGCTATCTACTACTTCACAAGTTGCTACATGGGGGGGGGGGGCAAGCATTGGCTTGTGGTGAGCCTCTTGGTGAAGAGCACGTGACCTCGGTCAGGCTGGTCCAAGGACAGACACATTGCCAGAGCCTTACTCCAAGGTCCTCCAGCCTGCTGGGATGTGCCAGTTTTTCCTTCACAAGAGTGTCCTGAGAACCTCAGGGGGCACCGGAGAAGGCTCCTGAAGGGCATATTTTCTGCAGCTTCAATAAAGTTTGATGCATTGAGAGATTCAGTCTGAACCAGCTCATTCTCTAGGACAGTGTGAAGTCTCCCTGCCTCACAGGGTCATGAGGAAAAGTGCTTTGTAATTGTGAAATGTGTGTTATTTTTCAGAACAAATTTTCAAACTCAGTCACAGCTCCTGTCCTCCAAACACATGCCTTGTTGAGCTTCTAAGCTCACTAAGGAAAGCACCTCATTTGCTAAATCACACACCTTTGCTCACATCTTGACAGACTCCATTGACTCTGAATGAGAAAAAGAGAGGAAACTGAAAGACTCCCTTCCCTACTCATGTGAGGAGTTTTGCATTGGTCTAAGAAAGTCTGCTTTCTTCATCAAGTACCAGATGAGGGAAATGAAATCTTCTAGGTCCCTGAGGTCTGAGCTTCATCTTTTGTCTAGAGGACATTAGTGGAATGGCATCATTCATTCTCCAAAATAAATTTCAAACATATTCCAAAGTCAATTAAAAGAGCTTTGAGGATTTTCTACACTTTCTTTCTTTTCCATCACTGTGAATATTTGAGAGCAGGCTATTATCTGCCCTCATGAGACTGACAGTTCCTCCAAGTAAATCTGAGCATACATTTTTAATATTTATATATTTAGACCTTACATCACAAAAATCATTTGTGGAGAAGTGACATAAAGGGGTTACTTTGGACATACAGGCCTGGTCATACAACAAAATGAGAGACAGATTTTGACTGACCAAGAAGTACCTTTAAGATGTTGAAAAAATGAACGGAAAGTCTCCAGCAGGCTCAGCGGGTGCCCCTTAGAACATTTATGGGGAAGCACGAACAAGGATCACACAGGGTGAGGAGGCATAATGGGGATTTGATCCCTGTGCCAGTGAAGAACCATAGGAGATTGCAGACCAATGGAAGCATTAAATCACAGTAATTCCAAGAACACAGAAGTAGTAAACACAACATACTGTAATTTGATTTAAGCCCAAGGTTCAACACTATTGAAAGGGGTGGACGGGGTCAATATCCACCTAAAGATGATGCCTTGGCCACATATGTGAATTGTTTTTCTCAGAGAGGTGAAGAATTGTGTCCTTACCCATCTAATACTCTCACTTGTTCCCCAAGTCACCAGTGGCCACACCTACTGTATCTAGGGATGAAGCAGCAGGTCACTGAACAAAGCAAGAAAACCCAAGCCAGGACAGATAGAATCTTCATCAATCACCTATGTCACTGTTCCCCTTGCTTTATGCAGCAGTTAAGGTTTGGCTAATAGCTGTGTATGTAAATTCACTTTGTATTAAACCAAATTAGTTTCCCCTTGATAACAGGTTATTTCGAAGATTTTTTTTTTCTTCATTTCTGATTGTGTTTCAATTAGCAATCACTACTTCTTTACCTCTATTTTCTCCCTTAAATTTGTAAGATGACATTTAAGCAGCCTGAGGAAGCTTTACCCAAAGGATCCTTGGGAGAATCCTTTCTGAATGTAACCCAACCACCACCCCACTCTCCAACCCCCATCTATCTGTTCTGTGGTATGGATGTGGCCCTGGGTCAAGTCCAAGCTCAGTTTCTATTAAACTGGAAAAGCTTCAGATCCTGGTTGATGCGGTGATATGGACACATGTGCTGATGGTATCTGTCATCTGACTAAGTCCAAAGAGCTGGTCACCTGAGAGACAGATGAATTTTCAACTACAGCAACTTTTATGATAGCCTAACGAAGCCAGGGGCGGAGGGGAGTTTGTCATCTTCATTGTGTGAGTATCCTAGACTCCTGAATGACTTTAAACAGGCATCTAAGAACACGTTCCTGGGTTCCAGTTCTCATTTCTGCCAGTGAGTAGCTACACTGGGTAACTCACTCCCCTTCCCTGGGCCTCAGTCATTTCCTCCTTAAACCAAGGGAGTAAGAGAAACCACATGATCTCCAAGGTCCTTTTAAGTTTCTATATTATGTTATATGAAACCAAAGGAGTTACAAAAGAAAAATGCTACCTTCGGCATATATATGTACTCTCCAGTAACTCCCCAAAGAATCCAGCTTCTCTTTATATCATACGATCTTAAGTTGGAAGGAGCCTGTGAGGACAATCCAATCACTTTAAAGACAAGAAAACAGAGGCCCACAGAGTAGAAGGAACTTGTCCAACATCATACAAACAAATGGCAGAGCCAAGCTTTGAAACCAAGTCTTAAGACTCCAAATTCAGTGTCCTATCCACTTCACCTTCTTTCTCCTAAGAGACACTCGGTATTTCCACCAGTAAATTCTACTCTAGATAAACTATAGTCAAACAACTTTCTCATTTAGCAACTCCAGGGTTTGTTTGTTTGTTTTTTTAAAACTAATTTCAGATTATTTCCTTGATGGAAAAATGTGCTAAAAATTTGTGGTAATAAATTAATTTTAATTTTTAAAAAGTCCATTAAAGTCCTGCTATGATGCCTTATCATGATGCACAGCTGACCTTGAGTTCTCCATAGCCAGACCAAAGAGCCACGGCAGATCCTACATCAAGTTTGGAAAGATTCCCAGCACAGAGTGGTGACAGAAAATGTCTGTTCTTCAAGAACTAACCTTAGCTAATGTGGGGAGAAGTTCCTCATGAAGGTGGCTTCAGGGTAATAAATTTTTCTGACATAATAACCCTCCCAGACCACCTCTGAAATAGCAGTGCTGGTGATGTCCATGAGGAAATCCTAGAACCCTCAAGTCAGGCGATGTGTCTTGTGACTACATCAAGTAAGCTATACCATGAAAAGTAGTAAAGTGGTGAATCTGTTATATGTAAAAACAAAGATTCTAATCTATACAACCTTTTGAAACAGTTCAGAGGGTAAAGACTAGAGTATAAGGATCAGTGCCCTACTGGGCCTGGGTTCTGAACTTTTTTCAGGGGTCACAGCCCCTTTGGCAATCTGGATTCCTTCTCAGAATAATGTCTTTAAATAATTTTTAATGCTAAATTTGAGTTAGAGGTGCATGAAAATAAAGACGTCATTTTGTTCACTGACTTCCATGGACCTTATGTTACAAATCTCTACCGTAGGGTCTTCCACTACACTCCAGCATCAGAATGCAAATCACAGTTCTAAGTCAACAGAAAAACATTTGAAGAAAGGACATCAGCAAAGCTGAATGGGAGATAAATGGTTCCTGGCCCTAAACATCTGATAAATGCTCTCTAAGGTTTTCTCCAGCTCCAGAGCTCTAAGAGCTAAGTCTCAGATAGTCAGCAGGCCCTTCTTTCTGTATGAATTAAGCCAGATGTTTTCTGCAAATATCTACTTTAGTAAAACTGCAAGCAAACAACTGAAGTCACTGACATGACAGCCAAGTAGTTTTAGTATTAAAAGATTTAATCTCATATTCAAACTAGCAAGTAACTACTTTAGTGGTTCAATGTAGTTTTGGCCAAAATAAAAATACAATGAAAGATAAACTTGCATAAATTAAGCTTTGCTAATCTCTAGGACCTAAAATAATCCAAGACCTGAACATAAAATTTAAGATCAAACGATCACTGGGAACATGGGAGTCAGGAGACCTGGGTTCTAATCAAACCTTTGCCATTAACTGAACTTGTGAACTTTCCATCTAACACCTGTCCCTCTCTGGGGCACTTTCCTCCTCTGTCACAGAAGAGGTTTGGTTGAACTAGGTGGTAGTTGAAGTTCCTCCCAGCAGAGGTTTGAAGGGCCCAGGATAGCTCTTCCATTCTTTTATGGTTCTTACAGAACACAGATCAGAAGCATTCCCTTTTAAGACATGAAAGCATTTTCTGATCTTTAAAAAAAATGTCATGATTCTGAGTTATTTCTCATTGAGACATTTGGTACTACAATTCATGGAAATACAAGAGAAGTTCATTTAAAATATCTACTATTGCTGATGTTTAAAATACACAGCTTATCATAACTTCTGGAGTGAATGGAGGCAAAGCAGTAAATTAAGTAGGAAAAAAAGACCTTCCTAGGTCCTCTAAAATACACCTCATACTGTGCTCTATAACCTTGTCCTCTGAGGCTCAGCACCCTGAGATAGCTACTAAACAAATCCCAAGTTAGTAGAGTGATCTTCTGTTAATAGCTGTAAACAGACTGAAATGTCTTAAAATGCAAAAGACAAAAAAAGCAAACAAAACTAACAGAAAGCTCTTCTATAATTCAGTTAAAACATGAAAGGCAAACAAAATGACTTACCAGTCATTTAGACCCCTAAGCTTCTGACGTCCCAGACTGAAGGCCTAAAATGTATTTAAACAAATGGCAGAAAGAACATTTTCAAGCCCAAATTCCAGAGCTAGAGGATTCCTAGTGTGTTTTCCCAAAATAAGTTAGAATTGAAATAGTCTATTCTGACACAGTGGCATTAGGGATTCTAAAATATTTTCTTACAAATTCCCCAAATCTCTGATTAGTTTCCCAGCGAGGTTTCCTCCTCCAAGAGTTGTTGTACCATTTTGAAAAGGAGGAAATGCAGAAATTTCAAGAAATATAAACAAAGCACTTCATTAATATCCAATAAACACTTGCCATGGGAACTGGGGGAGGAGACAGGACAGGAAGGGTCATAAGATAAAAGAAAATTTTGAAGCGCCTTTCCCTCTAATCTTCTCAGGCCCATTTGCTGGAGTCCATGGTGCCCCTCATGCCAATGAAGGTCCAAATACAACCAGGGAGCCAGATAATCAACTAACCCTGAGATCTCAACTTCCTATCAGGCCCTTTGTAATATCCTAGGATCCAATCTGTTAGTCAGGAAGTAAATTTGCTCTCAGTTAAGTCTTATAAATACACACTACCAATTTGTTGGCTAATACTTTAAATTTTAAAACTGACAGATACAAAGGTAAAAGCAAAGCTATCCCATGAGACTGGAAACCTTGAAATTAGAGACCCAGATTATGGCTTTGTACCTGTCATCAATCAACTCTTTTGTAAACCCCTCTCTCCCTCTACTTATGTGATACTCAAGTATCAAAGAGATCAGAGATCCATCGGCATTCTACACTCACTTTTTTGTTATCATTTCACCCCTCTACCTGGCTTGCCTTTTCTCCCTAGAATCCCTAGCTTCCTTCAAAACGCAGCTCAGGTCCTGAAACATACAGGAGACCTTCCCCATCCTGGTTGTTAGCGCCCTGTTAGTTAGTAAATAACAATAACTTCTGTTTTTACCAAGTACACATCTTGTACAGACTTGCAAATGTTGTTTGCTTGTTTCACGTTTTTGGTCTTTGTACCCCTAGCACCTTGTACAGGGCCTGGCACACAGCAAGAGCTTCATAAATGCTTGTCGTGCAGAAGGGAACCAAACCAAAAAAGACCTCTCCCGGGAGCCACAGAATCTCTTTGGTCCTTTCCCCTCCCAAAGCAAACATGAGGGCAACCCTCCACTGGAGTCCTCACCATGACATTGAGTTGACCTTGGGTTCTTCAAGTTGTGCCTGAAGCACCAATTCTGGCAGGTGCCCCTGAGTATAGGCTGGGGTGGACGCTGTGTCCATCGTCAGAGCAGCCGCCTGGCTAGGCACAGAACAAATTGGAAGCACGTGTTTGTGCTTGTTTTGGTTTTTTAGCAATAGTAACTTTCAGGACTATCTTTTAAGTTAGAGGCTGTAACCTGTAGCGGTGGAGGGAGTCCTCCCTCACAAAACGATGGATCCTTGGAATCGGCCTCTACTGAAGACCTGTCCCTTTTACCTCTGGTACATCTTGGCGTGAGGGGGATCCCGAGCTCTCAAAAGGTAAGCCATCAAAATGAGCTCTGGCCAAGCTGGAAGGACTTCCAGCTTTTTATAAATGACAGTGGACTTGCTGCATACAATCCAGGGACCTCCTTGGCTATGTAAGAAAACACTTGCCTTTCTCAACGTAAAGAAAATTCCAGGCTGTAGCAATTCACCAAGATCACCTGCCTAAGCAGAGGGAGGGTCAGGATTTTCACGGGTACAAAGAGCACTCAACCAACAAATAAACAAGGATCCCTTGAATGACCCAAAGCGCAACAATTCTTGTCTTGTTGTGGACCAGCATGCTGGTGGAACTGGGGAGGCCAGAGTTAAATATAACCATCCCACTCTCTCCATATTCCCTCATCTTGAGGTGGGATTGCTGCAAGCAAAGAAGTTGCTGTGCAACCCTGAGGCAGTGTGCATTACCTTGACAGCCAGATACACTGATGTGGGACCCCGACTTTTGGGCAAAAAAGGGATAAAAACAGTCCTTGGGTAGTGGGAAACTCAGAAGACCCCAGGGCAATGTCCTTACTTTTAACCTTCTTGTCAGTTGCTTTCATTTTTACTTTTTTCAATCTTCCCAGAACTACTTTTTAAATACCTTTAGAACTGTTTCTACTGGAGGGCACTGGAATAGGATTTTGTCAAAAGGACTGTTTGTTTGTTTGACCCTTTGGGGCTTTGAACCACTCTACCAGATGTCAAATAGTAAGCCTAACAAAGGTCTGCAAGTGCCTGAAGGTTTATAAAGTACTCTTCTCACAACAACCCTGCGAAGTACGAAGTAAAACCAACATGTAAAAAAAAAGTCACCCCAGTTCACAGTGCTGTATAGAGAAATCTTGATTCACATTTAACACAGCTGAACTAAATACAAGGCCATGGACAGGAAGAATGAGTGCAGAAAAAAGCAGCAGAGCAATCCTACTTCCTCTCTAATCACTTCACTATCCTACTCTCCATCTTGGCTGTTCCAAAACCTTTCTTCTCAAGGCTGCAATGAGACCCTCTGCTGAGGATCTGGTGTCCTAGCACTTACTTTTACACACACACACACACACTCACACTCTTTCTCTCTCTCTCCCCCCTTCCCCTGCCTGCTGATCTGCCATCACCTATGTCATCCCCTTCTGTGCTCCTTCCCTCCTCTTGATAAAGAGGTGGCCTCCTCCTTCCCAAGGCCGAACCTCTACACAGACCCTTGATCCCAACCCCTCCTGTCTTCTAAACAAGATTTTTTCCACTATCAACTTAGTGCTCTTATCGTCAAGCTCTTCTCTTCTGGCTCCTTTCTCGGATGCCTACAAACACAGCCTCTCATCCTCTTTCCCCCCTTCCCGGCTTGACGGAGCTATCAGTAGTCAGTGACACCACTTTTCTCAATTTCTTTAACCCCATTGGAGGCTGGCTTTCCAAATTCACCATTTCACTGAAACTGCTCTCTCCACAGTTACCGATGCTACAAGCATCCCTTCAGAACCTTCACATCTTCAGAGGTCATAAAAGGAGCTAAATAAGACAGAGGGCTTGGAAGTGGTTTTGTTCTATTTCAATAAAGGGCAGGAAAGGGAGGGGGGAAGGATTATGCTACGGAACAACGGAGGAAGGAAGGACAGGGAAAACTTGTTAGCAGTCCTCGTGCTTCTTGATCACTGCAGCATCCGATACCGTTTACCACACAATCCTGGAAACTCTCCTGTTTGGCTTTTTGTGTGTCACAGCTGTCTCCTGCTTCTCTTCCTATGTGTTAGATCACTGCTCTTCTCAATCTTCTTTGTTAGATCTTCATTCAAGTCATGCCCACTAATCATGGGTGTTGTCCCTTAAGGCTCTGTCCTGGTCCTTGTCTCTTCCTTCAGTGCCAGCTGGCTTAGTGACTGATCTCATCAGCTCCCACAGGTTCCATTACCACTTAGGTGCTGAGAACTGCTACATCTATAAACCTAACCCTAGTCTCTCTCCTGAGCTCCAGCATGGGTTTCATCATCCTTTTTTGGATACCTTGAATGGGATATCCCAGAGACATCTCAAACTCTTAACACGTCCAAAATACAACTCATTATATTTCCTCTTGAACCATGCCCTCAGACCCTGAACCTGCTTCTAAACTTCCCTTTGGAGGCAAGTACAAGGTACCACCATCCTCTTAAGTCACCCAAGCTCACATCTTCATGTCCTCCATTCTTCGTTCTCACTCCCCACATTCCATCAGCTACTAAATCTTGTTTCTCCCTTCACAACATTACTCCATTTGGACCCCTTCTCTCCTCTCACCTGATTCAGCCACACCCTGGTTCAGGTCCGTATCAACCCTTCTTCTGGACTACTACAAACATTGTCTGTTCTGCCTTGTTTATCCCCACTCCACTCCAACTTCCATTTAGCTATGTTTTACTCCTAAAGCTGTCTGACCTGGTCACCTACCGTCTCTGAGACAAAATATCAAATCATCCATTCAGCATTCGAAAGCTCTTCCTAAGTTAACCCCTTCCTACTGTTCCAGTCTTCTTACAACTCACACTTTTCTATGGACTCTATAATCAAGTAACCCTGGTCCACTGGCAGTTCTCCAAATACTACATTCTGAGCCCTTTCCTTGGCTGTCTGCCCCCCCAGCCCTAGAATGTTCTGCCCCTCCTAACCTCTGCCTCTCAGCTTCCCTGGTTCCTTCAAGCTCAGCTCAAATCTCATCTCCTGCAGGAGGCTGCTGTCTTCCCTACTGGGATCACCTTCCAATAACTCAGGGTACACCCTGTTCACACTGTTATTTACAAGCTATCTCCCCCGTTAGAATAGGAACTCCTGGAGGGCAGGAACTTTTCTTTCTTTATATCAGCCCCACTAAATGTTCTTTGACAATGGAAAACAGATAATAGCAAATTCACATTTTCCATTTCCCTCAATTCCTGGCAAAAGTCAAATATTTCTCCCAAATCTATGCTTTATTACAGTAGCTTTTGGAACAAGACACCAATTATATAGGGAGAGTATCACAATGGGGATTCAGAGAGGTGGACTTCGGTCTTGGCAGCCATAGAATTAAGAATGAGAAATGTTCCATCTCATACTGTGTAGAGGGGACTTTCACAGGGTCTCAGAACCATGTTCCACTCCAGGTCATTCAGGTATTAAGTAGAAGAGTCAGGATTTGACCCTATGTCCTGTGGACTCTGCCTTTATCACTGTCTTGAGAGAACTAGGTCTTTGAGCTCCTATCATTTTCCCTTTAAAAAAAAAAAGGTTCTGTGGTTTTGACTTGAGAATGGTCTGGAAGCCAGAAAACATGGGTTCCTGTCACAGGTCTATCACTTTCTCACCGTGTTAACAAGGGGCATGTCACTCTCCAATTAAGTTAGGTTCCTAAGAATACTGAAGGAAGGCACATGCTTAGACATGTACTCTCTTGATTACAGGCAGTTTGGGGATCTTCAGCTTTGCAGAAAATGGACTAGCTTGCTAGCTCCTTGACTGCCTGAGGTATCCTTGGAGTGGATCTTGTTAAAGTGCCCAAAGTCTAACACAATATCAGAGGGCTAAAACATGGCCCCACAGGGACTAGAGAAGTGGAGGATGGTAACAACCAAGGAAGACAAAGGGGAGCTGAGTCCTAGAGACTGCAGACCCAGAACTAGAATGACAGAATCTCAGTGCTGGAACTGAGGAGTAACTTAATCCAACTCCTAACTTGAAGGAATCCCTTCTACAACACACCTGATAAGCAATCATTCCACCTCCATGAAGATAATCAATGGCAAGGACCTAATGAGTGTTAGGAGTTGGGAGACCTGGCTGAGTACTCCAATGGCTATGTGACCATGGATCAGCCTATATTTCATTATTTGTTAGATAGGAATATTTACACCACTTCCTTTACAGGGTTATTATAAGGAAAATACCTTAAAGCAATACATAAACGTACTTATCTTCATCCTCACTGTCATCATCATCATGTCCCAAAGAAGCCTATCTGATTTGGGGCAGCATCTGCCTTCTCTGACTCCTAATCCTACCTCATCCTTCCAAGGCTCACACAGAACCAGTCTAATGCTTCTTCCAGAGAATCCACTTCAATGTGTCCATTGTCTTCTGAAAAACAATGGACCTACTCCTCTCCAACAGACGGCTTCATTTTTAGTTGGTATCTACAATATCTGGTCTAGTCCAGAGTAGAAACTTAATAAATGCTTGATGACTAACTGATTGATAACCTCCAGATATTTGAAAATGATAACAATTTCTCCCCCCCAATTTTTTCTTTTCCAAAATAAATATTCCCCCCCCCCAGTTCTTTCAACAATTCACATACAGCAAAAGTTCAGACCCCTTACTCGAGGTGTCATCTCCAGACCACAACAGATAACGGATCAAATCCTTCAAAAGTACTCAAGGACTATCTAAATTAATTTTCCATACTAGAATCTGTGGTACAACAAAGCAAGCAACCCTTAATTAGGCACTCAGAATTTGGGAGCAAGGGAGGGGGGAGGCAGTGATTCTGGCTATGCTATTTGTTGAAATGTTATCTAATTGTGAGAAACCCCAACCCATGCCAATCTTTAATCTGCTCCCTAAACTCTAAACTCTAAGAATGACAGACATGACTCACTTGGAAGAGACCAATCTTCTTCAAACACTACTCTCCACTTCACTCCCACACACATCTATCATTTGGCTGGTGTTCCTTCACGGGCAAAAAAGACCAGGTGAGGTATCACTCTCCAACCCAATCTTGAGACATCACAGACTTACTTACACATGATATTAGAGCAAAAACTTGGGTCGCTCAAATCTCTTGCAGAGAAAGAAAGTGAGGGACTCAGGGAAAGTGTCTTTCTGCGGGTCACCCAGGTAACTCAGTGCTCCTCTCTCACCAACCTGCTAACTAGCAGAGAATTCTATTCAGGGTTTTGGGAGGTAAAACATATTGGAAAAAGGACAGGCTCTATGCCTGTGAGAAACTTAAAATCTAGCTGGGGAGCCCAACCCTCCCATTTCCCCAACAAGGCACATATAAAGTAAAATATCAATAAAGACAATGTGGTAATAAAGTAATAAAGTGCTCCAGGGTAGCAAATTCTGCTATCAGAGCAGGGAAAGCATGGAAGAGAAAGAACTTTGCACATTCAGGAAATAACTTACACAGGTATAGTCCTAGAAACAAACACGTTTTAACTAGAGGATAACAAGCTGGTTAACTTGGGCAGGATCCACGCTGGGTAGTAGTTAAGAGTAAGGAAATCCGGAAAGGAAAAATGAGGGAAAATGGAAATGGGAAGGGAGGGGACATCTGATAGAAGTCATTGAATGCCAAGGTTGATTTGACCTGATGAAACATTTATTTAGTGCTTACTATGTGCCAGGCACTGTGCTAAGTGCTGGTGATGTCAGGAAGGTAAACTTAGGAGCTCACAAAGAGTATTTAAAGTCAGCTAGGTCAGTATGAGAAGAAATGTTGGCCAGGTAAAACTGCTGAGGCAGTTGCAGGAATTCAGGGAAAGAAAGTTAAATCCTAGACTACTCTTGTGACTATAGTGACCATTTACAAATGTAAAAGGAAAAAATGTGATGGACATCAGCAAGGCTTAATATACTACTGGATGGGAGAGGGGAGTAAAAAACTGCCCTCGTGGGTTTTTTTTGCAGCTGGGCCACCAATAGGGCAAAGCCTTATGTAAAGATAGAGTGGAAAGCTAATGGGGAGGAGTGAGGAGTGCAGCACAGAAGAAAAAGAATAATTCTGGTTTAATATTAAGGTTCATGCATCCTCTAGGCAATCAGAGATACGATACCAGAAAGAGGGTGAGACCCAGTTGGAAGTAGACCAGGGAATATGTGGACATGGTAATGACAATAATGATGTTGATGATGATAAGAACTAACATTTATCTACACAGCACTTTGAGGTTTGTAAATTGCTTTTGCATATATTATCTCATTTGATCCTTACAACAATCCTGTGAAGGGGGTGCTACTATTATCATCCCCATTTTGGAGACAAGGAAATTGAAACTTAAGCGACTCATTCCAAGTTACACAGTAACTGAGAGGGGCAGGCCCTGAATTCAGGTCTTATCTAACTCAAGTCCCGTGCTCTCTCTATCCACTATACCACATGGCTACCTCGAGTTAAAGCTGACGCCACAACGGTAGATTAGGCATAGAAAAAAGAAAACCGGAAGGCCCTAAGCTTGAGGGCTGGGGAAATGCTTAAAGCCTGAATCAAGAGGAAGCGGGGGAGCCAGGAGGAAACAAAGCACAGAGACGCCACAGAAGTGTGGCACTGAAGACATCAGAAAAGGAATTTAGAGGTCACTGGTGTTAAATGCAGCTGGGGACAGGCCAGAAAGGATTAGAACTAAAGGAAAACCAGTAATTGACTCGGCCAGAGAAGATGTTGCTTCAGTTTTGTTCTGTGGTTTATAACTGGTTAACTGTGAAACAGCATCAACTGCTGGCGGTTGGTGTTTGGTTCATTTGTTACTGAAACACAACTGGACTGCGCCCCCAAGTAGGAGGAAAACCAGGTTTGAAGGGATCTCCATCAGTGGTTCAAGCAGGTCAATTATCCAGCAAGGCCTAATGAGGACCAATCTGGAATAAATTTAACAGCGTCTCTCTCGAATTGCGTCGGTATTCACAGTGAGATACAGAGACTATAGGATACAGAACCAAAAGATGAAAGGTCATTAATCCAATTCCCCACATTTTGTAGATGAGGAAAGTGAAGCCCTAGAGGTTATGTATTTACCAAAGGAAGGTGAAATCTCACAAGGACTCTTCAAAATGTGGTTTGGGAAAGATAAGCTGGTATAATAGCAACTGTATTGATGGCATAGCTCCAGCTTTGATCATCAATGCAGAGTGCATTAAGCAACAGAAAATAGTTTCTCCACCTCAAGATTTAAACAATCAGGACGCTACTCAACTTTCCCTTACATCAGGAGTTCTTAACTGGGTGTCCATGAATCTATTTTTAAAACATATTTTGATAACGACACGTCAAAAGAATTGGTTTCCTTTGCAGGCCTCTGTATTTTATATTACGTACTTAAAAGAGAAGTGGTCCATAGGCTTCACCAGACTGACTGCCAAAGGGGTCCATGACACAGAGAAGGTTAAGATCCCCCTGCCTTAAGACATCCCAACTCCCTTCTCCCTCTGGACATCAAGGCTAAGTCCATTTTAGTTCTAATTCTCGTTATCTCATTGCTCTGTAATCCTGGGCACACCCCTCTTCACTATTTCACAAAGTGATCTCGAGGAAAGTCATTTCTCTCTTGACTTCAGTTTATTCATTTATACAATGAAAATTCACATGCTTGTCCTCCATACTCACAGAAGTCTTAACAGAAACATGGAATGAGCTGTGTTATCTGCTACTAACTCATAGGACCTTGCCCCTCTCTGGGTCTCAGCTCCCCCCAGATATAAGACAAGAGGGTTGGAAGAGAAAATCTCTAGGGTGGCTGAGCTATCTTACCTTTTAACCAATGTCATCTGAAATTTGAACCAAATGATTTTATATCCTTTGAAAAGTCCTTGTCCATCTCACAACATACCAAGATGAGCTCCAAACAGATAGTGACTTGAAAGGTCACATTATAAACAAATCAGAGGAAAAGGGAAAATATTTTCTTTCAGATATATAGATAGGGAGAGAGTTCATAATCAAACAGAAGATAAAATGGACGATTTGGTTACATAAAATTGCGCAAACAAAAATACAGCTAAAATTAGGGGGGGAAAACAGTTAACTAGGAAAAAAATCTATGAGTTTCTGATGTCTCAATTCCAAAATATAAAAGGAAACGATTCAAATTTATAAGAATACAACCCTTTCTTCAAATGATAAATGCTCAGAGGATATGAACTGACAGCTCTCGATGGAAGCCATATAAAAAAAAAAGTGTTCCAAATCACTAATCTCATACCCATCAGACTGGCCAAATAGGAAACATTCATTAATGCACAGCTGGTGGAGCTATGAATCGGCACAGACATTCTAAAAGTTATTTGGAATTATATCAAAAAGTGACTAAACTGTGACCCTTTAACCCAGCCACTACACCTATACCCTAAAAAGATCAAAGAAAGAGGAAAAGAACTCATACATACAAAAATATTTGTATCATTTCTAAGCAGTGTCCATCAGTCAGGGAATGGTCAAACAAATTATGCTGAGTATCACTGAATACTATTTTGCCCCAAGAAATAACCAAAGGGTCCAGAGAAACATGGAAAGACTTAATGTGAACTGATGCAAAGTGAAGTGAGCAGGACCAAGAGAACAAGTTATAAACAACATTATAAAAACAAACATAACTTGAAACTCAAAAGCTTATGGAAGTGAATGTTGAAAACTAAAAATAAATTAATAAAAAATAAATTTAAAAAATAAGCAAACACAAGTTTGAAAGACTTCTTGTTGACTAGTGCAATGCCTAGCCATGGTTCTAGGACTGATGAGGATGGATGCTACTTGCCTCCTCAGAGGTGATGTATTCAAGAAGGATGAGACATTTGGACATGTATGGTACATAATTTCTTTTGATTAGCTATGTATATTTGTTAGTGCTTTATTTTTCTTTTAAAGTGAGAAAAAACTAAATTTTTGTTAACTGAAAAATTAGAAAAGGTCATTGTCAATATACACCTTGATGGGAGGAAAAGATAGCCCAAAGAATTATGAGTAATTAACTGAAAACCAATAGCCTTTCACCTTATTAGAACCTAAGCTCTTTCCGAGTTCAATAGTATCTAAGTTCTCAAGCACCTACCACAGGACCTGAGAGCAGGAACTAAACAGAATCTTGATTGCGGATGAAAACCTTAGACCATCACAACTCTCTGAAGAGTCAAAACTTCAGATAATCTAAAGGGCAGTGGAAAAATGTATGTTGGATGTAAGCAGGATGTAACATTATCACCAACAATGACAAAGCAGCAGGAAGTGTCACAAACAGGAATCCAGGGAATGTGTGATCAGCAATAAAGGGGTAAACCAATCACGTAGTAAGAAACAGGGACATCATCACACCAACAGACAGAAGGCAACACAGTAACCCATGGGCCATTAAAAGATCTATCCTCTAGCAATCAGGGGTAGGACTTTTATAGAGAGGATGGGTTTATGGGAAAATAAGGACATGACTCACAAAGGATAAGGTGTGGAAGAGTTATGATCTGTACCACTGGAGGACCCAGTACCCACATGGATCATGGAGCCACATAAGCATGGAAACCACCAGCTTTATGCTAGGTCCTGTACACCTTGGCTAACCCAAGAATTTGCCTTCCAAAACAGATAAGTCTTTGTACTTTCTTCGGAAGAATGCTGGGCTCTGACAGAAAAACTCCTGCTCAAAGTCAAAAGACACAGGTCACAGCAAGCAAAAGCTCTGCTTGATTTTCACTGGCTATAGTAAATAAGATAAACATTTTCAGAGGCACTTTTCTGCTCTCTAGTGGTCGCTTCAATCACATACATGGTGAGGAAGTATACAAAAAACTGATGATCAAAGAATGACTAGAAATGTACCTCTAAAATCAGCTTTGCTGAGGAATTTTTGTCTAAGAAGCATCACTAACTAGATAAGAAATACCAACATCTAACAAAAGCAAAGCTGTATCTGATCCGTCCAAAACCAAATAGATGGTTTGCTGCCTAGGTGCTTCTTCAGACCACTAGGGTAAACTAACCTACCAGGTTACCACATCCTAAGCACTTCTATAGGACAAAGCACTAGATCTGGAGCCAGCTGGGATATTTGCTAGCTGTGTGACAAATCGCTGCATCTCTCATGTTTTTGTTTCTAAGAAAAAAAAAAACGGGCATTATCGTATTGGCACCACCACCTATTACAATGTCTCAAACTCAGAAGGGATCTTTCAAAGACCTCGGGTACAAATCATGTACCAGAAATGGAAATTTCCTCTTCAACATCCCTGGCAAGATGGTATCCCTCCAGTCTCTACATGGAAACTTCCCAAATGACCCCATTCAACTTTAGGGCAACTCCAATGGCCTGGACAAGTCACAATATTTGGAAGCCTCAGCTTCCTCATCTGTACAGCGGAGAACAGAGTGACACCCACTCCTCCCACCCAGAGTTGCTGAGAGGAGTAAATGGGAGGCTACGTGAAAAGTGAGCTTTGAAGTGTTACAGGTATCAACTATCACCATCATTTTTTATCCTGAGAGCAAGCTGAAAAATCTGCTCTCTACCACTTTGACCCATTATTCCTAGCTCTCTGTTTTGGGGCCAAGTAAAAGATCAAATTTAATCTCTCAAGATAGTCATCATAGATACATACACAACCCACCCCTACCCACACTAACACCACCACCACCACCACCACCTTCTCTTTCCCAGGGTACATCTCTTCAGTTCCTTCCACCAAATTCCACATTATTGTCTCCTATCTACTGTTCAGGGCTTTTCTCCTCTGAATTAATTCCAACTTACCCGTGAACATCTTTCTTGAAGTCTATAGAACTGTACCTAAAATCTCAGATGCGGTTTGACCGAGTCAAAAGGTGCTAAAACGATACCTTAGCATGTTATTCCATTCTTATCTAAGGCTGGGCACACATACGCCAATGCTATTAGGATAAAATGAGACAACACTGGGGAGTGGATTGTGAGGAATCACGAAGTGAGAGGCCTGCTCAGAGCCAGGAAGACCTGCCTCTGAAACATACTGGCTGGGTGACCTTAGGCAGTGTCACTTCTTGGTTGTGCTCCTTAGCCACTCTCCCAAGACTACAAATGGCAGAGGTTTCAACTTGTACTGGGAGAAGCTCATCTAGGAAGGTCCCTTTACCAACGATATCACAGATCCAGGCCTTATCTCTATCCCTATTTTGTAAGCATGAAACACATTAGATCAAATATGAAGGCTACTCCACTTCCTTTCAGAGAAACAAATCATTTACCTTTTCATTGGGGAGATACTAGGTCTAATACTCCTAGCAGCCATTACTACACTTTATCTCACAGATACCAAATCAGGCCGCCGTGGTGCCAAGAACATTACCTTCGAGAGCGACACAATCTGTACTTTTGACTAAAATGGGAGCCAATATAATTTGCTCTTAAGGACAAGATGTCTCACAACTTGTGCTGTTTAATTTGGAAATTTTTACCAGACAAGAATATTCTTTCTGGAGTCTTGAATGACAAGCGACAAGATTACTTTAAAAGCCTATGCTGGGAATGGAGTAGCTTCAATCTCAAGCCCCTCCCAGATCTCCAAGTTCTTGGGAGATACCAGTGGTGGCAGTCTCAAGATGGCAGCACTTCCACCTAATCCTGAGGCTACTGCAGTCCCCCAACTACCTCAGCCTAGAGATAAAAGGAATGCAAACACAACCTGATGTGGAACGAGAGAAGCTGCTGTGGCTTTCTATTCCTTATCTCCTAAAAATTGACTTTCCTACTTGTACTGTTCACCAACTGGGGCCAAGGAGTTCACTAGACCTTCTAAGATCCAAGTCTAATATTTCATCACACTACCAATCCTTGATGGGATTTCTTAGCACCTCGTGAAAAATGCAGCCACATGTGTATGGAAAGCATAAATTGGATTTTCCAGGGGCCACCCCTTGGTTTTAGAGCTGAAATGCTGAGATCAGATCCCAAGGTATCCTTGACGTTCTTCTGAGAAACCCCGAGCAACCTCCATGAAAACCTACTCCCCTTCCAGCTTCAGTACTGAATAAGGAATCAAAGAGAAGAAAAAGTCCTAATACTCTTTCCTTAAAATCCCCAATTCTTTTAAGTAAAGGACTGATTTTGGGAAACCACAGGGAGGGAACAAGTGTTTATTAAGTGCCCACTACTTTCCAAGCATTGTATTAAGTGCTTTACAAATACCTCACTTGATTTGCAGAGCAGATGAAGAAAACTATAAACAATATACAGAACCACCCTCTGGATAAACAGGCCTTTAACCCTGAAGCTTTTGGAAGGATAGCAATGTCACTGATATGGATACTAACTGGTACAGACTGCAACCTCTTCATATCTTAGTTCTGAGGCAAAATAACTTTAATTACCTGGTGACTAACCATTTGGTGATGGGTCTCTCAGCATTCAGCAAAGGTTGTTCCAAAGATAACGGGATAGTACAGTACAAGGTAGCATGTGCTAAGAGGCAAAGGAGAGATCTAGACGACAACGTACTCAGAAGGAACCCCAAGGGAAAGGTCACTGCCCAGGGGTAAAGAGAATAATATAGTTAAGGCTTCGTGGAAAAGATGGCACCTGAGCTGGCCTTCTACATAGAGTGAACTCCACATACATTGGACAGTCTAAAATGAGAAGACCAGGAGGAATGTGGGAAGCAGCAGAAAGTCCAGTCTCAGTAGAACCTAAGTGTGTGACAGGAGTTACATAAAATAAGGTTGGAAAGGCAGGGTATGGTCAAACTATAGTGGGTCTTAGCTGCAGAGATAAGGAGTTTGTATTTTATCCTACAGGCAGGAGAGCCAGTGAATGTTTTTGAGTAGAGAATGGATACGGTAAGACATGGGCAGTACAAGAATAATCTGGGAACTTATGTTAGGAAGCAGCATATTATCCAACAGGCTCCTTCCTAATCCAAGTACCTTCATTACACATTTAAAACCATGTGAATCGGACTTTTAGAGAGGAATGTAATAAATACCAGAAGCCTACAGATGCCCATGTGTATGCATCAGATCGACATGGCTATGCCATCTATCATTGGACCTAATTTCTATGGGTCACAAGAGAATATTTCACAAGGTCTAAATTCAAGCAAAGAAGTCCCTCTTCTATATCTTGGGTAGGTACCATTCCTAATTGTCTTGGAGCAGATTTCTGAGTGGGGAGGCAAAGATAAAGAGAGACTGGCTATAGGACACAACACTGGGTGTTTTTTTTCCCACCACCAAAGTTTGTGACTCATGTATCCTCACCATCATCCGCCCCCTCTCCCCCCGCCCGAGGTCACAGTTTAGAGAGGCATTCCAAGCCCAGTTCTACCACTAATTAGTAATGTGAGGGAGGGCAATTCCCTCCAAGTCTCAGTTTCCTCATCTACAAAAAAAGTGCTTTTACTACTAGCAGTAAGAAAACAGTTACAAAATGAGGCCAGTACAATATTGAATTATACAAATTAATAACGGGATCCAGGAATACACATTTACAAAGTTATCAGAATACTGACCAAATATTATGTTGTGTAACCATGTTAAAGTAAACAATTTTGAGTCATTTATCTGGAAAAATGAAACCTGGGGACAATTTCTTTTTTTCTACCTATTAGAAAAGGCTTTTTTCCTAGGGCCCAAATTCTTGCAAATAAGTCAGCGAAATAGGCTAAAGGTTTACGTGCTTTCAAACTATTAAGGATCTGAAAAATTAAAACACCAAATGGTAGCAATTTAGTAAAACCAAAGATCCCTGTACTAGTTGGGAACACTTACACTAAACTAGAAAGAACCAGAAAGTACAAATTAAGAAAAATTCTCAAGGGCCCTGAAAGGTTCAAAAGGTCAATACTGGTTCAAATATTAGTAGAGCACAGCATAGAGTCAAATATACTCACTTATCTTGTATTTTTTTTTGTCTTTAGAGTAAAAATGGCTATCAGTGATAACAGATGTTTGCTTTATTTTTTGAAATCCAGTGACCCAGAGAAGTTGAAAGATTAGCAAAAAGAGACTGATTCCTCAGTTTCTTCAGCAAAATCTCACTATTCTATAGCTCATTATGACACAGACTTGGTTATACCCCAGGTAAAATTGTTTCCATTAAATATAATTTAAGACACGAAATACCTGATATAACATGGGTAAAACCTGTAAGTTGGCTATAGGTTGTATCCTAAAATGCATTAAGAGGATCCACTATGTTTATAAATACTCCATGCTTAATCACAGAATTTAACCTTAAAAAAAAAAATCTCCTCTGCCATGAAAATGTTTGCTGAATGTAGCAGGCGAAATTCTCCTTATATGTGACACTGGAACTATGCACAAAACTGCATTTCAGCCTGGAATCCACCTATTCAAATAAAAACAGAAAGGGTACCTGCTGGTCATTCTGACCGAGAGTAGCAGAGATATGTCAAAATGATATACCACTGACTAAAACTGCAACATCCTTAAAGATATTTTCTATATTCTAACTTCTACCTTATTCTATGGAGCAAAATCAGGTGACACTTCAGATCTGATTAATATCTTCTGACAGAAATGAAAGTTTAAACTGCACTGATCTGAGATTTTACAAGATTCTTGATTTAAAGTTTAAGTTCATCTGAAATCAAGATTGACTATAACCTCATGATGCCAGGGCCTCAAGAAAGACAACATACCACGGGGATTTGCTGGTGATTCTCTTACTATGCCCGGGTCAGGGACAAGAAGATTAGGGCCTCTAATGAGTTTACCAAGAGAGAGGGAGAGGGAGTAGAGATCTAAGTATTAAGCATATTAAGTACTGTTATTAAGGGGTGGACATCTGCCTTATCAGAAGGTGCTGTCTATCTGGAGGGTTAAAAGAGGAAAAAACATCAGTCCACTGAATCTCACAACATGAGGACTATCTGGTCCAACGTCCCCCGTCTCCAAACAGAGGGACTCAGAGGTCCAGGTAGCTGAACCAGCTGGTGTCATAAGGTCTCTTCCTTTCCAGCTCTGGATCAATAATTCCATGATGCAAATTGACTCGCCTGATATCACAAAGCAAATGGTTACTAAAGCCAGGGTAGAACGAAGATATTTTTCATAGTGTCATGCTTTGAGAAGGGATGTGAGGTATATGAACTAACAAGGGTTAGGGCTGGGGAGAGAGCACAGGACTAGTTTGAGGATGGACCCTTATCTCCCACGAGTCAGAGCAGGAGGAAGATTTCTCCCTCATTGCTCCAGAGAATACTAGAGTTTCCAATACAGGAGCATATTTACTTTTTACTCTATTGCTCGCTTCCTTCCCACTACACCACACTGACTACTGGTTGTGTTTATATGCCCATAGGTACAGGACTTCTGTAAAAAGACAAGTTAAAACATTCTCTGGGCATGTTTCAGAGACATTCTTTTCAAAGGTGTAGGGTAAAAGTCTAGAAAAGTGTTAGTAAATACTGGGGTTAGAGGTAGACAGGTGGTAATATCCGTATGTTATCAGGCAAAGCCCAAATAGGAAGGAAGCAAGAAGCTCAAGATAGTCAGTCGTGCACGCACATGACATTTTCCTCTCTATCACATTTTGCTTCACGCTTCCTTCCTCCTCCCTGGTGCCAGCTCTAAGATTCATGATGGCAACCTGGTCACAGAGAACCAGCAGAGCCAAACCTGAGGCCCAACACTGTTTCCTAGAACTTAACTCATTTCATGTATAATCTTGCACTCGATTTTGAAATTTTGTTTCATTCCAACTTTGTTCCAGTACAACCTAGGTTTGAGTATAATTTTCATTTGGGTTTTCTCTCATTTTTTCATTTCAGGAATTTAACTTACTGACAATTTCTTCCCTCAAAGCCCATCTATCATCAAGTGCATTTTGTGTACGCCAATTCCCAAATTTTCAAACTTCTTTACCCAGGTTGGTTACTAAATAGTAAGAAATAGTGGGACCAAAAAATTTAAAGAAGAAAAAAAAGACATACCACCAATTAGCAAGAGGGTGATAAAAGCAGCATCTCTATCCCCAGTAAATATCCCTACTTCCTCATCCTTTTCCAATACTCCTCTAAGCTGACCATTCTGTCCTAAGCAGTACCCTGGCCTCTCTCCTTCTGCTCCCAATACAGTAATATGGTCAGCAGCCATGCACAGCAGAAAAAGTTGTGGGCCTGCCATTAGGAAATCTGGGTTGAAGCCACACTTGACTCCTCATCTACATCAAAGCACTTTTCACTCCCAAAGTGTGGAAGATGTATCTGGCTAGATCACAAGTTATTAGCAAAGTGTGGGTAAGCCACATAATGCTATGTGAAATGGTGAACTAGGGTCCTTAGGATCCCTCCTTAAATCTGGCGCCCCATCCCAGAACAAGAGAAATACTGGGCTCAAATTTTGAAGGTGGACACTCCCACCAAAGCCACCAGCCTGAACACTAAAAGTCTAGAAGTATCCTTTACAAAAAGACAAAATAATCTTCTGTCTCACCCCAAATCACCAGCACAAACACTTTGAATACATAATGTTTTATTTAAAAAATTAAACATTGTACAGGTATTCCAAATACAGTTTGTACAGATACATAAACACTGTACCCAAAACTACAAATTTTGTTGAATTTCCTACCAAGCGGATAGAAACTTGTGAATGGCCTTACTCCACAGGCTTTCTCAATCATGGGAATGAGTAGTATGCATGCCAGGCAAGCCATGTTAGTACAGGTTTTGGGCCACAGCCTAACAGTGGCCTTATTAAAGAAAACTGGCCAATATCACTACAATCAAACAGGATTCTACCTCTATTACTGTACAACTACTTACTGAGGAACCTTGTCCATAATGAGGCACTAAAGAGAACTGGTTTAAGTAAGATAGCTTTACTAGGGCTGTTTAAACACAGTAAAACCTTTTATTTGTGACAGGAATATATCACCTAACATTCAATTCCTTCTACAAAAACACAGCATCAGGTGAAATTTTATTAGGGCAGTTACCCCCACATAACAGTTTTGTAATTTCCATCTCAGGCAAAATAATAGGTCTGCAGATTGCATCACATTACCACAAAGCTTATTTATCCTGTAATAATGATCTTATTGCACAATTACAGTGGTGGAGGCCATCTGTCCGTGTGCAAACATTTCATCCATGACACACAACTCTTTTCTGACTAACCATATTACCTCTGGCCAGGCTCTTCCCCTGTCTGAGAACGTGCTTCCTCATCAGTAAAACAGACAATGCTTCCTGCATTGTGTTCCTCAGGGAGGCCCTTTAAGAAAAACACTGTAGAAGTTGTCCAAGTGCCAGATCAAGGCAGGTTATTTTTCCCGCCATTAGAGAAATCTTCCTGAATCATACAATGCTCTGTTCTTGTATTTCTAGTAAGCTCTATGTATGTCAACATGGTTTTCTAAGTACTCCCAGTCTGCTGCTATAAAATTATCCTTGAGGGGCAAAGAATTCCTTATAAAAGCTGCCCAGTGTCCCAAGCTTTCCTATATGACACACAGAGTTGTACAGTGGACCAAGAAAAGAAGAAAGGACAGGTGCACAGCCACTAAGTCCCAAGAATGCACAGGAAGGTGTCACAGCACTGTCAGGGCTCTCCCAGAACCTTCTCAAAGGTTCCTGTCCAATGATATCCCAAGACCTACTGAAATATGCCCCTGGAGCTAATGCCCAGATTAGTAAAGAGGGAATGAAAGTCATCTCAGAGTAAGTAAGCTAGGTAGGATGAAGAAAATATATTATAGCTTATCTTACTTCAGTACCAAAAATATGATTTTTTATTAGTATCAATATCAAAATCACCTCCATTGAAGTCTTCCTTTGAAGTAACATGGTAGTGTGGAAGTGACCTGGGTTCTTGAAGGCAATGCCAGGCAAAGTGCAAGCTCCGGAAGGTCCTGTCGAGCTGCAAAGACTGAGCCCAGGCCCAGCGGTGGACTGGGTGTCTGCTATCCAAGGACCCGCCTAGCTAAGTTCAGAGAGCCTCATTACCAGGTTAGCCGCAGGGTGGTGGTGAATGCGCCAATTCATGAAGACCATCTACTGAAGCATAAACAACGGGCAATGTGCATTGCTGGAGACAGTACCCACAACCATGAAATCATGGATTCTCCAAATACTGACAGTGTGCCCCACCCAGCCCCAATCATGCTTGCATCCCATCCCTCCCTCCACCTCCCCAGGATTTTCCTCTTCCCCCCACCAACATCACCATGGATATCCCAGTAAGAGTGCAAAACAAAGGCTTTACTTTCCAAAGTTCCCCACGTGAAGACATGAATAGGTTCCCCCCAAACTCAACAGGATCAAGGGCAGTCAGAACCACAAAATAATGGAGTTGGTAAGCAGAACCTTAGGAGAGTTACCCTAAAGGAACTGGCCAAACATGTGGCAGCAAAATTTTACAATGTTACAGTGAAACTGGGTGACAAGGTGTTAATGATATTATTGCTAATGATGTAAGCCTGTTTACATTTTCAAATCTATTTAAAAGACTGGCCCTCTTTCACTGTTAATTCTAATACACCCCATAGTCATCACGTCCTGGGTCTCTCCAAGAAAAGACAAGTTGTTCAGTTTGTGATGCTATCTATATAAAGTGTGCAAAAGGCCTTGCAAATGTCAAAGTGATGTATGTTACTTATTATTAATATTAGCAATTATAATCCCACCAACTTACCCCAGTAAATTTCCGCATTGTCCTCAGCTACGGAATTAAGTGTAAATTTAGATGATTTACATTACTTTCTCTAAATCCTAAATTTATAATCCTATAATTTCTGCTTCCAAACATCAATGAAACACCGTTTGGAAAGTGTGGCTGCAAAAAACTAATTTCTCTGTCCAGTTTTAAGATCATTCTCTCAAAATAATCTTCAGGCCAATGCTTCAGAATATCACCAAAATAACTTGCTGGTATCCCACTGCATGAAACAGCAATAACCACAATGAAAAATAGTCAAAAGGTAATGCCAATGTGTGGTAAGTAAGCCACTGCCACCAGATCATCCACCATCCACCACCACTCCTACTCTCCCCTTATCTTGGGATGACAGCCTTGAGGCCCATCAAGTCGAAAAGGCTCACCAACATCCGAAGACCCACGAGTGAAGTGCTGGGATCAGAACCCTCTAACTGCAGTCCTAGATGCCTACACCATGCTGCCTCTCAGTCAAATGTTAAACTGCTTGTCAGAACGCAAATTTTTCGAAGACTAAACACCCTACATGTTATTTCATATGAACTGGCAAATATTTCATTCAATATTATGTAACACTAAATTTTTGCAGACTGTTGACTACAAACAGTAAAGTATGAAAATCTTGTGTTCCTTTAAATAGGATTATCTAAGTTTAAGATAATAGTACGGAAGTCTGATTTTTCTACAGGCCCCATGTAAATTACCCAATGCAAAGGGTTCGGGTATTTCCCCCACCCTTTGTGTCCCTTTACTGATCAAAAAAGGAGAAAGAAAGTGCTCTTACCAACAACTCCATTGGTATCGTCCCCAGCGAACCCCACCTAGCAAGTCGACATCATGACATGTCAGGTCAGGGCAGCCTCAACCACGCTTCCCTGATAGTCAGGTGATAAAAGGAAGGAGTTAAAACAGGAAAAGAACACTTGCAGATTTCTGGATAACATCTGAAAACGGTTGTTGTTTTTTTAAAATACAAACATAAAACACTCAGAGCTTCTGGTAACCTCCAAAATTAAAAAACCTTTTTAAAAAATTTAAAGCTGTTACCATTTCAAGTTAAATCCAATCCTTATCAGATATTCGTCACTGTTCAACACCAAACTCATTTATGTATTATTTTGAAAGTTTAGTGTTTTCATTTCCAAGGTAAGAAAGGCAGTCAACTTCAAGTGTCAAAATAGATTTGTGCCTCATTTTATTCACACCTTATAATTCTGGATTCTTAAAAGCTACAATCCAATTCACTAGGGCACATTAAAAACTACTGAGTCCCTAAGTTAACAGAAGCTCCCCCTGTTAGAGAATATGGGAACACTTCTAAAGCCAAGATACTTCCTATACGGCTTTTATCTACTCATGAAAGAAGCTTTCTTATTCAAGATTCACCAAGAACATCACATTCCTACTGTGTTGACTGTTGGCATTCTTAAAAAAACACCAATAGGTACAGGCAATAAAACTGGTTTCATCAAAGTTTCAAAAGGTCCTTTTCATAACTGACATGTCAATAGCCTTATAGGAAGTATTTTTTAAATGGGCTAAAAATATAATGAATGGACATAGGCAGGTCATCCCAATGGTAAGGAGGCAAAAGATGTAATACACTTTCAGGAATACAATTATACCACCACCACATGGCTATAGATTAGAAATGGAATTTTAGGACCCTATTTCTTTTGATCTAAACATGTAATTGATTTTGAAATGTACTTTCTTAGACCCATTAAACTTTTAAAAGATGAGGGTTCATCTTTGAGGTCAATTTGTCTATTAAAGCTGTTAAAGTCACATTGGAGAAAAGTTGAGTACAAACTACTGAAAGCAGTGGACTTTCATAAAATGCAGATGAAACCCAACAAATTAAGAAAACTAAAAACAATTATGCTGAAATACCTGCATAATAATTTCAGTAATAGGAAACTTAACTGTAGTAACATGATGAAATTATCATTCAGATCGTTTGACTGAAACAACTTTTAGGATTAACTAGAAATCTGACAATCTAATGAATATTTTTTGCTTTTTTTTTCCATCAAAATACCTTCATATAAATACATACATTTCTTGAAACAACTGCTATAAATGAGTGATCAAATAAAAATTAGCATTCTATTACTAGAGGGAGTTGTAGGTCAATTTCAAGATATACAACAAAATCTGGCTCAGTATAAAGTAAAACCATTTACCAGATACACACTTTTTTCCCCCTGCAGTGGATTCATGCCTAAAACTTAATTGAGCTGAGGGACAAAAAGGAAAAGGCAGCAAAGGACCAGGAAATCAAAATTTTCAGGACTCGTTAATCATACAGTTTGCAATTTTAAAAAATATGTTAATGACGAAAAGCCAAAATGACATCTTTCCTTACTCAACTTCTAGTGTCATATGATTACATTTGTTATGACTGTGGTATCTTTGTGAAAACAAGGTAGATTTTCAAACTTTAGGTATGTTATCTTACGTATGGAATGCTGCTGCAGCATTAAGTAATAGAAACTATCCCCAAAAAGGGATGTCTCTTAAGTAAAATATATCAAATCTCCACATGGTTACACTTTCCATTAAAGAAATACTCACATGAATTACATAAACAATTATATCAGACAGGCACCAGACTTTAACCCAGGGAGTTGGTCAGGGTTGAGGAAAGATGGCTGCCTTTAGTCTAACCACTGAAATAACTTGCATTTTACTGCAAGAAGATTGGAGAAACAATGACTTTTAAAGTTTTGTTTGCTTACAAGAAACAACTTTTTCTGAATACTATTCATGTTTCTAAATTTCCTTAAGACATACTTAACTGATGTCTAATTCTAATTTGAGAACACAAACAAGCCTGCACTTTATACAAGTTTAGAACCAAGCAGTTTTGGCTCCAAGCAATTCTTACTATCCCCCAAGGAGAAACAGGGCTTAATCCAACTCCAATTTAGAAGATTCATATTTCAACCATAAGTCTGGATGCTCCAATTTTGAAATTAATATATCTGCAGAATATTTTAGTGTCTTTTCACATATCAAAAACAGGCACATTTTTAAAAATGATCTACTGGAAGAAAAAAAGGTAAAGTTTAATGAGATACTCATATTAATCCAAAACTCTTACAAAATAAAATCAGGCCAGATGATGGTTTTAAAATGCTCAGTATTGTAAACATAAAAAGAATATTAAGTAAGGCCTGTTAAAAGACTGCGATGTTATCAGTATAATCTTTTGAGAAGGAAATGAGAAATGTATTTTCAGCAGCAAATATTAATTTTATTACTTCAAGTCAATTTACAAGCCATGACACCCAAGATATGGTCTACCAAACTGACAAGAGGAAGTTTGGTTTTTATTTCCTTTTTGGAAGCTTTGGTCTTCTATTGTAATAATTATTTTTAAAAGACACTAAACAGCAACAAAAAGCAAAAGGAAGGTGTATGTAGCCATTTAAATTACTCTCACAATTTGTCCATATTTATAAACAAGCTTTAGAAATCTCTCAACGTGGAAAAGGGGAAGGCAGTAACTGTAATTTGAATAGAGGTCCAAATGTCATTTTGTCTGGCAGGTTCCTGTAGTTTTTAAACTTAGATCCTTCTGCTCCTCTCTTGGAAAGTAAAATATTCTTCTGAAGACTAAAAGTCACAGCTCCAAAGGTTAAACAGGGAAAGAAGTGTCGTGACATGGTGGCCAAAATAGTCTGTCACCCCCCCCCAAAGGCTGTCAATCAAAAGTTAAAATTATGTCTTAGAGAGGTCCATCGGGTTGCCTTCTTAAAAGGCATTAAAATTCTGAGGCAAATTTACATATTGAAAGGAAATTCTATTTCTCCCCAAAACAGGTCTGATGACCAAATTAAATACTAAATAATCAATCGCATTCATGAAAGCTGAAGCAGAACTTTGGTCGGCAACTGACCCCATGGCACTATTAATAACTGTTGTCCCTGTCACCCAGCAAACAAGCACTTCAACCACAATTATCCTTCAGAGCAAGAATGTGGGTCAGAAGGAATTGTAGGCCACTTCCCCAACTCCTTAATACTTGACAGAACTGCAAATTAATCCATGCCTGTGAAAATGTTCAAAAGCTATTTGAACCTGGTTTTTATAACAAAAGATAAAATTTCAAAAGGAGAAGTGATTGTGAGAACACCAATTAATTGAGTTCCATGTGGAATAATTCATAATTTGATCTAATTCTCAGCCTAATATCCACAATGCTACTGTGTTGGAATAGACAAGAAATTTTGCAAGAATTTGATCACTCACATAGGCAGTTATACTTTGAAAACGATATTCCTTGCAAGGATTACGAATGAAATAATGTTTTAGGACACAATTGAATTTGAAATAGGTAATGTTTTGAATAGATTTTTTAGTTTTATTGAAATCTTACATGAACAAGAAATTGGAAATACAATCACATCAAGGAACAAATTGCCACGGCTTTGACGTTGAAGCCAAACAAATTTTGTAGGGCAGATTTCAAAAAGGTGTGAAGTTATAACAATTTAAAAACACAGTTAACCTACTTCTAGGAATGCAAAACATACAATCATAGGTTATTTTCAATACAAGAAAACTGAAATTTGTTTGTTCTAATTTCTTAAAACTACTAAGACAAAGCACTAACTTGTACTTTTATTTACAGCATACTCATACTCCTATGTAATCTATCTCAAATCCAAAAAAAAGAAAAAAAAAGAACTGTCCAAAAACCAGAGGTTCTGCAAAAATCATGATTTAACAGTATGCTCAGACTGCTTTGAAACTGCTAAAATGAAGCCTAAAACGATAAAAGCATTGTAATTCCCAGAATAAGGGAACTCTGCAAGCCCAATAATGTCCAAGAGCATTTATGAAAAGAAAAAAATAAAATAAAATAAAAAGACTTGAGTATATACACAATAGTGATTCTTCAGCCCAATACAAATGGCAGCAAATTGCTACTGAAAGATGAAACAGATAAGCCAAATTTTTTTTTTTGAAGAATGTAGATCTATAGCCAATCAAATCTCGCCAATATCATTTTCAAGCCCTCACTTGTCTACTTCATTTCCACTGTTGCCCATAAGTATCCTGATAAAATTCCTGGTTGTCATTATTGTAGCCATAGTTACCAGAATAGTCGCCACCTTGCTGAAGCGGCTGCTGGGCGATGGGCTGGGAGCCCCAGTTCTGCTGGCTGTTGGTCTGACGGCGCTTGGAATCAGGCTGGTTGTACCCATCCGCCTTTCTCTTGCCTCCTACGTTGCCCCCACGGTTGCCCCGAGCTCCACGTGAACCACGGCCTCTCTGTGGCTGTGCAGGGCCCCCTCTCCCGCCCCGAGCTCCTCTTGGCGGTCCCAAAGGTGCCCCCCTCTGTGAATAGCCAGCTCTACCTCGTGGAGGTGGTGCTCCTCGCCCCCGTGGTGGTGGCGGAGCACCGCGCCCACCCCTTCCTCCTCCTCTTCCTCTTACTGCATAGCCATCATCGTAGCCATAGTAGGGGTCTTCATAGCCTCCACGATAGTCATGATAATCATAGCCATAGTAGTCATCGTAATAATCTTCATAGCCATAGTAATCTGGGGGGTAGCCATAGCCGCCTCTTCCCCCACCACGCCCTCGGCCTCTCAGAGGAGGTGGCATACGCGGTGGGGGATGGTAGTAATAATCTTCATACCTAGTAAGGAGAGAACACTCATTAGTTTGCTGTGGAAAGCTCTTGGCGACTTCCGTTCTACTGAATCACTATCCGGGGCCAAGGGCCAAAGAACAAGGTTCTAATACTTAGAATGGCAAGACCTGACCACAGACCACAGTAAGGCAGACTCACGCAGTGCTTCTGGAGGCCTGTCTTGCAGCCTGGCGTTCTTTTCTTTTCTTGTCTGGAGGCTTAGCTAACACTATCTCAATTTCTTCCCCTTCTATTTCTTTTCCATTCATCTCATCCATGGCCTGCACAAAAATGAAAAAAAAAAAAGGTCAAATTTACTTTTAAAGAAATTTGAACACCACAACTCATCCAATCAAATTCTCAAGGATTAAAGTGATGCCTGTTTCACATAAGCTTAACAATTTTTTGTTTCAATGAAAAATAAAATCTTTTTCACATACAGATGAATAAAAGTAGAACGCAAACCCAGTTATCTTTGGTGGCAAGCCGTGGAGAAGATAACTGCCTTCTGATCCATTCTTCCTTGACATGAATTTTTTTTCAAATTTTTCTACACTTCAAGTATAAATGCAACAGTTTTTCCTATAAAGTTCACTGTGCATATTAAGGCAAATATTAAAGTTGTTCATAGCTTATTAAAGCCATTTCCTAAAGGCCTAACACTATGGTCTTCTTCGAAGCATTTTCTTTGAAATTAAAGCCAGGCCAACCCTACGTAAAAAACGACCACAGGTATAACCTGAACTACTTCCAAGTTATTTAAATGACTTGTCAAAATTTAAAAGGTACTCATCTCACAACCACTGCCCCATCCGATAGGTAGTACAAGTATTTATCATCACCCCACTTTACAAATGAGAAGCTCAGAAAGGCTGATGACCTGCCCAGCAATCAACCTTCTAAATGTCATAAATGAGATTTGAACCAAAGCCCAGGGCTCCTATTTACTTACCCTGATGCTGCTTGCTGATTGTTTCATGAAATAGAATGAAGAATGAATTCCAAGAGCTTGGCTGGTCATACAAAGATGTTGTATTTATTAATGTATGGTTCTAGTTCACTTGCACTTTGAGTAAAAATGAATTGAACCATATCAATGTAATTCAATGGCCTACTGACTCAAAGCTCCTTGATGAAACAACTATTAAACTTCTCTTAATACAAACCTGGGATGTATTAGAATGCCCACAGGGGAACCTGAAGAACCACCTAAATAAATGTCCATAAAATCGGGCTGCTGATTATGACAGCCCATCTACTGTCCTCTGAATTGTTATATCCTAGATCACTTTCAGTATAAAGCATTTTTAGGAGGCAGACTCCTTTTGAAGGCCAGAGCAAGGATGTTATGACTCTCCCCATAAAGCATCTAGCAAATTTCTTCCATATCCAAGTTTCTGGACTGCTTACGGCTCAAGCCTAAAAATGTCTACCTAATCTGCCAGCAAATGTTCTGGGGATAGTGTAAACAAACTGTCAGAGAGATCAGGAGGTAGAAGGAGAGTTTTACCCCAAGTTCCTCTTCTTAGAAAGACCCTCCCCACCAATTCTTACGGATATCAACTAGAAAGCAAGCCAGTCTACTCAGTGCTGAGTTAAACATCCACAAAGGTACAGATCTGTTCTAAGTGAGCACACACACACACACATGCATGCACACACAGGTCAGACCTTACTTAAAGTGAATCGTGACCAGGGCGAGCAGGCTGATGTAGAACATGGCAATTTGGAAGCGATGTAGTCTCACTAGTTCGACCACAGCCTCCAAGGAGCCCTTTTGCAAACCTAACATAGCAAATGTTACAGGGGTATAGGCTAGAAATGAATAATTCCCAAATTAAAGTCTGAAACAGCCAGCTGCTGGGTTCCCCTGGCAACAGGAAAAGCTAGCTATCTACTAGGAATAAGATGGTTTAAAAAAAAAAAACCTGTCTCAATGAGCACCAAGCCCCAGAATACTACTGCTATGGTCATCATTTTATTCAGAAAACTGAACCTCCAGCTTCTTAATCCCGCAAGGATATCTTTGATACTGGCTTTCTATGGGACTGTTCTGAGGTGAGGGACATAAAGTCAGGGATGCATGTTCAAAAACAAAGCTGTAAAACAGCCCAATTCTGTACTTACATAATTTGTGGGAATACTGCTTCATTTGTTAATGTTTTTAGTCACAGACTCAAATGCTTTTCTTCCAAGTATCACTGAGGATTCTAAGCTAGCTAAGTTTCATCCCAGACCACTCTCCCCAAGAGTCAAGTACTAAGAAATCAACAAGCCCCATTTCTATAATACTTAACAACTGTGATAAACAATGTTAAAAGACAGAGAGAGAGAGAGAGAGAGAGAGAGAGAGAGAGAGAGAGAGAGAGAGAGAGAGAGAGAGAGAGAGAGAGAGAGAGAGAGAGAGAGAGAGGAGTAAGAAGGTGAAGAATAATGCAAAGACATACAAAACATCTCGGCACATGGTGCTCACTGACAATATAATACAAATTATCCAAACTGAGAATTCTACATTATTTCTATCAAAAATCAAGAACAAGGAATACCTACCTTAAGTAACATCATTAAATGGTTCCATGAAAACATGATCTTAGATGAAACCATGTTCCAGGATCCAGTCAGCTCCATAGAAGCAATGTTGATGCACACGCAGTAAGTAAGCAATAATACAACATTGAGGAGACTGACATTCAGGGTATTAATTCTACTGAGGCTCAAGCACTAAGGGTTCAAGTCATCAATGAATGACCACTCAATCTCTACCTTCAGCTGAACCATTAAGGCAGGTTTCCCAATGTTACAGTGGGCTCTGATTATGATGTATTGACAACGGTGTAAAATATCAGTCCAGGAAATATTATGCAGGTTAGAGCTGTAGAGTGATTGCTTTCTTTTTTACCCACAAAATGTTGAAGGCAGCAAACCACATGTTACTTGATATACTTACAACAGTGCTGAATTAGAGCTTCACAGTCCACTGGGACCAATTTTATAGATGGTGAAACAAGACTCCAGAAGGTGGCTTGCCTAAGATCACACAGCAAGTTACTAAGAGTCAAGAGTTAAAAATCGGAGCTTCCATGGGTCCTTTGAGCTACATTTTACAAAGCAGAGAAAAACTGAACTTTCAAAGTTCAACAAATAAATTGAAATGCCACTAACCCAATGGAGAAACATCACTCCTTTGAAATAAGCTTCCTTAACTTCAAAGATCTCTTTCAAAACACATTAGGACACTAAACTTTGCATTTCTACCTTAACTGCTGCTCCCCGGTCTTCAAAGTGAACAAACGCATAATCTTTTAGCTTCTTCACTCTTTCTAGTTTTCCAAATTCAGAAAAGGATTTCTCCAATATTTCCTCTGTCACTGTAGTGGCCAAGTTTCTCACAAATAAAACTTTCACCTATTGAAAGAAATGAGTTTATGATTAGATACACGACAAATATTTCATGAAACCTACCCTGAAAACGTACAGGAATGCAAAGGATACTTATTCTTCTGTAAAGCACAAGTTGTACACTTTTGCAACATATTTATAGGAAGCCACTAAGAAAGGGGCAATGATCCTATAGTCTGTTTTCAGGTATATAACTGGCTGTTGTCTTCTTCTCCCCACCTCCATCTGCTATCCTTTATTTCAAGTGTATTACTTACAAATAAAAGCCAACAAGACACTAGCCCAACTGGTAGAATGCAAAAAGCAAGCTAGATTTTTCCCTTCCATGCTAGAAAAACATTGCGATCATCAGAGTGATTGAAGACATGTGGGAAAGCACTGCTTAAGGGTAAAAAAAGAAAAATCTAACCCTTCTTCACTTCTAATCACACTTCCGTATGTGCTTCTTTTTATTTAACAATTATTTATAATGTTTAGGACTGGACTTTGTAACAAACCAACAGTCACTGGATAGCCACTGCAAAGCTGGCAGAAGAATCAAGAACTAAAAAGGATGTTAAGGATTCTTTACTCCAAGGGGCAGCATAGTGTGGTGACTAGAAGGGATTCAAGATGTTTTGTGTATTTGAACCCCTCCTCAGTCTCTTGCTAGCTATGCTGCTATGGACAAGACCCTCTGGGATTCAGTTTCCCCACCTTCAAAATGAAAGCTCTGGAGTGAATGACCTCTCAGATCCCTGGCAGCTCTAATTCTATAATTTTATGGCTCTGCCCCCTTCCACTGTTTACAGATGAGAAAACTGAGACCTCCAGGGGGCCACAGGGCTTATATATGGATCACACAGCTAATTATGGTAAAACCAAGGAGTAAGGTTCCAAGTTCAGTGCTCATTAAGGATTTTGTCCTTACACAAAACCAAAATCTTCTTTAACTCGTACGTGGACATTTTTTAAATGTCATGAAGTTCCATATATGCCAATCCACAACACAACTCCCACCCCCATATGAATAAAGTGACTTAGAAAATCCCATTTATGTTCAATCTGTGTTTAAAGGGGAAACAGTCTGACACCTTTCAAGGAAAGGCTTTTTGACTGGAAGTTTCAGAAAGAATCTGGAAGGAGGGAAAAGAGGAGTGCCAGAGACATGTGCCCAACTAAGCTCTCTGGACATTTGAGAAGGAGATAGAGTAAGACGCAAGGCACCAGGAAGGTTTAAGTCAAGAGTTTGTGTATGTGAAAACACTGGGGAATTTCTCAGCATAAGAAGAAATTCTGAGTATAATTAGGTTTGAGAGAGGGATTAAGCAATGATAAATAACAGTTAAAGTTGAACTAAGATACACCAATAGCATGGATATTTACATTTGTTCAGCTTAAGGGCTTACTTACATTCTTCTGTGGTATGTATACTTAGCCTTAATGAAAGTTCCAGGGCTCATTAATGCAACCCTCCCAATTCAGACAAGGAACTAGAAGTATTAAGTCATTTGCCTCAGGGATATAAAGTGAGTTAGTGCCTAAGAATGCAGGTCTCCTAACTGAATTCAGAGTTCTTTCAGAGATACCAAGCCACCCTAGTAAAGCACAGGAAAGATCAGACCTAGCTGGTCATTGCCCCAGGAACTCTCCCAGGCCTATGCTACATACCCAATGCACTCCTACCTCCATCTCTACCCCACAGGCCTCTGGAGTAGAATTACTTGACTCAAGCAATTCCTCGGGAGAAGAGGCCAGCCATCCCCACCAAATGCCACCCACGAGCTCAAAAGTCAGCCTAGCTGAAGTAGCAAGGCACTCTGAGGAAGAGATGGGAAGCAACATGTGTCAGGTAAGTCAAACCATCACCCTCTTGACCACCATTTCCCCTCATACCCCAGGAGACTGTTCAGGACCCAGAACCCATAAGCCTTAGGGACAGCAGTATTTCCAGTTAGTGATCAAAGCCACCATCCTAGAAAGCAAGCCCAGTGGAGATTCGTCTACAGTCACAGCTACTGAAGATCCAGAAAATAAAGTTCTCATGACTAAAATCCTTGGCACTGTCAAAAGGATCACCATAAAAAACTGATAGGATTTTATCAGTGGAAAAACATTAAATGAGAGGCATTGCCATCTGCTTTGCTGCCATACCCTAAGGACATGCAGTGAAACTTTCTGTATGTGTTGGGTCCCATTAGAACATAGGCTCCTGGAGAGCAGGGACTGTCTTACTCTTCTATCCGGATGCCCAGCATTTTGCATTAACTAAATGCTTTATTCATTCATTCAAAATGAGGAATTGATCTTAAGGACCCAAGAGATCCTGGCTGGAGAGGTTTCCCAAAACCCAGAGTGAAAACTCCTGCCTCTGATATCTCAGAGGTAGCTTATTCTGAGGGGATGATAGCTCCCAAAGAGAAAAGGCCCACCACCTCTTAAACTCAGTACCATATTAGGACCATCCTTGGCCTGGCCTTAGCATATCCCAAGACTCACACTTGGAATGATTTAATCCCAAGGTCTAGGCACCACATGCCAGGATACCACCATTCACACTGGTGAGAGCTGGTGGGACTGCATGCATGGGAAGTAGGAGAAAACAAGCAGCTTCTATATAGGTCTCGACAGGCAAATCCAACCTTACTGAATGGCAATGCTCTCCATCTTCATCTTTTTTCAAGGTGGTCACTGTCCTAAAGAGCACAGGAATCAGAACTGGAAGAGACTTTAGAAGTCTTCTCAGGCCCCTTTTACAGATAAGGGGAGCTGATGGCTGATATTTAAAAAAAAAAAAACCTCAAGTGCAAATGCCCAGCCCAAGGCCTGGGGATGCATTCACTACCCTGATTCTCGGAGGACTTAAGTCAACAGAACATGATCTCAGCATACATTGCCAACTTGGTTCTTTCTTGGCTTCCTCAACCTCTCTGTATAAGGCAGGCCCAGAATCTCAGCTCCCCCTCTGCTGACAGTCACAGGGATGGCCAAGCTCGTAGCCTCCAAGGAAGTTCATTTAGGGTTAAGGCACTGCTGTGCGTGAGTGCCTAGTAAGAACTAAGCCCTCACTGGAGTTCCTGGGACAACAATGCAGGTAATTCTATGGTCTGCAAAATTCAACCACAACCAATATAAATTTTTACGATTACCTTGGCCATAACCTCCGGATCTGGCTCTTCCACAGGGTCGGCCCACTCCACGGTCACAACATTGCCCCAGACTTTGACTTTCCCACTCATAAGCCTGCGCCGGGCTTGTGCTGCCGACTTGTGGTCTTCATACTCAAGGAAGCAGAACCCCCGATTCTTCTTTTTGTCATCGGGTTGATGATAGAGAATAACGTCCACCAAACCCTCTGTTAAACCAACATCCAGAGAGATGAGCCAAAAGCATCCACCACACAGCTAGGGAGCTGACCTATGCTCTAAATCCATTTGCCCATGACCAAAAAAGAAAAAGCAGCCTCAAGTGCTCTGCTAATTACTGATTAAGTAATTAAGCTCTTGATCCAAGAGAGATGAAGGAGAAAGGTCATAATCTGAACACAGCCCTTTTAACTCAAGGGGTCCTGAAGTCAAAGCCAATAGATTCCACCAAAGGTCAGAACTGATTCTGTATTCCAACAGTATCATCAACACATCATGTAACATCTGTGAAAGCCTACACTTTGAAAACAAAACCATTCCCTGATACTCCAAGCTAGAAACATAGAAATCACACAATTTTTCTCTATTCTTTGCCTACAATGTAGAATCAGCTAAACTAAGTCTTCCTTCTCCACAATGTCTCTTCAGTCTGCTCTCCTGTGTACCCTCATCATTTTCTACCTCAACTGCTCACCAAACCAGAACGCCTTTGCTCCAGCAGTCCTGCCTTCCTCTCATCTGTGCAGACCACCGCTGACAGAGAAGCTCTGCTTGCTGCTGCTCCTCGAAGTCCTCTTTTGGATGCCCTTCCCCCCAGAAGTCCCACCATTAACAACAAAAAGAAACAGAAAAAGACTATGGAAAATGTTAACCTTAATGAAAGAATTACCCAAAAATAAAAGCCCTCCAACTCACAGGATGAAATAGTTACATGTGGTTTAATAAGAACACAGGAAGACGGACTGAATTACCATGCACAACTTGGAAACATGGGACGGAAACTGAATTAATCCAAAACAATTAATATGATCAAAGACTGTATATGATTTGAGAAGAGGCTGAACATGGCAGGCAGAGACCAGACAAAAATCACTTGAGAAGCACAAAGACATAAAAGGAATAAATTCCAAAAGTCCACCTAGAATAAAACAATCTTAAAGGGAAAGGGCTACCCCTAAGCCCAACAGATAATACTAATAATTGAGGAGCAAACAAGAGTGCTTAGGAGATCAAGATATGGGATATCTTGTAATGCCATACATCAGAGAGCCTCACCAACCCAAACGTGCTGCTGAAAACTGACATCACTTCATTGCTTCTTAAGTCACCTCTATACTAGCTTTTAAAATTCCAAACCATTCATTATATTTAAAAGCACAGTCCATCAACAGATGTTTCAGACAGAATTCATTCTGACCAATGATCAAAGGTCATAATAGAAACTTTAACACCATAAAATTTACATCATTATTTGGGCCTGCTTTGCCCCCTACACCTGGATAAGAAACAGCTGTCAAAGCACAGAACACATTTCTCAGGTAAGGAGGGAGCAGAGGTACTCAAGATACAGTTTCCTGCTATACATAGCCCATTACCTAACAACCTTAGCTCCTAAAAGTCACCCAAGACATAAGCACCACAAAAGCCTAACCAATGGACCTCACTGCACCAGTCAGATTACTCTGAAGACAGCCCTTAGCCCTCCGCAGAGGAGAAAGCTATATTCTAGACGACATTCAACAGCTCTAAACCAAGCCAAACAATTCTTAAAGACTTAGTTACTCAGATCAACACAATAACTAACCACCACTCCAAAGGACTCATGAGGAAACACGTTATCCATCGCTGTCCAAAGAGAGATCTGATGGAGTCAGCATGCAGCACGAAGTGTATTTTTTTTCTTTCTTTTAAAGGGGAGGAGGGGGGGTGGAGGGAGCAACATGGCTAACATGGGAATGTTTTTCTTGACTATCCATATTTGTAACAGATTTTGTTTTCCTTGCCTTCTCAATGGGTGGGGGAGAGCGAAGTGAGGGAGAGAATTTGGAACTAAAAATAAAATAAAACTGGATTAAAAAAATAAACTGCTAAACCATGTCTCCACACAAAGATCTGGAAACTAAAAGGAAGAATGAGGTGAGGGTGAAAATGTGGACATGAAAAGGTATTGTCTTCCTACTGTTTAGAGTGCTTCTATTTCACCTAGATCAGCCGTAAAAGTCTAGGAACTTAATTTCTACCACCAAATTCCTCTGTAAGGAGGATTCCAATACCTCTTGTATAGTAATAGATAGACCATGCAGTAAAAAAAAAAAACCTGTCTCCAAGAGAACATAAGCAATTTGCACAGACTAAGTAAGTACTAAATGAGCAGCAAGAATTCATTTTGTTAGGAAATATTATTGAAGCAAGGGTGAGGTTCCAACACACATTGTTCTAGATCTTGAAAACAAAAAGCAAAATTACAATGATCATGGCAAACTGTCACTTAATTTTCTGCATTTTCTGAGACAAAAGGGAAAAGTAATTCACTCTCATACTGTCATTCTGGAGTGTAAACTCCTTAAAAGTAGGGCCTTTAAAAAAAGGGTAGGGCTTGTTTCACTAATGTCTTTCTACCTCCAGCACAGCATCTGGCACACTGCAGGTGCTTAATAAAGGCTTACTGATAGATTGGACATGGCTCCAAAAACAAAAGGTTAGTTCTTCTTCTGAATGCATATAAAAGCATTTGTTGGGCACAGTGCTGGCCAAAATGACTTAATGTTATAGCCTAAATATATAAAGTATCCCTCTTCAAAGGGGCAATGAAGAACAGTTATTCTTATTCTGACTGAAAAACAGAAGAAAAACTCTGGCTAATTTGCAGCACCAACAATACAGGTGAGCCACAGAGAAAAATATTCCAGTCTGGGCTATTTTAGGGAGGAATCTTCCTCCCTAAAGATCCTTAACATCTGTTCAACATAACAGACATAATCTTACTGAGATGCAAGAGATGAACTAGGTTAATTATTCATGTGTTCCAGCATCTTAAAAGCACAGTAAAGACACATGGAACCGTGTTTTTTGAAGTGGAATTGGGGCAGGAAGGGCACAGTCAATCCAGTCCATCCAGTCCCACCACATAACTCCCCCGGCAGAATGTTCCAGGCTCTGATTCACTCAGGGAGAGGTCATCTGCCATCCGGTCAAAGGATGCCTGACCTCAAAGCATTCAACATTCAGCAGCTGTTTCTCCAGAGTTCGGTGTAACTTTAGTCCTTCTGTCCTGATCTGCAGTAAACCCACCATCAGATAGAGCCAAGTTGAGTTTTACTAAATAGTGTCTCCTCTTCACAGTGACTCGATAACGTGAACAGATGAGGCTACCAATGTTCATTAATACCAAACTGAACCCAAAAGTTGAGCAGAAATAAAGGGATAGTTTAAAAAGCAGAGGAAGGAGAAAGAAAACAAGACCTATCACTTTATGTAGAGCTCTGACTTCAAAAACTAAGGCATATCAAACTTCAGCTGGCCTGAACCAGATTAAAATATAATTGGCAAATGTTTAACAAAATAAATAAAAATATAATACAACACAGATAATGTTAATCTGTGGTTTTCTAAGTCAACATGCACCTGGCCTGAATCTAACACCACTGGGAGTCTAAGGTGGCCTTGCACACTAAAATGATAACTCTGATTCCCCCAAACTCATTTATAAACAATACTTTTTTTTACCTGTGACTTTGCTGAATTCTTCCAATATGTTTTCCTTGGTTTTGTTCTTTGGAATCGATCCAACAAACAGCCTGTTGTTTGCCACCGAAATGCATACTCCAAGGTGTTTACCAGGACGGATTTCATAGCTGTCACACTGCAAGGAAGAAAAAACCCAAATACACCCCACAACCACCCCACACTCAGGATCCTGGATTTTAATTCTAAAATATTTAATTACTCTATGAAATCAGGCATTTCCTTGCATCAGCAGTTCTCAAACTTTTTGGTCTCAGGATCCCTGTACACTCTTCATAGTATCAAGAACTCTTCCAAGAGCTTTTGTTTATGTGGATTACATTTATTGGTATTTACCATATTGGAAATTAAAATGTCTCAATATTGTTATTATGAAAACAGTTCTAACACCTCTCAGACTTCTAAGAAGTCCCCCATGCCACCACCCCTGGACCATACTTAGAGAACTGCTGACTTTGGTCATTAGAGCAAAGTTATTCCTTATATCCTGTAAATGCTTGTCATGCTATTATTATTTTTTAAAAACTCAATGCTTTCAACCCCCAATTCCATTTGGTTTTGTCACTTCCCTCTTTTTGTTTCCAAATCAACCTACTCAAAATTAAGGAGGGGAGGGGGTTGCCCCATTTAAACAAAATTGAGCCTACTTCAAAATTTCCTCATTATTTCAGACAAGTCAACTGAGATGAATTATTCAAGAGACTTAGGATAAAACCAAGCACAGTTTGCCCCCAAACAAATTCAAGAATATGAAAAGTATGGTGATGATACATAACAGATGTGAAAAAACTTTCTTAAAAAATAATTCAACATTTCTATGTCACTTTAATACTGCACCAAACACACTACAATTAGAAACACAGTGGCATATGATATGCAATACCTGCACACAAATTTGTTGGTCTGGTTTAACAAATCATAATACTGAAGATTTTTTTAAAATATCAAATGCTTCACAAATTTGTATATCGACCTTGTAAAGGGGCTGTGCTAATCTTTTCTGTATTTTAATTTTTATCTATGTGCTGCCAAAGTGAGCACATTACTCGTGATTTTTACAACTTTTAATACCCACATTTCAACAAGATTACTTATCTGTGGTTTAAATTTCCTGATGATATGGACAGCAGGGGGTGGAAGCGTGTAAAAGGAGAGAAGGGAGCAGGAAAAGGGAGAAGAAAGGGAATGACTCTGAGCTACCAACCTCTAGGAAGGGAGGCATTAACACTAAAGAAGGAAACTGGAGCCCCTCAGTGAGTCAGCTAACTGTAAGGGAGAAAAGGAGCAAAGTGGTAAAGACATCTACACCTCACCCTGGAAGCCTGAGGCCTCTGACTCCATGTAGCACCATGATAAGAAGGTAACAAGACATGATTTCCAACTCGAGGACACACTGAACTCAAACGATTTTGCCACTGACTCACTTGCTGTTGTTATTTGGAAGGGAGCACAGGGGAACATAGGAAAGGAATAGGAGACAGACCGGGAAGGAGGACAAAACAAGTATGGCAAAGGGTACTCAAACCCCAAGACGAAAAGGTAAAAAACAAACAAAGGAGGACAAGGGTATTCCTAACAGTGAGGAAGCCAAAGCTACCTCTTGTTATAGGAGCATAACATGACAGACACAAGAGACTAAAGGGATCAAACATTTTTTAAAACAAAGCCCTCATTTCCAAGAAGACTCTGGCCAGAAAGTAGAGCTGAGCTGAGGACCTTGTCTTGTTCTCAATGCAGACAGACAAAAACCAAAATGGAGATCAAACTCTTAAAACCAAGTGGTCTCAAGTACAGCCCCCCAACCCCAAAAAGGTCACCCACTGAAGCTTTCAATCCATAATAAATAGAAATTAATGACCATTAGAAGCAGATCGTTTGAACTGTTTCCAAAGGATCCTTTAACTGTGAAGCTTGGCCACTATGGCCTCTTTACATACCAGTTTGACAGCTTCCTGTGCGGCATCCTTTCCACAGAAGGTGATGAATGCATACCCTCTATTCTGACCAGACAGAGGATCCATCATAAGGCGTAAGTCCCAAATAGGACCAGCCTTTTCAAACAGTGGTACCAACTCATCTTCATATAAATCTCTTGGTATCTTACCTACAAAAACCTGAAGGAATTTTTAAAAAATAGTTAATTAAAATCTAACTTAAATATATGAATTCACAGCCATATTGTAAACAAAAATCTCTTTAAAAAAATCATAAATTATATACAATTAACTGGCATGACTAGGGGACAGATATCCGCTTAATTATAACACAAACCTTGTTTGATTCAACCCTTGATAAAAATCTTTCCAAGTTTATTAGCATATTAACACATTTTTTAAGACAATGTGCTAGACACAATTTTTCCTTTAATGATTAAATACCTTAGGGAATTTCTTCAGGGAAATAAACAGCAACTCAATTATAAGCTGCTTTGAAGGTTCTAAATTGGTTTTGTGCAAGTATTGGTTTTTACCTCATTTTACAGGTGAGAAAACAAGTCATGATAAGGTGAGTGATTTGCCTACAATCAAATAGCTAATAAATGTCAGATCCAGAACCCAAATCCAAGTCTTCTGACTCCAAGGCTTTTGTAGTGTGTATAGTATGCTGTTTTTATTATGCTACAATGAAGTGACTTACCCAAGATGACACAACTACCCATTGTGGCAGAGCCAGGATTCAAACCCAGACCCTGCCTCCCAAGACCACATCATCTTCCAATGGGCCATGCTGCTTCCCTATGGAGCCATATAGAACTGTTAAGAAGCGGAGAAAGGAGATATTCCCGCTGAGCCCCTAGCAAAGGATTGTATCTTCCCAAGTTCAAGGACATGGTCCAGAATCTATACTCTAATTTAGAGTGTGGGGTTTTAGGTCATGAGCTTAGAAACTAGTTCAGAACCTTTTTGTGTTGCTAGAGCCTTTTGATTTACTCTACTCTTCCATGTTTATATACTTCCTAAGAGCAAAACTAAAATGAATAAAACAACAAACTCAGGTGACATTCACCAAAATATTAAATTAATTCACTTATCTCTATTACAGAACAGATTCCAAGCAGAAAGCCGTCAAACTCACCTCTGTCCCAATGCCAGGTTGTACACCAGAATACACACTATCTGGAGGAGGACCACCATATTTTCGCTGTCCTGTGGTTACATCTAATGTGTAACCAGTCCTCTCCAGCAAGGCCTAGAAAGGATTCCACAGTTTGTTAAAACTGAATGGATATTACACCAAAAAACTAATCTTTCAGTATATTAGTCTTCAACAACTCAAGCCCTAAAACAGCTTTTATACAAACAGACTTTTTAAGGGCCCTTTGAAATCTGGCTCCAGTTAACTGGAAAGCAGAGATGACCACCATTCCAGAATGGTACAGAAGGAATTTTCTTCTCTTTTTTCCCCCACTGTTTAAATATTTTATTTGTTTTTCCAATTACATATAAAGACAATTTTTAACACTCATTTTTTAAAACAGGATTGAGTTCCAAATTTCCACCCTCTTTCTTCTAAGACAGTAAGCAATTTGATACCGGTTATATACGTATAATCGTGTAAAATGCATTTCCATGTTAGTCATATTGTGAAAGAAGAAACAGAACAAATGAGAAAAACTACAAAAAAAAAGTGAAAATAGTATGCTCTGATCTGCATTCAGACTCCATCAGTTCTTCCTCTGGATATAGATAACACTTCCACCATAAGTCTTTTGGAATTGTCTTGGATCATCGTACTGACAAGAAGAAATAAGTCAATCATGGTTGATCATCACACAATGTTGCTGTTACTGTGTACAGTGTTCCCCTGGTTCTGCTCAACTTCACTCAGCCTCAATCTCATGTTAAGTCTTTCCAGGGTTTTTCTGATATCTGCCTACTAATCATTTCTTAAAGCCTAAGAGTATTCCACTACATTCGTATACCACAAGTTGTTCAGCCACTCCCCAGCTGATGGCCAGCCCTAAAGAGGATTTTCTATGTAAGATGGAGGAGGCTGATCTAAATGCCTGCTAGAGGTCCAATTCGGTTTCCAATAGATGTCAACATGCATTCTCTGTTCCAAGCGGTCCTCATTTATCACATCTTTGTTTCCGCCCCTGTCTGAAATGTCCCCTATCCATCCTACCCTTTTAAAGTTCCACATACTGCAAGAAGCTTTTTGCCGTTTTAGTCTTCACTTATCTCATTGTTCCCCTACTGCTGGTTAGTACCACAATCTAGCCCTGAGCTATCCGATATGGTCTAGTTTTGCCTAAGCCAGGAATCCTGCAAGGACAGTCAATAGGCTTCCCTCACAGCCCTCACTGTAGTTACATCTATATAAAGAAACATTCAACTGACCCTTCTAAGTTGACAAGAATTTGGGCCTGGTCACATTGAGCTAGTCAGTCCTTGACTTCCACAAAACTGAGTGCCTCATGTAGTTGGTTGTACAGGAGCCAACAATGAATCACTGATTCAAGACACATGGGTACAATTCCCAGTTGGGACACTTATTCCTTCGGGAAAAATCACTCAACCTCTATGTCTGTTTCCTCACCTATAAAATGAGAATGGTATTTCGCCAGCTATACCTCATAAAGTTGTTAAGAAAGTGTCTTATAATCTTTAAAATATAACCAAATGTAACTTATTAAGCTATCATCCCCGGTCTCACTCTAGTGCATGGAACATTGTTCAAGTGACACAATTACAAAATAGTAGTAGCCAATGTACCATCAATATGAAGTAGAATCAGTTAGGAAAAGGCTTCCTAGAAAATGAAAGCCTTAGATAGTTATATACAGTTTATACAACTCATTAAACAGAGATTCTATTTCAGGATCACATCTCAGAACTAGAAGGGGCCTTACAACCCCTTCATTTGAAAATGAAACCAAAGCCAGAACGAAGGTGATCCCACCAAGACCACAGAGCTTGTGAGCTGCAGGGCTGGTCACTTTAGTCTAGCTTTCAGAGATGGAGCCATCATCCCTGGACAGATTCCTAAGTGGGTTCTTTAGAGGTCCTATACACTCTCCCACTAAACCCAAGGTTTAGTTTTGTTTTTTAAATCGTATCAAGTGTTCTTAATAAGGAAGCAAATAGTTTAGGACAATATAGGTGTGTCTACTGCAAAGGCTAAATAAATTGTTTTTAAAATATTAAGGCGGGGGGGCAGGTAGGTGGTGCAGTGGATAGAGCACCAGCCCTGAAGTCAGGAGGACCTGAGTTCAAATCTGGTCTCAGACCAAACACTTGACACTTATTAGCTGTGAGACCCTGGGCAAGTCACAACCCCAACTGCCTAAAAAAAAAAAGTATTACGGCCTAGAATAGAATCATAGGATTTAGAGCTAGAAATAACCTTACAGATCACCTAGTCCAAACCTCTTCTTTCATAAGGCAGGACATTGAGGCCTGTTAAATGATTTGTTCAAGGTCACACAGACAACAACCGAACCACGCTTCTAGCCTTGGTCTTGAATCTAAATTCCATGATGTTTCTACTACGCCATACTGTAACCTAACAGTCCTATGAGGAAGGGAAATGGGTGGTATTATTCCATTTCCCAATGACAAAACTGAGGCAGAGAAAAGTCTCAAGACTTAAAAAAGCTGCTGAAAGGAACTAGAAGCCAAGCTTCCTAACTCCAAATCCAACGCTGTTCCTACTATTCTACCCAAATTCAACCTTCATAAACAGAGCAACACTCTAAGACATACTTTTTCCAGGCTTCTTTGAGGTCCTCTCATTCCAGCAAGTGGTTGGCCTCTGTTTCCTGCTCACCATTGTCAGGTAAATGGCCAAACAAGAAAACTTACGTTAACATAAAAGATCTATTCACCAACAAGCGATAACCTCATGTTTCATTTTCAAGGCCTCTTTTTAATCATAAAGGTACATGGAGAGTCAAAAGCAGGAAGAGTGATTGGAGAACTTCCTTACTGAGAAAGATGTATAGAGAAAAATCCAAAGAAACAGAAACACAAATTCTCTGAGAAAGGCCCTACACAAATTCAGGTATAACACTGATGATGATGATGATGATGATGATGATGATGATGATGATGATGACAATATCTGACATTCAAAAGAGTGCTCTCCAGTTTCTGAGCATGTACACAGAATCTCATTTGAGCTCCACACCCACCAGCAAGCAAACAGGGCAGGCCTAACAGTGGCACTACTGCCCAGGGAACAGAACGCTGAACTTGAAGTCAAGAGAAGACTGGAGTCTAAGCCCATTTCAGACACTTCCTAGCTGCATCACCCTGGGCTTTTTCTTTGTCAAATGGGGATAATAATATGTGCACTGAGGCTTAGAAAGTTTAAGCCTAGGGACTTGTGTAGTGTCCTTTCCATCTTGCTATGATAAAACACACACAATACATTATCTCATCTGTTTCTCACAACCACCTCTGAAGCAGGTCCCACAGGGAATACCTGAATTTTGAAAATGAGCTAACTGAAGCCTGAAGAGGCTCAGCCCAAGACCAAAGACCACCGAAGTCTGAAGAATTTGTCTTTTCCTGACTCCAATCTAGGGCCCTTGCCACTCTACCTCAATATCTCTCAGCAATGGGGAGAGGGAGAAAGAACAGTTAAACAGAAACCCTTACCTTTTAGGAAAAACTTCATTAATTTTAAAAAAATTTGCTAGGGTAATAAAAACACCAGTCTGGAAAAACATAACATTAATTCATCTCATGAATTCTGACAAGCTGAAGTTTGCTTTACCTTAATCTTTGCTTCATCAGGTCCCTTTGTCGATTCTTGTACCTTGCTCCCTTGTTTCTCCCTTTGCCTGTAGGTCTTCATAACTCCACATAAAAATGCACTTTTGTTCTACAAAAGAAAAATCATTTAGAGTTGCCAGAGGCACTTGTACCAACAAATCAATAAATGATACCACACCTCCAAATAGTTAATCATCAGGGAGAACCAAATAGACCTTTCTTGACCTTTGGCTTTTTCTAGCCTTTTATCATCTGCTGTTCTTAACCTGTCCCTCCTACCCTAAATATCTCCCCCCACGGTAATGCAGCAGTATACCCCAATATTTTTGGGCAGTGTGCTCCCCGTATCACTGGTAACATCTCCTGAGGACATTAGCCATGTAAAATGAATGGCCAACAAGCTTCTATTTTCAATGTGGCTTTGAGACTCAACTTTTAGCAGTACACCAAGTTCAAGTTTATGAAAGCACCTGGAGCCCAGCATACCATTGTAACTAAAGGCCAGCATTCATGGAACTCAACCAGCAAACTCCACACTTTAGTTCACTCACTCAGCACCTCTTCTAATTCTTGCTCTTACCTGTACATGAGACAGGTCACTTTCCTTAAACTGTTGGAGCACAGAGAGGGCGCCTTCTTCATTAAATTCTCTGAGAGCATCAATTGCTCTTTCATCAAGATCGACATAAGCTACCAACCCTAAAAATTCAAATCGGAAAAAATGGTAATGTTATTGTTCAAAAAGCTAGAAGGGACACAAATTGATGAACCTGTCTTATTATTAACTTTTAATCATAAATAGTTACATTCAAATCTATCACTAATAAATTATCTTTTCCTTAACTACATGCAACTATACAAACACTATAAAGACATGAAAATGTAAACACTTAAAAATATAACTGAATTTGTTTCCCATGTCCCCCACCCCCCAACCCTACCTCTGGCAAAAAACACATAAACACAAACCCTACCCACCCCCCCAAAAAAAATGAATACTGGAGTTTTAAATGCCCAGAAAGTAATTAAATATGCTGTCACACTGCACAACAGACTGAGACTTGAAATTATCAACTCTGGTCCACATTTCTTAGAAGCACATGAACATTTACTATCTTTCCCAAGGATCTATCCGCTCCAAACTATGGACTCGGGAGTTTTCCAATCTTCATTCAAGTGTAAAGAGTCACCCAATCAACTAGGAGGAGAAAAGCCACCTCTCACTAAGTGACTCCAGCCCCGAAGAGTAGCAAAGGCTTTCTCCTTCTTAGGGCCAGGGACACTGAAAATTGTTGTTTGAATGTATAGACAGACTTTGCTGTAGTCAAAGGTGAAAAGATACAATATCACTCTTCTGTAAGCCTTATAAAATCAACATTTGCAGATGCAGCTTGGGGAAAAGTGCAGAAAGCCACATTTTAGCAGCTTCTTAGTTTCTTCTTGAACATGAGATGTGTTGAGATTTAAGAGATGCTGTGGCAATCAGAATGCAAAATGTCAACAAGACATTTTTCAAATGAACTAAAATTAATTATATGGCCATGGACCTACCAGAAACTGCATTTAAAAAAAAAAATTCTTCCCAGTACTCTAAACATGAACTGTAACAGAGCATCTACTAAGGAATAAAATCCAGCTCTTTTAACTTAATCTGAATTTATTATAACAATTGTTATGCATGAGCCTGTGAAGTAAACTGTTAGGAAATGGAAACAGTACTTTTTTAAAAAGTGACTCCACCTTAGCAAAGCCCACCAGGCAAAATTTCATTTTATACTGAAAAAAAACCTTAAGAAATGTAGTACCACTTGCAGTTACTGTGAGAAAATTAAATGCATTGTCATAATTTATTTAAAATGGAGTTCCTTACATGAAAAATTCCACAGCACCACCCAAACACCACAGTCCCAGAGAGGCCCATCAGGCCTTTCCCTCGTCCAACCAGGCCTATGCCCAAAGCATGAGCTTCACCATCCTTACTAACCAAGACTCTCCAAGAGGGCATCTTTAAGTAGATCACTGCCTGTTCCCAATGGCAGAAATGCACAAAAAGCTCCCCAGGACTGATTTCCAAATGGATATCTTACCCAGGAGACATTTAAGGAAATCATTTTTAACGTCTAGCATTTATCTCCTTTTTTTTAAAAAAGGACAAAGTTATTTTACTGACTTAAGAGTACTTAAGAAAGATTTATAATACAATTCAGTTCTCTTTCTCAGAAGCTGACTGCAGATCGCCAAACACTCTAAAGAGGAAGGTTTCCATCCATTTATGTCATCAAAGGGGGAGGACATATTATTTATGAACAAGATTCCCTAAGGGTAAACATTTCTCTCCCACTTTAAAACCTGAAACCACTTACAACCAAAACCTTATTTAAGATAGTCAGATTTTCCTAAGCACTTAACCCTGGGACTTCTGGATAAAAAGCAGCCAACTATTGCAAACCAAACACTTCCATGAGATGCTGAGAGATGTGGATTACTGTCCAACGAAAACTAGACAGGCCACAAAACTCACATAATATGACATTTATTATAGTTTCAGGCAATAATACTTCCTAACTATTCCTTACCATGCCACCTAGTTCAGAGCTAAACTGAATTAAGAGTCACATTAAGAAGCTAAAAGGAGAAAAGTAAAAGCAAAATGATGATTTGGACTGAGAAAAAATTGTAAAATTTAGTATGCTGGAATACACATTTTTCTTGTGATAAATCCAAGACAAATTGACATACTGGTCTGAAGCAACTAAGACTGGATATTCAACACTAAGAAGGCTTCAAAATCATGAAGAGTCAGTGTCAAAGTCAAACCCAATTTGCCTTCAGTGACGGGAAAGTCACACACATTCAGCTCTACACGGACAGATCAGAAACAGTAGTATTATTTAACCTTAAAAAGCTATACAATTCAAAGTGGTTTGCCCTCACTTTCATAACCAGTCAGAAACAAGAAATGCATATTATACCTGTCTGAAATATTTCATCAAGTCTCTCTGCCACCTTCTGTGGGAGGCCTGCCTCTATCAGTGTCTTGTAGTGCTCTGTGTGAGTTACACTGGAAGTGTCCATTGGTTCTTCCTCTTCTTTTAACTGTACCGCATTACCATTCACCTGATTAGCCATTTTATTATGCTGCTGGAAAAAATTCAGGAGCTATATTACATTAAGCCAGAAATAACTAGTTTGCAGGACAATGCACGACTTATCTAAACTAACTTGTATACATGCTGCTAATACTCTATCAAAATCATATTTAATGCTTTTTTGTGAGGTAGCTGACCTAAATTTGCAATAAAATCATCCTGGAAAACAATGGAAAATGTACATGGAAGCAGTAAGGTTTTAAGGTACTTCATGTACACCATGGTAGTCAGAAGTCTCAAAACTTTCTGAACAGAGGGAAAGTATCCAATTAGCAAAGCAGCTGTTATGTCCTGGTGATCATGTCATCAAAAAGAAAACGCTTTGTTTGATGAACAAGTCACCACTATAATGGCCTAAAAAGCTCTGTAGCTCCCATTCTTACATAAACTCAATTATATCTTGTTTTTAAAAAAACAAACACCTTTTCAAGGTTTGAGAATTTTCAGAGATCCCTGGCTCTCTGCCATGTCATGCTTCCATTCCAATCTAGGTGTAACAGAAGTGCAGCCCTGTTCAGCATGCTGGGGGTGTTTGGGGGTGGTTTTCCATCCTGCACTCATTAAAATCACATTAAGATCACTAACAAAATTAATTTCGTTCTTCCCATCTAAAAATATATGAGAAAACAATTTAATCCAAATTTAAAATGAGCTATTTGTAGAGGTTACTTTTCTAAAAAGGAAACCCAAGTCTACATTACATTGAATTTTCCATATCAATTTGGTAAGGCTACAAAAATATACTTTCAAGCTAGCTTCTTCCCAAGAGTTCCAATCAACGGTGCCTAATTAAGGGTGACCTCAGGTCAGATTTCTCAGTTAACCAGCCAGCAATTATTCAGTATATTCCACCATTCGTGTACTGCTGAAATGGACCAGCTACCTGGGGAACAGTTTCAATGGAGAGCTCTACAAGACCCGCACAGATGAAAAGGTACCTGCCTCACAAAAGCAGTAAGAGTTAAAGGTGCATTTGTCTGTGGTGAAATGACAACTTGATGAAGATAATATGCAGCAGAAGAAAGACATTGCAACATATACTGAAATAAAGGATATGAAGGTGGCTATCAAGAATAAGCCTGGTTTTTTGAAGAAAATTCAAGATAACTCAGCTATCAAGAAAATACAAATCTCCCAAAAAGCTCTTGCTTAGCCACACTGCTAGAGATCCTACCAGACATTATGGGAAAGCACCAGGAGCAATTGTCCCACTTGAAACAACTTAATATCTTTCAAAGACCACTGAAATCCAGTTGAAGATAACATGAGAAGATAGAACAGACCAAAGCTGGAGTTGGGTAGAAAAAGGGAGAGTAGGAAATGAGGAAATTCAGCATAGATGGATTACTGTGAAAGAGCTAAAACTGTCTTATGGTCAAAGAACACTATTAAAGATTTGATTGTCTGGTGACGTGTACAGGTTGTGTACAGACAGACGAATATTTTGCTGCTGAACTCTTATTTACATGGGTAAATGCTTTTCAAGGCAGGCTTCAAAACACTATCTGATGAACTAGCTAAAAGCTAACACACTCAAGACTACACGGTATTGTACTCAGCTGTTTATCACCAGAAATGGGCATATACACATTATTAAATCAAACCATACTCCTACACATGGCTGCTATGTGTAATCCTATAGACTCCCCATTCTCCTGAATTTTCATACCTCCTCCCACCCCACCCCCAAATACAGCTAGAAAATCTTCAAAATTCCAAAGTTATACACAACATCACAAGACCTTCGCAGCAAAGCAACATTTTGCAGTCACAGAATGGAAGCAAACTCTTAACAGATGTGAACATTTCTGTTAAGAAATATCATTATCAAAGTATGGGTAAAGCATAAGACAGGTTGCCTATTAAGCACAAGATGGAAAAAAAAGTCATGAATACTATTAGTACCAGATGTACTCAGCATGCCTCAAATAAAGCAGATACTGTAGGGGGGAGGGGAGGAAAGGGGGGGGAGGAAAGGGGGAGGGGAGGAAAGGGGGAGGGGAGGAAAGGGAGGAAAGGGGGAAGGGGTGTCTTTACTTCAAAAAAAGTTGAATAAAACTTTACCAAAAATGCAGCTTTACAAAACAGGTCTCAAGGACTCCAGAAGAAAAACTTCCCTCTCCTTCAAGCCCAAAGCTTGAGAACTAATCCTATTATGTTAATTGACAAACTACCACCCAGCCAGACCAAACTTCGGGATAGAATAAACACACTCAAGTGCGGTTTTTGTTATGGGGGGGGGAGTCTTCTTTTGGAGGAGGGGGCACGAAGGCCATTTAAGTTTGGGGGGATAAACTAGCTGGCCCCCTTTTCCAGATTGTTTTTAAACGTTCACATGAACGATCCAAAGCTGCGGCCAAAAGGCCAGCAGGGGGAAGTGGCCTGACCCGGGCACCACGTGGGGGGGGGTACTTACTCTCACTCCCCGGACCACCGCCAGCACTTCTCAGCCTGCTGGGGATGGATGGAAGGCGGGACGGATGGCACCAGCCTCACGGGGGGGGGGAGCCCACGCTGCGGTGGGGGGGCCTTCCTTCTCCCTGAGGCCCAGGCGGCGAGGCCCGGCCTGGCCTCCGCCCCCCCCCCCGCCTCCCGGCACGCATGGCGGACCTTCCTCGGAGGCGGGAAAGGCGCGGCCCGCGGCCCGAGCCGAGCGCGCTACGGGGGCGGGAGGCGCCCGGCCGGCCTAGGCCTGAAGCCGCGCGCCGGCCCAGAACCGCCCCCCTTCTTCCCCTGCCTCCTTCCCTCTCCCCCCTCCCCCGCTCGCACCGGCCCGCCCGGCGGCCCCCTCCAGAGCGGGGACGTGGCGCGGGGCCCGGGCCGGGCCGAATCGGGGCGGCCGGCCCCTCCCCCCACGGGCGGGCGCGAGACTCACCAGGGCAAAGCGGGCGCCGGCGATGGGGGCCCGTGAGAACGAGCGCGAGGCTCTTTGAAAACGACTAGAAATGGCGCGCGCGCCACCCCCTCTCTGTCTCCCCCCGCCTTTTCCCCCCCCAGGGCCGCCGCCTCCGCCGCCTCCTCCGCCTCCTCCTCCTCATGGAACGGGCGGCGAGATCCCGGCAGCACGCGGGGTTTCTCGGAACTGCTTCCAGGGACTCGGCTCTCCATTACAGCCAATCAGCGCTGGAGGAGGCTCGAGCGGCGGCCGCGGCGGCCTATAGCAACAGGACTCTGAGCTGGAGCCGGGACGAACGGAGAGCCAATCAGCAGAGGCCTCCGCGGAGCCAATAGGGAAGCTCAGCGGCACCGGACTAGGAGCCGGGGGCGGAGGGAGGCACACAAAGGGTGCGCTGTGGCCGGCTGTGTCTGGGCTCTTTGGTCCCTGCGGCGGAGGTCTTATCGAGGGCCGTCGGTCTCCGGCTGCTCGGTAGTGGGGGAGCGTGGGGGAAGTGAGTGTCCTGGCCTCCCAGTAACTTGCCTCACCCCGTTGGGATGAGACCGACGCCCGTGACCGTCCCCATCCCCCTTTGGTCCGGCCAGACCCTGAGGCCGGACTTGCCAGGCGCTCGGACCCGAGCTTGCTTCTTTATTCGTGACCACTTCAACAAACGTTGGCGGAAAGGGGCCTCGTGGGGATGTAAAGCCCATTTCTGGCCTCGAATCTGTGGTTTCCGATGAGAAAATTGGAACCCTTGCCCTTGTCACTCACATGGGGGTAGTTCTGTCTGTGTTCATGAAGTGCCCCGTGTGCCTGGGCAAGTGCTGGAGATGCAGGGGACCAGGGCAGACATAGGCCCTACTCCGACACATAGAAGTTCACTGCAGATCCACAAGTGTACAGTATGCATACGTTAATCGCCTACTATGTGCCAGGCACTGCTAAACGCTGAAATACAAGGCAAAAAGAGTTCCTGCTCTCAAGGAGCTCCCCCTCCCAGCTGGGGAGACTACGTGTAAAAAACTGTACAAACAAGTTAGAAACTAGTAAATTGGAGATAATCAACAAAGGGAAGGCACTGGCATTAAGGTGGATCAGATCAAAAGAACGGTACAGTCGATGGTTTGTTAACTTTGTTAAGTTACTAGTTCTGGGCACTGGGTTCAAGAGTGAAAACTGACAGCCCCTACCCTTGAGGACCTTGCAGTCTACTTTGAGAATACCATATACACAATGGTAGAAGAGTCCAACCTTTGTTAATTGCAATGTGCCAGACCTTGCCAACTAGACACTGGGTATCATGAAAAAGGTGCAAAACTCACCTATTCCCTGACTTCTTGGAGCAAAAAATATGATGTGCACAGGATTAAATGCCTGTTGAAGGAACAATTAAATGCTAGGCCCTGAAGCTGAGCACTCTGAAAAGTGAAAGATGAAAACTGGTACAGTCTGTTATGCCTTCAAGGAGTTTACTAAAAATATGCAGATAAGTATTCATTCAAAAAAATATGTAGTGATCCCAGTGTGACAAGCCCTAGGAAGGGATGGGGAGATGCCAAGTGTAGATAAGACAGTCTCTGACCTCCTGCTGCCCAGTAAGGTAGGTGAGGGTAAAACTCAACACAAAATAACTATAAAACAGAATTGGGAGTCCATTGAGAGGTAGCATGGTTAAGTGCATAAAGAGCTGGTCTTCTAGTAGAGAAGACTTGGTTTTAAGCCCTTCCTCTTGACGCCTACTAGCGGTGTGATGCTTGGGAAGCCAATTCACTTAGTGCCCCCAAGAAGTACTCTAAGACTAAATGACAGGTTGCAGATCTGCATTGGTGGACCTGGAATTCTCTAACCCATGAAATCCCAGGTTCCAGCCAAAAGAAAAAAAAGAAAAGCAGGTAAAGAAGTACAAACATAGTCTGTCTGAGGAAGTAAGGAGGAATAAGGGAAGAGTATGATCAAAGGAAGACTATAAAGACCAGCTAGGTGCAAAGTGGAGAGACTGCTGGGCCTGGAGTCAGGAAGACTCATCTTCCTGAGTTCAAATCTTCCCTCAGACACTTACTAGCTATGTGACCCTGGGCAAGTCACTTCACCCCATTTGCCTCAGTTTCCTCATCTGTAAAATGAGCTGGAGAAAGCATTGGCAAACTACTCCAGGATCTTTGCTAAGGAAACCCCAAATGGGGTTACAAAAAGTGAGACCCAACTGAACACAAACAAAAAGACTATGATAGTGGGGTATGGGATATCTTCAGGAAAATTTGAAGAAAATGACCACTTTCAAAACCAGGATTGGGAATCTCCTTTGTTTCTCCCATCTGTCTCCATCTACCCTTATAATTACCATCCCTCAGAGAGTGATTGAAATGATTAAACTGCCTTCTTTGTCCTCATAGTGATAAGCTCAGGAAATGCTAAATGTAAATGTATGTAAATTTTCTCTATTATCAACAGTGTGTATTTGATGGCTACATAGAAGTCCACGAACTTTATTACAGAATAGATGGGATAGGTGCAAAATACCATAGATAAATAAGAGTTTTTATTAAAGAGAAATGAATCTTGTGCAGTTCTTTCCACCTTGAGTAGACAAAGAAGATAAACTCCCCTAAGTCTGTTTTTCTCAAGTCCTTGGTGGCATGTAAGGATGTAAACTCCTGCAGACCAATGCTTTTGCACAGTCTTTTAATCAGGAGGCATTTAATAAACACTTGTTCAATAATTGAATGCTATTATTTGCCAAAACCTGCTTCAGCACAGAGCTAAACATAAAAAAATGATTAAATCTTTGGCCTCAAGGAACTTAGAATCTAGTAGCCTGTTGAATCCTGACCTCATTTCTCCCTTTCATTTGTAATTCAATGCATATAGGTGAAGGGGTGACCCTGATCAATCTAGTCTTCATTTCCAAGGCCATTTCAGGATCCAGTTACCAGAACATGATAAAGAAGTACTTAAGTATTTCTTACGTAGCTACTGAATAAATTTGGAATTATGCCCAAAGAGCTATAAAATTGTGCATACCCTTTGACCCAGCAATACCCCTTCTAGGGCTGTATCCCAAAGAGATCATAAAAATGGGAAAAGAACCCACCCATACAAAAATATTTATAGCAGCTCTTTTTGTGGTGGCAAAGAATTGGAAATTGAGGGGATGCCCATCAATTGGGGAATGGCTGAACAAGTTGTGGTATATAAATGTAATGAAAAACTGTTGTGCTATAAGAAATGATGAGCAGGCAGCTTTCAAAAAAACTTGGAAAGACTTACATGAACTGATGCAGAGTGAAATGAGCAGAACCAGAAGAACATTGTACACAGTAACAGCCACATTATGGGATGACTGACTTTGATAGACCTGGCTCTTCACAGCAACAAAAGAAAAGATTTATGATGGAAATTGCTATCCACACCCAGAGAAAGAAATGTGGAGTCTGAATGCAAATGGAAGCATACTATTTGCCCTCCTTTTCCTTTGTTGTTTTATTTTATTGTTGCATTCTCATGGTTCCTCCCATTAGTTCTAATTGTTCTTTACATCATGACTCATGGGAAAATATGCTTAACATAAATGTATATGTAGAACCTATATCAGATTGTACTATATCTGGGGGGGGAAGAAGTGGGAGGGGGAGAAAATTTGAAACTCAAAATCTTATGGAAGTGAAGGTTGAAAACTAACAATAAGTAAATAAAAATTTTTAAAAAGTATCTACTGCATATTTAGCACTATGCTGAATGGATTCATTCATTCAACAAATAATTATTATCTGCCTGCCTCGTGCAGAGCCCTGTGTTAGGTCTTCAAGTATACAGACGTTCGCCATAAGGGAGCACTTTTTCTGGATATATCTTACTTTAATAACAATAATAACAATAATAGCTAGCATCTACATGGTACCTACACATAGTAGGTACTGTGCTAAGTGCTTTTCTTAGATACTGATTTCTGTGGAACAACTTGAAGGCCTCCATTTTTTCAGTTAAATATGAGGCAATATCTGCAACTTGTCATTTACTCTTAGAGTACTTCTTGGGGGTACTAAGTGAATTGGCTTCTCAAGCATCACACAGCTAGTAGTGAGGAAGGACTTGAATCCAAGTCTTCTGCACTAGAAGATAGAGTATCTTATTTGATCCTCATAGCAACCCAGGAGGTAGGTGCTATTGTTATCCCCATTTTACACTTAAGGAAACTGGGGCACACCAAGGTTAAATGACTTTCCCAAGGTCACACAGCTGGTATCTGAGGCAGGATTTGAACTCAGGTCTTCCTGACAGGTGCAATGCTCTCTCTACTTTGCTACTCACTTGCCACAACTTTGTAGGAGAGGTAACTTGGTATGGTGGGTAGAGTTCTGGACTTGGGAGTCAAGAAAATTGAGTTCATTTTCCATCTCTGACACTAGCCATGTCAAGTCATTTAATTTTTTAAACTAATTTAATGGGACAAGTCATTTAAGTTCTCTTATTTGTAACATGAGGATAATAACAGCATCCACCTCACAGGGGTATTTTAAGGCACAAATGAGATAATGTATGTAAAATGACACACAAGGGGGAACTATTATCATATCTGTTGTGTGTATGTACAGTGCCTGTGCACAACATGGGATCCCAGCAATAGATTTTTGGTTGGGGGTGGCTAGGTGGCGCAGTGGATACAGCACTGGCCCTGGAGTCAGGAGGACCTGAATTCAAATCCAGCCTCAGACCAGACACTTGACATGTACTAGCCATGTGACCCTAGGCAAGTCACTTAACCCCAATTGCCTTGCCAAAACAAAAATAAATAAAAAATAAATATAAAAGTGTTTGGTTGAACTTAATATCAAATATAAATAAAATACAATCTCGTCCTCTAAAGCACTTATACTTTAGTAAGGTTGATAAGACAGCATACAAATAAATACAAATGGATAAAAAAAAAGGGTTTATTAAGGAAAGGGATATATCTCTATAAGTTAAGAGACTTGTGTTTTGCCAGAGGGATACATATACAAAAGTAAGTCTAATATAAGGTAAACTGAGGAGAGAGAGAGAGAGAAATAGAGAGACAGGGACAGAGAGAGAGAGAGAGAGAGAGAGAGAGAGAGAGAGAGAGAGAGAGAGAGAGAGAGAGAACTAACAACTGGGGGAACCAGAGAATGCTTCACAGATCAGTGGCACCTGCTATCAACTGAGTCTGGCAGGAAGGTAAGGATCCTAAGACACAGAAATTCCAGGCATGGGGGAAGGCCTGTTTGAATGAAGAGATGGAATAAAGAGTTAAGGCATCAGCTAATTGTCCAATTAGCAAAAATATAGAGTTCCTGAAGGGGAGGAATGTGAAAGATAGCCACTAAGGCACTTTAGAGCCAGCTTCAGGAGGTTCTTAAAATCTAGACGAAGGAGTTTGTATTTTATTCTGGAGGCAACTGGAAGTCATGGGTTCTAGTTTTGGCTCTGGTGCAAGTTCACTCTATGTATGACTACGAACAAATAATTTTCCGGGGCTTCAGGTGCCATTTCTGTAAAACAAAAGCCTTGAATACATGGCAAAGGAATTTGAACTTGGAAGGCAATAACAGGAGATATTTTAGTAAAGGGTTGATCAAATTGATGCAGCATTGTGATGGACAGATTTGAGAAGACAGAGGTTGGAAGTGAGAAGACCGATCAGGAGACTCAGTCTGGTTTCAGGTGGTTTTAGTGACTATAGAGGGGAGAATAAACATGAGAGATGTTACAGAGGTAGAATCAACAGGTCTAATGTCAACCAATTAATGGTGGATATAAGAAATGAGGGAAAGAGAAAAGACAAAGACAGGCCCAAAGTTATGAACTGTGGGCGATAAAAAGGATGGTTGTTCCATGGAAATCAGGAAGTCAGAAGGATAATGGCTTTAGTATGGAGGTGGCCTTCTTATTGTGGTGAGGAAATCCTTTTACACATTCATAATTAAACGATTATCCCACTCGCCATAGCATATTTCCAAACTTTTCCATCTCTCCTCAAGTCTCCCATACCTCCCCCAAGTCCCATCCTCTCACTTGAGCACTTGGCCTCATATTTAACTGAAAAAATGGAGGCCTTCAGCATAGCATTCCTTCTTCTTCCCTCCTCATCTCACATCACTCAGATGCCTTACACTACTATGTCCTCCTCCAGCTCTGTTTCACGTGAAATGACCCTTCTTGCAAGCAAACATCTTTACACGCACAAGTGATGCCATTCCATCCCATTTTCTCTAGCAGATTTTTCCCTTTATCATCCCATTCTCTAACTAAACTTCAATTTCTCCTTGTCTACTGGCTGCTTCCCTTTTGCCTACAAACAAGTCTTCTTGTCTCTGCCATCCTCAAAAAAACCCTCACTTGTTTCTTCCATTCCCACTATCATCCCAAATATCTCCTCCCTTGGGACTAAACTCCTTGAAAAGGCTGTCCACAATAGGTGCCTCCACTTTCTCTCCCTCACTCTCTTCTTAATCCCTTACAATCCAGCTTCTGAGCTCATCATTCCACTGAAACTACTCTCTTCAAAGTTTCCTATGATCACTTAATTGCCAAATGGCCCTTTCTCAATCTCGACTCTTTTGGGACTCTCTGCAGCCTCTGACATTGTGGACCATACTATTCTCTTTGATATTTTCTTCTAAGTTTTCATAACACTACCCTCTCTTGGTTCCCCTAATACTGTCTGACCACTCTTTCTCTGTCTCCTTTGCTTGATTTTCATCCAGTACTGGTCTGCTAACCGTGGTGTCCCCTGAGGCTCAGTCCTCTTCCCACATGCTTTCAGGCTATTTCACTGAGTGATCTTATCAGCTCCCAAGAATTCAATTCTCATCTAAATGCAGGTAATCCTCAGATCTACTTATCCAGCCCTAACCTTTCTCCTAGCCTCCCAAATCTCCAACTGCCTAATAGACCATTCAAACTGGATGTCCTATAGACATTTCAAACTCATTATGTCCAAAACTGAGCTTAGTATTTTTCTCCAAAAATGTTCCGTACTTTCAAACTTCCCTATTATTGTCCAGAACACAACCATTTCCCTTTCCCCCAGGCTCACAATCTAGGTGTCATCCTTGACTCCTCATTCTCTCTCATTTCCCATATCTAATCTATTGGCAAGACTTGTGGATTTCACCTCCTCATCTTCTCTTTCATGCTCTGTCTTCTTTTCTCTGGCACTGTCATCTTCCTGGTGCAGACCCTCATCCCCTCATTCCTGGACTATTGCAATCAACTGCGTCATTCCAGTCCATCCTCTGATCAGGTGTCTAATCTTCCTAAGGCATAGGTTTGATCATCTCACCCCATAAACTCCAATGCCTCTCTCTCACCTCCGGGATCAAATATAAAATCTGGTGTGGCACTCAAAGCGCTTTACAACCTGGCTTTTTCCGACCTTTGCAGTCTTCTTACACTTTGCCATCCAGTGACACTGGCCAGCCTCTGACTCCACGTTCATGCTGGTGGTTCCCTCTGCTTGGGATATTCTCTCTCCTCATCTCTGCCTCTTGACTTCTCTGGTTTCCAGCTAAAGTTCTATCTGTTATGAGAAGCTTTAATGCTAGTGCTTTCCTTCTATTGATTATCTCTAAATTATCCTGTATAGAGCTTGTTGGTACATGGTTGTTTTCATGTTGTCTTTCCCCTTAGACTATGAACTCCTTGAGAACAGAATCTGTCTTTTTTATTTTTGAAAATATTTTTATTTGTTTTAATCATCCAAAATCCTCCTTCTCGTTCTCCCATCCCACCCCAATCCCAATTTAGAATACAAGAAAAGCAAAACCCATTACAAATATGTAGTCACTCAAAACAATTTTCCACATTGGCCATACCCTCCCTCAAAAAAATTTGTCTCATTCTTCTGAGTCCTTCACTTTTCTATCAAGAGGTGGGTAGTATTTTTCTCTAGAATAATGGTTGCTTAGCACGATAGCATTCCATCAATTCCATGACATTTATATACCATAACTTGTTCATCCGTTGCCCACATCCAATCCATTGCCTCAAAAAGAAAGCTATAAATATTTTTACACATCCTTGGTGTTTGTTTGTTTAGGTCCACTCTTTCCCTTAATCTACACTTCTTCTAATTTCACTCCCTACTACTCCCCTTTCCTTCCTATTTTCCCCTTAAGTGAAATGTATTACTACACTCAAATTTTTGTGTGTATTCTTCCTTCTTTTGACCACTTCAGATGACAGTGAGGTTCAAGTATGAACCACTCCCCTCACTCCCTCATCCTTATTTGTATAGATGTCTACTTGTACATCCTAATTATGTGAGATAATTTTCCTTAACCTTCCTTTCTCTTCCTCACTCTGCCCACTCTCCGAATCATGATGCATTCCTCTTCCTTTTTTTTCCCACTTTTTTTCTTAAGATCACTAAGATATGACAGAACCACTTCCAGGCCTTGTGTAATTGCACTCCCTCTATGACCACTGATAATGATGGGGTTCAGGAGACATGTGTATCATCTTTCCATATCTGAATGTAAATAATTTATCCTTGTTTAGTCATTTATCATTATTCATTCATGTTTACCTTTTTATATTTCTATTCACAAAAATAAAAGTTTCTTTGCAGCTCTGATGGGTTGTTTTTTTTTTTTAAGGTCCATTCCCCTCCCTATAACAGTAAGCTCAGTTTTGCTGGATAAGTTGTTTTTGCCTGTAAGCACATATCCTTTGCCTTCTGAATATTGTATTCTGAGCTCTCTTCTCCTTAATAGTGGTGGCTGCTAAATCATCTGTGATCCTGGCTGTATGTAGCTCCTTGTTTTTGAATTATTTCTTCCTGGCTATGTGTAATATTTTTTCTTTCACCTGGAAACTCTGGATTTTGACTGTGATGTTCCTCGGAATTTTCATTTTGGGGTTTCTTTCAGGAGGTGACTGATGGATTCTCTTTCTACTTTGTCTTCTGGTTCTAAGAAATCCAAGCAGTTTTCTTTTAAGATTTCTTGAAATAGTATGTCTAGGTACTTTTTTTGGTCATAATGTTCAGATAGTCCATATATATATATTTTGGTGATGCAGTCGGGGTTAAGTGACTTGCCCAGGGTCACATAACTAGTTAGTATCATGTGTTTGAGTTCAGGTTTGAACTCAGGTCCTGCTGACTCCAGGGCCAGTGCTCTATCCACTGTGCCACCTAGCTGCCCCCAGTCCAAGTATTCTTAAATTTTTTCTCCTCAACCTATTTTCTAGCTCACTTGTTTTTGCTCTGAGATACCTTAAATTTTTCTATATTTGCAGTCTTTGGCTTCTTTTTTTTTTTTTAATATTTCTTGTTGTCTCATGGAGTCATTGGCTTCTATTTGGTCTATTCTAATTTTCAGGGAATTTGTGTCTTGAACTAAGTTTTGTACCTCTTTTGCCAAGCTGATAATTACCTTTTCAATTCTTTCTTCCATAGCTCTCATTTCTTTTCTAATTTTTTTCCTCAAGTGCTCTCATTTCATTTATAAAAATATTTTTAAACTCTTTTTTTTTTAAACTCTTGCTTCATCTCTTCCAGAATTCCAGTTAAGTGTTTGCCCAAGCTGTGGTTTTCTTTGGGGCTTTGCTCCTGGATGTTTTAGAGTCATCTTTTTCCTCTGGTTTGTGTCTTGAGCTTCTCTGCCACCTCAAGAGCTCATTATGATGGGATTCTTTTTTTATTTGCTCATTCTCTCCTACCTACTTAATGTTAGGGCTGAATGTAGGGAAGGTCTGGGCTGGTCCTGTTGCTGCTTTCTTGGGCTATTGAATGTTGTGTTATTTCAGGATCTCACACACAGGCTGAACACCTGCAACCTTTCAGTGCTCCCAGAGTGGTCTAATCCAGAACAAAGTCTGATTGCTGACCCTTTGGTCTGCAAGTTCCTGACCTAGGTTTGGGACTGAGTAAGAGTGGACTGCTCCTTCTCTCCTCTGACACTATCATCACCCTGGTGCAGGCCCTTATCATCTCCCACCTGGACTATTACAATAGCTGTTTCGTGGGTCTGCTTGCCTCAAGCCCCTCCCCACTCCAGTCCATCTTCCACCCAGCTGTCAAAGTGATCTTATTAAAGTACAAATTGTATCATGCCACCCTCCTGTTTAGTAAACTCCAGTGGCTCCCTATTGCTTCAAGATAAAATATAAAATCCTCGGTCTGACTTTTTTTTTTTGGATCTGACTTTTAAAGCCTTTCATAATCAGGCTCCTTCATACGTTACAATCTTCTTGTGCCCTATTTCCCTCCACTTAGCAAGAATTCCAGGTATGTGCCATGATGCCCTGCATGGCAGAGATCTTAACCTGTGGTCCATAGATAGATTTCAGGGCATCTATGAGCAGCTAGGTGATACAATGGCTAGTGTTAGACCTGAACTCAGAAAGATCTGATTTCAAATCCTACCCCAGACACTTATTAGCAGTGTGACACTGAGCAAGTCATTTACCCTCTTTCTGCTTCAGTTTCATCATCTATAAAAATGGAAATAATGTCATCAATATTATGAGGATTAAATGAGATAATATTTATAAAGCACTTTGCAAAACTTAAAGTACATATAAATGCCAGCAATTGATATTTTGATAACTATATTTCAATATAATTAGTTTCCTTTTTAATTCTATGCATTTCATTTCGTGCATTTAAATACCTTATTTTAAGAAGAGCTTCACTAGAATGCCTAAGGAGTTCATGACATAAAAAAATTTAAGACCCCTCCTCCCTCAGTGTATGAGATGTTGTGAGAGGTAGAGTCTCAGGGGTATGGGAACTGAATGGATAGGAAGAGTGAGTGACAGGGGGAAATTCAGAGATGACTTCAAGGTTGCAAACCTGTGTAACTAGAAAAATGGTGATTCCAACCACAGAAGTTGGAAAGGAAGGGTGGGTTTTGGGAAAAATACAATGAGTTCCGTTTTGAACATGCTGAATGGGAGATGTCTATGATGACATCCAGGTCACTTCAACCCAATTCCTGCAAGTCAAGACGTGACCCTAGTGATGTCATCGGTCCCTTTCAAGAACAAAGGATGAACAGCGACAACACTGTCCAACAGGTAGGTGACGATGTTGGGCTGGAGTTCAAGAGAGAGACTGGGGTAGAGAGATACCAACTCTTTCATATGAATGAAAGGCAGTGTGATAGAGGGGCAAAAGAGCTGAAGTCAGAGACAAGAAGACCTTACTTGGTTCAAATTTAGAAATACTGTGTGACCCTAGCCAAGTCACTTAACTTCTTAGAAAAAGAACATTAGATTTTAGAGTCTTTTTCTTGGTAGAGGAAGGTTCCTCACCAGGAGTTCCCTACACCAATAAAACCCCAAATCCAGACATGCCCTTGTATGAGCATGAGATCACATACACACACAGATCTACACATATGTGTACAGAACCTATGGGAGCTGATAAAATGAGCAAAGGCAATAGTAGAAAGAAGAAAAGGGCCCTGGACAGAGCCTTGGGTAATGCCCACAATTATGAAGTAGGAGACAGATGATAATCCAGCCAAAGAAATGTCAGACAGGGAGGAGGAGAACCAGAAGAGAGCAGTATCACAGATGCCAAAGAAGGAGAGAACGTCCCAGTGTTGGAAGCTTCAGACAGGGAAAATAGAATGAGTAATGAGAAAAAGCCATGGGACGTAGCAGTTGAGCTTGTAGGTAACCTGAGCAACAGCCATTTCAGTCCAGTGATGGGGCTGGAAACCAGATTGCAAGGGACCAAGAAGAGAATGAGGAAATGGAAAATGCAAATTGCCTTTTCTATGAAGAGGAGAGATATAGGCTGATGATAGCTGGAGATGACAAGATCAAGTAAATTTTTTTTTTAGGAACTGTGGGGAGACCTGGGCAAGGAAAAAGAAGCCAGTGACTGAGAGATTGAAGATAAGAAAAAGAAAAATAGAGGGGGCAAGTTTCTAGAGAAGATGGGGACCAGGGGGTGGAACCAACGTCACAAGTGGAAGAGTTAGTCTTGGCAAAGAGAAGGTCCACCTCTTACCTGGAGACCGGAGCAAACAAAGACAGAATACGGATGATGAAGAGGGCTTTTGAGAAGTGGAGTGGGAAAGAACAATGGACCCATGACAGATCCTCTTCTATTTTTTTTTTCAATAAGGTAGAAGACAAACTCCAATGATGAGAGGGCAAGCGGAGGAGGTGGTGTTGATTTGAGAAGAGAAGCAGTTTAGAATAACTGCTATGGAAAGTGTGTGAAAGAAAGGCAACCAGGGAAAAATAAAAGATTGCCTGATAGTAGTGAAAACCCAGTTTAGATAAATTTGTAGGTTAAGTGATTTTCTTTTTCATTTTAAAAATGTTAAACTTAACACCAAACAAAATGATCATTTCTATATACATAGAAAAAAGAAAAGGATTGTACATGAAACTCAGAATTTCTGTTATGTAGAGTTTTTCTTTTCAATTATGTAATACATTTATTATGTAATGTTGAAAATTATTTAGCTTGTCTGTGATTCCTGCAGCCTTCCTTTTCTTCTGTACACATTTTTTAAAATGCTCCAATTATTCTCCTTTCTTTTGTGTGTGTCCCTAACACCATCCCCTTCCTCCCACCTCCTCTCTCATTAAAAAAAAAAAAAAGAAAGCCAAAACCCTTCTAATCAATATGCACAGACAAGCTAAACAAATGACCACATTGGCCACGTCCAAAAGAAGTATGTTGTATACTGTCAAGTCAGGTCAATAAGCATTTATTAAATACTTACTTTGTGCCAGGCACTGGAAATACAAAATAAGGCCAACAGCCCCTCCCCCCAAAATTTTTAAAATGCAGAGCTTGCTGTCAAGGAGCTCACAGTCTAATGAGGGAGAAAACATGAAAACAACTCTGTACTAACAAGATCTATACAGGATCATTTGGAAATAATCGATACAGAGAAGGCTCTAGCATTAAGAGGAATCAGGAAACATTCCTCATAGAAGTGGGGAGCAGCCAAGGAAAACCCCTGGAGTCTGGAGAGGGAGTGTTTCATTGAAAGAACAGCAAAGAGGTCAGGGTTATTGGATCAAAGAGCATGTGAAAGAGGGGAGAGGGGAATGAAGCACGAGAAATCGGAAATGGCGGTAGGCGTTGGGGGAGGGACAGTTATGAAGAGCTTTGTAAGCCAGAGGACTTTACATTCGATCCTGGAGGTGATAGGGAGCCACAGGAGTCTATTGACTAGAGGAGTGACACAGTCAGAACTGTACTTTAAGAAGAGCAATCTGACATGGAGTGGAATGACGAGACTTCAGGCAAGGAGACCATCTAGTGGGCTATTCCAATAGTCCAGGCATGAGGTGATGGAGGCAGCCGGTGGCACAATAAACAGAGTTGGGCCTGGAGTCGGGAAGACCTGAATTCAAATCTGGAAGCTTCTGACTAGCTGTGTGACCCTAGGCAAGTCACTCAATCTCTGTTTGCCTCAGTTTCCTCAACTGTCAAACAAGGATAATAGCACCAACTTCCCAGGATGGTTAAGATCAAAAGAGGTAACATTTGGGAAATGTAAGTGCACTTATCACAGTGCCTGGCACATAGTAAGCACTTAGGTTTTTGTTTCCTTCCTTCCTGCACCAGAGTGGTGACAGTGTCAGAGAAGAAAAGGGGTATAGGAGACAAGGATAATGCCCAGCCTGCGTGGCTGAGTGGATGGTGGTATCTTCTTCAGCAGAGATAGCCTACAAGTGACATACTCTTACCAAACCACATTACAAAGAAATTGGGAGTGCTTAACAAAATAAATGAAAATACCAGACAACATAGATAATGTTAATTTGTAGTTTTCTAAGTCATTATGCCGCCACAGGGATCCAGTTTCTATTAAACTCTACATAAGGATCTCTGCAGGCCTCATATTTACTCAGAAAACCACATATTAACATCATCTATGTTTGATTGTATTTTTATTTATTTTGTTAAATGTTTCCCAATTACATTTAAAGTTGTTTTATTGGTCTTATATTTGACATTTCTGCTGCACAGTAACAGGTGAGTTTGGAAGAATGGATGATGAGGCTTGGGGTGGAGATAAGAAGTCAGTTTTGAGTATGTTGAATTTAAGATGTCTATGAGGATCCAGCCTGAGACATCCACTGGGCAGTTGGAGATGTAAGACTAGAAGGTAGGAGAGAGGTTAGGGATGGACAGATAAGTCTGAGACTCATCTGCAAAGAGATGATCACTGAATCCACGGGACCTAATTAGGTCATCAACTGAAGTAGTATAGAGGGAGAACAGAAGACAGAGTACTGGAGGACACCCACCCTTAGCAGTCATGACCTGGATGACCATCCGGCCAAAGAGACCGAGTAGGAGCAGTCCGACATGGAACAGAACAACCAGGAAAGAAGAGTGTCCTGAAAACCTGGAGCAGTGGTGTCATACTCCAATAGAAACAGACCCATATAGGCTGAATATTGACTTAGAAAACCACGAGTGAATATGATCTATGTCATTTGGTATTTTTATTTATTTTGTTAGCTGCATTATTACCTAGTTCAGGCTCGCATTGGGAAGTTTTTCAGGCTATATTGGCTGCCTTTGACACCTCTGACCCAGAGAGAGGAGAGTATCAAGAAAAAGAGGGTGATAGTGTCAAAGGCTGAGAGAGGTCAAGGATGAGGATTGAGAAAAGAGCATTGGATTTGGCAACAAAGAAATCATTGGCGACTTTGGAAAGAGCAGTTCCAGTTCAATCATAAGGTTGGAAGCCAGACTGCAATTAAGAAGAGTGAGAGGTAAGGAAGTGGAAGTACCTGTGATTGTATATGGCTTTCTCATGGAATTTATCCGTCCAAGGGAGGAGAGATACAGGAAGATGGCTAATGGAGATGGCTGGGGGAGACATGGACATGTCTGTAGGTAGTTTAGAAGCACTCGGTAGATTTGACCTGAGAAGCAGAGGAGACAATCTGCTGGAATGGAATGGACTAACTTGTAGATGTAGGTGGGATTGCTTTGGCAAAGAAGAGTCACCTCTTTATGTGAGACAGCTCGGTTTCAGGATTGTCTTCAGCTTCGTTCAGCAGCAGGTGTGGAGGAGCAAAGGCAGCAGATGATGGCCCCAATCCAGGGCTGAGGCTTGTCAAGGAAATATCAACAACATAGAGGGGCAAGGGATTCACGAAAAGAGGACAGTGTGGAGTTGACTAGTTCACTAACGGGTTAAGATGGGGAAGGAAGAGAGCGTAGATAGTGAAGGACAATAGCTTGGGAAAGAACTGGGCCATGGAGGGATTAGAGGTCACAACGAGGAGGATTTGCTTCACGGAGACTGGGCTCAATGGTAAAACCCCTGGAGTCTCCAAAGATGGTGGGGCATGTTAAGTTTATTATTGTTAAGTCATATCTTAGTCACTTTGGACTCTCCGTGGCCCCACTTGGGGTTTTCTTGACAAAGATACTGGGAGTGGTTTGCCATTTCTTTCTCCAGTTCATTTTACAGATGAGAAAATTGAGGCAAACAGGGTGAAATAACTTGCCCAGAGTCACACAGGCCCAGTAGTCTATCCACTGCACCACCTAACTGCCACAGAGGGCACGAGGCACTCCCGAAAGCTATTCTATACGTGGCACAGGAACTCATCTCCCAATCTCTGTCACAGGAAGCAACCTCACTGCCACATTCCTTGAGAAGGCCAGCTACACTTCCGGAGTCTGAGATTGAGGCCTGAGACAGCTTAGAACAGGGGTTTTTAAACTATGGTTCACAGACAGATCCCAAGCAATCCATGGATAGATTTCAGTGGGGCCATGAACTTGGATGGGGAAAATTGTATCTTTATTTTCAACAACCTCCTGAAATGCATCATTTCCTTTGATTATGTATGTAGACAACAAACAATATTATGAGAAGGGGCCCATAGGTTTCCCCAAAATGCCAATGGGGTCCATGACACAAAAAAAGTCTTATAAGAACCCCTGGCTTAAAGTCTGCTTTAGAGCAAATGACTCCAAGGATACAAACCCGGTTAACTAAGAAGATGGCAATGCTTCAACAGAAACAGGGAAGTTCATAGCTGCAGTAGAAGGGGGGGCAAGTGCAGAAAGCAGGAGTTTTGTTTTAGACATACCAGGTTTGAGATAATGGTGGAACATTCATATGGATGATAAAGATGTGAGACAGGAATTTAGGAGAAAGAGTAGGATCTGATACATAGATTTAGGAGTAATTTCTATAGAGGTAGTCCTTGAGTCTGTGTAGGCAGAAAAGTTCTCGAAAGTCAGGGTGACCAGAGGGCCCAGGGCTAGCCTGGAGGCACACCCACACTGAGGTGATGGTGAGTGGACAGCAGCTCAGCAAAGAAGTGGTTAGACAAGTAGGAGAGAATGGAGTCACAGAAACAAAGGGAGGACTCTGGTTAGTCAATGGTGTCAGAAGCTGCTGTGGTCAAGGAGGATGAGTAGTAAGAAGAGGCCACCAGAGTTAGCAGAGGGAAGTAATGGGCTGATCGATTAGCAAAGACACGATGAGCGGCTAGAGAGGTCTAAAAAGAACCAAATGTGGTGTGGCATCTCTGGAAAGAAAAAAAATAGGCTCTTTATGAGGAAAAAGGATTTATAGAACTTAATCTACTATCAAAACATGAATTGTGATTGACTCACAAGTCATCTCCCACAGGATTTCTGCTGTATTTTAGAAGACCTGGGGAGGAGGTGGGGAATGGAGTCTGTCCAGGCCCATTCCTGGCCACGTGTAAACTCCCTGAAGACAAGGGACTCAGCAGGTCCATCTTGTGCCTCTGTCACCTCCCTCCTTCCTTCCCCCCACCCCCATCACCAAGCTCATTTCAGAAAAGTTAATGTCTGTAAATACAGGCATGCACATAGTTTTCATAGCTATAAACACATTTGCAAAGGTTTTCATTTTGTTGTTCTTTTGTTTGGTGAGGTGGTGCTAGCATAGAGCCAATCTGTCTAAAACAGGCCTGCACAACATACAGCCTGCAGGTCAGAGGATTTTGGGGGCCACTAGCTACTGCACACTCTTTCCTGTTTATCACATGACCTGTGGCAATCAACTGTGGTCAGCCTGTCTTTAGTTACCTTTACTTGGAAAGTGAACCACTAAAAACCTATCTGATGCCTGAAGTTTAACCTATTTTAATTTTGGCCTCTACCAACTGCCAAGTTGTGCAGATCTGGTCTAAAAGTTTCTGCAGATAGAAGGGTGAACGCTTTCACTTGAATAATTCTTAAATGACTACCACACCTTATCTGGGCATATGTGGGCAGTCTGGAATGTCTTCAGTGGTCCTTTTGAACCCTTATTTCTCATGGTGCCTTTAGAAAAATGATAGGATGTTTGCTGGGAGGAAGTAGGCAGGTACCATGTTATGGGGGAAAAGAACACTGGGCCATGGCTTAGAATACCTGAGTCCCAGACCATCCCCGTCACCAGCTGTATGACCTTTCAGCCTCAGGAGCCTCACAAATGGCTTAAAGTGCCACATACATACAAATATTAGTCACGGAAAGCAGTCTGGTGTAGGTGATGTCATGCTAAAATTAGGAAGACCTGTGTTCAAGTTCATATCGCTGACATAGTCTGGTTTTGTAATCCTTAGCTCTTAGCACAGTGCCTGGCACATAGTAGGTGTTTAATGTTTCCTGACTTTGGACAAGTCACTTAACCACTCAGTGACCCTGGCAGCTCTACAAGACCTTTAATTACAGAAAAGTTACTGATCTGTATTGGGAAAAGAGGTTCCTTACACTGATAAAATCTCAGGTCTGAACCAGGCCCCCACTCCTAACCCCTTCCTTCAAAAAAAAAAATTAATCAAAGAGAAAGTGCTGGACCAGGAAGTATTAGTTACGAAAGTTGAGTCAGATTCAGGTTCAACCTCTGGCTCTTCCATTTATTAGCTGTGTCTTTGGATAAATTACTTTCCCTCTCTGGGCTTCAGCTCCTCATTTGCAAACCGAAGGCATCTGACTTCATGATCCCTAAGGTCTCTTCTACCTCTGTGGCCTAGAGCAAGATGGTTTCTGTTGGTTTTCTTTGCCAGTCTTGCCACTAAAACCTTACAAAAACACCGAGTATGGCGGTGCATGCCAAGGACTAACCCCACTGGGCATATGCAGTGGTAGAGGTTAACTGAGCTTTTAAGTACATTCCTCCACATACTTTGGGCATGTAAGAATAGCCCTGTTTCTCTCCTGGCTAGAGAAAAAGCTCTTGAGAGCTACACTCCCCCTTTCCTATCTCTAGGGTACCAATTACCACACCTTTACAGTAACTGGGGCTCTAAAGGCTAGATGGATTAGACTGAATGCAGGCTCCTAACCTGGGACATTTATAGGTAAACAGTGACTACCAACCCAAAATTAACACATCAAATAAGCTTTTGACTGCAGGCTCTTAATTAGCTATCCTTCCTCCCTTAGGCTCTTCTCCACTTCCTCCCCACTAGAATCAAAGCATTTGGATTAGGAAGAAGAGAGTGGGTCCAACTTTTTAATGCAGTAATGGAGTATGAGGCCAGTAAATCAAATGCCTTGATCTGATGGACTTTGTAATCAGTACTGTAGACTTGGCAAACCACAGCCTCTTTCCCCATTTGTAAAATGGGGATACTACTTAGAAATAGAAGCGAGTATTATCAAACATGTTTTGGCAAAATGACTGTCTCTTAGCATTTCTGCATTAGGAGTCTAAGGGCCTGGGTTCAAATCACATTTAAACCTTGACACACTGTGACCTTAGGTCTCATTTTCTGCATGGACAAAATGAGAAGGCTGGATTAGATGAGCTCTGTGGCCCCTACCAGCTCTAAATGTAGGCTCCTGTGTTGATAGATTATTTCCTACCCCCCATTTCCTAAAAAAGCAAGAGAACAAGAAGTTTCATATGACAACTTTAATTTTTAAAAATACTTTGAAAATGTCATGCCCCTGGTGTTGCACATCTGGGGGTGGGTATTACCTTCTGCCTGCATGTCTCTGGGAGTGCACAGTACCCTTCCCACTTGCATGAACCATCTCAATCAGTGCTCAGGGATCCTAGTTGTATATATCCCGGGTTTTAGTGTTGGAGACTGATACTCCAAGGCATCTTCCTGAAGCAGCAACACCTTTCTTTTGCAAATTTGATCATTTCCCCCTCCAAAATGGTCAATCACCTATACCCAACTCTTCCAGTTGATTTTGCCACCAGCACAGCCTTCACAGAATCTTGCCAGGTTTTGCAGCTGCCTGAGAAAAGTCAACAGAGTTTCCAAAGTTTAAAAAGCAATTCATCCAAAGAGACTATTCTCTGGAATCTCCACAATAGGTTCCTATTGCACCTATGTAAAAGCAGGCAGCCTAGTGTATTACTAAGAGCACCAGATCTGGCATCAAAGGTCCTTACTCTGAATCCTGGATCTGCTACTTACTGTGTGAGCTTGGACGAATCACTTCCCCTGCTTAGGCCTGCTTCCTCATATGCAGAACAAGGGGTTTTGGACCACACAGCCTCTAAGGTCCCTTCCAGCTCTAATCTTTTAAGTTCCTAACACCTGGATGTGTTCACGCTGAGCTTTAATATATTTGAAGCAGATAATACTAACCAGGGCTGAGTTACTAAAATGATTTTCAACATCTTCTGCATTTAAAAAGTATATTTTCCATTATATTGTTAGAATACTACAAATGTAGATAAACACTAGGATAACTTTTTACCAATACCTTAAAAGCAAAAACTGCCCTACTTACTGGCTCACTCATTCTCACAACTAGAGAAAACAGGCACAAAGTGTTCAGAGTGTGGGCAGAGGCAGTCAGGAACTTGGGGGCACAGGGCATGCAAAAAGTAGCCACAGAAGAATTTTAATGCAAAACTTCTACTCAAGAAAGCATATGATGACAACGGTGGGAGCAGCACCTGGCAGAGGAAGATGGTGGTAAGGGACAGAGTTTGACTGGCCTGTCCTCTTCATTCCTTACCCTACCCATCCCCCCAAAACCAAAACCTCACCAGCAGGTATGCACACATTAGGAAGCAAAGACTGGAGCCTTCCAAGCCTCTCACCTCTGGCAAGAAGCCAGCAGCAGCAGCAGGAGGGAAAGATGGAGAAATGGAGATTCTGGCTACCCCCAAAATGATCTCAGGGGCACAGAACTTTTGATTTTCATTACAATTATCAGGAACACTGATATGGGTCAAAACGTATTAGACTTTAGTGTTGGAACAGAGATCTCCCAGAGCAATTAAAATAGCTGAGCGGCACCCCAAACAATGTAGGTGCTTCTTGACAAACAAAAAGAACAAAAAAACCATAAAATGTGACTCCTGACCTTTAGGAACTTATACTTAATGAAGCTAGGCAACCTAAAGAAACATGTGTTGTGTGTGTGGCTATAGTCCTTGTGGTTTGGTCTGGAGGTCAAGTTTCATAGAAAGCAATAGAATCCCCAGGCCCATAAAGCTCAAGGTCACAATGACTTAGTTGGCCATTCCATTCCCAAAGGGCTTACTTGCCCCTAGAATACTCCAAATAGACAGAACAAAAAGTTGTTTGTTTTAAACAGTATGAAGGTCACAATACAAAACAACATTTATAAAAAGTTAGGGGGATTCCTGGAAAGAATCCAAATTTCTCCTTTTCCCAGTTCCTACCTCTCCCCCAGTGCCATGCCTGAGATTTAGGAATGGCTCTTAAATCATACCCTGAGAGAGAGTGAACTCACACCATCTGTTCTGGAATTCTTCTATCCATCAGTATTTGCTTTTCATTTAAAAGACTGTAACACATAAAAAGACCTGCCTTGATCTACCCATTCTTCTCTACCAGAACGGTGTCCAGCTTCCTGGTTCTGTTTTCAATTAGTGTATCGATCTGTTCAGGTAGTCAACCCCCCAACAATTTAGCTACACAAACAAGTATATGCTAGCCTCTTACATGAGAGTGAGTCCCAGGACACCAGTGTTTTTTAAAAATCCATTTCTCACCCCAGTGAGTTAAATTCAGACTTCCATCACATGAAAGCATGTTCATTTCAAACCATGCTGACACTGTGTAATCCAGACAGTCTCGCCTGTCTTGCAGAACCATAAACACTTATGGGGTTGATGGTATGCCTGTAAGGCCTTATGTAAGAAGAGAAGTACTGGAAACCATCCCTTATCAAATCCTAGTTAGTAAATACTGAGGACACTTGGAATCCAGGCTCCTTACTCCTTAGATCAATTAACAGTCAGGAATCTTAGAGTGGAGGAGATGGAGCACAAAAACACCAGGACTTCACAGAAGGCAGTCACCTTCCTTCCTCTTTCTGCAAGGGTCCATTTTCACCTCTCACTGTAGCTGTGGTTACATTCCACTGCCCTGTCTTCCTTGAAGATGGTGCCCCCCCACAACTATACCCTATAGCCATCCCAAAAGATAGTTAGTAAATTCTGATTAATGATGACAATAAGTATACCAAGCAAATCTTGCCAGAGTCACTTATCGGGAGCAGGAAAGGCATCATCTTTCCCAAACCCCACTGCTCATTTTCCCTTTTGATCTTTTTTTTCCCATAAAAGTGTTTTAACAAAAGCTAAAATATTACAATGAATAAATAGAAATGAAAACAGGAAAGATAAATGCTGTAATGACTGTGTCCATTGTGCAGAGTCCTGCTCTCAGGAAAGAAGAAAAAACTACTATGGATATACAGGCAACTCAAGAACAAGGCCCTTGGTAGCAAAGATGTGTATGTTAACTTAACAAGGCTTGTGTAGGCATCGTTATTCAGGGAAGAGTTCCTGATTGCCTTCTTCTAAAGCAGCTCACCACCTATTACAATCTCACACTTTCCCTTGGGCACAAGTGTGGGCCGGGGAGTAAGATAAAGAACTGCTAGAACACTGTCACTGTAGTCCCTGGTCCAAACAGCCATGATGGCAGGTCTTTCTTCCTAGGACTGCAGCTCTTCAGTCACTTGCTTCATACTTTTAACTGAGCAATTCATTAATGTTGAATTAAAAAGGATTATGATTTGTTATTTCTAAGGAAGAAGAAATCAAGATTCCAGAGCCTTAGATCAGACCTCCAAATGATTTCATCTTCTTAGAAATTTAAATTATGACTCACAACTAGAAAATTCAATATAGTGAAAGGAGCTTGATTCAAAGCAAGCTCACTAATGTAAAATTCTCTGTTCTTTGCCAAAATCATTCCCATGTAATCACAACTAAGGGATTCAGTCTGTATGAACTCTCTTATGTTTAATAAGAGCTGAACTTCGGCTGAAACTTTTGTCACATTCGGTGCATTCATACGGTTTCTCTCCAGTATGAACTCGCTGATGTGTGATAAGGTTTGAGCTCTGGGTAAAACCTTTTCCACATTCCACACATTCATAGGGCTTTTCTCCAGTATGGGTTCTCTGGTGTTTAATAAGATCTGATCTCTCACCAAAGCTTCTCCAACATTCGTTACATTCATAGGGCTTCTCTCCAGTGTGAATTTTCTGATGTGTAATGAGATGGGAACTCCGGCTAAAGCTTTTTCCACACTCATTGCATTCATAGGGCTTTTCACCAGTGTGGGTTCTCTGGTGTTGAACCAAGTGTGAGATCCGACTGAAATTTTCCCCACATTCATTACATCTATATGGTTTCTCTCCTGTATGGGCTCTCCGATGACGAATGAGATCTGAATTCTGACTAAAGTTTTTTCCACATTCATCACATTTGTAGGGCCTTTCTCCTGTGTGTACTCTGTAGTGCTTGATGAGATCTGATCTTTCGCTGAAGCTTCTCCCACATTCATTACATTCATAGGGCTTCTCACCAGTATGTGTCCTCTGGTGTTGAGCCAAGTGAGAGCTGCGGCTGAAGCTTTTCCCACACTCCTCACATTCATAAGGCTTCTCTCCACTGTGGGTCCTCTGGTGCTGAATAAGGTGGGAGACCCGACAGAAACTCTTGCCACATTCATTGCATTTGTGGGGTTTCTCTCCAGTATGAATTGTTTGGTGCTGGATGAGGTGTGAACTTCGACCGAAGCTTTTCCCACATTCACTGCAATCGTAGGGTTTCTCCCCAGTGTGTGTTCTCTGATGCTGAATGAGATGGGAACTTCGGCTAAAGCTCTTCCCACAATCATAACATTTATACGGTCTCTCTCCAGTATGAGTTCTCTGATGTCGATTCAGGTCTGAGATTTGATTGAAAGCCTTTCCACACTGAGAGCAGATATGGAATCTTATATCTGCATGGACTTCCTTGTGGACAAGGAGATCTGTAACTTGCTGAAGAGGATAGTTTACCCACTCATCCCCAGTTAAATCTTCCCACTGTTCTTCTGACTTGTCCCCACTTTCAAAGCCTTCTTCACACTCAGGAGTCTGGTGAGCACTCTCAATAGGCCTTTCTGATATGTCTCCAAATTCTATGTCTTCAGATATCACCTTTGGATTTGCCTCATTCTCACTCCTGATATCAAAATCTGAAATAAAAGGTAAATGTAGATATCATACAGTCTCCATGCTGGAAAGGAAAGAAACAGTTAACAAAAAACAAAGTTAAGATTCTTAGAATCCAAAATATAATGGCTAATGTATTTTATGCTCTGAGTTTGGAACATTCTCATGACACAATCAGTGAATACTAAAGATCAATTATGTGTTGAACTAGCCATGTAGGGGAGGAAGTAGATTCTTTTGTTGTCAGTTAACTTCTCTTACAAGTGAATCAAACCTAAGGCCATAAAAAGTGGCTGTCAAAGATTACCTGCCCATTCTCAGTTTGTTTTTTTTAAATAAGTTTATGAAAAGGAGATGAGGGTAGGGAAGCCACATGGGAAAAACTATGGCACCTCTTAGAACATTGGCCTATTCACTACCAAGCAGCCATAAAGATTATACCAACTACATAGTCACTATCCCAAGACTTTTCTAAAGTCTGCAGAGACTTGTAACCTTTCTCAAAGATTTCTTTCACTGACTTTACCAGGTCTTTTCCTTGTTCTCATACCAATCATCTGATCAGCAACTAAAACAGGCCAAGGATCTCCATTGTTCCATCCCTCCACACTTTCTCCTAAAGGGTCTTCACAAAGGCTATGTGATCTCATGAAAAATGCACTGGGTCTGGAGTCAGGAAAGCCTTGGTTTCAAATCAAACATCTGACATCCACTAATCTGTGTGACCCTGGAGAAGTCATCACCTCACTGAACCTCAGTTTATGCATTTATAAAATGGGAGAAATACCTTTATTTTCCTCATAGAGCTGTCATGAGAATCAAATGAAATAATATACACAGAGCAATTTACTAATCTAAACACTCTATGTCAACTATTATCACTGGGAAAGGACAAAGCACAGTGAAAGGCGTGATGAAACAGGGAGTTAGAAAATCTACATTTTAGTCAAGGCTCTGATGACGCTCCGTTAAGTCATCTTTCCTCAGATTCTTAGTATCCATATGTGTAAAATACGGATAAGCTCAAGTACTTGCACTATAGACCTCACAAGGACGTGAGGAAAGAAAACATTCTGAAAACTTTAAAGTGTTACATTCATTCAAACTCTTAGGACTGTAGCTGGTCATTGATCTGTAAAAGAACCTTATGGGAATAGGAAGTGACTGACAGCACAAAAATCTGAACATTCTGGAATCTACAGAAGCAACTCCTTCTCATGTAATAAAGTGAGACCGGATGTTTGCACTCTCAGAAGTCTGCGCGTCCACAAGAGCCAATAGTCCAAAGTGCGGACTTCACAGGTCACACAACTTGCTGAGTTCTGAGAGTGGAGCCGGGGTCAGAATCAGTGACGGAGCCAGAATGTGGAACACAGACGTCAGAGAACCCTGCAGAATCCCAGCTGTGTCCCACCAGGTGTGGGTCATTTGTTCTCGCTAAGCCTGTTTCCTCACCTCATAGATTAGGTGAGCTCCACAGGCCCTTTCAGCTCAAAGTTCTATGGCTACAAACCTGGAAATAGAACCAAGTCAGCATTCTTACCTAAGGAGACTACATTTCCATAATTCTCCTGCATAACATCCCGGTAAAGGTCCCTTTGTGTTGGGTCCAGAGGCCTCCATTCTTCCCGAGTAAGATACATAGCCATATCTTCAAATGTCATAGGCCCCTGAAATGAAATAGACTCCACTGTTACCTGCTACCTGAAGGACAATACCATGGTATATGTTGAAAATAATTGAAAACTGAAGCAGACAGGACATGTGTACAGCATAGCCAAAAGTCAACAGGAAGGATACAAGTGAAGAGGGAAATAACCTGTGAAGAAATTATCATCGTCCACAGGTTGATACCAGACCTGTGGTAACCAATGTCCTGAAGATTACCAGGCAATGAATACCCTTGATGGACAGAATGGTACAAATCCAGAGTAGGAAAGGTAACAGTCTGATGTGGGACAGAGAACCATGATATGGGGAGGCAGAAGGCATAGGTTTTAGCCTCAGCTGAGTCACTAACTTACTTCTAGAGTACAAGCATGTCACTTTCCCACTCTGGATCTCCAGTTTCCTCATCTGTAAAATAAAGCTAAATCAAATCGCTTTGTCTAGCCCTGATATTCTGTGACCCAAAGGGGCCCTTTCAGAATGTAAGGACATTCTACACTCAAAAAGTCCCTCCAAGCTCTAAGTCTATGTCCTAAAGGCCATTTCAAACTTAATTCCTTCCTGCTCTTACATTTCCTGTTCTAAGATCCCACACAGCTCTGACATTCTGCCCCTCCCATCCCTGACATTCTTTGTTCTAAGGCCCTTCCACCTCTGATATTCTCTGTTCTAGGGCCCCTCCCAACTCTGACATCCTGGGTTCTAAGGGCCCTCCCAGCTCTGACATTCTGGATTTCCAAAGCCCTCCCAGCTCTGACATCCCCGGTTCTAAAAGGGCCCTCCCAGCTCTGACATCCCAGGTTCTAAACCCCTCCCAGCTCTGACATCCTGGGTTCTAAGTGCCCCCCAACCTTGACATCCTCGGTTCTCATGCCCTCCCCGGCTCGGACGCTGTACCTCGCCAGGTTCGGGGCCGCTCGCCCGCAGCTTACCTGGGAGCCGGCCATGAGGAGGGTGGCCGCCATGGCGGCGGCTCGGGCGCCGGTCCTGTTCCGGGGCGAGCAGACACAGGCAGCGCTGTAAAGACAAGGAGACAGCTGGGAGCTACAGAAAAACAGGCCCTGCCCACTCCCTGGGGTTACGCGGCCGGGCGGGGCGGGGGCAGGGCCCAAACATCCCCGCCTCGACAGAGCCAGCGCTGCCGGCCCCGCCCCCGGGGCGTCCGGGGACACAAACCGGAGGCAAGTCCTCTGAGGCTGAGGAGGATCCGGCTCCCATAGGGCCCCGGACTAGGTCAGTCTCGAGGCAGTCCCCGCCCCGACGGCTCCCAACGCCTCCGCTCGGCCGCCGTTCCCCTAGGCTCGGCCCTTTCCGTTTCCCAAATCCAGCCAATCACAGACCGAGACCCAGGAAACCCCGGCCAATCACAATCTGCATCAAAGGCCTTTCCCATCCCCCCTGGGCAGTGCGGCCTAAGAGGAAACCTGCGCTTGCGCCGAGCCTCGGGGCCTGACGGGAAAGGTAGTTCGGCGGTAAAGCAAGGCCGACCCGAGGCCAAGAGCTCCTGAAGGAGAGCTTCTGGCGGGATGGCTTCTAGCTTTAGCTGCTTTAGCTCCCGGACGCCCCAGTGGCGCCGAGGTTTTCCTCAGGTTCTGCCCAGAATTAGCCGCCCTTAGCTATGTGCCTATAGTACGATGGCTGGCACCCTGCTTTACCCAAACCAGTCCCAGGTTCCCAGCCACCGACAACAGGAGAGAGAGACAGCTACGCCGGCCAACGCCCACTCACCCGCTCCGCCAAGCCCGAGGCCACTCGCTAGGGATGGAAGCTCCGCCCACGTACTACAGATCCCGGCAGCCCCTACGGTCCCCTCACCATCCCCTACTACACTTCCCAGTAGGCCCCACTTCAAGGTCAAGCCTACCCCCTATCTTCCCTTCAACAGAGTGAATGCTGGGGGCGGGGCGGGGCCGAGGGTAGACAGGCCTGGAGGGGTGGAGCCCTGCGGAAGGGAGAGGCCTCAGGGCGTAGCTGGGCCCCGTGGGGCGACGCTGCAGAAACAATAATAGCTCAGCTTTGCCGGGGGGAGGCCTTAAACTTTTCTTAAACCTTAAACCTTCAGCGCAGCCCGGGGCGAGATCGGGGGGGGGGGGGGAGAAGAAGAAAGACGCGGAGAGAGACAGAGATGGAGAGATAGGCACAGAGAGACAGAGATGGAGAGACACAGAGAGGCAGAGATGGAGAGACAGGCACAGAGGGACAGAGATGGAGAGACACACAGTGAGAGACACAGAGAGAGACTGAGATGGAAAGAGAGACCGAGATGGGGAGAGACAGAGAGACCTGGAGGGAGGGAGAAAGACAGAAATGGAGACAGAGATAGAGAAACAGATGGAGAGACAGAGATGGGGAAATAGACAAAGACAGAGACAGGGATGGGGAGAGAGACAGAGATGGAGAGACAGCGAGAGAGATGGAGTGAGATAGAGGGAAGGAGACAAAGAGAGATGGAGAGAGAGAGACACACAGAGATGGAGAGACAGATGGGGGAGAGAGAGAAATGGAGGGAGGGGGACAGATGGAGAGACAAATGGAGAGACAGCGAGATGGAGGGAGAGAGACAGAGGTGGAGAGACACAGATGGGAGAGAGACAGAAAGAGATAGAGACAGAGTGAGAGAGAGACAGATGGAGAGACACAGAGAGATGGAGGGAGGGAGAGAGACAGAGAGATGGAAAGATAGAGATGGGGAAAGAGACAAAGAGACAGAGTTAGTTCTCTCTCTCCAGCACCTCCAACTCAGAACAAGTCTCAAACCTAACTGGAGTCAGCTGGGCTAGATCTGCTTACTTCCTTCATCTCTCTGGGTCTTTCGTTTTTAAATCTATAAAATGAGGGAGTCATACTGGATGGCTTCTGAGGCCCCTTCAGCGCTAGGGGTTTTGTTTGCATGTTTCACTCCAAGCTGACCTCCCACTTAACCCCTCCATATCACAGCCCAGCGTCCCTCCAGTTGCCCAGGCTTGTCATTTTTCAGTCATCTCTGATTCCTCCCCCCCCCTTTGCCCCACACAACCAATCAGTTGCCAAATAATGTCCTTTCTATCCAAGTCTCCTGCATCTGGTCCCTCCTTTCCTTTCCCAATTATGAGGTCTTTTATCTTTAATCTCTCCCATCTCCAATCCAAACTCCCCAGGACTTAATTTCCAAATAATTTTCCAACAATGTCACTCCTTTACTGGAAAGCTTTCAGTGTCTCATTACTTACCAAATAACAAAATGTATATTCCTGGGTGGCACTCAAGATACTTCCCAATCTGGCTCCAACCCACCTTTCAAGCCTTCTAGCATACCGTTCCCCTTCACATTGTCTGCTATCCTGAACAATCCCCTTTCTCAGACTGCCTCTCCCAATTTGTTTCATCCTACTTCCCAGGGGCTCTCCAGTTCCACTGCCCAACCCCCCCCCAAGTTCCTCCCTTCCCTTCAAAGCCTCACAGATCCCACTTCCTCCGTGGAGCCTTTCCAGACTATCCCCAGCACAGATCTCTCAATCTCCAAGTTCTTGAGTAGAAGAGTCTTTGAAAGGGGAAAGAGAAAATCCTACAGTCCTATGGGGGTGGTGGGGAAAAGGGAGAGAGAGACCTGCAGGGGTGGGCTATGGACAAAAGTTGTGGGGACAGCCCCATATATTGGGGAGAAAAGAATCCCATCCACAGAGTAGGAGAAAGATTGGGAGGCTGGGGCAGAAGAGAAAGATGCACAGAGAGGAGTGTGGAGTGGGTGGGCAGAGAGAGAGTCCTACAGAGAAACAGGAGTGGGAAGAAAGGGTGTCCCAGGCAGGGCCAAGTTCTACAGAGTGGGTATGGTGTGAGAAAGAATCCTATGGGAAGTGGGGGGGGCCCCCTCGGGAAGGATCGGACAGAAAAGGAGGCAGAGTAGGAAGGATGTAAGGAGGGAATGGGAAGGAGAGGCTAAGCCCCTTTCAAAGCAGACCCAGAGGAGACCAAACAGAAGGAGAGGGCCAGAAGAGACCTGCCCTAGGGGTGGGGGGAGGGGAGGAGAGAAGCCTGTCAGCTAAGGGTCAGAGAGAAGGAGACTACCAGCCGTAAGCCTCGGAGCAGAGGTCTAGGGGGCTGTCACCCATCAGTACTTTTGCAACTGCCATAGGCTTTGGAAGAGTCCATTTAAAGGCCAAGAATTACGGCTGAGAACCGGCCACTTACCTCTTTGGCCCAGGGGCAGAGTCCTTGAGCAACTCAGTCAGCCAGATTGCAGCTTCCAAGCCGGACAGAACCCAGAGATTGCATCAGCTAGAGGGGAAAGGGGAGCCGCCCAGGAATTCCACCACCTTGGCTCCTTGCAGCTGTCCTTCCCCTGACCAGGGGCTCCAACAAGGCCTTCCCTCTGCGCTGCTGAGGAGGAGCCAGGACCCAAAACAAGTCAGCCTGGCCTCCTGAGTGGGGAACAGCTCAGGGCTCTAGCCAGGGTGGGAGAGAGGGAAGAGGTGGGAAAAAACACACATCAGCTTATTAGGGACTCCCACCCTCTCCATGTTATAAATATCTCCAGAGCCTTGGCTAGGTGCCCAGATGTCTATTGTTTCTAACTGTACAGGGGACGTCTCTGAGCTGGGGGAAAAGGTTTTTCTTTTGTTTGCAGACACTCTGATCAATTGGGTGACTTGATTTTTTCTGAAATATGCCTTGGGGCCAGGCTGGTCTTAGTGTCTATTCTCAGGGCCCAATTGTTTATGGGTGGTGCCCTTAGAGATCACCTAGTCCAATCTCTTAATTTTATGAAGGAGGAAACAAAACCAGAGAAAAGATTTTCTCTAAGTCACACGACTGGTTAGTAACAGTAATGAAGTGAAGGCTCAGAATTGCTGACCCGTATTATGTGCTATGATGAAGTCCATGTGCTAGGTGGTCCAGTGGATAGAGCACCAGGCCTGGAAGTCAGGAAGACCTGAGTTCAAATCCAGCCTTAGATACTTACTCATTATGTGATCCTGAGCCAGTCACTAAACATCTCAGCCCAGTTTCCTCATCTGTAAAATGAGGATAATAATAGCACCTACCACACAGGGTTATTGAAAGACATCACATTTATAAAGTGTTGGCAAACTTTAAAGCTAACACTTATTTTTAGTTGCAAGGTCCCTTCCCCATCTAAGCTCTGTGCTCCATCTAGCAGTATTTGTTTGAAGCTCTGAAACTTTGTGTTCCAGGCCCTCTAATCCAAGCCCCTCAATTTGCATATGAAGAAACTGAGGCCCAGAGACGGGGAGGGACCTCACAATTCACACAACCCTAGAATGAAGGGGGAAATTAGAACATAGAAGGTTATGATTGGGAGGGATCTTAAAATATAAATCACAAAATACAGGACGAGGGGAAAGAAAGCCCAGGGGACATGGAGACAGTAAAAACCTGGGCTCAAAGTCCATCTCTGGCACTTAATTTCAAGACCTTCATAGGCAAGACACTGACCCTCATTTTCCTCATCTGTGAAATGGGTCTTCCCTGGCAGGTTTTTGTGAAGATCAAAAGAATGTTTATAGGGGCAGCTAAGTGGCCAGTGGATAGAGCACCGGCCCTGGAGTCAGGAGGACCTGAGCTTAAATGCAGCCACAGACACATAATGGTTCCTAGCTGTGTGACTCTGGGCAAGTCACTTAACTCCAATTGCCTCACTTAAAAAAAAAGAATATTTATAACCTGTTTGAGAAATCTTAGCCCAATTCACAAATGTCAGCTATTATCAATATCAGAGCTAAAAGCGACCTAAGAACACGGAATCTCGGAGCTGGGGGTCCCTTAGAACATATAATGTCAGAATATCTCATATACCTTTGACGGTGTGTTCCCCTCTATTCCCGTTGTCACCATGTTAGCACAGAACATCAGTACCTGGATCATTGGAGGTCCTCACCTACTTGTCCTGCTTCATCCTTTGTGTCCCCTATACCCCCTTCATACCTCCTTATCCACCTCTAACCTCCCTGCTGACCTCCAGACACACAGCCCTAGCGGCTAGTGGACATATTGAACTGGGTATCCCTTAGATATCTTAAACTCAATGTATCTAAAACTGAACTGATTATCTTTCCCCCAAGTCCTTCTTCTTCCTGATGTCCCTATAACTGTCGAGGGTACAACCATCCTCTTCTCAGTCAGGCAGGTTTGCATCTAGGTCCATCCCAGACTCCCCCCATCCAAGCTGTTGCCAAGGTCTACTGATTTCACCTTTGCAACAACTCTCGAATACATCCCCTTCACTCCTCTGACACCACCACCACTCTAGTGCAGACCCTTGTCACTTCACCTGCTGGTGGGTCTGCCTGTCTCAAATCTCTCCCCACTCCAATCCACCCACCATTCAGCTATCAAAGTGATTTCCTTAAGGGAAAGTCCCATCATGTCACTCCCCTGCTCAATAAAAATTATTCACCTCCAGAATAAAATATAAAATGCCCTGTTTGGCTTTCAAAGCCCTTCAAAGCCTTGTGTCCTCTTCCCTCCCCTCCCCGACCTTTCCAGTCCTCTCACACCTTACCACTCCCCCCCCACCCCAGCCCCACGCTTTACACTCCAGTAACACTGGCCTCCTTGTTCCTCCAACAAGATGCAACATCTCCCCACTAGATACACTCCCTGTTCCTGGAAATCTCTTCCCTCTTCAACTCCTCCTCCTGGCTTTTCTGCCTTCCCCTTTGGGGCCCAACTAAAACTCCCCCTTTTCCATCCCCCTTTCTCCATCGCTCTTCTTTCTAATGCCTTCCTCCTGTGGATTAATGCCAGTGTTCTTGTCCCTAGCTTATTTGCATATGGTTGTTTGCGAGTTGTCTCTCCATCAGACCATGAGCTCCTTGAGAGATTACAGACTGCCTTTTACTTTTCTTCGTCTCCCCAGTACATAGTAGGTACTTTACTAGCTGAACCCTGTTTTTTTTCCCCTTTATTTATATCAGTTCTCTGCTTTTAAAATCTCCAACAGCTTTCTGTTGCCTCTGGAGTAAAGTTCAAATTCCTTTGCCTGACTCCAAAGCCCTTTAAAATCTGGCATCACCCCCACCTTTGCAGTCATCTCATATTACTCCTCTCCATACATTCTGTGCTCCAGTCAGAATGTGCCATGCGCCCACCCACTTACATTCCCTACGCCTGGAATGTGCTCCCTCCCACTTCTCCCTTTGCCTGTTGAATTCCTGCCCATCCCTTAAAGCCTATTTCCAAAGCCACCTCCACCAGGAAGTCTTCTCTGACCCCACTGGGCTAATTTCTCTGAGCCTTCCTCTCTTATAAAAAGAGGAAGTTGCCCTGGATGACCTTATAGGGTCTTTTCCAGTTCTAAATATATGATCTGTGATCCATGATCTACCCTCCACTCTTTCTTAGGGACTTTTCTTCTCTGACTTTACAGGCAGCTTTGCTGCACAGCTGTCCAATGCATTTGTTATAGAATTTGTCGTCGTTTTCCACGTTTGTGACTTATTTGTATGTTTTGTGAGGTCAGAGATCGAGACTGACATAAAGACTGGTCATATAAATGTTTATACACAGGAGCTGCTCAAAATGTGTTGAACTGTGCAATTATTATGACCAATCTTGGTCCCAGAGAAAAGAGGAAGGGTACCTCCCCCCCCACTTCACTGCAGTGGTGGGGAACTGTGGGGATGGAGCCCCACATGTATCTTCAGGCTCAGTTAATGAATGTGTTGGTTAATTTTTCGAAACTTTTTTCTTCTCTTTCTTTTTATTTCTTTGTTACAAGGAAAGGCTTGCTGGGTAGGAGAGGTAAGAGGGGTGTATTCAGAGATGAAGGTAATATAAAACCAACAGATATTAGTTTTACAAATTTTAGAGAATTATAGGAATTTTATACTTTCCATTTAAAATTCTTTTTTATCCATTTAGCAATTCTACAAAACTCCTGGGAGTCTTTACCTACTCAAAGAGCCTAACAGAGGTAATGGGGTTACAATTTCATGTGTTAAATACTTATTAATGTTGAGTCTTAAGCATTTTATCTGAAATGGAAATAATGTCTTTGTTGTTCAGTCAAAAGAAGAGAAAATTTTAGAAATTTTAGAAAAAAAAACTGTTGAGTGGGATTTAGCCCTGGGAAGGACCTTCAAGTATAGAACGTTAGCATATGAAATGTCAGGGATTTGCATTTCACTGACTTCTTCTGGATTCATGTCTTGATCTTTCCTGTCGCCATAATAATTTTCTGTCATCAGGTTTGGTTTTCGTCGTTGTTGTTTGCTCATTTTTCTAGCCTAGTTCTTGACTTTTAACTCTGGGTTAAAGTTGGACTCTGCTTCCATGGTGGAGAGGGCACTGTCCCAAGTTTCAGGTTTTTCATGCTGCTGTTTTCAGAGCTAGTTCTGGGAGTCTGTAAGTTTTCAGTTCTTCCAACATGGTATGATCTAAGGAAAGGTGTGGTCACTGCTTTCCTGGCCTGTGTTCTGGTCTGTCAATGATCACAAGTGCTCTTTTCTACCCAGGAACTGTGACCAGGGTTCCCGACCCTGCTGGTGCTCCTTCTCACCTGGCCCTGCAACCTGGAACAATGCAGTGTACAATGCAAGAGAGCTCTGCTCCCGGTGCCGGCAAAGGGTCCCTCGTAATCTCCTTCTGACCAGCTTTCCAACGCCCTTACTGTCCGTGGGCTAAGAGCTACTGATGCTAATTCAGTCACTCCCAGGCCTGCTACTGGCTTACCAGGATGAGGCCTGTGTGGCACTCTTACCCCAGTGGGAGAGACCTTTCCTGCCAACCTTCTAAGTTGTCTTGGGCTGGAAAATTGTTTCACCCTATCCTACTGCTGGTTCTGCTGCTCCAGAATTCAATTTGAGGCACTATTTTATAGTTGTTTGAAGGGGAATTTGGGAGAGTTCAGGTGAGTCCTTTCCTTTATTCCACCATCTTGGTTTCATCCCCTTAGCCTCCACCTTCAAGGCATTTGCAATGTAGTAGTACCAGGTGAGCAGCCAGGTGGTACAGTGGATAATGCACCAGGCCTGGAGTCAGAAAGATCTGGATTTAAATCCAGCTTTAGACACTTACTAGCTGTGTGACCCTGGGCGTGTCACTTAACCCCTATTTGCCTCAGTTCTTCATCTGTAAAATGGGAACACACTGGAGAAGAAAATGGCAAACTACTGCAGCATCTTTGCCAAGAAAACATGGAGTCAGAGACTGAATGAACAACAACAGTATCAGTTGAAATATTTGCAGCATCCACATACTTATGTAGCACCATTCAGGCTACCCCTTCAACCTGTGCTTGCGTCTTAGAATTGGGTTCCCAGGTAAGGTAACTACTCTTGGATTCTATGGGTAACCCTGTGGGTCTACACTACTAACATTATAACTCACAGACCCTTGCTGGTCTATTTTTCATTAACAATCAGCTGCAAAACAATATTTAGCTCTTGATAAAGGCATTTGCTAAGATGGCAAAGTAAAAACAGTAGCTAAAAAAAATCTCCCCTATACACCTGGGGCATAGTCCCCCACAAATACATATAATATCTATGGAAGGGGGTTCAAAGATAGTGAGGCACATTTGTGGCAAAGGGAACTCACAACTTGTGGTACTATGGGGCCTGGAAGTCCTTTCTCTTCAGAGAGTCCTCACACAGCTCTTCTGGGAGATGCATCTTTGCTTTATGAGTTGTTGAGCTGGTTTCCAAGGCTCTACTCTTTCACACAGTCCAGCTCTCTTTTCTGCTGCCAGGGGCCACTGTCCTTGAAGATGTTTAATCACCCTTGGGTGTCTGTGTTTTTGTAGCCATATCTGTCTAGAATGTATATTTCTGCTCCCCCATTAGAGGTAGTGTGCCCTGCTGGCCTAATATTTCCCCTTTAGAGAACTTCCTTTTGTTACCTCCCCTTCCCTGGGGGTCTTTTCCCCTGGCAATTCCCAGTTTTAAATCTCTCACGAAGGAACTGCTGCACTGTTTACCTGTTTAAAGCCCCCAGAGCCAAGGTTACTTCATGCATCCAATCATTCTTGACACAATCAGCCACGTATTTGCACCTCATAAAAAGATGACAGTGTATTACATCTTGCTAACACATTAAAGCTCACCTGTCAAGACTACATGCCACAACTCCACCAACTGAGGGGTATGTGGAGGGAAGTAACATCCCCCGCCCCAGTCCCCTGAGACATCAATACTTCAAGAATCCAAGTTTCACCCTGTGCTTACAGTGTGGTGACAGTGATGAGAATGCTGGATCTGACATGGAGTCAGGAACACCTGGGTCCAGTTTCCACCCCCAACTTACCTATCACATGGACTTGTCATTTCCCCCTGACAGAACCCCTTGATGACACAAGACCATTTCATTTTTGTCTTTATATCTCTAGGGCCTAGTACAGTGCCTGGCATATAGCAGGTGCTTAACAAATGCTTTTTGATTGGTTAATCATTAGTTATATGACCATGGAAAGTCAATTTTTGTCACTCACTGGGCCTCAATTTCCCCATCTGTAAAATGGAAACAATAATACCTGTAGTATCTGTGTCACAAAGTTGTTTTAAGGATCAGATGAAACAATACCTGTAAAGCACTTGACAAACACTAAATTATTTCATAAATATCATCATGCCTAGGATTAGGAAGCCCTGAATTCAAATCCAGTCTCTGACACTTACAAGCTCTATGATCCTGGGCAAGTCATTTAGCAGATTCTGTCAGCTTCAGTCTCTTCATCTATAAAATGAGATAATAGTAGTGCTTACCTCCCAGAGTGATGAAGATCAAATTAAATAATATTTGAAAAGTGTTTTGCAAACTTTAAAGTGCTATGCAAATGCTAGCTATTATTACTATTATTATTATTATTATTAATTGTAGTTCCTCCCACCCACCCATTTGCCCTAGTAGACCTTCATAAATTGCTGTGGTGGAAAAAATTTTAGTTCCATGGTCATTGAGTTTCTTGTGACTAGCTTCCTGCATCCTTGGGTGAGAACCTGCTACAGTTTGTACTCCATTAATTTGTTCATTCATTCATCCATCCATCCATCCATTCATTCATTCATTCAATACACATGCTATTGAAGCAAACACTCTACATTCATTCAATAAATGTTTTATTACATACTTGCTAGGTGCAAGGCATAGTGCTAAACACTGAGGATACAGGGACCAAAAAAAAAAAATTAAAACAGCCCCTGCCCTCAAGGAGATTATATTGTATTAGGAATAACAAAATGGCATACACATGAAGAAAATACATCATATATTCAAAGTAATTCTGGAGAGTACTTGCAATTGGGAAGATCAGGAAAGGCTCCAAGTAGGAGGTGATATGAAGCCTGAGCATCGGAGAAAGCTGGAGAGTCACAGGGTGAGAAGGGGATGTGTTTAGGCATGCAGGACACTTTGTGTTCAAAGGCATCGGGCCCAGGGATAGGATGTCATGTATGAAGAACAATGAATAGAGCAGCTTGGTTGGAATGTGGGAAGCCAACCTTCATTCCACCAGTGAGCATTCTCGATCTTTCCTCCCCTTCATGGCTCAGCTCCTTGAGAAAGTTTTCTCTACTTGGTGCTTCCTTTTCCTTTTCTCCCTTCTGGCTTCCACCATCATCATTCAGATGCTCTCTCCCAAGTTACTCTTCATTGCCAAACCCAAGGGAGAAAGGGCTGATCCTTCTGACCTCTTTGCAGCCTTTGTCCCTGTTGATCACCTTCTCTTCCCGGGCACTCTTTCCTGTTTGGGTTGTTGTGATACTGCTCTGTCCTAGCTCTCCTTTTTACCTGACCTATCCTCAGTCATTTTTGCTGTCTCTTCATCAATATCGCACATACTCACCATGGGTTTCCCCAAAGCCTCCGCCCTGGGCCCTCTTCTCTTTCATTTTATACTATTTTATCGGGCGATGTCATCAGCTCTCCTGGGTTCCATCATCCCTATGCAGATCATTTGCAAATCTAGACCCAATGCTAGCATCTCTCCTGAGCTACAGTGTAAGTCCAACTGCCCCTTGGACAAATTCAACATGTCCAAAACGGAGCTCATTACCTTTCCCCCAAGACTTTCCCAAGGAGCTCACAGTCTAATGTGCCTTGTTATTTACATGCTGTCTTCGACGTTAGAATGTAAGCTCTTTGAGGGAAGGTAACGTTTTTTACCTTTGTATCCCCAGTGCTTTGTACAATATTCGGCATACAGTAAGTGTTTAATAAATGCTTGTTGACTGACTGATTAATAAGGTCCCAGTGGCATAGCCTTGGAAAACTGAGAGACAGTAACACCTGATGGTGTCTCTTGGTATCAAGAGGACTTCAGGGGAAGATCACTTCTAAATTCAAAAAAACATACACATGTAACCATAATGCAACATAGTAAGAAAGGCACAAAGTAAAGGCCATCAGAGGCTTGAGGAGGTAAAGCTCATTTCTCACTGGTAAGATCAAGAAAGGCTTCCTGGAGGTGGTAGCTTTTGAGCTGAGCTTTGAAAGATGAGTAGTGAAGGTGCAGAATAAACAATATCCATTATCTAGGCTAGGCTAGTTTTCCCTTAAAGGATATTAAAATTGTCCTTGACACTTAACTGACCCAGGGGACTAACCATACTTCAGCTACTCCAGCAGTTGGCCTAGATCCCTGATAGTCTAAGTACAAAAGCCAGCTCACAAGGAGGTGAGAGTACTCTCCCATGGGTTTGACCAGAACACCAGCATGACCAACCCAGAGAGAGGGAAGCTGCACCCTTCAACTGAATCAGTGCTGTATCCTTGCTGTGCTATGGCTGGGTAAGTCACTTTTTGTACTTTGTTAGATAGGGTCTACTAGATGTGTGACCCTGGACAAGTCACTTAACCCCAATGGCCTAAAAAAAAAAAAGAATGAATGAATGAATGAAAAAATGCATCTTTGTTGAACTGTTTGAACCCCAATGTCTCCCAGTTATAAACCTGAAGTCCCAGACCAGTCTGAATCAGGGCCTGTAACAGAGGTTCTCTCATCAGTTAAAGATTTCTCATTTCTTTTCTATCCTCTAGTTTGGTCTAAAGCTCTGCACATATCTAGTACAATAATACTTTAATGGTCTTGATCTCATTACTGGGGGTATTCCTTCCCCTTGGTCAGATTTCACACTCTCCCCTTTCTTCTCCCTGCCCCCCATGCATTGCATTATGGGAAAAGGGTAGGCTTCTTAACTTTTTTGGTGTGTCATGGCTCTCTTGGGAAGTCTGGTGAAGCCTATGGATCCCTGTTCAGACGGAAGATATTAAATGCACAAAATAAAAATGCATAGTGAGTGGGATTGAGACCACCTACCCAAATAAAAATTCAGAGGTTTCTCTCAGTAGAAACAGAAGTTTTAGTCTAGCAAGTCTCATGGGAGAATTGGGCATCACCTACCCAAGGTGGGCTGGAGTAGGGAGGCAGGATACAAGCAGCAAACAAGCAGTTATATACCCTTAGACAAACGACTCTAAGGAACCCCCCCCACACACACACACACACGCTTACCTCAATCTCTTTATCCTCATTGGTTGAGGTAAGAGACCTTACATTCTACCCAGAAACTAAGAGATACATTTTACCCAAAACAAGCTTGGCAGCTAGAAGGTTGCCTTATTTGGCAAAGATAAGGCTGGGGTGGTGGTTACAAAACAAGGGAGAGGGTGGGCAACACATGTATGACCTGATCACATGATTTACAGGAAAATGAAACTTAGGCCCAGCTAATGCTAAAGCCTTTAACTAAATTTATGGGGCATAGCTTCCATTTCATATGAGAAACGTTCACTTGTCCCACACAGTCCCCCCTCTCATTTCATAGTTGCAAGTTTCTCACGCCAAAACTGGTAAGTTTCTGCAGCCTCCCTATTCGCTATTTCATCAGGGTTTAACCTTCCCCCTTCTTCCTGACTGCCTGCCATCCTTCCTTGATTCTCCAATATCATTAGTCTTGTGGACTCACTAACAGGCACTTTTAATGTAATCATTCTAGAGAGTGTCCTTTGTACAGTGGTGGTAATTAATTGCATCATGCAAGGGACACATACTGGGAGTAGTATGACTGCACTCACTGCTATCAATAAGAACCATAAAACCTGCTTCCACCAAGTTCCCCCAAATCAGGACCACCCCTTTAAGTAACCATGGGAAGGATTAATCTGAGCATTGACAAATCAAAGGGGCAGCCCCTTCATAAATGTAGATACAGAGACCCAAAAGAAAACAATAATGCAATTGTCCCTTTAAGATTCAAAAATTCTTTTTTTTATACAGTTGTCTGGCAGAGAACATCATCAATGAAGTCCTCTGGTCCTTGGTATTTGTTCCAGCCATCTGCAGCACAGCATCTCAGCATCTTCTTCTTGTAGGAACCAGCTTTCTGTCCATTCTCCTACAAAAGTAACATCAGCACAATTTTAAATTACTATTTCTAGTCCTTATGACCCTGATCATTTTTACAAACTCAAAATTGGAATCATAGCCAATTGTCATGTCTAAGAAATTCACATCAGAACCCAGTGTCTTATACTTTACATTAATCCATTACTAATTTCCTCACCAGGGGGATGAGATTTCACTAAGGGATTAATCACAGGCTTCAGTACATACATACCAATTTTTAACACAGTACATATAAAATCTTAAAAGTTTAGTCATGCCTTGTTTCTTTGATGGCATTTACAAAATAAATCACAAGCCATCCTTCTTTTGGCATTATTAATCAATGGTAACAAAACTTTAGATGAGTATGATATTATCCAAATAACAAAATAACATTCTCACAAGCTCCTAATTATCTCCATATCATTACCAAGAATTAAAAGACCCCAACTCATACAGGAACACTAGTCCCAGTTATATAATAACACAAGATGTTCCATAATCAATTATTTTGGTAAATTTGTTACTGTATTTATAAAACCTTCTGATTAAAGAGACTTACTATAGAAGGAAAAAGAGCAGGAACATATCCTTAGCTTTGTTTAAATTCGGATACAGTCACAATTCTCCAATCATGCAGTATTTGTTTCTCTTCATAGCCAAACTCAGGAATAGTCAGGTGGGAAACACTCCTTTCCAAAGGAACACAATGGGGAAACTGAGCCAGGAGGATCCCATCCTAGATTGAGACTAAGATTGTCCCTTCGGCTTTTTCCCAAATGAATCACATTTCCTCTAAATAGACCTCCAACTATTCTTGTGGAATTTCTTTCAGATACTGATTTGATGCAGACAACTATACCCAGATTTAAACTCAAAACAAAATTAGTTATAGTCCCAAAAGCCTTTTACCTCAAACAGCAAGTCTCACTAATCACAGCTTAAAGCCAGATGCAGTTACTTTCACTCTCATGGAGTTGCAACAAGCAATATAGATTTATCAGGACTCACATACATAAGAGATCTCACTTTACGTCTTTCCTTCTCAAATTTAAACTTCTCCTGGTGTAAAAGCCAATCATTAGAAATCATTTCTATACACTTGCAAACTCTCAGTAAGCTAAGTTCATTGTCTAGGAACTGCATAATCCTAACAAGTTCTTTTCTCAGGGCAGATGACCTTGCCCACACAGATGCAGTAATTAATTATCCCTCTTAGGTTTTAGCATTACAACAGTAATCCCAAACAACTTAGTTTAAAATCTCACAAATTTCATAAATGATAACAAAACAATTTTAACTGAAAATTCCCTTTAAATACAGACAAAATTTGGAAATTCTATGCTTTCTTAAATCCCCAACAGCGAGATTCATTCCTTTTTCTCTTTTCTCTGAAGACACAATTAATTTAACATTCCAGATTATAAAAGAAATTGCCCTTCCAGCAACATAACTAATACAATTGAAAACAGACTCAATAAAAAATCTTTCTTTCTAGACCCCTTCACCAGATTCAGCAATCTCCTGGGGCCACAATATAAATTTCCTAATGCCAAATAACAAAATGTGCTCTTAAAATTATACAAATACACATTTCTAAGTTCAATACCCTTGGCCCTTTATAAAGGGATATTATCCACAAATTCATATATTTCTTTAATATTTCAGTTCCCAATTCATGTTCACATTTTCTTGCAAAAGTTTTACAAACAGTTTGGAATCACCTATTGTAATCAGGTCAGTTTAAAATGTGCTGTTATTCTAACTACTTCTTTTTGCTTTCCCTCCAGGTAGGCACCTCTGGAGCTTAATAATTAATTGAACAGTAATAATCATAACTCACAATAGCCAATATGGCATCCTTCCAGGGTGGGGAACTTAAGACCCCCACCCACCCAAATTACGCTCACCAAGACTACTACACAGCTTTCTTTTTGCATTTCTGAAGGGAGATAATTGAATAGGGCTCTCCCTCCCCCCTCTCTCTTCCCAAACTGCTTTTACAACTTTACTACGCACTCTAAACAATTCACTTGTCTTATACTATTTTTCCACTGTTCTTTAGTTTCTTTCAATTTACTTTAGTGCCAAACAGTGTAACAAGTTCTGAAATTAAAAAAAAAAATCACATTTTTACCAATTTGAATGAATTGGGGCTTGCGGGGAAACATCACGGTCTCAGCAACAGTCGAACCCAGTCATCCCCAACAAGCCACAGCCCTCAGCACAGCCCCTGGCTGCCCATAAATTACCTTTTGTTTATGTTCTGGTACAAAAAAACTTTTCTCTTTTATGAGAGACCGAAAAGATTAAGTGCTACCTCTCTTTTTGATCTGAGGGGAAAAGGTTCCCTTTTTCTCTCTTTGTCTCCACACTCAAATTTGGCCAGAATTAGAATGCAGAGAGAGAGAGAGAGAGAGAAATTATTTTTTTTCCAAAAGTTTCAAAACCTTCTTACTTTCAAAACCTCTATTCACACCGTGCAAATAAATTATACCTTCCTTAAGCTTTCTACACATACTCCTCTCTCCTACATGATTAAACTTTCTCGCCTTTCTTTCTAATGGACTTTGATTAAAGTCCCTTTAAAACTGCACGTCTTATTTCTTTCTAATTCTGACCTGACACTTCAAAAAATCCTTCTCAACTTGCTTTTTACCAATCATATAACCTAAATAATAAAGTATTTTTCTCTCTTTCTCTCTCCCATCCACCCACTCCTCTGAGGCTGCTGTTACCAGGGAGGAAGAGGGGGAGAGAAAGAAAGCGACTTTCCAGAGTCCAGCTGCAGCCTTTTGCTGTCTGGCTGCAAAAGATACACAGTGACACTCACTCATACCATGCACAGACACAAGCACAAAAAAAATAGACATACAACAACCCTCAGCCCTGTAGAATCCTCAAATCCTCAAATCATATTTAATCATTTTCTTCCTATCCTTTCCTCTATATTTTGGTAGTTCATTCCAATTCTGCAATCGATTGCCTAAAGGACTGTCTATAGGTACCTCACATTTGTGCTCTGATTGCACAGATTTAGATTGTCCCTGTCCCATTCTCAGGGAACCCCTTGGCGCTCACCTAGGGAATTTACAGGAGCTGTCACCAAACTCCCCGAGTCTAAAGACTCAGCCGAATCACTGAGGAGGGTCGCCCACTCCTCACCAGTCACCCACGAAGCTTTCTCAGCGGCATCCTTTCGATGAGGTATCTATTCCACAATTTGACTAGGCCCGGACTCCGTCTAAACTAGAGTCCGCCCTAAAGGGCCCTCACCTATGCCAATTACCTCCAGACCCTTGAGTGCTTACCTCTGGGTTGCATGCATACAACTTACGTGGCTGCTCTCACTCACTGGCCGGCCAGAATTTCTTAGTTTCGTTTTCAATCGTCGGAGCCCTAACAAACCTTCTGTTTCTCTGAGTCCCTCTCTTCAGGTTTGTTTCAATGACTGGGCGGTAACCTCCCTCTGAGGCTTAAGACCTCCGAGAAATCTCAGATTCATGCTCGGTCTTGACCTTGGCAAGGAAGCCCCCTCCCTAACCAAAGAAAATCCCAGATGATTCCCCAACTGAGTGGGATTGAGACCACCTACCCAAATAAAAATTCAGAGGTTTCTCTCAGTAGAAACAGAAGTTTTAGTGTAGCTAGTCTAGCAAGTCTCACACGAGAATTGGGCATCACCTACCGAAAGTGGACTTGAGTAGGGAGGCAGGATACAAGCAGCAAAAAAGCAGTTATATACCCTTAGACAAACAACTCTAAGAACCCCCCCACACACACACACACATTTGTTTACCTCAATCTCTTTATCCTCATTGGTTGAGGTAAGAGACCTTACATTCTACCCAGAAACTAAGGGATACATTTTACCCAAAACAAGCTTGGCAGCTAGAAGGTTGCCTTATTTGGCAAAGATAAGGCTGGGGTGGTGGTTACAAAACAAGGGAGAGGGTGGGCAACACATGTATGACCCGACTACATGATTTACAGGAAAATGAAACTTAGGCCCAGCTAATGCTAAAGCCTTAACTAAATTTTGGGGCATAGCTTCCATTTCATATGAGAAACGTTCACTTGTTCCACACGATAGGATTATAAAGGAAACCAATGATAATGAAATAGAGTTATGTAGATTAGAAAAAAAGGCTACAGACCCAACACAGGTGAAGAACCCTTGCCTTAGGGGATGATTTCCAAAAGTTGCTGGGGCTGAAAAATTCCTTCCCAGCACCCGACCTAACGGTGAGACTGTAGCTTAGTCAGGCCAGACCTCAGTTTCTGGATCCAGACTCCTTCACTAGGTTCACACCCAGAGGCTTTCCAGTTCAGTAGGATTGACCAGTTTGCTCCCGTCTGCTGGCATAGCTTTTAAGGACCAAGGGTCAGCTCCATGTCACAACGAGGCCTCCTTGAATGAAAACTTGAGACAGAACAGTTTTGGTAAGATTCTTCACTCTCCCTCTTGATCTGGGTCAGCTCGAGCACTAAAGAAAGCCTCCTTGAACCGTTACCAAATCCAGAGTGTGCTCTATCCTAAAGATGGGGAGGAAGATGAAGGGGAAAATTGAACCTACAGTAGGAAGAAAAAGGAGGGGGCAGGCTAGCTATAGTCTGTCGCCTTACAACTTTACACTTGTTTTTCTTAAAAGTGGATAAAAATGCTTTTCTTAAAAAAAAGATTGGGTTTCTTAAAAATTATCGCCAAAGCCGCTATAATTAGTGTTAATTCAAGATACATTAGGGTTCAAAGAGCTCAACAAAGATGCATTTGTTCATTCATTCTTCAAACAAACATTGACAGAACCCCTAGTATATCTGAGGTCTTGTTTTGTGGCTCTGAAGGGTATAAACATGAGCAAAAATCCACAGCTGGCATAGTGGGCTCAGTTCTGGGCACCGGATTTTAGGAAGACCTCTGGTAAGTTGTGGAGCAGCCAGAGGAGAGTAACCAAGATGGCAAAAGACCCTGCCATGTTGCAGCTGGCTGGAAGACCTAGAGGAACCACAATACAGTGTAAGCTCCTTGAGACCAGAGACTATCTCTTGCCTCTTTTTGTATCCCCAGCACTTAACACAGTGCCCGGCACATAGTAGGTGCTTAATAAATGTTGATTGACTGATTGGTAGCAATTTGTAGCAATATTTGTAACAATAACTTGTGGAAATGGGATTGAACTGGTTCTGCTTGGCTTCATAGGGCAATGGGCACATATTGTAGGGAGGTAAATTTAGGTTTGATCTCATAAAAAGACTTTCTAACAAGAGACATCCAAAAGTAGAATGGTTTATCTCAAGAGGTAATAGGTTCTTCCTCACTGGAGGTCTTCAAGCAAAGGCTGCATGACTAATTGTTGGGTATGTTGCTGAACAGGGTCTTCCTAGGTCGTTTTTGCTTAATATTTTGGGAGGCATCACAAGTGTGAGAAGAACGGATAGGAGGTACCTATGACGTTAGGACAAAAGGCATCAATAGAACATGTTAAAATAGGTTACAACAGGCCTATTTTTGTACTGTTGTTGGACAGACCTTGAAGTGGAATGAACCCTGGGCTTGGAATCCTGAAACAGGTTCAAGTCTACTTAAAGTTTACCTTATTCACTGTGTGACTCTAAATCAGTTATTTCCCCTTCTCTCTACCAGTTCCTTCATCCATCTGCCTTAGGATGGTATAGTAGATAAGAGCGCTGAACTTGGGAGTCTAGAAGACCCAGGTTCAAGTCTTGTCTTTGACACACCTATTAGGTGTGCTACCCTGGGGCAGCAAATTAACCTCTTTGAACCTCAGTTTTATCATCCATAAAATGGGGGTTGTAACAACCACCTACCTCATAGGGCTATTAAGAGTAGCAAATGAGATAAGGGATGTCACCTTAAAATAGGTAAGCTGGAGAAGCTGCCCTTCACTCCCAACACTAGTACAGATGAAACAAAGGATATGAATTGTGATTTGTGAACTGGAGAGTGCTACTAAGAATATATATATTTTTTAATGCTCTAAATCATTATTGGCTAAAGGAATGCAAATTTTAAAAACTGTGAGGTACCACCTCATAACTATCTGACCAACTGATATGACAGAAAAGAAAAAGGATAAATGTTGGAGACGTGGAAAAGTTGGGACACTAATGCCTTGCTGGGGGAGTCATGAATTAGAGAGCACTTTGGATCTGTGCCCAAAGGGCAATCAAGCTGTGCATACCCTTTGATCTAGCAACGCCACTACTAGGTCTGTGTCCCAAAGAGATCACTCAAAGGGGGAAAGGACCCACATACTTATTCATAGCAGCTCTTTCTGCGTTGGTAAAGAATCGGAAATTGAGAGGATGCCCATCCGTTGGGGAATGACTGAGCAAGCTGTGGTACATGAATGTAATGGAATGCTATCGTGCTGTAAGAAATGATGAGCAGGCGGACTTCAGAAAAAACTAGGAAGACTTACATGAACTGATACAGAGTGAAGTGAGCTGAACCAGGAGAACATTGTACACGGCTAACAGCCACATTGTTCGATAATCAACTATGACTGATTTAGCTTTTCTCAGCAATACAATGATCCAGGACAGTCCCAAAAGACTCATGATGGAAAATGCTATCCACATTCAGAGAAAGAACTATGGAGTCTGAATGCAGATGGAAGCATATGATTTTCTCTTTTTTTTCCCCCTGTAGTTTTCCCCTTTTCTGTTTCTTCTTTCCTAATATGACTAATGTAGAGATAGGTTTAACATGATTACATATGTATAATCTATATCAGATTGCTTTCCATCTTGGGGAGGGAGACAGGGAGAAAAATTGGGAACTCAAAATTTTATAAAAATTGAATACTGAAAAAATATAATATTTTGGGGCAACCGGGGTTAAATGACTTGCCCAGGGCCACCTGGCTAATTGTCTGAGGCCAGATTTGAACTCAGGCTGGTGCTCCATCCACTGCACCACCTAGCTGCCCCATGCTACTAAGAATATTGATTACTTTTGTCCTAGACACACACAGTACAACAACCCCCTCTCCCTCCACCCCAAATACTGTTGTACAATAATAGAAATTGGAGACAGGTTTCTGTACAGAGTTTATTTACAGAGTTATCCTATAGGAGAAGCTGCCTGAGGTCTCCATTTCAAGGGAGGGTGATACCTAGTGCATTTCAGGGAAAAAAAAATGGCAGAGGTCACCGTGCCCTCATAGCATAACTCACTGGCTGTTTGACCTTGGGCAAGTTCCTCTCTGTTTCCTAAGTACAGCTGTGAAACAAGCTTATCCACCTGATACCAGAGGGGCAGAGAACTGGCCAGTGCTTCTGCTCTTCAGCTGTGCAGGACAGTATGGACAGGGATGAGGCAGCTCTCCTGGGGTGGGGTGGCTAGATGGAGGGCAAGGGGAGGGAAAGTGGGGATCCCCAGAAGTCTTCCTTCTAGGGCAGGCCTCCTCTCCTGACACGGGGGCCAAGCACCCTCAGAGGCTTTTTTAGGAAAGCGTCACTCTGCCTAAATCATTGCATCAGTTAGGAAGTGCAGTCAAGGAGGAAAGCTTAGAAGGAAGGGCACCTTTGCCTTGCACAGGGCATCCTAAGGAAGCTCCGACTTTCAGGCACCCTGTCCACTGCTCAGTGGGAGCTGGCTGTGGAGGGCCCCATCTATCTCAGCTCGTGGCCCTGGGGCAGTGTGGGGAACATGACCATGCTTAGGAAGTCAGGTGGCATGGTTTCCTGATTCGGGGACTCAATCTGTGCGTCTACCAAGGGTACTCCTTCCCAAACCAAGTGGGAAGAAAGAGGAGGGCATGAGGACAAGGAGAGGGAAGACCCTTTGTAATTTAGGGAAAAGGATACCTGGTTGTCACCCAGGCCTAGACTGGAAGAGTATAGTAGAGTCTCATAAATGAGTCTAAGAGTCGGGGGGACATGGGTACATGTCCCGACTTTGTCTCTAGGACCTGTACATCCATTTTTTCTCTAAGCCTCACTTTTCTCATCTGTAAGATGGCTATAGTACTCACTCTACCTATCTCACAGGACTGCTGTGGGGGTCAAATAGGAAGACACGAGAGGATTTTGTGGTGCTAATGTGATTTATAAATGTAATCTCATGGGATCGCGGACCTGAATCTGGAAGGAATATCAGAAGCTAATTAATCCAGCCCTTCCATTTTCCAATAGATGCTAGTGAGGTGCCCAGAGGTAAAGAGACTCGACCCAAGGTCACCCAGCAGCAGAGATGAGATTTGAGATGGTGCAGTGGGTAGATCGCTGGGCCTGGAGTCTGGAGAACCTGAGTTCAAATGTGGCCTCAGACACTTACTAGCTGTGTGACCCTGGGCAAGTCACATGACCCTGTGTGCCTCAGTTTCCTCATCTGTACAATAAGCTGGAGAAGGAAGTGGCAAACCACAACAGTACCTCTGCCAAGAAAACCCCAAATAGGGTCAAAGAAGAGTTGGATAGGACCGAAAACTACTCGGCACCACAATCCCTGAATCCAAAGACTGTGTTGTTTCTGCTATACTATATCAGACCTAATTTTAGACCAAATGACATACTGGTTGCTAGGTGAAGGAAGTGATGGGACAGACAGGGATGTCGCTTTTGTCAGCCTCATATTTTTCATGAGAAAAACTAGGGAAGAACTAATCACTGAGGAAGGGCTCGATGTCCTTGTCTTCACACAATCGATCCCAAGAAGCAGGATGGGGCAGGGGAAAGGGCCCTGATGTGGGTGTCTGGGGCGCCAGTGTCTAGTTCTATTTCTGACACTAGCTTTCTCTGCCACCTGGGGCAAGTGATTTCTCCTCTCTGGGCCTCAGTTTCCCCTCTATAAAATGAGGATGGTGGAGCAGATGGTCTCAAAAATCCCTCCCAGCTTGCATAGTCTATGTCCTAAAATGCCTCGATTTCTGACAGTCTAGATGCTAATTTCTCTAGCAGTTTTGGCATTCTATGTGAATCCTTAAGTAAGTCCATATTTCCCCTTTACTGCAGGATTTGGGGAGATACAACCACAGGTCAGAGCTCATCTGATTTGGACCTTCCCAGTACAAGTGCCCCCTCTCTCCCACTCGGGAAAGCTTTGAGGCCAGAGGTCAAAGCTGGCCACGTCTTCTGGGAAGAGTCCTGTGTTCAGCTGGCAGCACCCAAACTCCCCTTCTCGTCTGAGCATTCCTCTCTATGCTCCAGGCAGGTGGACCACGTGGTTTCTTCTTCGTGTTTCTTTGATGCATCTACCACGGGCCCGGCCAGCAACTGCTCAGCAGAACTGAAAACAAAACCAAAAAGGCCAACAGGGTTTGTGATGCTCTCCTGATATCAGTCAGAACAGTCCCAAGTTCAGATCCGGCCTCAGACACGTTACTAGCTGCATCACCCTGGGCAAGTCACTTGAACTCTGTCTGCCTCGGTATGGGGATAATAATTACACCTTCTTCCCAGGATTGTTTCGAGGATCAAATGAAATTTTTATAAAGTGCTTGGCATAATATCTACTGCAGAGTTGGTACTCAGTAAACCTTCCTTCCTTCTTCCATCCCTCCCTCCCTTCCTTCATCCCTTCTTCTTCCTTCCTTCCTTCCAATGTGGTACTGGTCTGGACAAGATGGAATTGGAGCCTCAGTTTTCTCACCTGTAAAACAGGACACTACCCACCTGAAGCTACTGGAAAGATGACTCACCTAGCATATGGGAACAAGGTTGGAGCTACCTCTACCCTGAGCCCCAGGGGTCTCACAAGGGACTCTTCTAAGGGAAAAGGTTCTGAGAAAAGAAAGGTACCCTCTCTGCCAGAACCCTCTTCATGTAGTCCTGCAAGGAGGGAATATAGCCTTGTTGGTGAAAAGTTAACAGCTGAGCCCCGTGGAGTCAGGCAGACAAAGGTCTTGGTGGGTAGCCAAGCTAAGCAGGGGAATCGGGATTCCTTTAGAACCTCCCTCATGGGGTCAGTGTGAAGCTTAGAGGAGTCAGGGAATCTAAAGTACTTTGTGCTCCTGACCGTTAGAGAAAAAAGAAAGAGGAAGAGGGGAAAAGTGGAAAAAGCCCGAGACCGGGGGTCTAGGGTCTGGGAGTCTGGGGCTTGGGTCTGGATCCTAGCTCTGCTGCTCACTGTGCACCTCTGAGCAGTCCCTCGGGTGCTCTGGGGCTCCACGTCCTCATCTGGAAGGGGGGAGGGGTCAGAGCGTCTCTGAAGTCCCTTTTGACTTTTGACTCTAAATCCTAGGACCCCATAAGAAGTGAATCAGGCCCAGTGCACATGGGCCTCACACCCGGGCTGGGAAAGGCCCCAAGCGAGGCCATCGGCTACTTGGAGGGCTGCAGAAGCAAAAGAAATACAGACCTTCCAGCGGTTGCCACACTCATTGCATAAGACGAAAGTGGTCATGGGCTCATCAGCGCTTCGTGTCTGCACCTGAGAAAGTAGAATCATCCAGTCACTCCCCTGCTCTAGAATCTACCTTGCTTCCTGCTGGAACAAGGCCAAACTCCTCACCCGGGCATTCAAGGCACCTCCCTCCCCTACACAGACTTCTCCCACCCAGCCTCATCACTTGAACTTCCCACCACGCCCCACCAGTCCCTTGAGCACCCACCCTCACAGTCCTGTGCCTTAAATAGAGTAGGAATTTAGTGTTTGCTGAGTTAAATTGAAAGACAGAATGGTTGGGTTTTTTTTTTCTGACCTCAGGACCTTTACTGATGTTTTTGCCCTCACCTGGAATGCTCTCTCCCTTCCTTTCCACCAATTCTGGGTTTTACATCCTTCACTGGACTTGAAGATCTGGGTTCGAGTCTTGGCTCTGCAACTTACTTACTGTGTGGCCTTAGGCAAATCACTTAACCTCTATGAGGCTCAGTTTCCTTGTCTGTAAAATGGGGATAATAATACTCGCACTATTTACTTCACAAGGTTTTTGGGAAGAAAGTTTACAAAATGTAAAATGCTACAGAACTGTGATCTATGACATGAGCTCAAGACAACTTCTTCCAAGAAGCTTTTCCCATCAGGACCCTTTGATTCACCTCTTATGTGCTAAAGCATCTCCCAGCCCTGACCTTCTGTGTTCTGAGAGCCCTCTAAGCCCTGACCTTCTGTGTTCTAAGGCCCTCCCAGCTCTGACCTTCTGTGTTCTAAGGGCCCTCCCAGCTCTGACACCCTGTGTTCTAAGGGCCTCCCAGCTCTGACACCCTGTGTCCTAAGGGCCCTCTCAGTTCTGACCTTCTGTGTTCTAAGGGCCCTCCCAGCTCTGACCTTCTGTGTTCTAAGGGCCCTCCCAGCCCTGACCTTTTGTGTTCTAAGGGTCCTCCCAGCTCTGACCTTCTGTGTTCTAAGGGCCCTCCTGGCTCTGACATTCTGGGTTCTAAGGGCCCTCCCAGCTCTGACATCCTGTGTCCTACGGACCCTCCCAGCTCTGACATTCTATAATGGTCCTCCCAGCCCTGACATCCTGTGTTCTAAGGGCCCTCCCAGCTCTTGACATCCTGTGTTCTGAGGGCCATCTCAGCTCTGACATCCTGTGTTCTAAGGGCCCTCCCAGCTCTTTACATCCTGTGTTCTGAGGGCCCTCCCAGCTCCGACATTCTGAGTTCTAAGAGCCCTCCCAGCTCTGACATTCTATAACGGTCCTCCCAGTCCTGACATCCTGTGTTCTAAGGACCCTCCCAGCTCTTGACATCCTGTGTTCTGAGGGCCATCTCAGCTCTGACATCCTGTGTTCTAAGGGCTCTCCCAGCTCTTGACATCCTGTGTTCTAAGGGCCATCTCAGCTCTGACATCCTGTGTTCTAAGGGCCATCTCAGCTCTGACATCCTGTGTTCTAAGGGCCCTTCCAGCTCTGGCATTCTGTATTCTAACAGTCCTCCCAGCTCTGACATTCTGTGTTCTAAGGTATCTTCCAGTGATAAAGTTCTATGTTCTAAATACTCTCCTAGCTCTGACACGCTGTGACTATAATTGGTCTCCATGTCTTATTTTCTATCTGTCCCTGTCCAACCCCACAGGAAAATACATACTATCTGGTCAATATGCAGAGGCCTTGCCATTACTATTAAGTGATGAGACCCAATTCCAGAAGTCTCATGAAAATCTCTTTCTCTATTGTCATGCCTTTGACAGCTAAAGAATGTTACTAAATCATCCTGTCCTCTTCTAGATGCTGTATCACCCCAGAGCCCCATCCATTCATTCTCTCTGGTGTCTACACGGCCTCCCCTCCTTGCTCCTTCAAGATGGATTCCCTCCTGAGCTGCTCCATAGAGGCCCCCTACCCTAGTGCGCACCTGGTTGTAGGTACAATTCTTCTTTTTACACTTATTGCACTGGAAGAGGTCAGTCGTTGTGCCCCCGGTCTTGGCCATCTGGTGCTCCCGGATGGCCTCCAGAGTCATGGCATTCCTCAGCTCCTTCAGCTCGTCACTCGCCATTTCCTAAATGAACCAACCAATATTCGAGAGTCTGAAGAAAGGATGGCATTTCCTACGCCGCATGTCCTGGTGGGGCAGCATCAGTGAATGGCTAAGGCTAGGAATAAGACAGCTCCCCGAGATGGGGCTTCAATTACAGACAAAAACGTCCATGGGCTCTCATAGAAACCTGGTTCTGCCACTGAGGAGCCATGTGACTTCTGGCCAGGCCACCCACCTGCGATGGTGCCCTGTTCGGAGTCTCAGGCCAGCTTTGCCCTTGATGCAGACAAATTCTCTGAGTGACCTCCCCAGCCCAGGTCCCAGCTTATTTCTGCAATCCACATGCAGACAGAGACAAGTAGGCTATCTCTACCTTCTCAGATCGCACCCAGGCAGCACTAAGGGCCCTCAGGTGAATTTCACAGAAGGAAACCATCGGGAGTCCCACAAGCTCTCACAGGAGGTGAGGAATGAATGGCATTGGCACCATTCGGAGCATAACATGTTCTATTCAGCCTAGATGGTCACCAGCATCTGTTAAATTCTGGTACTATATTGGTATTCTGTTAATACTGGAAATTCTAGTGATATATTGGGGCGGCTAGGTGGCGCCACAATGCATGGAATGCTGGGCTTGGAATCAAGAAGATTCATCTTTGTGAGTTCAAATCTGAGCGCAGACATTTGCTACCTGTGTGACCCTGGGCAAGTCACTGAACCCTGGTCTGCCTCAGTTTCCTCATCTGTAAAATAAGCTGGAGAAGGAAAAGGCAAACCACTCTCATATCACTGCCAAGGAAACCCTAAATCAGGTCAGGAAAGGTCAAACACGACTGAATGACAACAAACTTTTATGAACTTCCTTCAATAGCTTCCGCAAGGCTATAATTATAAGCAGCTGACCCCCGACAACTGGCTTGTGTCATGTCATCCATTCCCCCTGGCCTCGGCTGCCAGGGGTGACGTAGTCATGGGGTGTGTGTCTCCCGGGCTTGACTTACATGGACAGACATCAGTACCCTTTGAACCCAATAGTTTGAGGAGTCATAAGGTTATAATTTTAAGTAGTTGACCCCAGTTTATTGTCCTTTGGGACAAAGTAGAAAATGTAGGTGGATCCAGATATTCGAGGAGTATATTTCTTGTGGTCAGATGAGGTTTTTAAATAATGATTTAGCATCAGCATCTCTGAGAGGAAACCTCGGTCTGAGGAAAGTCAGAGCGGCCAGGCTTAACACTGTAACACCGAGATAGCCTTCCCTCTGCCCAGTTCTGCTGGGCGCCTGCTCAATATCTCTGCTTCCCACAGGGAACCCGCCTAACACCTCCCCAGGAGCCAAGATTGCAGCTTCAGAAATGACACCACCGTGGAGCTCCTCACCTCAGCCGTCATCTTGGCAATGAGGCTGGTGGAAATAGCCCCACAAAGCACATTCCGCCTCAAGCTGGGGTTCCTGGGATCCTTGAGATTACTGATTCGGCTGCGTACCCTATTCCGGTATTTCATGTCTGTGCCCTTCAGTTCTTGATATATATGTGAAATAGTCAAGGAGTCACGCCAAAGAGAAAAGTGGCGAGGAAGCTTCTCTTCCCTCCCACAAATACAGCCCCACCGTCTAATAAAAATAACACTGGGTTTGGAATCCAGTGGGTCCCTATCCTAGTTCTACTGTGTGACCTTGACATGGTCCCGTCACATCTCTAGGCTTGTTTCTTCATATGTAAAATGAGAAAGCTGAATTAGACCAGAGGCTTTTCACCTTTTTGTGACCTGGACCCTTCTGGCTGTCTGGTGGAGCCTATGGACCCTTTCTCAGAAGAATATTTTTCAATGCGTAAAATAAAATACATAGGATTAGTGAAAATAAAGATTAATTTTTTTTCCATCTAAGTCTATGAACCTCTTGAAATCTATCCACCAACCCGCTGGGGTCCATGATTGCTAACGTTCCTAGATGATTGCTAACATTCCTCCCAGGTCTAAATCCTATGATGGCCACAAGGAAGAGGGTCCATCTTGGGGGTCTTAGTTCTGCTGGAATAGAATTTTACTCTGCCTAGCTCTTGATTTAATCTGGGCCTCCCACGGACATGGGGTTCAATCAGGAAGGCTGAATATACAGGCAAAGAAAGTATCTGTCTACAGGGTGGCCTGGTTTGAGGATCAATAGTGTCATCCCAACCAGAAGGAAGTATGTCTGAAATGCTATGCTATGAAGGGACCCCCTCCATTGTGAACAGAGAGCTGACTGTGTTCTTCTTTTAATAATAATAATAATAATAATAATAATAATAATAATAATAATAGTTGGCCTTTATATAGCACTTTAAGCATTTTACAAATATTATCTCATTTGATTCTCCCAACAACCCTGAGAGGTACTGGTGCTACCAATACCCCCACTTTACAGACAGGGAAACTGAGGCAAACGGGGTTTGGTTTGGTTTTGCTTTTTGTTTTCTGGTGTATCAGAAAATGTGTTTGACTCAGAGTCGGGAGACTAGGTTCAGGTTTCATCTCTGCCACTTACTGGATGTTGTGACTGGAGCCACGTCACTTCTCCTCCCATTTGCCATGTGTGGCAGCACGGTGACAAGGGAAGGACACAGGGATCACTGACTTAGAGCCAGAAGGGACTTTTGGGGTCATCAAGTCCAATCACCTCCATCTTAGTGATGAGAGGCCCAGAGTCACAGAAGTAGGATTCAGAACCAGGTTCTTTGCCTCCTATGTCAGCACATGTCCCACTGAGTCACACCATGTCAGAGGCTCTTGGGATCTATCATAGGCTGAAGGCTAGAAGGACCTTAGAAAGCGCTAAGTCCAGGGGCAGCTAGGTGGTGCAATAGATAGAGGTCTGGTCTTAGAGTCAGGAGGACCCGAGTTCGAATCTGGCCTCAGACACTTGACACTTACTAGCTGTGTGACCCTGGGCAAGTCACTTCACTCGGTTTACCTCAGTTTCCTCATCTGTAAAACGAGCTGGAGAAGGAAATGGCCAACCACTCCACTATCTTTGCCAAGAAAACCCCAAATGGGGTCATGAAGAGTCAGACTACTGAACAAAAACACAAACTTCTGTCACCTGAACAATGGTCAGTGTGGGTTTCCTGGTCTCGCCTGGCACCTGACACCTCCAGAGAGGGCAAGGAGCAGGCAGGGGTGGGGTGGGGGGAAGAAAGGAATGAAATGAGATAATGAATGAAAATGAGTATTAAGTCCTTCCTCCCACTGTCTGAAGCCCAGCTGTGGTAAAGGGCCAAGAGACAGAAGCAAAGGAACTGCTGAGCCTGCTGGGAACAAAGATGAAGTCTGTGATAACCCACGGATGGGAGGCACTGTGCTTAGTAGGAAGCAGGTTTTGGATGGTGGCTCATACTCTATGATGCACCGGGAAATAATAAAAGAAAGAAAACAATGAGTATGAATTAGTCCAGGAAGGGTTTGGAGCCAGGCTCGGCCCTCAGCGACATCTTGGAGCAGCCAAGCCTGTCTTCTGCACCCCCTTCTTGGCATCCCTTCCTTCCCCTTCCCCCGGGACTGGGGCCCCATACTTTCTTCTCCCCCCTTTTCCAAATTTCAGGGTAGGTTCTCACCTCAGTAATGTATATCTTGGTATATATTTAATTCTCTATGTTTCATACCTCTGGAATATTCTGAGCCTCATCACTGACTGTGGAATGAAAATGTGGAATGGTTACCTGACGAAGGAACTTTGGGTGTCATAGACTCATAGAATGTTCAAGCCAGAAGGGATTATGGACCAGAGAATGTTAGGACACAGAATGTCAGAGCTGGGAGGGCCCTTAGGACACAGAATGTCAGAGCTGGGAGGGCCCTTAGGACACAGGATGTCAGAGCTGGGGGGCCCTTAGGACACAGAATGTCAGAGCTGGGGGGGCCCTTAGGACACAGGATGTCAGAGCTGGGGGGGCCCTTAGGACACAGGATGTCAGAGCTGGGGGGGCCCTTAGGACACAGGATGTCAGAGCTGGGGGGGCCCTTAGGACACAGGATGTCAGAGCTGGGGGGGCCCTTAGGACACAGGATGTCAGAGCTGGGGGGGCCCTTAGGACACAGGATGTCAGAGCTGGGAGGGCCCCTAGAGCACAGGATGTCAGAGCTGGGAGGGCCCTTAGAACACAGGATGTCAGAGCTGGGGGGGGCCCTCGGGACACAGGATATCAGAATCAAAGGGACCTCAGGGCCCATCTGGTCCAGACTCCTCATTTTACAGATGAGGAAACTGACAAGACAGTCTAGAGAGGGCCAGCGACTGGTCTAGAGGTCACAAGATCATTAGTCCAACCCTCTGGTTTTATAGACAAGATGAGGGCCCTGCAAGGCGGTGACTTTCCCACAGTCACACGGGTAATAAGGGGCAGAGTGGGGATTAGAGCTCAATCTGCAGCATGCTGCATCAGGACAGGGGCAGGTGAAGGTAGGTAGGAGGCATCTTCCTGGATTGGGACCCTCCCCCCACGCGCCACACACGGCGGCCCTGTTTCCAGAGGTGATTATGGGTCATCTTTCATCTGGGACAGGGACAAGTGGGAAATTCCAAGAAGTCTGATCCTCATCATGCAGGAAGGAGGGGGGAAGCGCTGAGAGGACCAGTCCAAGAGTGGGGGATGGGGCAGAGGGCCAGGAAGTCCTTCCCTTCCCTGATAACTCAGATGCAGGAAGCAGTGCCAGGCCCATTCAAGCCCATCTCGACATCTTATGTCATCACTTCTTGAGTCTATGGAGGGGAAGAAATATTAGAGTCGAGGACCCTGTTCCCAAGGAAGTGGTGAGAAGAGATGGGTGGGCTGAGGGGACTCGGGTCGCTGTCCCTTCCTCCCTGCCATGCCTCTGGCTTTGAGTGACCCAGACCCAGGACTGGAACTCCCATGAGACCAATGGTGCTTTGTCACAGGCAGATGATATCCGTGGAGGCAAGATGGCCTTGGTGTGTGTGATGCTGGACAAGTCACAGCCTCCAGGGGCCTCAGTTTCCTCACCTGTAAAATGAGGGGTTTGGACCAGACGGGCTCTGAGCTCCCTTCCAGCCCTAGGTCTATAATAATGATGATGACTGATGATAATGACAGTTACTATATAACAGCTCACATAGCAATTACTACATGCTAGGCACTGTGCTAAATGCTTTACGATTATTTATATCATTTGATCCTTACAACAAACATGGGAGGTAGGTGCTGTTATGATGCCTATTTTACAGATGAGGAAACTGAGGTAGTTAGGTTTCAGTGACTTGCCCAGGGTCATACAGCTAGTAAGGGTCTGAGGTCATATTTGAATTCAGGTCTGCCTGACTCCAGGCCCTGCGCTCCACCCACTGCACCACCTAGCATGATCCCTGGTGGGATAGGGGGAGGGAGGCACACTTCCTCCCCAGAGCGAATGCCTCACAGTCCTTTCCCGGACCAGGTAGCGATATGGTTGCACCATCCCTGGACCTCTGTGGGCCCATCACCACGATGCCCCTCTCCTGGTCCCCATCTCCTCCGCAGCCCCCATAAAGATGAAGGCCAGCCCACCCTACAGCTGGTGTGACTTCAGCTTGTCAGCCTCTGCCCCGCTCTGCTCATTCCTCAGCTAGCGGCCGAGGTCTTCCCTGGGAATACCAGGTCGTGTTGGACAAACCCCCAGCACAGCCCACAAAAGGATATGATCTTCAATTTCTGATGCCATCTTATCACAGTTGACCCCATATTCTTTGTAATCACCTAAAAAAAATGCAAAAAGCCATGTTTTACTCTGTCTTGGCAAAGAAGCCAATTATAAACCAGGGAACTGGTGTGTGGGGAGGAGGGGCAGTAATTAAGACAAATGTTCCTGCTACTGCTCCTCCCTGTGACCTCCCCAACTCCTTGCCGAAGAGTCAAGGACAAACACAGGGGAGTTTTCTTCCCACGCCCCAGGGAAATGCTGACTCCTTTTCTCTTTTTCCAGTCTCAAACCTCAAAGAATCCTACAGAATCCCAAAGTCTGAAGGGACCTCCAGAGATCACATCTAGAGGGACACACACCTGACAAGCAGTCACTGAGCCTTCTCTTGAAGATGGGAAACTCACTACCTTTTGAAGCGGCCCAATTTACAATTGCATAACTTTGTGAGGAAGTCTCTCTTTCCATTGACGCTAAATCTGCCTCTCTGTAACTTCCACCTGCTGCCTTCTGCTCTAGGGACAAGCTGATCCCCTTTCCTCATGATGGCCCACCCCAGACCTCCTCACCATCCATCTTCAGGGCTGCTGACAGCATCTCAACGCACTTGTCCCGGACTGAGTCTCCTGTGAGGTAGCAGGGGGCCAAAAAACAGACGGATGGAGAAAATGTAGGCGAAGAGGGGCTGGTGGGTGTTTTTGGGGTCTCCACTTTCCCTTTGCTGCTGTTAGATCTGAGGATAGAGGAACAGGAATGGTCACAGCTAGCTAAGTCTCCCCAAAACTAGATTTCTCTGCTTCTCTCTCCCCCTCCTGGGGCTACCTCCATACCACTGAGTCTAGAGTAAGGAAGCCCTGAGTTCTAATCCTCAGATACTAACAAGCTGTGTGACCCTAGACAAGTCACTTAATCGCTATCATTCTCAGTTTCCTCATCTGTAAAATGGGGATAATAATCACACCTGCCTCCTAGGGTTGCTGCAAGGATCAAATAAAATAATATTTGGAAAGCACTTTATAAACCTTAAGTCAATTAAATTCAGTCATTTTTCAGTCGTGTCCAACTCTTTGTGACTCCATTTGGCATTTTCTAGGCAGAGATATTGGAGTGGTTTGCCATTTCCTTCTCCAGCTCATTTCACAGATGAGGAAACTGAGGCAGACCTGGGTGAAGTGACTTGCCCAGGGTCTTCTGAGGCCACATTTGAACTCAGGAGATGAGTCTTCCTGATTCCAAGTCCAGCGCTCTGTGCACTATGGCACCACCTAGCTGCCCTACGAATCTTAAAGCTCTACATAACTGTAAGCTCCTATTTTTCCTGTCTTCTACTAAGGCACCGACCTTGAGCTTCTGTCTGCATCAGGTCACTGTCCCCTAGAATCTCAGACCTGGAAGGGGCCCTCCAGGCCAAGCCCAGGAGCCTGCGAATCCCCTCTAGGCCATTCCCCCACATGCTGGCAGGCCGCTCTTTGGGGCTCTCCCTACCCTGGCCCCTCACACTGCTGGGCGGCTCTAATGGCTGGGAAGGTTCCATTTAACCCGGAGCCCCCCTCTGCCCCTCTGCATCCACCACACACTTTGCTTGTCCTGCCCTCCACAGCCACGCAGAAGAGCCTGATCTTAGAGCACTGGCCCTGAAGTCAGGAGGACCTGAGTTCAAATCCAGCCTCAGACCAAGCGCTTGACACTTACTAGCTGTGTGACCCTGGGCAAGTCACTTAACCCCAACTGCCTAAACCAAACAAACCAACAAAGAACAGAAGAGCCTGATCCCTCTTGGATGATTATCATGGGTCTCCTGATGAGGGACTGTTTCACGCGGCTCATCTAATAGCTAACATTTAGATAGCACCTACTGTGGGTCAGGCAGCGCGCTAAGTGCTTTACAATTATGATCTCACTTCATCCTTACAACAACCCTGGGGGGTAGTGCTTTTTACAGGTGAGGAAACTGAGGCAAAAAAAAAAAAGGCTAAGCGACTTGCCCGATGTTACACTGCTTAAAAGTATCTGAGGCCAAATTTGAACTCAGGTCTTCCTGACTCGAGGCCCAATGCTCTATAGCTGGGGGGCTCCAAGCGACGCTCCTCCCATGTTCTCGCCATCCGTGCCCTCCCTGCCTGCCCCACTACGAATGACCATCTACAGACTTGGGTGAGTCGGCTACCCCCCAGGGATCCACAAGGCCTTCTTGTAACTTTCCAAAAGAGAACACCCATCCCAAGCCACCGCTCCCCGTCTGGGTGGCTACCTCCTATTAGAACACAGGTCCCTTGAAGGCAGGGACTGTTTAAATTTTGTACAGCCAGAGGTCAGCACACAGTGATCCCTTAATAAATGACTTTCTCATTCACTTCTTCATGAACCCAAGACCCTTTCACCATCCTGACTGTCCTCCCCTGGACCCTGTCCAGCTAATCAACCAACGTTCAGCACAGGCCCATCTGAGACAACGAGGCAAGACTCAGAAAGCCTAGAACGCACAATGCATCCCTGGTCTCAGCCTTCAGTTTCCTGTGCTTGTCACCTCAGCACAGGCTGGCACTTGGGACATCCTCAGGGACACACAGAACGCAGGGGAGCGAGGACCCTGGGGAAGGCTCCCCGGGAAGCTGCACGCCTCTGTCATGATAGAATCTGCTCCAGTCACTCCCTTGTTCTCCTTCATGTTAGCGAGATGAGATTTGTGGCTAGGTGTTGTAGAGGATAGAGTGCTGGGCCCGGAGTCCGGAAGATCTGAGTTCAAATCCAGACTCAGATGCTTCCCAGATGTGTGACCCTAGGCAAGCCACTTTCCCTATGTCACCTCTGCTCCCTCATCTGTAAAATGGGGATAACAACAGCACCTACCTCCCAGCGTTTGTAAAGAGTGCCAGGCACATGTAAATACCATATAATATAAATTTTATCTATTATTATTAGGACAGCTAGGTGGCACAGTGGATAGAATACCAGGCCTGAAGTCAGGGAGACCTAAGTTCAAATTCCAACTCAGACACTTGACGAGCTGTGTGATCCTGGACAAGTCACTTAACCCTGTTTGCCTCAGTTTCCTCATCTGTAAAATGAGCTGGAGAAGGAAATGGCAGATCACTCTAGTATCTTTGCCAAGAAAACCCCAAATGAGGTCATGAAGAGTCACACAACTGAACAACCCTAAATGCTTCTTGACTTGACTTTGAGACCTGGAATGGCCACCACAAAGGCAGGGCTGCCTGGGGAGCTCTGGGCTCACATCCGCCTGCTCAGAATCCCTGCCTTCCTTCAGGGCTCAGCTTGGGTGCCACCTTCTCTGTGAAGTCTTCCCCGATCCCCTCCCCTGGTTAGTCATTTCCCCCTTCTCATATTACCTAGCATTTACTCACGTTCAAGTTGTGTCTCTCCAACAGAATATTCCTTAACTACAGTACAATTCCTTGAACATTTTTTTAACTAGGCCTCTGTTTTCACTGGCACAAGAACTCCCAGCTGGAAAACTCCCTCTACTGATACAGATAGGCATCTGTTTGACAACTTATATGTTATGGGGTTGCTGGCTCTCTAAGAGGTTAGGTGACTCCCCCACAGTCACAGACCAAGTCTGTGCTTGGAAGAGGGACTTGAACCCAGGTCTTGCTGACTCTGAGTAAGGACAGCTCTTTATCCAAAAGGCAGAGTACTGCCACTCAGGCCTTGGACACAGTAGAAACTTAATAAATGATTGAACTGAATTGAATCAAAATGAATTGAACTGAGGCCTATGCTAGAACTGGCTTCTTAAGAGCCTTTTTTGCTGCTAGACCCAGCCCTGTCTGTTTGAAGGCGTGCTGATGCTGCTTTGCTGACCCCCTTAATTTCATCTAGTCCTGCTCAATCACCACTGGGGGACCCCTGGCAGGTCTCTGGGCCTCCATCTTTTCAACTGTAAAATAAAAGCGTCAGATTAGATGACACCTAAGGCCCCTAGCCTTGAATCTTCCTAGTACCACCTTATTTGGCCGCTAGGACCACGGCTGCCTGGTTTTTCTTAAGCATCAGAGAAGAACAAGCATTTCTGTTTTCTTTTTTCAGATATGGGACAGCTATTTATTTTCTAGACACAAATGAAAAGCTAACACACAAACAGACTGACAATAAGGCAAAACAGAATGCAGTAAGTTAATAACTACAGTCATGCTCTGGGAGCAAGCATTTAAGCACCTACTACGTGCCAGGCAGTGTGCTAAGAGCTATACAAACATCATCTCACTTGATCTTCTCCACAACCCTGGGAGGTAGGCACTACTTGTCGGTTCTATTTTACAGTTGGGGAAAGTGAGGAAGACAGGGGTTTAGTGATTTCCCCAGGTCACATGGCTAGGAAGTGCCTGAGGCTGGATTTGAACTTGGGTCTTCCTGACTCCAGGAAAAGTACCCCCCTGCTTCTTCACCTTCCTACCTGAGGCCCAGTAAATTCAGGGTTTAGATTCTGGCTCCCCCCAAAGCAATGCCTAGAGGAAGGCTGGCTGCAGGAGAGAAGAGAGTGAGAAAGTGATGCCCAGCATCCCATAGGGAGTAAGTAGCAGAAGCAGAATTTGAAGCCAGGCCCTTTGACTACAAATCTCTGTCTGTCTCCTCTCCTCTCCTCTCCTCCTGAGATTCCAATCTCATCTCAGCTTTTCCAATCATCTTCTCCCCCTTCCAGAGCCCAAGGCAATCAGAGGACAAATAAACACAGGAGCCCACATATCTCTGGAGCTTTGGGGTTTACAAAGACCCTACCAAACATCTTATCTGGGAGTCAGGAGGACCAGAATTCAAATCCAGTCTCAGACAAGACACATAACACTTACTAGCTGTGTGACCCTGGGCAAGTCACTTAACCCCATTGCCTAGCCAAAAAAAACAAACCCAAAACCCCAAAACAAACATCTCATCTGAGTTTCAGAACAGCCCCTTGAGGGAGATAATGAGGGTGTATTGTCTGCCTCATTTTAGAGATGAGGACACTGAGGATCAGAGAGGGTAATTGAATTACCCAACGTCATACAGCACATATCAGTCAGAACTCGAACCCAGGGCTCTTTCTGATGCCAAATGCTATCCATCTTTCTACCAGGGAGCCAAAGAACTTCAAAGACTGTTTCATTTTTGCCTTTACACATCAGTGACCAATACCATGTGTGGCACACAGTAGCTACCTAATAAATCCTTAATGCTGGACTGACTTGAAAGTATTCAGAATTATCCGGTTATAGGCTTGCCTCAGATGTCACCTTGTCTAAGCTAGAGCTTCAAAGGAAGGCCCTCCACCACCACCTTCCCTCTGCAGATAAGGGGACAGAGAAAACCCAGACAAGGCCAGAGACTTGCTCAAGGTCAAAGAATGCCATCCAGTCATTTCAGTCCTGTCTGACTCTCCGTGACCCCATTTGGGGTTTTCTTGGCAGATACTGCAGGGGTTCGCCATTTCCTTCCCCAGCTCATTTTACAGATGAGGAAACGGAGGCAGATAGGGTGAAGTGACTCGCCCAGGGTCACACAGCTAGTAAGTGTCTGAGCTCAGATTTGAACTCTGGTCTTCCTGACCTCCTGGCACTCTATCCACTTTGTCACCTAGCCACCCCTCAGAGAATGAGGAACTGCCAAATTAGAATAAGAATTCAGGGCTACTTTCTCCCCTGGCAAGTCCAGGCCTCCTCCTCCAGCATAGCAGGCTCCTCTTCTGGTCCGTGTGTCAAGGTACTCAGCCGCCCAAGGAAACTCTCTCCTTCAGTTACCCTCTCTAGGCTGATACTCAAATCCACCTGTCCAGTTGTCATCTCTCTGCTGACCTCCAATCTCGCCTCTCCAACTGCCCTTCAGACAGCTCAAACTGGATGTCCAGTTGACATCTTTTTTTTTTTTTGCCGTTTGGTGAGGCAATCGGGGTTAAGTGACTTGCCCAGGGTCACACAGCTAGTAAGTGTCATGTGTCTGAGGCCACATTGGAACTCAAGTCCTCGACTCCAAGGCCGGAACTCTACCCACTGCGGCACCTAGCGGCCCCTTCCAGTAGACATCTTAAACTCCCTATGTCCAATATAGATCTCATCACCTTTCCCCTAAGCCCTTCCCAGCTCCTCCCTTCCCTACTACTGGAGAGGGTACCACCATCCTCCCAGTCCCCCCGACCCCCAACCAAGAAGTCCCTCTGGATTCCTCCCTCTCTCTCTCCCCATTCCAAGCGGAGGCAAAGCCCATCGATTCCGCCTTTGCGCCACCTCTCTGTGTGCCCTTCTCTCCTCTGACACTGCCCCCACCCTGGCGCAGACCCTTATCCTTATCATTACCGTTGCCATCTGGCAGAGCCAGGGCTCAAATGCATATCCTCTGATTTCAAATCCAGAGCTCTTACCACTGTCCCACCTGCCTCCCTGTACAGGCTTCTGACAGATCATTCAACCGTCAAGAACAAAACCTCTATTCTAATTGACGACGCAACACTCCATAGGCTACCACCCGACTCTGGAGAGAATTTGGGCTGGCCTGTTCAATTCCTTTTCACACACAAGGAGGGCAGGGGGAGGAGCAAAGCCAAAACATCAAAGAGAATCATGAGGGTAGGAAATCAGAACCCAGCAGCCCCACTCAGGAGAGCTCTCTCTGGCTGAGGAGATGGCCAAAGCCACTGGCCACCAGCTACACCTGGGGACCGTGTGCACAGACACCTGAGTGAGAACAAAATGGCGGAGGGAGTTCTCTAGCTCTACTGTCAGACAGTCAATCAACAAACATTTATTAAGCACCTACTATGTGCCAGGCACCGGGGATACAAAGGCAGGCAAAAGACAGTCTCTGCCCTCAAAGAGCTCCCAGTCCAATGGGGTACATACAAGATATCACCATGGTGTTGACTAGTGACCTCCGAGTCCCTTCCAGCTCTGAGTCCACAGAGATGCCTTCATTCCCTCAGGCTATCCCTTAGCATCTCCTCTTTTTGTCTTTCTGTTCCATCCTTCTCTTCTGGACTTGGGTTTTGCCATATTGGAGAGCCCAGTCCGAAGTGGTCAGGGCCCCACGCGCACTCCTCTGGATTCAGGCAGTCTGCCCTTTCTTGGCAGCTTTAGGCAGGGTTTTGAGCCCATCAGAAGATGGATGGCTTCTGCCCAGGGGCAGGCTGTGGGGCAGATGGAGTGTCCAGTGGGCCAGCACAGCAATAACAGAGTATATGGAGGGGAGAGAAACATAAGAAGCTTACAAAGGCAGGAAGGGACCAAGTGGTGAAGAGCTTTGAATGCCAAATACAGGACTTATATTTTAATTCTGGAGGCAATAGGGAGCCAGAGGAATTTGTTGAGTGGGGGAAGGTGACTTAGACTTTATTTTATTTTATTATAAATTTATTTAGTATTTTATTTTTCCCCAGTTACATGTAAAAGCAATTTTTAACACTCGTTTTTAAAACTTTGAGTTCCAAATTCTCTTCCTCTCTTCCCACCCCGCCTCATTGAGAAAGCAAGCAATTTGACGTTATATGTGTGTAGTCATGCAAAACATTTCCATGTTAGTCATACTGTGAAAGTAAACATAGACCAGAAAAAACCCTCAAGAAAAACAAAGTAAAAAAAAGTGCACTTCAATCTGTATTCAGAGATCAGTTCTTTCTCTGGGGGATGGATAGCATTTTTCATCGTTAAATCCTTCAGAGTTGTCTTGGATCACTGAATTTCTGGGAACAGCTAAGTCATTCACAGCTGATCATCTCACAGTACTGTCTTTACTTTGTACACAGTACATTTCACTTTGCATCAACTTATGTAAATTTTTCCAGGTTTTTCTGAGAAGCATCCTGCTCATCATTTCTTATAACACAATAGCATTCCATCATAATTACATACCATAATTTGTTCAGCCATTCCCCAATGGATGGTCATCTCCTCAATTTCCAATTCTTTGCCACCAGAAAAGAGCTGCTACAAATATTTTTCCATGTATAGGTCCTTTTACTTTTTTTTTTAATCTCTTTTTGTATACAGACCTAGTAGCACTGTTGCTAGGACAAAGGGTATGCATGGTTTTATAGCCTTTTGGGCATGGTTCCAAATTGCTCTACAGAATGGTTCAATTAGTTCACAACTCCACCAACAGTACATTCATGTCTCATTTCCCCCCACATTCCCCTCCAACATTTGTCATTTTCCTTTTCTGTCCTATTAGCCAATCTAATAGGTATGAGGTAGTACCTCAGAATTGTTTTAATTTGCATTTCTCCAATCAATAGTGAGTTAGAGCATTTTTTCATATGGCTATAGATGGTTTTGATTACTTCATCTGAAAACTGTTCATATCTTTTGATCATTTATCAATTGGGGAATGGCTTTTATTTTTATAAATTTGACTCAGTTCACAATATGCTCGAGAAAAGAGGCCTTCATCAGAGGAACTTGCTTTAAGATTTTTTTCAGTTACTATTGCTAACTGTATTTCCCTCCATCCTATTTCCCCCCCTGCCACTTATTCTATTCTCTCCCTCCCTTTACCCTTCTCGCCTCAAAAGTGTTTTGCTTCTGATTACCCCTCCTCCAATCTGCCCTCCCTTCTATCACATGCCCCCTTCTCTTATCCTCTTCCCCTCCTCCTTTACTGTAGGGTAAGAGAGATTTCTATACCCAATTGAGTGTGTGTGTCATTCCTTCTTTGAGCCAATTCTGATGAGAGTAAGATTCACTCACTCCCCTTACCTCCCACCTCTTCCCCTCCACTATAAAAGCTTTAATCTTGCCTATTTTATGTGAGATAATTGATACTATTCTATCTCTCCCTTTCCCTTTCTCCTTGTACATTCCTCTCTCACCCCTTAATTGTTTTTTTAGATATCATCCCTTTATTTTCAACTCAGGCCTGTGCCTTCTGTCTATATATACTCTTTCTAACTGCCATAATAATGAGAAAGTTCTTATGAGTTATAAGTATCGTCTTCCCATGTAGGAATATAAACAGTTTAACCTTATTAAGTCCCTTATGATTTCTCCTTCCTGTTTACCTTTTTATGCTTCTCTTGAGTCTTGTATTTGAAAGTCAAATTTTCTATTCAGCTCTGGTCTTTTCATCAAGAATGCTTGAAAGTCCTCTACTTCATTAAATAGCCATTTTTCCCCGTGAAGGATTATACTCAGTTTTGCTGGGTAGGTGATTCTTGGCTGTAATCATATCTCCTTGACCTCCAGAATATTATATTCCAAGCCTTCTGATCCTTTAATGTAGAAGCTGTTAAATCTTGTGTTATCCTGACTGTGGCTCCATGATATTTGAATTGTTTCTTTCTAGCTGCTTGCAATATTTTCTCCTTGACCTGGGAGCTCTGGAATTTGACTATTAATATTCCTGGAAATTTTCATTTTGGGATCTCTTTCAGGAAGTGATTGGTGGATTCTTTCAATTTCCACTTTGCCCTCTGGTTCTAGAGTATCAGAGCAGTTTTCCTTGATAATTTCTTTCTTTTTTTTTTTTTGGTTCCTTGATAATTTCTTGAAAGATGATGTCTAGGCTGTGTTTTTTTGATCATGGCTTTTAGATAGTCCAATAATTTTTAAATTATCTCACCTGGATCTATTTTCCAAGCCAGTTGTTTTTCCAATGAGATATTTCACATTGTCTTCTATTTTTTCACTTTTGGTTTTGTTTTATTGTTAAACAACTTCTCATGAAGTTGTTTAGCTTCCATTTGCTCAATTCTAATTTTTAAGGAATTATTTTCTTCAGCAAAGTTTTGTCCCTCTTTTTCCATTTGGCTAATTCTGCTTTTTAAGGCATTCTTCTCCTCATTGGCTTTTTGGACCTCTTTTACCATTTGGACTAGTCTGTTTTTAAGGTGTTATTTTCTTCAGTAATTTTTTGTGTCTCTTTTATCAAGCAGTTGACTCCTTTTTCATGATTTTCTCGCATCACTCTCATTTCTCTTCCCTCTTCCCAATCTTTCCTCTACTTCTCTCACTTGATTTTCAAAATCCTTTTTGAGCTCTTCCATGGCCTGAGACCAATTCATATTTTTCTTGGAAGCTTTAGATGTAGGAGCTTTGACTTTGTTATCTTCTTCTGAGTGTGTGTTTTAATTTTCCTTGTCACCATAGTAACTTTCTACGGTCAGAATTTTTTTCTGTCGTTTGCTCATTTTCCCAGCTTATTTCTTGATTTTTAAATCTTTGTTAAGTAGGGCTCTCCTTCTAGGGTGGTGGGTGTACTGTCCAAAGCTTCAGGGGTTGTGCAGCTGTTTTCATTTTTTTTCTTTTTATTTTATTTTGTAGGCAATTGGGGTTAAGTGACTTGCCCAGGGTCATACAGCTAGTGAGTGTCAAGTGTTTGGTCTGAGGCCGGATTTGAACTCAGGTCCTCCTGACTTCAGGGCTGGTGCTCTATCCACTGCACCACCTAGCTGCCCCTGTGTGCAGCTGTTTTCAGAGATGCTTCTAGGGACCTGTAAGTTTTCAGTTCTTCCAAGGCAAGCATGATTTAAGGAGAGGTACCTACTCCTCTCCTGGCCTGTGAGTGACCCCAAGCACTCTTTTCTGCCCTGAACTGTGACGAGGGTCCCCCATTCCACTGTGACCTCAAGCTCTGGTGTGCTAGCGCTTTTCCTCACCCTGGGACTGCCACCTAGGACTGCGACCCAGATCTGAGTAGGGGCAAAGCGACAGAGTCCTGCCTCAGTGCCAGCCAAGAGAGCTCTGTAATCTCCTTCTGACCCGTTGTTTGATCCCCTGACCACCTGTGGGCAGAGAGCTCCAGAAGCAGCAGCCACCACCGCCACTGCTGACTCAGTGGCTCCCAACGACCGCCCCTGCTCTGCTGGGGCCTGCACTGGAATGTGCTCCCCTCTCACCCTGGTGCGACACCCCTTTCCTGCCAACCTTCTGAGTCATCTTTGGCTGGAAAATCGTTTCACCTGTCCTTCTGTGGATTCTGCTGCTCCCGGAATTGTTTTATGGCAGTCTTTAAAGGTGCTTGGAGGGGTTTTGGGGAGGCTCAGGCAAGTCGCTGCCTTTTCTCCGCCATCTCGGCTCCAGCCTGGGACTCAGACTTTAGGGAAATCATTTCGGTGCCAGTGTAAAGTGCTGGAGTCAGACTTTGATAGAACCATCTTGCCAATCACATCCTGATTTGTTGGTGTTGTTCAGCCCTGTCCAACTCTCCATGACCCCATTTGGGGTTTTCTTGGCAAAGATCCTGGAGTGGTGCGCCATTTCCTTCTCCAGCTTATTTTACAGATGAGGAAACTGAGGCAAACAGGGTGAAGTGACTTGCCTAAGGTCACACAGAATAGTAAGTGTCTGAGGCTGGATTTGAACTCAGGTCTTCCTGACCCTAGGCCTCGCACTCTCTCCACTGCACCACCCAGCTGCCCACATATTGACTTAGAAAACCACATATTGACCTTTTCCATATTTTATGGTATTTTAATTTATTTTATTAAATATTTCCTAATTACATTTTAATCTAGATTGGGCTGCACCTGGGAGTACTGTGGGCCCAATTCCAGCAGTGAATTTGAGGCCTCTGGTGTAGAGGACAGATTGGAGTGGGCAAAGACATCAATGAAAGCCTCTGGGCAGAAATCACCCATCCTCTGATGGGCTCAAAACCCTGCCTAGAGCTACCAAGAGAGGGCAGGCTGCCTGAATCCAGAGGAGTGCGCATAGGGCTCTGACCACTGTGGACTGGGCTCTCCAATATGGCAACCCAAATCCAAGAGAGAAGGATGGAACAGAAAGACAAAGAGGTGATGCCTGAGGGAATTAAGGCATCCCTGTGGACTCAGAGGTAATTAGTCAATCCTTATTTTACAAAGGAGGAAACTGAGGGCCTGAGTGCCCAAGTGAATTGAATTCACTTTGTCAGGCCCCTATTAAGCACTGTGCTCCAGGCTGGAAGAGGAAAGAAGGAAGGACAGAAGGAAGGGAGGCAGGGAGGGAGGAAGAGAAAGAAGGGAAAGAAAGAAAGGGAGAGAGAACTAGAGACAGAGAGAAAGGAAGGAAGGAAGGAAAGAGGGAAGAGGGAAGGAGAGAGAAAGAAAGGAAGGGAGAGAGAAAAAGGGAGGGAATGAGAGAGGAAGGAAGGAAGGAAAGAAGGAAAGAAAGAAAGGAAGGAAGGAAGAAAGAAGAAAGGAAAGAAGGAAGAAAAAAGGGAGGGAGGGAGAGAGAGAAAGGAAGGAAGGAAGCAAGGGAGGGACAAAAAGAAAGGAAAGAAAAATGAAAGAAAGCTGCTACCCTTAAGGAATTAGCATTCTACAAAGGGGAAATGTAACATATTTACAGACAAGTAAATGCACTACATAGGAAATAAATACAAAATAATTGGGGTGAGGTTGAAGAACTAACGTGTGAAGGAGTTTAGGAAGCCCTCCTGCAGGAGGTGTCCTTAAGCTGACTCCTGGAAGGCGCTGGGGACTCCAAGAAGAGGGAGAGCATTGTACAGACAGTGGAGAGCCTGGCTGATAAGGCTGAAGATGGAAAATGAAAGGGACTCTCCAGGGAACAGGAAAAAGGCCTGTCTGTGCCTGGCATTGCGTTCATGAGGGAGACTGACATATAATCTGCCTGAAAAGACGCTGGATTGTAAAAGGGTTTAAATGACAAATAGACGAGCCTGTATTTGAACCTAGAGGCCACAAGAAACCACTGAAGCGTCTTGAAATTTTATTAAGTGCCTACTATGTGCCTGGCACTGTGGGATACAAAACAAAGGCAATCAGGGGACACATGTTCCCCTGAGTGGAAGGGGTAACACGTCACTGGGAAGCTGGGTGGTGCAGTGGATAGAGCACCAGCCCTGGAGTCAGGAAGACCTGAGTTCAAATCCGGCCTCAGACACTTACTAGCTGTGTGACCCTGGACAAGCCACCTAACCTTTGTTTGCCTTAATCCCCTGCAGAAGGAAATAGCAAACCACTCCTGTATCTTTGCCAAGAAAACCCCAAATGGGGTCATGAAGAGACTGAAAAATAACTGAAATACAATCATATAACAGCTGGCACTTACCTAGCTGGAGTGGGAGGAGGGTCCCTGGGATCCATGAAGGCATCAGAGAAGTTCTGGGCACCTTCTAGCAAGAGCTGGGGTCCAGGGCTCAGGTCTGACCCCACCCACCCCTCAGTGGGCAGATCTGGAGGCATGGCTTCTCCAGTGAGAGACCCTGCTCCCAATCCCTCCATCACAAATCAAGTCCAGAGAGATGGGTAGATGATGAAGTCAGACCCTGGCACCAGGGGGAATGCGGTACCTACCTTTCCACTGGCCTCTTCTGAGGAGATGAGGAAGAGGAAGAGAAAGACGGGGAGGAGACGGTGGAGGAAGACCCAGACTCAGAAGAGTCTCTCCTGGAAGAATTGGACAATTTGGGGTGAGGCGCTTTATAGGGTGATACCAGCGTCAGACTGTGTGGGAAGATTGCTGTCTCCAGAGTAAGAGGGCCTGGGTTCATGTCTTGCCTGGGTGCTTATGAATCATAAGTCTCATGAGACCTTGGGCAAATTCCATGCCCTTTGGGCTCTATTTTCCTCATACGTAAATGAGGGGGGTGGGCTGGACTATAAGACCTCCATGGCCTCTTCCACTTCTGGAATCACAAGGATCTCTCCTGAAAGAACAGAATAGTTTGGGATGATACCAGCACCAGGCCCTGGATTCAAATTCCACCTCTGTCACTTACTACTTTGAGTGAACCTTTGTGGGCCTCAGTTTCCACAGCTGTCAAATGAGGGGATTGGACGAAATTACCTCTGTGGTCTCTTTTGGGAGAAGTCCCCAAAGGAAAGCCAGAGAGAGGCCTTAAATGAGGCTGTGCTGGGAGTAGTCTGTGGCCCAATAAAATGGGGCTATCTGAGGGCTGAAGGGCACATGGTAAGTGCTTGCTGAATTGAATTAATGCTCTGGTGATGGATGAGTGAATGAATAATGGCCTAAAGATGCTACTAGAGCAACATTATGGAGGGGAATCCACCCACATGGCAAAGGGGGCATTCGTGATTGCATAAACTCTGGTCTGTTTGTTAAACAACCAATTAATTATCTTATTATCCCTAAGAGAGGTAGTGTGTGTAGTGGATAGAGCGCTAATCTTGAAGCCAAGAGGACCTGGGTTCAAGACATCGTGGCTGTAGGACCCTGGACAAGTCATGTATCCTCTGTTATACCAGCCCCAAATGGGGTCTTGACCCACAGTTTAAGAAGTGCTGAAGAGGTTGTGAGTGGAAAAAAATTTACGAAGGCCCTGCTCTAGACAACCATTTAATACTATAAAGTTGTAGGGAAGGCACTAAGCTTTGTTGGTAGGGGAGTTCCTCACCTGAGACCTCCCCATCTATCCATGAATCACAGGTCTGGTCCCTATCCATAAGACCCTATCCTCTTAAATCCTAGGAGAGGTGTGGTATGTGCCATTCACCTGAAGCCGGTGTGACCAGGACAAGATTTGTACATAAGTGGGTGGCGGCTCTGAGAAATAATAATGGCAAAAACTCCTAACAAGTCAATGAATCAGGGAGTGTAGGTGTTAGATTATCTGACTTTGCAGTGGAGGACCTGAGGTACAAAGAAGTCACAAAGGTAGAAGAAGCTAGAACTCAAATACAGGTCTCCCACTTCCAAATCTAATAGGGTTCTCCCCATACCATGCTGGTCCAGCATGGACAGTGATAGGACACAAATATGGTCTAGATAAAACCAAAGCGAAAATCAAAACAGAAAAAGAAAACTATGGACCAATACTGAAACTGATTGGGGGGGGGGCAAGGACCAAAAGGGGGGTCCCAATCAAATTACTGAGATTCACAAATAGTGGTCTCCTTATCCCCTTCCTGGCAACATACCTGTCCTTGGGGTCTTCCCTTGGGCTTTTGCTCTGTGGGGAAAAAGCCCCCAGTGGTTTCCAGTCAGAAAGGTCAACATCTTGCTCTTTCTTCTTCTCTTTTTCTCTTTCCATTGATTTCTCCTTTTTGGGGGTCTCAGGGGCATCTGGAAGGAAACAGACTGTGCTATCACCTAGGTATAATCCCTGGGTGTGTCTTAAACATCCCTCTTCACAGGAGGCACTTGATAAATGTTCACTGAGTGAATTCAGTCCCTCAGTTTCCCTACCTGGGAAATAGGAATGGGGATGTAAGACAGCCAGGAGAAATCAGACCTAGCTACACATGGGACCGCTCAGCAGACAGGTAGCGCCCCCTAGTGGTCACCATGGCTGGATGAGTTTAGAGCCCCCAAGCTCATGGGGCTGATTCCAGGTCAATGAGGGTGCCTCAAAACTGGCCTGGGTAGTGGGGTGAAGTGGGGAAACTGCCTGGCACAAGCAGCGGTTATCCTGGCTGAAGTTAGAGGCCTCGTGTGGGCTGGAGACGAGCAGAGACATCTGAGATTCCTAAGGACCGGAGTGTTGGAGGGTGTGGAGACAGTGAGAGGAGAATTTCAAAGCCCCATCTAATTAGAAGGGGATAAATAAATTAACACCGATCCTGGCACTTAAAAAATCATACAAGAGCTTATCTGATTTTACAGCCTAGAAACACACCTATTCCTTTCCAATGCAGTAGCCAAAGGCAAGAGATTCAGAAAATCTCAGTTGGATCCACTGTGCCTCAGTTTCCTCATCAGTCAAATGAACGGGTTGCGATAGAGGACCGCTGAGGCCCCTTCTGGCTGTAAATCTATGGTTCTGGGATGTCAGAGGTCATTGGCCTCTGTTTGAAGCTCTCCAGGATAAGATGGAGAGTCCAGGGCAAGAGTGTAACAGACCATAAGGCAGGTTAGCAAGATGGATCCTGTTCTCAGGGAGGGTAAAAGAGAGTTGTTCAGAGCAGATGTCTCATGGGGAAGCAGTTAATTGGCTCAGAGGACAGGAAAACCTGGGTTCAAATCTAACCTCAGACACTTAGGAGCTTTGTGACCCCAGGCAAGATCCTCATCTGTAAAATGGGAATGATGGCACCTACAGCCCATGGTTGTCTTGAGAATCAGATGAGATATTTGGAAAGTCCTTTTGCAAACTTTAAAGTACTCTATAAATTCTAGCTATTATTATTATATGCCAGAAGAAGTCAAGCTAGCTCACGTAAGAACTGTGGACATCAGTCAGGAGAGGAAAAGAAGAGAGGTCATCTTGGGGAGGAAACAGATAGAAAAAGTGGTATAGGAAGGAAAGAGAGAAACAAGTATTTATTAAAAGCCTACTGTGCACCAGGCACTGTGCTAAGGAAAGGAGGAAACAAGCATTTATTAAGAGCCTACTGTATGCCAGGCACTGTTCTAGTCAACAACTGAGGAGGTTGGAGCAGATTCCCTGTGTTAAGGGGGGGCATGTTAGCAGGCCAGGGGCAAAGCCTGGGTCTAAAGAGGGTACCCTGGGCAGGGCTGGCGAGGCTGGATAGGCAGGGACCACCTGGGCCCCCAAGCCTAATGGGAGGGGTCTGCCCTCTCTCCATGCTATAATTAATCCTCAACTGGAGATCACAAAGGGAGGGTTAACAGCTGTCTTGACTAATCCAAACCTTCATCTCCACCAGTCAAAATCCTTCAAGGCCTACTTCTCCTGCCAACCCTCCAGGAAGCTTTCCTTGATTCTGATCCCCCCTCAAACACACACACACACACACACACACACACACACACACACACACACACACTCACACGCGCACACACACACATCAAATTTCCTAGGGTAGCTTGTCTGAATTTTTCCTTTGCTCCTGTCACACCAGTAAAAATAATAGCTAGCTATATAGCACTTTAAGTTTGGCAAAGGACTTTACATATTATCTCATTTGACCCTCAAGACAACCTTGTAAAGTATATCATTACCATTTTATAGATAAGGAAACTGAGGCTGACTTGCCCAGGGTAGCACAGATAGGAAGTCTCTGAGTTAGGGCTGAAACTCTTCAGAACCCTGCAGCTGTCTGCATGCCCCCATACTCCCTCCCATGCTCAGGACAGCACCTGTTTTGTTTTCCATCTTTGTGGGCCTAACCCTTAGCATTGTCGGCCCTTTGTCCGGGCCTCCCTGCCTCCCTAACCTGTTACTGGAGCTATTTCAAAGCAGTCACACTGACATATGGGGATTTTCTCTCTGTCCCAATAGCCTAAACTCTCTTGTACTAATAAACAAGGAAATAATTCAAGTAGGGATTACTAGGAGGAGGAAAACCAGGAGGACCAGAGAGAGCCAGGCACAGATTAAGCTAAGAGCAGGAAGGGCCCTCCCCTCCCTGGCCAGGGCCTGTAAGTTGGAGGGACCCCTGCAGCTCCACCTTGTATCACAAACTGCCTTGGAAATAATGACTCAGGGGGAGGCTGGGAAGGTCACTTAAGGGTGTGTTGCCACAGGGCGCCATCTGCTCTTAATTTTCTCCTGGACTGAAATCCATTACAGGACAACAAAAAGCCTGGACCTAAGAGGCAGGAAGCCCTTGTGACCTCTGGCAAATCATGTCATCTCAGTGAGATTCAAGTTTTCTTTTCTTCGAACCTTAGTTTTCTCCATCTTTAAAATGGGGATAAATATAACTCCCATTACTTCTCTCACCAGGCTGTTGTGAGGACAATGCCATAAAAATGTTAATGTTTTAGCTGTCCACAAAGTAGGTACCCAGATCATGAATCATCTGTCTGTTGTGTCTTCTGTGGAACCTGGAAAACCTTGCCCTGTATGCTGAGGGACCCCAGAGAGCCAGAACTAGGGATATTTTCACTTGAGTAAAAAAAAAAAATTGTGTGTGTGTGTGTGTGTGTGTGTGTGTGTGTGTATACAGACATACATAATATATATATATGTATTATATATACATATATATATATATATATATATATTTAGAGAGAAAGAAAGAGAGGCAAGGAGGGGTATTAGGTAGGTGAGCAGAGGATATGTGAGTATGAGTATATTTGAGGTGGAAGACTGGACAGTTTGGGCCCCCTCCCCTCAAGCCTGGAGGCGGCCTGTGCTCAGGACAAGGTGGGAGACAGAGGTTACTGTGTGGTCCAGTGTGTATGTGTTATATAGCTTACACCCCCCCCCCCCAGCACCCTGAGGCACAAGCCCAGCTAGGGGCCACAGTGGATAGAGCTCTGGGCCTGGAGTCAAGAAGACCTTAGTTTAAATCCAGCCTCAGACACTTACTAGCTGTGTGACCCTGGGCACTTCACCCTGTTTGCCTCAGTTTCCTCATCTGTAAAATGAGCTGGAGAAGGAAATGGCAAACCACTCCGGTATCTTTACCAAGAAAACACCAAATGAGGTCACAAAGAGTCAAGACATAACTGAAAAATGACTGAACGACAACAAATTATGGTTCTTGGTGTGTGATATGTGCACATATGTTGTACAATGCATGCATGGATTTCAACCTCAATGCGCCTGACTGGTTAGTACTCGGATGGGAAACCAATATGGAATACAGATGCTGAAGGTGGGGTTTTTGTTGTTTTCTGAGAGGCACCATAGCATAATGGATAAAACAACATTAATAGCTAGCATTTATATAGTGCTTTACAAATATAATCCTCACAACAACCCTCTAAGGTATATTATCCCCATTTTACAGATGAGGGAACTGAGGCAGGCAAAGGTTAAGTGACTTGCCCAGTGACACACAGAAAGTGTCTGAGGCCACATTCAAACTCAGCTCCTCCTGACTCCAGGCCTGGCACTCTAACCACTGCACCATCTAGCTGCCCATGTGTGTATGTACGTGGCTGAAACAGGGAAGTAATACCAACTTTTGGACCAATAAAATAAATAAATAAAATCGATCTCCCTGCTCCCAAGTCTCAGTGGCCTCTTCAAAGGACCGCTTAAAAGACTGAGGCATAGGGCCCTAACCCTGCCAGGGACTGAGGGATTCTGACCCCAGGAGATGGTGGGTGCACCGAGGGCTTCTCTCACCTAGGAGCCGTTTCCAGTTCTTGATGAGAACTTTGGCCAACGCCACCACCTCCTTATCCACGCAGTGCTTACGGACCCCGTTGACGGCAATCCCAATCCTGGTGGTCTGGAAGAAGAAAGAGATTCAGGACTAGACTCCAGTCTCCATCCCGGCCCTCCTTGGGGTGAGGCTGGGGCATGTGTTTGACAAAGGATGCTCAGTGAGGCTGGAGAAGATATATTCACATTAATAGCTGCTCGATCTGTCCAATACCCATCTCCCAGGCGTGAACACTGATGAAAGCTCTGACCCCCAACACTAACCAATAACTGAGATGTTGGACCTTAATTTCCCATCTCCAAGCCTTTGCACAGGCCGTTCCCACCGTGCCTGGAATGCACTCCCTCCTTACTAGAAGAATCCTAATTTTCTTCAAATCTGGTGCTGGGGGCTACTTCCTACATGAACCCTCCTAGATCTCCTCAGCCACTAGCGCTCCCATCCCTCTAAATTTACCTTATATCTACACAGGTTCTCAGTAGAATGTAAGCTTCTTGAGGTCAGGAGCCTACATTCCCCTGGGAAAAATAACAGGAATTTTTTTTTTTTGCTTTGCATCTCTAGCACTCAGCACAAGGCCTGCCACATATTAAGTGATGAGCATTGATGGAAGGCCTGAGCCCTCAACAGTGACCAGCATTAACCAAGGCTTGAGGCTCTGCTGTCATCCACAGGACAGAACTGAGAGTAAGAACAATGCCCTTTTAGAAATACCGTCCTGGGGCCAAAGACTTGGCCTGAGAAGGAGGGCTGAGGACAAAGGGGCTTCCCTGGCAAAGTCAGGCCCCACACAATGTGGGGCCAGACTGGGGAAGGAGAGCGAGCATTGTAAAAAAAAAAAACAAAAAATGCAGCCTCTGACCTCTCCTGGAAGGGAGCCTGACCAGGGAGTGCCTCGTTCTGATGCTAATTTATTTCCCTAGGGACTAGGTTCCCAGGATCCCACCCACAGAGTTTCTCAACATAGAGAGGGTGCTCAGGCTCCCTGCTATAGGGGCGGCACCCTCACCCAGATTCTCTCTTTTAGGATCCAACAAATAGAATGCATCATGGAGATCACCTTCCCCCTTCTCTCCTCTACATGGCCCTTTCTACCCAGGCTCTCTATTGTAGGGGCCCCCAAACATGAGATATCCTCCCTCAGGACCTTTGCTGCAGGGCCCCTCTCTTCTTGCAGGGTCTTCCTCCCCAGGATCTCTCCTGCTGCCCCCACCCCCACCCCTTCCTGGCTCTGTCCCAAAGGGCTTCTCATGCAGGGCCCCAAACGTGATCTATGTTACAGCTCTCCTTCCCCCGCCCCATTCTTTTTCTTTTGAAAGGTCCCTCCTTCTCCCAGGCTCTCTCCTTGCAGGGCCTCCCAAACCAGGTTCTAGGCCTGTCAAAAACTTCCCACCTGCAGTAACTGGATTGACATCTTGTAGCCACTCAGTTTCTTCAGGAGATCCAGGGCTCCTTCCTGAAGGAGAGCACCGAGTCAGTATTATGTACCCTGACCCCAGCTGAATTTCAAATGACACCTGATACAGGTAGGGTAAGTGGAGGGTGCCTCAGTTTCCCCACCTGTAATAATACGCCCCATTTCAATAACATTTCTTTGCAACAACCTAGTGAGGTGGTTAGGGTAAATGTAATTCCCATTTTACAGGTGAGAAAGCTGAGGCTCAAAGCTGTGGAACATATCCTGGATTAACAAAGCTAGTGATTTTTCAAGGGTCAGATCCTTAACTGTTGCCTCCAGACTCCCAAATCTTATATTCTCCCATCTAACCTCATTGCTCCTCTCGAATGAAGGGGTTGGATTAGACAGTCTCTGAAGAGAAAAGGGTACAGGGGAGCAGCGACATGATAGCTGTCTCCAAGCATCGGAAAGGATATCAAATGCCCGGAGTACAAATCCTGCTTCTAATTCAGGATCAGACCTGTACGACCTTGAGTTTGGGCCTGGTTCCTGATCTGGCAAAGATGGCGGCTGTACTAGATGGTTCCTAAGGGCTCCATCTCAGCTTCAGATCTGTGGTGCTGTGTGTGGAGCTGGGACCAGATGTGTTCTCCCCACAAAGGTCAGAACCAGCAGCAATGCATGGGAAAGGCAAAGGGACAGACTTCGGCTGGAAGTCAGGGAAAACTCTCCAAAAGGAGAGCTCCCCAAGGAGTGAAATGAGGGCTTCAACAGTGGAGTGAGGATGCCTTTTCAGGTCTAAGTTGAATTTGATGGGTTCTACCTCAAGAAATCCCTCCCAAGGTTATTTTATACATCTCTTATCACTGAGGCACAAGAGGCCTGCCTCCTCACACCCCAGGAAGGAAAGTCATCTATAGCCTCAGCTAAGCTTGAACCACAGATCCCAGCCCCAAGTATAGCTTTCTTTTTCTTTTTTTTCCCCCAGAAAACACAGGTCTGCCAACCAAAACATTCCTGCTGGGTTCCTTGGAAATTACTGTAAGGAGTCTCTCAAGGGGCCTCTATCCATTTTCAGTGACTATCATTAAATACAAGGTCTTAAAAGGAACGTAGAACATGTAATAATTACAGTAGAAAAGAACCTTGGACCATAGAATGTCGGGGCTGAGGGGTTTTAGAACACAGAATGTCAGGGCTAAGCTGAAGACACACAGCATGATTTTAGGGCCTAACATGTCAGAGCTGGGAGGAGTCTCAATTTCACGTATAAGATAAAAATTCTGGACTAAAATGATCTGTCTCTCCCGATTCTAAAGCCGCTAATTCTAGGACCTTGAAGATTATCCAGTCCAGGCCCCTCATTCTCCGTGTGTATCTGTCCCATGTGATTTGTGCACATGAATGTGCATGATTGCTTCAATTCATATATGTAGCTGGATTTCTGTGTGTAGGTGACCCAGTAAATTAGCAAGTTTATTAAGCAACCATACTAAGTCCAGATCCCTTAGGTACTAAGGGAGATACAAAGTTTAGATGAGACATAATCCATGCCTTCCAAGAGCTGGGGGGGGGGAGATTCACAAACAGATTAAATCTGTGTTATTATTAGTAGAGAAAACTCCCTCCACCGATACAGGTTAACATCATCTCTACAACTCATAGAGTTGACTAAAGGAAGTAAAATGACTCGTCCAAGGTCACCTCAGCCAGTATCAGAAGACTCAAACCTAGGTCTTCCTAACTTCAAAGCTATCTGCTTCCCCTGCTAAAAACCAGTATGTGATGAATACAACTGAGAGGTGTTTTGAAAGTGGGAAGTGGGAAAAGGTGAAGAGGGGAACAAGGCAGACTTGGTGAAGAAAGGGGTACGAATTAGGTTAATTCAATAGGAACATGGTTGGGGAGTGTGTGTGTGTGTGTGTGTGTGTGTGTGTGTGTGTGAGAGAGAGAGAGAGAGAGAGAGAGAGAAGGCCTTGCATCTATCTACATTTCTTGATGCTTATAGGCTAAGCTAAGGCAGTAATGTACCAAGCAGCAACATCCGAATTTTACTCTGGAGCAGTATTTAGCCAGTAAAGACTTTTGGTTAGAAAAACAGCATAGCCAAATCTATGAATCAGGAAGATAATGTCTGACAGTGGTATAGGGGATATCTGGGAGGAGGGAAGACCTGGCTCCATGTCAAACATTTTCTTCTCTAACGTCAACCTGACGGTAAAAAGACCACAAGTCAGACATGGACTGATGAGTGGAAAAGTAAAGTCTGGGCAATTTCGTGACTGCTGAATTGGCCAGCCCTTTGGAGGGACCAGACCCAGAAGCCATGGCCAAGGTAAACGTAAGTTTATAATGAGACTGATTGAGTCCTGCAGACTGTATAAAGCCTGCATTGTGCATGGAACACCAATTGGGATTTTCCTAGCACCTCACCCTGTTTGGGGGACTGAGATGCTTTCATACGAAAATACCTCCTTTGGGGACCAAATCCTTGACCAGTTACTTCTCACTGTGACTGCAGGGTATAGAGGAAACTTCTGGGCCTCCTCAATTAAAAGCTGGGAAATAACCAGAGATTTTAAACCACACTCATTAGCTGGCCATGTTGCAACTCCAAGAATTCGGGGCTGAGTCAGAATCACAATCAGAAGTCACTTCTGAGCCTCAATTTCTTCCCCTGTGAAGTGAAAATAATACCTGTATTGTCTACCCTCACAGGAGTTATTGTGACTCTAATGAGTTCAGATATGTGCTACATCAATGTCAGTTAATAATTATTATTCCATTGCACTGACCCGGATCATGTGACACTTTCTTACCCAGGACTTTGCTCCATCCCCCTCCCCCCATTTCATGTTTTATTCAATTCAATAGCTACAGTGTTTAAGGTAAACAATGGCTAGGGGGTCCTGGAGATTTAGCTTCAAGCCCAACTCTAACACAGGCTGGGCAGCAGTGACTGAGAGCCTTTAAGCTCAGATTGTACATTACAAAGGAGTTGTGCAACTGCATTAGTGAATGGGGTTTCCACATAGGGATTTCTCCAAACAATTTCTCCACTGGCCTCAAGAGCACACTCCCCCTTCCAAAAAACCCTCACTATGTATATGTCTATATAGGTGTGTGTTTACATATGCGTTAAGTCACTATCAGATTCTAGAAGTACAAAAAGTCTCAGTTCTCAAGGTACTTAATTCTAGTAGGAAATATGGCCTATAGGGAAGTAAATACAAGGTAATTTAAGGAAGGGCTGAGCAATCACACCTGAGGATATCAGGAAAAGCTTCAAATGACCTTGGGCTTTGAAAAAAGAGGCTCCAGAAAGGCAGATGGACCAGGGAGCGCATCCCAGGCCTGTAATGATGTGAAAAAAACTGCTTCTTTTGGCTAGCAGAGAGAGCATGACTGGTAGTACAGTGAAATAAAGGTGGGGAGGCATTATTCTTACAGACCAACTAGTTCAACACCACCACCACCACCCATTTTAGAGAGAAGGAAACTGAGGCCTGGGAAAGTGACCTATAATAAAAGGCAAGAAATCCAACAGTCTTTCCAGGGCATAAGATGCCTCCCATGAGACAGAGCCACCTCTGTGGAGGGCCTTTAAATGTCCACTGAAAGAGAGCATTTTCAACAGGGCGGTGGGTGAGAAGCCAGGCTGCAAAGAGAAAAGCCAAGGGGTGATGAGAAGGCAGAGGCAGCCAGTGTAGACACACTTTTCTAGGCGTCTGGCAGCGTCAGGGAAGACAGAAAAGGATCTGGCATTCAGAACTGCCCTAAATGGAGACATCCTTCCAACTCAGATTTCCTTGCTTTACTGAGTGAGTGCTGTAAACGAGCCGGGTGAAAACGCGGGCTCGCGCTAGGATGCGATGGATGGGGGGAGATGTGTACGTGTGTGTATGTGAGTGTCTGCGTACGCATGTTCTGCAAACAGCCTACTTGGAGCCGGAGCTGCAACGTGGTAGAACTTCTGTCTTATTACTATGGGAAACTTTACCCCTCCTTCCTCTTTCCAGCCACCAGAGCAGACCCCACCCTCTGTGCTGGAAGCCTGAGTGGGTGCTGACACGTAGAGGGAAGGAGGCGAGGCTAAAGATACCCAACCCCTCCTGGGCTCCCTCATTCCCCAGCCCCTCCCAGGACCCCGAAGAAATTGACAAAGAGGGAGTTCCCGCCTTGGCCGAGCTTCCCAGAGCTTCCTGCCTGTTGCCAAGTGAGATCCCACCCCCTTCCCCAAAAGAAAAGGGTGGGACGCCAGGGCCCCCGACCAAGGGACCTCTCTACTCAGTTCCACCTCGCCCCTGCTGGGGCCTCGGGGAGCCCCCAGCTCGGCCCCCGGCCCGCTCCGGCCCCGGCCAAGTTTGTTTTGGCTGTCTGAGCCGAGGCAAAGAGCAGATGGAAAGTCAAACATTAACTCCCAGCTGGGCCGCAGCTCAGCTCCCGCTCTGTCTGGCTCCAAATTTGGGAGGGGAGAGGGGAAAAGAAAGGGAGTGTGTGTGTGTGTGTGCGCGCGCGCCGGTTGGAGGTGGGGGAAGGGCCAGGCTCACTTCCCCTAAAGGAATCTCAGTCTCCCCTTTCCCTCGGCAACCCGCTCCCCCCAGCCCCTCCCCCAGCCCGGGTCGCTCCGCACCCCTCCCCCCAGGGATAGAAACTTTCTTCCTGCTTCCCCGCGCCTGCTCCAGCCTCTCTGGCGGGCGGCTTGGAGCCGTTTGGCCCCGCGCCCAGCCCAGCCGGGCCTCCCCCTCACCCCTCCCCACCACCCCCAGCTAGGACGGGGGCTGGGGCCCCGATCAAGCAAGCTATATCTGCCCAGCACCTGTTCTGCCCTTCCCCATCCCCCCAGCCCGAACTATGGCCCCCGGCCCAGGGCCCCACCCGGGGCCAGAGCCAAGGGCTAGTTTCGGAGAGCAGCCCGAAGGCCCCCTTCCCCCACTCCCCCTAGTGCCTTCCCGCCGCACCTCCCCTTCTCCTTCCCCCTCCTCCCATCCCGATCCGATCCAAACCAACAAATATTTATTAAGCGCCTACTACACATGCCAGGCCCTGAGCTGCAGGCTGGGGGCTGGGGAGGGTGGGTAACAAAAGCGAAACAAAGTCCTTGCCCTCCGGGGGCTTCCATTCTGCTTCGCGCGCGCCCTTTCTCCCGCCCAAGCCTCCTCCTCCTCCTCCCCCGCGGTCCCTTCTTTGGTCTTCCCGCGCCTCCACTCCCGGGGCCGCCCCCCCCATCCCCAGCCCGCCACGAGGGCAGGAAAAGTTTCCGAAGGAAGCCCGCGGCCCCCTCCCCAGCGCCCGGGAAGGCGCGGGGCCCGCCCGAGGGCTGGGAAAGTTTGCGAGCGCGCGGGTCCCGGGCGGCGGGGAGGGGCGGGGTCCGGGGGTCCCGGGGCCGGCGGCGTGGCGGGGCCGGGGGCTGCGTGCAGCGCGGCGCAGGGCATGGCAGGGCAGGGCAGGGCAGAGGAAACAGGGTCTCTGCGCTGCTCCGCTCTGCTCTGCCCGGCGCCGCTCTCCTCCTCCTCCTCCTCCTCCTCCTCCTCCTCCTCTTCCTCCTCCTCCTCCTCCTCGCGGCGCTCCCGCGCCGGCTCCGCTCTTCTCGCTCCCGGGCGGCCTCACGTCGGGGCGCCTCCGGGGCTCCGGCGCTCGCGCTCTCGCTCTCCTGCTCCGAGCCGGGGCCCTGGGGGCGGGCGGGGCTGGGGGGCTGCTCCCCGCCTAACCCAGCCAGAGCTCACCGTGTTCTTCCTGGACACCATTTTATCCAGTTTCTTGGCGATTCTCAGCAGCTCCTCTTCCTGCCCCATGCTGGCGGCGTGTCCCCAGGCTCGCGGGGGCCGGGGAGAGGACTACGATGCGGCCCGGGCCCGGCCAGGGGGTCCTCTGCCTCCGTCGGGCTCCCAGGTGGTGGCCAAGGCTGACAGCTCAGCACCGACACCCAGCAAGGGGGGCGGGGCGAGGGCGGGGCTCCCCGGGCCCATTGGGCTGCCCCGCAGCCGCCGCGGCCCCGGCCCGCCCCCCGGCCTCCGCGAGGAGAGGCTAATTATAGGCTTCAAGGACTAAGGAGGGCAAAGATTGCAGCCTGCCCGGCTGGCCGCGCGGGAGGGGCGGGGAGCAGCCCCGCGCAGACCTTGCCCCGCGCCCCTTCTAGGAAGGTGGGGAGTCGGGGCGGGGGCCGGGGGCTTCGGGCTGGGGAGGAGCCCAGGGTCGCAGACTTGGGGCTGGAAGGAGCCCAGGAGAAAGAGCGTCTGTCCCGAGGTCCATGGCTGCAGGAGCACCGTGCACTTAGAGGGGGGAAAAGTTTCATCTTTATTTTCCTGGAATTGGTTTCCTTTGTAACCCGGTGGATTTGTTTCATGCATCTAAAATTATTCTGAGAAATCCGTGAGCTTCACCACACTGCCTGAGGAGTCCAGGATACACACATACACACCCCTCTGAATCTGGGGGCCCGGGATACACACACACACCTGCCTGATTGTAGGAGTCTTAAGATACACACACAGATTCTAGGGGTCCAGGATACACACACTTCCCTCTGAATCTAGGGTTCCAGGATACGAACACACCCCTGATTGTAGGAGTCCAGGATACAAACACACCTATCATAGGGGCCAAGGACATACACACACAGATTCTAGGGGCCTGGAATACATACAAACCCCTGATTCTAGGGGTCCAAGACACACACACACACACACACACTCTTATTCTAGTCTAACACTCTCATTTTCCAGTTGAAATTGAGATCTAGTGGTGGAGGTAGGATTAGAACCCAGATCCTCCACCTAAATGCATCTCTCTTTCCTAATGCACCTGGCCCCACTCAGTACAATAGTAATTACACCTGTCTGTCTATAGTTCTTTGAAGTCTTTGTACAATCATCCTGTGAGCTGGAGAGTGATGTGTATTTTCATGGAGTGTGAAGCTTTTGTAGGATTTAAAGGTGGAAGGGACCCTGTGGATCTAGTCCACAGTCCCTCTCCTCCATTTTAAGGCATTAGGCACCAGAGGCTATGCCCGAAGTCATGGGAGCTCCTGCTATGCCAGGCCAGCTACCACTGTGTGCAGAAGACCTTTGGGATTACAAAGCATCCTTCCAAACTTTGGGGATGGGGTCCAGGCCTAAGGAGGGGTGGCATGTTAGTGTGGAAGATGGCTGGGATGGGAGTCAGGGGCCCTGGGCTCACTAGCTTTGCCACATGGTACTTGTGTGACCTTAGACAAATCATTTCCCTTGTTTTAGTTTCCTCGTCCGTTAAATGGGAGAGTTGGGCCAGATGACCTCTGTGGAAATGCATGAAATCACAGGAATCAGGGCTGCCTATACACTGCGGGTAGACATGTGCCAAAGTCTGAGTAAATAGGGGACTCCAGAAAGCCCCAGCACCTTGGCAGACCCTGGGGAGGCCCATTCTGCCAATGGTAGTTTGGGATTCCTAAAGGGAAAAAAAGCATGATGTTTCCCTTTATTTAGGCCTTTCTGTCTCCTTAACCTACACAGAACTATGGTAGAATGTTAGAGTTGGAAGGGCTTGGAACATAGATTGTGACAGCCAAAACAGACCTTAGAACTTAGAACATGGAAGGTCAGAGCTGGGAAGGACCTTACAACACAAAATAATAGAGATGGAAAGGCAGTTAGGACCTAGAATGTCAAGAACTGGGAGGGCCCTCAGGACACAGAATGTCAGAGCTGGGAGGGCCCTTAGAACACAGAATATCAAGAGCTAGGGTGGGTCATAGAACACAAAATGTCAGAGCTGGAAGAGAACTTAGACCAGGAGTTCTCAAAGTGTGGTCCTGAGACCCTTTCCTGTGTGGTCACATGATAACACTAAGATGTTTTCATTTCTAACATGGCAAATATGAATAGAACCCACAGAAACAAAAGTTTGACCATTTTTAAGAGTGTAAAGGGGTCGGTCCTGAGACCAGAAATGTTGAGAACCACTGTCTTAGGCAGTAAACTATCAGAGCTGGGAATGACTTTAGACCATTGAATGTTAGCGATGGAGGTGACTTTGCAGACCATCCAGTCTAACTCCCTTACTTACAGATGAGGAAACTGAGTCCAGAAAGAAGACTTTTGCCCTAGATCACACACCCAGGTAAAGTCAGCGACCAGGAATCTCAGCCTTCCGCCTCTCTCTGTCACTGTGAGAAAAGAGGTTTTTCCAAGAAGATGGCACCTTCTAGATATCAACGATGGTAACAAATGAAATTACCACAGTTTACTAAAAACAGCAATAAATCCTTTATTCAAAATTGGTGAAACAAAAAAAATCTGAGATGAACAATGTAAGAAAGTACCCCCAGAGTGCCTCCCAGAACCACGGAGCCAGTCATGTCTGCAAGCGAAACCGGTGCAATGACTCAGGCCCCCACATAGCATCCATGCTCTTCTAACAGCAGGGTGCTGCCCCATCAGGATCCCCTCCTATCTTTTGTTCCCCCTTTCAGGTGAATCTGAATGTTCCCTGAGAATTCCGGGAGATAGGTAAGCCTTTAAGCTCCTATAGGATTTCTCATGGTAGAACACTTTACTCTGGGACAGACTGTGGGGAGAGAGCATATTTGGTGGGGCAAAACCCTGCCAAGATGCTCTTTAATGCATTGCCTCACTGCCCCCAGGGTCACAGAAACCCACAAATATTCCTTCCCTTTCCTTCCTCCTCCCGGGCAAGAGAACTCCTCTGAGCTGCTGAAATCAGAACTGGCTGGAGGGGATAGAGGGGAGACAGGGAAGGGTTACCCACATGTCCCTACTTTCCCTTTCCCCTTTCTTCCTTTCCCTGACCTGAACACTGGGGGAAACATCTTCCTATTTTCTATGATGGGGACAGAACTCTGGCTTTACTTACCCAATCCTGGGTAACCTTCCTATCTGGTAACCCCAACCCTGCCCCCTTTCTCTCTCCTTCACCTTCACTGTCCCATGGCCAAGGTTCAAGGACCAGCCCCAGAGACAGCCCAGCCTGAATAATCTCTGAGCCCAGGTTTCTCCCTTTGGCCTCATGGAAGAGACACAATCCCTGCCTTCTGGACACTGTAAACTTTCCTAGGTAAACTTGAGGGCAGACACTGATACCTCTGTGTAAGGTCCAGCACAAAGAAAGGGGTCAGAAAATGTTTGTTAAATGAATAAATGATGAGGAAAAGATAGCCTGGCCCTTAGAGGAGCACTCCCCTATATTTGATGGGGCAGATATAGTCCTTGTCTTGGGAGAAGGGGGTTGGGGTGGAGAATCATTTTTCAATTCATTAGGTGAGTGTCTGGCAGGGCAAGATCCAAGTCCTATATGATGCTGGGCAAAGAAAAATAGGCAAGACCAGCTTCTCAACTGGGATGGTCATGCTGGCGACAATGTGGAAACAGCAATAGTGACCCAAGCATGGGGGGGGGGGGTCCTGGACCCAGCTGGAAAGTCGACCCCCACCCTTCCCAGTGTCCCCTCCTCAAATCTGAGTGAGTCCTGTGCCAGAAGGTGGTCCGCAGGAGGAAGTCATGACCAAGCAGGCCCCCTGGATCCCTGATCCTCTGAGCTCACCACAGATCCAAGTGCCAGCTAACAATCTGCTTTGCTGGGGATGGTCCAAGCCCAGACCAGGCAGGGTGCTGGGGCGTGGGCTCAGTCTTGTGAAAGTTTCACAGAACTGGCCAAGAGGAGTCCAGCTTTGGAGCCTTCAACTTCAGGGACACCATCCTGGGGAGAGGGAATTTTGATGAACCTTGGTTCCTGCCACCCACCTCCCAAGTCCATTGGTTTCTGATCGTCCCTCTGGGCCCGGAAGCCAGGAGAGTAAGCTGACACCCCGGCCAGCCCCTGCTCTCCCCAATTCACACACATAACCAGGAACCCCTCAGAAAGTTCCAGGAGAATCCCGGTGCATCTCATTTCCGCCAGTAAAACTCCCTTACCCAGTGGCTTACCCAGCTTTGCTCCTCCTGAGCACATGGAGCCATGCTCACTTCTGCCTGGGAGAAGGTGGGAGGGGATCGGGTGTCCTCAATCTGGCTGTCTGTCAAGGACGTGGTTCTTTTTGATTTACCCTGGGGCTGGCTGGGAAGGGGGATCTGTGGATGTGTGGAAGGACAGGAGTCGGTGAGAGTTCCCGGAGCGTACCCTACCCCCTCACCCTCATCAATGGGGAGATGCGTGAAGCCTGTGGATGAAAGAGGCCAGGCCCTCCCATCCTCCGAACTTGTGTCTCCAACCCTGTTGGCACATATCATCAATAGCCACGCCAGAACCTGGATCCCCTTATCCCCAACACTCCCTAGGCCCCTGAGCCCAACTCCAAAACGCTCAAATCCTCAGTCACTCCTGTGCCCTCACCCCACACTCTCAACACCATAACCCCAACTTCAACAATCTATCCTCAGCCCAAAAACAGAATGACAGAATTTAGATTTGGAATGATAGTAACAGCTGACATTTTTTTTTTTTTGGTGAGGCAATCAAGGTTAAGTGACTTGCCCAGGGTCACACAGCTAGTGAGTGTTGTGTGTCTGAGGGCACATTTGAACTCAGGTCCTCCTGACTCCAGGGCTAGGGCTGTAACCACTGCGCCACCTAGCTGCCCCACAGCTGACATTTCTATACTCCTTTAAGGTTTGCATTTCATCCTCATCACAGCCCTGTGAAGTAAGTGCTTATTATCTCTGTCTTACTGATGGGGAAACCAAGGCTCAGTGCCTTTAAATTGCCCAGGAAGTGTCTGAGGCAGATGGAGGGCTTGATGCATCACATCAAGCTGCCTCTGATGGAACAGACCTCATCGGCCACCTAGTTCAATCCACAGCCCCAGAAGCATCCCCACCACATCACCCGCAAGAGATGCCCTCCCTCCCATGGTCGCCCAGTCCACTTGTGGATGGCTCTCATTGTCATGAAGTCAATCAATCCCAGATCTGTCCCATTCTTCGCCCCTAGTTCTGCCCTCCGGGGCCAAAGGGAACAAGCCTAATCCTTCTCCCATGGAGCAACTACCCTTCCGTTACTGGAACACAGCTCTCATATTGCCCGCCAAGTCTCTCTTTTCCTGGAGAAACATCCCCTGTTCCTTCAACAGATACCCTCACATGACGGAGAATCAAAGCACTTCAACACCCCGGTTCCCTTGTGGAAGCTCTCCAGTTTGCCATCACCCCTCCTACGCTGCAGTGCTCAGAACCAGCCTCAAAATGACAGTTTAATCTCAAACTCCAAATTCTCAGCCACTCCAGTCCCTGACTTCACACCCCCAAGAACCTGACTGTGCACTCCCAACATCCCTATCTTCACTCATTCCAATTTCTGACCCATCTCCGCATCCTCATCACCTCCCTACCTTGCTCCCCACAAAAAAGCTTCTCTAGGATTCGTACCGACACAGCTCTTCTGGCCACAGGCCCAGCGGGGAGCTGCCTGACTGCGGGGGTGTCTTCCAGGCCTCGACTGCTTCGGCGATAGGACCGAGTGCTCTCTGAGCTAGAAGATGAGAAGGGTCAGAAGTGATACTGGCAGCCTTCAGGCAGGGCCAGATCCCTTGGGTCACGATGTGGAGGTTGGGGGGTAACAGCAGCCCTGCTTAAGGGGAGGGATGGGGTTCTTAGGGGAGCCTGGCTCATAGCCTGAAGCGAACATTCCCTAGCAGGCTGGGGTGGCCATAGCATTACCCAGGAATTCCTGGTGAAGGCAAACAGGGAGGGAGACAGGTTCTCATCTAGGCGGGGTTGGAGCTGTGCGTGTTCTGTGACACCCCCTCCCCAGACACAAGAGAAGGCCACATGTGGCCCTCCACCTCCTCTTCTCTGGGTCACTGGCCTCACAGTCAGTGAGACTTTAGAGGTCACCTAGTCTAATCCACTCATTTTACAGAGGAGGCCCAGAGAAATGAAGCAAATTTGTCCAAGATATAAAAAGGATAAATAGTGGAAATAGAATTCAGATCTTTAGGCCTCCTCACTCCAAAAGTCTTTCCCAATACAACCCACAACCTTCCCCCTCTCCTTTTTTTAAATAGTATTTTTTCCTCCGGTTACATGTCAAGAAAATTTTTAGCATTCATTTTTACAAGATTTTGACTTCCAAATTTTTCTCCCTCCCTCCCTCCTTTCCCTCTTCTGAAAATGGTAGGCAGTTTGATATAGTTTATACATGTGCTATCATGTAAAAATATTTCCATATTAGTCACAGTTGTGAAAGAAGAAACAGATCAAAAGAATAAAAAAACACGACAAAGAATGAAGTAAGTGAAAAAAATATGCTTCCATCTGCATTCAGAGTCCATCAGTTTTTTATCTGGATGTGGATGGCCTTTTCCTTCGTGAGTCCTTTGTACTTGTCTTGGACTACAGTGTTGCTGAGAAGAGCTAAGTCATTCATAACTGATCATCACATTCTTTCTTTCCTTCTTTCTTTCCTTCCTTCTCTCTCTCTCTCTCTCTCTCTCTCTCTCTCTCTCTCTCTCTCTCTCTCTCTCTCTCTCTCTCTCTCTCTCTTTCTCTCCCAATCAGGGTGGAGTCACTTGCCCAGCTAGACACAGTAAGTGTCTGAGGCTGGATTTGAACTCAATTCCTCCTGACTCCAGAGGGCCTGTCTATCCACTGTGCCACCTGGCTGCTCTAATCTCTGAATCTCTCATACTAGTAGTGTCCATTTCCCAGGACTAGTATGAGGTTCAACAGAGAAAATTGGAAACCTCAAAACACTGTATGAATACCAACGATCAATCTTACAATCTCTGGGGCTCCCCTTGGACCCTGGCTTCTCCAGATCTGTACTGACCACTGACCCACAGCTTAGGGGTAGAGAAAGTTAAGGACTTCCTTCCACCCAGGGGTTTGGACACTGGTGTCCCTTTGGAGCTGGACCTCAGTGGATTATCCAGTCTATTCCTCTGACTCTAGACTGGGTAAATGAGAGTTAAATATTTTTCAGACTAGGCAGTGGAGGCCCAGTGAAATTAATTGCCCAAGGTCACACTGTGAGTAAGTGGGTCCTCACCTACCTGAACCTGACTGGGGGAAGCTGCTCAGGAGAGGAGGCCCCAGAAGGCTCCCAGAGGCTTTCGTCTGAGCAGGCTTCTGCCTGGCCTGGGACCCGGGGACCTGAGGAGCTATAGCTGGTTGGCCGTGCCAGAATGCTTTCTGTGGGGCTGGCGATGCTGGAGGTGGATGGACTGAACACAGGAGGAGACTCCAGGGGTCCAGGGGGCTCTGAACTTGGGCTGAGAACTTCCGGGCCATCTGTAATGATGATGATGATGATGATGATGATGTTTCATCCTTCAGCAAACAGATTCCTGTGACTCAGTAGTAGAATATCTCCCCCTCCCCATGCCCCACTTCCTTTCCTTGCTACCACAAACACCAAATACTCTGGAACTGGCACCGCCAGTCTTGTTTCCAGCCCGGCTCCGGAGTCAGAATCCAGGGAAGCGGTCCCCATGGAGATGCAGCCTGGCAGCTGCTTCTGAGGAAGCTGCACCCATAGCTACCCAAGACCCAGAGAAGACACTAGCTGTATAACCCTGGGCAAGTCACTTCACTGCTATCTGCCTCAGTTTCCTCAACTGTAAAATGGGGATAGTAATAGCACCTACCTCCCAGGGTTATTGTGAGGATCAAATGAGATAATATTTGTTTTGTGTTTTTTTGTGTGTGTTCTTTTTGGCTAGGCAATGGGATTAAGTGACTTGTCCAAGGTCACACAGCTAGTAAGTGTCAAGTGTCTGAGGTCACATTTGAACTCAGGTGCTCCTGACTCCGGGGCTGGTGCTCTATTCACCCAGCCATGTAGGTGCCCCCATGAAATAATACTTGTAAAGTGCTTTAACACAGAGGCCTAAATAGTAGATGCTTAACACATGCTTATTCCTATTCCATCCCCTTTCTTCACATTCTGGTGATATCTATGGACCCTTTCTCAGGATGATGTTTGTTGCCTATACTCGTAACTGAAGGAAATCTTAAAGTTTAGCTAGAGGTGAATCAAACAAACATGTAATTTTGTTCCAATCCAATTTCACATATTATCTGAAATTCATCCAAGGGCCTCCATTTGTTTATGTATACCAGTATACAGACATCTTTTCTCACAGAACTAGTCTAGAGACAGGTACACAGCAGGTACTCAGCAAATACTTAGTAACAAGGGGAAAAAAACCCAAATTGCCCCAAATTGAGAAATTACCAATCCCCTCCCCAGCATTCAGAAGCGTAGTGTTTTGGGAGCAAGGGAAGGTCCATCGTACCTCCACTTCCATGTCCTACTCGACCTTGGGAAGAGGCCCGGGAAGGGCTTTTGACAGGGAGAGGGGGAGGGAGCTCTTCTGTGTGGCTCCTTCTGTTGCTGGCCTGAGTGGGGCCCAGGCTGACGATGGTCTCATAGGTCTTGTTGCTGAAGTCCAGACCTGTACAGCCCCATCGGGGCCTAGCTGGGGCTGGGAGCTTGATGGGGTAGCGCTGGAAGGAAAAGAACCAGGGAGCCAGAGAATGTCGGAGTCAGAGGTGACGAGTGAGAGCATAAACTGTCAGGGACCGGGGGAGGCCCTTAGAACACAGGATGTCAGAGCTGGGAGGGCCCTTAGAATATGGGATGTCAGAGCTGGGAGAGATCTTAGAACACAGAATATCAGAGCTGGGAGGGCCTTTAGAACACAGAATGTCACAGCTGGCAGGGCCCTTAGAACAGAGAATGTCTTACAAATCTCTTCGATCTCCATGATCTTGAACCCTGTGCTTCCCCTCGGAGCCATCTCCTGTCTTTCTTGCTTTTCCTGCCCCCTGCTCTTTCACTCCTCACACTGTTCTTCATTCCCATCGCAATCTCTAGCCTCCACGCCTCCCTCCCCCCACCCCACCAGTGCTGACCTAATTAACCAATTCAACCACGCAAGGCCTTCTACCCTTGAATCCTGTTACCCTTTGTCCTGCTGCCAACGCTCGAGCCTGGGCCAGTCCAGCCACCTGCCTCGTCCATTGCTATTCCTAAGCAACTGGACATGGTTGGAGGAAATCATGAAACCATGCCACTACAAATTCACAGGAGCCAATCTCATTTGGGCCCTCACTGTTAACATGACAGTCTTTTAACTTTCCCGAGACAACTCCATCACATGTATCAGCTGCTTCTAACCTTCTCTCCCTGGAAGCATCCTCAACCGCCCCTCTGGCCTTTTGCTTGACTCAGAAAATGAAGGCGATCCATTGTGGGCACCCTCTACCCTTCCCTATTCCAAACCTAAGAACCTCTGCAAGCCTTCACCTGTCCTCTCTCTTGCTCTTTCACCAAGACTAACCCTTCCCTTGTATACTTGAGCCATTCCCCTTCCTTATCGGTTCCCTCCATGGATCTCCATATGGTCTGTTTTTCCAGGCCTGTCACCCTCCCAGCCCCTTTTCTGCATGTGCTCTATTTGCCTATATACTTCTTAATATCTGACATCTAACCAAATATATTTAGGCATCGATAATATACACTCTCTGTGTCCATGATCTACTGTCTAAAAACACGCTGAGGTTGCCTCTCCCACTCCCCCCAATCCTTGAAGAACTTTCACATGACTCTCCCATGCCCTCAGGCTATCATCCTATATCTTGCCTTCCTCTGGATGCTAAATTCCTAGGAACAGATGACCACGTCCACGGTGTCCCCTTCCTCTTTGACCCCTTGCAATCCGGTTTTGATCCCATCACTGGGTTTGAACCAGGGCAGTGAATGATCTCTTAAGTGTTAAGCAAAGTAGACTTTACTCATCCTCATTCTCCTTGGCCTCTCTGGAGCTTCTGGGATGGTCAGCCACTTCCTCCTAGTTATTCTGTTCTCCTTTTGGTTCCAGGACAGGGCTCTCTCATGGTTCTTCATCAACTCATCTGATCAGTCCTTTATTATCTTTTTTAAAAAACTGGATCATCATTCATCTCTTGCCCACCCCATCCTTGCTCTTCTTCTTTTCTCTCACTAGACTTATTCCCTCAGTGATCTCATCTGTTTGAGAATCAAAGAACCACAGAATCCGAGAATCAGAAGGGACCTCATTGGCCACTGAGCCTGACCCACATCCAAAAAGGAATTCCTACTATAACATACCTGACTAGTAGTAATCTGGACTCTTCCTGAAGACCTCTAATGACAGGAAGCTCATTCCTGCCTCCAGAAAGCCTAGTCTACTTCAGGACAGCTCAAATTATGAGGAAGTTTCTTCTTCATATTAGGACAATTATCCCTTCCACATCAAGGGGGTGAGGGACTCAGTGCCCCTGTGATCTGGAAAATCCACGTAAAATTTTTTGTCCCTTTGTACCAGAGAAGAAGTCTGAATTTTTTATTTTATGGGGTGTTTCCACTACCTTATTGTAAAATTTGGGTTAAGTATTTGGTCAAAGGTCTCTGTCTTCTGCTGGCCTTCAAGGGTGTCCTCTATGGCTTCCACAAAACTCCCCCAAAATTCCCATTTAATTTCTTATGTCTGACTGGCAATATATCAAAACCATAACGGGGAAAGTCTCAATGTGGCAGGGATAACTACGATTTTGTCTCTTTGCCACGTTCACTTCTCTCCTGAATCCGTTGGTTGCCTCGATTTTCATCCTTCATGGGCTCTCTGTTGCATTCGACACTGCTGACCACTCTCTCTGCCTGCCTACTCTTTTCTCTCTGGCTGTTCTGTCCTGGTTCTCTCCTTACCTGTCTGACCACCCCTTCTCAATCGCCTTTGCTGGCTCATTGTCTATATCACTCCCCCTAATTGTGGGTTTTTCAAAAGGTTCCATCCTGGGTCCTCTTCTCTTCTATTTATACAATCAGTGTCAGTGATCTCATTAGCTCCCATGCATTTATTTCATTATAATCTCTATGCAGATGACTTACAGACTTATTTAGCTATGGTCTCGTCCTGGAGTTTCAGGTGTGCCTATTGACCATTTCAAACTGGATGTCCCTAAGACATGTTCAGAAACCATTATCTTTCCCCTCAATCCTGCTCTCAATTAAACTTTCTTATTTCTGTTGAAGGCACCATCTTTCTTTTGGCTTCCTAGATCTGTAACCTCATTATTATCCTCAACTTCTCAATGTTCCTCAGTTGCCAAATCTTGTCTTTTCTATCTCTGCAATATTTCTCCCATCAGATTCCTCTCTACTCACATAGCTATCACCATAATTAAGGCTCACATCCTCTCTTGCCTCTTAATTGGCCTCCCTACCTCCAGTCTCTCTGCCTTCCAGTTCAGCCTCCTGACAGGTGCCAAAATGATTTTCCAAAAGCACAGAACACAACACATCATTCCCCCGATCAATAAACACTAGTGACTCCCTATTGCCTCTAGGATCCAATAAATACTCCTCTGCTCTTCTTTTAAAGACCTTCACAATGTGGCCCCAATTCATCTCTTCAGCTTCACTGGAAATTATTTCCTCTCCCACACTCCATGATTCAGCCACAATGGCCTTCTTTCTGTTCCTAACACACATCACTTCATCTCCTCTGTCTACGACTTTATACTGGTTGTCACTCTGATCTGGAATGTATTCCCTTCTTACCTCTTCTTCCTAGCATCTTTCAATTCCTTCCAGGTTCAGCCTGAACACCCCATTCTCCACGAAGCCTTCCCTGATCCTACCTCTCACTTCATCCCCCTCCTCTTTGGGGACACCCTATGCACGAGCCCAACAACAAAAAAAACCTTGTGTTTATTTTGTATTTTACTCTATAGGTTTATGTAACCAGGAGTTACACAGGGCACCCACAAAACTTTCCTTCCTAAGTCTGGCTGACCTTCATGCTTTGTTCCCTTTGGGGATGAGAAACCCCTGGCTGCTTCTGGCTGGCCCTAAGTGTGAGAGCCCTGAGTAGGGTTTGGTGTTCTGACATAAGGAAGCATCTCCTTACTAGCCATAGAACAGGAAGGTCATAGGAACAGGATGCTCCAGAGCTGCAAGGACCTTCGAGGTCATCAAGTCCAACCCCCTTATTTTATAGATGAGGAGATGTAGGCACAGAGAGGTGACCTGCCCAGATTCCTATACAAATAAGTGCCTGAGGTTGGATTTTAACCTGTCTTCCTGACTCCAAGTTGAGATCTCTATGCACTGTGCCACCAAGCTATCATAAAAAGCCAATGACTCAGTAGACCTTTAAAAAAGGGAATGACCTCACCCGTGTTGCTCTTCTTCCTTGGCAAATAGCTCTCCCATGAGGGGTGGGAGGAGGGGCTGTCTTCCCCTCCCCTCCCTCTTTGATCCCAGCAGAAATAGCCAAGGGCTGAGCACATGACAGCTACACTCCATCAGCTACCTAGACAAGCCTGAGCTAGGGTTGGGGTGGCTTCTTCTGTATTTCTTCTTTCCTGATCACACATGAAGCTCAGAATCAATTCCAAGGTGTACAAGATTTAGGCATGGCCTTGTGAATTCAAAAGATTTCGAGATACTGAGTCCTTTGTTTGGAGAGGACTGGAGGCAAGTTTAGGAGTCTCCAGCAACTACTTTGGGTGCTTTTGGAGCAGCTGAACCCCAAGAAGAGGATGAGCCCAAGCTCTGACTGGCTACCATTGACCATCTACCAAGAAGAAGACGGGACAGAAATGTAAAATGCCTACCTAGTCAGTAATTCTGAAAAATGTCTTATTGTTTAAATGAGGTTTGGGCAGCTGGATGGTGTAATGGATCATGGAGTCGGGAGGACCTGAGTTCAAATCTGACCTCAGGCACTTACTAGCTGTGTGACCCTGGGCAAGTCACTTCACATTGTTTGCCTCAGTTTCCTCATCTGTAAAATGAGCTGGAGAAGGAAATGGCAAACCACTCTGGTATCTTGGCCAAGAAAACCTCAAATGGGATCCGGAAGAATCAGACACAACTAATCAACTAAACGACAACAATCAGTAATCCTGGAAAATGCCTTCTTGTTTAATGGAAGTTTAAGTGTCAGCCTCCTGGGAGGGTACTCTAGAAGTTATTACTACCACCTGTTCAAATGTGTGAGGGTAGATATTTTGTGTTTAGTGTTTCTTTTGCACGTAAAAAATAAATATCTGTCCCATACCTGATTTGTGTTGTACAACGAATACCTTTCTACTTCTTCCTCTGGGGAGACCCTGGATTGCCAAAACCTCAACTTTAAGTAAGTCATCTCAGGCTACAAAGATGGTTGGGAGGATGATTGAACAAGGTGAACGACGTGAGTAAAAAGATAACCTAATCCCTCTCATTGGAGGCCAGGCTCCCCTAGAAGTAAAATGGGTCTGAAAGTGGGTATGAATGTGTGCAGAGTGGATGCTCCCTTCTCTTAGTGGGGAAAGGGGTAGGGCAGCACCTACTGAGCCCAGCAGAGGGACCCTTGTGCAGTGGAGAGAGTGTTGGCATGCAGTCGGGAAGACCTGAGTTCAAATCTGGCATCAGACACTGTGTAACCCTGTGCAAGTCACTTCACCTCTGTTTGCCTTAGTTTCCCCAACTGTAAAAAAGCACCTCCCTTGCAGGGTTTTTGTGAGGATCAAAGACATGATATTTTTAAAAGCAGTTGGTGCTTAATAAATGCTTGTTCCCTTCCCCTTCCACAGATCTTCACACGGCCCTTTGGGATCCTGGATGCCCTTCTCTCCAGCTTACCAATATCCTTTTGTTTTTGTTTTTGCTTTTTGCTGAGGCAATCGGGGTTAAGTGACTTGCCCAGGGTCACCCAATATCCTTCTTAAACTGTGGTTCCCAGAACTTAGAAGACTCCAGACATGCCCTGATGAGGGCAGAGTATTTGATGGGTTTAAGCATCCCTCATCCCCAATATCTAATCAGTCAATTCCTGTCAATTCTACCCAGGCAACAAATCTCTCCTCCTTCCCCTTCTCTCTTCTCACACAGCTGCTGCTTTTGAGACATCTCTTCCTCTTTTGCCTACATGAGGCTGTCAAACACCAATAGACAAGGGGACCACCAAACTGCAATAAGGATCCCATTTTTTTTTATTAATACACTAACATATTAAAATCAGAAGAAACTCCATTTTCATCTGGTTCTGGCTGCACTCAGGAGCCTTCTGGGCCATGTATGGCTCCCCATGTGGCTTCCCAAGTTGGACTGTGTCTCAGACTATCGCAAGAGTCTCCTAATTGACCCCCACAATTCCCATCTTTCTGTTTTCCAGTCTATCTTTCACATAACTGCAAAAATAACATTCCTAAAGCACCTACCCTCACCGGCTCAAGAAACTTTCACGGTTCTCTCTGCCTGGATGCTAAAAATAAAAAGTCCACGCCCTGGCATTTAAAGCCCTCGCCATCTGGCTGCAACCTCTAGACTCGGTGCGATCTGCCCTCCTTTCTCTTTTCAACACCATGACCCCGACCCTCTCCTGCTTCCTGGCTTGAGGGGTGATTTCTGAGCCCATCATCTTTGGCCGAAGGTCAGGAGAAATGGAAGGAGGGTATAGAAGGAGGAAAGAATAAGCCATAAAGAAAGATGACTAGGGGAGGGGGAGAGAGGCTTTGGGAGAAGAGAAAAGGGCATGGAGATCACCACTGGGAAGAAGAGACAATCTGAGGTCTCAATTCATACAGCCAGACCCACGAAAGCCTTTCTCATAGAGAAGGAGTTCATGCTCACCAAGATTAAAAGGATAACCATGAAAAAAGACAGCAAGAGAACAGGTCTGATGCACAGTTCTTTAGTTGGGTCGCTGTCTGATGGTGGACAACTTAAGCCATCTAATCTAGGGGAGCCCTCATAGTCATAATAGGCCAAAGGCTCCTCTCTCTCAATGTGGATCAACTGGGAGGCAGAAGGCCTAATGAAACATCCTCACCCAAACCCTATCCTTCTGCAGTTCCCAGCAACCCAGTGGCTCAAGAGGCCCAGAAAGTCATTGATGGGGGGCAGGGAGGGGACAAGAAGGGAGGCAGGGGCTCACCTTATCTTCTTCCTCCTCCTCACTCTCAGATCCAGGGTCCACAGAAACCCCCCAGGGATAGTCTATGTGGAATGGGAGGATGAGGGTCCCAGACTGGGCCTGTTCCAGCTGCCGCCAGGACAGAGAAGAGAGAGGTAGGTAGTCAGAGACAGAGCCAGGAAGGGTCCTGGACCACCTGAACCCAGTCTGGCCTCTCGAAGCGCTCGCTCACCAGGTCCTCACACTCCTTGTGTCTGTTCTTCCGGGCCACTTCTAAGGCAGTATCACCAGCGTCATTCACTGTGGGGAGGTCACAGGTCATTCTACTGCCACCAGCAATAATGCAGGTTTGGATAATAGTACTTGAAGGTTTAAAACAACAACCTCGCCATTTACTTGCAACCTGTAATTGTCTTAAGGCATCAAAGGCAAGAGTTGATCAGTTTTTCCCAACTCCAAGGTCAGGTTTTTATGCATTATACACAGGATGCCTCTTTTTACAGATGAGGAAACAGAGGTGCACAAAGGTAAGTGACTTGCTCAACATCACACGGCTAGTGAGCATCAAAGCTGGGACTTAAACCCTAAATCTTTAATGACAAGTGTTTCTACAACACGCTTTCTCTCCCCAAGCTGGGAGATGGACAGACAGTGCCGTGGAAGAGTCCTCTACCTCCCTCCCAAAGGATGAGCAGGGCCTCCACTCCACACCTGGAGGCCCAAGCCTCACCTGTGCCCACGGTGGCTCTCCCTTTAAGCAGAAGCTTGAGGCAGTCTGGCTGGCCGTGCAGGGCCCCGAGGTGCAGAGCCGTGTTCCCGTCTGGGCCTTGGCATCCACGTGGCCTCTGGAGGTCACAGGGAGGTCAGAGTGGGGGAGGAGACAGATGCCATGGAGAAGGGGGAGGGGAGGAAGGGGGAAGCTCCTGAGGACAGGAGGGAGGGAGGATCCAAAATGGGAAGAGGACTGAGGAGGAGGGGAGAGACCACTTCTCACCCATTCTGGATGATGAAATCCACCAGGGGCAGGGAGGTCTGGTTGGCAAGGCGGATGGCCAAGTGCAGGGCTAGTTCTCCGGAAGTCTAAAGAGACCATTCGAACCTGTGAGCCCTCTTCCCTCAGCTCCCCCCCACCCGCCTCCAGCCCAACCCACTGTTGGGAAATGTTGACCTGGGGGGCCCAAGTCAGAAAAGTCAGGCCGAAGCCTGTGCTGGGGAGGGGACAGGGCTGTCGCTGGGACTGAGGGAGGGCCTTCTATGGGGAGCTCATGGGGAAGCTGGAAAGCAGACTCAGTTCTTCGACCCCTCTCAATGTGGAGGGGTATGTGTGAAGGTCCCTTGTTGCCTTAATATTCTGTTTAAGATCCTTCCAGTTCTAGCAGTGTATGATCTAAGGGTTCTCCCAGCTCTGCCATCCTGTGTTTTAAGGGCCCTTCCAGCTCTGACCTTCTGTGTTCTTAGGCCCTCCCAGTTCTGACATCCTGTGTTCTGAGGGCCCTCCCAGTTCTGGCATCCTGTGTTCTGAGGGCCCTCCCAGCTCTGACAGCCTGTGTTCTGAGGGCCCTCCCAGCTCTGACAGCCTGTGTTCTGAGGGCCCTCCCAGCTCTGACAGCCTGTGTTCTAAGGCCCCTCCCAGCTCTGACATCCTGTGTTCTTTTTTTTTTCTATAATTTTTAAAATTTATTTTGATTTATCAACAATCACTTCCATATGCTTTTGAGTTGAAAATTTTTCTCCCCCTTCCTCCCCAAGATGGTGTACAATCTGATATAGGCTTTACATTTACATTCCTATTAAACATATTTTCACATTAGGGAAGTTGTAAGTAAATATTAAAACCAATAGGAGGAACCATCAGAAAGATGAAACAAAACTCAACAGAAGGTAAAAATAAGTGATAGCGATTTGACTTCCATAGTTCTTTCTTTGGATGTGGACAGCATTTTCCATCCCAAGACCTCTGAAGATGTCTTAGATCCTTATAATGCTGAGAAGGGTTCAGTTTAACAATATTAGTCATCACACAATGTGGCTGTTATTGTGTACCAAGTCCCCTTGGTTCTGCTCACTTCACTCAGCATCAGGCCATATAAGTCTTCCCAGGTTTTTCTGAAGTCAGCCTGTTCATCATTTCTTATAGCACAATAGTATTCCTTTACATTCATATACCACAACTTGCTCAACCATTCCCCAACTGATGGGCATTCTCTCAATTTCCAATTCTTTGCCACCACAAAAAGAGCTGCTATAATATTTTTGTACATGTGGGTCCTTTTCCCATTTGTTTGATCTCTTTGGGATATAGCCCTAGAAGTGCTATTGCTGGATCAAAGGGTATGCACATTTTTGTAGCCCTTTGGGCATAGTTCCAAATTGTTCTCCAGAATGGTTGGATCATTTCACAACTCCACCAACAATGCGTTTATGTTCCAATTTTCCCACATCTTCTCCAACATTTATCATTTTCCTGTTTTGTCATGTTGGCCAGTCTGATAGGGGTGATGTCATCCTGTGTTCTAACAGTCTTCCTCAGTTCCCAGTATTCTATGTTCTAACTTCTCCTCCTGCCTCCTTAATCAGTATTCCTTCATGCTCATTCCTCAGCCCTCTTCTCTACTCCCCAGATCTCCAATCTCAGGCTTCAGTTATAATTCCTATGTGGAAGAAACTCAAATCTACATTTCTAGCCCTGACCTCTTCCTAGACCTCAGGCCTGAAATTCCACCTCCTTGCCAGAGGTCTCCACCTGAAGCTCATGCTTACATCTCAAACTCAGCCTGTCCTCATCAGAGAGCCCTCACCAATGATGCTCAGAACCCCGCTCCCTAATGCAGACTTCCCCTTTCAGTGAAGAGCAGCCCCCTGGTCCCAGAGCCCCAGGCTGCGTGAGCTGCTTCTTTTCCCTAAGTCCAAACAGACTGCTATGATCTCTGCCACAACCTCTCCACTCAGATTAAGCCTGTCTTCTCATTATCCCAAGAATTCATCCCGCTCCTTCGGACCTCCATACAGTTTGTTCCTGCCTCCATCCTCCAAGGTCCAGCCCAAGTCCTGTTTCCTCCAAGAAACCCTCTGTGACTACCTCCGCCCTTCCTGATTTCTCCCTCCTATGTGCTAGGCACAGAGTAGGTGCTTATGTAATAATGTCTTGGGAAATATAAGGTACATACCAAAGGTGAATGACAAAGGACTCAGTAAGGATAGACTGTTTACCTTTTATGCATGTAAAATGTAAAACGTATGTCTAAGATTGTTATTAGTAAATAGGTAGTTCATAAGAAAGATTGGGGTAGACCTGAGTATGATATGCTTTTAAAAAGTAAAACTGTTTAGGAACAACTAAAAAAAAAATAACAATGTCTTGGGTCACTTAGCTGTTCATTGGTTTTCCCAGGGGTGATGGAATGGGGTCATATCTTGGGGTGAGGGACAACTAGGGATAGTCCCTGGAGGATCCCTGGACCAAGGTGGAAGGCGAGAAGTGGGGAGGAAGGTCCTACCTGCCCATCTGGCCGAGGCAGTGGCTGCCCAAAGTCCAGGCCGTTGGCAAATGCTTCCAGTACCGCTGGGAGGTCCCGGTTGCAGATTGCTGTCCAAAGTCTGTGGGGCTCATACCCGCCTCGGCGAGCAAACCTGTGTTCCACGTACTTGGCAACAATGTAGTTTCTTCTGGTGATCCTACAAGAGACAATCCCCCACCCCAGGACCTTTAGACCTGGGCCATCTACCCTCCCCGACTCCCTTGATCAGGGGGACCCCATATACCCCCACTGTTTTCAGACCTCCCCTGGGGACCCATGGACCTGGGACTGCAACAAGTCCTGCTTTGAAGACCCCCAGACCTGGGAGAGGTGCCCCTCAAGAATGGATCCCCTTCCCCCGTGTACATAGTAGGACTACTCACATGTCACTCTCACTGGAGGGTTTGGTGGCACCATTCGCAGTGAGCTGGGCTTCCATAATCTCATTGAACTGAGTATTTCCAATGCCAACAGCCATCTGCATGTGAGGAGGGGGTGCGCTTTGTCAGGCCAGAGAGGGGACCAATGCCAAGATCTGTGGGGTGGGACCTCTTCCCCACCCACCAGGTTTTCCCCATCTTACCCAGGTTCCGCCACCCTGCTACCACGGCTCACCAACAACTCTGCGGGCCCCAACACATCCAGGGTGAGCGACTGGATGCGGGAGAAGCGTACGCCCAGCTCCTGGTGGACTCCTGAGCACTGGATGCAGGTGAGGACTCCTAGGTTGGTACTAAGCCATGTGGGGTCTGGAAGGAAGAGAGGCATCTGCTGAAGGGTGGAAATGGCTCCCTATACACACCCTATGTCTGGGGCCTCCCTGGTCTCTCTCTGGAAAGGATGGCCCTTCTGGAGCCATCTTTTTCTAAGCTTACTTTATATACTCCCCTCTACATATGCCATATTTCAGTCAACCTGGCCTTCTTTTTGGCCTCTGATACGCCCCTGGCTCTCAGACTTCTACGTCTTTTCTCTCCCTGTTTCCTACCCCAGGACTACCTGGGATCAACCAATCAATGGACCAACACAAATATATTAAGTGTCTACTACGTGCCAGGCACTCTGCAAGGTGGTAGAGATGCAAATACAAAAATGAAGCTATCTCTGTCCTCAAGAAGCTTATGTTCTAGTGGGAAGACATCATGTACACATGTGCAAAATATAGACAAAACAAAACAAAGTAATTTGTGTGGGAGGCACCAGCAGCTGAGGGGATCAGAAAAGGCATTGTGGGGAAGCTGGAGCCTGAGCTAGCTCTGAAGGAATCTAAGGATTCTCACAGGCACGTGTGAGACAGGGGTGTGTTCTGGGAATGGAATATAGAGAAAGCTAGTTTGGCTGGACTATAAAGCATGGGGTTTTCTTGGCAAAGATACTGGAGTGGTTTGCCATTTCCTTCTCCAGCTCATTTGACAGATGGAGAAACTGAGGCAAAGGGTCACACACAGCTAGCAAAGGTCTGAGGCCAGATTTGAACTCGTGAAGATGAGTCTTCCGAGTTCCAAGCCCAGTGCTCTATGTACTATGGCGCCACCTAGCTTCCTGTTAAACTATTCCTCCTCCTTTAAAGCCCACTCAAATGTGCTTTCCTCCAGGAAGTCTCCCAGGAAGTGATCCCTTAGGTTGGCAATGTCCCTCCTGCAGCATGCATCGTGGCAGCACAGCTGGCCTCTCTCCAACGGACCAGACCCGTCCGTTAGAGTTAGCAGAGTGTTTCTTCTTATAGCCCTACTGGACTCTAAGCTCTGTGAGGGCAGAGATTACATCCCATTGCGGTCTCTCCCCCAGCACCTAAACATAATCTGTGCTTAATTAAATTGATTAAATTGAATTGGTTCCCCTTCGATACACATACATCCCCAGCTCCCTGCCCGCCTACCTGCCGCTCCGCAGTCACAGCACTGACCGTTTCCAGGCCTGCTTTTGATCTCAGCAATGACCAGCCTGGTGAGGTCCCGAAGGTCCCCATCCAGGCCGGCCCCCACAGGACTCCCTTGAAGTCCACCTCCTGACTCCCCATGGAAGGCACTGCTCAGGGCTTCATCTTTGCTGTTCTGTAACACGGACACCCACCTGGAGGGGGAAACGAGGCAGTGGCTACACCTGAGGGGAATCAATTCCAAGGTGGTGATGCACCTGAGAAAGATGACTGTGTTGCCCAAGTGGGCCATGACTCTCCTTAGGGATGGAAAGCCAACTAACAGCCCCCTTCCCTGGATACAGTGGCATACTCAGCCCTCTCAAAGCCCCCAGGGGAACCCCAGGGGATCCCAGGACCTGCCCTGAGATAAAGGGGATGCAAAGGGGGGAGAAAGCAAGAGGTCAGAGGAGGAACCCTGGAACACTTACGCCTCACATTCATGTTCATCCTCAGCCTGAAAGTGGTACGTCCGATTATCTATAGGGAGAGGAGGGAAGGGGGCTGCCTGGAGCACCAGGGGAAACCCCCAAGCCCCCCAGTCAGGGCCAGGGACTCCTGGCTCAGGAGTGGGACAGCAGTGTCTTCCCCTGCCCTGCTGATCCCAGGGTAGCTGCAAGATCCCTGGATTGGGGGTCCTAGAACTGTCACTGACAAGTCAGTAACTTTGTAAAAGTCCCTTCCCTTTTATAGGCCTCAATTCCCTTCCCAGTAAAAAGAAGCTCTTAGATTAGATCATCTCTAAGGCCTCCTCCCAGGTCTGACACCCTGAGTTCTAAGGCCCCTTCCAGCTCTGACATCCTGTGTTCTAAGAGCCCTCCTAGCTCTGACATCCTGTGTTCTAAGGCCTTCCCAGCTCTGACATCCTGCGTTCTAAAGGCCCTCCCAGCTCTGACATCTGTGTTCTAAGGCCCCTCCCAGCTCTGTCATCCTATATTCTAAGGGCTCTTCCAGCTCTGACTTTCTTTGTTTTCAGGGCTCTTCTAACCTTAACATTATACTGTATCAGACTCCATCTATTCCCCTGGGCATAAGTGGCCTCCCCCTTTCCTGGCCTTCTCTAACAGTTTGTGCTCCTCTTTGCCTTATTATAGTCACCTACTAATTTTTGAAATTCGCCTTCAATTACACTAATGTGTAATGTACTGGACAAGAAGCTCTCTGCAGGCAGGGACTGTGACTTATTTATTCCTGAACCCTCTCACAGGTCCGGGCAGAAAGCCTTTGCACATGGCAACAGTTCCCTAAATACTGGATGAGTGAAGTTGGACCCTCCAGGAGCTGCTCTGAGCCCCTGCCTGAGCTCACTTGGGAAGGAAGCTTGGAGGCCAGGGCAAGATCCTTCTTCCCCGGATCTGGGGAGTCAGGGAGGAAGAGGAAGGCAGCCACTACTCACGGGTCACTAGGTCAAAACACTTCTTCTCCTCCACGCTTGGCCTCACTTGGCAGGTCAGCAAGGTCAGCTTCACTGGCGGCCGATTTATCTGTAAGAATGGGCAGAAAGAAGGGAAGAGAAATAAATGATGAAGGCAGAATTCCTTGGCGTGAATATGCTCGGCTTCTTGGAGGCAGACACATGTTTCTCAGGACTCAGGTTCAAAGGACCCCTTGAGTCCTCGATTTCCCCATCTATAAAACAGGGGAAAGTGTCCTCACCACCTCCCCCCTTGCCCTGGCCTGGCGAAGTGAGCCCCCAACCTCTGGGCCCCAGCTAGACATCATCTGGGAGATAAGGGCTTGCTGCCTGGTCCATCTTGTCAGTGCAGGCCCACCCACCCCTCTTGCTGACTGGTCATTCTCCTTCCCCAGGAAAGCCCCAACTCCCTTGGCCTCTCACCGTGCTGTGAGAGATGGTCAGGCAACCGTACTTGACTCCACACTTCCTCTTCTGCCAAACTCTCCGGATTCTGGGGTCCAAAAAGAGAAAGAGGAAAGCCCAGGAATACAGCTGGCCCCACTATGGCCAGGGACCATTCTCCAGGGCAGATGGAGTCCACGCCAGGCCTACACCATCCCTGACAGGCCTCCTTATCTCCCTACCTCTAGAAGCTCCCATTCTTGGGGGGCAGTGGCCCAGTGCGGACACAGTCCGAGCCCGTACAGGACCTCCAGGCTGAGGAAGGACACACAGTCCCTGTCCTAGGGCAGTCTTAGGTCTGACAGGGAAACTGCTCCTTGAGGGCAGAAATGACCTTTCGCCTTTCTTTGTGCCCCTAGCGCTTAGCACAGTGCCTGGCACACAGTAGGCTCTTAATAGATACCAGTTTCCTTTCTTCCTTAGCACAGTGCCTGGCACATAGTAAGCTCTTAATAAATGCATGTTTCCTTCCTTCCTCAGCGCAGTGTCTGCACATAGTAGGCTCTTAATACATGTTTCCTTCCTCAGCACAGTGCCTGGCACATAGTAGGCTCTTAATAGATATTGGTTTCCTCTCTTCCTTAGCACAGTGCCTGAAACATAGTAGGCTCTTAATGCGTGTTTTCTTCCTTCCTCAGCACAGTGCCTGGCACACAGTAGGCTCTTAATAGATACCGGTTTCCTTTCTTCCTTAGCATAGTGCCTGGCACATAGTAAGCTCTTAATAAATGCATGTTTCCTTCCTTCCTCAGCGCAGTGTCTGGCACATAGTAGACTCTTAATAGATACCGGTTTCCTTTCTTCCTTAGCACAGTGCCTGGCACATAGTAGGCTCTTAATAAATACAGGTTTCCTTCCTTCCTCAGCACAGTGCCTGGCACATAGTAGGCTCTTAATAGATACTGGTTTCCTCTCTTCCTTAGCATAGTGCCTGAAACATAGTAGGCTCTTAATAAATACACGTTTCCTTCCTCAGCACAGTGCCTGGCACATAGTAGGCTCTTAATAGACTTTCCCCCTCTTTCTCCTTTAGCACAATGCCCAGCACATAGTAGGCTCTTAATAGATACTGGTTTCCTCTCTTTCTTAGCACAGTGCCTGGCACATAGCAGGCTCTTAACAGACACCGGTTTCCTTTCTTCCTTAGCACAGTGCCTGGCACATAGTAGGCTCTTAATAAATGCATGTTTCCTTCCTTCCTCAGCACAGTGCCTGGCACATAGTAGGCTCTTAATAGATACCGGTTTCCTTTCTTCCTCAGCACAGTGCCTGGCACACAGTAGGCTCTTAATAAATTCTTGTTTCCTTCCTTCCTCAACACAGTGCCTGGCACATAGCAGGCTCTTAATGCATGGTTCCTTCCTTCCTCAGCACAGTGCCTGGCACACAGCAGGCTCTTAATAGATACTGGTTTCCTCTCTTTCTTAGCACAGTGCCTGGCACATAGCAGGCTCTTCATAGACACTTATTTCCTTCCGTGGCACGGTGCCCAACACACAGAAGGCACTAAATAAATAATTAGCTGCAACATGGCCAGAGAACTGACATCAAAGTCAGAAGGACAAATCCTGCTTCTGTCCCATAATCCCCGAGTGGCCCCAGGTCAGTCACTTCACCTCGTGGGGCTCTAGGCAATTCTCTGTGCTGCAGAGAAGGGGCCCATTTGCACTGTTGGAGGGGATTTTCTCACCTGGAAGTTCCCTACTCCAGTGAAAGCCCAGGTCCAGTCCCCGTTCCCAACATGGACCTTAAAGTTTCACAAAATACTTTGCTCGTCACCACCCCGTGAGGTTGATCCTACAGAGATCATTCTTTCCATTTTCCAGACGAGGAGACTGAGGTTCAGAGAGGACAAGGGATTCACCACTGGTCGCACTAGTCATGATCAGAGGCTGGGTCTGAAGCCTGGTCCTCCTCACTCTACCCACAGTGCCATGCTACTTCCTCTCTGGGCCTGTTTGTCTTCTGAGGTCCCTTCTCACTATCAAACCCGTGGCCAGCGTTATCTCCACGAGATGCAGCGTGGCACAGCCTCCAGGTCTGGGTCAAGCCCGCTCTGCCTTGTACTTGTCCCGTGACCCTGCGCCAATCGCTCCCCTGTTCTGCGTCGAAGGAAACTCCCCAAGACTATGAATTGGAATGAAGTCATTGGGGGAATGCTTCCTACACCTACACATCGCAGGTCTGATTTTGTTTTTAAATACTCATCTTACTGATGAGGAGACCAAGGTGATGAGCCTCACCTGGGGTCACCGAGTGGCTAAGAGTCAGAGCTAGGATTCCCACCCCAGCAGGCCTACGGATGTCCAGAGCAGTCCTCTCGCCCTGACACTCTGTAACTTGACCATCAGCTTTGGGACAGTCAATGCAAACACACGCAGCACAGCCAGACCCAGAATCCCCCTCCCTACCCAGACTCACCCGTCACTCTTCTTGTACAGAAAGCCTGACTTCTCTGTGCCAAACTGCTTATTCCCCTGGTGCTGGTGAATGCTGTAGCCGCTCCCAGAATTCTTCCGACTTGAGCTTTCCTGCTCCGTCACCCAAAGGCCAAAGGTTAGAGGGTCTGGCTCGGTGGGGGTCCATCCTTGGGGTAAAGGGACGGGGGTCCTGCCCTGGGGAAGCCTCCTTGGGGGACGGGGAGGGAGTCTCCCTTGTAACTTGCTATTCACTTGGACAGTGGCTCATTCAGGAGGGCTCTGGCTGGCCTGGGGAGGGGGTGCTCGGGGTGGAGTGGGGGAGGGCTCATGAGCTCTCAGCTCAGGGCCTGACCTCTCTGTTCTCCAGCTGCAGGGCACCCCGGAGAGAGTCCCGGATCTGTGTGAGCTTCTGAATGTCCTCCTCATGGGCCTGGTGCAGCTGGGGAAGGAAGAAGGCAGGCTGCAGCTGCCAACCCTAGCCAGGCTTCCCCAGCCCTGGCAGCTGCTGCTGCTGCCCGGAGCCTGCACAAGGGCTGGCCTCACCATGTCTGTGGGCAGGACCTCCCCTGCAGACAAGGACTGCACTGACTGTGCTTACAGGAGTATACATGGATGGGCACAGGAGAGAGTTATCATGGGCGCATGGGCCAGACTTATCACATACACTGTGTACTGCGTAGCTTTCCAGGCATAGGAGCCAGACTCATCCATTCCTCCCTCTCTCTATCCCTCCATCCATCTCTTTCTCCCTCTATCCTTACAGCCATTTCTCTCTCCCTCTCTCTCCCTCCATTCATTCCTCTCTCCATCCTTCTTTTCTTCCATCTATCCTACCCTCTCTCCCTCCATCCATCCTTCCATCCATTTCTCCCTCCTTCTCTCTCCCTCCATCTATCCTTCCCTCCCTCCATTCCTCCCTCCCTCCACCCATCCATTCATTTCACCACATTTTAGAAAGGATCCCAACCATGTTTCACCTCACTCATGCCCAGATTCAATCTCCGTATTCTTCCTTCTTGGCCGCTATTTGCTATCTTGGAGAACCCTTCACCTGGACATCTTCCTCTTCTGATTGGTGACTCCCACCCCAGGGCCCCCATTTTTACTAAAGACCACAGTCATGCTTCACCTCCCTCTCACCAGACTCTCGGTCCAGAACCCCTCTCCTTCTCCTTGATTACAGCATTGCCCTGATTTGAAAACTCTTCTTCCCCCACCCCCTGCTTTCCACATCGGCAGGGACTGTCTTTTTATATTTGTATTCTCAGTGCTTAGAACAATGCCTAGCATACATTAAGCGCTTAACAAATGCTTGTTGACTTGCCTTGCCTTCCACCATTAGTGTGTAAGCTTCTTGAGGGCAAGGACTATCATGTTTGCTGTATTTGAATTTCCAAGACTTATCACAGTGCTTGGCACATAGTAAGTGCTTGATAAATGCTCCATCCATCCATCCATCCACCCATCCACCCATCCACCCATCCACCCACCCACCCATCCATCCATCCACCCACCCATCCACCCACCCATCCATCCACCCATCCATCCACCCATCCATCCATCCACCCATCCATCCATCCATCCACCCATCCATCCATCCATCCACCTATCTATTCATTTAACAATGGCAGCTGGCCATTGTAACAGAGTTGTAACTTACCGAATGCACTGAGGCTGCCAATTTCTCTATGAAGGGAGACAGGCTTTGAGCTGCCTTCCAGCCATCTTGGAAAAAGCTAAGGGTTTTCAGAGGGCAAAAGAGGGAAGGATAAACAGACATACAGATGGACAGGTGGATGGATGGATGGATGGTTGGACAGACAAAATGAGAGACAGAGATCAGAAGGAGAAAAAGGAAGGTGGCTCAGAGCATCATATGGTACCTAGGGATATAGGGCCACTTTACCTTCTCCCTGCCCCCCCAGGGCAGAGATGGAAAGGAAGGGGCACAGCTCACCTTACCTAAGGTGAAAGTTGGGGACTGTCAGAGGACACCCCCTCCCCCAGCATTGCTCCCCACCCCCATCACCAGCCAGAATGATGGCTGACTAAAAATATCCAGAACAGATTTGCTGGGTCATGACCCAACCAAGAAGGACTCTTGATCTCAGGCTCCTAATCCCTTCCTATGGCCTGGAGAGGGCCCCAGAGCATGAGGGCCAGATGGGGAGGGGGGGGAGCTGAGCTTGTTCCAAACACCTACTTGTGCTGGGCGTGGAAAAATTTAATGAGGCTCTGCAGGAAGTCAGGACCTTGTTTCATCTGGCTCTCGCTGGCTTTTAGCAGGTACTAAGGGAAAGGGGGATGGGGAGAAGGAGCCAGGGAGACGTTAGCCAGAACTCTTGCCTCCCTCACCTTTGCCCCTTTCCCATTTCTTCCCAGCCTGGGTCCAGGAGCTGGCTAGAGGAGTAGGCCTGAGAACTAGGGTCACTGGTGGGTGGGAGGGGCGGCTGCTATCTGGAGAGACGGCCGAGTGGAAAGACACTGGGGGTTGAATCTTGGCTAACCCCTCCCCCCTTCCTTTGTGAACTCTGGTTTCCTCATTTCTAAAATGAAAATAATAACATCTGCGTGACCTACTTTACTGGATTGTTATCATTTTTCCTTATTTTTTTAAAATTACTTTTGCTGGATTATTATTAGGCAAGCACCCATAACCATGTGTTACCATTTTCATTCTTGGGGACAAGAGCCTGCAGATAACCTGCTCTAGCACAAAGGCTGGGACCTTGAGACAACAGGTTCCCTGAGGTCGCCTCACTGCTCCTGCCCTAGTCAGCCCGTTCTTGCCCTGGTGCCAGGCAGACATCAGCCTTCTCTGGCCCTGTGTCATCTGACACCGAATCACAGGGGTATCCCTACCCGAGGATATTAGAGCTGAAAGGGGCCTGAAAGACCTTGGGGCCTGGATCCTAGGCCATCGGCCTCTTGGGCCCACACGGGGATCCCAGATGGGCCCACTGGCATGCCCAGAGAGCACCCATCGGGCACACACCATCCCACCTCACACATGTGCAGTTGGAAGACCCGCCGCTCTCTCTGGGTGTCCTGAGCCGCCTCTCCAGGACTCCCTCCAGGCATTCTGGACCGCTCCTTCTCCTTCTCCAGCCTGGCCCTGGAGACCACACAGGGAGAAAAGCCTGTAAGAGCCCGTCTACCCTCAGCTCTTATCATCTCTGAGGAGTATCACAGCTTTATTGATGTACTGATTGAGGTCAGCAAAACCATAAAATGTCAGAGCTGGAGGGGAGGACCTTAGAACCCAGGATGCCATAGCTGGGAGGGACCTTAGAACACAGGATGCCAGAGCTGGGAGGGGTCATAGAACACAGAATGCCAGAGCTGGGAGGGGCCTTAGAACACAGGATGTCAGAGCTGGGAGGGCCCTTAGAACACAGGGTGTCAGAGCTGGGAGGGCCCTTAGAACACAGGGTGTCAGAGCTGGGAGGGGCCTTAGAACACAAGATATCAGAGCTGGGAGGAGCTGGAAAGAACTTTAAAACACAGATGCTACCTCTGCCACTTTCTAGCTTAGCTGTGTGACCATGGGTAAGTCACTTAACCACTCTGAGCCTCAATCTCTTCACCTGTAGAGAGGGGATAATCTTACCTACCAAACACTCCCTTAACAGAGACACTGTGAGAATCAAACAATAACATATATAGAACTTTGCAAACCTTAAAGCACCATATAAATGTAATCCTTATTATGATCATCACCTCCATGTGTTCTTAACCTAGAGTCCAGAAACTCGGTTTGGTTTGTTTGTTCTTAATTGTGATCATTACCTTTCCACATAATTGGCTTCCTTTGTAATTCTATGTTGTTTAATATAATCCCTATTCTGTTCTAGGCATTGAAAAACTGACTCCAAGATGGGGTTCCTGGGCTGTCCCACACTGTCCAAGGAGGGGTCCAGGACACACAGAACAGGTTAGGACACCCCGGTCAAATCAGGGGATCTGATTCACACATTCGTTCCACAAGTTTTAAAAAACTGGGTCCCCAGGGTGGCTTGTCCCAGATAATAACTGGCATTCATATAGGGCTTACCATACATTATCATATTTAAACCGTATAATAATCTCACGATTAAGTTCTTGTGTTCAGTTATTTCAGTCCTTTCTGACTCTTCGTGACCCATTTGGGGTTTTCTTGGCAAAAATACTGGACGGGTTTGCCATTTCCTTCTCCAGCTCATTTTACAGATGAGGAAACTAAGGCAAACAGGTTAAGTGACTTGCCCAGGGTCACACAGCTAGTAAGAGTCTGAGGCCAGATTTGAACTCAGGTCTTCCTGACTCCAGGCCTGGCCTTCTATCCACTGTACTACCTAGCTGCTCCATGATTAAGTTTTACAGGTATTATTATCTCCATTTTACAGAGGCTTAGAGAGAGCTGGAGACGTGGCCAGGGTCCCCAAACCAGTATCAGAGGCATGACTTGAGCCCAGGTCTTCCTAATTCCAAGTACGTTGCTCTGTCCCTGGTAACCTGGCCCTTGCCCAGGCCACATGGCAAGGCCTGAGGCTCCAGTGCCTGAGCACAGCTGATTTTATTCCCCGCTCCAGAGGATCCCGAGCTGATCAACCAGGACAGTCCCCTCACTGCAGACAGAAGGGAGACCCTCAAGGGACAGGGACCACACTTCTCACTCTAGACTCCAACACCCACAGTGAAATTCAGAGACCCCGTGCTCACCCTGGCCTTGGAGAGGTCCCCACCCAACAGGAGTTACTGCCTTATTAAACTTAACACAGAGGGACAGGGATGGGCGCTGGGCGGTCACCGGTATAGGAACTCAAAGATGAGGACAATCAATCCCTTCTGACAGTGCAGGCTGCCACCTTCTTGGTAACCTACAGGTTTAGAGTTTCCTGAAATACTGAGAGGTCTGCCCAGGGTCAGAAGCAGAACTTGAACCCAGTTCTTCATGGTTGGTTTTTTTTTCCCAAAACAACAACATCACCAAACCACTGTACATAACAAACATTCAGAGTTTCTTATACAATCCTCATTCCTTTTTGCATCTTTTCCCTCCTGGCCCTGATCCTGGCTTCTTGGACTTCGAAACTATGTTCCCTTCTTTTTTTCTTGTCCTTTCAATCCCCACTCTCCACCCCCTTTATCACTCCTTTGATGTATTACTTTCCCCCATTAGAATTAAACTCCTTGGGGGCAGAGACTGTCTTTTGCTTGTAAGTATCCTTAGTGCTTAGCAAGGTGCCTGACACATAAGACCTTAATCTTCCTTCCTTCCTTCTCGCCCTCTCTCCTTCTCTTCCTTCTTCACTCCTCCCCCCCTTCCTTCCCTTCCTTCCTCCCTCCCTTCTTCCCTTCTTTTCTTTCCTCCCTCCCTCCTTTCCTTCCTTTCATTTCTCATTCTCTTCTTTCCTTCCTCTCCCTCCCTCCCTTCCTCCTTTCTTTCTTTTCTCCCTCTCTTCCTTCCTTCCTCCCTCCCTCCCTTCTCCTCTTCCTTCCTCCCTCTCTGCCTTCCTTCTTTCCTTCCTTCCCAAACAACCATGTATTTAACTACTTGGCCTACATTTGAACTTATTCTCTTTACATTTATTCTATATATACTATTTTGTGCACAGGCCTCCCCCATTGAAGAAGCTAAGCTCCTGGAACACAGGGATTGTTTCATTCATCATTTCTGTACTCCTCGTCCCCAGCACAGGCCCTGCTGGCACATAGCAGACACTTAAGAAAGCCTTGCTGATTGACTTTATTTGTGGACCATTGCTAAATTCATGATAGCAAAGAAGCTTTTTGACAAAGGAGACCCCGCCCAGACAGCCAGGCTACGAGGCACATTTCCCCAGCTCTGCTCTGGCTGTTTGGGGCCCAGGATCCGGACCCACCCTTCTGCTCGTCCTTGGAGCCTGCCAGCTCCACCCCCAGCCACCTGCTGCAATCAGTCTCCTTCTTGGAGGCCCAGCACGGTCCCCAAGTGCTCCAGAAACCCTTCCCCCAACTGGAAATGCTCTCTCTCCACTCTCGGCTAGCACTCTCTGGACTATTTTAATAATCTATTTTAATTTGCATTATAATTAAAGCATAATTTAAAAACATGAGGCTGCTGGGGTGTGGTGGATGGAGAGCTCATCTCTGAGTCAGGAAGACCTGAGGTCATATCCCACTTCTCTCTGTGTACCCCACACAAGTCTCTAATATCACAGAAGGGTGCCGACCTGCATCGTAGAGGGATTTTCCTCACCTGGGAGATCCCTATATCACTGAAGTCCCAGATCCTGCCCCTATTCCTATCCCTGTAATTAAACTGGAAAGGACACCAGATTTGATGCTGCTACTAAATTAACTGTGTGCCCCCTCTAAGCCTCAGTTTGCTCATCTGTAAAATGAAGGCATTAGACTGCATGAACTCTCAGGCCTCCTCCAGTTCTAACTGCTACAAACGATGTGTCCACGTCTCCTCTTCCCTACTGGATTGCTATAATCCCTGAAGGTTAGGCCAGAGTCTCATTTATTTTTGTCTCCCCCAAGTGCCCATCATAGGGCTTTACACAGATGTGCTTAATAAATGTGCCTGTTAAATTTGACTCTACATGGTTCCCTCCCCTACGCCCCCAGGTGGCGGCTTCCTTCTGAGACCCTGAGGCCTGGAGTGGGGTGGAGGCCAATTCTGGAATGGCCAGAGCAAATTCACTCCAGAAGTGCTCAGGGGATGCCCGCTGAGTCCAGAGACACGTCAGGCCCTGAAGGTCGTTATCCCCTTCACAAAGGATGTCTAGAGGACGGGAAATGCCAGGCCCTGTGCCCTGGGCCCTGCTCGGGGAAGGCCTGCCAGCAACATGTATTAATCCACCACTATCTTTCTATGGGCTTCAGGATCCTGAAAGCTAAAATCAGGGGGCTGGACTTTGATCTCTGAGGGTCCTCCCAGCTTGGACGTCCTATTGTCTAAAAATGTGGTCTGACATTCTGTGCTCCAAAGGCCCTTCCAGCCCTGGCCTTCAGTGCTTGGAGATCTGTCCCTGCTCTAATAGTCTCTGTTTTACGTACGGTCCCTCCCAATTCTTACATTCTGTGTTCTAAGGGCCCTCTCAGCTCTGACCTTCTGTGTTCTAAGGGCTCTCCCAGCTCTGAAATTCTGTATTCTAAGGGTTCTCCCAGTTCTGACATCCTGTGTTCTAAAGGCCCTCCTAGCTCTGACATCCTGTGTTCTAAGGGCTCTCCCAGCTCTCACATCCTGTGTTCTAAAGGCCCTCCCAGCTCTGAAATCCTGTGTTCTAAAGGCCTCCCAGCTCTGACATCCTGTGTTCTAAGGGCTCTCCCAGCTCTCACATCCTGTGTTCTAAAGGCCCTCCCAGCTCTGAAATCCTGTGTTCTAAAGGCCTCCCAGTTCTGACATCCTGTGTTCTAAGGGCTCTCCCAGCTCTGAGATCCTGTGTTCTAAGGGCTCTCCCAGTTCTGACATCCTGTGTTCTAAGGGCCCTCCCAGCTTTGACATCCTCTGTTCTAAGGGCCCTCCCAATTCTGACATCCTGTGTTCTAAAGGCTCTCCCAGCTCTGACATTCTGTGTTCTAAAGGCCCTCCCAGCTCTGAGATCCTGTGTTCTAAGGGCCCTCCCAGCTCTGACATCCTCTGTTCTAAGGGCTCTCCCAGTTCTGACATCCTGTGTTCTAAAGGCCCTCCCAGCTCTGACATCCTGTGTTCTAAGAGCCCTCCCAGCTCTGACATCCTCTGTTCTAAGGGCCCTCCCAGTTCTGACATCCTGTGTTCTAAAGGCTCTCCCAGCTCTGACATTCTGTGTTCTAAAGGCTCTCCCAGCTCTGACATTCTGTGTTCTAAGGGCCCTCCCAGCTCTGACATCATTGTCATCGTTGTCATCATCATCTCACTACCATTTATAAAGCACCTACTATGTGCTAGGCACTGTGCTAAGCAAATATCATCTCATTTACAAATATCATCTCATTTGATCATAGGATCACACATGTTGAGTCAGAAGGGACCTTAGAGGTCATCCAGTACAACCCCCTCATTTTACAGATGATGAAACTGAGACCCAGAGAAGGTGTCTTGCCTAAAGTCATACAGGTAGAAGTAACAAAACTAGGATTTGAACCCAGGTCCTCTGAGCCCAAAGCCTGTGCTCTCACCACTGTATACACTACCAATAGGCCCTAAGTTTCCTCCTCTATAAAATGAGAGGACTGGAATACCAGCCTCTGGATGGCTTCTAGCTCTAAATATTTGCTCTTGTGATCTCTGTGAGGCCAGGACTTACCACGGATAAGACCCTGGCCTGGACCCCACTCTCCTGGCTGCAGAACAACCCTGGGATGTGCACACTAGGGAAGCCCAGGTATAAAGCAAACCCCCTGAGATGGTCTAGGGATTATGATCCAGGCTCTGAACCAAATATAGGGAAGACGCTGGCAGCCACACCAGGCTTTATTTGCTGAGCCCAGATTCGGCATTCAATGCCCCTGCCGGGGCCTCCGTAGAGGAGGCCTTGCCCCGCTTTTCTTCCTCGGAGAAGGAAAGGATGTGTGGCCTTGCCAGCTGACTCAGCTCTTACAATCAGGAAGCTTGGTTTTTGTTTTTTATTTTTAAAAGTCTTTCACCTAAGTCCCTCCTGCTACAACAGGAGTCCTCTCTGCCTCCAGAAGCCCCATCAGAGAGTAGCGAGGGAGAGAGAGGCCGTGTGACTGGTAGAAGAGTACTGGGCTCAAGCCCTTGCCAAACTCTCTGAGCCTCAGTCTCCCCATCTGTAAGACAGGAATAACTACTGCCCCAGTGGTGGTGTGAGAGATGGACGTGTGAACCTTGAAGGAAGGTTACCCTATGATTATTACTGCTCTGATGAAGAAGGTGGCAGATTCTTGGGGCAGCCCATCTCCCCGAGAACACTTACATTTTGGCTTCGTAGTCTTTCCACGCCTTCTCCACCTGCTTCCTGGAATCCTGTAGTTCGAGAAAAAGAGGATCACAAAAGGGGCTTGGTCAAGGACCCCAGCACAACTCAAGCCTCTCTGTGGCTTTAGGGGATTGTCCCCATGCCATGATCCCTAGGGTCTGACTGTGAAAACAGCCCCCCATATTCCTGGAGACTGACTTCATCCCTCCACCCTGACCAAGGTCCCTTCCCCAAGTCCTAAATACTTCCTCCAAATAAACCCCATCCCTCCACCTACCCACTGGCTGCCCGCCATGCCTGGAATGCTTTCTCTCATCTCTCTAGGCTTCCCTCAAGTCCTAGCTAAAATCCAACCTTCCACAGGGAGCCTTAATGTTACTGCCTTGGCTTTGTTGACCAATTATCTCCAATTTATGCTGTATGTAGCTTGTTTGTATGGAGCACTTGCACGTTGCCTCCTCCATTAGACTGTGAACTCCTGAAGGGGCAGGGCTGTCTTTTGCCTTACTTTGTATCCCAAGTGCTTCACACAGTGCCTGGCACACATCAAGTGCTTAATAAATGTTTACTGACTGACTGATCATGCTACCCTCCCCAGTCTTGACCCTGTGGCCCCTCAAATCTGCTCTTTCCCTCCACCCAGATCTCTGCATTCATTTTCCTAGTGCTGACAGTAATGCCCACAAAACCCGTCCCTCCAATTGACTCCATTTTGAGTTAATCCTTCCCATCCACTTGGTTGTGCTCCTGCCCTTACTTTTTGTAGACCCAGACCTCTGCAACCCTTCCCACACCTTACCTATTATGGTCTAAACTTTGCCATCTTCCTATATAAGAAAACAGAATCATAGGATCATTGGGTATAAGATCTAGAAGGAACCTTAGAACACAGAATGTCAGAGCTCAGCAAGACCTACAATATAGAGTATCAGAGGAGCTGGAAGGGCCTTAGAAAAGAGAATGTCAGAGCTTCAAGGGGCTTAGAACACAGAATGTCAGAAAGCTGGGAGGGGCCTTAGAACCCAAGTGTTAGGGCAAGAGGGTGGGGGGAGAAAAGAGGGAGCTTTAAGGAAAAAATGTCAGAGCTGGGATGGCCCTTAGAACAGGAATGTCATAGCTGAGAGGACCCTTAGAATATAGAATGTCAGAGCTGAGAGAGCCCTTTGAACCCACAATGACAGAGCTAGAGGGCTCTTAGAACACAGAATCTCAGAGCTGGGAGGGCCTTTAGAACACCGAATGTCAGAGCTAAGAAGACCCTTAGAACACGAAATGTCAGAGCTGGGAAGTGCCTTCAAACAGAGAATGTCAGAGCTAAGAGGGCCTTTAGAACACAAAATGTCAAGAGCTTCGAATGACCTTCCCACACAGAATGTCAGAGCTGGAAGAGATATTAGGAGAATGGTTCTTGATCAGGGGCCTGTAAACTTAAAAAAATTGTTCATAACTGTATTCCAATATAACCAGTTTCCTTTGCAATCCTATGTATTTTGTTTTACACACTTGAAAACATTAATCTAAGAAGGTCTACAGTCTTCACCAGAATGCTGGCAAGGGTGGTGGGGAGGAGGAAATGTGCCCATGACCAGCAGTGTAATCGAACCAGCTCAGACCAGCTTACAAGAGCAGACTGTTAGATTTTCAGGGTGAGCATTTAAACCTTGGAAATGGGCAGAGCTGGATGAAAGCGGGTGGCAGAGCCTGGCAGCTACATCAACCACCCCGTCCCTCCACACACAGACATGATGGGTGCCTGATTACTGAGCTAGGCGAGGTCCCTGTCCCTGTGGATACCCTGGCTCTGACCTCAGGCAGCAGCCCCGCTCAGACCCTGCAGTGGGGAGGATAGAAGAAGAAGCTGCCAGGGCGTGGGCAAACGGCAGTGACTTGAGATTCAGGAGACAGACTCACTAGGTTTGTGACCTGGAGTGAGCTGCTTTCCTTCCCCGGGCCTCAGTTTCCTCCTCTGCACCAGGAGAATAATCATCATAGGATCATAGGTTTTAGGACTAGAAATGGACTGAGTGATTGGCTAATCCAAACTCCTCCTTTTACAGACGAGGAAACCGAGACCCAGAAAGGTCAAATGTTTTGACCTCACCTGGGACCAGAGTCCTTGCCCTGCTTGACCCCATGGGCCAATGGAAGGGGAAGGGATCTGTAAACTGTGAAGTACCACGGCAGTGTCAGCTCCTCCCCCAGAGGGGAAAAGGGACTGGTTTTTAGAGCCTGACTCATTAGTACCTCCTGCAATGAGCCAGTGCTCAGGTAAGCAGCAATATACCTGGGTTTGAGCTGAGGGTGAATGGGGATAGGGAGAGCACGTGTGCATACGTACTGCTGGAGAGAGAAGAGACGTTGGAGATTACCTAAATATAACCTCATCATTTTATGGAGTGGGGAAACTGACCCCCAGGGAGGTTAAGCGCCTTGCTCAAATTTATCCAGCTTTACCAGAACCTCAGCCTGAGGTTTTCTGATTCCAAACCAGGTGGGTCCACTTTTCATGATTCCACCCCTTTCAAAATCCCAGGCCTTTTCATCTAGCTTTGATCCAAAGGGCTTACCTGGTACCTCAGTGTTGTAGCAAGCTGCTTTGGCTTACGGATGCAGAAACTGAGATATGAAGCACCCTGGCTGGGGGGTGCGGAGGACCACGGAGGGCTCTCAAGTGGCCCTGGGTCTCTACCCTGCCCTAAGAGAATTCCAAGTCGCTTAACCTCCCAAAGACTCGATTCCCTCTTCTGTAAAATGAGTCTGTCGGGTCATCACGAGGTCACAGACTTCAAAATGGAAGCAGACGCACAGGGTTATCTAGTCCAGCTCTCTCAAAGCAGAACAAAGGGTAAATAATAAAGGGAGGGGCAGCTAGGTGGCGCGGTGGAGTCAGGAGGACCTGAGTTCAAATCTTGTCTTAGACACATAACATCCCTAGTTGTATGACCCTGGGCAAGTCACTTAACCCCACTGCCTAGCAAAACACAAACAAACAAAACAAAAATAATAATAAAGGGAAGATCTGAGCCTGAGGCATCTAACTTTAAAGCCTGACATCTCCCGCTGTCTCACAGTTCTCTTACCACATGATCAGAAAGGCCTTGGACTCTAATAGGCTCTCAATGACTCCCAGGCCTAAGTTCTCTGGGGCTACTTCAGCCTCTGACGAGGGTGTGAGACCCTTCCCAGGACCTCCAGTTCAGTCGCCTCCACTCTTTGCACCTCAGAGGCAAGGCCAAGCCCAGGAGCCCAGAGGTGAGGCGCTCCCCACCCCTACTCTCCCTCATCCCCAGCCCCACCCACTTCAAAGAAAGCTGCCTGTCTGGTTTGGGCTGTTCACAGGCACTGGGAGAAGACTGCCCCGGAGCTGGGAGTAGGCCCTTGGGGAGGCAAACACAGCACATCTCTAGGGCTGTCCAGAGAACCCTTTGCCAGTAAGCTTTCTCCCTGGGGGGTCCTCTGAGCACCAGTCAGCCTCCACCCTCTAAGTCTGCCCTCCCCCTTCAGCCTCCTCATGTCAGGGTGACATCAGCGGCCACCTGGCTGATGGGGATGATGGGAAAGTTCTTCCCACAGTGTCCAGGCCCCACTCTGGCCTCCAAGTTCCTCCCTCTTCCCCTCACTGACACTGGAGTCCATGTTTCATGAAATCACGGAATATGCAGGAAGACTTTAGAGCACAGAACTTCAGCTTAGCTATTCTCAACAGTACAATGATCCAAGACAATTCTGTAGGACTCATGATGAAAGGTGGTGCCCATCTCCAGAGAGAGAACTGGTAGAGCCTGAATGCAGATCAAAGATAGTTTTTCTTTACTTTCTTTATTTTTCTTGCTTTTTTTCATGTTTTCTTTCACAGCATAGCTTACACGGAAATGTGCTTTGCATGACTACACATGCATAACCTATGTCAAATTGATTGCCTTCTCAAGGTGGGGGAGAGGAGGGAAAGAGAGAATTTGGAACTCAAAATCTGAAGAAAAAAAAAGAATGTTAAAATTGCTTTTACATGTAATTTGGAAAAAATATTAAATAATAAAAAAAGAAAAGAAAAATAGACAGCTCTGTTCTTGCTGGCAAAAACAAAGAACAAAGAACTTTAGACTGGGAAAGACTTTAGAACACAAAGTGTCAGAGCTGAGAGGGCCCTTAGAACACAGAATGTCAGAGCTGGGAGGGCCCTTAGGACACAGAATGTCAGAGCTGGGGTGGGGGGCTTTAGAACCCAGAATGTCAGAGCTAGAAGGACCCTTAGGACATAGGATGTCAGAGATGGAAGAGGCCTTAGAACCCAGAATGTCAGAGCTAGGAGAGGCCTTAGAACACAGGATGTCAGAGCTGGGAGGGCCCTTAGGACACAGAATGTCAGAGCTGGTGGGGGAGGGGGGCCCTTAGGATACAGAATGTCAGAACTGAGAAGGCCCTTGGGACACAGAATGTCAGAGCTGGGAGAGCTCTTAGGACACAGAATGTCAGAGCTGGTGGGGCGGGGGGCCCTTAGAACCCAGAATGTCAGATCTGGGAGGACCCTTATAACACAGGATGTCAGAGCTGGGAGAGGCCTTAGAACCCAGAATGGCAGAGCTGGGAGGACCCTTAGGACACAGAATGTCAGAGCTGGGAGAGCTCTTAGGATACAGAATGTCACAGCTGGGGTGGGGGGCTTTAGAACCCAGAATGTCAGAGCTGGGAGGACCCTTAGGACACAGGATGTCAGAGGTGGGAGAGGCCTTAGAACCCAGAATGGCAGAGCTGGGAGGACCCTTAGGACATAGGATGTCAGAGCTGGGAGAGGACTTAGAACCCAGAATGTCAGAGCTAGGAGAGGCCTTAGAACCCAGAATGGCAGAGTTGGTAAGGGCTTTAGGACACAGAATGGCAAAATTAGTGAGTCCTCCTGATGACTATCTGGCCACTGGACCCAGATGGCTCTGGAGGAGAAAGTGAGGCTGGTGACCTTGCACAGCCCTCCCTCACTCAAACCAAAGTCAGCTGTAAGTCATGTCATCACCTCCTTGATGTCATGGTCCTCTTCAAGAACAAAAGACACACACAACAACAACCAGCAAAACTAGTGGGGACTTCTTGGTGACGGTCAGCTGCCCGCTCCGTCCTGGTCTCTTCCTGTAGCATTTTTACTCCATCAGAGTGGGAAAAGAGTTCCTCTGAAAGTTACTTTCTCACTGAACTTAATGGAGTTGAGAGTGTCTTTCAAGCCCTAAACTTACCTCAGATAGGCCTTAAAACTTTCCCTATATTTTTCCTAGGAGGCACCATGGTGACCTCTCTCTAGAAGCCCTTGCCCCTGAACCTGAGGAGAGCCCAACCAGCTGCAGAGTCATGTACCTCTTTTTTCCCCCAAAAACCTCACCTGTCGGCCATCCCTCAGCTGCCCCTTCAGCAGGCTGTCCAGGGGGAAAGAGACAATGTTATTCAGGTTCTGCACCTGGAAGAAACAGAGAAGGAGGAACCATATCATTACAGATTTAGAAGCACCTAGTCCATTTCATAGAAGGGGAGACTGAGGCCCAGAGCAGTGATGTCATGTACCTAGTAAGCGTTAGAGCCAAGATTCAAAGGCCAGGGCCCCATCCCGAACCCTCCCTATTTCCTATCATCTAGCCCATACAACGGTCCTCACATCATTGGGTAATGTCCCGTGTACAGAAAAGGAAGGCCGAGTTCTGGTCTTGCTGCTAACACTTGCCAGATTCATGGCTACTGTTGAAACATTTCCTCTCTCTAGGCCTCAACTTCCTCAACTGTCATGAGACTTTCACTACATCCCTCACAAGGTCACAGTATGAAAAGGACTTTATAAACCTCTTGGGGAGTAACGATCAGGGGGCCTGGGTTCTAATCCCAGCTCTGCTACTTACTGCTCTGGGCCTCAGTTTCCTTATCTGTAAAAGGAAGGGCTTGTTCCACTAACAATAATGGTGTTTATTTACATTTGTACATACACACATGCATACAAATACATGTATATTACATATACACCATTTACATGGTGCATTGAGGTTTGCCTAACAGTTTATATATATGATTTCTCTTGAGCCTCAAAACAACCCAGGTGATAAAACTATCCTCTTTGTACAGGTGAGGAAACTGAGGCTGAGAGAGGAAGTCCTGGGTTCGAATCTCTTTTGAGACACTTACTAGCTACGTGACCCTAGGTAAGTCCCTTCTCTTCACAAGGCACTTGCATGGGATCACATAGCTAGTCTGAGCCTCAATTTCCTTCTCTAGAAAAGGGTTGGACTATGTTATCTAAAGACCCTTCCCACTCAAAATCTACGATCTTGTGACTTGTTCAGGGATGCAGTTAGGAAGCATGTGAGGAAGGATTTGAACTTGGGTCTTCTTGACTCCACGAAGCTCCACAGTCTTTGAACATTAACACTCTCCTCTAGCTCAGCTAGACCTTGCGGTCCTGAGGGAAGGAAGGGGGTGGGGCAGCAGGCCAGTCCATCTTCTCCGTCCTTACCAGGTTTTTGAAGAGGGCAGCCACCTCGCGGGTGAACACAGCCAGGTTCAGGAAGCCTGTGGATAGCTCATGGTTGTTCTGGGAGAGGTGGCTGTTGCCAAAGGTCTCCAGGGCCTCGCTGTACTGTTCCTCATTCTCCACATGGGCTAGGGAGGGAAGTCCGTGGGGTAGCTGTCAGCTGGGTCATGTCTTAGGCAGGGGGTATTGTTCTACTGAGTTAGCTGGGGGCTGGAGGGTGGGAAGGAGCAAGGAGGGCTTCTGGTTGTCACCACCACCCAGGCCACTGTAGCTGCCCCTTCACTCACCAAGGCCAGAGCTATGAATCGTCCGGACCGATTTCTTTATTCGCTGCAGGATGGCCTGGTCCCCTTCGAGGGTCTAAGAGGCAAAGAAAGAGGGTTCTGCAAGAGACTTAATAGGGCAGAGGGTCTTTCTTTCAAAACTAGAGCCCAAGTCCCCTGACAGGGTCACACAGAGACCACAGACCTCCTCTATCCAAGGGACAAGAGCCCTTTTCAGCCCCCCTCATAGAATCACAGGATTTCAGAGCTGGAAAACTCAGGGAATATCTGGTCCAAACTGTTAACTTCAAAGAAATCCTCTTCACAACACAGCAACAAGTGGTCATACAGTTTCCACCTGAAGGACATTAGTGATGGGGGCTCGCTACGTTTCCACACAGCTCATTATACTCCTCCTGAGTCTATGGAGACAACAAATCCTTTCCATCCAATACAGAACAATACAAAAAGCACATATTAAGTGTGTACTGCATGAAGAACCCTGTACTTGTCACTGGGAAAAGTACAATTTAGATGAGACAAAATAAAAACCCTGTTTTTGGGGCAGCTAGGTGGAGCAGTGAAAAGAGCTCTGGCCTTGGAGTCAAGAGGAAGTGAGTTCAAATCCAGCCTCAGACACTTAATACTTACTAGTTGTATGACCCTGGGCAAGTCACTTAATCCCGATTGCCTCACCAAAAAAAAAAAAGCAAAAAAAAAATCCCTGTTTTCTAGCAGCTTACAGTCAAGTATATATAGGCATATACATATACATACATATATATACACCTACACAGATCACTAATTCAGGCACTATTTTTTTCTTTATTTAGTATTTTGTTTTTCCCCAGTTACATGTAAAAATAATTTTTAACATTCCATTTTAAAACTTTGAGTTCCAAATTCTCTCCCTTCCTCCCTCTCCACCCCACCTCCACTGAGGAGGAAAGAAATTCAATAGAGGTTATACGTGTGTAGTCATGCAAAACACTTCCATCATAGTCATGTTGTGAAAAAATCAGGCAATATTAAACTATAATATCTCCACACAGGAGACCACAGACTCTTTATTCAGGGCTATGCTGGTCAATTTTTAATGTGAGTATTTTCACCCCAGAAATGGCAAACACTACAATCCAAGCTTTACTGATATTACTAAGTAATGGAGAAAATGCTAATAATGCAGATTAAATTAAAAGGTGTGTCATTAGCACATTCCTTATTCTAGAAACCCAGTTAAGAAGCATTTACCAGAGGACTCGGGCTCCCACTCCACCTGAGGCCTCAGAGGACACAGATCTTCCTGCTGTCCTGACCTAGGATGGGTGTGATTACTACTTCATTGACTTTGGACAGGTTACTTCACTTCCCCCTCAATTTCCTCATCACTGAAATAAAAGGAACAGCTTAGCTGGCCTCAGAGGTAGCTCTAGATGTACAATCTTAGGGTTCCCTATAAAAATTGGATATTTGGGGGCAGCGAAGTGGATAGAGCACTGAACCTGGATTCAGGAGGACCTGAGTTCAAATGTGTCCTCAGATACATAACACTTACTAGCTGTGTGACCCTGGGCAAGTCACTTAACCCCACTGCCTAGCCAAAAGAAAGAAAGAAAGAAAATTTGGATATTTGCCCGCATGTAGCAAAATGACAAAAGCCAGACATCCCTGAAAGTTTGGGTCAGGGGCAAGCACAGGGGAGCAGGTGGTATCTAGATATCCATGTTGGTGGTCTGATCACAGTGGGGAGATCCCTCCTTCCTAGCCATCTGTGTGTGCCTAAGGTGGGAATCAGGAAGACAGAGATTGATAGACACAAGGCCCAATACATCTAGGATGGACGTCGGACAAGGAGGCGGTAACTTGGAAGATGGAAAAGGGATCTCCATGAGGTAGATGAGCGAGAAGCTGGCCTTTATAGATGGGAACTCTACTCTGGTAGCATCAGTACTACCGTGGGGTTTGGAGATGTGTTTAAAGCACCTTCTTGGTTGTGCCTCAGAAGAGGTCGGCCTCACATATGATCACAAAATGTCCAAGCTGGAAGAGACCTCTCAGAAAACGAAGGTTTGATTGTACAAAGTAACAGCAATATTGTAATGACGATCAGCTGGGAAAGACTCAGCTACTCTGATCGAGACAGTGAACCAAGACAGCTCCAAAGGACTGATGATGAAAAATGCTCTCCACCTTCAGAGAGAGAGAGAGAGAGAGAGAGAGAGAGAGAGAGAGAGAGAGAGAGAGAGAGAGAGAGAGAGAGAGAGAGAGACAGAGAGAGAGACAGAGAGACAGAGACAGAGAGAGACAGAGAGAGAGAGAGACAGAGAGAGACAGAGAGAGAGAGAGACAGAGAGAGACAGAGAGAGACAGAGAGGAAAAAGAGGATGGGGGACAGAGAAAGGGGAGAGGGGGAGAAGGGGAGAGAGAAGAGACAGAGACAGAGAGAGAGACAGAGACAGAGAGAGAGAAGAGAGAGACAGAGGGAGAGCGAGAGACAGAGAGAGACAGCGAGAGAGAACTGATAAACTTTGAGTGAAAATGGAAGAATAATTTTTAAAATTTTCTTTATTTTTCTTGTTTTTTGTGTGTTTTCTTTTTCAACACAGCTAATGGAAAAATATGTTTTGCATGACTTCACATGTATAATTGGTATCATATTGCTTGCCTTCTTAAGGGGCAGGGGAAGAGAAGGAGGGAGGGAGAGAATCTAGAACTCAAAATGTTAAAAAATGGATGTTAAAAATTTCTTTACATGTGATTGGGAAATAACAAGATAAGTAAAAATATATTTTAAAAAAGAAAATGAAAGTTCATAGGATTAAAGATCAAGAGCTAGGAGAACACTAAGTCTAATAACCCCTTCATTTGATAGAAGAAGAAACTGAGGTCCAAGAATATTACATAACTTGTCTAAGATCACACAGCTAGTAAGTATCCAAGGTGGGATTTGAACCCAGGTCCTTTGACTCCAAAGCCAGTGCTTTGCCATATCTCTGGTTTTCTTCCAGACTCAGCTCAAACACCATCTCCTACATGAAGTGTTTACTGACCCCCACATCTACTAATGCCTGCCCTCCCTCAAACACTTTGAAAGTGGTATTGTATGTAGTCTGCATTTCCTTGTGTCTGTATGTGTGTTTTCCCACAGTTAGACTAGAAGCTCCTTGAGGACAAGTCTATTGCTCTTTTTGCATTTATATCTTTTTGTACTTGTACGTAGCAGTGCCTGCTACATAGTAACTGCTTAATAAATGTTTGTTTATTGATTTAATGCCACACTTCCTACCCTGATGTAAAAGGTGGGAACATTCTTGGAAAAGACCGTGTAAGAGTTAGAACAGAAATTGTAAGAACTGGGAGGGGCCTTAGAACACAGAACGTCAGGGCTGAGAAGGCTCTTAGAACCAAGAAAGTCAGAGCTGGGAGGGCCCTTAGAACACAGAATGTCAGAGCTGGAAAGAGTCTTAGAGCATAGAATGCCAGAGCTGGGAGGGCCCTTAGGACACAGAAGATCAGAGCATGGAGGGCCCTTAAAACATGGAATGTCAGAGCTGGGAAAGGCCCTTAGGACACAGAAGGTCAGAGCTGGGAGGGCCCTTAGAACACAGTGTCAGAGCTGGGAAGGCCTTTAAAACACAATGTTAGAGTAAAGGAAGTGAGAAAACCTTAAAACGTAGGAAAGGACCCAAGAACACCCCCAGATAAAGAGACTAAGGCTGGACAGGGAAGGGGATTGTCCAAAGTCCCAGAGTGAACTAGCCACAAAGCCCTGCCAGTCCTGACGCCCCATGCAGAACTCTGGCTCTGGCTTGGAAGGCTGCCAGGAAAGGGAGGTGGGGCCCTCAATGACAAGTGGGTGCCCCAAGCAGGCTGCTCTGCCCAGAGTCTAGAAATAGGCCAGTGGAAGAGAAAGAACGTGTGGGCCAGCATGTCCCCACTCCCCACCTGTCCTAACTCCCCCAGGGAAAAATGACCACATGAGCCCCTCAGTTTCTCTTCTCAGAGGGGCAGGGGTTTGTCTGCAAAGGGCCTCTTGGGAAGCCTCCCTCCCTTAAGCCTCAGGCCGCATTCCTGCCCCGGGCACTGCCTCTCCTGGTTTTCCCCCGCAGCCCTTCCCTGCCTTTGAGCCCTGCAGAAGACAGTCTGCCTTGGGACTCCACAGAGTCACGGGCAGCCATCAGAGAAGTGACAATCAGAGAGCTGGGGAGCGTGACTCGGTCTGGTGGAAAGAACATGGAACTGGGAGTTGGAGAACCTGGGCTAGAGTCTCCAGAGACTGCCCCTGACTACCCATGGGACCTTAGACAAACCACTTAAACCACCATACAATACAACATGATGAACATTTACTAAGAGCGAAGGCACTGTGCTAAAGCACTGGGGCAGGGGGTACCCCCCAAAAAAACAAGAGAGAGAAAAAGAGGCAAATGAGTATGGGCCTCAGTTTCCCCATCTGTAAAACAGGGGAAGTTGGAAGAGATTATAAGCTCTCTTTCAGTTCTCAATCTTATGATTTTATGATATGGATGGATGCCAAGATTTGGGAAGGCCCCTGGTCCTGGAGCTGAGGGGAGCTTCTGTCATCAGAATCCTAAAGGAAAGGCTATATGAGAAACTACTTTAAATGGCATAGTACTGAAAATTTGGAGTCAGAGGACCCAGGTTCAAATCCTGACTGTGCCATTTACTATCAGTGTGACCTTGTGAGAATCACTTAATCTTGCTGGGCCTTGGTTTCCTCATCTGTAAAACGGGTTTGGAACAGATGACCTAGCTCCAGATCTATGATGCCTACCGGGGTACCTGCATTTTTTTAAAAGAGGAGGCCTAGGGGGCAGCTAGGTGGTGCAGTGGATAGAGCACTGGCCCTGGAGTCAGGAGGACCTGAGTTCAAATCCAGCCTCAGACACATAACACTCAGTAGCTGTGTGACCCTGGGCAAGTCACTTAACCCCACTGCCCTCACCAAAAAAAAAATGAAATAAAATAAAAGAGGAGGCCTGAAGAGCCAAGGCCTTAACTCAACCATAACAGTAAATAGTAAATAACAGTAAATAGCTTAGACTTGATAGCAAGCTTTATGGTTCATAAAGTACTTTTCCTCACAACAACCCTATAAGGTAGGTAGTGCGGGTACTATTATTGCCATTTCCAGTTAGAAAAATTAAGGTACAGAGAGGTACACTGGTTTGCCTGAGATCACACAGCTAAGAAGTGGCACCCCTAGGTTTTCTGACCCTAAACCTAGGTTTCTTTCTACTATGTCATTCTGCATATTCCAAGGAAGGAATGTCTAATGGTAGAATTTCAGGCAACAACACAGGCTAGCAGGATAGAGTCCTGGTTAATAATAACAATGGACATTTTACATAGTATGTCGAGTCTGCAAAGCTTCATGACAGCCCCATTCTGCAGATGAGGAAACTAAGGTGCAGACAAATGATTTGAACCCAGGTCTTCCAGATTCCAAGAGCAGAAGGCAATGGGAAGCTTACAGGCACAGCTCAGACCACGCACCTCACTGCCAAGGCCCAAGGCCAGGTAGCCTGGTGGGAGGAGGGCAGGGTTTCCAGAACACTCAGCAAACATCAGCTGCAGTTCCAGGGGCCATTTCTGCACGGGTGCCTTGGGATGTGACGGCTACCCCCCAGTCGCAGTGGGTCCATCAGCTCACTGCTCCCCCTCCTCCAACACTGACGAAAGAATGCTTGGATCTCCTTTCAGGGGAATCCTTCCACGGGTACCCCAGCAGCCTACTTTAAAAAGGGGTGGGGGAGGGGCCACATCTGGAAGAAGACTTTACTTCCATTGCTCAGACTCTGAAGAGAGAGGCGGCCACTGTCTCTAGCGCTCAGTTAAGTACATGTTGAATTGAACTGAATTGAATGTCACTGTCAAGTAGGTCTTAGAACATCATCATTGTCACAGACTGTCAGGACTGGGAGGGGCCTAAGAACATGGAATGTCAGGCATGGAAGACCCTTAGAACCCAGAATATCAGAGCTGGGAGGGTCCTTAGAACACAGGATGTCAGAGCTGGGAGGGCCCTTAGAACACAGGATGTCAGTGCTGGAAAGGCCCTTAGAACCCAGAATATCACAGCTGGGAGGGTCCTTAGAATACAGGATGTCAGAGCTGGGAGGGCCCTTAGAACCCAGAATATCAGAGCTGGGAGGGCCCTTAGAACCCAGGATGTCAGTGCTGGGAGGGACCTTAGAACACAGGGTGTCAGAGCTGGGAGGGCCCTTAGAACCCAGGATGTCAGAGCTGGGAGGGCCCTTAGAACCCAGAATGTCAGAGCTGGGAGGGCCCTTAGAACACAGGATGTCAGAGCTGGGAGGGCCCTTAGAACCCAGAATGTCAGAGCTGGCAGGGCCCTTAGAACCCAGGATGTCAGAGCTGGGAGGGCCCTTAGAACCCAGAATGTCAGGGCTGGGAGGGCGCTTAGAACACAGGGTGTCAGTGCTGGGAAGGCCTTTAGAACACAGGATATCAGAGCTGGGAGGGTCCTTAGAACACAGACCATCAGAGCCGTGAGGGGCCTTAGCACAGAGAATGTCAGAGTGGAAGAGCCCTTAGAACACGGAGTTTCAGATTCGGGAGGAATGTTAGTATGTTAAAGCTAGAAGAAACATTAAACCTTAGAATGTTGAGAAACCCCAGGAACCTCAGAACACTATGTGGAAAGAGCCCTCAATAGGTGCAGTCAGTATCATAGAAGGCGCTCTAGAACAGACTGTACCTACACAAGAATCCCCTCTACTACTATCCTGAGTCAAAAGTCCCAGGTTCAAATTCCAATTTTGACCCCTTCCTCTGCAACCTCGGGCCATTCACCTTGAGCCCAGGTTTCCTCATTTGCCAAATGAGGATGACAGTATTTCCATGAGTACCCCACAGGGCTACTTCAGAGAAAGTGCTTTGTAAACCCTCAAGTGCCATCTATATTTGAATTGGAGAAATGTTAGTGAGTAGGGCCCTTAGCACACATTTACAGGGAAGAAAATGGATCCTAGAGAGAAGAGAAGCTGGACTGTGGCTAGTCAGGGGCAGGATGAGTCAGCCTTCTGGCTCCCGGGCCTTTCCCTCCATGGCCCAGTTTGGGTTGGCCCTTCCAGACAATGAAGCTATCTCTTTAAAAAAAATGTTTTTATCAATATATTTTGTTTTTACATCAACTTCATTTACAAACATATCTCTCTTTCTTCCTCTGCCCAGTAGACATTCCTTATAACAATTTTTCTTTTCTTTGTTTCTTTCTTCGTTTCTTTTTTTTTGGTAAGGCAATAGAGGTTAAGTGATTTGCCCAGAGTCACACAGCTAGTGAGTGTTATGTGTCTGAGGCCGGATTTGAACTCAGGTCCTCCTGACTCCAGGGCCAGTGCTCTATCCACTGCGCCACCTAGCTGCTCCAATTTTTTCTTTAAAGAGAAAAAAGCAACTCAGGAAAACTAACACATTAACTAATTTTGATAATAGATGCCATGTTCCATATCCATAGTCCACCCCCTCTCCAAAGAAGGGAGGGAGGTATCTTTTCTCTTCTGTCTAGGAATGAGAAGAAGCCTAGAGTATTGGGTCAAAGGGTGGCCTTTCTAGCCTCTGACTTGGCCTGGCTGTGTGACTGTGGCCAAGTGACTTAACCTCGGAGCCTTAGCCAACTGGCTAACACTAATGGGCACCTGGTGGTGAAAGGGACAGAGCCCTGGGACAGGGATAGTTCAAATTTGGCCTCAGACCTTATTAGCTTAGACAAATTAGCTGTGTGTCCTTGGGCAAGTCACTTAAACTCAGTTTCCTCAACTGTCAAATGGGGATAATAATATCACCTGGATTGTTGTGAGGATAAAAATGACATTTGTTAAGTGCCTGGGAACGTAGTAGGTACTATATGAATGCTAGCTGCTATTATAATTACTATTATTATTATTATTATTATTACGATGATAATGATGATGATGATGATGATAATGGTGTGCCGGCCTAAATTAATAGAGAGTTTTTTCATCTGGGAGTTCTCTATGCCAACAAAATCCCAGATCCAGACCCAATCCTTTCTCTAGGAATGTAGTATAATCTTGAAATGTTCGATTCATTTCTGGTATTTTTCTTCTACTCAGCCCACCCACCTTCTGTGGCCCTGGGTAAGAGGGGAGCTTTGCAGGCTCCTTTGTGGGTGGCCAAGGCAGGAGAAGGTGGGGAGTGGGGAATGCACAACCTTCCATCCTAATGACTTGGCAGCCTTCGACAAGCCAAGCCAGGCCAAGCCCATCGTCTGCTTGCTACCCCTCAGGAGAAAAGTGTGATGGATCATGGGTCCAAAGAAATCCTTGCAAACCCCACCTTCCCTTCTCAGTCTCCAAAGAGCCCCTTCCACCCACGAGGGAAGAGAACCTCTATCAACCAGAGCTGCCCCTTCTCTTGGGGGAGTCAAGGGAGAAAATGAGGGGAGAGGCTGAACTCGGGGGTTTCTAGCACCCCAACCAAACAGTTCTCTTTGTGGGCAAGACCTACCCTGAGGAGCCACAGGAGACAGAGAGCAGCCAAGGAGAAGGTGGCCTCACCAAGGAGGCAGACACTAAGAGGGGGGAAAGGATTAGAGAGGAGGGGATGCAGAGTGGACACAGAGGTGGCCTCAGGGCTGACCAGCTCAGGATGGCAATCTGAATAGACTCTCTACTGAAGCAATTTAGATTCTAAATTAAATGGTAAGTGGTAGGATTTTATTTCTTTTTAGTATTTACTCAGGGGCTCTGAAGTAGTATTTGTATATCCTTTCCCAGGGTCAGAAGACTCAGTTCCTTACCCAGGGCTCTCTAGCTCTGACCTGTGTTCTAAGGTCCCTCCCAGCTCTGACATTCTCTGTCCTAAGGCCCTCCCAGCTCTGACATCCTGTGTTCTGAGGCCCTTTCCAGCTCTGACATTCTCTGTCCTAAGGCCCTTCCCAGCTCTGACATCCTGTGTTCTGAGGCCCTTTCCAGCTCTGACATTCTGGGTTCTAAGGGCCATCCTAGTGTTCACACACTATAATCTAAGGCATCCTCTGGTTCCAGATCTCTCTAGCCATATCAAGTCTCTAATTATCCTCACAAAAATCTAACTTCTGCACAAAGGCAAAAATAGCAAAAACAGCAGAAGTTTTCAGGAACAGCCAAATACTTTTCGTTTGGATACATTTCCCTTCCACCCCCTGAGCGAGGCAGAGAAGGCAGGGCCCCAAAAGCTGGCTGGTTTCGAGGGAAACTCAGAACCCTTCCCGCAGAGCCCCCACTCCCCCATCCAAAGCCTGCCCGCCCGGCTGCAGCTCAGAAGGCTGCATTCTCTTTGAGCCAGGACCCCACCCAGCATCCTGGCTGCAGTTTCCTGTGGCTTCCAGCTCTCCGTCCTGCCAGTAACTGGGGCAATCAGAGTGGGATGGCCTGGATTCTGGAGCCAGGCCCCGACCCCCAGCCCCTCTCACATTTCACGTGGGAGTCCAGAGATGGGAGCCACGTGGCCAGCCTCCCCACTCTGGCCTTCCCCTAGGAACCCCGGCTATCCCCTAGAAAATGTCATGGCAGAGAAGAGAAAGAGGCACAGGAATTTCAAGGGGATTTTTCAAGAAACAGCACAGCTACATTACAGCTATCGGCAGAAGGACAGCAGGAGACCAAAGTCTTCAAGTTGGGACTTTCCCGGGGCAGGGGATTTTTTTTTTGTTATGATCCAAATTGCAGACCTTTTACTGACATCTGGGTGAACTTGGGCCTCAGTTTCCTCATTTGTAAAATGAAGGGGGCTATGTGAGGACACACAGGACACACTGAGGCAAATTGGAAAGAATGCTGGCCTTAGGGTCAGAGTGGACCTCCAACAGGTCATTTAATTTCTCCAGACCTCGGTTTCCTCATTTGTAAAGTGTGTGTGTATGTGGGGGGGGGGGTTAGACTAGGCTGCCTCTGAGATATCTTCTGGTTCTAGAGCTAGGATCACATGACAAGGAGGTTTCCAAGGGACCTTCCAGCTCCAAATTCCATGGTCATTTAGTATTTGTAAAAATAAATTTCCAGTGATCGCTTTTCGTTTTCCATCACCTACATTTCCCCTGGTATCCCTTTTCCTCTCTTTTCATAAGAACAACAGCCAGCATTTACATAGCACCTCACTATGTTCCAGGCACTATACTAAGGGCTTAAATTTTATCCCATTTGATTCTCACAAGTAGTACCTGGGAGGGAGGTACTACTATTATCCCCATTTTACAGATGAGGAAACTGAGGCAGACAGAGGATAAGTGACTTGTCCAGGGTCACACAGCTAATAAGTATCTGAGGCCAGATTTGAACTCAGGTCTTTCTGACTCCAGGCCTGGTGCTCTATCCACCGTATCATCGTCCTCTCCCAGAAAGCCATCCTATATAATAAAGAAGGGCATTTAATCTTGATGAAAAAAACTCATCAATGATACAGGTTCAAAATACCACACTGGGCCTCAGTTTCCACATCTGAAAAATGAGTAATTTGGACTAGATGAGCCCTTCAAGCTCTAAGTCCCGTGATGTTCCGATAAATTCAAACTCAGCTAATGTGTATGAAGTACCTACTCTGTGTGTGTGTGTGTGTGTGTGTGTGTGTGTGTGTGTGTGTAAGGCCCTGGGTTTAGGATTAAAAAGGGTGGGGGAGAGAATCACAGTGCCCTGCCTTCAAGGAGCTTAGAATCAATCTAGTGTGGGAACAGGGGATAAAATCTGTAGCTATAAGACGAACAAAGCACATTTCTAAGGTCTCCATAGCAGTTTGCTGACAACAACCCTGGGGGGTAAGCAGGGTGACTGCTATTGTCCCCATTTTACAGATGACAAACTGAGGTCTAAAGAGGTTCGGTTCTTTGTCCCTGTACCCAAATTCCCTGATGCCAAATCGAATGCCACCATGAGGCAGGGTATGAGGTGCGTGCTCTGGAAACATCCAAAGAAAAAGCTCTGAGAAACCAGAAACAAAAGACAGCTCACTTGGGTTAGTCTAGCATTCCTGGGGACCCTAGGGAGGGCCCCGCCTGGGCTAGGCCCCTCCAACCATGTGTGATGAAGGCCAGAGCCCTGTTCTGTGGGCCGGCCTGCGGCACCTCCTCCCCCAGCCCGGTCCTGGGCCTTGGCTGAGCCTCGGAGGAGGAGGAGGAGGAGGAAAGAGCAGGGGGGCAGGGAGGATGGGGGGCAGTGGGCCCCGGTCTCTCTCTCCCTCTCCCTGAGGCTAGCTCAGTATCAAGCTCAGGCTGGTGGAGGTGGCTCACTTCCAAGGCCCACCCCTGCCCCCACCGCCCCCACTGCCTGCCTCCCCTTAACCCTTAGACCTTACAAAGCACGGCCTGGGGACTGGGGAAAGGGAAGGGATGGGGGCCAGGGCTAGACCAGAGATAGCATTGGTACAGGGAACTCCCAGGTGAGGAAACGCCCTTTACCGAAGCAGCTTGGCATCCTCTCTGCAGCTTCCAGTGGCCACATTGGCTGATGCCACGAGAGAGGAGATGCTGTGCCCAGGCTCACATAACATCTGTCGTACAATGATGCATTTAACCTTGATTAATAATGTATACTATAGTTCTGCCTTATCTTCCCATAAGATTGTAATCTCCAGAAAGACAGGAATTGTATCTTGGCTCACTCTGCACACCCCCCCACACACACCATCCCCAGGTCTCCACAGGCGGTCAATGCTTCATGTTTGCTGAATTAATGAACTGAATGTGTGTGAATGAATGGGTGTGACCCACTGGCTCCACGGCCCATCCGCCAGCAGGAACAGAGCGCTGGCCACACTGGCCAGCCTGTTCACTGCGGAGTGTAATCACACACTAAACACTTACCAAGCTCTCACTTTGTGCAAGGCCCCGGGGTTACAAGGACATAGATGTGTATGCACATGTATGTATATGTGTACCTCACACACACAGGGCTTTGTGCATGTATGTATATGTACACACATACATGTTTGCTCTATGTGCACAATGCACGTATTGTGCCAGGCAGAGGTTACAAGGACACTGTGAAAGCATACGTGCGCATGTGTATACACATGTTTGTGCATGCATACATACATGTGTATGTATGCTATGTTGGGCACTAGGGTTACAAAAATATATATACACATATATATGTAAATGCACATATATTTGTGTTTACATAATATAACATGCAAAGCATCTCTATACTGTGATATGGTGTGTGTATGCAGTCGTACCTATGTCCACACATATTCTATTCGAAGCATAAGCACAAGAAGGAGAATGAGGGACAATGGCCGACATCTTTGTTGGGTTAAAAAAGTGAAAACATGAGGGGAACTCACTCTTATAGGATGAGACAGGACAGGTCGGGCAGAGGCAGGCTGGGAAAGGCTTCAGGAGAGCAGGCCATGAGGAGTCACTGAGGAGTGCCATGTGTGTGTGTATATGTGTGTGCATGTGTACACACACATGCATGTATGCATGTGTAGGTATATGTGTGTGTGCATGCTTGGGGGCATATATGCGTGTGTGTGTGTGTGAAAGAGAGAGAGAGAGAGAGAGAGAGAGAGAGAGAGAGAGCAGAGAGAGAGAGACAGAGAGAGAGAGAGAGAGAGAGAGAGAGAGAGAGAGAGACAGAGGGATACCTGGGCAGTGCTGTGGAGAGTGGCTTGAGGAGAGGAGAGGCCAAGTTAGGAGGCCATTACAAGAGTCAGAAGAAATTTAACGGATTAATTTCAATTCAATATGCATCTATTAAGTATCTACCGTACAGCCAGGCACTGTGCTAGGTCCTGTGGGTCTGAAGACAAAGAATAAGCTGTCCTCTCTCTCAAGGAACCTCCAATCTACTCGGGGGGGTGCACACATACAAAATACCCACGAAATAAACCCAGAGTTATTTTGGTAGAGTGGGGCATCAGAAAAGGCAGGGATGGAGGCTGCGCAGCCAAACCTGCAGCACACCTAGCAGCTCCAGGCAAAGGAGAGGAGAGAAGGCAGACCTGGCATCAGGGCCCAGCCTAGGTTGATGGCAAAGGAAGTAGGGAGGAAGAAGTGGGTGTACAGAGACAGAAGGGAGGGAAGAGAGGCAGACAAGCAGATAAAGACACAGACACACAGAGAGAAACAGAGAGACAGGACAGAGAGGGAGGAAGAAGAAAGACAGACAGAAACAGAGAGAAGGAAGAGAGAGAAAGAAGGAAAGAGGAGAGAAAAGAGAGGAGGGGAGAGAAAGAGAGAGAAGGGAGGGAAGAGAGGCAGACAAGCACATAAAGACACAGATACACAGAGAGAAACAGAGAGACCAGACAGAGAGATGGAGACAGAGAGAAGGAAGAGAGAGAAAGAAGGAAAGAGTGACAGAGACAGAGAGATGGAAACAGAGAGAAGCAAGAGAGAGAAAGAAAGAGGAGAGAAAAGAAAGAGGAGGGGAAAGAAAGAGAGAGAGAAGGAAAGGAGGGGAGAGAGAAAGAAAAGAGAAAAAGTAGGAGAAAGAGAGAGTGAGAAGGAAAAAGGAAGGAGAGAGAAGGGGAGAGAAGGAAAAGGGAGGGAGAGAGAAAGAAAGAGAATAAGAAGAAAGAGAGAGGAGGAGTGTTCTTTCTACTCTGACACCCTCATCCAGGATAGGAGGAGAGACAGACAGAGAAAGAAGACATAGAGAAAGACAGTAAGAGAGAGAAAGGAGAGAAGAGAGAGGAGTGTTCTTCCTAGTCAGGTGCTCAGCCAGGACGGGAGGAGAAAGAGGAGGGACAGACAGACAGAGAGGCAAAGCTCCCCTCGGCCAGATGCTCTCCCCACCCCCAGACCAAAGTGGGGTGGTGGAGAGAAGGTTGGATTTGTAAGTCAGGAATACTACAGTGCAAATCTTCCTCTGACCCTCACTCGCTGCGTCACCCTGGGCAAGATGCTGCACCTCGGTAAGTCTCAGTTTCCTCCTCTGTAAAATGGAGATAATAATAGCACCCACCTCCCAGGGCTGTTGTAAGATCACAGAAAATGACACACATACAGCTATACACCTGTTAGCTATTGTTACCATTAGGCCTGGCTCTGCTACTAACAGGTAAGTGTGGCCTAGAGCAAATTACTCCTGCCCCTGGGCCTCAATCTCTTTGGTAAAAATAAGAAGATCGGAGTAAGGCCCCTTTCAAGCCATTACAGTTTGTGACTCCATTGTCTGGCAAATACGCACTTCTCTATTTATCACTGGGGGCAGTAGGGAGACACAGCAGGTAGAGCGCTGGGCCTGGAGTCAGGAAGACTCCTCTTCTTGAGTTCAAATCCAGCCTCAGACACTCACTAGCTGGGTGACCCTGGGCAACTCACTTCACCCTGTTAGCCTCAGTTTCCTCATCTGTAAAATGAGCTGGAGAAGGAAATGGCAAACCGCTCCAGTATCTCTGCCAAGAAAACCCCAAGTGGGGTCATGAAGAGTCGGACACAACTGAATAACAAAAGGGCTTGTCCTGGCTGAGTGTGCCAGATAGAAACACTCCACATTCTTTACTGTTGTTTAGTTGTTTTTCACTTTCTCTAGCTTTTTTCACTTCACTAGCTTAAAAAGTACGCTAAGACTTTTGTGACACTGTATTTATTCTGGACCTATTTTTCTATGCAACTATCTGTGCACATATTATTTTGCTTTCGTATTCGCTACACCCTCCAAACCTCAGAACGAGAGCTCCCCGAGGCCAGAAACTGTTTTGTTTTCATACCCCCAGCACCTAGAGTGGTGGCTGGTACCATTAGCCAGTCAACACACATTTACTAAATGTGTTGCATTGCTGCTCCAGGCTCAGAAAAATCCTCCATAAATGGTTGGTGGGTTGAAATAAATCAAGATGTTCTCTCCCCTCAAGCTCAACAACAGTGAGGAAGTGGAAATTTAAAAACCAACTACTTGGTACTGGCTAAGAAATACAGTGGTAGATCAGTGGAATAGGATAGGTATACAAGATGACAATAGTCAATGACTATAGTAATCTACTGTTTGATAAACCCAAAGACTCCAGCTTCTGGGATAAGAAATCACTCTTTGACAAAAACTGCTGGGAAAACAGGAAAATAGTATGGCAGAAACCGGGCACAAATCAACACCTTGCACTGCATACCAAAATAAAGTACAAATGGGTACATTAAAGACAGATACTATAAGCAAACTGGGAGAGCAAGGAATAGTTTAACTGTCAGATTTATGGAAAACAGAAGAATTTATGACCAAACAAGGTAACATTATGAAATGCAAAATGGATAATTTTGATAACATTAAATTGAAAAGTTTTTGTAAAAACAAAGACAATGCAACCAAGATTAGGAGGGAAGCAGGAAATTGGGAAAGAATTTTTACAACCAGTGTCTCTGATAAAGGCCTCATAACTAAAATATATAGAGAACTGAATCAACTTTATAAGAATACAATTCATTCTTCAATTGATAAATGGTCAAAGGATATGAATAAGCAGTTTTCAGATGAAGAAATTAAAGCTATCTGTAATCATATGAAAAAATGCTCTAAATCACTATTGATTAGAGAAATGCAAATCAAAACAACTCTGAGGCACCACATCACACTTATCAGATTGGCCAACATGACAAAACAGGAAAATGATAAATGCTGGAGAAGATGTGGCAAAATTGGAACACCAATGCATTGTTGGTGGAGTTGTGAAATGATCCAACCACTTTGCAGAGCAATTTGGAACTATGCACAATGGGCTACAAAAATGTGCATTACCCTCTGACCCAGCAATACCACTTCCGGGGCTGTATCCCAAAGAGATCATAAAAATGGGAAAAAGACCCACATGTACAAAAATATTTATAGCAGCTCTTTTGGTGGTGACCAAGAATTGGAAATTGAGGGGATGCCCAGCAGTTAATGACTGAACAAGTTGTGGTATGTGAATGTAATGGAATACTATTGCGCTATAAGAAAAGATGAGCAGGCAGACTTCAGAAAAACCTCAAAAGACTTAAATGAACTGATGCTGAGTGAAGTGAGCAGAACCAGGAGAATACTATACTCAGTAATAGCCACACTGTGTAATGACTGACTTTGATAGACTTGGCTTTTCTCAGCAATGCAAGGATCTAAGACAACTCGAAAAGACTCATGATGGAAAATGCTATCTGCATTGAGAGAAAGAACTATGGAGTCTGAATGCATATCGAAATTCTTCTTTACAACATGACTAATGTTGTAAGAATGCAGTTAGGTGGCAGAGTGGATAGAACACCAGCACTGGAGTCAGGAGGACCTGAATTCAAATATGGCCTCAGACACTTACTATCTGTGTGACCCTAGGCAAGTCACTTAACCTCAACTGCCTAAAAAAAACCAACCGAATGTATATGAGCCATATCAGATTGCACCCTGTCTTGGGCAGGGGGGAGGGGAGGGAAGCGGAGAAAATGTAAAACTCAAAAGCTTATGGAAGTGAATGAAAACATAAATATATAAACATAAAATATATAAATTAATTTAAAATTAAAAAAAAATTTAAAACCCTAGTTCTGAGTCACAGCTTCGGTACTTGTGAGCTGTGTGAGCTTGAGCAAGTCAAAATTCTCCTCTGAGTGGCTGTTCACCCATCTGTAAAATGGACATAATATCTGTACTTCTCTTACATGGCTCTTGTTAAGGAAAGTACCTTGTAAAATCTAACATATTTTAGAAATAGGGGAGGAGTATTATTAGTAATGGCAATGAACTTTCTCTTTTCCTCATTCATTGGACCATAAAGTCTAGAACTGGAAGGGACCTTAGAAACCTTATTCTTGTGACATTTACCCCCATTTTACTGATGAGCAAACTAAGGCAGGCCAGTATGCTCATAAAATCCTCCCTCCTCCACCAATGACCAAAAAGAAAGCCTCCATTTCCAACACCATATTCACAGAAAATAGTGGCAAAAAATGGAAAAGAAAAGGGGTGCCCACCCATTGGGGAATGAGCAAAAAAGTCACGAGTGCCTAGCATAGAGGAGGTGCTTAGTGAGTATTTATAGAATGATTGGCTAATGAATGGAATGGAATGTTGTTGTGCCTTATGGAAGGAATTCAGAGAAACATGGGGGAAGACCCATGGCAATTGACAAAGAGTGAAATTAGCAGGTCCAAGAGACTGAAACACACAAGGAGAGAGAGAATGTCAGGAGACAAGTGCCCCCTTCTTCCTTCCCTAGCCAGGGAGCCAGTATCCCTTCCTCAAGGGATGGGGCCGATGGGTGAGCCACCAGAATGACCCACCTTAGCCCTGGAGAAGGGATGAGGAGATTTACCTCGTATCTTTCCTTTAAGAGACCTGGACTACAAGGGTGCTTAGGGCTGGTACAGAGGAAGACTTGCTGAATAGAGGAGGAGGGGAGGAGAGGATTAAGTATTTTCATAAAGCACTGTGATATAAAAATAAAATGCAGAAATAAACCTTACTTTTTCTTTCTTTCTTTTTTAAAGGATAATAACTGAGGCCCAGAAAGGAGAAATAATTTGTGCAAGTCCACACAATAGCAGAGCCAGGATCAAAACTAAGTGGCTTGGATACTAAAGACAGTTTTCTCAGCTAGAACTTCCTCTTTCCAGCCGTAACATCCTCTTCTAATGCATGTGAGTTGTGTTCTAAGGCCCCTCCCAGCTCTGACATTCTGTGCTCTCAGGTCCCTCCCAGCTCTGACATTCTCTGTTCTAAGGCCTCTCCCAGCTCTGACATTCTCTGTTCTAAGGCCCCCCCCCGCACTGACATTCTGTGTTCTAAGGGCCCCCCCAGTCCTGACATTCTGTGTTCCAAGGCTCTTCCTGCTCTGGTAGTGTGGAAATACTGTATCTTGAGTTAACTTGTCCTGCAATCATTTCTTACTACCTGGGTAAGTTTGGGTAAATCACTTACCTCCCCTTGTCTCATTTTTCTCAGCTGTAAAACAAAGGGGCCAGGCTCAATGACTTCTGAGGTCCCTTCCAGCTCTAGCACTATGATCCAGAGACTGTGGTTCAATCCTGGCTCTTCCACACTCACTACCTGTGTAGCCTTAGTAAACCATTTCACTTCCCTGGGCATCAGGTTCCACAAAATGAGGAGATGGGCCGAGCTGATCTCCCAGGCCTGTGGGCCCAGCTCCAAACCCATGACCCCACAATCTCAGTTATGCCCTTACAGCTTAGATTAGGATTATGATTATGATTTTAGGCAGTTGGGATTAAGTGACTTGCTCAGGGTCACACAGCTACTAAGCGTCAAGTGTTTGGTCTGAGGATGGATTTGAACTCAGGTCCTCCTGATTTCAGGGCTGGTGCTCTATCCACTGCACCACCTAGCTGCCCCTACAGCTTAGATTATTATGGACTGTGCTAGAGCTCCTTCTAGTTGTAAATTTTATGACCCACAAGGCAAATGTGGTCTCTCTCCATTACAACGTGAGCTCCTTAGGAGCAGAGATGGGGTTTTTTGCCTTTGTTTTTAACCTCAGCCCTTAGTACATAGCCCGGCATGTAGTAAGTGCTTAATAAATGCTTGTTGCCTTTATTTAACTTGACTAATCTGTAGGTCTGGACAAAGCAACCCATTTCAGAATAACCTGTATCCAGGTCATTCACCTGTGACCCTTCTACCACATATACTGGGGGCCAGGCCACAGCCTCACCTCCATGTCAAGCTCACTGAGAGGCTGAAGGATGGAAGTGGACCTGGCCCAGGTACAAATGTGCCGCAGAACCATTATTGTAAGGACAAATAAAAGCATTGTACTCCTATAGCCCCTTATCTGATCCTCACAATCACCTCGGGAGGCAGGCAGCGCAGCCATTACTAATGCCAGCAGCCTGGCATAGCGCCCGAGTGTTGGATTTGGAGTCAGGAAGACCTGAATTCAAATCTCACTTTGGACGTTTTTCAGCTGTGTGACCTCAGCTCCTCAGGCAAATGACAACCTCTCTGAGCTCCCTCATCTGCAAAGTGGAGAAAATACTATTTATCTCACAGTGAGACACCAATAAGGTAACATATGCAAAGTGTTTTCCTGTCCCTCAACCCAGCCTGGTCCTGCTGGGAAAGCCCAGCTTTGTCTTAACCTGCTATGAGCATCAAAACCGACAGACCATACACACTTATGCTATTTCTATGAAGTGTCTCCTACAAATACAGAGGGATGACTATATATACACTCCTCTTTCTATAGTCAGCAAATTGAACAACTGCCCTTCCTTTGTTTCCTAGACCAATTTAGGTCATGCAAAATAACTGATAAGGTGAATCAATAATTGTGATGTATTTCTACATGTGTGTTCATGTATGTACATGTGCGTACACGTGTGAGTATATGTACCGTATGAGAGAAACCTTGCTGTGGTGAAGAAAGTCTTGGACTTAACAACAGAATGGGGTTCAAATTCAGCCCAAGACCTTATTAATTATGTGGCTCTGGGAATGTCTCATATTATTGTTAATTTGTTCCTCTCATCTTAGCAATGAAGAAGGCACTGGCCCTGGAATTGGGTAAACCTGAGTTCAAATCCATCTGCAGATACTTAGTAGCTGTGTGACTCTGGTTAAGTCACTTAACCCTGTTTGCCTCAGTTTCCTCATCTGTCAAATGGGGATAATAATAGCACCTCCTCCCTAGGGTTGTTGCGAGGATCAAATGAGGCAATATTTAGTGTTTTGCAAACCTTACAATACTTAACTATTGATATTAAATTGAATATCATTCTTATTAACTATCAGTTATTATTATCCCCATTTTATAGGTAGGAAATCCAACAAATGGAGAGCTTGGCCCAAGTCAGGTAGTGCTTGCAGCACAATGGGGACCAGAGCCTGGACCTTCTGACTGGTTCCTAGTCCAGGCCTTTTACCATTTATACCAGAATGGCTTTCTTGACATTCTTCATGCACCATGCTTAATTTCTCTTCTCCACACCTTTGCCATAGCTGTCTCCTATGCCTGGAATGCCCTTCCTTCTCATCGCCACCTCTTGGAATCCCAACCTCCTTGGAGACGCTGCTTGAACACCACTTTCCGCATGAGGCCCATCCTACTTCAACAGCTGATAATGCCTCCAAAAGAAAAACCATTTCTTTTGCCTATAACTATGTATGTGCCTGTAGTCTCCCCTTTTAGAACATAAACTTTCAAAGGCCAGGGACAATTTCATTTCGGTCCTTATATTCCTCGTATCTAGTACCGTGCCTGGAACACAGCGGACATTTAATCAATTCTGTTAATTGTCAGATCGCCGACCAGAGAAGTTCCTCTTTTAGTCAGCAACATGGAATGTGCGACCTCATCTAGAGAGGCTAGGCTTGGCAATGTGGCCTACAAAGTCAGAGGAACATTCTGCCAATACACCCTCTCACCTATGGGGGTCTTCCAAGGCCTTGCCAGGCTGGGTTCAACCCTGGAAGAAACAACAATTTTTTAAAAATCAACATCAGAATGGAAAAAGATCCACATGTACAAAAATATTTATAGCAGCTCTTTCTGTGATGGCCAAGAATTGGAAATTGAGGGGATGCCCATCAATTGAGGAATGGCTAAACAAGTTGTGGTATATGAGTGTAATGCAATATTATTGTGCTGTAAGAAATGATGAGCAGAATGGCTTCAGAAAAACCTGGGAAGACTTAAATGAACTGATGTTTACTGAAGTGAGCAGAACCAGGAGAACACTGTACACAGTAATAGCCACATTATATGATGATCAGCTTTAATAGACTTGGCTCTTCTCAGCAATGCAATGATCTAAGACAATCCCAAAAGACTCATGAGAGAAAATGCTATCCACCTCCAGAGAAAGAACTATGGAGTCTGAATGCAGATTGAAGCATACTATTTTCACTTTTTTTGTTTGTGGCTTTCCCCTTTTGTTCTGTTTCTTCTTTCACAAGATGACTAATGTGGAAACATGTTTACGTGATTGTACATGTATAACCCACATCAGACTGCTTGCTGTCTTAGGGAGGGGGGAGGGAAGGAAGGAAGGGAAAAAAATTTTGAAACTCAAAATCTTATAAAAAATGAATGTTGAAAACTATCTTTACATACAATTGGAAAAAATAAAATGCTATTTACCAAAAATAGATAGAGAGAGAGAGTGAGGAGATACTGATTAGACTGGGGGAAAAATCAACATCAGGAGAATGAAAATAAAATGAGTCCCCACCAACTAAGGAATAGTAAAATAAGCTGTTGTACATGAAGGGAATGGATTATTGTGGCGCTGGGACTGTAGGAGAAGACAATTCTGAAGACTGCAGAGAAACCTGGGAAGATCTACATGAACTGATGCAGAAGTGATAAGCAGACCCAAGAGAACAACGTATTCAGTGATTACAACAAAGCAAATGAAGAAGGTGCTGGAAGGACATATAACTGAGAAAACCAGTAATGGTCCTAAAGAACATTTGATGTCTCAGCAGACAGGTGGGGGGCTATCAGGGCAGTACACTGCATACGTTGATGGATAAAGTAGCTGCATTAGTGATTCTGTTTTATCTGTTTTTCTTTGTTACGAGGGATGATTCAATTCCCCATAGATGGAGAGGGAAGAGGATATGTCCAGAAATGACTGTGATAGTGACATCACCTTAAAATTTAAAAAAGGGGGGCCATTTCCTCCTCCCTCACCCTCTCTTGGGACATGCTCAGTTGACATTCCTGGGGCCAAGAGTTGCCTGGAATCCTTAAGAAATGGTAAGGTGGGGACAGCTAGGTGGTGTAGTAGATAGCGCTCCAGCCTTGCAGTCAGGAGGATCTGAGTTCAAATCCGGCCTCAGACACTTGACACTTATTAGCTGTGCAAGGTACTTAACCCCAACTGCATCCCCAAAAAGCAAAAAAAAAAGCAAGGAGAAATGGTGAGGTGAAAGGGTAGAATGTTTGGGATTGGCTTTTGATACACATTTTTTTCAGTGTATTGTTTAAAAAATAAAATAAAATAAAGTCTGTTACAGGGACTGGCTGTCTGGATAGGAGATGGAAGAGGGATCACTCTCTCCTCCCCACTGCTAGTGCCTAACCACTGAGATTACCCCCCCCCCCATTAGGGGCAGCTAGGTGGCCTAATGGGTAAAGCACTGGCCCTAAAGTCAGGAGGACCTGAGTTCAAACGTGATCTCAGACACTTACCCTGGGCAAGTCACTTAACCCAGATTGCCTCCAAAAGAGAGAGAGAGAGAGAGACAGAGAGAGAAAGAGAGAGAGAGAGAGAGAGAGAGAGATATTACCCACTATTTACACCATGTATGTCATATATATACAATTTCTTGTATGTCAATTCTCCCGTTAGAATGTAAATTCCTTAAAGACATCTTTATGCTCTTCTTTATCCCCTCTGTGCTCAGTACAGTGTCTAGCACTTAAGAAACGCTTGTCGAAAACCAAATTGCTTGCCTTCTCAAATAGAGGCAAGAGGAGGGAGGGAGGGAGAGAATTTGGGACTTAATATTAAAAATGATCTTTTTAAAATTACATATCATTGAGAAAAATAAAATAAAAAATAATTGTTAAACTCTGAAAAAAAGAAATGCTCATTGACTGACTCACTGAAGGTAATGTAAAAACAAAAGCTATCCATAAAAATAGAAAAATAAACATATCGAATTTTTAAAAGAATAATGACTTGTGGAATACCAGACAGAAGGCCAGCATTTGTCTCCAGAAGGGCTCAAGTCCTCCCTCAGAGAAGTGCCCATCTGCAGCTGGGAAGGTGCGATCTGAGGGACGATCACTGGCACAGACCAAACTGGCATGTTTCCTCATTTGATCTTTACAACAGAATTATGAGGTCATTACCACAAAGAGAGTTATCTTCATTTTACAGATGAGAAAACTGAGACGTGAAGGAATTTACCCATGACCAGGAGGAAGCTGAGGAGAAAGAGGAAGAGGGCAACTCCCATCTACAACGGCCTTTTGGGACTGGAGAGTGCTTTCTCAGGGGAGCCTGGCAGGAGAAGTAAGCAGCAGGGCCAGGGTTCAAGCCATTGCCCCTATTTGAAGGGGAGATGTCTCTGGAAGGCCAGGACATTGGCTAGAGCCCACCTGGGAGCCAGGGGAAAGACAAGGCCGAAGACCAGCCTAGATGAGAAGTCACGGCTTGAGAAGCCAGGGGTTATTTGGCTGCCCTGGCTCACAGATGGACGAGACGGATGTCCAGAGATGGACGACAGCACTGGCTGGGAGGCCTTGGTGAAGCGGCTTGACTTCTCTCAGTTTTCTCATCTGTAAATTGAGCTACAGGACTTGCCTTCCTGACTTCAAGTATAGAATTCTAGCCACTAGATGGCTTGGTGAGGAAAAGGTTACAATGCTAGACTTGTAATCTGGAAACTTGAGTTCAAGTCCTGCTGCAGACACCTAATCCTCCTTAATAATAGTGCCTTCCCTCTGATAATTATTTCCCATTTATCATGCATACAGCTTGTCTGTATATCTTGGTTTCCATGTTGATTCCCCTGTTAGATTGTAAGCTCCTTGAGGGCAAGGACTGTCTTTTGCCTCTTTTTGCATCCCCAGCACTTAGCACAGTGCCCGGCGCTTCATAAATGTTGATGGACTGACTGATTATCTGTGTGACCCCGGACGCTTGACATCAAAGACGCCAAGGTCATCCACTGCATCCTGGACCGTCACCAGTCGTCCTGACTCTTGTCCTGCCACTGGACATCAATGACTCTGGAAGAGGCTGACAACTTTGGGCAACGCTGCCTCCCTGAAATCCAACTGACACCCAAGTCAAGACAACACCTTGTGATATCTATCGTTGTTGCTCTCTGAAAATGAAAGGGGAACAGAAACAACAGTGTGGCCCTGGGCGAGTCACTTAGCCTCTCAGAGCATCAGTTTCCTCAACTGTAAGATGGGTACAATAACAGCAGCAAATGAAATAATGATTGTAGAGCACTTTGTAAATGCTTGCTGTCATTATTATTATTACTACCTTCCTCACGGGTTGGTTATAAGGATAAAATGAAATAATGTATGTATAGCATTTTGTAAACCTCAGTTATTGATTGTTCTTATTCCAGATGAGGAAAGTGAGGCACAGAGAGGTTAGTTCACTGACCTAAAGTCACACAGCTAGGAGGTATCCAGGCTGGGGCTCGACCCTAGATCCAGCGTTCTTCCTATGCCAGAGGCCAGAGGAAAGAGGGGTGGTGGGTGCTCACTGGTACCTTCCGGGAGCAGGCACAAACATGCTGGGCTTTGAATGGTGGGCATGCCCTCAGCAGGACTGGGTGGGAATGGGGGCAGGAGATTCTGGGTCTTGAGCTAAAAGAAGCCCCTTTTGACAGATGGGGAAGCCCAGGGAGTTGAAATGATTTCCCAAAGTCACAGAGAGCATCGTGGGAAAGGGGAGGGGAGGAATAAGCATTTATTAACTGCCTACTGTGTGCCAGGCACTATGCTGAAAGCTTTACAAACATTATCTCTCTCTCTTCTTTTTTTTTTTTTGGTGAGGCAATTAGGGTTAAATGACTTGCCCAGGGTCACACAGCTAGTAAGTTTCAAATGTCTGAGGCCAGATTTGAATTCAGGTCCTCCTGGCTCCAAGGCCGGAGTTCTATCTACCGCACCACCTAGCTGCCCCCATTATGTCTTCGGGGAAGGAGCACCTGTGTGTTTGCTATGCATGGAGGAGTAGACGTGGCTGCAGACAGTCTGAGTGAGAAACTCACCTATGCTATGTGGCCTTGGCCAGATCATTTCTCTCCGGGCCTCAATTTCTTAAGCTCTCAACCTAAAGATCCTGGGTCATGGCTCCTGCCAAAACTCAGTGTTTCCATCCAAAAATGGGGTTAATACAATCCCAAATACCTAGCCCACAGGGTTGCTGTAAGGAATGCATTTACCCCCAGCTCAAGGATAAAAAACTAAAAGCAACAAGAAAAAAGCTACTTAAATATGGTGGTACCACAATTAGAATCACACAAGACCTAGCAGGAGAGACATTAAAAGACCACAGGTCTTGGAATACTCTATATTGAAGGGCAAAAAAACTGGGACTCAGGCCAGAAATATCATACCCAGCAAAGTTAAGCACAATGCTGAATGGAAAAAAATGGACATCTGACCCACTGCCAGACTTTGAAGATTTTGTTAAAAAAAAAACAAACCCCGAACTTAAAAGAAGATTTGACATACAAGAGTCAAGAAAAACATAAGGTACATACCAAAGACTGATTACAAGGGGTTCAATAAGGACAAACCATTTACTTTTTATCTATGTAAAATATAAACCGTATGTCTAAGATTCTTATTAATAATTGGGTAGCTCATAAGAAAGACTGGGGTAGACCTGAGTATGGTATGACTTTAAAAAGTAAAGCCAGGGCAGCGAGGTGGTGGATACAGCACTGGCCTTGAAGTCAGGAGGACCTGAGTTCAAATCTGACCTCAGACCAAACACTTGACACTCACTAGCTGTGTGACCTTGGGCAAGTCATTTATCCCCAGCTGACTTAAAAAAAAGTAAAACTATTTAGGAACAGCTAAAAAGAGTAATTATTTTATACAAATGAGGTGCAAGAGGAAGGATCGATACAAGGGAATTAGATCGGGGAGGAGGGCTGGTAGTTCTGGTAGCCTACTTTCATCGGGAATGGGTTTAAGGGTACAATACATATATATTTAGAAGAGTATAAAAGTCTTCTAAATTTAGAAGAAATAAAATGGTGAGGGGATAAGGAGGGGGGGAGAGGACAAGGGAGGAATCTCTAGAGGAGAGAGTGAGGGAATAGGTTATAGGGGGCTATAAAAGGGTGTTTAGATTTATAGGAATGGGAGGATAGGGAAGGGATGCTTAGAGGGGGGCAGGCTAAGTAATTGAAGGGCAAGGTAGCGGGTAGAAGTAACGAAGAGGAGTTAGGAGAGATAGGAAACAAGAGATATGCACAAACATAGAAACAAAGATCAGGAGTAGAATTTGTTTGGGAAAGTATATGTCTCTATATATAAGTATATATGCGTATATATGTATATGTATATAGCTATAGCTATAGAGAAATATATCTGCATTCAATTGTAGCCTTCGTGGGGGGTGGGCAGGGGAAAAAAGGAATGCATTTTTGTAATTCATAAAGGTCTTCATAAAAGGCCTTTTTTTAAAAAATCATTAAATTTTTAAAAAATACATTTCATCAATAAATTTGTTTTTACATCCTCCAAATTTCACCCAACTTCCCATCTCCTCCCTTCCAGAGAGCCATCCCTCATAACAAATCTCTTAAAGTATTACTATTATAGAAATAATGGCCTCACCCTTTTCGATGGATAAATGGGACAAGTCATTTTCCTGCTATGAGTCTTCCAAATTCAATATTCGGCAATATTGAGCGGGTGAGTAAAACGGCTGCTTTCAGTGGTTGAACAATCAAGCCCTGGGATGTAAACTAATCCTTGAAAGCATCCTTGATACAGATCCAGTGGAAGGCAGGATGAGATGGGTATTATATGCCTCATCATGTTTCCCTGCTATGTCCCTCTATTGTGAAAGCTTTTCTTCTACGCACCTTGGAAATTGGGAGCATTTGCTATGGTATCATCTATTAAAAACCATGCTCTTAGGTGTTTATGGATCAATATTAATTATGATAACTACTCCTATTATATGAACCATTCCTACATTGAAAATTAGAGACAAAGGGCATCTAGGTGGTGCAGTGGATAGAGCACCAGCTATGGAGTCAGGAGGACCTGAGTTCAAATCCAGTCTCAGACCTGACACTTGGCAGTTACTAGCTGTGTGACCCTGGGCAAGTCACTTCACCCCGATTGCATCAAAAAAAAAAATGAGACAACAGATTGACACCCCCAGCAGTACCTCAGCATCCTTGGATATCCTAAAAAAATAAGGTCTCCTAGCCCCGCCCCCCTTAGGGGTGGACAGGGTAGGTCTTATTATTTTCATTTTAAGAAGAAGAAACTCAATCTCAGAGACATTAAGGGACTTTCTAAAGGTCACAGACGAATCTTAACGTGGGATCACAACCCTTTGAGGGAAGCAGGATAGGTCTTACTAGCTCCACTTTACAGATAAGGAAACTGAGGCTCAGAGACATGAAGAGACTTTCTAAAGGTCACGGAAGAATCCTCATTTGAGATAACTCTGTGAGGGAGGCAGGGTAGGTCTTATTAGCTCTACTTTAGAAACTGAGGCTCTGAGCCTTTGAGACTTGAACAGGTCTGTTGTTGGAATGAAAGGAGTTAAGGTCGAGGGTGAACCTGAAGGGGCTTAAGAAGGAGTGCTGGAAAAGGGTCTGGGAGCATCAGACGCCTACGAACAAGGGTCCAAGTAGAGGGACGAGCCTTAATGAGGAATGAGGCTGTTTCTCTTTCTGGGACTGAAGGGGGAGACACCTCTGAGGCTCAAGGAATGTGGTGAGGGGGAGAGAAAGGGAGGGAGGTGAGAGGCTGAGGAAGCTCGCATCAGATGGCCTCAATCTTTTCAGCAGGTGGGCTGGGGATGGAGGTGGGGTGAGTGACTAGAGAAGAGAAAATTGGAACAAATCTCTAGAGAAGAGAAGGAGATAAAGAACCAAGAAAGATAAAGGAAGGAGGATTTTTGAGCAGAAGCCAAGGCCCAGCTGAGGGTGACGTACCATGAAACTATGGTGGGTGAAACCAGCTTGATGTCACGATTTCATGAACTGTCTGGGAATGGGAGCAGAGACATCGCCAGGGTGAAGGGGTTACCCAGAGATGAGGATTCCAAGGTCAAGGGCAATGCACAGCTTAGTAGCTAGGGATACATACGTGTGGGCCTACCATGTGCTCAAGGAGAAAAATGAAGCCAACACTGAGGGGCTGAACCAGGAAAATTGGGATAACAATAATTGCTGACATACAGAGGTTTACAAGATTTCCCTCTTCCCCTTACGATAGAAATGTAACCTCCTTTGAGGGGAAGGGCTGTTTTTGTTTTCTCTTTGTAATTCTCAGAACCAGCACATAGTAGGTATTTAATAAATGATGGGTGAATTAGAGGGAGAAAGGTGGAAGGACTGGAGGTGGCCGGTGGGGAGTGGTATTTCAAAGTCCTGGGTCATGGAAATAGGACAATCCTGAGATGGAAAGAGCTAAGATGTAGCCAGGTTTATGTTTTTGAATCTAGGTTCAAACCCTGACTTGGCTGCCTGAAAATCTGTGTGACCCTAGGTAAGTCAATGAGACACCCAAGGTGTCTCTGTAAAATGAAGGTTTTGGCCTAGATGGCCTCTGACATGTCCTCTAGATGCTTAATACAATGTCTGGAACATAGATGGTGCTTAATAAATGCTTGTAGGTTGAATGGATAATTAAAGTTGTTATCCTTTGCGTATAGCTGAGGTAGGTCAGATTGTCAGAGAGAATGTCAACATAAATACTGAAGTTCCAAGGATGGGGGTTGGGGGACAGGGAGGATGATGGGAGGGGAGAGCGTCAGCCAGGAAGGAAGACCCATGGGCCACTAATGTGATGCTAATGTGATGGACGAGCTGAGCAAATGTTTTGGTAGTGATAAGTTTAGGTAAGGCATATCAGTAAGGATAAGGAGAGAGGGGTAGAAATGGATGGAACGGCCTTTGAGGTCACCAAGATCATGGAAGGATGGCAGTAAGGGATGGTCTGAAAGCATCACTGGGGCAAAAAGCACCTCTGTGCCCCTCCTCCTGGCCTCCCATCAGGCAGATGGTTACACGGGACCCGTGTCCTCAGGCTTTATCAGAAAAGAGGAGGCAGAGACAATACTTATTGAAAAGTTGCCAAGTTCCCAAGCCAAATGGGGGACCAGCTTGGCCTGGTCTGAACCAGGGCATAGAAAACAATGTCCCAACCTGCCAACGCTGCTCTCGTTCTCGGTAGCCCAAGCTAAAGGCTGCCTCTTTCCCCTCCCCTCCCCCAACACACAGAGGGAAAGGCCCACACGCATAGGGTAGGCCTTATGCGTGAGTATAAATGGACAGTTCTGTCTACAGAGAAGTATTCATAGCATGGCCTCCCAGGGATGGGGGTTGGAATGAAGCTTATTTAATATTTTAACAGATGATCTGGCAGAGGAAGCACCCAGTGAAATCCCCGGGGTCCTCGAGCTGGTTTTTCTCCTTGATGACATTCAGCTCTCTTGGGCATGGAGAACAAGAATTTTTAGACCCTTTCATTTGGGGGTGGGGGTGATAAGATTCTAATCTAGACATCTGGTCCAACCCAAACAGGAGCAGAGATCTGCTCTATAACTTCCCTGGCAATCAGTCCACTGGGTAGCCACTTGAAGGCCTTAGTGATGGGGAGCTCACTAACTCCCAAGGCTCACTACCTCCTAAGGATGGTCATTGCGTGAGGTGGGACAGAAAAGTAGTCAGTGACCACCAAGAAAAAGCAGTGAAACGTACTGAGGAAGCCTTATGGCACGGTGGAAAACATGATGGATTTAGATATTCTGAGGTCCTGAGGTCACCTGTGTGATCTTTAGCACACAGCTTAATGTCCCTGGGTCTTCGTTTTCCTCAGCTCTAAAATGCTGGGGTTGGATGAGATGATCTATAAAGCACCTTCCAGTGATAAACATATGATCTGTATATTAAATAGGGATCTACTTAATTTCATCTTGTTAGATTCAGCCTAGTGTTCTGGCCTAACCTACCATCCTTCTCTATAGTCCACTCTAAGGGCTGCCTCCTTCCCCTCCCCCCCTCTCCACACATGAATATACATGAACATAAACGGATACTTCTTTTTGGATCCTGACTCTATCGTTCAGAAGAAAGTCAGCGAAGCGCTCCCAACTCTGTGTCACCTGCGAATCTGGAGTGCATGCGCGCTTTTCTCCAAGTCACAGACAAAACTGACCAGGGCTGAGCACAGATCCCTGTGGCACTCCCCTAGCGACTGCCAAGTGGACAATTATGCATTCACTCATTCATGTCTACTGTTATATTTTTATGAAATGATGTAGAATGAAGTAAACAGAACCAGAAAATAATATGTATAAATAAAACTACAACAGTGTCAACAAAAAGAACAATGAAAAAAAACTAAACCAGAGGAGGGCACGGACCCTGCCAGCAGTTGGTGAAACAAGACAAAAACCAAACGCTAGTATTTTGAAAGCACTTTGAGATTAGCAAAGCACGCTGGACCTGCTATCTCATTTGACCCTCAGAAGACCCCTGGAAAATACATGCTCTTATCATCCCCGTTTTACCAAAGAGGAAACAGCCTGGAAGAAATTAAGGGATTTGTCTAGGGTCATATGACTACTAAGGATCAGAGGCAGCATTCAAACTCAGGTCCAGTGCTCTATCCACTACCGTGACAGAGAAGTCAGTGGGAGGGGAACTCAGAAAGATTGACCACGGGCTGGAGTTAATCCGGACAGGCTTCAAGTAAGAGGAAGTCTCAGGCCTTCAGTGGGCAAGACACAGCTGGGTTTAGTGAAAAAAGGACTGACTTCACAGCCAGAAGACCTGACTTTGGATATCCTGGCTGTGCCACTAAGTACCTGGATGACCTTGGGTCAATCATTGGGCTTGTCTTCTGGTCTGTGAAACGGCCTAGACGGTCACTAAAGTTCCCTCCATCTCTGAACCTGCGATCCTATGAACTGTCCCCAGCCCGAGACAGCGTGGGGCGCCCTGGGCTTCCCCATTCTGGATGATCTGATCTGCTCTCGGATGCGCACGAGTCGGGGCACATGCCCGGCACGGACCGGCCTGGCAGGCCCAGGAGGTGTCTGGGTCAGGCTCTGGCCCTCCACGCCGGTCCCCCGAAGAGGGAGGGACCCTTCGGGTGGGACACGCCCCCCTCCCAGTCCCAGCGTGTCCCCCTCACCTCCTCCCGGGCCAGCGCCGCCCCCCGGCATCGGGGCATCTTGGCGGCGAAGGCAAGCGCGGCCGGGCCACCCTGGGAGCTGAGGTCGTCCGCGGTGACCGCCAAGAACTCGGCGACGCTGAGCTGCTCGGGCATGGCTGGGGCTGGGGTCCGGCCCGGGGTGCGGGACGCGGGACGCGGGGGGGGGGGACGGGCAGCAGCGCCGGCGGGGTCCGACGGAGGGGTGCGAGCGCGCTGCGCCGGGCGGCCTCTCGCTGCCCTGCCTGGGCACAGTCCGAGCCCGAGGGCCCGCCCCACCCCCGCCTCTCTCCTCCTAGGCCAGCCCCTGCGAGCACCCTCCTCCACCCCCAGCCGGGCTAGATCCGCCCCCTCAAGTCCCCATTGCCCTTGGCCCCCACCGTGCCCCGCCCCCACTACCTAGCCCTCCCACCCCCCTCCAAGTCCCTCCCACTCCCTCCCCAGGTCCCCCATTTCTCCCGCAGACCCCCACCCCCGCCCCTTGAGGTCCCCCATCCCTTCTTCGACCCCCCCATCCTTTCCAAGTCCTCCCACTCCCGCCCTCTATATCCCCCTTTTCTTTCCCAGCACCCCAACCCCTCCAAGTCCCTCCCACTCCCGCCCCCAAGAACCCCATTCGTCCTTTCAGACCCCTCCCCTTCTAACCCTTTCCCCTCCAGGCCCCATCCCCATTCTCCTAGGTCTGCCCCCGTCTCACCCCGCCCCCTCTAGACCCCCCTCAACTGTGCAAGGCCCTCGGCTCCACCTCCCGGCCGCCCCACTTCTTTCGTCCCGCCCCTTTCAAGTCCCCACCAGCCCCGCCCCCAGGTCCAGTCCAGCTCCTTCCCCCTTCTCTAGCTTCCCACCTGGGCCCCGCCGCCTGGCCCCGCCCTCTGTCTCCCTGCCTGGGGCTCCCCACAGTCATGTGGGTTCAGCCTGTTTTCCCCCTACTCGCTCCAGCCACAGCTTCTCCGGCTCCTGGCCCTCCCCGCTCTTGGCCCTGGGCCCAGGAGCACTGCCCCATCCCCCGCTAACCCGGCTGTGCCGGCCCGACTTCTCCAGGACTTTGGGAAGTTCCCCCCATCCCCTGGACAGTCCCTCCCGGTCCCTCCCCCCCACAAAACAATCGTTGCCCTTATGAGCCCTCCCGTCTCTCATTTCCAAGGCTATTAGAGTTTACAAAGTGGTTTTTACAGAACAGAAACCCTAGGTCGGTTGGGCGAGTGTTAATATCCTCATTTTACAGATGAGGAAACTGAGGCCCAGAGAAGGGACGTGATCTCAGGGACTCACAACCCTTAAATATGGTAGGCAAAGGTACAACCCCAAACTTCCTGACTTTCACTACCTGCCCCCAGTGTGTCCTCACCTTTCCCCCCAAAACAAAAACCAGCCTCTGGCTCCGATAGGGACTTCCCCTTTTTTGCCCGAGGCCCCACCGATCCCCCAGTCACCCTGCTCGGTAATATCTGACTCCTCCCTTTCCCATCCTGTCCTTGCCCACAGTTACCCAACCCACAGCCCAATTCCTTTTCCTATTGGGTTACAAGACAGATTCAGAACTAGGAGGGACTTTATTTGTCCAAACTCCTTACTCTGAAGGCCAGGAAACAGGCCCGGAGAGGAGAGGTGACTCGTCCAAGGTCGGTCAGTCAGTCAATCGACAAGCATTTAGTAAGAACTCATTATGTGCCGGGAACTACGAAGGAAGGCAAAACTCGGTCCAAGTTCTCAAGGAGCTCATATTCTAATAGGGGTGACCACCTACAAACAACTGTGGGTACAAGATATTTACATTGCAAATGGAAGGTAATCTCAGAGCTCCAGGTACTAGCAATAAGGGGGGAGGGGGAAGGGGGGAGTCAGAGACAGACCTGCAGAAGGTGAGATTTGAACTGCATCTTGAAGAAAGCCAAAGAAATTAGGAGTTGGAGGTGAGCAGGGAGGGCACTCCAGGCCCGAGCTACAGCCAGTGAAAAAGCCCTGAATCTAGAGATGGATTTTTTTGTGCTTTCAGGACCGGATGCAGGCAAATGCAGCTGGATCATAGAGTTTGTGGAGGGAAATAATGTGTAAAACTCTGGCAAGGTGAAGGGGCCAAGCTGTGAGGGGTTTTAAAAACTTCACAGGATTTTATATGTGATCTTGAAGGTAATAATAAAGTTGACACCAGAGTTTATTGAGTGGGGGTGGGGTGGCACGGTCAGATCTTCCCTTTAGGAAAACCACGTTGGCAGCTGAGTGGAAGATAGATTGGTGTGGGGAAAGACCTGAGGCAGGGGGCCCTGTGCTATTTGTAATGGTCCAGGTGAGAGCTGATGAAGTCTTGTACAAGGGCTATATGAGGAGGAGAGAGAAGGGGACAGATACCAGAGATGTCAAGGTAAAAACAAAATCCGACAGCAGATTTGATATGTGGGGTGAGCATGAGTGAGGCACCTGAGGATGACATTGAAGTGGCAAGACCAGGTGACTAGGTTGGGGTGCCCTTGATAGAAACAGGAAAGTTAGAAAGGGAGCAGAGCATAGGGAAGAAAGATTATGAGTTCTGTTGAGGTAGGAGTGCCTAGCAGATAGCCAGAGGCATTTAATGGCACTGACTGATATTCCAGAGAGAAATTAGAGCTAGATATATAGAGATCTGGGAGTCATCTGCATAGAGGTAATGATTGAACCCATATGAGCCAATGAGATCACCTGCAAACGAGATCTGAGAAGGAACAGTAGGAGAAGTGGGAGGAGAACCAGGAGAGAAGCATGAGGAAAACCTAGAAAAGGAGTGTGTGTGTGTGTGTGTGTGTGTGTGTGTGTGTGCGCGCGCGTGCGCGCGCGGGGTGGAGTCGGGGGAGGGGGGTGGTGATCAGTGGTGTCCAAGGCTGCAAGAGAGGTCAAGAAGGATGGGAACTGAGAAAAAAACAATGGACTGGGCAATTGAGAGACTTTGGAGAGAGCTGGTCCAGTGGAATGATGGGGTCAGAAGCCAGATTGCAAAGGCTTTGTTGTTCATCCTTCATTCTGGAGGTGGACCAATGACATCAGGAGGGAGATGTCTTGACTTGCAAGTGAATTGGATTTAAGTGAGGGAGAGCTGTGCAAAGTCATCTGCCTCACACTCTCCTCCAGAGTCATCAGAGTCCAGTGGTACGACATTCAGGCATGGGGATCCTGCAGCCTCAAGGCTACTTGTGGCCCTCTAGGTCCTCAAGTGCGGCCCTATGACAGTCAAAGGCCCCACCTCTGAATGGGTCAGGGTGACTGGCGATGGCCCCTGCAAAGGGTTTAGAAGAGAGTGGGAAGAGAGGAAATAGAGGTACCTAGTGTAGACAACTTTCTGTAGGAGTTTAGTCATGAAGGGGAGGAGAGATACAGAGTGTTAGCTGGTAGGTATAGTAGCCTCGAGGGAGGGTTTTTTGTTTTGTATTGTTTGTTTTAAGGAGGGAGAGACTCAGGTGGGGGAGCTGAGACTCAAGGCCACTTCATTGGATGTCAAATCACTTGGGCTTTAACTCATTCCTTGCAGTCCCCCTCTTCTCTCCAATCCATTTAGTGCACAAGGCTAGCTTAAATTCAGTGCACAGGTCTGACCACATCCCTCTCCTGATAATTCACTGGCTCCTTGTCAACGATGGATTAAAGTTCAAAGTCCTTAACCTGGCATCACCCTCCCCTCCAATGTTGTATTTATTTGACTTTATATGTAGAGCTTATCTTATCTAATAGTATATAAATCCCTTGAAGGCAGGGGTGGTTTCATTTTTATGTGTCCCCAGTACTTCAGACAGTGCCCAGAGGCCCTATTAAACACATGGTATTTCGAGGCAGCTAGGTGGTGCACTGGATAGAGCACCAGCCCTGAAGTCAGGAGGACCTGAGTTCAAATCCAGCCTCAGACCAAACACTTGACACTTACTAGCTATGTGACCCTAGGCAAGTCACTTAACCCCAATGCCTTAAAAAAACCCCAAAATGACAACAACAAAAGCCCCATGGCATTTAATAATGCTTGTTGACTGGTAGATAGGTTAACTGATTCAAGACTATTACTTACTATTTCTTCCATCCAACCTTAGACTTTCCTGCCTCTGTCAGGTTTGAAGGGGACAGCAGACCATGTTAAATCTTGCCCAGCCTTTGGTGGCCCAAATGCCATCCTTCTAGGCAGCTGCCTCCCTGACCTCTGAAATTCTGAAGCTCCTGGGACTTCTCCTAAAGCCTGGAGCCACAGGACATGAGAATGTGCTCCTTGCTTCACCTCTAGAGTGTAAGTTTCCTGAGGCCAGGGCCTGTGTCTCATTTTCTGCCTCCTCCTCAGTGTTCAGCACAGGGCCCTGCTTATAGGTGACCAACAGCAAATGTTTGCTCATCATTCTTGTGACATCGCTGGTCCTCTTTCTAGAGCAACGAATGAAGGACAAATCAATTAATTGAAGGGTAGAAGGAGTTGATATACAAGGTAGAGTTCATAGACACCTCAAAACTGCACGATCTAGGCGGCCTCTAAGGTCCATTCCGGTTCTCAATCTATGATCTTATGACACCTGCCTAGCCACCAGTGCAGGAGCCTCTCAGAGCTCCCCAGCCAGGGAGAAAAATAAAATCTTGCCACAGCTGACCTGCTTGGTGATTGGAAGTCAAGTGTTCTTCCCTCTCCATACCTATCCTGGCTTACAGGTCTCAGGCACATCCAGCCACTGACCAGCCTTTGCTTTTGATCCACGCTCTGGACCAGACGCTCTTCACCTGGCCTGCCATCTTGCCCCTCTGCCTTTTACTTATGGAATGATTGCGTATTTGGTAAAAGATAGGACAACCTGTTGTCCTAGAAATCCCCGTGATTCCGTGTCGAGCTGTCCAGACTAAAGCTTGGCTTCCACTCTCTCATACTCATCCAAATCAATTCCATTCTTCTTGTGTTCCCATCTCAGTCTGGCCATTTTTTCCCATTGTGCCCTCTGGAATTCCTGTTCCGTTGGCAACAAACTATTCTTCCTATGAGAGCTGCGCTTCTCAGACTCTTTACAATCTTGGCTCTCTCTAGATCACGGCTTCTTAAACTTTTTCCACTCATAACTCCTTTTCACGGGTTTGGGGTTCCTTGGTATTTCATGAGCAGGGCAAAGTGCTCGTGGCTTTGTGTTATGTACCAAGGCTGCAGGGAAGTTGTACAAAGCAACATGGGCAAGCAGTGCTAGAAACACCTCAGATTCATTATGGTTTGATTTTTAATTAATTTTTGGTCGTTGCTCATTCAGAAACCTTTTACTGTTGCCAAATTTTTTGCGATCCCATATGGGGTTGTGACCCACAGTTTAAAAAGCACTGCTCGAGAAGACTCTGCATCCTTGGCCATCTTCTCCAGCCCTGAATGTGCCTTTATCCTGGCCCCCAGCACAGTGGTCAAGGAGGAGTAGCTATGCTTCCTACACCTCACCACCACTTCTAGATCTTCCTCTGGCACCCTCATTGAACAAACTTCTCCCCTCCTTTGAGGTTTACTCCAACCAAATATATCCCCCATCCAAATTCTGATGTCTGCCCCAGTCTCTAGGCCATGCTTTCTCCCTTCTCAAGGTGTTCAGTTCCTGGCTCACAGTTTTCCTCTATATCCCAATTTCCTCCCCTTAGACTTGGGGACTTAAATTTACCTGATGTTTCCTCAAATATCCTGACTTTCAAGTTCATCAGTCTCCCCAGTTCTCATGACCCTCACCTTCACTCCACTTTGGCCACACTGAGGGATGGTCATATGTCCCTTGATCTCATCCTCCACAATCTTGTCACCTCCACTATTCCTAACCCTAAACCAGAAAAAGCTTCCTGGAGGAGGTGGCTTTTGGACTGAATCTTAAAGGGAGCCAGGGATTGGAAGAGTTAAAGGTTGCAAGGGACAGCGTCATTCTAGGCATAAGGAACAGAGATAGGAGATCAAATGTTGTGTTTGAGGAAAAGTAAGAAGTTTAATAAGGTTCGACCATAGAGTATGTCAAGAAGAGTAGAATGTAAAAAGTTTAGAAAGATGGGAAGTGATTATGTTGTGAAAAGCATTAAATGCCAAATAAAGGAAATCATATTTGATCCTAGAGGTCATAAGGAGCCGTTGGAGGTTAGTGAGCAGGAGAGCCATGTGGGCACATCTACACTTTAGGAAAGTCATTTTGGCGCTCAGTGAAGGGTGGATTGAGTGGGGGAGGGACTTGAGGCAGAGAGACCACACCTCTAGCACAGATCCCCATCGCCTCACATCTGGACTTTTGCAATAGCCTGCTGGTGGCTCTGCCGGCCTCGGGTCTCTCCCCATCCAGTGCATCCTCCATCTAAGCACCAGGGGGATTTTTTTTTAAAGCATAGGTTTGATCATGTCACCCCCACCTCCCCATTAATAAATTGCTGTAGCTCCCTATTGCCTCCAGGATCAAATACCAAATACCCTGTTTGGCATTTAAAGTCCTTCCTAATCAAGCCCGTTCCTACCATGATTCCACCTTATGCATCCTCTTCCAGCCAGTAACACTGGCCTCCTGGCTGTTCCACAAACAGGACACCCCATCTCTCTGCTCCTGACATTTTCTCTGTCCATCCCCCATGCCTGGAACACCCTTTCCTCTGCTTTGACTACTTTAAAATCCCACCTCCTACAGGAATGCCTTCCCTCTGTTAATCATTTCCTCTGTATCTTCTATGTAGCCTGCTTTGTGTTACCTGTTTGCATGCTGTCTCTCCCATTGGATTGTAAGCTCTGAGATAGCAAGGATGGTCTTTTGCCCCTTTTTGTACCTCTAGCACTTAGCATAGTGCCTGACACGTAGTAGGAGCTTCATAATATTGATCGATTCATTGTTGCTGTATTGTGCCTGAGAAGTGATGAGGGCCTGACCTTGGGTGGTGACTATTAGTGGAGAAGAGAGCATATATGAGAGATGTTATGGAGAAAGAAATGATTTGGCATTTCGTGGGATATATGAGGTGGGTAAAAGAGAGAAATTGAGGATGACCGTCATGTAGTGGACCTGAAACTCCTTGGACCATGACTTCCTACTCTCCCTTTTCATGGTATCACTTTCTACTTCTCCCAAACCCATTTTCCAGCCTTATCTCAGTCTCCAAGCCCTCTGCTCCTCCTGCTTTCCCAGCCCATTCCCCCTGCTCCAGCCTCACATTCCTCCCTTCGGGATCTTCCCCCTAGCCTTAACCAGGTTCAATCGGGACTCTGTCCTCTGCCCTTGGGGCTAATAATAGCATCTACCTCCCAGGCTTGTCATGACCGGCCAATGAGATAATAAGTGTAAAGCATTTTGTAAGCTTCAAAGCACTATTTAAATGTTAGCTATTATTCCTTTGTGTTCTGGTGAGTAAATACTCAGCACAATTACCTTTCTGCACAGTGCTGGGCTTTGCACCAACTTGGTGCTAACTTAGGTCAGAGTGCAACAGTGAATGTCATCTTTCTTATTGGCCTGAATGAGCAGAATAGTCATTCTATTGGTGATTTAAAAAATGGGAGGAAGGCTTGGTCAATACTACTATGCTCTGGCCACCAGAGGGCAGTGATCCCCACAATCTGGATTCATGCAACCCCTGGCCTTGGTCCTGGCTAGATCTGGGGGGGTTTGGGGGGAGGAACCTGAGGTTAACAACCTAGTGGCCTTATGTCACCCCGTGCCTGAGAATGGCAGTGCCAGGATCTCAAGTCAACTCAGCTTTGACCCAATGAAAAGAGTTTATTATAGAAACATCTGTAGTGGTCATTCAGTCAGCTGTGGTCAGTGACCAAGATAGTCTTTGGTCAAGGTCAGTTGTGGACTGTCGCAGGGAAACAGGGCCAGTCACAGCTGGAGATGCTGCCACCTAATTAGTATTTACACTGTACCTTTGGCCCTCACCTTAAGCTCTCCAGGGCTGTTTCCTCATGGGTTACATAAGGATCTTTGGCCTTGATAGTCTCAAAAAGGCCCCACATTCTAAGATCCCACCCAGCTCTAAGATTCTATGTTCTAAAGCCCAGAAAGGGGCTCTAATATTCTCTATTTTAAGACCTTTTCCAGATCTGCCATTGTGTCTTAACATCTTCCGTCCTAAGGGCCCTCCCAGCTCTGACATTCTCTGTTCTAAGGCACCTCCCAGCTCTGACATTCTCTGTTCTAAGGCACCTCCCAGCTCTGACATTCTCTGTTCTAAGGCACCTCCCAGCTCTGACATCCTATGTTCTAAGGGCCCTCCCAGCTCTGACATCCTATATTCTAAGGCCCTCCCAGCTCTGACATCCTATATTCTAAAGGCCCTACATTTTCTATTCTAAGGCCCCTCCCTGTTCTGACAATCTGTGTTCTAGAGGCCCTCCCAGCTCTGACATTCTGTGTTCTAAGGGCCCTCCCAGCTCTGACATTCTGATGTACATCAATAAGCCTGACCGTTACTGACGAGGACAGATGGGCCAGTAAATTCTGAACTCTGCTCCCAGTAGGGCAGATGGTGGTGTGTAATGTATCCATGCTCTTTCCTCTTCCCCTCTGGTATCCATGGTAGGACACTGGCAGGGTGGCTTCCTGGAGAGAGGGATGGCATGCAATGCTGTCACAGGTACGGATTTCCTCTTCACCAAAAGCTAACTAGGCCCATGTGGAAAAGACTCACTCACTGCCGTGCTCCTGCCAATGAGGTATCTTGACTTAGTGCAGAATATGGACTCAGCCTGGAAAGGAGGCTGCCCAGCACCCCCAGGTCACCACATCCCCTCCCATCTGCTCCATTTTGACTGAGACTCACAGAGCAACAAAGCCAAAGAAATGAATCACAAATGGTAGAATTTCATTGTGTATATGGGGCCAGAGGTGGGTGGGGCGTTTGTAAATGGGTAGAGGTGGGTGTGGTGAGGGAGGAGCCAGCCAGCACTGAATTTGTTAGCCAGAGGACCTTGGCTTGGATCCCAGCAGTGTGACCTTACATTTGTAAATCCCTTCCCCTTTTTCGGTCCAGTGCAAAATGATGAGTCTAGACTGCATGGTGTGTGAAATCCCTTCCAGCCCTCATTCTCTGATCCCTTTGTCTTCTGAAGGTCCTGTCAGCTTAAGCTGCCTTTGCGGCCCTAGGAAGGTATATCTAAGGGTGCCTCTTAAGTGACATCAGGAGCCCAATGCCACAGAACTCCCCCCGCTCCAGAATAACAGGGTCGTTGTAAGGCTCAGATGAGGTATTTGCAATGTGCTCCTCCCAATGCCTGCATAGTAGGTGCTATAATACTACCTATTATTATAATTATATAATAATCATATAACATTTTATAAATAATAATTACACACCATAATTATTATAGCATCCATTTGGTGCTTTAAAGTTTATAAATCACTTTATAAATATTAGTCTCACAATGACCTTAGAAGGTAGGAACGTTTTACTGATGAGGAAACTGAGACAAGCTCTCTGTGCACTATGGCGCCCTCTAGTGGCCTCCAAGCAATTTGACACAGGCGTTCCATTTCTCCAGTTTGCTTACCGGATCAAGTCCTGTGAAAGGCAGGCACCATATCCCAAATGAAATATTCAGAGGGAAAAAAAGAGCCCTAAGAGTAGGAACAAGGAACCATTCTAATATCCATTCAAGGTGACTTTCATTCAAGCTACCCCCCCCCGAAAAGAAAAAAGCTCTGTTGGACCTTTCTGATTTGTCAGCTAAGGGTCCCAGGTTCAGTGAATCCCACTGACAAGGCTCAGGGTATGGCAGGCAGGAGGGAGTCTTACGGTGGCTGAATCCAGACTGCTCCAGGTAGAACTGCAGAATGAGACCTCACCTGCAGACCCAGCCACGCTAGGGGTTGGTTTTGCTGAATTGTACTCATTTGTTACAAGGGAGGGCTTTTATTTGGGAAGTAAAGTGGGAGGAGCTAGAATGATACCAAAAAGCCAAAACAACAATGAATCATTTAAAAATATTCACAAGTCAGCAGGAGGAAGTTCAGAAGAGGAAACAGACATGTGGGCAGTGTGGCCACTCCAGTGTTAAATTTGAAACTATTTACAAACCCAGCTGTGGAGATTCACAGTCTCATGGATTGGAGATTTAGAGGCAGAAGGAACCTCAAAGTTTCCGTAGCTCTACCTTCATCATTTTGCCAATAAGCAAACTGATGCCCAGAGAGGAAAAGTGACTCACCCAGGGTCACACAGGTTAAGAGGTGGGATTCAAACCCACAATCTCTGACTCCAAATTCTGCACTCTTTCCACTGTATCATACTGGTGGTTTCCTTAATATGTAACCCTCTTCTTCTGTCCTTTGTACGGGGAAGTATACATGGTTGTGAATATCTGTCAACTTCATAAAGAATTTTTTTAAAAAAGCCTTTCACTTTAAACACATACATTGTATAATCTATAGCTTGCTGGCATCTGTATTTTTGGCAAGCAAAAGCCTTAATGTTTTATTGTTGAAATCACCAATTGCTGTATAGAACTGAATCTGAAAACCACTCTGGGAGGAAAAAAAAGACTGGACCTTGAGACAGCCAGGTGGATAAAGATCTCTCTCTCTCTCTCTCTCTCTCCACACACATTCTATGTTCTAAGGCTCCTCCCTCACCCCCATGTAGATGTTGTATATGGGGTTAACATAGAATTTAAGATTCGAAAGGCTGTCTTCTCTTTGCTAGGCATTGTACACATGGATTGTTTCTTCTGCTGCCACAAGGGGGTGAAGTAAGGGGGGGGGAGAGGGAGAGAGGAAGAGAGGGAGAAGGAGAGAGAGAGGGGAGAGGAGAGACAGGGACAGACAGAAAGAGAGCACATGAGTCTTGACCTATGCTATAAATAAATAGAATATATAGATGGATGGCTATGTAAGGTAGCTAGCTAGCTTGCCCCCTTCAGGCAGCAGAAGAGACAGCCCATTAGTATAGAGTATATAGCAAAGACTAAAAGAAACCCTTTGAATTTTGAATTGTAGGAAATGCACTCATGCTCCTTGGGGTTTGGCCCGGCCAGTGCCACCTCTTCCCCACTAAACCCAGGACCAGGCAGGAGGGACAAGGGAAAAGACCCGAGGACTCCTTGGCAGAAAGACCTGCTTCACATTGACCTCCCTTAAAGCTGCTCTGGCCTCAGGAGCCCCACAGGCCTCAAGTTCCCTGGTGTGAAGACCCTGGCCCAGAGAAGACTCCCGCTGGGACCCTCCCTCCACAGGAGCAGCGTTCTGTGGAAATACGCCAACATCACGAGCCTGCAGAAGTTTTCACCTGTGCTGCCGGTGACCTTTTCCCTGTTTTATTAATGGTCAAAGTCTCTGCCCCGCCTGGGGCTGGGACAGGGAGGGCCAGACCCTTGGTCCAAAGGCAGGGGCAGGGGGAGCCTCTCTGGCACCCTGAAGCCATGGTCTATAAATGTCTGTTGACTGATGAGAGACGGTTTTAGCTCCAAAGGCATATTCCCTTAGGAGGACTGGGAGGAGGACAGCCAGCATTCACACTGTTTTAAGGTTTGCAAAGTGCTTTTTCAAATATTCTCCCATCTGATCCTCACAACTTTCTGAGGTAGGTAATATTATTGGTGCCATTTTATGGGGATGAATGAGAGGGAAGAACAACAGTTATATACAGCTTACTATGTAGCAGGCACTGTTAAGTGTTTTACAAATATTATTTCATTTGATTACAGATAAGAAAAACTGAGATTGGGGGTGACTATGCTATTATTATCCCCATTTTACCAACGAGGAATGTTCTGAGGCTGTGACTTGCCCAAGGTCACATAGATGGAGCACATCTATGGCAGGATTCAAACCCAGCTCTTATGACATCCAGCCCCATGTCTGTGCACACCCCCAGTGCCACAGGCAATGCTTCAGGCTCTGCCTCTGGGTTCTGGAGCTCACTTGATTTCTTACCCTCATCTTCTCCCTCCAGAGGCTAGGTCAGGGCTCTGCCCTGTCCCTAAGGACCCAAAGAGTGAATCTGGCAGACTTCTTCCAAGATTTGCTCTGGAGACAAGCTAAGCCAGCGACTGCCCAGTACCCCATCTAAAGCCTTCCTTTGGCCTTTAGCTGATGGAAAGCCAATCCGCCGCTTCCTTAAAAACTGCAGGTGAGGCCTCTGGAAGGCTGGCCTCAGAGTGGCAAAGCTTTCTGCGAAGCCCAGTCAACTCTCCTCTTTCCCCCCACCACACAAGAAGTCAGGAGGGTCTCTGGGCGCTCCTTGTATCCCAGCGTGTTACTGGCTTCCCATCTGGAGACCCAGAGCTCCTGGGTCATTGCTGGACAGGACAGAGAGAATGCTGGCTTGGCTGTAATTTCTCAATGAAGGAAGAACTTGACTGTGTCCAGGGGTGGGGGGATCCGAGTGACCCCGGCCTTTCCTTCCCCCAATATGGGGCTGTTTTTGTGCCAAGCCAAGTCAGGTTGAAACCACAGCAGCATCAGCCCTTATCTCCCCGTGAAGGGAGCAGGGCACATCTGTTCCCAGATGCTACCAAATGGGGCACACCTGAGCCTAGCTCCAAATGTCTAGCATCTCCATCTCTAGCTTCCAGTAAAACCCATCCCTCCCCGGCTCTCACGATGCCAAGAAAATGCACTCAGTAGTAACAGTGTTAACTTCACATTGCAAACCAATTTAATGCCACAAATTTCAACTTAAAAAAAATAAAATAAAAAGTGCTTCCCAGGCCAGTGCCAAGAGCGCTTGGGTCCACCCCCACCTCCAAAAAACCCACATCTTTGCTGGCAGACCAAAGCTGCTGGTGGCCCCCGATCCCCTGTGGAGGGTGATGGGAAGGAAGGGAGAGTTGTCTCAGAGCCCCTGGGACCTGGGTCATGGGCAGTCACCAAAGGGCACTGAATGTCAGTATTAGTCTTCCCACCCTGATGGGATGACGGGGCCTCAACATTTGGCCAGTGGAACTAGCTGAGGGATGTCAGCAGTTTCTCATAAAGGTGGCTGATAAGGGGGGTGGAGGGGAAGTGGAATTAACTGGGGCCTCCTACTGGGTAGTGCCACCTCCTCCTTCCCTCTACAGGTAGTGCTATTATGTCAGAAAGGATCAGATCAAAAATGGGGAAAGGAGGCTGGGGGGGGGGGATATGAGGGGAGGGTAAGAGATGGCTCATAAGTATCCCAGCAAACTGGGACCTTCAGACTAGGCGTGCGTCCCATGCACATCTCCTACCACTCCCAAGTGCCTTTTGGGAGTACCAGTCACCTTCCCATCAATCACGCCACAGGCCACATATGTCAGAGGCCTGGACGATCGGTGGTAAGATAGAGACGGCAGGTCTCCCGGGCTGAGTGCCTGTGTCTGGCTGGAGCTGCAGAGCTGACACTTTTCCATGGCATGGACAGCTCCCATCAGGCCCTGGAAACAAGGCAGGCCCCACCTATCAAGGGAACCAAGATCCCTTCCGTTGCTTAGAGGGTCCTGGTCTGCCTAGAATGGGAGGGGAAGTAGCCGGTCACTGGCATAGCTGGTCTGGCCAGTGTTCTGCCAAGCTCCTCCCACAGACAGACGGACAGACAAGGAGACACATACACACACAGAGCCCTGCCCGCTAGGGCGGACGAAGGTATGAGAGCTACCCAGAAGATCAAACAGGCCTCTAGGTCTTGACTGAGTTGGGGCAGGGGTATGGAGGTGGGGGACTGGCCACATTGAGGAAAGTATATCTTTTTCTAAAAGAAAACAAAAAGCCAGGGAAACAAACAGTTTCCCAGCTGAACCAACCCCAGGGAATCTGGGCAAAACATTGAAGCAATTCAAACCTGAAAATCCCAAATAAATACAATAATGACTAAGTGCATCGTGGGCTCTGAAGCCCTGAGGCACACCAAAGCACCATTAACTTGGGTCCGAAGCCCTCTGAGGAGTGGGTTCCCACCAGGAAGGAGCCCCTCGTCCCGGCCTGTGGGCAGGGAGAGAAGCCTTACCTGGGAAGTGATCAGGAGGAAGAAGAACAGTCCTTACTCTGCGTCAGCCTCAAACAGGGCAGGATACAGAGGGGAGGCAACCTGTAGCCTGCCACCCCACGCATGTAACCCCTAAACACCATCCCACAAAACAGCTGCCGCCCCAACTTTGCTGCTACTGGAGTCTGACTCCTTGAGGAAGGGAAGGAAAACCAGAGGGTACTGGGGAGCTAGGGAGGGCCTAAGAGGAAGGACACTCCCCCGACCCTAACCTCCAACCTCCCCAGGCTAACGGCAGCTCTGAGTGCCCAGTGCTAATGAAGAGGTGGAGAGCTGAGGAGGCTTAGTCCCTCAGCAGGTCTCCCAGGTCATAGGATTCAAAGAGGTCGCTGACCCCCTCCCCGCCATCCAGGCCCCACAGGTAGTCCTCCTCATCCAGGGGTGGGGAGAAGGTGACCAGAGGCGAGCCGCTCAGGGACGAGGACAGGAGCTGGTCCTCGGTCTGCTGCAGGAGCGGGTGGGGCAGGTCCAAGAGGCCTTCATTCACCTCCAGCAGGGCCTGGGACGGCTGGGACTTCAGAGCCACAGCTAAGGAGAGAGATCAGTTCATCACACTCCCGGCCCACACGGGACCCTGCTCATCCCCAGGGAGGGGCGCCCCTACAAACAGGCTGGCTGCTAAAATCCTCAAATGCCAGGACTCGAAGGGGCCTCACAAGGGGAGGTCCCAGGGTCCTAGAAGGGACCCCAGAGAGTAATTAGTCCTGAATTTTACCAATAAGGAAAATGAGGCCCAGAGAGGTAGCGTGACTGGCTCAAAACCTCAGAGATAGGAAGAGTCGGGATAATTACAAAGGCAGTGATCTTGGCATATTAGCAATCTCTGATACCCCTGAGTCCAAACCTCATCAGGTGGTGAGCTCCCTGTCACCAGAAGCCTCCAAGCCATGGTTAGTGGGGAGGTTCTTATCCATGTACACTCAGATGGCCTCAGCGGTCCTGTCCAGCTCTGAGATTAGACGATATACCCCTAGAACCTCTTCATTTTACAGATGAGTAAGTTAACCCATCAAAGGCCATTGATTAATTTATTAAGGCCTGGAAAGGACCAAGTCACTTTCCTAGGGATGGGTTAAATCAGCATTTTTTGAGCACCTACTATATAGTAGGCACTGCGTGGAGGGCTTTACAAATATGATCTCCTTTGATTCTCACAACTCTGGGAGGCAGGCATTACTGTGCCCATTTTATACTGGGCAAAACTGAGGAAGACAGGGGTAGCTAGGTGGCTCAGTGGATAGAGTACTAGCCCTGGATTCAGGAGGACCTGAGTTCAAATCCAGACCAGACACATAACACTCACTAGCTGTGTGACTCTGGGCAAGTCACTTAACCCCAATTGCCTCACAAAAACAAAAAACAACCCCCCCCCAAAAAAATAAAAACTTGAGAAAGATAAGTTAAGTGACTTGCCCAAGGTCACACAGCACTAGTACCTGAGGTCCTGTCTGAACTCTGGTCTTTCTCGAACTCTGTGCTCTGTGTACTATGGCGCCACCTGGTGGTTGATGTCACACTTGCCTAATATCACACAGAAGAGCTCCTGCTCTAGGGGCGGTGGGGGGAGGAAGGTGGAAGGGAGAGAGGTCCAAAGCCCTCTCCACTCTGCCTTACACTCTGTATGTGGATAAACAAAGGGAATCATGGGAAAGGACCCTCCCATTCCCCCCAAAATACTCCCCCCTCTCACTATGACCAACTGTCCCAAGGATGCCTAACCTACTTTTAAGGAGAAAAACTGAGGTTTCTCATTGGTGGGTTCCCCCTCCACTCCTAGAAGATTAAACAAATCCTCCTTAAGAGGCAAGCTAGTAAAGGCTTTAGGGTTTTCCCTTTCTAACAGGGGGCTCTGGAAGACCAAAAAGGGCTTTACCTTCCAAAGGAATGACTTTCTAATGGTAGAATGTCAGGCAGTGTGGCAGGCGTTCTAGAAGGAAGGATTTCGGGAGGTGAGGCCTTGCCAGCGCTCCTCCATCTCTCCATCAGCTCTGGCCTGCCTGGAAGGGCTTTGGGTAGGCCAGGTGCTCCCTCAAGCCAGCCCTAAACCTCTCACCCTGGGTGGCACCACCTCCCTGCCCAAACTCAGAGGCCCCCACCCTGACAGGGAGCTCAGTAGGTTAAAGGCTCCACCCCACCCTGGCTAAGGTACAGGAGGAAGAGCAGGGTGGGGCCCAGGCCTAGGCCAAAGAGATAGGAACTGGGCTGGAGGCCAGGGGAATTAAGCAGGAAAACGGGGCCCTGCCTCCCACACGTTCCCAGGGGATTGTGAGTCGTGAGAGGGACGTGGGGTAAAAGGTATCAGACTGGGAAACTCGAAGACTTTTTATGGCACCTCTGCGAACCTCGGTCTCCTCATCTGTAAAATGAGGATAATAATTCTGACCCCAGTAGGTTTCGAGGAGCTAATGAGATAATGGATGTGAAAGCCCACTAGAAGCCATCAGGTCTGACTCAAATACTGATGTTATCATCACCCCAGTATCAAGGCCTGCGGGGCTGTGACTTTATTTCATAGTCTTATCACTTGGAGGGGTGAGCATCTGGGGGGGGGCGCGCAGAGATGGACAAACGACACAGCCCCCACCTCCTCCTCTCCAGGGCAGAGATGGAAAATCTATCCACCTGTCTAGATATCAGCACTAAGAACCATGGCAGGAGGAAGCCGGGGAAATTCAGAGGTTTTCGAGGTCACATTCAAACCCCACCTCGTTCAGGAAGTCACCCCTGATCACCCATCACTCCCACCTTGACACTCCCGTAGGTCTTAGTCTGTGAAAGGGTACATAGGACAGGCAGGTGAGCGGTGCCAGAATGAAGAGGGCTGGACCAAGACACAGGACAGACCCGAGCTCCAGTCCGGGCACACATACTCCTGGCTGGCTGTGACCCTGCACAAAACACTGAACCGCATTCAGCTTCTGTTTCCTCATCTTTGAAACGGGGACGTTAACAGCACCTCTGTCCCAGGACTTGTGAGGATCAAATGAAATGATACACGTGGAGCACTTTGTAAACCTTAGCACGCTAGACAAATCATAGTTATGATTCTTATTGCCAATGCCATGCGCACAGTGCTCATTCAGTGAAACAGGCAGTATGAGTCATCTTTACATGCACCGAAGAGGCAGTTGGGGTACAAGGACCCACGGGGCTCGGGGCCAAGAACTGGCTGTCACCAAGGAGCAGCATGACCTGGGGAAAATCACTCACTCAGCCTGAGAGTTCTACTCTGTAATGGGAGACTGACCCTTCTGGGTTCTAAGGGCCCTCCCAGCTCTGACATCCTATGTTCTGAGAGCCCTCCCAGCTCTGACATCCTGTGTTCTAAGGGCCCTCCCACCTTGGCATCCTGTGTTCTAAGGGCCCTCCCAGCTCTGACATCCTATGTTCTGAGAGCCCTCCCAGCTCTGGCATCCTATGTTCTAAGGGCCCTCCCAGCTCTGGCATCCTGGGTTCTAAGGGTCTTCTGTGTTCAGCCTTCCCACCAAATCTATGATTCAGTGATTGCTCTCAGACTAAGCTTCTCCACATCTCCTCCTGAGACTCAAAATGTCCTATACAAAGAATGTGATCAATGAATCCTCTTTGATGATTCTTGTCATAGTAAAATTAAAGATAGTCTGAGCTAAAGGAACTTTTTGGGGAGCTTCAAGGGTCTAGAGTCCCAGGGTGGGGTGATGGACTTGTGCCCTCCTCTACTCCCAGCATGAGAGGAAGAGACCACAATTCTGGCTCAGCACCTACCTGGGGGTGCAATGAGATCCGGGCCACAAGAGCTGCTAGGGCTGCTGGACAGGCCCGTGAAGGGGCCTGGGCCAGAGCGGGCAGCCTCCTGGGAGGGACTGCCTGCCTCCCGACTCTCCTCCGGGCACAGGTACACTTCGATGGGTCCATTGGTACTCTTCAAATAAATCTGGAGGTTGTCCTGGGAGACAAGAGAGGGGGGAGCATCTTCAGGGCAGGTTTGCTGGTATAGAGGAAGCTGGGGATCATCTGAGGGCCTCTGTCTGAACCCATGATCTGCCCCTCAACGACCACTTCCCCAACACACACACACACACACACACACACACACAACACACACACACACACAGTAGGTGCACACACACATATACACACAGTAGGCACGTATTCAGCAGCACAGAAAAAACACCAGCATGGAAGTCTGGAGATACTACAGTCTGCCATTAGCTGATTATGGAGCCCCTGGGTAAGTCATTCTTTTATAATAGCTCACATTCCTGTGAGCCTTTAAGGTTAGCAATGTGCCCTAGAGACATGATCTCATTTGATTCTCACAATAACAGGTGGAGAAGGGGCTATTATCACCATTTTACAGATGAGGAAACTGAGGCAGGCAGAAGTTAAGCACTTGTTGCAGGGGGAGGGGTCATAGCTAGAAAGTGTATGATGTAGAATCTGAAGCCAGGTCTTCCTGATTCCAAGTCTCCCACTCTTATCTATTTTGCCATGCTGTGTTAGAAAGCTTCACATGTTGGAAAGCTTTCCTCATCCTAACTGAATAGAACAAAAGCAATTCTCATGGAATAAGCAATTGATTATCTGGAATTAAGTACTGAATCACTGGTTTGCCTGCCTGAGTACCTCACACTGATGGGGACCTTGCTCTTTGTACAATTCATGATCTCACTTTGCGCTTTTCTGAGTAATCCTAGATTTATGCTTGTTTGTTTGTCTTCCACACCACATGGTTCATTCTCCTGCCCATTCCTGAGGTGGATGGGAGGGTGGGGGGAAGAAAGAAAGCTTCGAAAGACACTTCTAGCTCTAAGACCCTCCCAGCTCTGACATCCTGTGTCCTAAGGGCCCTTCCAGCTGACATGTATGTTCTAAAACTGTCTTAATGTCCCACTCACCACTATCACTCTACTTCCTCAGGTTTCAGCTCTGACTGCCTGCCCCATGAAACACTGCATGAGAGCTCCCTGGCCTGCTAGTGACTGCAGTGCATGCAGGTGCCCAGGCAGCCTGGATGGTACCCTGGATGACTGATCCCCTGGGGGGTAAAGCTCCCTAAATCCTGGATTTCTAGCAGAACAGAAGAGTTACCCCTCACCTCCCTCAGGTCGGGGACTTCCAGGCGAGTCTCAGGAGGGGCCTTGACGGCAATCACCGTCTGGTCCTTGAAATTTCCTATAGCCCGGATGTCCTGGTAGGTTACATAGGCCAATGTGGAAGCCAGGTTAAGGGAAAAGGAGTCTGGTCAGGTCCAAGCTCCTCAGTCTGGTTGTCAGGGCCCCTTCCCTACTACTCCTTGACCAGAACTCAGTGAATCTAGTTCAAGGGTAGAGAACTTTCGGCCTTGAGGCCACATGCGGCCGTCTAGGTCCTCTAGTGCAGCCCTTTGACTGAATCCAGTGAAATCCAGACCAAGGTTCCCCACCCTGATCTAGTCATTTCCCATCAGCACTTTATGTACCTCCCCACCCCCACATCTTTGCTCACAACATTCCTCTGCCTAGAGTGCCTTCTGTACTGGTAACCTTCATCTACTGAAATTCTAGACTTCTGGGGTCTCAAGCTCACTCCCAGTAGGAGTCCCCCTTTCCCTGCCCCGATGCCCATGTCCCAGGCCCCTCCTCAAAAGAAGGATATCTCTGGTTGGTCTCGTCCTCCGTGAGGTTCTTCAGATCCAAGGTGCAGTTCTGAATCAGCTGGTCCAAGGCCCGCTCCATGTTGCTGAGCTCCTTCAGTTCTTGGCCCAGGGTCTGCTGCTTGCGGGGCCCAACTGGGTCTTCAAACATTCCCCTGCCTCTGGGAATAGAGAGGCCCCACACCCTCACTCTTAGCTCCTGGGCAGGCCTGGCCTCAGCATCCGTGGGCCTTGAAACTGGAGGGTAGGGGAGCCAGAGGGCTGGCTGCCAAGCCTGGCCCAATCCAGATTTACACGCTTAATGTTTGAAGGAAATGAGTGCAAAAATCACTTCATTGCCTCACTCCATCAACGAGCATTAAGCACCTACTAGGTGCCAGAGCAAAGCAGTGCCTGCCCTCAGTGAGCTTACACTCTATCACAGGGATGCCTGTGGGGAGCTCTGGAGGGAGTTTTCTGAACCTGGTTTCCAGGAATGGGGGGCCAGGGCAGCCTGCTGTGACCGCCCAGAGCTCCAGGGAGCACAGTGACAGCTGCCTCCCCCCGTCCTAACAAAGGGGCTGGATTCACCCCTCAGCATCCCTGTTCCCCCAGCTCAGCTCCTAGGGGGCCTGGGGTCCCCGCCTTCAGGCCAGGACAGGCCCACCCTCCTCCTCCCCCTCCCCGGGGGACCCTGTGGCTCTCCCAGGCCGCCCTGCCACTTACACCCACTGAATGTTGTTCTTGGCCTTCTTGCGGATGAGCTGAATGCCCTCTAACACGTTGGTGATGTCATAGATGCGCCGCTTCTGGACTTCCAGCACCTCGGCCGCCCAGTTCAGGTCCAGGACCCCATCCTCCGACTCGCTCAGCAGGTAAATGAACTTCTTGGTGAGTAGCCCCAGCGATGTGTCATACCTTGTTTTCTCACCTGGGGACTTGGGGGCTGATGAAGAGGGAGAAAAGAAGGTAAAGACCCACTTAGAGAATTCTAGCTCTCATTTCTTTACTTTAATTTTATGAAACCCCTACCTAACCATTTCCTAGCTGTGTGACCCTGGGTAAGTCCCTTCACCCCTGCCTGCCTCAGTTTCCTTATCTGTAAAATAAGAGAGAATAGCCCCAACCTCCCAGGGTGGTTGTGAGGATCAAAGGAGGTAATCATTGCAAAGTGCTTAGCACAGTACTTGACACATAGTAGGTGCTTTAAAAAAATGCTTACTCCTTTCTTGATATGTCTTTTTAAATCCTCTTTGCCTCCAGATATATGCACCACACTCCCCCCCAACCCCGCCAAAAGCAGGGTAATGAAGAGTAAAGAGTAAAGAAAAAAGTCAGTGACCCAGCAATAGCACTTCTGGGGCTATATCCCAAAGAGATCACACAAATGGGAAAAGGACCCACATGTACAAAAATATTCATAGCAGCTCTTTTTGTGGTGGCAAAGAATTGGAAATTGAGAGGATGCCCATCCATTGGGGAATGGCTGAGCAAGTTGTGGTATATGAATGTAATGGAATACTATTGTGCTGTAAGAAATGATGAACAGGCTGACTTCAGAAAAACCTGGAAAGACTTATATGGTCTGATGCTGAGTGAAGTGAGCAGAACCAAGAGGACTTTGTACACAATAACAGCCACATTATGCGATGACTAATATTGTTAAACTGAACCCTCCTCAGCATTACGAGGATTGAAGACATCTCCAGAGGCCTCGGGATGGAAAATGCTGTCCACATCCAAAGAAAGAACTATGGAAGTCGAATCGCTCTCACTTATTTTTACCTTCTGTTGAGTTTTGTTTCCTCTTTCTGATGGTTCCTCCTATTGGTTTAATTTTTACTTACAACTTCACTAATGTAAAAATATGTTTAATAGGAATGTAAATGTAAAGCCTACATCAGATTGTGCGCTGTCTTGGGGAGGGTGGGGGGGAGAAAAATTTTCAACTCAAAAGCATATGGAAGTGATTGTTGATAAATCAAAATAAATTAATAAAATTAAAAAGAAAAAAGTCAGTGAAATGAACAACAGATACAACGTTCTGTACTCACTGTCCCCCACCTCTATGAAAGAAGGGGTGCTAAGAGTAGCTAGATGGAGCAGTGGATAAAGCTCTGGCCTTGGAGTCAGAGGGACCTGAGTTCAAATCTGGCCTCAGACACCTGACACTTACTAGCTGTGTGACCCTGGGCAAGTCACTTAACCCCAATTGCCTCACCAAAAACAAAAAAAAAAAGAAAAAAGGAAGAGGTGCTAGCTTGGTCTCAATTGTTTTTCGTTCTTTCAACTTACATCATTGTCATCATTTATGTGTCATTTTCCTGGTTCTGCTGACTTCTTATTCGTTCCCGGCCCCCTTAATCCTAGCGCCTCCGCTCTTAGACAAGCTCCAATTTCTCCCGTCTGCAGCTTGTTCATCAATAGGTGTCTCCCCATTAGATTGGGAGCTTCTGAAGCGCAGGGTCTCCAACTACTAAATCCAGCATTCCGTCAAAGGACCGTACTCGAGGACCTAGAGGGCCACACTGGATTCAGTCAAAGGGCCGCACTCGAGGACCTAGAGGGAGGCCATAGGTTCTCCACCCCTGGCTAGCTTTTGCCTTTCATCTTATCCCTAGGGCTTGGCATATAGTAGGTGACTAATGGATACTGACTGACTGATTTCACTTCCAATCAATCAACAAGCATTTATTAAGCACCTATAATGTCACTTTGCATCAATTGAAATAAATCTTATCCTAACTCCCATTTTTACAGATTGTAAGTTTTACAAAAGGCTTGCTTGACCCTGAGGGATAAATAGTCTAAGCATCAGCCCTAATTTATAGAGGAAGAAACATGGGTTCTACAAATCAACTTCACAAATGTAGGATGGGGGGAGCCACAACTAGACAGCAGTTGTTCTGAAAAAGATCTGGAGGTTGTAGTGGAACACAAGCTTACCTATGATTTAGCAGCTAATGCTGCATTACTAGAGGTCTGGTTTCCAGGAATAGGGAAGTGATAGCATCTATCACTGTACTCAGACTCTGCCAGAGCTCTTCTGGATCATGTCAAGTCAACAAGAATTTATTGAGTATCTGCTATGTGCCAGGCACTTTGCTAAGGACTGGGGATATTTATTGTTCTTATTCAGTCATGTGTGACTCTTCACGACCCCATTTGGAGTTTTCTTGACAAAGATGCTGGATCGATTTGCCATTTCCTTCTCCAACTCATCTGACAGATGAGGAAACTGAGGCAAACAGGGTGAAAAGTGACTTGCTCAAGGTCACACAGCTAGTAAGTGTCTGAGGCTGGATTTGAACTCAGGAAGATGAGTCTTCCTGACTCCAAGCCTGGCGCTCTATGCACTATGGCACCCCCTTGCTGCACAAGGACTGGGGATGTGACGAAAAGCTATAAAACTGTCCCTGGCCAATCCAGGAATTTAGAGACTAACATGGGTGATAACACACAAACAACCTGAAGTCAGGAAGAGCCGAGTTCAAGGCTGGTCTCACATACTTACTAGCTGAGTGAGCCACTTTAACCCCTCTCAGCCTCAGTTTCCCCATCCATCAAATGGGGATAATAACAGCACCTACCTCCTCCCAGGGTTGTTGTGAGGATCAGATGAGCTAAGTGCTAGTTATTATTAACCCTGCACACACAGGATATATACAGGATAACACTGAGATAATAACCAAGGGAAAACAGGAGCCCTCAGGGGAATCAGGAAAAAGCTTTGCATAGAAGGCTGACTTTAGGGAGAACTTGAAGGAAGGGCATTCCACGCATGGGGCACAGCCAGAGAAAATGCCCGGCATCTGGAGATGGCAGTGTCTTGACACCAATATTATGGGATGGAACCATATCAAGACGGGATGAGATGGGAAGACTAGGGAGATTAGAAGGAGCCAGGGTTGTAAAGGGCTTTCAAAGCCAGAGAGAAGATGGAAGTGGTCAGAGGTGGTGGCGTGGTCAGACCTGCATGTGAGGAAGATGACTTTGGCCCTGAGTGGAGGAGGGGCCTAGAGTGTCTGGGAGAGATTGGAGGCAGGAAGACAGACCAACCAGCAGGATCTGGCCGTCGTCCAGGTCTGGGCACCACTATTTGGCACTGATAAGCTGCAGGGTATCCAGGAGGCCAGACAGGATGGTGAGGAACTGTCAGCCCATGTCACCTGAGGAAGAGCAGCAGAAGGGACTGGGCATGCTGGGAGAGGAGACTCCTCAGAGGGAGACAAGGACATTTAGTCAATGTCAGGAAAGACTTCCCAACAAGCAGGGGATCCAGAGGTGGAAAGGGGTGCCTCGGGAGACGGTGGCACTTATACTATTATGCAAAAGATTTGAATGGGGAGAGGGTCTAAGCTAGCCTAGGTAGTCCCTTCTGGCGGTAAAAATTCTGTGATTCTCAGTTTTACAACCTCCTTTATATAGTATTTATTATTAATTTTATTGTTAATAAAATTAACTATAATATTATTTAGTATTCTAAACCTCCTTTGAATATATTTAGGTTATATTAATTATTAATACTAATTATGTAAGCACTAAGTATTAGTTATTAATAAAATTCATTATTAATATTATTTCTCATTAAATCTTCTTTAAATGTATTTATATTAACTATTAATATTATAAACAATAAATTAGTTATTAACAAAATCCACTATTGATATCATTTCTTAAATCTTCTTTAAATAGATTTATATTAACTATTAATAATATAAATAATAACTATTAATCATTACTAAATTCATTAATATCATTTCTTGTTAAACCTTCTTTAAATATACTTATATACTATGTTCATCATCAATGTTAATTATATAAAGTGTATAAAGAATAAATGTTAATTATTAATAAAATCAGTTATTAATATTTATTATTAATTTGTTAAACCTCCTTTTTAAATAAAACTGAAAATAATTTTAATTTCCTGCCTCACTTACTAGCTATGTGATCCCAGGCAAGTCAGTAAACCTCCCTCAGCCTCAGTTTCTGCATCTGTAAAATGGGGATAGTCATGGCACCTACTTTTCAGAGTTGTTATGAGGATCAAAATAAGTTAAAACATGGAAGGCACTTTGTAGACCTATATAAATGCTAGCCATTATTGCTATTTTCTCCAAGGTCCTTTCGAGATTCCAGGGAAAATACCCTCGGAAAGGTGGTTGATAGTTGGACAAAAGGTTTTTTACAGAGGAATGGATTAAGGATGATACCTGTTGACAGTGCAACTCAGGTCCAATATCTGATACCTTGAGACAGTCTAATACCTTAAAGACAGAATTAACTCTGTAAGATTTAAGAATAACTCCAGTCCAGTTCATGTGCCTGCCCGAAGGGATTGGTGCTATGCCCCACACTGCTGCACTGAGAAAGGATTAAAGTATCCATAGACTGAAGGCCCCTTTGTTTAATCCCCAGAGTGAAGGGAGTGGTGCAGGAGGAATGGAAGGGGAACTCAGTCGTTCAACTCTGGAAAGGTAAGCCAGCCTCCCCTGGTTGAGGATTCCTGTCAGTGTAAACTATTTTGGAATACAGTCATTTCAGAGGACACAAGGGACTACGACAGTTGGGAACTTCTCTCTCCAAGCTCAAAGTGGATTTAATGTTAAAATGAATAAAATTGTTCCCAGCAGATCCGAGACTAACGCCAAGAGTACTGTAGTTGTATTCGTCAGGTTTTTTCTTTGCAGTAAGGTTCTTCCTATGCCTGGTGGCTTGCCCTTTTTAGGATAGAGTAATGGAGGTTTAATTGAAGTGACCTCACCAAATCATACAGGCTGGGCTTTTGACTCTCCATAATGCCACACGATATCTCAGGGAAGATCTCACTGTGAGTTGGCCTACTTTGGGGTCAGGGAAGCTACTTGAAACCAAATTCTTGGGAACTCAGAATTATGAGATCTGAGAGTGTGTGGAATGAACGAGAAGAAGGATGGATTGAGGGACATTTTTAAAGAAACAAAACCAAGCAGAAACTCAGAGTAAGCTACTTGTGCTTCAAGACATAAAGGATTGGTGACTTCACCAGTGTGGGTAATAATAATTCCTGGCTATATAGCACTTCATTTGTAAAACACTTTCCTCTTCAGTACCTTGTGAGGAAGGTAGTACAGGTGTTGATGTACCCATTTTCCAGAGGAAGAAACTGAGGCTGAGAGAAGCTAAGTGACTCGTCTATTATGGTCATATAGCTAGGAAGCTTCAGAACCCATGTCTTCCTGAGCCCACAGGCAATGTTCTAATCCACATCATGCTGAATCACCAAGATATCCCTCTGTAGCTTTGCTGACGCTCTTTGAAACTTGCAGTGGCCAAAGAAAATGATGTCCCGGCATCCCACACGGCACAATGAGCCCTTCCCTCACTCAGTGCTCGGAGAACAGACGTCATGGGTCTCAGGGCAATCTACCACTGGGCCCAAACCAGAAGCCAAGGTCACCTCCAGAGCACCGTGCAATGTCCAAGGCAATGAGTTCTAAGATGTCTCCCAGCTCTAACCTTCTGTGTCCTAAGGCCCCTCCCAGCTCTGCCATTCTAGGTTCTAAGATTATTTCACAGCTCTGACATTCTGTGTCCTAAGGCCCCTCCCAGCTCTGACATTCTAGGTTCTAAGATTATTTCACAGCTGTGACATTCTGTGTCCTAAGGCCCCTCCCAGCTCTGCCATTCTAGGTTCTAAGGCCACTCCCAGTTCTGACATTCTATGTTCTAAGGCCCCTCCCAGCTCTGCCATTCTAGGTTCTAAGATTATTTCACAGCTCTGACATTCTGTGTTCTAGGGCCCCTCCCAGTTCTGACATTCTATGTCCTAAGGCCTCTCCCAATTCTGACATTCCATGTTCTAAGTGCCCTCCCAGCTCTGACATTCTTTGTTCTAAGATTATTTCACAGCTCTGACATTCTGGGTTCTAAGGGCCCTCTCATCTTTGACATTCTCTGTTCTATGCTTTCGATCCCTGAGAGCAAGGACTCAGGCCCACAATGAGCTAGGCACAGAGCAGGGATTTAGGAAAGCCATGCTCACACATCTTGTTTTCCCAGCCACTGGCCCCCTGGCCCATCCCCTTTCTGTTGTGCTCCAGAGCACTCACTCTTGGGGCTCGGGAGGCCTTCTCCTCTGCTGCACTTCCCCTTGGGTGTCCGGAACTCAGAGAGTCCCTGCCGTCCCATCCCCTCCAGATCCAATTTCCTCTTGGCCTTGAAACCCTAAAAACCAAAAGAGGGAAATCAATAGAACATGGAAACAGAGCCAGCCCCTCCCAGTCCCCAGGCCCTCTTTCCTAGTGCCAGGACACTGAAGCCACATCAGTGCCTCAGTTTCCCTGTCTCTCGCAGGGAACCTCCAGGACTCTAAAGGGTAAGCCTTGAAATCCCCAGAGGGTACACTCCCACCTTCTGAGTTTTGACCTGGAAGGGATCCAGCCAAGGATTCCTGGCTCGTCCTAAGGAGGCCCTGACTGTGGCCCCTGCTCCAGGGGAGAGAAGTTTGGGAAAGGGCTCAAGCACAGGCCGGGGGCAGAGTAGAGAAGGCTTTCATAACAACCACATAATCAGTCATACAATGTTAAAACCAACCGAGTCAGCTGTCGGACTGAACCTTGGGAAATGATTTCTTCATTCACACAGTAAGAAGCAGAAACCCAGAGCAGGCAAGTGACTGGCCCGAGGTCACACAGCAGAGTGTTGGAGCCGGGACCGGACTGTCCTGCACAGCCTACCTCAAGTGGTTGCAGCAGTATTATAGACATGAGGGTTCCCCCCCCCTTTTTGAACAATCTGCTTACTGTGTGTGAACTGCAATTTCCCTAAGGTCAGGTACAAGGCTGTTATTCATCTCTGCACCCCCTACCGGGGCTGGGGGGGAGGGGCAGGGAAGGAGCATGGGGTTTATAACTGTTTGTAGGATGTCTAGGCCAGTACCCTGGGCCCACTGCCTATCTCCAGGGGCCAGTAGGGGAGGGCGGGCCAGGGTGGGGTGGGGCTGGAGAGCAGCCTCCCAGCTGGTCCTTATCAGGGTAAAGCTTCCCCCCCCAAGCCCCTCCCTTAGCAGGGCTTCCTGGCCCCCTGCCACCTGCTCAGAGCACAAGCTGAGCAGCCACAGGGCACCAGGAGCTCGGGGCCAAAGCCTTGTGAAGGGTGGGGGCTGCCATGGCGCCCCAGAGCCCAAGGGGATCCAAGAGGGTCAGTGCCTCTCTCCCTCCCTCCATTCATCCATCCAAGCCGGCCTTCTAGACAAGCAGTGGAGGAATCCCCTACCCCAGCCCATCCTTTCTCCACCCATCCTCCCCAGGCTTGGGAAACACCTGCTGGGGAAATCAGACCAGGGCCACATCTGCTCTGCGGGGCCCGGCCCTGGGGCCCCAGAAACCACAGCCAATCACAGGGGAGGGGAGTCTCCTGCTCATGGGGGGATGGGGCACCTGGACTTTAGGGCCAGGATAAATAAACAACAACAGCACGGAGCCTAGATCGCACAGGCAGGTGGGCGGCTCAGGACTGTCCCTACCCGGGTGACCTCATACAAGTAATTCACACCTGGTGCTCCAAGACTCTTAAGTTACAGAAGAACAGTCTCTCAATGAAATCACGTGTCTAAATTCAAACAACAGATCCCGTTTGTATGGCACTACAAGGACTTGCCTTGCAAAAACCCAACAAGGGAAGGCGTACAAATATTATGCCCGTTTTACAGATGAGGAAGCTGAGGCCTAGAGAGTGGAAGTGACTAAGCAGGTGGCTAGAACACAACAGAGCAGGGCCTCAAACTTCTGTCTCCAAGACCCCCTTTCCCCTCTACCACTAAAAAAGCATCTAACTTCTTTCCAGCCACTCATCCATTGTGCTCTGGGTCTACCAAAAGGCTCTTAACTCTGAGATTTTCAAGGAAGGGCAAACTGAATTTTTAAAAAGGGGGGGGGAAGGAGGGAAGGTGCCTGAGGCCCAGGAGAGAGAGAAGAAAGTCCAAGGATAAGAGAAGGAGGCAAGGGGCCAGCAAGGGCAAAGGTCCAGGCCCTTGAGGGGGGGCCCCCAGAGACCTGGGTCTTATCCCTGGTTCTAGCTCTGAGCATCTGTATCTGGGATGCAGATTGGACAAGACCAGGAGCTCTTAATATTTTTTGGGTCATGGGCCCCTAAGGAAGGCTGGTGAAGCCTATGAACCCCTTTTATGAATGATGCTTTTAAATGAATAAATAAAAATCCATAGGACTAAAAAGGAAACAAATTCTATTAAAATGCAGTCATTAAAATACATGTTAAAAAATAGAAAACAAGTTCACAAACACCACTCTCCTTAATCTATCTATGGATACCAGGTTAAAAGAACTCCCAGACTAATTACATCTCTTAAAAGTCCTTCCCAGCCCCGACATTGTGTTCTAGAGGTCCTCCCAGCTCTGACCTTCTGTGTTCTAAAGGCCCTCCCAACTCTGACCTTCTGTGTTCTAGGGGCCCTCCCAGCTCTGACATTCCATGTTCTAAAGTTCCTTTCATTCCTGACGTTCTTCGATTGATTCTAAGGACCCTGCACCACAAGCTCGTCTGACAAGAGCAAAAGGACCCTGGAGCAAGGACTCCCCACTGCTTCAGAGGGGAGCGGCCAGCTCTATGGCCCTAGACCCAGAAGACCCAGCTGATGCCATACAGGAGGCAAAGGCAGTAGGAGAGGACAAAATGGTCTCCATTTCTACCTAACCGCCTGTGAATACAGAGCTCTCAGCTCTAGGAACCCCAAGTGAGTCAGAAAAAAACCAGCCAGGAGGAGAAATGGACAAATCCATTCCACACCACCTGTAAGTGCCCATCCCTATACTCACCCATTCCTATCCCCTCCTGCCCCCCACTACCAACGTGGCACTATCCCCCCCCTTCCAGTCATTTCCCCCTCCCCTCCATACCTCAGTAAAACCCAGCTGCTCAGGCCCAGCCCCCTGCAGCTGCAGCAGTTCCAGGGATACAGGCCTTTAGAGGCCCCAAAGGGCTTTCACATCCCCAACAGATAAAAGAGGAACGGTCATTTGCATTACAGAAGAGTTTTTGATTCACAAAAAGGTTCATAGACAGTTAAAGCAGAGCCTCCAGACCTAGGAAGCCAGAAGCCTCTAGTTCTGGTCTTTGACTCAATTAATGACCTGGCCCGAGTTAGATCGTCTGGCTGCAACTAAGGGAACAGACTGGGAAGACTCTTTAAGCCACGATACTGATGGTAGCTAGTATTACCCGGGGTCTAATTCAAGCCACATTTTACAGATGGAGAAAACCAGAGCCCACGGAGGTTCAGAGGTTAGCTCAAAGTCGCCGCAGGTGACAAAGTGCAGAGCCAGATTTTGGCCTTAGGTGCCCCGTCTCCAAAGAGGGTGCCTGTTCCCACTAAATTCTACCACCTAGAATCTCTTTTGGGCCTTAGGGCATTTGACTGGCCCCCGAGGTCCTTCCTAGCCTAACCATCCCTAGCTCCCCAGGCTCCCACCAGTTTCCATATTCTATGATCCTATTATTCTCTATCACAGATTCACTGAATTTAAAACACTAGTTATACATATTCATGGTTCAAGTAATTTCATTAAGTATTCATTAATACCTTAGTGTTAAGGAGCTGAGCTGAGCTGACCCTTGGGGAATGACTACTAGACCACAGAATAAACTTAGACCAGGGGTGGGGAACCTTTGACCTCGAGGCCACACATGACCCTCTGGGTCCTACTTTCAGCCCTTTCACTGAATCCAAATTTCACATAATAAATACCCTTAATAAAAGGATTTGTTCTGTAAAACTTGGACTCAGTCAAAAGGCTGTACCCAAGGATCTAGAAGGCCACATGTGGCCCCAAGGCCTCAAGTTCCCTATTCCTGACCTAGACCTATGCCAGGAACTCAGGCCTGGGTGGAAGGCAGCATAAAGGTCCCTGGTGCCAGGAAAAGAGACGGGTTGAACAATGGAAGGGGCACTGAAGAACCCTGAGGCAGCTGGGGTGTTACAGAAAGAGACCTAGCCTTGGAAGTCAGGATTACCTGAATCCGAGCAGCCCCACTAAGTAACTGCAGAATTCTAGATGAGTTGTTTCAACACTTTGGGCTTCTTTTATCCCATCTATAAAATGGGCATCCTTAAAGAACCCAAGAAGACTGTGAAGAAGAGTGAGGGAGACAGGACATGTACAATCTTTGGTAGGCTCATATGTGCCTCTTGGAGAGGCGGCATTATTATCCTGGATAGAGAGTGGCCTCTGAGAAAGGAAAATGTGGGTTCTAGTCCTAACACTGACACACCCTGGCTGTGTGACCCCAAGACAAATCCTTAAAGCACTCGGTGCTTCAGGCATCTCCAAGCCTAAATTGGAGAGAAGGTGCCAAATTGTATTGGTAGTTCCAAGTTCCCTATACAGTGAAATCACAGGTTCCGTTCCTATCCCTATTAAAATGTAAAGTCCGGAAGGATAGGGTCTATCCTCTCACTTTTGTCTTAGCATCCTAAGAGGTGTTTGACAAAGGCTGGTGTATTTGAATTACTATTGTTGGAATCCTAGCAACCCATGGAGGTGACCTTGGGTTCTCCGAGGCTTTACCCGTTCTTTCAAAACTGGAGGGAAAGCCCAGCTCAGACATGAGACCAGGATTCTGCTTCTAAAAGAGGACTTTTTTTATTTTAAAGGAAGTGTAAGATGACAATTAGACTATTTCACTGGAACCAGCCCTGCTCAAAGAGTTTCTTTAAACCGAGGGTCCCAGGGGCAGCTAGGTGGCGCAGTGGATAGAGCACCGGCCCTGAAGTCAGGAGGACCTGAGTTCAAATCCAGCCTCAGACACATAACACTTACTAGCTGTGTGACCGTGGGCAAGTCACTTAACCCCATTGCCTAGCCAAAAGAAAAAAATAAATAAACCGAAGGTCCCAGGCAGAATATAGAGCCCATTGGCAAAAATTCACCTCAGGGGACACTGTAAAATCAAGGCACACCCGATGGTTTGATCTGGAAAACCTCCAGGTCACAGCCTTTTAAAATGAGGAAGCAGGGGGTGCAGTTTCCTCCATGGGATCTGGGGGGGTGGGACAAGACCTGGGATTCCACCCTAGAAATAACACGGGGACTGGCTGTCACGGTTGGACGGTGGGAGTATCTCCCCCTTCCCTTAGCGGCTAGCCCCTTCCTCTGCTAGTCCCTCCATTCTACGTCAAGCGTATTTGTTTGTATGGTACAGTTGGAAGTCACTAACTCGCCTTGCAGCGAATGACCTCCCCTTCCACCCATAATTATCCCCCACCCCAACGGGAATGAGAAAACTGAAGGCCTGAGAGGGGAAACAATGTGTCCATCCTCACAGCTCCAGCATCTCCCTGGGATGAGGGCCCGGATGTCACGGAAGGCCGGGGGGAAGAAACAAGGCACATCAAGGTGACCCTAATAGACATACGCCATCCCTAGAGTGAAGGAATCTCGGACAGAAATGCTTTGGAGAGCGGGGACGCTCGAATGCAAAGTGCACGAGGTCCAGGGCTCCAGCCCCAGCACCTGTGACTGTGGCCAAGCCTCTATCCACCTCCCTCGCCTCAGTCTCCATATCTGTACAGAGGCACATGTAATGCATTAGTAAGGGCAGGGCGCTCTGAAAGCTCATCTGACCTGCATAACTGGGGTGTGTGCCCCTCGTTTTCTTGCCTTGGGAAGCGGCAGGTTCGGTTAAATCCTATTATCCACGAACCTCCTAAAGTCCCCCCTTCTCCACATACAGACTGAGCCTCGAGCACATAAAATTCCAGAAAGCCTGGGAGCTCAGACCCGCCAAAAGTCCGGCGCTTTTCCCGCAGCAGGAGAAACCAGGGATAAAGGGAGGAAGAAAGGAAAGAGCGAGGGAGGGTCCCCGGGCATTACCGGCAGCCGGCCGGTGGAGGCGCGACCGGCGCGGATCTCGGGCCCCTGCGGGGTGGCGTCCAGGCAGCTGCCCGGGGCGGCGGGGGCGACGGCGGCCACCATCTGGGGGTACAGTGGAGTGAAGTGGCTGGCCGGGACCGGGCCCCCCTGCGGGCTTCGCACGTCGGGCGTCCACACTGGGCTCACCACCGGCAGGGCCTTCTTGATGTGCAGCGTTTGGGGAGGCTTGTGCGGTCCGGCAGGGGCGGAGCCCCCGGGGCCGGGGAGACCCCCTTGGGGATCCTCAACATCGGGCCTGGGGCGACGATCCGGAGCCTTTGGATATGAGGCGGGAGAGCACAAGGCTGGGCCCAGGGAGCCCGGCGGGGGCTAGGATGCGATGGGCATGGCCTGCCCGGGTCCGAGCCGGTTAGGCAGCGCCAAGCCCTAGGAGGGCGGGGAGGATAGGAGGGGCCCGCGCCGCCTCCTCCAGGCAGCCCCGCGGATGAAGCCTGGCTTAGCTCCAGGACCCGAAGGGGCCAGGGCCCCTTCCGGGTGCCTGGGGGCTGCTGGGCTCACTCCGCCGGATAGGCCCGGATTGGTCCCCGACCGCGCTCCACTTGCCCCAGTCCTCCCTCCTTTCTCTGTCTGGGGCTCCTTTTTTTTTTCTCCTTTTTTTTTTTAGCGCCAAACTGCGTGCCGCGAAATTCAGATCTCCCGCGGAAAATAACGCCCTCGGATTGGTCAGAGCAACTGCACAGGCTCCTCCCGCCGGAAAGGGCACATTCTGCCCGGAGTTAATTGCCACAGTGAGTTCTTCTCTTAAAGGGGCCGCACATGCAGTCTCCTAGTTAGGGAGGCTCTGTGCTTCTTCATGCAGGGCAGGATTTGCCGGTCCTAGGATCACGCAGACCAATAGTTTGGGGATGTTTTGGTTCTCAAGGAAATGACGGAGGCCGCTAGAGTGAGGCAGGATGGAGCCCGAGCATGATGTGGGAGGGGGAGGGCATCTTTGCCCGCCTCTCCCGGGGTCATCAGTGCAACAGTTTCCTTTTCTTCCCTCCCATTTTTTTATGTCTGTAACAATACAGAAGCAAAACGGTTTAAAAGTAGTAGGATTATTATTATCCACATTCCACATTTTTGTTTTTTTGGTTTTGTATCCATAGTGCCTAGCACAGGTCAAAGCATATAGTAAGTAATTAATAAGAGCTGAATTTGGTTTTTCATAAACAGGTTGCAAAGAACCTTAGGCTAACACTAGGCAGAAGAGGCATCTAGTGTTACCTTTCTCCTCCCTAGGGAAGTCCTAGAGGAGCCAGTCAGCGGCCTCTAGGGGGCGACTGCCATCTAGAGGTGACAATTGGAGCATGCCGAAGTCTAGAGCTTATTCCATCAGACAGCTGGCATTGATTCCAAGGCAAGTCAGTCTGTCCCCAAGCATTAATTAGGCTCCTATAGGAATGGCACTTCTAAACACAAAATTATATTTGGAAGCCAGAATCATCGGAATTGTTTGGCTAAAAATAGTTAAAAATAGAAAAGCAGATCCGTGAAACAGACTAGATAAACAAAAGAAATAAAAAAAATTCAATAAAATAGAAAACATAAATTGATCAAGGAAGACTTCCCTATCAGGCAAGAGTTGCTGAGGGAAGACTGATAAATAGTCAAAAGATATGAACGTGCAATTTTCAGATGAAGAATTTAAAACTATCTATAGTCATATAAAATGTATGAAAAAATGCTCTAAATCACTATTGATCAGAGAAATGCAAATTAAAACAACTCTGAGGTGCCGCCTCATGCCTATCAGATTGGATAATATGACAAAAAAGGAAAATAATAAATATTAGAGAAGATGTGGGAAAATTGGAACACTAATGCACTGTTGGTGAAGTTGTGAATTGATCCAACCATTCTGGAGAGCAGTTTGGAACTATACCCAAATGGTTATAACACTGTGCATACCCTTTGGTTCAGCAATAGCACTTCTAGGGCCGTATCCCAAAGAGATCTTAAAAAAGGGGAAAGGACCCACTTGTACAAAAATATTTATAGCAGCTCTTTTTGTGGTGACAAAGAATTAGACATTGAGGGGATATGGGGAATGGCTGAACAAGTATATGCATGTAATGGAATACAATTGTTCTTTAAGAAATGATGAGCAGGCAGATTTCAGAAAAACCTGGAAAAACTCACATGAACTGATGCTGAGTAAAATGAGCAGAGCCAGGAGAACACTGTACCCAGTAACAGCAACATTGTTCGATAATCAACTTTGATAGACTTAGCTCTTCTCAGCAATGCAATGATCTAAGACGGGTGGGAAACATTCATCCTAGAGGCCACGTGTGGCTTCTCTGTGCCAGGGGCTTTGCAAATATTATTTCTTTTGATCCTCACAATAAACCTGGGATGTAAGTGCTGTTATTATCCTCATTTTACAGATGAGAAAACTGAGGCAAACAGGGGACTTGCCCAGGGTCACACATCCAGTAAGTTATCAGAGGCTGGATTTGAGCTCAGATCTTTCTGACTCTGTTGCCTGGTGCTCTATTCACTGTACCACTTAGCTTTCCAAGGTCACACTATTAGGAAGGATCAGATGCAGGATCTGAACCCAGGTCCCCTGACTCCAGAAACAATGGTCTTTCAGTTGTGTCCCTTACACCATATTCTACAGTAAGCTAAAATGAATATTCATCGTGAACATCAAAGATCACACCATTAAAAATTAAAGGAAAACCAGATCAGATGCCTTTCTTGTCTGGCTAGAGGGAGAATTTTTAGCCAAAGAAGGGAGAGAGGAGATCACAGAGGACTGATTAGATTGTTTCAGTTATGCAAAATTGGAGGGCTCTGCATGATCAATGTAGCCACTATAAGAAGGGAAACTTGAAAGGGAAAAAGCCTTTGCAGCAAATCTCTCTGGTAAAGATCCCTTATCCAAAATATACAGAGAGAATTAACATAAATATGTATTAAGTAAGATTTTAAAGCCATTGACTCTTCACTTTCCCTCACCCCTCATACCCAATCTGTTGCCATTTTTCCTTCCTAACATTTCTTGTAGACCCCTCCCCCTTCTCTCCTCTGATCCCGCCCCCAGCCTAGCACAGTCTCTCATCACCTATTGCATAACCTGCTAGTTGGTCTTCCTGCCTCAAGACCCTCGCCATTCCAATCTATCCTCCACTCTGCTGTCAGACTGACCTTCCTCCAGGACCAGACTGACCTCATTCAATAAACCCCAGTGGCTCCCTATTACCTCCTGGATCAGATATAAACTGTCTTTTGTTGTTGTTATTTTTGTTGTTGTTATGGGATGTCTCTAAGAGGGGGTAGGGGAGGGATACATTGGGAAATGTAAATATCAATAAAATTTATTATTTTCTTTTTTTTTCTTTCTGAGGCAATTGGGGTCAAGTGACTTGCCCAGGGTCACACAGCTAGTAAATGTCAAGTGTCTGAGGGCAGATGTGAACTCAGGTCCTCTTGATTCCAGGGCCAGAGCTCTATCCACTGCCCCAATGAAATTTATTTTTAAAATTTATTTAAAAATGCTACACTCTTTGACCCAACAATCCAACTGCTAGGTCTAGACCCAAAGAAGGTCAAATGCAAAATAAATCTCATCTATACCAAAGTGTATAAGCAGGAGTGGGGTGTGTGTGTGTGTGTGTGTGTGTGTGTGTGTGTGTGTGTGTGTGTGTTGTGTGTGGTAGTAGTAGCAAAGACTTGGAAGCAAAATGAGTGCCCATCAACTGAGGGATGGTTAGACAAATTGTGGTACATGAATCTAATAGAATGTTATTGCTTTGTAAGAAAAGATGAATATGTAGAATTTAGGGAACCACAGAAACACTTTCGTGAACAGTCAGCAGAAAAAGCAGAAACACGAAAACAACACACACAATGACTGCGTTGGAATAGAAAGAACAATGAAAAGGACGCTGATCGCATCGCCCCGAACTTGGCCCAGCGACAGAGCTGACAAAGCGTACCCTGCTTCCTTCATTTCAGATGGTGGTGGTGGAGGCCTGTGCTACCCAGGCCTTCCTTCCACTGAAAAAATTAAGTATTCGTTTTGTGCAAGTGATCCCCCTTCAGGATTGATGACCAGATCAGGATCTGGGAGCACGCTTGGTCATCGAGATCAGGAGGAGAACAAGACCATTCCAAGGGTGTGTTCTCTTTACCAGCGCTCTCTTTGGCAGATCATGCAAAATTATAACTGGAAACCACCTTTGTCTTTTTGTTGCTGCAAATTTCTGCATCTTTTTTTTTTTCAGTGACTATAAATGTGAGTTGGGTGGGTGTTTTTTTTAGTCCCAGAGTCCTTAAATAGCAGGGGAGATTCTCTTGGCCAGCTTTTTCTCCAAGCAATTAATTGCTTGTGTATTAGAGGTAGACTGACCCAAGGGGATTATTACTTGGACATGCAGATATATCAGGCCTAGGTCTGGTCCAAGCACTCACGTGAAAGCCTGGGGTGAGACTCCTTTAGCTGTTCCTTACCAAGGCTAACCCCTCTGTATGCACCTTTCATCACACACTCTCTCAGTTCTCCTAGTAAATTGACCCCACTATCCTCCCCACTCTCTCTCTTTCTCATACACATCTTCAGTTCCCTCCCGCCCCCATCTACTGGCTCCTTCCCTGCTGGCAATAAACACATCCATGCCTCCCCCATCCTTAAGAAACCCTTACTTGATCCTACCATCCCCTCTAGCTATCATCCTACATCTTTTCTATCCTTCATGGCCAAATTCCTTGCGAAAGCCGTCTACATCCAGTGCCCACCCTTCGTTTTTTCTAAATCCTCTGCAGTCTGACTTCTGACCTCATCACTCAGCTGAAACAGTTCTCTCCAAAGATACCAGTGATCTCTTAATTGCCAATTCCAATGATCTTTTCTCAGTTTTCATACTTCTTGACCTCTCTGCAGCCTCTGACACTGTTAATTACCTTTTTCTCCTAAATATTCTCTCCTCTATGGGTTTTCCAAAAACCACCCTCCCCTGGTCCACCGCCTACCTATCTGACACCTCCTCAGTTTCTTTGTTTTTTGTTTGGTTTTTTTTGTTTGTTTGTTTTGTGTGTGTGTGAGGCAGTTGGGGTTAAGTGACTTTCCCAGAGTCACACAGCTCGTAAATGTTATCTCCACTGCACCACCCAGCTGCCCCCACTCTTCAGTTTCTTTTCTTGGATCTTCATCCCGGTCACAGCTACAAAGTGTGAGAGTCCCTAAAGGCTCTGTCCTGGGCCTTCTTTTCTTTTCTATTTATATGATCTTATTTGGTGATCTCATCAGCTCCCACAGATTCAGTTATCATCTCTGTGCATATGAGTCTCAGATCTATATATCAAGTCAAGTCAACAATAAGCTTTATATTAAGCGCCTGCTATGTGCCAGGCACTGTGCTAAGCACCAGAGACACACAGAAAGTAAAAAAAAAAAACCAGTTCCTGCCCTCAAACAGTGCACAGTCTAATAAGGGAGACAGGATGCCAACATATGCTATACACAGGTAAATTGGATAACATCAGCAAAGGGAAGGAACCTGTTGTGTGTCCTTCATTTTCAAAGAGGGCCAATAACATCAAGAGGTGATTCTTGGCTCATGGGTGAATTGGATTTAAGTGAGGTAGAGCTGCACAAAGTTGTCAGCCTCACTCTCTCTTCCTGAGTCATCAAAGTCCAGTGGAACAGCAAAAGTAAGAATGACCGGTGATGGCCCAGGATGGGGTGGACAACTCTGGCGTCTTCGATGTGTGGCCAACCTTTAAGGCTCCCCCGCGTCTGCTTCAGCCGCCTTCAAGGCTGTTAGAACAGTGTTCTCATCTGCCCATTCCATTGGGAAGTCTTCACACGCTTGGGGTAGATGCCTTCCCTAACTCACCAATGTGTTTGAGGTCTGTCAGTTACCCATCGGCGGACAGTTGTTACCAGGGTGTGGCCTCTGCATGTGCTATACCTTCTTGGAGCCACGGGTCAGAGCTGGGCAAATCAGGTGGACACCAAAGGTGATGAGCAGGATCAGGTGCTAGTCCTCCCTGAGCATCCCACACACCTGGGGTTAAGGGGGAGGGGGAAAGATTTCTTGCAAAAGGTGAGACTTTTAGTTGGGATTTGAAGGAAGCCAGGAAGCAAGAGGGTCAGAGGAGGTGGGAGAATGTCGCAGGCGTGGGCGACAGCCAGTGAAAATGCATGGAATTGGAGCAGCTAGGTGGCGCAGTGGATAGAGCTCCGGCCTTGGAGGACCTGAGTTCAAATCGACCTCAGACACTTGACACTTACTAGCTGTGTGGCCCTGGGCAAGTCACTTAACCCCAATTGCCTCACCAAAAAGCAAAAAAAAAAAATACATGTAATTAAGAGAGGGAATGTCATGTGCAGGGAACAGCAAGGAGGCTAGTGTCACTAGATTACAAAATGTGTGGAGGAGACTGAGATGTAAGATGACTGGAAAGGTAGGAAGGGGCCAGGTTATGAAGAGCGTTAAAAGGTGTAGAACTTTATATCTGATCCAGGAGGTAATAGGGAGCCACTGGAGTTTATTGAATGAGGGAGTGACATGGTCAGTCTTGTACTTGAGGAAGGTCATTTGGCAACAGAATGCAATGGGGAGGGTCTTGAGGCAGGAAGACCAATTAGCAGGTTATTGCAATAGATGATGAGACACTGTGCTAGGCTGGGAGTGGGATCAGAGGAGAGAAGGGGGGGAGTACACGAGAAATGTTAGGAAGGAAAAATGGACAGACTTGGCAACAAATTGGCTATGAGGGGTGAGGGAAAGTGAAGAGTCAAGGAAGACATCTAGGTTTTGAGCGTGGGGGGTCAGGAGGATGGCTATTATCCTGGACAGTAACAGGAATGTTTGGAAGTGGGGGTGATGATTCAGGGGGGTTGTGCTGTTCGATGATGGAGACTTCTATGAGTGCATATGCAAAAGAGGCAACCTGCCCCTTCTTCTCTCCCTTCCGTCCAGCTTGGAAACAGGAGGCTGGTTTTGTACTGTCTGGAGGGGCAGCCTGACTGGCCTCGGGCTGTGAGCATGGGGATGCCTCGGTTTCTTTTGTATGTGTTCTTTTCCTCACCTTTGGTGAATGAGTATCCTAATAGGGAAGTGTTCACATCTTAACCTCATGATCTTTGAGAGGTGCAATGTCTTTTTAAAAATTAATTAATTAATTTTGATTTATCAACAATCACTTCCATATGCTTTTGAGTTTAAAATTTTTCTCTCCCTCCCTCCCCAAGACGGCATGCAATCTGATATAAGCTATACATATATTCCTATTAAACATATTTTCAAATTAGTGATGGCGTAAGAATTAGAACCATCAGAAAGAGGAAACAAAACTCAACAGAAAAAAAAAAGTAGCAAATAGTCTGCTTCGATCTGCATTCAAACTCCATAGTTCTTTCTTTAGATGTGGAGAGCATTTTCCATCACGAGGCCTTTGGAGATGTCTTAGATCCTTGTATTGCTGGGAAGGGTTAAGTTTATCAATATTAGTCATCGCACAACGTGGCTTTTATTGTGTACAACGTTCTCTTGGTTCTGTTCATTTCACTCAGCATCAGACCATACAAGTCTTTACGGGTTTGTCTGAAACCATCCTGCTCATCATTGCTTATAGCACAATAGTATTCCATTACATTCATATACCACAACTTGCTCAGCCATTCCCCAGTTGATGGGCATCCTCTCAATTTCCAATCCTTGGCCATCACAAAAAGAGCTGCTATGAATATTTTTGCGCATGTGGGTCCTTTTCCCATTTGTATGACCTCTTTGGGATACAGCCCTAGAAATGCTATTGCTGGGTCAAAGGGAAAGGTACAATGTCAAGGGAGACCTTTAAGACAGTGTCTGAAGCATTGATCTGAGCAGCAGTGACTGAAGGCAGGTGTGGAAGTGCCTGTTACAAGTGAGGAAAGACAATCACCTGAGGATGGAGGCTACTTCAAGGAGCAGGAAAACCTGCATAGTGAAGAATGTCAGCTGGAAACTCAGCAGAGGCACAGAGCCTCAGAGCCCACTTGGGATGAGTGCCCAACATGGATCTGTATCTAAGGAGAACTCACTGAGGACTCGACAAAGGAAGAAAAAGATTCTCCGTTCCAGGAGTCAAGCGGCACCCTTTGCCAAATAATAGTCTCTGTATGTGTATGTTTCAAGGCACCTAGATGGTGCAGTGGATAGAGAACCAGGGTTGAAATCAGCAAGACCTGGGTTCAAATCTAATCTCAAACACTTATTTATTGGCTGAATGACCTTGGCCAAGTCACTTCATCCTGTTTGTCTCAGTTTCCTCATCTGTAAAATGAGCTGGAGAAGGAAATGACAAACCACTCCAGTGCCTTTGCCAAGAAAACCCCAAATAGGATCACAGAGTCAGACACAACTGGAAAAAAAAATCGCATGTATGTCTCACAATCATTATATTTCGTTTTAGTCTACTCTTCCCATGGGTAAGGAGACAGTGTGAGCCAGTTTCCAGGAAATGTTTTGTGTCAACTGTTCTTACTATAATTTCTTTCTTTCTTTTAAAATTAATTTGGTTTTTTTTCACATCTTTAAAAATTGAATTCCAATCTCTCTCTCTCTCTCTCTCTCTCTCTCTCTCTCTCTCTCTCTCTCTCTCCTGCCCCTCCCCCACCCATTGAGAAGGCACTTGCTATAATTTCCCAGTAAATCCTCTTTCTAAAAGTTAATGGAGTCGGACTGACTAATGTTAATGGGGAGCAGGGGGTGGGGTAAGAGGCAGGGTTTGAGTGACAATACTAGAAACCCAGGGCAAGTAGGTAGCCCTGTGGATAGAATGCCTGACATGGAGTCAAGAAGACTCATCTCTGTGAGTTCAAATCTGGCCTCAGACACTTCCTAGTAGTGTGACCCTGGGCAAATCATTTCACCCTGTTTGCCTCAGTTTCCTCATCTATAAAATGGGCTGGAGGAGGAAATGGCAAACCACTCCATTATCTTTGCCAAGAAGACCCCAAATGGGGTCATGGAGAGTTGGAAATGATGGGAAAATGACTGAACTGAACTAGAAACCCAACTCCTCAGGGTTACCTACTCTTACAATCCTGAGAGAAAGAGAAGTCAGTCCTCTCTGTGGGGACATCCCAGCCATAAGTCCAAGTGCAAGGGGCTGCTTCACTTATAAAATAATAAAAGCACTTCGGGAAGACTTTAGCTAAATGCCGCATGAAGACAATTTTATTCCATAATACTTTCACACTTAGGGGCAGGTTTAATTGTTTGGATGTTTTTACTGACATCAAGCCAATTGTCTTTCTGCAATTTCCACCCATACTTCTGATTCGTCCCCAGAGGAAGGGGAGGGAGAAGAATATGAATGTGAGGTAACAATAGGAATCAATGCACAATTTTTTTTAAAAAAAGAGAAAGATTAAACTCACTGAGATTCCTGCAGGGCAGGGTAGGAAAATAGAAAATATGGCCAATTGGACAAATCTAATTCTTACCTAAATCTCTCCCAAGTTGGCCAGGGTTCTACCCAGCTATTTCTGATTCCACAGATAACAGATAACAGAGGATGAGCCATTGGCTGAAAAGAGTCTGCTCAAGAAGCCCCTTAGATGAAAATGCTGGAGAAGATGTGGGAAAATTGGAACACTAATGTATTGTTGGTGGAGTTGTGAACTGACCCAGCCATTCTGGAGAGAAATTTGGAACTTTGCCCAAAGGGCTATAATAATGCTCATACCCTTTGACCCAGCAATAGCACTTCTAGGGCTATATCCCAAAGAGATCATACAAATAGGAAAAGGACCCACATGTACAAAAATATTTATAGCAGCTCTTTTTGTGGTGGCAAAGAATTGGAAATTGAGGGGATGTCCATCAATTGGGGAATGGCTGAACAAATTATGGTATATGAATGCAATGGAATACTATTGTGCTATAAGAAATGATGAACAGGCTGACTTCAGAAAAACCTGGAAAGATTTGTATGGTCTAATGCTGAGTGAAGTGAGCAGAACCAGGAGAATGTTGTACACAGTAACAGCCGCATTGTGTGATGACTAACTTTGATAGACTTGGCCCTTCTCAGCAATGCAAGGATCTAAGACATCTCCAAAAGTCTCATGATGGAAAATGCTATCCACAAAGAAGAAAGAACTATGGAGTCTGAACGCAGATCAAAGCATATTTTTTGTTCTCTCTCTCTCTCTTTTTTTTTTGTTTGTTTCTTCTTTCTTGTTTTTCCTCCTGTTGGTTCTAATTCTTCCTTACAACATGACTAATGTGAAAATATGTTTAATAGGAATGTATTAGAGCCTATATCAGATTGCGTGTCGTCTTGGGAAGGGAGGCAGGGAGGGAGGGGGAGAAAATTTAAAACTCAAAAGCTTATGGAAGTGATTGTTGAAAACTAAAACTAAATTAATTAATTTTAAAAAGATGCCCCTTAGATGAACTAAGAGGTTCTTTGGGCAACTCTGTACATACACTGATTATACAGGAGTCAATAATAATGGTACTTATCTGAGAGGCAGTGTGGCTATTAGGAAGGAAATGAGCATTTATTAGGTACCTACTGTGTGCTAGGCCCTATGCTAAGTGCTTAACAAATATTTCATCTTTACAACAACCCAGGTAGGTGGGTGCTATTATAATCCCCATTTTGTAGTTGAGGAAACTGAGGCAAAGAGAGGTAAAGTGACTTGCCCAGGTCACACAGCTAGTAAGTGTCTGAGGTCCGATTTGACTTCAGGCTACAAACTGTCTAAAGTGTAACTGTGCCCACTCCTTTCTGCCTTGCCACTTTTCACAAGACCCTTTCATATCTGAAATCTTTTATGCCTAGAGTCTTCCAAGCTAGAGACTTCCAGGTTCCTAGCTGATTATTTTCTTAGCCTCTCTGTCTATGGCCTCGTAGGCTGTACCCACCAAAGCAGACTCCATGTCTCCATATCAGACCGGTGAAGTGGAGCAGCCCTTCAGAAGATGTCCTAATGAGTGGCTGGTGTGCATCTTCATTCATTCATTCATTCATTCATTCATTCATTCATTCATTCATCCATCCATCAATGCCAAGTCTTGGGAGCAGTATCTCACAAGAGCAACATGGATGCCCTTTTCTTACTGTGGCATGAAGACCATGATTCCTGAAGCTTTCTGATGACATCCTGGGTTGTATTCCTGACTGGCCTTTCCCAGTTAACCATTGAAGGTAGCAGTCCTATTCTCCATTGAGGTGGGGCAAAGGGGAAATCATCAATCCTCTCTAGTTCTGGAGGTATCAACTGATGCCCCAGTTTGGGGTATCAGTATATAATGCCCTAGCACCCTTCCCTTGGGGCAGCTAGGTGGCAAAGTGGATAGAGTACTAGGATTGGAATCATGAAGACTAATCTTCATGAGTTCAAATCTGGCCTCAGACACTTACTAGCTATGTGACCCTGGGCAAGTCACTTCACCCTGTTTGCCTCAGTTTCCTCATCTGTAAAATGAGTTGGAGAAGAACGTGGCAAACCACTCCAGTATCTTTGCCAAGAAAATCCCAAATGGGGTCACAGAGAGTAGGACACAACTGAAATGATTGAACAAGAACAACAAGAAACCTTTCCATTCTTTCCCTGCCTTCCTCTCCATATTCCTTTGATTGTATCCAGGTAAGCTTAAATAGACCAAAGAAAAGCCTATTGCTTTCAGCATTGACTGACTTAACCTTTTTTTTTTTCCTGCAAGTATCCTGTAAATCGTACAACAAATCCCCAAAACAGAGCAAGGAAAAATAATTGAATGAGAGTCAAGAAGTCCAGATTAAAAATTATAGATCAACCACCAAGTTGCTGGTGAACTTAAATAAATCACTTGATTTCTCTGGTCCTCGGTTTCCGTATCTGTAACAAGAGAGGGAGTGATGTTCTCTGGTATTTCTTCAAGCTCTGTCTAATATTCTAAGGTTCCTCCCAGCTCAAACATCATCATTATTGTTATTATCACCAAAATGTCCTAAAGGTGCTCAGTAAATATTGATAGTGTAAATTCAGAAATATATAATTTGGACAATAAACCCTACAGGTGGTCAGGAAGACAGCCAAAATACTTAGCATCATAGAATTTGAACACTACAAAGGACCTTAGAACATAAACTAATAGAATGGAAAAGTCACTAAGAGACCATCTGGTAAAACGCCCTCGTTTTATAGAGGAAACAGCCCCAGAGAGAGGAAGAAATGACCTGCCCAAAATCACACAGTGAGTCAAAGGCAAAGCCAGGACTCTAGAACCCAGGTCTTTGGACTCCCAGACTAGAAAATTTCCATTCATTATTTTCCAGCCTCAACTTTATTTCAGGCAGCAATTTGTAGATATCAGTTTAGGGCAGACGGCCAATAGAGCTTTTAAACTCTAACTGGCATGATTAAGCAGAATTTGAATAAAGTCCTTTAGGGCCAGAGGTGTCAAACTTGAAATGAGCCTCCCTGTAGCGCTTAACTCTCCCAAGCACAGCCTGAACTGGATTGAATGTAATTGGGAATATTTAACAAAATAAATAAAAATACAATAGAACACAAATAATGGTAATTTGTGGTTTTCTAAGTCAATATGTGGCCCGAAGAGATTCTTGCAAACTGCTCGCATCTTCCCACTTACCAGCAAGTTTTTATTTGAGCTTGACACAACTGCTTTAGGCAAACCTTTCACACCTCCCTAATTAACTCCCTCTCCCACTGTCTCCCTCTTCCCCCCTTCTAGGGCTCCCCTCCCCCCCAACTTCTTCGCTGAGAACCTGGCCTCATATTTTACTGAAGAAAGTTGAGATCGTTGGCTGAAACCTGCCAACCAGAACATCACCATCGTCATCCAGCCCTGAAGGAGCTTACTAGATGTTAGTGAGTCCCCCTCCTCATCTACCATAGCTCAGGTGTCTTCTACCACCATCTCCTTCTTCACCCCATCTCACATAAAGGAAGAAGTGACCCTTCTCTTTGCCAGGGCCAACCCTCCTCCTCCAGCAGATCTGCCCATCTATCATCCCTACTCTCTCACTGACCTCTCCCTGTCCTACTGCCTACACACATGCCCATGCCTAGCTGAGGCAGCTGGTGGCACAGTGGTTAGAGCCTGGAGCCTGGAGTGAGGCAGGCCTCAGCTTAGATCCTGCCTGAGACACTTCCTACTTGTGTGTGACTGACCCTAGGCAAAGTTAGATTGCCCTGAAACTCAAACGAGATATTTGGAAAGCTTTAGTACAGTGCCTGGTATAGAATAGGCACCAGAGAAGTCCTTAATTAGTCCCTTCTCCTCTCCATCTATCCTGTATCTCTTTTGTCCTTTGTGGCTAAAGTCCTTGAGAAAGCCATTCATGATGGATGCTTCCTCTTACTCCTTTCTTAACTCTTGGTAGCCTGACTTCTGACCTCATTATTCTACAGAAACTCTTCTCTCCCAAGTTACCAGTGACCCTTTAGTGGCCCAATCCAATGGCCTTTTCTCCATCTTCATCCTCTTTGACCTTTCTGCAGTCTTTGGCATCACGTATCACTCTCTCCTCCCCCGATCCTCTCTTCTTTCCAGGCTTTGCGGACCCTCTTGTTTCCTGATTCTCCTCCTGCCTATCTAGACTGCTCCTTCTCAGTCTCCTTTGCTGGATCCTCGTCCAAGTCACACCAGCTAACCATGAGAGTCTCATGTGATGTCCCATATCCTGCCTCAACGTCTCTGCTGACCTCCAACTGCCTATTAGGCATCTTGAACTGGATGCCCTGTGAATGTTTTTGACTCATCATGTCACATCTAAAAAGGAATTCGTTATCTTTGCCCCCAAAACCCTTCCTCCGCTTCCAAACTTCCCCATTACAGTTATCACCATCCTTCCAGGGACCCATGCTCACAACCTAGGTGTCACCTTCTACTCCTCATGATCTCTCTCTCTCTCTCTCTCTCTCTCTCTCACACACACACACACACACACACACACACATCCAATCTGTTGCCAAGGCTTATAAAGGATTTTTCCTTTGTAACATCTGCCTAATATCCTCCCTTCCCTCCTCTGATACTGCCCCCACCCTGGTGCAGGCCCCTCAAAACCTCAGGCCAGGACTATTATAATAGCCTGCTATGGAGGTCTGTCTGCCACAAATCACTTCCCACTCCAGACCATCTTCCATTCAGCTGCTAAAGTGATTTTCCTAAAGCGCAGATCTGACTGCCAATTCCTACTCAGTAAACTGCAGTGGTTCCTTATCATCTCCAGGATCAAATATTAAATTCTCTTTTTGGTGTTCAAAGCCCTTCATGCCCTACCCACACATACCCTTTTCCAGTGTCCTTTCCCCTTATTCCCTTCCAGACACTCTGCCATCCTCGGACACTGGCCTCCTTACAGTTTCAACTCTGGGCATTTTCCCTGGCTCTTCCCCATACCTGGAACATCTGCACTCCTGGATCTCCTGCTTCATTCGAGTCTCACCTAAAATACTTTCCATGGGAAGCCTTTCCCTATGCCTCCAAATTCTAGTGCTTCCTTTTTGTATCCCTAAGGCTGAGTACAGTGCCTGGCACATGGCAGGTACTTACTTAATAAATGCTCATTGAATGACACCATTTACTCTGGCTTATTGACCATGACTTTTACGACATTGTTAGAAGGACCTCAAGATCATTTAGTCCCATCCTCTTATTTTTCAGAGGAGAAAAATGAAGGCCAACAAGGAAAGTGAATGGCTGGAGACAGATAAATAGAAAAAGCATTTATTACTTACTATGTGCCAAGCATCAAGCTAAGCAGAGAGGATACATCGTCATAGACAAGATAGTCCTGCCTTCAAGGAACTTCCATTCTAGTGGGGGAAAGACAATACATAAAGATCACAGGAATGAGTGGTCAGGCAGGGGCTTGACTGCCAAGTCCACTGCTCTCTCCCCTATACCACATAACCAATTTAATTCTCCTATGCAGCCTCCTGAATAGCAGGTGTTTTTATTTAATTTTTTATTTTAGAGGCAATCGAGGTTAAGTGACTTGTCCAGGGTCACACAGCTAGTAAGTGTCTGAGGCTGGAACAGGGGTTTTAAAATCCATATATTTAATTTCTCTCCCCATCTTCCCCAAATTCTCATCTTTCTTCTTTCCCCACCCCCTAAACTATAAAAACACAAATACAGCCAGTTGAAAGAAAGGCCAAGCTCCTTTAGTGCTAAATTTAAGCCCAGTACTCTATACCAATATCAGAGGTGATGCTAGCCATTTCTAGGAGCCTGGAGCCGGTAAGAGTGAAGAACAGGCTGTGGGCTGCCATAAGGAGAGATGAAGGAGGCCTGGGATGCCTTCCAAGCTCCTTCAGGTTTTCTCAGGATTACCTGAAGTTTCTTATGATCTTAAGCCCTTGTTGTGCTCTTAATTCTCTTTAACCATCAATGGGTTGTTTTGTTGTTGTTTTTTAAAAGGTAATTGGGGTTAAGTGACTCCCCCAGGGTCACTCAGCTAGTAAGTATCAACTGTTTGGTCTGAGGCCGGATTTGAAGGTCCTCCTGACTCCAGGGCTGGTACTCTATCCACCACACCACCTAGCTACCCCTGATGTTCTTTTCAAAGGCAGTATGAAGTAAGAGCCCTGGGCTCTAGTCCCAGCTCAAATATTAACTTTGAGGTCTTGGGCAAATAAGTTATCTTCCTTTCCTGGGCCTCCATTTGTTCTGTTAAATCAGGGAGTTAGACCAAAAAAATGATTGCTCAGATTCTCTCCAATTCTAACAATCTGGCTTCTATGGTCCATTCAGTTATACAATCAGCATTTATTAATCATCCACTGTGTGCAAGGCAAGTTGTTACTAGAAATTAAAAAAAACCAACTAGTCCTTAACATATTTTTGGGGGTGGTTGTGAGACAAACAAATAAATACAAGATAATTTAAGACAGGAAAGGATACTAACAACCATGGGAATTAGCAAAGACTTTCTGTAGGAGCCTTGAAACGATGGAATTTGGTGGTAATTGAAGCGGCAGAATGTGTTCCTCTTGGGGAGGGAAGGGGACAGTCTGTGAGGAACAGTTGAGACAGGAGACAGAATGCTGAATTCTAAGAACAGCTAGTATGCTGATTTGGCTTGAACACACAGAACATGAAGAGGAATCACTCATATAGTACTTAATAAGCACAAGAGGGTAGACCGGATGGGTTTTATTTTTTTTTTATTAGGCAACTGGGGTTAAATGACTTGCCCAGGGTCACACAGCTAGTAAGTGTCAAGCGTTTGGTCTGAGGCCAAATTTGAACTCAGGTCCTCCTGATTCCAGGACCGGTGCTCTATCCACTGCACCGCCTAGCTGCCCCTTGGATGAGCTTTAAATGCCAGTTTGTATTTTATGCTGAAGGCAATAGGGAACCACTGAGGATTCTTGAGCAGGACGGTGGAGTGACCAAATCAGACCTGCGTGGAGTTGTGTGGAGGATGACTTGGAGAGAGGAGACTGGGTGCTGAGGCATTTCGCAGTGGTCCCAGAGAAGAAGAGATAATGTTCTAACATTCTGTGTTTACGCACGCGCGCGCGCGCGCGCACACACACACACACACACACACACACACACACACACACACACACACACACAGAGTGACCTTTGCAGCTGTAACATTTTTTTTGCGGTCCAGAGATCCCATCTCTTTTGTCTGCCTCAGAGCAAAGTCCTCCGTTTAATCCATCCAACGTGGGATGAGAGTTGTAGTACACAGCCTCGTCACCAGAGGGCAGCCACAGGCTGAGACCCAGGACAATCGCCCTGCTCTGGACCTTGAATTCAATCTATGTATGCATTGAAGGAAGCATCAGTGGGTGCTGTCTAGGAAATAAAAGAAATGGTTTTATGCTCACAGAACTCACAGTCTAGATGGGAAGAGCAGACCAACGTTTAGTCAGGAGTGGGGAAAGGAGGGATGCCTGTGAATTTGGAGTCAGAGTACCAAGCTTTGCCACTTGCTATCTTCCTCTCTGTGTGACTGGGCAAGTCCCTTTGCTTTTCTGGGCCTCAGTTTCTTCATTTGTAAAATAAGGAGGTTGAATTAAATGAGCTCTGAGGGCATATATGAACCAACAAAGAGTGAAGTGAGCAGAACCAAGAGAATGACTCAGCCAATAAGGACAGGATTGTAAAAATAAACAACCCTGAGGGACTCAAGAACTCTGATCGGCACACTGGACTCGTGAAATTTACTACGGCCCCTCTAGATAGAAAGGGGATAGACTCAGAGTGAAGACTGGGACTTTTTTTTTTTGGATGTCACAAATGCAGGAATTTATTTTGTTTGACTATGTATGATTGTAATGGGTTTTTTTCCCTTTGCTTTCTTAATGAGGAGTAGGGAAGGTGGGAGAGAGATAAGGCAGACCTGATAATAGAACAAGATTGAAATAAAAAATAAATCCCACCACCAACCGCTTAGTGCTTTATTCAGTGAAGCAACTGCACTGTGTCTTCCTCTAGTGATACTTCTTCCAGTGGTCCCATGTGTCTGGGGGACTTCAGAATGGTCTATTTTTTGGGACAAACATGAGGAGAATACTGTTGGCTATGGAGTAATGATACAGGCAGGGTAGTATAGTGTAAAGAGCACCTGACTTTGAGTCAGAAGACACAAGTTTCTTGTTCTCATTCTACCATCATAACTAGTAAGAAGTGGCCAGGGCTTTGGTCCATGGTACCAACATGCAGGTGGGTGTGGGCTTCCTTCCCAAAGTAACTGCCATCCCTATGCATCACTTCCAGGTCATCCCCACTTTGGCAACACTGTGCAAAATAACTAGGGCTGGGGCCGCCTGTCTCCCAGACCCTCTACCCCCCCCCCATCATTGCCTTTGGAGCTGGAGTCATGGGCCAGACTCTACTGCCATAGAATCATAAGATTAAAGCTGAGAGGGCCTCACAGGTCACCTAGTCCAACCCACCTCATCGTACACACGAAGAAACCAAGACTTAGAAAGCTCAAAGAGACTCTGGTTCATCCAGGTAGCAGATGAGAGAGCTGGAAACTGACCTCAGATTCTCTGACTCTGAATCCAGCAGCCCCACGCTACCCACCTCGTGCCTGCACCAGGGTCAATCTCTTCTCTACATTACTCCTATGACCCACTCCCACCTTTGCCCAGAACCCCAGAATGCCTAGATATGGCTCTGCCACATGGCAATGCAAGCAAATCCACGATTTGGCTTCAACACATTTTAGTGCACACTTTTGTATCATACTGCTCTTCCAGGCAAACTGGGCTTGTAGCTCCTCAGTCTCATCATAACCTGTCTTTTCCATGGCTATTACCTTATTCCCTCCTGAGCCCCACCTTTCCCATCCACACTCTCTTCCCTTAAGGTTCTACTCAGGTACCCCCTCAATGATGTTTGTCTTTTTTTGTTTGTTTGTTTTTTGTGTTAGGTAATTGGGTTAAGTGACTTGCCTAGGGTCCCAAAGCTAGTAAATGTTATGTGCCTGGGGTTGGATTTGAACTCAGGTCCTCCTGACTCCAGAACTGGTGCTCTATCCACTGCGCCACTTAGTAGCCCCGATGAAGTCTCATCTTGCCTTATCTCTTTCTCCCATCTGAAAGCAACCTCTCCCTTAGTTTCCCCCCAATACCTTTGGTCTGTCTTTGCTCTTTTTACATCTGACCTTGTAAAATTCCCTAACTGGAAGCTGGCCTCTAGTCTTAATTAGATCTTAAGGTCCTTGAGAGCAGAGGCTGTCATTTTGGGGAGGTGGGGTTCTTCTGGACATTTGTTTTGCTGCCACTAATGGCTTTGCCCACAGTGGGCACTTCGTGAATGTGTGCGTGGCAGGGAGGAGTGTATGGAGTGTTCAGGAGGAATAACGCCTCTGGTGTGCAGACTTGCCGAGCCCTTTTCAGGGCTGCTCATCCACCTTTCGTGTCCACCTGGCACCTAACTCATTTATAGCTCCAAGAAGCTGTAGCATGTTCAACAGCCATACTCCAGTGAAACATCTCAGCACATGGGCTAAACTAGGTTGAGGGCAACCAATAGGCCTCAAACCTGTCAGTGAGTTAGGGGGCCATCTACCCCAAACAGAGGAAGACTTTTTCAAAATTTATTTATTTATTTTTAGTTTTCAAAATTCACTTCCTTTTTTTTTAAGGCAATTCAGGTTAAAGTGACTTGCCCAGGGTCACACAGCTAGCTAAGTGTCTAGTGTTTGGTCTGATGCTGGATTTGAACTCAGGTTCTCCTGACTTCAGGGCCAGTGCTCTATCCACTGCACCACCTAGCTGCCCCTGACATTCACTTTCATAAGACTTTTAAGTTCCAAATTTTCTCCCCATCCTCCCCCCAAGATGGCATGCAATCTGATATAGGCTCTACATATACATTCATATCAAGTCTACTTTCACATTAGTCATGTTGTAAAGAATTTGAACCAATGGGAGGAACCATGAGAAAGAAGAAAAAAAAGAGAGATATCAAATAATGTGCTTTGATCTGCATTCAGACTCCATAGTTCTTTTTCTGGATATGGATAGCATGTGCCATCATGAGACTTTTGGAGATGTCTTAGGTCCTTGTGTTGCTGAGAAGGGTTAAGTCTATCAACGTTAGTCATCATACAACGTGCCTGTTACGGTGTACAATGTTCTCCTGGTTCTGCTCACTTCACTCAGCATCAGACCATATAAGTCTTTCCAGGTTTTTCTGAAGTCAGCCTGTTCATCATTCCTTATAGCACAATAGTATTCCATTGCATTCATATACCATAATTTGTTCAGCCATTCCCCAATTGATGGACATCCCCTCAATTTCCAATTCTTTGCCACCACAAAAAGAGCTGCTATAAATATTTTTGTACACGTGGGTCTTTTTCCCATTTGTATGATCTCTTTGGGATATAGCCCTAGAAGTGCCATTGCTGGGTCAAAGTGTACGCATAGTTTTATAGCCCTTTGGGCATAGTTCCAAATTGCTCTCCAGAATGGTGGGATCAGTTCACAACTCCACTAACAATACATTAGTGTTCCAATTTTCCCACATCTTTTCCAACATTTATCATTTTCCTGTTTTGTCGTGTTAGCCAATCTGATAGGTGTGATGTGGTACCGAAGAGTTGTTTTGATTTGCATTTCTCTAATTAATAGTGATTTAGAGCATTTTTTTATATGACTATAGATGGCTTTAATTTCTTCATCTAAAAATTACCTGTTCATATCTTTGACCATTTATCACTTGGGGAATGACTAGTATTCCTATAAATTTGGCAAGGTTCTCATTTTAGAAATGAGGCCTTTATCAGAAATACTGGTTGTAAAAATTCTTTCCCAGCTTTCTGCTTCCCTTCTAATCTTGGTTGCATTTTCTTTGTTTATGCAAAAACTTTTCAACTGAATATAATCAAAGTCGTCCATTTTGCATTTTGTAATGTTCTCTATCTCTTGTTTGGTCATAAATTCTTCAGTTCTCCACAGATCTGACAGGTAAACTATTCCTTGCTCTCCCAGTTTGCTTATAGTATCAGCCTTTATATCTAAATCATGGAACCATTTTGACTTTATCTTGGTATCGGGTGTGAGATGTTGGTCTATAACTCGTTTCTGCCATGCTCTTTTCCAGTTTTCCCAGCAGTTTTCGTCACATAGTGAGTTCTTATCCTGGAAGCTGGAGTCTTTGGGTTTATTAAACAGTAGATTACTGTAGCCATCGACTACTGTGTAGGTCTGGTGTACCTAACATGTGGAGATTTTCCCCAGCAGAATGGGCAGAGGAGAACAGTTCTAATGGCCATGAAGGTGACTGAAACAGCTTTTGTGGAGCCTTAGAGCTTGGTCAGATGTTGAAGATGCTGAGGTCATCCACTGTGTCCCGGGTCATCACCAGTTGTCCTGACTTTTGCCACTGACTTAGGAAAAGAGAGGAAGGCTGAAGACTTTGTGCAATTCTGCCTCCCTTAAATTCAATTCACCCATGAGTCAAGACATCGTCCTGTGATGTCACTGGTCCTCTTTGAAAATGAAGAAAGGAGTCTTATTATTGGAATTACCTCTATTACCTTATTACCGCTATTAACACCTAGGGGCTGCTAGGTGGTGCAGTGGATAGAGTGCTGGGCCTGAAATCAGGAGAGCTCTTCTTCCTGAGCTCCAATGCTTCTCTCAATCCGTATAGTCCTTTTATCACATCCATGAACCTCAGCCTGTTCAGCTGTTTCCCAGTTGATAGAATGGGTCATATGCATGTAGCAATTTAAGGTTTGTAGTTTTCCCACTTGATCTCCCCCCAAGACAACCCTGGGAAGTAGATACTATTATCCCTATTTTACATATGGAAGAAATCATAGCTCAGAAAGATGAAGAGTCATACAAGTCCCAGAGTCATACAAGTGCTGAATTGATTCCATAGGATCTCTCAGACTCCAAAACAAGACCCTTTCTACCATAACACATTGCCCCTAAAATCTCCAATATATCATCCCTTCCAGCTTAAAATCTTATGAACCTATGACTCTGTGATTTCCTCGGCCTTAGGAACTTAGCTCTGGCCACCAAAGGGGCAGGAATTCCAAAGGGTTCTTTCTCCATGCCTACCCTCATGTTTTTAGTAGTAGGCTCTCTCTGGTCCTCCTCCACAAATTGATTCCGTATTCATGAGGACTCCTTAGGGACTTGGGATCCTCTTCCTTGGGACCACCTTCCTGCTTTGGTGTAGACAGGAACCTCCCTCCCCCATACCCTCAGCTCTGCCAGCTGTGCCGGTGCCCATGCTGAGGCCTGTGATTACAAGGAATTGCTCCTTGGCTCAAAGGATTCACAGCTGCACGGGTCCCAGCTGCACAGGGGAGGGCCCTGCAAGGGCAAGAAATTGGCTTGCCTGGGTTAACCCTGCCCCAGACTCATACACCCAGCCTGCTTCACAGCTGGCGCTTTGATCTGCAGCACCTCAAGGAAGCTAGCCCAATGGGCCCCAGGCTGCCCCTCTCTGCTTCAGGCCAGCTCTGAAATCTTTGGGTCCCCAAATTACGTGAACTACCTTCATCCTAGGGATCATGTGATGAATGGGGGCCAGAAGAACTGAGCAATCCCATCGTAGCCAGGGGGTGGTATAGAGAAGGTTCTCCTTGTGAAGCCTTTCTAAAGGAGAAGTGGAAGGAGCTAGGAGGAGCTATGGACAGCTGGCATTTTACATAGCACTCTAAGGTTTGACAAGCAAAAGTCTTCTGGGTCAGGAAGTCAAGGATATTTCCAGCTGCAAAGTACCTTAGAACACTGGCCATCAGGACTGAAAAGGATGTTAGTACATGATATGCCAGGGCTGAAAAAAGATCTTAGAACACAAGATGTCAGAGCTGGGAGGGAGCCTTAGAACATAGAATGCCAGAGCTCGGAGGGCTCTTAGAACACAGAATGCCAGAGCTGGGAGGGAGCCTTAGAACACAGGATGTCAGAGCTGGGAGGGAGCCTTAGAACACAGAATGCCAGAGCTGGGAGGGAGCCTTAGAACATAGAATGCCAGAGCTCGGAGGGCTCTTAGAACACAGGATGTCAGAACTGGGAGGGCCTTTAGAACACAGAATGCCAGAGCTCGGAGGGCTCTTAGAACACAGAATGGTAGGGTTGGAAGGGATCTTAGCATACAGAATTTTAGAACAGTAAGAGACCTTGCGATTAAGAACATTCGAGCTGGAAGGGAATCAGCATTTATTAAGTGACTCCTATGTGCCAGGCACTGTGCTAAGTGCTTTTCAAATATTTCATTTGATCCTCACAGCTTTTTGAGGTGGGTGCTGTTATTACCCCCATTTTACAGACGAGGAACTGAAGCAAACAGAGGCTGTGTCTTGCCCAGGGTCACACTAGTCACTGTCTGAGGAGGCTGCGCTTGAATTCAAGTCTTCTTGACTCCTGGTCCAGGGTTCTATCCGCTGCGCTAGGTGGCAGTGAAACAAGAAGGGACCTTAGAACACAGTGTCAGACCATAAAATGTCGGAGTTTTGAGGGGCTGCAGAGGCAGAATGGATCTTTGAACACAGAATGCTGTTGCTCGGTTGTGTCTGACTCTCCGTGGCCCCGTTTGGGGTTTTCTTGTCTAGGATCCTCTAGTGGTTTGCCATTTCCTTCTCCAGCTCATTTTACAGATGAGGAAACTGAGGCAAACAGGGTGAAGTGACTTCCCAAGGGTCACACAGCTAGAAGTGTCTGAGGCCAGATTTGAACTCAGGAAGATGAGTCTTCCCGACTCAAGGCCAGTACTCTATGCATTGCACCATCTAGCTACCCCCAACATAGAATGTTCCAGCATAAAACATCAGAGCTGGGTGGGGTGGGGGTGGTTAGTCTAAGCTCTTCACTTTACAGAGAAGGAAACCGAGGCCCAGGCTGCTTAGGGTCACACAGTGAAATCTTCTGGCACCCAGTCCAGTGCCTTTCCAACCCGGGTCACAGCTGTCTGAGCCCCATTCCTGCCCTACTCCCACCCCCACTCCCACTCCCACCTCCCAGCTTGGCGGGCCCCTGGCCAGCTGTGTGCAGCTGCCTCTTTTGCCCTGTTTGGGGGTGGTGCTGGTGGGGAGGGCTTGTGCTCGCAGCCAGGGGCTGGCAGATCTGGGGAAGGAAGCTGGGGCTGTCTGCAGAGGGTAGGCGGCTGCTGGGAAGCTCTGGGACCAGGCTGTGAAGGGGGTGGGGAGGCGGAGGGAAGGAGGCCTGAGCTCAGACATCGGGGCGCCAGCAAACACCTGTGAGCGGCTCCCAGGCCAGCCGTGCCCAGCACAGACACACACAGTGTCTGCGGGAGGGAGGGGGCCGGGGCTGGGAGGTCTGAGCCGGGCCAAGCCTCCCCCACCCTGTAGGGGGTGGGGAGGGGAAGGCAGGTCTAATCGCTTCAGGCTTGGACAGTGAGGCAGATCCAGGCAACTGGCAGATCTTCATTATTATTATTAATTGTAGCAACTCACATTTCTCTAAGCTTTGAAAGTCCATTCCTCAACAACAGCCCTGTGAGGTCTGAGAGGCAGTGGGACATGGTAGATAGAGCAGTGTTTTTTGGAGTCAGAGAGACTCCAAGTTACATTTGAACCCCCTACTCTGATACTTATTCGTCTTATGACCCCCAAGCAAGTCCTTTAACCTCGGTGGGCTTTTGTTTCCTTGTCTATAAAATGAAAAGGTTGTTCTCAACCTCTAAGCCCCCCTCCAGCTCGGAATTGTTAATAAAAATATTACTCTTCCCATTTCACAGATGAGCAAACTGAGCCTCAGAGAGATTAATCAGCCAGCCCAGGGTTACACAGCTAGCAGGCTTTTACTACTATTCCAAAAATGAGACAAAGGATTTACCTTCTCCCAACAATTATCTAGTAATGATTTGACTTGAGAGACAGCCTTGTAGGTGAGGATAGGGGTCGTGGGTCCAGGAGAGCACTGGAAAAACTCTTAGGAGAAGCAGATGGGGGAGCCTAGGAAACAGCTGGTCAGTCTCCTGTGCTCAGCTGAAGGCAGCAACCCAGAAAGTGCCCTGGGTTTGGCATCAGCCTACTAGTTTGGCTATTTACTATCTACATGACCTTGGACAAGTCACTTACCTGAGCCTCAGTTTCTTCTTCTGAGGATCTGGATGGATGGTCTCTAAGGTGCCTTCCAGCTCCAAACCCATGTTCATACTAAAGACTGATTAGAGGAGGTGGGTGATGGTAGGAACCGTTTGAATGCTGCAGAGGAATTTCAAGGGGATCCATGAACTTGGATGGGGGCAAAAAAATACATCTTGATTTTCACTAACTTCTAACCTTAGTATTTGCTTCAATTATTATTTGTTTTTTAAAACAGGTTCCTGGGTCTCATTAGATTGTTAAAAGGGTCCATGACACACAAAAAAGAGAAGAATCCCTGGTCTGAACTTTGGTTTTTCAGAAGAGGAAACAGTCTGCAGAAAGAAGAGGTTTGTCCAGCATCCATCACGTGGCCTGGCCTTGAACCCAGGTCTCCGGTACTCTCTTTGTTATTTCCTCTCCTGGGACTCTGGACCCCAGAAGTGGCACCTCTTTATCCATACCTGCCCATTTGGCTGATTTCCCCCCAGGGCCGGTCACCAGAGCCTGAGACTCTGCCATGAATCAGTTATTCCATTAGAGCTAAGCATTGCTGCTACCTTCTCCCTAGGTCCTCTATTGAGATGCAGATCCTGCTAGTGTGAGTAAATAGGGAAATCTCTAACACCTTCCTGAGTAAATTTATCTGAGGCTTGACCTCTTCCCTTACTAAGAGAAGGAAAAAGGGTGGGAGAAATTCCACTTACTTCCCATTTTTGCCAGTCCCCTGCCCCCTTCCCAATCCCTTCTAACTATCCCATGTCAGGTTACTGTACTGGAAACAGCTCTGAGTTTACAACCTTGAAGACCTAACAGGTCTGGGTCCTGGCTGAGATGTTCATTAGCTGTGGAACTTTGAACAAATCCCTTCATTTCTCCTGGCTTTTGTTTCCCAATCTAAAATTTGTTTAGATGGTCCTTTTCCACCTAAATTCTATTTATTCCCCCCCTTCTGTCCAACCATAGATTCATTCATTACTCCAGGCAGGGCCTTGTAAAGAAAGACAGTTCTTGGTCTCGGGGAACTTATGCTTTACTGGGGGATTCTTTGTTCAGTCTGACTCTTTGTGACCCCATTTGGAGTTTTTTTGGTGGAGATACTGGAGTTGTTGGCCATTTCCTTCTCCAGCTCACTTAACAGATGAGGAAACTGAGGCAAACAGGGTGAAGTGACTTGCCCAGGGTCACACAGTTAGTGTCAGATGCCAGATCTGAACCAAAGAAGATGAGTCTTCCTGACTGCAGGCACACCTAGATGACCACCAGGAGATTCTATGGTTAAGCAAATTAGTTAGGGTACTCCTCATTAGTTTGTAAGCTCCTTGAGGGCAGAGACTGTCTTTTGCCTCTATTTGTAACCCGGAGCTCGGTAAAGTACCCGGCAAGTACTAGGCACTTAATCAATGTTGACTGATTGATCGATTGGATGAGATAATTTGAGGTAGGAGAGAGCATTAACAACATGGCCTTTCAGGAAAGGCTTTGAGGGGGGAAAGAAGGTGGCCACTAAATTGAGCCTTGAAGAGCTAGGGAGCAGGAACTGAGGAATAAGTATATTCCTGATATAGAACACAGAACGCAGAGAGGTAGACTGGGACGTTCTGGGGATAGCAAGGAGGCCAGCGTGGCTGGAACAGGGTGTATGAAGGGGAGCAATGTTCGTATCCCCTGGAAGAGTAGATCGGCAGCTGGTGAGGAGGGGTCAATGCCAGGGCAAGTCATTTGCGTTCTGATGCTCAATAAATGCTCGCTTTTTGAATTTGCCTGAAAAAGGCCTGGGAGTTTTGGTAGAGGACAAATTAAGTATGAGTCAACAGTCAATGTGATATGGCACCCACACACGGTGATGGGACTTTCGGCTACATGAAGGCACACAGGTTGTCCCCGATGGACTCTGCCCTGGGCAGACTGAGTCTGTGGTATTGTGCTCAGCTCTGGGCACTACATTTTAAGGAAGGCCCTTGATAAACAGGAGGGGGTCCAGAACAGGGCTCCCAGGACCGGGAAGGGCCTCCATTAATTGAAGAACTGAGCGTCCTTAACTTGAAGAAGAAAAATGGGGCGCGGTGGGAGGCTGGAAAAAGACAAAGATTGCCAGGTGGAAGAGGCAGGAAACCGACTGCATCCGGGCTCAGAGGACAGAACCAGAAGCAATGGGAGGGAGTTACAAAGAGGCAAAAATAGAGACTAGATGATCCTTAAGGGCCCTGCTGGCTCTAGCACCTCTTAATCTGAGTTCTATTAATGTCAGGAAAAATCTTTCTAAGCAATGAACTTGTTCCATGAAAGGATTGGGCTGCCTCAGGAAACAGAACACTTTGTAAGGTGTCTAGAATATGCCCCTTCTCTCCTACGATACCACCACCATCTTGGGACAGGTCCCCCATCTCTTCCCACCTGGACTGTTGCAGTAACTTGCTGGTGGGGCTGTCTACCGCAAGTCCTTCCCACCTCCAGCCCATCCTCCTTTCATCCATTAAAGGAATTTTCCTAAAGCTCAAGTCTGACCATGTCGCCCACCACTCAGTTGACCAGACTGGCTCCCGTCACCTCCAGGATCAAGCATTAAGTCCTTTAGGAAGTCCTTCATAACCTTGCACCCCCTCCCCCCTCAATCTTTCTGGTTTTCTTTTACCTTATATACCTCCTGATACTCTTTGATCCCGTGACACTGGCCTCTCTGCTTGTTCCAAAAACAACCCATGCCATCTCTCAGCTCTGGGCATTTCCCCTGGCTTTCCCCTGTGCCTGGAATGCCCTCCCGTCTCTACTTTCAGGCTTCCCTGGCTCCCTTCAGGTCCCAGCTAAAATCTCACCTTCTGGAGGAAGTCTTTTAAAAATTTCTTTTAATCCCAATGCCGTCCTTGTGTTGATTATTTCCCATTTATGCTGTCTATGGCTTGTTTGGAAGTAGTTGTTTGCATGTCATGAGCTCCATGCAGTTTTTGTTATTGTTATGCAATCCAGTCCCATTTTGTGACCCCATCTGGGGTTTTCTTGGCAGAGATACTGGAGCAGTTTGCCTTTTCCTTCTCCAGCTCATTTTACAGATGGGGAAACTGAGGCAAACAGGGTGAAGTGACTTGCTCAGGGTCACACAGCTAGTGTCTGAAGCCACATTTGAGCTGAGGAAGATGAGTCTTCCTGACTCCCAGCCTGGCACTCTACATCCTCAGCACTTTACACAGTACCTAGCACACAGCAGGCCCTTAATATTGACTGACTGAGATCTTCACAAAGGCAGGATGACCACTTGTCAGTGTTTTAGTGGTGATTATTTTTCAGGTATAGGTTGGACCAGATTGCCACAGAATTGCCTCCAAGTTCATTCATTCATTCATTCATTCATTCATTCATTCATTCATTCATTCATTCATCCATCAAGGATTTATCAAGTTCCTTGCAGGTGCCAGTGGAGAAGGAAGTGGCAAACCAGTCTTTGCCAAGAAAACGCCAAACAGGGTCACCAAGTGTCAGACTGGACGGAGTCGAAGTAGGTGGCAGACACTGTGGTAAGGTTCACGGACAGAAAGACAAAACCCAAAACAGTCTTTGCTTTTTAGGAGCAGACGTTCTACTGGCAGTGTGTGTGTGTGTGTGTGTGTGTGTGTGTGTGTGTGTGTGTGTGTGTGTGAACATGTACCCAGGTAAGTAAATCCATACAAAACATATACAAAGTAACTTGGGGGAGGGCCTTGACCATGAGACAGTCAGGAAGGACTTAGCCAGTGGCTCCTATCTCGAGCCTTGAAAGAAGCCACGGATGCCAAGTGGAAGAAGTAGGTGAGGTGAGTGCCTTGCTGTCTGTACAAAGTCAGGAAGACCCTGGTTGGAACATTTTGAGCTGACCAGGAGCAGATTGACTGAAATGGGCATTGTATGTAGTGGAGTGAGGAGAGAAGGCCAGGGAGGCATCCAGGAGCCAGATTTCAAAGGGAGGCCTTTAATTCCAAACAATGCAGTTGGTATTTTATCTTAGAGGCAATAAGGGGCCCCTGGAGTTTCCTGAGCAGGGGGAAAGAATGGATAGGAGATGTACTGCAGGAATATCACTTTGTGATAAATGGTCAAAGGATATAAACGGGCAGTTTTGGGGTGAAGAAATCAAAACTATATAGAGTCATATGAAAAAATGCTCTAAATCATTATTGATTAGAGAAATGCAAATTAAAACAACTTTGTTTCAATCATCTCATACCTAGCAGATTGACTAAGATGATAGAAGGGGAAAATGACAAATGTTGGAGGGGATGTGGAAAAACTGGGACACTAAAACACTGTTAGAACTGTCAACTATTTTGGAGAACAATCTGGAATTATGCTTAAAGAGATATGAAACTGTGTGTACCCTTTGACCCAGCAATAACACTACTAGGTCTGTTTCCCAAGATGATCTGGGGCAAAAAGGAAAATAACCTAGGTGTTCTAAAATATTTATAGCAAAGAACTGGAAACTGAGGGGATGCCCATCAATTGGGGAACGGCTAAATAGGTTGTGGTATATAATTGTGATCTACTGTCGTGTTAGAAATGATGAGCTTGAGGGGCAGCTAGGTGGCGCAGTGGATAGAGCACCGGCCCTGAAGTCAGGAGGACCTCAGACCAAACACTTGACACTTACTAGCTGTGTGACCCTGGGCAAGTCACTTAACCCCAATTGCCTAAAAAAGAAAAAAAAAAAAGAAATGATGAGATGGTTGAGTTTAGGAAAACATGGAAGGACTTGCATGAAATAATGAAAAGTGAAATGAGTGGAACCAAGAGAACATTGTATACAGTAACAGCGATATTCTTCGAATGCCTAAGCTATTCCAAGTATTATAAATATTCAAATCAACTACAAAGGACCCATGAAGGAGGCTGCTATTCACCTCCAGAGAAAGAACTGAAAAATAGAAGTATGCATAGCACGGTTTTAACCCACACACATATGTATGTATATGTGTGTATACATGTTTGTATCTGTATGTGGATCAACAAAACGATGTTGAATTCCACTGGGGGAAGGTCAGAGAAAGCAGAGTTCAGGAAAAGTGAGATTGTAAATTGGGAGGATTAGAAGAGGGGCAGGTTTCTGAGGAAAATTCTCTAAGTCTATGAATGAATGAATGAATGAATGAATGTGAGGTACCTTTAACAAAATTCAACAAACATTATCAAGTCCCTCTTATGTACACTCTGCTTCACACTAGGGACAAATGCAGAGATAAAAAGACAGTCCTAGCCCTTGAGAAGCTTATAGTTAAATTGAGGGGTCCCAAATCTTCATGAGAAAAGGTGGGATGTGATGGGTCAAAGCACACTAGGAGAATTTGAGGATGAGATTGTTTTCTACTGGGGGAGGGGAAGGGAGATCCTGGAAAGCTTCATGGAGGAGGTGGTACCTGAGGAAGAAGAGGAATGGGATGGTCAGGATGGGAAAAGATCTTTGAACCTAGCTGCCTCACTCACCTCTACTTACTGCAACAAACCTCATCAGGACTAAAAGGGGGTAAAGGGGGATGATCTGATGTCTGTTTGTTATTAAATATCATAGTAATTTGTGCCAGGAGCCAAACACAGATGATGTCATATTACAAACACAAATTGGAGGCTCCCCTGGAGGCCCCACCTGGAGAGTACCCTCCACCCCTAGGCCCTGAGCCAGGAAAAGTCAGGGGGCTACCCCCCACACACACACCTCTAGCAGGCATCACCCAGCAAACACCCAGGCCTCCTGGAGGTGTGATGGATAGCCTCAGACCTGCCCAGTTTGCCTCAGGCCTCTCCCCTTTTCCCTATAACCTCACCGGATCCTGACCTAGCCTTGTGTTCCTTGGGAAGAAAGGGCAGATCTCCAAGGTGGTGGTGGTGGTGGTGGGGGTGTGATTGGTGAAGTCCCAAAGCTCGCAGCCTTCACTGCCACACACGGACATGCAGCAAGCACAGGAAACCCTATGATGCGTTGGAATGCCCCCACCCTCTTCTCCTGGGCTGCTGAAGAGCCAAGCTTCCAAAGGCACAGACCCTGATTGGGGCTAGGGAGATACAGGACACAGCCAGGACAGGGCACAGAGCACTGGTTTGGAAATCCAAAGACCTAGGTTTGAATCCCAGAGCTGAATGACTTGGGCAAAAGATTTCACTTCCACTGTAAAGTGAAGTTATTGGATTCCATGGTCTCCATTGGCTTCTTCTCTAAGGCCTGTTAACTTCGTTCAACATGTCACCTCTCTATAAACACCCTTTCCTCCCTCCTGGCCTTCTGAAAACAAGCCCACAATCACAACTTTTGTGATCCTGGGATGAGGTCTAGAAAATAATCTCCAGTGTTGAGCACCATGCCAGGAACATAGTAGGCACTTAATAACTGCTTATTGATTGTCTGATTGATTGATGGGGGCCTCCTCAGGTCACACCTCCAAAGCTGGCTAATGAAGACATTCCATCGAGGGGTCCAGGGGCTCCTCACTTAGCCTTCACTTAAGTATAGGACCCAAATTACCCCCAAAAGGAAAGATTGGGGAAAAGCTGATGAGCAAGCCAATTTCTCTTGGGAAGCAAGGTAGTCCAATGGGTAGAGAATACAACATGGGAATCAGGAAAAGGAGTTCAAAACTTGCCTCATACACTTACCAGCTGTGTGACCCCAAGCAATTTTTAAAATTTCTCTGTGCCTGAGTTTCCTAGACTCTACCTCTCAGGGTTGTGAGATCAAACAGGGGAACATATAGAAAACACTTTGCAAAACTTCAAACCCTCTAGACACACTAGCTGCCACCATTATTATTCTTTTCCCCTCACCCCTCAGCTCCAGGGACCTCTGTGGGGAAGGCCTGAGGGGGCCGGGTTGCTCCAGGCTCCCTCCCCTGTCTACCTTAGAAGGCAAAGCAGGCTGCAGTCTCACCATGAAGGCAATGCTGTCCAGCATCTGGAAGAGATTTGGCAAGAGTGAAGATGGGCAGAGAGCTGTGGGGGAGCTGATGTGAAAGGGCTGAGGGGAGTGTTGGGAGTCAGAGAGAGCTAACTAGGGAGATCCTTCAGGAGCCTTAGGTGGAGAGGGGAGGGAGGGAAGGTCCTCTCCTCGCTCCTGGAACCCATCAGCTGGATGCAACATTTGTGGCTGATGAGTGAGCCCTCTCATGTCTCAAGAGAAAGAAGAGTGAGGATGGTGGGATGGCAGCTGGATGGGGAGGGTGCTGGCCTGGGAGCTACAAAAACCTGAGTTCAAATCCTGCCACATACACTTCTAGGCCATGTAACCCTGGTGAGTCACTTAACATTCCTCAACTCCAGTACATCTATAAAACGGGAATTGTAAACACACCTACTTCATGGTGTGTGGGTGAGGCTCAATTGAATTTATAGATATATAGATACAGATACAGACAGATAGATGTAGATGTGTATATATACACATATATACTACATATACACACATACACATGTATACATGCATGCACATACATACATACACACATATATATAGCACTTTGCAAACCGAGTGAGATTCACACATATGTATGTGTACGTTATAGATATCACTTTAAGGTAATAATATTATATATCACACAATATATATGTGTGTGTGTGCATACACATATACATACCCATATGCATATATGCATACATATACACTACATACATACATGTATACATACACATGAAAACTAGGGCAAATGTTGGTTAAATCACTTGTTCAGAGTCACACAGCTACTGTTGTTTGAGGCTGAATTTGAACTCAGGTCTTCCTGACCAATAATAGCTATAGATAGATAGATAGATAGATAGATAGATAGATAGATAGATAGATAGATAGATAGTATTGCGTGTGTATGTATACACACGCAATACTATATATGTATATATACATACACAAATACATATCAACCCCATATATGCTGTCTAATATATATGAATATACATATGTATACATACACACACATATAAAAATTACATAGGAGTATATCTATCTGTCACTTTAAGGTTTACAAAGGCACTATACATTTATTAGCTAGCTTTTCTATAATAATAACACCTACCTCCCAGGGTTGTTGTGAAGATCAAATGAAGTGGAACTCGTAAAGCACTTAGCACAGTGCCTGGCATATAGCAGGTGGTATATAAAGGTTAGGTATTGTTATTTCGAGACATCTCCACCCCAAATGTTCCCCTGGACTATTTGTGCCTGACCTGTGGTGGAGCATTCCAAGCTCGTCTTGGTCTGTTCAGCCACAGTCGGACACGCTGTACCTTAACCTCACCAGAGTGATGTCATTTTGGTCCTCTGAGTATGAAGGACGATAACCAACCAATGAGGTATTGTATTATTACTATATGCAAAATGTAAACAAAATAAATACAAGATAATTTTGGGACAGGCATTAGTAGCTGGGAGAATCAGGAAAGGGCTCCTGTAGGAAGTAGCACTTAACTGTGCTTTGAAGGAAGCTAGAGATTCTAAGAGGGGAGGAGGGGAAGCTTTCCAGGTGTGAATGGGGGACAGTCAGTGAAAAGGCATGGAGGAGGCAATAGATGGTAAGGATGATAATGGTGATGGAGAAAGAGAGTGAGGAGGAGGAAAGGGAGGAGGGGGGACATTAATGTAGCACTCTAAGGTTTCAAGAGTGCTTTACAAAATTTATCACATATAGTAAATAATAAATTATCCTTTCTAAATGTTCATTGAATAATTGAAGGCTTGACAAAGGGTATTTAATCAATGAGTCCTGGGTTCTAGTTCCAGTTTTGCTATGCTATGACTTTGGCTTACGGACTTTACCATTTTGGTCTTCCACTGTCTTACCTGTTAAATGGGGGAGAATATGATTTGCCTTTTCTTCTTTACAAGGATACTGGTCCAACTGTTTGAAGAGCAGATACCCTGAGCCACTAGAGGCCTCTCTTTCTAAGCTTCTTTTAGGAAGCGGCCTATCTGTCCACAGTGGTCTCTCTTCCTATTTGCATTTACCATATTACTTTTTATTTAATAGGACTTTGGAGAGGGAATAGATGTTAGGACATTGAATGTCAAAGCTGGGAAGGCCCTTTGGAACACAGAATGCCAGAGTTGGGAGGGCCCTTGGAACATGAAATGTCAGAGCCTGTAGAACATGGAATGGCAGAGCTAGGAGGACCCTTGGAACACTGAATATCAAAGCTGGGAGGGGCTTGGAACATGGAATGCCAGAGCTGGGAGGGTCCTTAGAACATAGAATGCCAGAGCTGGGAGGACCCTTGGAACATGAAATGTCAGAGCCTGTAGAACATGGAATGGCAGAGCTAGGAGGGCCCTTGGAACACTGAATATCAAAGCGGGGGGGAGCTTGGAACATGGAATGCCAGAGCTGGGAGGGTCCTTGGAACACTATCAAAGCTAAGAACACAGAATGTCAGAACTGGGAGAGACCTCGGAATGATGTTGAAATGTAGCATGGTACATTGAAAAGGCTGCTAGATTTGGAGTCAGAGAACTTTGGTTTCCAACTTGGCTCTGTTTACTACCTGAGGAACTTTGGGCACTTATTCTCTCTGGGTGTCAGGTCCTCATTTACAAATGAGGTGGGATGGGGTCTCTAAATTCCCTTCTATCTCTGAATCTCTCATCCTTAATATAGAAATGTTAGAGCTGGGAGGGATCGTCCATCCTCTCATCTTACAGACAAGAAAATGATGAAGTTTCTTGTAAATTTTCAGGTCAATCTTATCCCCTATTCTATTCTTCCCTGCCCCTCAAAGCTGACACATAGATAGCTCCTCTCTATATAGTGAATGAATATCATTGAAGTTCCTAACTCCTCTAGCTCAGGTGGAATGATGGGAGCAGCATGCATTAATTACACACCTTCAAGTGAAAATACACATCAGCTTTCAGACTGAGAACAGCGGCATACCCTTCCTAGAACCCAGAATGAGGAACTCCTTAACAAGCTGATCCAAATCTAAGCTTGGCTCCATCCAAGTCCCTAAGGAAAATCTTTAGTCACCCATGAAATGAGTTCTAATGACTATCTATGAAAAGGTGATAGAATGGGAAACACTGATCTGGGAGAGAGGCAGCTTCAGACTTCTTTCCTCATCCTGATAACCTTGCCCCTCTCCAAAGACAAATACCATGACCTAACCAGGCCAACGAGTCACTCTTAATGAGGAAACCCAGTACAGGGAACAGTTTTTGAGACTCGGTTTGGATCCCAGGTCTATTTGACCTAAGACAAATCACTTCCCTGCTCTCCGGGCCATTTTCACCAGTAAAAATTCAGAGGTTGGGCAGGCTTATCTCACAGAACTGGGCTAGTTCTTATCATTTTGTGCTTCTTGTTCTGATAACTTTGGGGAAAGGCAATTGGGGTTTAAAAGGCCTTGGCTTAACAACATCCCACTCCACCCCTGGGCTGGCCAAGGCCAGATTTCTTAGCTGAGTAGATTTTGTCCAATCCTATCAACCCCCTGGGGGGAGGGAGCTGCCCTGGGAGTCATTCATTTACCTTTCCTAAGCCAAAGAGACAGAGGGCACTCAGACCCTTTTACAAAGAGATGTTTTTAAAGACATTGTTATGCTATAGCAGAGGAGATGTTGGAGAACATAGGCATACACTACAAAGTTTTTAAAAAACCGCGTTTATTATGCAAAAAAGTTTTAACTTTTATAAAAAGTTTATAAAGTACAATGCATGATTACAGAAAGTCACCTTCCTGCACAAAGGTACATATGCTATACATACTCTATTATAGAGTTCATAATCACAGTGAGGTCTTGAGGAGGGGGCAGGAACAAGCAGGTCTTTTTCCTGAAGGGTCTCCCCCCTCCGGGGACACCACAATCTAAGGTCTCCAGCTGCCTCAACAAAATTGGTTGGGGGTGGGGTGGGGAAAAGAAATAACAAAATATCCCCTAAAAAAAAACCCAAAAAAACAACAACCTGGTTAACAAACCAATCCTTTTAAACTTGGGGAAAAGCGACGTGAAAATTGCCTTCTCTTTCTTCTACAGAAGTCCCACAGTTTAGCTTCTCCTAGATCCCGGGAAGAGGGGGCTCTGCTGAGAGTTCCTTTCAGCCTTAAACCAGGCGAGGTGGAGACAGTGGTAAAAACAGATGCTGCAGCCAGTATGGACCTGGCCATTCCTGGGGCTCTGGTCAAAGCTTGATCCTTGGGGTCCCAGCGGGATCACAACACCTGCATACAGAACTGGAAGGGGGAAGGGGGAGGGAAACATTCAGGGACGGGTCAGTTTCCTCCCAGATCACAGGCAGGGGCAGGTCTGCAGACTGGTCGGCGCCAGGGAGGAAACTTTGTTCCCTCCAGCTGATAAGAAATCTGTGCCTAGAGTTCCCCCCACCCCCATCTCCATTGGCTGACTGCAAATCCCAAGCTCACAGATGAAGCCGGACCCAGGGACTTGGCTCTGGGGGGTGAGAATTGGGATCTGGGGCAATTGGAAACATAGGAAATTTGGCCACTTCGGGTACCTCAACCCTCATGACAATGTTCCCCGGGAGTTGACAGTAGAGGCGCAGCCCAAACCCGCAGCCAGTTTTCACGAAAAAGGAGGGGATGCTCACCTAAAGATGCCTGGGGTCAGTGGCAAAGACTGCTCTCATCTTTTGAGTAGAGTTCAGACGTCAGTTCGGATGTCTGGATAGGGAAGAGAATCGAGTTGAGCTTAACCTCTGCTAGCCCGATGAGTGGGGTCAGTCTTTCTGCTCCTCCCCAACTTCACCCCAGGAAAGTCAACTCCTGACCAGCTTCTGCTCTGGGTTCCAGAGGTTGTTTCTCTTCCCCCTCACATCACGACTAACCCAAATTCATGTCCTCGCACCCACCTTTGGATCTACACTGCACGCACATCCAGGCGGGCACATCCTATTCTGAGTTTCAGACCCCCACCGCACCTTGATCACAATCCAACCTAAATCATCTCCCACTCTGGGTCTCAGTATCCCGCACTCCCGACATACCACTCTTAAATCCCTACTCGGTCTCCCCATCACTGGCCACCCAAACCCCGCCAAACCCAGACTGCCGGTCTGGGAGCCAAGTCTCCGACACCGCCCGTTCGTTCCACATTCCTCTCTGGGTTTCCCACCTCATCCTCCTTTCCTCCACACACCCTCAATTCTGGTTCTCAGCCCTCAGGCTTCTCTCAAGCGGATCAGCCGCCACCCCTTCCCGTCCGGTGCCGTCCCCAATGCGCACCCACCTGGATGCCGAGATGGGGCCCGTTTGGGGCCCCCGGGGCGGGCTCGGCCAGCACCACCTGCAGATCCAGGATGTAGTCTATGACACGCTGCAGGATCTCCACCTGGCTGAGCTCCGTGCCCCGCGGGACGCCCGGCACCAGCTCCCGCAGGCGCGAATAGCAGTCATTCATATCATAAAGCAGGCTCAGCGGCTCCTCGGCTGCGGGACTCTTTCCACGGCCACGCGCGATGGCGAGGCTGCGCTCCGACAGGCAGCACACGGCTTCGTAGCAGCCTCGGGCTGGGCTCAGAGCCTTCATGTTTGCGTGACGGGGGCGCAAAGGAAAAAAGTATCGGAGGGAAAAAAAAACAAGAGGCACTAGCAGAGGCCAAATCCACGCTGCGCGCCAGTCTGCCGCCGTTCGCTCTTATAGTGGGGCTCGGACCTGGGCCTCGCCCACCCAGCAAGCCACACCCCGTACCCGCCCGCTATACGCTCTTATTAGGGAATCCTTCGTTTTGCCCCGCCCGTTTATGCAAATAACACTCCGCCCCAGGCTCCGGCTCAGCCTCTGCGGACCGTCGGGGCGGGTGGGGGGGGCGCGGTGGAAAAGTTGGATGGAGCATTTACAAGCTGTTTAATTGCAAAACAGGTTTGCTCGCCTTGGCCTGACACCGAATGCGGTGCAGTCGCGGATTCCGAGAATGAGGGAGGCGCGCCCCTGGGTCTTTAAAAACTCAATTACAATAATTTACATAGAAAATGCCCCCTTTTCTAGGTTGCTTCCCAAGCCACTGGAGAAACTGCTGGGACCCGAGTCTGAGTCTGGTTTCCTCCCAGCCCAGCCCCCACCCTCAACCTTGGTTCGGACGGAGGCCCGTCGGAGGTCATAAATCCCCAAACAGCAAGGAGGAAACTTTTTTTTTAAAGGCAAAAGATTTTCAAGGGAATCTTGTAAGGAATTAGTGCCGCCTTGTTCCTCAATTTGTTGTTCATCTGACCTCCAGACTTTCTGGCGTCAGGAATTATCTTGTGACCAGAGGGAAAAAAATGAATGGCGGTGAGCTGAGGTTACAATGGAGAAAACAGATTTAATTTGGCCACTGAGAGGGGAGGGACGTGGAGTGGGGGGCGGTTTGAAGAAAGGGGTACGGTTTTTTGCGGCAGGCAAAAAAACCTAACGAGATGGGACCTGGGAACTTCCACAAGGAAAGGAGATCTTCAAGAGGTGGGACACTAAGATTTGGTGGAGTAGACCTCAGAGGATCATCTAGTCCAATCCTCTTTTTTTTTTTCCTTAACAGATAAGGAATGAGGTCCAAGGATGAAATGACCGCTGCAGGGTCCAATAAGTAGTGAAGTGGCAGAATCAGAATCTGAATCCAACTCCTTTGATCATAAATCTAGCTCTTGTCTCACTGAGCCTTTCGCAGCACTGGAGTCATGAGACTTGGCCTCTAGTCCTGCCTTTTTCTAGCTTAGTCTCAGTTTTCTCAGTTTTCTACTCTCAGTTTCTCCATTTGTGAAATTCAATTCTATAACAACAAAAACTTCAATTTAACAGATATGGGCTAAATATCTAAAACGTACAGAAGCATTGGAGGGGTGATGTGATTTGCACATCTCCCTTGCTCTCCCTCCAGACCTATGATTTCATCAATTTGGAGGAAACACACCCCTTGTGGAGACTACCTCTTCCAAGTAGAACGGCTACCTCTCTACTACTTACTTAACTCAGAGGGTTGTACTGGGACAGTGAGAGGCTAAATGATTTGTCTAGGGTCACACAGCTTAGTAAAGTGGCAACACAGGTCTTCCTCACTCCAAGGTCAGCCCTGTCATCTCTAGACCAAGTTGCCTCTGTATAACAGAGGGGCTTAATAAATGCTTCTTGAATCGAATACAAAGTTACAGTTTCACTGAGAGGATAAGGCACAAAATGATAATGATAATGCGTAATGTTACAATATAAAAACATGAGACAATTACAAACACAATAATGAGCAAGGACAGAGAAGGGACAGCTAACTTTATGTATATGACCAAGGGGATTTGGGATAGAAGAAGTAACATTTGAATTGGGCTTTGAAAGATGAGTAGGAATTCAACAAGAGGAGATTATTACTTGAATAACCTTTGTCTTTATGTATCTGTATACATGTCATCTCCCCCACCTCCCTAAAAAAAAGAAAAAGCTATGTAAGGAGTAAGTCTGTTGTGGGATTTTTGTATTTGTATTCTAATGACACACAGTAGGTGCTTAATATATATATATATATATATATATTTTTATTGAACTTAGTAAAATAGAATGAAATTAAATGAGGGCATTCTAGGCCTAGGGAACATTATCCCTTTGGGAGATTAGACTTGGTAGCCTCAGTTTTCTCATCTGTACAATGAAGGGATTGGATTAGATGGCCTCTGAGATCTTTTCCAAATCAAGAGCTAGGATCCCAGGATTCCAAGTGGCAGAAAAAGTCAGCACCTAGAGCCAGATCAGATTCTGGTTTCTTGTGAGCACTAGCCTTCAAAATGGACCCAGTCCCATGATACAAACCTCTTTGGAAATCTGGTCATAGATAAATCTCTTTCAATCCCTGTTCATGCTTCCAGAGATAAATAAAACAAAAAGTTATCAGCCATTAGATTTCCTTATCCTTCTATTCTGTGTTTTAAGGGATGAGGCCTTCATTTTTTGCCCATTAGGAAAAGGTCTTTGTGGGAGCTCAGGTCAGACTTAAGCCCCATTTGGTGGCAAAACCATGGCATTTAGTTAATTATTGTTATCTACCTCCATGAAAGATTTATTAAAGTTGCATTTATTCCATCCAGCCCTGCTTAGATTTCATCATAAAATCATCAGCTCTAGATTTCATTCTCAATCAACTCTTGTCCTTTTCAGCTCTAATGATTAGTAAGTTCCTTCCAGCTCTGACATTCTCTGTTCCACTTCCACTATTTCATGTTCTAAAGTCTGAAGGCTGTAGAGGACCTAATCCTTCTAAGGTAGAGGGCCCTCTATTTTAAGAAGAACTTTAAAGACCAATAATGTTCTCAATTAAAACCATAATCACCTTTTTATAATGATGATGTCTGTTATTTCCCCCATCCCCTCCCCAACTCGGTGCCTACTACATCCTAGGGTTTAATAAATGCTTAATGAAATGAATGGTGAGAATGAGGATGATCACAATTCCATCTCACATCTGTTTACCACTTTATACTTTCCCAAAGCCTCTTTCTATACTTGGTATCATCAGGGCTCAAATTGAATTCAGTTCAAAATCCCTTTATCCTCTTCTCTTAACGGTGAGGAGTACAAAGATGAGAACTCAACCTTCAGCTAAAGTTGCTTACAAGAGATAAGACCGATACCCAAGTCTGGTGGAATGGGACTCTGAAGTTGGTGTCAGAAGAGACATGGATTGGAGGAGGGAGAAGGAACACTACCGGCCTGAGAGGTATCAGAAGAATCTTGGAGAGTGCCAGCTGCCTGGGACTAGGTAGCCTCAAAGGGACTGTAGAACAAAGAACGCTAGAAGCAAGGGACATTAGAATATCTAGTGTTAGAACTGCAGAATATTAGAGCTTGAAGGAACATTAATTCCGAGGCCTTTGTTTTACAGATGAAGATACTTGAGTCCCTGAAAGTGGGGAATGAGCTGCCCAAGGTCTCAGCCAGTTAAAAGGAAAGCCTCAGCTTGAACCCAGATCTCCCAGTCCTTCCACTACCCAGAATAGAGTCAGGTTAAATGAGGGCTGGGGAACTGGAGCTGGGGCCTAGCTAGAGGTTTTCACAAACAGCTGAAGGATGCAAATGCCATCTGCGGCTCCTTTTGCTGCAGGCCCACAGCATCCGACCCCCTTCTCTGAACTTTCTGTTCCCAGTTCTCCTTTTACCAGGCTTTTTCCCTCTTGCATTTTTTATTTTTATGAAAGGATGTCATTAAGGCCTTTGTCTGCGCTGTTTTTGTTTCAGAACTTTTCTCACAATCCTATTTTTTGTTGAGGAATCCGCTCCTTTGCCCAGCTGTGTGTCCCTGTCCCACAGCTGTGTTGATCTAACTCTCAGCTCCAGACAGCCTGGCGCCAGCCTGGGACGTCATGCATTCACACAGGGATGCGTGTCCGAGGCAACCTTTCCTCGGGCGCAGGCACCGGCTTGGAAATGCCGCCCCCCACCAATGAGGGCTCGACAGCCCAAGCAGGGGGCGGGGCCTGGGAGGCCGCGGAAACTGGGGGACTGCCTTGTAAATTGCAGATGCTGAGAACTTGATAACATTTCTTCCAAGTGGCTGTTTTCTTTCTTTCTTTCTTTCTTTCTTTCTTTCTTTCTTTCTTTCTTTCTTTCTTTCTTTCTTTCTTTCTTTCTTTCTTTCTTTCTTTCTTTCTTTCTTTCTTTCTTTCTTTCTTTCTTTCTCTTTCTTTCTTTCTTTCTTTCTTTCTTTCTTTCTTTCTTTCTTTCTTTCTTCTTTCTTTCTTTCTTTCTTTCTTTCCTTTTTCTTTCCCCTTTTCCTTCTTTTCTCTCTTTCCTTCTCACTTTCTTTCCTTCTCACTTTCTTTTTCTTTCTCACTTTCTCTCTCTCACTTTCTTTTTCTCTCTTCCTTTCTCTCTGTCTTTCTTACTTTCTGTCTTTCTCACTTTCTCTGTCTCTTTCTCCAAAATTTAAAAAATACAACCCAGAACCCAGTTGCTCTTGGGTTCGTTATCTCATAGCATTGTAAGTAATCATTTTGGATGCCTTTCCGGGAAAGGAATTGACTTTGCCAAAATTTAAAATCACTTTTATGAACACTGACTGATTCACTGACTCACTGGCTATGGGAGGGGTAAGGGACAAAACCATGAAGTAAAATGGCTTGAGTGACCTCTACTTACTCACTTCCACCCCCACTCCCCCATCCTGCCACTTAGTAGGATGGAAAAGGCACTAGATAAGAAAGAAGAGCTGATAAATAAATACATTTTTAAAAAGCAAGGAAAAAAAGTAGAGGAGCTGGGCTCAAATTTGGACTTTTAAATTTATTGTCTTTATGTGGCCTTTCCTCTGTAGGCCTCAGTCTCCCCAGCTTTAAAATGAGGGTGCTGGATTAGATGATCTCTGACGTCCCTTTCAGCTCTAAATCTCAAGTGAAATGCTCTGGAAATGCTTTGCTTAAATAGGTAATAGGTTCTGAGCCAGAGGAGTAATGATCATATGAATGCAGAATGTCAGAATGGGAATCAATCAATCAACAAGTCTTTATCAAGCAGCTGCTATGTGCCAGACACTGGTCTAGGCACTGAGGGATAGAGACAAAGAAAAACTCTTCCTGTCCTGAAAGAGTTTATATTTTGTTGGGGGGGAGCAACAAATACATTGTTGTTGTTATTGTTAAGTTGTATCCGAAGCTTTGTGACCCCTTGGACTATGGCACGAATATACTGTCGGTGGGGTTTTCTTGGCAAAGATACTGGATTGGTTTGCCATTTCCTTCTCCAATGGATTAAGGCAAATGGAGGCTAAGTGACTTGTCTAGGATCACAGAGCTAGTAAGTGTCAAGTACCATGCCAAATTTGAATTCAGGTCTTCCTGACCCAGGTCTCTATCAACTGAGCCACATGAATACAAGACACATTTTGAATGGAAAGCACTATTAGCTGGAAGCGTCAGGAAAGGCTTTATGTGTAAGGTGACCCTTGAGTTGAGCTTTGAAGAGACCTTGGAGGTCATAGAATTCAGTGGGCACCTGAACAAGAATCCCCTCTTGAAGACTTCTAGTCTTGAGGCAACACTAGAGAGAGCCTTGGGTCAGGAGTTAGGAAGACCTGAGTTCAAATCCAGTCTCTGACTCCAGCTATGTGATCTGGGGCAAGTCATTGAGCTACTCTCCGCATCAGTTTCCTCAACTGTAAAATGGGGATCATAATGGCCCCTACCTCCCAGAGTTGTGAGAATCAAATGTGATAATAATGATAATTGTAATAATATTATATAATTATGTAATAATATTACACAATAATTATAACTGTAATAATATAATAAAATAATTGTAAAGTATCTGGCACACAGTAGGTGCTATATAAATGCTAACTACTATTATTTTAGTGAGAGAAAACTTCCTGCTTCCCAAGGCAGCTCAAGCTACTTTTAGATAACTTCAATTGTTAAGCACTTTCTCTTGACATCAGACCTACATCTGCTTCTCTGTAATTTCTACCTGTAACCCCTAGTTTTGGTGTCAAAATAACAATAATAATGTGCACATATAATACTTTACGGTTTGCAAAGCACTTTATATACGCTAGCTCACTTGATCCTCTCACCAGCCCTGTGAGGCAGGTACTATTATTAACTTTCTTTTATAGATGAGGAAATTGAGGGTAAGTGATTATCCAGGGTGATACAGCTAGTACATACTGGGGGGGGGGTAGGAATAAGATGGATAGAGCACTGGACCTGGAGCCGGGAAGACTGAGTTCAAATCCTTCTTCAGACACTTACCAGCTGTGTGACCCTAGGCAAGTCATTTAACCTCCCTCAGTCTCGGTTTCCTCAACTATAAAATGGGAATCATGAAGATCAAATGTGATAGCATTTGTGAAATAGTTAGCATGTTGCCTGGCACATAGTAGGTGCTTAATAAGTGCTTGTGCCCTCCCTTACCTTGACTCCAACTCAAATGGTATTCTATGTGATGAGATAATTTTGGTAATTTTGGTAATTTTAAATGTGGCTCCTCAGTCCATGTGGGAGGTATGATTTCTGTTTGGCATAGAGAGACAGAAAGACAGAGACAGAGACAGAGACAGAGAGAGAGAGAGAGAGAGAGAGAGAGAGAGAGAGGGAGAGAGAGAGAGAGAGAGAGAGAGAGAGAGAGAGAGAGAGAGAGAGAAGGATCAGCCCCCCAAAGCCACAGGTTTGTGGGAAGGAACATGCTCCAACGGACACATTGATTCCCAACACCTATACAAAAGTGACTGCTAAGAGTGGATGAAAGACCTTCTCCCATTTGGTTAAGCTGAGATTTCATCTTGTCCCCAAGTCACAGAGCCTCTAATTCTTATCTATTCTATTTCCTAAACTATTCTCTATAACTTCCCCAGTTACTGTTTTACTGCTTGTTTTGACAAATATGTTTGCTCAGCATCTGTGATTGTCTTTTGCATAATAAGTGTTTTGTAAGAAGGGAAATAAAATGACGGAGATTAAGCTAACTGCTACCCTTCTGGTCTGGGGCAAAACTACGCTAGGAAAATGACCAGGGCAAGTAGCCTTCATCCTGAACCCCAAAAGAATATTATACCCCTAGGCTGAAAGGATCTGATACGTAATTTATATGTGTGTGTCTAATTTTTGCCCTATATCTCTCTTGAAGATAAGGGAGCTTTAAAGGGTGATCACTCAATTGCGATGTACCTACTATTCTTCCCAAAGGTGGAAATAGTCATCCAATAAAAATATTCAACTAAACACAACTGAATTTCTGACTAATAAAATGAGCACATTTCCCCCACACACACACGTTGACTATCCATTCCAGAAAATGCAAGAATGCGTATTGAATATTATCCACACTATGGTAATCACTGTTGGACAGATAGAGTTGTATTGCAGCTAACCTCAATATAGTGACCCTTATCCATTGAACGCACAGCACAAAGTAGTGGAAAGAGTGTTGGGCTTGTGGTCAAAGGACCTGAATTCAAATTCTGGCTTTCACACTTACTACGTATTCCACCTTACAAGAATTGGTGCCCTCTCTGGGCCTCAGTTTCCTAATCTGTAAAATGAGAGGGTTGCATTAGATGATTGATGAGGCACCTTCAGCTCTAAATCTAGGATCTATCTGATAAGCCATCCTCAAGGGCCAATAACACAGATAATTATAGAACCATGGTCAGAAGTAGAGAGAACCTTAAGAAGACAGACTGTTAGAAATGGAATAGTTTAAATACTATGGGATAGTTTAAAACATATTTTCATTGATAGCTTTTGTTTTCATGTCACATATTTTTTTCTCCTGTATCCCTCTTCCTTTCTCTTCCTAGAGAGTCATCCCTTACAAAAAAAGGGTTGTAAAAAGAAGGGGAAAAAAGTACAGCAAAAACAATTAACAGTTGGAAAAATTATGACATCATAATTGTGAACACTTGTGAACACCCCCACCTCTGCAAAGGACTGGGGGGAGGAAGGAAGTGTCATCTTATATCTCTCTTTTGGTGCTAATCTTCTAATTTTGTGATATTCGCTTTCTATTGTTCTGTGGTTGTTCTGTTCATTTTCATTGTAGCCACAGTGTATATTGTTTTCCTACCTCAGCTTACTTCACTATGCATCAGTTCATGTAAGTCTTCGCATGTTTCTCTGTCGTCATCATATTCATTGTTTATTACCACATCGTCATATCTAGTCCATTACGTTCGTGTTCCACCATTTGTTTATTCATTCCCCAATCTATGGGCGTCTTCTTTATTTCCAATTCTTTGAAACTATATAAAGTGCTTCTGTGAATATTTTGGAGCAGATGGCGATTTTCTCTGTGTCGCTGACCTCTTTGGGGCACATGCCTAGCAGCGGAATCTCTGAGTCAAAGGGTCTGATTATCTTAGCCCCTGTAGTTGCATAACTCCAAAGAGTATTCTAGAACAGCTGTACCAATTCACAGCTCTACCCATAAAGCTTTGGGGTTGGTTGACTAGCACTCATGAAGCATCTACTCAAGCCAGGTATTGTGCTAAGCTTTCTCCAACTCCTCCCATGTGAATTATTCCCATATTATGTCATTTTTATTATTGGCCATTCTGAGACAAAAAACCTCAGGGTTTGTTTTGATTTGAATTTTTCTTGTTAGTGATTTAGAGCATTCTTTCATATGTTATTAATAGTTTGCAATTCTTTAGAGAACTGTTTGCAGAACACAGACTATAGCAAGGGTGGAGAACCTGTGGCCTCGAGGCCATAAGTGACCCTCTAGGTCCTCAAGTGCAGCCCTTTGACTGAATCCAAACTAGACTGTAGAATGGGCCTTAAAACAGAGTGCTAGAGTTGGGAGGGACCTTAAAAAGAACAAACATTAGAACCTAGAATGTCTAAAGCTAGAAAGGACCTTAAAATGTGGGCCCTGAGAAACTATTTGGTCAAACCTGAAGGATGACACCATTAGCCCCAAAGAAGTGAAGTGACCTGTCCAATCTACTGGGCAAAGGAAGGACAGGAGCATTTGGCCAGGAGAGAACAGGATTTGGGGGGAGGGAAGTGCTTAGAGCTCTTCCCCAGAAGAGCCACATACCATACGGTCCTATGCTGTGAATACAGAAATGAAGTGCTCTCAGAAAAATGTTGCCCCTCTTGGGAAATAGTGTTAAACGAATAGCACTTCAACAGAAACACATAGTAGGCTTAAAATATTACTTCTTTGCTAGATAAGGCAGAATGAACAGAGGCTTGGAGACCTAGATTCTATTTCTATCGAAGTACTTATCAGTACTTGCCTTTCTAATCTTTAGCTCTCTTTTATATAAAATGAGTTTGGACTCCGTGACCTCTCCCATGTTTCCTAACTCCAGTGATCTGTATCTTAAGGCCCCTCTCGGTTCTGATATCTTATGTTCTAAGGGCCCTCCCAGCTCTGACATCCTGTGTTCTGAGTCCTCCCAACTCTGACATTTTGTGTTCTAAGGTTCCTTTCAGCTTTAACACTTTATTCTTAGTTATATAGAGTCCCTCCCAGCTTTGCCAATGTGTGTTCCAGGGTCCCAACCGAGGGTTATATAGTATTGAAATTTTTGGTGTGATTTACATGTACTGTATCAAAAACAGCCCCAGATAACAATGTGAGTTTTCAAACTGCTACAAGGTAGAACAGTGTAGATATCATCAGGAGGGTTGGAGATTTCATGCTGAGGCTATTTCGGGATCAAGAGAGAAGAGAAGGATTTCTCTAACCTAGTCATGGTTGGAGATACCTGCCCACCTAGGGTCAGTTGGCTTGTTTTGACTGGAAGTTGGATGAGAGACATTTTTAATTGGTAGGACATGGTAGTTGTCTTTAAGTATTTCAAAGCCTGCCATGTCAAAGAGGGTTTTTCTGTTCTTGGCCCCAGACCCAAGTCAACAAGCATTTAATAAGTGTCTGCTGTGTGCCAGGCCCTGTGCTAAGTGTTGGGGATACCAAAAAAAAAAAAGGGACAAAAAGCCCAGAGGTCAGTGGAAGCTGTATAAAGGCAGGGTTAGGCTTCATGGAAGGAGACAGGAGCTGTCCAAAAGTGGGATGAGCTAGTGGGGAGTCCTTCACTAGAAAGTTTCAGATCAAGGCTAGATAACCCTAGATTTGGAGCTGGATGGGAATGTGGAGGTCATTGAGCCTAAACCCCTTCATTTTATAGATGATGAAACTGAGGTTCAGAGAAATTAAGAAACTTGTCCAGAGTCCCCACACTAATAAATGTCCAAGTCCAGATTGGAACACCATCTTTCTGACTCTAGTTCCTAGGTTTTGGGACCACTGAGCCACATTGCCTCTCCCATTGTCTATGTGGAGGACAAGATTTGTGTACAGGCATAGCTTTGGTTACACGGCTTCTGAAATCTCTTGCAACTCCTGTGATTCAGTCAGTCAATTAGCATTCAGTAAGTACCTACTATGTGTCAGGCACTGGGCAAAAACACAGCCCCTGCTCTCTAAAAGCCCACAATGTAATGGGGGAGATGACATCAGACAAGCTATAGACAGGATAAGCAGATGATCAAGAGGGAAGGCACCAGCATGGAGGGGAATGGAGAAAGTCTTCCTGCAGAAGGGAAGACTTTAGGGGAGACTTGAAGGAAGTCAGGGAAGTCAGGAGATGGAGAGGAGGAAGGAGGGAGAGCCAGGCATGGAGGTCAGCCTGTGAACACTCTCAGTAGGGAGATGGAAAGTGTTGTTTGAACAACAGCAAGGAAGCCAGTGGCAACGGTTCATGGTATATGTGGGGGAGAGGCAGGTGGAAGAAAACTGGAAAGGGAGGAGGGGGCTAGATTATGAATGCCAAAGGGAGGATTTTATGTTTGATCTGGGAGGTGATAGGGAGCCTTTGGTGTTTATTGGATAGGGGTGGTAAGGTCAGACCTACATTTTAGCAAGATCGCTTTAACGGAGGGTAGAAGGACTGGTGGCAGGGAAACCGATTAGCAGGCTATTGCAAATAGTCTAGACATGAAGTGACGAGGGCCTGCCTGTATCAAGGTGGTGGCTGTGTCAGAGGAGATTCTGAAAATAGAGCAAGCAGGCGGCTTCATGGCTGGCAGCACAAATATTCCCCAAATATTTTTGGGAAAGGTGAGGATTGTAAACAGGCCATCTGGATAGTGCAGAATACTGTCCTTGAACATCCCTGGAGTGCCATCACCTAATTCTCTTCCTCACAGTACGTCCACTGAAAGAAGCTCACATTTCAAAGAATTAAACCATGGAGAGAAGGCCAGGAAAGACAGAAATCGCTCCCAATTTAATTGAAATCCATTAGACAGGAGGCCACAGGATAAAAGGTGAGATTTGGGGGTTTTCATGTGTGTAACTTTTGCTCTGGAGAGCTTTATGGTAAAAAAAAAAATCAGTTCCTAAGTAGGGAACAAGAGAATTTCCCCTCTGATCCAGTGAAGATTTCCCCTCTAAACTTACAACTTCAGTGGCCCCAATGTTCCTTCTGCCCCAGGTCTGTGTTGGGGAAATTTGTATTTGGATGAAGACAAGGACAGCTCCCCTACTAAACCTTATGCTCCAGAGTTTCTCACCCAATCTCTAGTGACTTCCCTCTCCCTCCTTCCTACATCTTCTCCCTCCCTGCTGCTCTCTCCTTCTTTCCCTTCTTATCTTTTTCTTACCTTCCTTTTCTCTTCCCTTTCTTCCTCTTCTCCCTCTTTCCTTCACCCTGATATAATAAAAAAGGCAATGGCTTTGCAGTCAGAGGGGATGGGGTTAAATCCTGCCTCTGCCCGTGTGTCTTTGGGCAAGTCCCTTAACCTCTCTGGGTCTCAGGTAGTTCATCTGTAAAATGGCAGGGTTGGCTTAGATGGTGCCCAGTGTTGTTTTCAGCTTCAGAGATGTGCTCGCTTCTATGATCCTCCTTTCCATCTCTCCTTCTCACCCTCCCATCTCCTCGTGTTCCTCAAACACTCTTCCTTTCTCTGTTCATTCTCTGTGAATTCAGTCTTAAGAATTATTTTTTGTTGCATCTTGAAATCACAGAATCACAAAGTGTTGGAACTGCAAGTAACCTCAGAACCTAGAATGTCAGGACAGAAAGAAGCCTTAGAACATTGGGTGTTGGAGCTGGGGTTGTGGAGTGTGACTTTGGCATATTGAATGGCAAAGTTGGGAAGGATCTTAGAACCTAGAATGTCACAGCTAGAAGAGATCTAATGTGCTCCTAATGCTCAAGAAGCTTCTGTGGCTCCCTCTTGCCTCTGGGCTAAAATACAAAATCCTGTGTTTGGCATTTAAAGCCCTTCTCATACCTATTTTATATTGTTCTTCCTCTTGTACTCTAGAGTCCAGCCAAACTGGCTGTATTAGCCTTCCTCACCCATCACTGTCTTCTTCCGTCTGCTGTCTCCTTCTCCTGTCTGCTTCCATCCTCCTTCCATCTACTGTCTCCAAGCCTTTGAATGAGCTGTTCCTCATGCCTGGAATACACTCCCACCTTACCTTTGCCTCTTAGAATCTCTAGTGTCTTGTAAAAACCTTGGTTACTTGTACCTCCCTCCACTCTAATCACATTGTATTTACTCCATGCATATTGTATATTTATTTATCTAAATCTATAGGTCTTATTTATGTATTTTCTATTTATTTGTTTATCTATAACATCAAATATAAGCTCCTTGAAGGCAGGCACTATTTCATTTTTCTCTTAGCATGATGCCTGACATAGCAGATGGTTTAATAAGCCTTGGTGTTTATCAAACAATCACCAACCACAATTCTGGAGGATCAAACACGTCTTGCACCTTCTGACGAAGAGCAGATGGTCTCAAAAGACAGATCGAGTCCTAATTTTTTCAGGACATGGCCAATATATGGTAATTTGTTTTGCTTGACTCTACATGTTTTGTTTTGTTTTTTTTCTCGTTGGGGCTGGGGGAGGAGGAGAAAGTAGAGAATGAATATCTGGAAATAAAATAAAATGGAATTTAATGATCAATGCCTGTTGATTGAGTAATGGATCAGCTGCCTCTTCTGCACAATGATAACAACCTGTGGAGTGGCAGAGAGAGCCAGCCAGGAAGCAGGAAGATTGGAGGTCAGGTTTCCATTCAGGTTCTGGTTTACATGGACTGGGTTATTCTGGATAGTTTACTGAACTTCTCAGTGTGACCGCAGGCTATGTTCTAAGACTTTATGTAGTAGAATAATTAGAGTCTACACTGATAAAGGGAATTCCCTCACTTGAAGTTCTTACCAATGCAATCTAATGTCTGGTTCAAAAAGGAATGAAGTGGGTTCACCTGCCCTCCTGGGCTTCCTTTCAGATTAAGCTCAAATGCCACCTTCTGCAGGAGTCCGTTCCTTAACCTTAGTCCGTTCCTGGCTGCTAGAGCCTTGTCCTCCTAAGGTTGTCTTCTGTGTACTCTTCATGTATCTTATATGTACCTATTTACATGTTGTCTCTCCCATTTGACTGTAAGATCCTAGTGGGCAGGAACTGTTTTTACCTTTCTTTGTATTCCCAACCCAGATGGCATAGTGAATACAGGCAGGGACCCAGAGTCAGAAAGGCCTGAGTCCAAATCCAGCCTCATAAACTTGTATGATCCTGAAGCAAGTCACTTCACCTCAGTCTGCCTCAGTTTCCTCATCTGTACAATGGGGATAATAATAGCACCTATTTCCAAGGATTGTTATGAGATTCAAAAGAGATTATTTGTAAAGGGATTTATAAACCTTAAGGGACTATATAAATGTTAGCTATTATAATTATTAGGGGACAGATCTCAGTGGATAGAGTGCTAGCCCTGGAGTCAGGAAGACTTGAGTTCAAATCCAGCCTCAGACACTTACTAAACCCTGGGCAAGTCACTAAACCCTGTTTGCCTCAGTTTCCTTCTCTGTAAAATGAGCTGGAGAAGGAAATGGCAAACCACTCCAGTACTTCTGCCAAGAAAACCCTAAATGGCGTATAATCAGACACAACTGAAAAGCGAAAATAACAATTGTTATTGTTATTATTATTGTCTCAGTGTCTGGGACATAGTGAGCACTTAATAAATGCTTGCTGATCAATCAATTGCCTCCCCCTCAGGGATCTCAGGAAAGAACTAATACAATGAAGGACGGAAGTCCTCTGGGAAAGTCTCATGAGTGCTGCTGTCATCCCCTTCCAAGGACCCCTTCAGCAAGGGAAGCAGCAGCTGCTCTAAGCTAAGGAAGTATCAGAGAAGATCCCCAGACAGGAGGTCAGGAGAAGTGGGACTCTCATTCTCCTTCCAATCCAAGCAATCCAGCAAGCATTGATTAAACATTTTGCCACTAACCTGTTGAAAGTCATTTTTTCCTCTCTAGGCCTCAGTTTCCTTATCTGTAAAATGGAGCAAAAAAAAAAAAGAAGTCCTTATCCTGTGTCTGGCCTAAAGCTTTGGTGAGAAGCTCCCAAAATAAAAGATGTGAAAATAACATTTACTGTGTAATCATAATGACCAAGCTTGGCCCAGAAGAAGAAAGACGGGAAGTCAAAAGCCATCCCTTCTTTGCAGAGGAAAAGGAATCCGAATGTGGAAAAATACATATAAATGTCAGTCCTGATTGATATGTTGGCTCATTTTGCTAAACTGCTGCTCTCTTCAGTGTTATCAGTGATCTTAGCTGCAAAATTTCATAGCCTTTTCTCAATCCTCATCCTTTGGCCATGTCAATCACCTCTCCTCCTGAATCCTCTCTCCTTTCTAGGTCACACTGCTCCTCCTTAAATCTTTAAGAAGGGCAAAAGTCCTTTTTCACATGGCCCCTTCCTACGTTCCCGGTCTTCTTACCTTTCTCTGTTCCACCTACTTTGAGATCCAGTGACTCTGGCTCCTTTGCTGTTCTTCATAGGACACTCTCTGTCTCCTCTCCTGCTCCAGGAGTTTCAGTGACTGTCCTCCATATCCGCCCCCCCACCCCCGGCTTTATCTCTGCCCCCTGGCTTTCCTGGCTTCCTTCAGATCCCAGCTAACATCCCATCTTTTGCAGGAAGCCTTTGGGGATCTCTCTCAATAGGAATCTCTTCCCTCTAAGATTATCTCTGATTCATTTTTTCCGTCTTTTATTTGGATGTGGTTGCTTACATCTTGTCTCCCTGATGAGACAGTGGGATCAAGGACCAGGTTTTATTTGGTTTGTTTGTTTGTTTCGCCTTTCTTTATATCCCCAGAGCTTAGCACAGTGCCTGGAATGTAGGAGATGTTAAATAAATGCTTAATAACTGACCTGACAGTAACTTGGTATTGACTTGTTGACTTGACTTTTCCTGAGAAAGATTGTTCTTTCTCAGTCTCTTTTGCTGGATCTTCATCCAGGCTTGGCCCGCTAACCATGGGTGTCTCCCAGGGCTTTGTCCTAGACCTTCGTCTCCTCTCCCTCTACATTATGTCTCTCAATGATACAACTTCTATGGATTCAATGACTACGTCTCTGCAGATGATTCTTAGATCTATATATGCAGCCATAGCCCCTCTCCTGAGCTCATCTCCCCTTACCAATTGCCTCTTAGATATCTTGAACTAGATGTCCCACAGGCATCTCAAACACAATATGTCCACAGCAGAACTCATCATCTTTCTACTTAAACCCTCCCTTCTTCCCAGCTTTCCCATTACTGTTGAAAACCCCAACATTCTCCCAGTCACCCAGGCTGATAACTTATGTGTCACCCTCAACTCCTCCTCACCCCATGTATTCACTCTGCCAAATCTGGTCTTTTCTATCTTCACAGCATGATACCTTGAACACAGTAAGTGCTTAATAAATTCTAGTTGTTGACTGACTCTTCTCTTGACTCATAGCTGCCATATTGGTATGAATCCTCATCACCTCACTCTTGGACTATTATAAAAGTCTTCTGGTTGGTCTCCCTCCCTCAAAGTCACCATCCATATTGATCCATTCTCCACTGAGCTACCAAAGTGATTTTTCTAAAGGAAAAATCTAACCATGTCATTCCACTTTCCCATTCAGAAAACTATAGTGGCTCCCTATTACTGCCAGCTTGAGCATTTGGCTTTTAAGGGACTTCCAAGTCTAGATCAGGGGTGGGGAACCCATGGTCTCAAGGCCACATGTGGCCTTCTAAGTGCTTGGGTACGGCCTTTTGAAGAGTCCAAGTTTTACAGAACAAATCCTTTTATTAAGAAGATTGATTCTGTGAAGTTTGGATTCAGTCAAAGGGCCGAACTTGAGGACCTAGAAGGCCACATGTGGCCTTGAGGCTGCAGGTTCTTCTTCCCCGGTCTAGACCTTTTCTATATTTCCAGTCTTCTTATATTTTACGCCCTCCATGTATTCTGTGACCCAACAACACTGGCCTTGGGATTCCTCACACATGACACTCTTTCTTCCAACACCAGGCTACACCCCATACCTGGAATGCTTTCCCTCCTCCCCTACAACTCCCAGTTTTCCTGGCCTCCCTCAAGACTCAACTCAAACCCTACTTTTTACTGTAGGACTTTCCTTTTCTACCTCTCACCTTCTCTCTGAAATTAAGTCCAAAGTATCCTGTCTATATCTTGCATGTAGGGAGTTATTTGCATGTTGTCTCTTCCCTTAGACTATAAGCCCCTTGAGGGCAGTGATGATGTTTTTCTTTTCATCCCCAGTGCTTAAGAGAGTGCCTGGCATATAATAATTGCTTAATTAACACTTGCTCACTGACTGACCATTTTAATCTTTATAATAAGAGGTGGCTCTCTGGGTAGGGAAGGAATATATGGATAGATAGGTGTAGATGTAGGTATAGATGAATGAGTGAGTGAGTGAATGAATGAATAAAAAAGCATTTATTAGGGATTTGTTATATGCCAAGCACAGTGTTATACCTTGGGAATAAAAAGCCAAAAGCAAGACAGTCTCTGACCTTAAGAAGGTCATTCTAATAGGGAGAGACAACACATACAGGGCAGTGGTGGTCAGGGTGGGGTATTTTGGCATGGAAAATGAGTGGGCCACAGGAGAGTAGGCTGACACATCTTTTCCAGTGGGAATGGAAGAATTCACTTGCTTATGGTTCCAGAGCTGGAAAGGGGGATGGAGTGGGGTCAGGAGGGACATGAGCAATGGCAGGCTGGAAGAAGGCCTGGGTGTAAAGTGAAGCATGGTTGGACTGGCTAAATATAGTAGGCTATGTGAGACACTCACCAATCGGAACAGTATGGTTCCATTGAGGGAGTTCCAGAGCTGAACTGGTTAAGTCACCCGCGGTATGGTCTCTGGTCTAGAAGGGTCGTCAGCAGGCCTACCTGGCAAGTCACTGGGGTGTAAAGGTGATGAAAAAAATTTAGCATTAAAATTTTAAAGTCTATTTATGTACATTTTAAGACCATATGATTCAGCATTAGAAGGGGCCCTAGAGATCATTTGGTGATTTTAAATCTTTGAGCCTCAATTTCCCCGTCTGTAAAATGTTCAAAATAATACTTGTACTCCACGGTATCTCACTGGGTTGCTATGAGACAAATGCTTTGGAAACCTTCAAGTAATGATGAGCTGGAGCCAGGGGAAGGGACGAAAAGGCCTTCTGAGACAATGCTTGGCGTCTCCCTGGGCTTGGACGGGATTCTGCCTTGGCTCCAGACTCCCAGGGTCTGTTGGGTGGGGGAGGGCTCAGGGAAAGTGAGCCTGCCAGAGAATATAATTTACCAGCCAAACAGGAAACAGCTAGGGCTGGCCAAGAGTATCCCCCCTGCCAGAGCTCCGGGGGCACGGGGCCAGCAGAGGTGTGCAAGAAGTGAAGGTTGGTGGGGAGATGAGAAAAGCCAGGGCCCAGTCAGGAGAGAGGTCTGCACACTGTTGGCACTGCTATGTTGAGCTCTGTCCCCAGGGCAGCTCACCCTTCTGAGCCCACAATGGGAATATCATTAAGGATCCTGAAACAGTTCTGGGTCACATCTTTGACCTCTGGAATGTTCATCTGGCTTCTGCTGTAGCTAGAGCCTAGGATCTCCATTTAGAGCCAAGAAAGGGGTCTTAGAGACCATCTAGTTCAAGTGGCTCACCCAGTCATATGCATAGCAAAAGGCAGAGCTGGGGATTGGAACCCTTGGTCTCTGGATTGGAATGCCTGCTCCAGGCGTTTTCTCTGGCTGTTTCTCCATGCTTGGATCAATCTCCCACCTCCATTCCTATTGACCTCCCTGGCTTCCTTTAAGTCCCAACTAAAATCCCATCTTTTACTGGAAGTCTTTCCCAACCCCTCTTAATTCCAGTGCCTTCCCTCTGTTATTTATTTCCTATCTCTCCTGTACATACCTTGCTTTGTATATATTTGCTTGCCCCATCAGATTGTAAGCTCCTTGAGGACAGGGCCTGTCCTTTGCCTCTTTTTATATTTCCAGCATAGTGCTTGGCACATTGTAGACACTTAATAAATGTTTATCCATTGATTGGCTCCAGAGACAGGACTCTTTCCACTGCACTGGGTTTGCCTGATTCTATCCCCATGGCCTGAGAGGAAATAAAACTGACAACTGTATTTTGACTATGTAAGCCCAACATGTAGTCATAAATTCTTATGTTTTCTATGAGGTGTAGAGCTGTAGTACCATCATTCCTATCTTACAGAGACTCAGAGCTGTCCTGGGATCATAAGAATTAGAGTAGGAAGGAGCCTCAGAAGTTATTGAAGCCCAATTGTCTTATTTTACAAATGAGGAAACTGAGGCTTTAAAGAAGTGAGGTGACCTGCCCTAGGTTACAGAAGGAATAAGAAACAGAGGCTGAATTTGAATCCAGGTCCTCTAACTCCAAACATTGTTTTCGCAACAGCACTGTATCTGGTGAAATGATTTTCCTGCCATTGCTCAGCTGATAAGTAGGTTCATCAATTCCATTGAGCCAAACTGTCCTATTTGCTATTCCTCTAACAAGACAATCTATCTCCTGCCTCTGTGCCTTTACCTAGGCTGTGTCCTCCCTTCTTCCTCTAGCTCCTTTCAAGGTTTAAAAAAGCTCAGGCACTCCTGGAGAGCCTTGTGCAATTTCCCCCTCCCCCAGTTTTTAGGGTTTCCTCCCCACCCTGTACAAGGAACTCCCAGTATGGAAACCCTCTCTAAAGATGTAAGTAGGCAACAGGTCTGTGTAATCTTAAATAGTGGCCTGGAGGCACTAAGAGGGTAAATTGCCCTTTTTTTGTTCCATTCCAATGCACTTATCAATCACCTATTATGGACCAGCACAGTGCTAGGTACTTAGATTCAAAGTATTCTTTGTCTTCAAGTTGTTTTCATCAGACTGTAAATGGGGGAGAAGCTGGGAGGAGTGTGGAATCCCACAGCTAGGATTGGTTTGCCAGAGACAAATCTTAACCAAGGTCTTTCTGATTCCAAAATTGGCCCTCTATTTAATTGGCCCCTTTAAACAAAATGAAATCACAGCTCTGGGAATCTGTTCCCTCCCTTAAGGCATGCATAGTTATGACTCCCCCCCCCAAAAAAAAATCTGGTTTGTATAGAAATGATGTGTGAGTGCTTTGAGGGACTATGCATTTATTTAGCGCCTACTATGTGTCAAGCACAATGCTAAGGGCTGAGAAAACAAAGGCGAAAGACAGTTCTTTTCTCAAGGAGCTCCGAGTCTAGGGGTATGTGTGTATAGGGAGTTCAGGGAAAGGAGTAGGAGACACCAAGCAAACAACTACATACAAGCAAGATATATATAGGATGAATTGGAGATTCTCCACTGAGGGAAGGCACTAGTTTTTGGGGAATTAGGAAAGGCTTCTCTCTCTCTCTCTTTTGGTAGGGAAGCAATTGGGGTTAAGTGACTTGCCCAGGATCATATAGCTAGTGAGGCTGGATTTGAACTCAGGTCCTCCTGACTCCAGGGCTGGTGCTCTATCCACTATGGTGCCACCTAGCTGCCCTAAAAGCTTCTCTTAGGAGCTGGGATTTTATCAGGGACTTGAATCCAGCCTCTGCCATCTGTTGGCTGAGAGCCCTTGGGCAAGTCATCTAACCATGCAATGCCCTACGCAACTGTCTAAGATTCGAAGTCACTGGGCAATTGCTGACCTTGGCCAGTAGAGTTAGTTTCTACACTAGAGATATCACAGGTCTGGACAAAAAAGAAATCCTGACTACCATTAGAATTGCATTATTTTTCACTGTATGCCTGTAGATAGCTTGGGCTCTTTCCTGTATGCCACATGGCTGTGCCAGTGAGATGAAATGTGTGAATGCATTGTGTAAAGAGGAGCTATATTGTATATATTGTTATTATTAATTATTAATTACTATCACTACAACTGGGAAAGAATCCTGGCTCTAGAGACAGAAATTTCAGGATTAAGTCCCTGATTTGCCACTTACTTAGAGGTAAAGGGTAAAGGTCATTTTATTTCCTTGGGCCTCAGTTTCCCCACTTCCTAAAACAAAGATAGTACTTTCAGGCTTTTCCTTGGAGTCTTTGTAAGGAAATGACTTTGTAACCCTTAAAGGGCCCTTCTCTATGGCCAGGTCCTTTAAGAATGAGTGGATGAAACTTCTTCCAGTGATTCAAGTCCCTTCGATGTTTGAGTAGATGGTCTTCACAAGCTGCTGTGACCAAAAAAAAAAATTATCACCTGATGGTCAACCCTGTGGCAGAAGAATGGTTTATTTTTTTCTTTTTTAAGGCAGTTGGGGTTAAGTGACTTGCCCAGGGTCACACAGCTGGTAAGTGTCAAGTGTTTGGTCTAAGATTTGAACTCAGGTCCTCCTGACTTCAGGGCCAGTACTCTATCCACTGTACCACCTAGCTGCCCCTAGAACCATGGTGGTTTAGGAGATTGTAAAGTGCCCTGGGAGTCAGGAAACTCTGGCTTTAATGTCTCCATAAATACTAAATGTGGGATGATGGGCAAATCACGTCTTCTTTGATCCTCAGTTTTCTCATCTATAAAATGGGATCATAAATCTGAGTTCAAATTCTGTTTCTGATGCTTATTACCTGTGTGACCCTGGAGGAATCACTTAATTTCCCTCTATTTCCTTAACTGTAAAATGAGGTGCCTTAACTCTGTTGATTATTTCCAATTTATCCTGCAGGTAGCTTAGTCGTACAATGTTACTGGCATGTCATCAACCCCTTTGGACCGTGAGCTAGCTCCCTGGGGGCTGGGACTGCCTTTTGACTTTCTTTGTATTCCAGGCCCTTAGCACAGTGCCTGGCACATAGTAGGTGTTTAATAAATGTTTACTGACTGACTGAATAGGTGGCATCTGACAGCCCTCCCCCCAACTTTTGACCTGAGCTCTTTATAAGACCCCATGACCTGCAGATCACAGGATACTAGAAACATAGATTTAGAATTAGTGGGGAACTCAGAAGTCATCTATCTAGTCCCCCCATTTTACAGACGAGTGGACAAAGGACCAGAGAGTGGAAGTGCCTTGTCCAAGGTCCCACAGATATTCAGTGGGAGAGGTGGGATTTGAATCCAGCTTCACACACTCCAAAGCCACCGATTTTAGGCAGGCATTTTCTGAGTCAGCATCCACTCGGGGAGTCATAGAATTATAGAATGTCCGAGCTGAGAGGGCTCTTAGAACATACAACGTCAGTTAGACACTACTATGCCCCATTCATTCATTTTACAGATTAAAAAACAACAACAAAAACGGAGGCCCTGAGGGGGGACGTGACCGGCCTACGATCACGCAGTCTGCGCACAGCTGAGGATAGACTCGAATCCGGGTCCTTTGCCTCAGTCCGGAGCGCCCCTTCCGGCCGGAGTTTACGGGAGCCCCCACTGGTCCCCCCCCGCCCCCCGCTGCCGCTGGGGTGTCTGAAGTGGGCCGAGGGGTCCCCGGTGCCCGCTGCGCTGGCCGGCGGGGCCCCGGAGCCAGGTGCGCGGGCCGGGCGGCCGGAGACAATGCCAGCGGCCCGGGAGAGTGGGGGGGAGGAGAGTTTCGGGGCGGCGACAGGCGGGCTGCCTTTTTCTTCGTCCCCTCCCCACTCCCCGGCCGCCCTTGCAGCTGCAGGACACACAATCGGGCGGCCGACCACAGCCACCGTGCATAATTAGCCGTGGGGAGGGGGGCGCCTTTCACAGGGCTCCGCTCCCCCCGCCCGCCAGCCCTTGGAACCCCCTGCCCAACAAAAGCCGCTTTCTTTGGTAACAACAGATTAAAGACGGGGGGGCCGAGGGGGGTGTTGGTGGTGGAAAAGAGCTTCTGCAGGCATTTACTGAGGGGGGAGGGAGGCCGGGGTGGGGAGGGGAGAGGGAGGGAGATCTGGAGTGGTTTGGGGACTCTTTGATTGTGAGTGTGTGGGAAAACCAAAGGAATGTAGTTAGTCAAACCACCCTGGCAGCCAGGCGCCGGGAGGGGGTGGGGGAGAGGAGGAGGAGGAGGAGAGAGAGGGGGCTGGCTGTACGGGGCGTAGGGGATCCCAGGCCGCCCTGCGGCCTCCCCCTGCTCTGCCTCGGCCTGCTCCCTGCTCCATTCTTACTGTGCTTAAGTCTGGGGTTCCCAAAAGCCCCGGTCCTCTCCGTCTCAATTTCCTCATTTGGGAATCTCTTAAGCTCAACTCTCTTAAGGTTCCAGGCATTCTTTTTCCTGAAGTCCTTCTAACTTCCAGTTCTGACAGTTGTTGTTCTACCAATCCGACATTCTGTGTTCTAAGGGCCCCCCAGGCTCTGACATTCTGTGTTCTAAGGGCCCCCTAGGCTCTGACATTCTGTGTTCTAAGGTCCCTCCCAGCTCTGACATTCTGTGTTCTAAGGGCCCCCCAAGCTCTGTCATTCTGTGTTCTAAGGGCCCTGCCAGCTCTGACATTCTGTATTCTAAGGGCCCTCCCAGTTCTGACACTATGCCCAGAGATCCTCTTCAGTTCAGATGTTGTTTTATTGTCCCTTCCAGGTTTGATGTTCTGTATTCTAAAGGCCTCCCAGCAGTAGCATTTGATGTTCTAAAATACTTCCTGATTCTAATATTTGATATTCTAGGATTGCTTCCAGCTTTGACCTTCTTGGTTTAACGTCTCTCCCAGCTGGGACATTCTGTGTTCTAAGTACCCCCCCAGTTCTGATATCTGGTGTTCTTACATTTTGTGGTTAGAAGGACTTTCTATTTCTGAAGCGCTCTTGTTATGCCCATTTTACAGATGGGGAAGCTGCAACTCAGAAAGCATTGAAGTGAAGTGATTTGCCCAGGGTCACATGACAAGTAAGAAGTCAGGCTAAGATTTTAATTGAGGTGCTGTAGCCTCTGTTTTCTTAACCTCTTTAGAGAGAGGAAACCTGGCTTTGGAAAGTCAGGCTAAGTAGCCCCATCTATTCTCCTCCATTGCTGCCTCAAGCTGGGAGTGAGGCAGGGGAAATCGCAGGAGAGGCCAGAAATAGAGTAGGGAGGGGTCTTCTGAAGGCCAGGCTGGGCTCTGAAGCAGGGGGAGTGGGAACTCCTGGTGTCCTCCAAGGATGGGGACTTTATTTTCAGTTCAGGCTAATTTTGTCTCTACCAGGGATTCCTGGCTGGAGACCAGATGTGATGGTAGAGTCTGCTCTCTTGTGGGAAATGGGGCCCCTCTATCACCCTCTACACTTTTTCCCCTGAGAGCAGCTTTAATGTGGGGAGGGGAAGGGACATGGAGCAATGGGGAGAGGAGAGAGAAGAGGGTTAGCATAACCTCAGAGCTGGAGACTCAGGGGTAAGCTGTCTGGGGGGACAAGGATGGACTTTACAGGCCAGCGAAGGCCCCTTTCCCGGGTCCCTCTATATGGATGAGAAAGCACCAGCTTACCTAGCAACTGGGGAACTGACCTCAAACCCATGCCGCCAGCCAGGCCAGACACACTGAATTGTCAATAGTTAGACATGGTTCTCATTCCTCATATTCTTGATAAGCAAACTGGAGAAAGTGAGCAGTGACTTGCCCAAGGTCACATAGATAATAGCAAAAGCCAGACTGTAACCTAAGTTTCTTACCTCCCAGCCAGGGCTCATTCACTTCTCCAGGCTGGGTCTAGTCAAGTTCAAGGTTGGTGAAGAATGGGGCAGCTAGATGGTGCAGTGGATAGCGCACTGGCCCTGAAGTTAGGAAGACCTGAGTTCAAATGTGATTCGCAGACACTTACTGTGTGACTGAGTTAAAATCTGGCTTTCAGACACTTACTAGCTGGGTGACCCTGGGCAAGTCACTTAACCCTATTGCTTAAAAAAAAAGATTAGTGAAGAATCCTGGGTTCTCTAAACCTCTCTGTGTCTATGCTTTTGTGTTTCCCAATAAAGATTGTTTTGAAATTTTCAATCTTTTCATTTCCATCCCTTACTGTGTAACCTTAGGCAAGTCACCTCCGTTCTATGGACTTCAGTTTCCTCATTTGTAAGGTGAGGGGGATGGAACAAATATCCTCCAATTTTCCCAGTAGAGCTGATGTTATTATAACATTCTAGGTTCTAGGGTCCTTTCCAGCTCTGTGTTCTAACAGTTTATGTTCCAAGGTCCTTTTCAGTTGTAACTCGTATCACCAACAGCCTGTGTTCTAATATTCTGTTTTCTAAGATCTCTTTCAGCTTTGGCTATGCTCTATGCTCTAAGGTGCTTTTCAGAGTTAACTCTCTATGTTCTGACTATTGTTTTTTATTCTGATTTATTCTGATTATCCTCATTTTACATCTGAAGACACTAGGTCCAGTGACTTGATCAAGATCGTGCTGGCAGTAAACACAACTCCTCCAACTCCAAAGTCACTACTCTTTCCATTGATCTTTTCTTTTCTTTTCTTTTTTTTCAAACTAGGCAGTGGGGCTGAGTGACTTGCCCAGGGTCACACAGCTAGTAAGTGTCAAGTATATGAGGTCAGATTTGAACTCAGGTCCTCCTGACTCCAGGCCGGTGCTCTGTCCGCTGCGCCATCTAGCTGTCCCATTGATCTTTTCTAACTTTAAAATTCTTCTCCAACTTTAATAGTCTTCATCCTAAGATCTCTTCCAGCTCTGACAGCCTATATTCTACGATTCCCACCAAAGCCCCCAGAACCAGGCCTGTCTCCATCCCCATCAAGGTTTGAACATCATGCCCCAAACTGAATAGACCTGTTCAACTTTCTTGTTTTTTGTGACTATTTCCGATAAATGATGTCTCTGTTTCTGAAAAAACAGCACCCTCCAGTTACTGCCCACCAACCACTGCCCACCTTGCTTGACTCTAGTCCCAGCTCCCTTTCCAGTTGTAACACTCTTTGAGTCTATGAGTCATACCAAATAAAAGCAAATTTCCCATAGCAAAATAAAAATCATCCAAAAGAACGAACCATCCCAGAGTTAATTCTCCTTCTGGTCTACCATTTTTTTGTTCTTCCAGGAAAATGAAAAATCCATCACTACCAAACAACATACAGAAAGCTATTAAAAGAAAGTAAAAGTTTCACAACTAAATTCCAAGGAAATAAGACAAAATAATGTATGCACCAAGGTAAGCAGTTGAACAGGATATAAAACAGGGCGCTGGTGTTGGGAGATGAGTCACTGGATCTTCCAAGACTTTCTATTTCAGGGCCTCATCCACCCACTGAAACTTGTGGCTCTGGAAGGGGGAAAATTGTTAACAGAGCTGCAGTTACCAATTTGGTGGCCCAGCCAAGGAAGCTGATAGGTCTGCTGGTCTCCAATGGCGGTTTGAACTAAGGACCAGAGGGGCTGGGGCTTGAAGCAGGAAGAGCAAATATTGACTAGCGGATATTGGCTCAGGAGAATGTGAGCTCTTTGAAGGCAGGGACTGTCTTTCCTTTCTGTCTCCTTATCTTTTGACTCCCAGGACAGGCCCAGGCATATAATTAGCACTTAATTAATGCTTATCAAATTAAGATTATTAAATAAATAATGAAGGTTAATACTTATTGAATGAATGAAGAAGTAGAGGCACTGGTACATTGCAAAGCATGCTTTAAGAAGGCAAGAAAAAAAGGAAGGAAGGAAGGAAGGAAGGAAGGAAGGAAGGAAGGAAGGAAGGAAGGAAGGAAGGAAGGAAGGAAGGAAGGAAGGAAGGAAGGAAGGAAGGAAGGAAGGAAACATTTATTAAGCACTTGCTATGTGCCAGGCATTGTGCTAAGTGCTTTGCAAATCTTACCTCATTTGATCCTCACAATAATCCTGGGAGGAAGGTGCCATTGTGATCCCCATTTTACAGTTGAGGAAACTGAGACAGAGGTCAAGCTAGGAAGTGTCTGAAGCACGTTTGAACTCAAGTCTTCCTGGCTCCGGACCACCTATCTACTAGCTTGGTGTTAGGAGGACTGGATTCAAAGGCTTAGCTCTAATACTTCCTAGGTATGTGACCTTGGGTAGCAAGTTACTTAATCCTTCTTTGTAGCCCCATTTCTTAGCACAGTGCCTGGTGCATGTATATGTGTGTGGGTGTGTGTGTGTGTGTGTGTGTGTGTGTTTGCATCTATGTCTATATATACACATATGTATATATTATATATATAATATATAGTAATCATTTAATAAATGGTTGTTGATTGATTGAGCCTTATATAAAGGTGATATTGGGGATAAAGTCTGTGGACTTGGAGTCCATCACTTTCTACCTCAGACATTAGCTGTGTGATTCCAGGCACTTCTTAACTTTTGTGTGCCTTAGTTTCCTCATCTGTAAAATGGGAAATAATAGTACCTACATCCAAAGGTCATTGTGAGGATCAAATTAAATAACATATGTAAAGAGCTTGACAAGCTATAAAATACTAGGTAGATGTTAGGTATTATACAGTGTTTATTTATTCATTTGTTTTTTCATTCATTTATTTTTTGACACAATTGAGATTAAGTGACTCATCCAGGGTCACACAGCTAGTAAGTGTCTGAGGCCAAATTTGAACTCAGGTCCTCCTGACTCCGGGGCTGGTGCTCTATCCACTGAACCACCTAGCTGCTCCTATTATAAAGCATTTAAAAGTTTGCAAAGTAGTAATATACATACATACGTATATCTCCTTAGAGCCTCACAAGTCTTTTGAAGTAGATATGCTTAGTCATTTTACCCATGAGGAAACCAGGTCAGAGAGGTTGAATGAATTACCCAGGGTTACACAGCAGTAAGTATCTAAGGTAGGATTTGAACCCAGGTCTTTCTGATTCTAAATCTAGCACTCCATGTACTACATGAGACTACAGCTAGGCTGTCCCAATAATGCTTGTACTTTGGTGAAGTTAGTACTTTGGTGGCCCAGTGGGTAGAGGGCTGGGCCTGACAGGTCCAGTACTCATCTTCCTGAGTTCAAATCTGGTCTCAGACACTTACTAGTTAGGTGACCTCAGACAAGTCACTTAACTCTGTTTGCCTCAGTTTCCTAATCTGGAAAAGGAAATGGCAAATCACTCCAAAATCTCTACCAAGAAAACCCCAAATGGGGTCATGAAGAGTCAGATACAACTGAAAAACCACTGAACAAAGGCTTTAAAAAGCTTCCTAAATGTGAGTTCTCATTATTATCATGCCTCACCTTTTGGTTTTCTCCACAATTTCCAAAGCCAGTCATTTGCTACCATGAAGCCTCTTATGTTTGCTGCCATGTTAGTAAGGGAGCTGAGCCTCACTGTGAATTGTAACTTTACAAGATCATATTGTCCAACCTGGCCCTAGTTTTTATAGTCAGAGGCCAAGGCTTCAGATCCTGCTTCTCTCTGGCCTCAGGGGTGGGGAACTCCCTGTCCTTGGAGGTCCCAAATACAGGTTGGAAGACCATTTATTGGACATATTGTATTGGGGATTCCTTTTGGTTATAGATGACCATTGAGGTGTCTTCCTACTCTTAAATTCTCTGATTCTGTGACTACAACCTCTGAAATCTTGGATAAGTTACAGGCTCTCTTTATAAAATAAAAAGTCTGCATTATAGCCTCTTCTATTGAGATCTGAAGATGATCTGAAGAGTCTCTATCAAAGGTTGATTGTAGGCACATGGTCCTGGCCATTCCCGTGTCAGGATGCCTTTGTGAATCCATGTTCTTAACCTTCTAGACTCCCCTTTCTCTGGCGCCGATTGAAAACCACCCGAGTGCTTGATTTGGCAGCACATATGTTCAAATTTGAAGAGTACAGAGATCAGCATTGTTATTCCATGTTTTGTTTTCATTAATTCAGATCAGAGCCACCTTCAGATCTGGGGCTCCAAAGTATCATAAGGAAAATTCAGAAATTATGATCTGATTTCCATTCAGAAGTATTCTTTTTAAAAATTAATTAATTAATTAATTTTTAGCTTTTAACACTCACTTTTATAAGATTTTGAGTTCTAATTTTCCTCCTCTCTCCCCAGTACAACATGCAATCTTATATAGGCTATACATGTACAATCATATTAAACATATTTCCACATTAGTTATGGTGTGAAAGAAGAATCAGAACAAAAGGGAAAACCACAAGAAAGAAAAAAAGCAGAAAAGAGAGAAAATAGTATGCCTCTATCTGCATTCAGACTCCATAGTTCTTTCTCTGGATATAGACAGCATTTTCCATCATAAGTCTTTTGTAATTGTCTTCAAACATTGCATTAGTGAGAAGAGCTAAGTCTATTAAAGTTGGTCATCACACAATGTGGCTGTTACTGTGTACAATGTTCTCCTAGATCTGCTCACTTCACTCAGCATCAGTTCATGCAAGTCTTTCCAGGATTTTCTGAAATCCGCCTGCTCATCATTTCTTATGGAACAATAGCATTCCATTACGTTCACATACCACAACTTATTCAGCCATTCCCCAACTGATGGGCAGCTCCTCAATTTTCAATTCTTTGCCAACACAGAAAGAGCTGCTATAAATATTTTTGTACATGTGGGTTCTTTCAGAAGTATTCTTAATGTACAGGGTTGAGAAAATGTTATTTTATATTTTTTTTCATGAAAGGACTAGTTAAAAAACTTTTTAAAGGAAACCTATCCAACCCTCTTTTTTCATGTATATTCTCGTTCTCTCTCTCTCTTTCTCTCTCTCTCCCTCCCTCCTTCCCTCCCTCCCTCCCTCTCTCCTTTCTTTCTCTCTTTTTCCTTTCTCTCTCCCTCTCCTCTCCTCTCTTTTCTTTTCTCTTTCTTTTTCTTTCCTCCTCCTCCTCCTCTCCTCCTCCTCCTCCTCCCCTCCTCCTCTCTCCTCCTCCTCCTCCTCCTCCTCCTCCTCCTCCTCCTCCTCCTCCTCCTCCTCCTCCTCCTCTCCTCCTCCTTCCTTCTTCTTCTTCTTCTTCTTCTTCTTCTTCTTCTTCTTCTTCTTCTTCTTCTTCTTCTTCTTCTTCTTCTTCTTCTTCTTCTTCTTCTTCTCTTTCTCAGCAACCCCATGAAACAGGTATGGGGATAAAGATAGGTCAGTCTGTCAGTCAGTCAGAAATTATTTAATAAATGCCTATTCTGCGCCAGGCACTATGCTAAGTGCCTAGCTATACAAAGAAAAACAAAAGACAGTCCCTGCCCCCAAGGATCAGTCTAATGGGAGACAACATGTAAACAGCCATGTACATACACGATACGAATGTGGTAAATTGGAGAAAATCACCAGAGGAAAGCATTACGGAGGATCAGGAAAGGCTTCTTGTAAAAGGTAAAATTTTAGCTGAGCCTTGAAGGAAGCCAGGGAAGCCAGGAGGCAAAGATAAGGAGGGAGAGTGTTCCAGGCACAGGACACAGCCAGAGAAAATGCCTGGAGCTGAGAGATAGAGTATGTTGTTTGTGGAGCAGATAGCATCACTGCACTGAAGAGTACATGTTGGGGAATAAGGTATAACAAGCCTAGAAAGGCAGAAGAGAGCAGGGTTATGAAAAGGCTTTAAAAGCTAAATGGAAGATGTCACTTATTGGGAATTTATGTTGATATATTTATTTTGTATTTGTCCTACATGTGCTCATCTGTAAAATAAAGAGATTGGATTAAATTATGTAGGAAGTTCCTTCTAGATGTAAAATGATCTATAAAGTAAGTCTCAGGTCAGGCTGTTGGCATGGGTTTGAGGCCAGTCTTTCAGCTGCACACAGCACCTGGCACATAGTAGGTGCTTAATAAAGTCTTGTTGATTGTTTTGTTCGATAGTAGATAGAGAATTTATTGAGGGTTGAATTTGTTATATACCAGGTACTGTGTGAAGTGCTAGAAATACAAATACAAGCAAAAAGAGGAGGTTCCAACCCTCAAGGAACTCATGTTCTAATAGGAGAAGACAATGCCTAAAAGGGAACTGGGAAGGGTTGGGGGAAGGGTACCCACACAGGGGCAATGTGGCAGGAAAGGAGAAGGAAAGAGAATCCAGGCATGAGTAAGATGAAGCATGGCTGAGGTCCTTCCTCAAATGGTGGTCCTGAGGAGGAAATCATCAATCATGAGAGGAGGACCTCAGGAGGGTTCTCTTGAGTGACATGCACTGGGGAAGGAGAAGGAGGGAGACTTTGAGAGGAGAGTCCAGGAATGAGTGAAGTTAAGCATGGCTAGGGTCCTTTTAAAAATAGTGGTAAAATGAATGAATGAATCTGACTCCTGTATGCCTGGTAGATCCAAGTATGTGTGACTCACCTGGCCCATGTACACATGATAAGGCAAGGAGATGGAAAAGTCTGGCGAGTGAGGAGTAAAGGCAGGAATCCTGAGAAGCTCACAAACTGTGGTCTGAGATCAGAGGAAAGAGCTCTAGGGAACAGACATCTCTAGGGTGAGAAGGCTACTGGCAAGAAGACAAATGGAGAAGACAAGTCAATTGTGCTACTTACTACCTATGAAACCATGGGCAAGTTATTTCGCATCTCCAGCTTTCAGGCTCCTCCTCTCCCAAATGAGGGAGTTGGAAGGGACGGTCTCCAAGGTCCTGTCCAATTCTAAATGTGTGTCCCTGAGTGAACTCACCTATGTTGAGGACTCTTGTGTGATCCTAACATAGGCATGGGAGTCACCTTGTTGAAGAAGAGCCTTGAACAGAGCCTACACTTTACTGAGTTAAATACTTAATACTTAAATACATGATAATTGTCTCTTATTCATAATTGGGAGAATGAGTACATGAATTTTGTCAGTAATAACTGAGAGAAAGTGGGAATTTTAATTTACTTCTCCCCTCATAGAACGTGAGCATTTCTTTTCTTTTCTTGTTTTTTAGAACATAAGCTTCTTGAAGGCAGAGACTGTCATTTTTCTCCTTATGTGCCCAGCACCTGGACAGTGCCTGGCATTTCCTTGCTTAATTAATGTCTGTTGCTTTGAATCTGTCAATGAAGCATGCACTGTCCTGTCTTATCTCCTGTTTTTATTTAACTTTTAATGTATCTTTATGTCAAGGAGAGTGGGCAGTTTGCTCCTTATTTCCTTCTTCTCTGGGGATTGGACTAGATTGATTCTAAGATCACTTGCTGCTTTAAGCACCCCTTCCGGTCTCTCATCACCCTCACTATCAGAAAGTCCTTCCTCATGCCTGTCCTTTGTTCTGCTTGTTGTGAGCTTCTGGAGGACTGTCTTCTTTCTGTCTGCTACTGCTGAGCGTAGGACTTTCCCAATATATAATTAACACTTGATAAATATTCATTGAGCTAAGCTAAATCAATAGATTACAGGATTTAGAAGTGAAAACCTTAGGCATTGGCTATTCCCAGGGGTGTGCTGATAAACATGAAATAACTGGCTTTCTGGGGGGGAAAAAGGAAGAAATACACACTTTTAAGTTTAATCCACATTACTGATATACTTCTTAAGTCTAGACAATCAACAAAGCAATAAATTGAGCTCTGGTTTGTAGCTAATTTTCCCAGGCATAAATGCTCACACTGAAATTTTAATAACCAGCACTCTTGAAATTGTATAATTATACCCCTAGAAATGAGAAAATTGAGGCAGAGAGAGGAAGTTTCTTTGCTTAATGTTACACAGTAGGCCCATAGGATCATGGACTGAGACCTGGAAGGAGCCTTACAGATCATCTAATCCAACCCCTTCATTTTAATTCTTTTAAAAATTCTGAACTTAAACAACCCTCCCGAGAGAGAGAGAGGGGGAGAGAGAGAGAGAGAGAGAGAGAGAGAGAGAGAGAGAGAGAGAAGAGAGAGAGAGAGAGAGAGAGAGAGAGAGGGAGGAGAGAGAGAGAGAGAGAGGGAGGGAGGGAGAGGCAGAGAGACAGAGACGCAGAGAGAGAGAGAAGACATAGAGAGACACAGAGAGAAGGAGGGAGAGAGAGAGAGACAGAGATAGAAAGACAGGAAAAGAGGCAGAGGGAACATGAGGGAAAAATAGGGAGAGGGAGGGAGAGAGGAGAAAAGAGAGAAACAGAGAAAGAGAGATGGAGAGAGAGGGGAAGGGAGGAAGAGGGAGAGATAGAGGGAAGGAGGGAGAGACAAAAGGAGATGGAGACAGAGATAGACACAGTGGAGAGAGAGAGAGAGAGAGAGAGAGAGAGAGAGAGAGAGAGAGAGAGAGAGAGAGAGAGAATGAATTTCCATATACAAAGTAGAACACAAAAAGTGGGTTCTATATGAAATCATGAATTTCCACTTCTTACTACTTGCCCTTTTTTTCTTAAAAAGTATATCATATATTCTATAGGTTACTTTCAAAACTATCCTGTTTGTCCATGTTTCTTTTTTTCTCTTCCATGCACTTTTTTTTTTGGCTGGGCAGTGGGTTAAGTGACTTGCCTAGGGTCACACAGCTAGTAAGTATTATGTGTCTGAGGCCAGATTTGAACTCCTGAATCCAGGACCAGTGCTCTATCCATTGCACCACCTAGCTGCCCTTCCATGCACTTTTTGAAATGCTGCAGTAGCCCTCTTTTTTTTATACTACCAATGATACCTCCCCCTTTCACCTATCCCCACCCCAATTAAAAAGTGGGAGAAAGAAAGAAAAAAAAATCCTTGTAGCAAATAAACCTAGTCAAGTAAACAGATCTACTCAGTGTCCGTGTCTAAAAATATAGGTTTCTTTCTGTACTTTGTGTCCATTCTGTCGGGAGGTGGGAGATATGCTTCATCAAGGTCCTCTGGAGATGTTTAGCCCTTCATTTTACAGATGAGGAAACTGAGGCCCAGAAGAGATGAAGTGGTTTGCCTATAGTCAGCCAATGGTGAAGCTGAGACCTGAACTCGGTTTCCTCTGACTCCAGCGCCACAATCCAAATGCAGGTCTTGACTCTTTCTCTATACACTGAATCAGACCGAGTCTGGTCCGGTCCCTTCATTTTACAGATGAGGAAACTGAGGCTCAGAGAGAGGAAAGAACACACAAGAAGTACCCACAATTCACTTTCGGAGATGAAATGGCAGCGGAAGGCAGATCCTATAACAGCCCACTAGATCTTTCTCTGTGACAGACAGTTTCCCAAAAGGCTTCTCTCAGTGCAATTGTGGATTGGAGATAGAAGGCACAGCAGCAGGGGAATCCAGCAGGCAGAGAGTGAGCCGCAGATCCAGCCAGCTGGGGCCTGATTTTCCCAGAGTCGGACCCAGGGCCTCTCCAGCAGCTGCTTCCTGGAGCTGTGATCTCACCAGCTCATCCTGGAGTCTGTGGGTACCAGAGGCTGACACTGCCTCCCGGCTGGCCCTGCTTCCTGTGCCCAGAGCCTGCCCTTGCCTCCTTTCTCATGACCCTGTGGAGAGGCAGCTGCATCTCGGAAGTTTGAGATGCTATCCAACCTACGATCCAGGGAGATAGATGGAGCAGGCCTCCCATCCTTCAGTAGTTCCTTGCAAGATGTTTCCTGTGTGACCTTGAGTAAATCCCTTCCCCTCCCTGGGCCTCAGTTTTCTCATCTGTAAAATGAGGGGGTTGAAGCAAATTGCCAAAGACGACAAAAGACGGAAATAGAGTTGGAGGGGCTGTGGGAAGAGAGGCACCCTAATGTACTGTACTGTAATGGAATGTCATGGTGGAGCTGTGAACTGGGCCAACTGTTCTGGAAAGAATTTGGAATTATATAAGAAAAGTGACTAAATTAATCATCTCCATTGAAGGAATGCAAGGGAAGTCAATGATAAAAAGAAAGGCCCCATACACAGCAAAAATATTCATAGCAGCACTTTTGGTGGAAGCAGAGGCCTAGAAACAAGGCAGCTGCCCATTGAGGAGGGAATGGCAGTCATTTGTGGCATATGGATGGAATGGAATATTATTGCTGGATTAGGAATGATGAAGAGGAATTTGGTGAACAACGGGCAGATATATAAACTGAAGCTAGGATGAGTGAATGAAAGGAAAGGCATTTATTAAGCTCTTACTGCATACCAGGTACAGGAGAATAATTTAACATATACAATAATATCAATGAAAAGGATGTCAAAATGGAGCCTAAGCTGGGGAGGGGGGCAGATTATAATGACACTCAACTCTAGAAAAGAGATGAGAAAGCCCTTGCCTCTTTCAGTAGGGGGTGGGAAGCCAAAGATGCAGAATGTGACATATAATGTCAGGCTAAGTGTCTACATCCACTGGTTTTGCTTAGCTGTGTTTCTTGGTCACAAGGGAGGGCTTATCATCTTAGCCACCTAAACCTGGCCCTTTCCCTAATTTCTCAATTTCTGCTGAATTCATCTTATTCTGAACCATTCAGGCTGGAAACCGCAGAATCATCTTTACTGCCCCTCGTTCCTCATCCCCCATCCCCCATCAGTTACCAAATCCTCACAGTTTTATCACTACTATAATTTTCTTTCCACTTACCCAAATCATTATCCTAATCTAAACCTCGGGCTTCTGAAGTAGCCGGTCACTGGTTTTTCCTCTTGTTGGGGTTGGGGTCTGCCTGAAAGGGGGGAAGGTGGGGCTGGGGTTCTTAGAAGATTGAGAGGCTGAAGAGTTGGTTGGCCAGACTGACTGGGATGTGGCTGGGACTGGGAAGAGGGGTACATATGGGTGCTTGAAGTTGGGTAAGTTTAGGGAAACTGTAAGTGATGAGGGGTTTGGAAGTTGGGTGGCATTAGGGAGACAGGGCTTGGTGCAGGACGTGCCATGGGACAGAGTAGATAAGGGAGGGGCTGAGGATAGAAGATTGGGTGAATTGTGGAATGTTAGGTGATCTGGAAGTGGGAGAACTAGGGATATGGGGTGAAGTAAAAGGCTGGGAAATGATGGGGACCTGAAGGATTGAAGGGGTAGAGACTTTGAGGTATTGAGGGAAACAGAGAGAGCTGAGGTACTGAGAAGTGGTGTAGGATGGGGCCAACAGGGTGATGGAGAAGTGAAAAGTGGGTTAGGATGAGGAAGATGGGCAGGTATGGGGAAAGGAGGGAAGATGAGGATGCTAATGGTCTGTAATTGAGGGGAACAAGGGATGTGGGCTTGGGCTGAGGGGTGTGAACTGAGGTGGGACCTGACACATGGAGTGGAAAGGGGGGTTTGGGGTTTTTTTGTTTTTTAGGCAATTGGGGTTAAGTGACTTGCCCAGTGTCACACGGCTAGTGAGTGTCAAGTGTTTGGTCTGAGGCCGGATTTGAACTCAGGTCCTCCTGACTTCAGGGCTGGTGCTCTATCCACTGCGCCACCTCGCTGGCCCCGGAAAAGGGAGTTTTGAAGGGAAAATGGGGTGATGAAGAGCTGAGAAGTGGCACTAGAGAGACTTGTGTAGGCGTGGGAAGGTGGGGTGGAACTGGTGGTGTGGAGGGGATGAGAGGCTGGAGGGTGAATTTAGGGGGAGGAGAGGAGAGGGCTGAGAGTCTGGGGCGAGTGGGGAGGCTCAGGGAGTTTGTCAGAACTGCTTGAATGTTGGGCTGAACTAAGCTTCTGACACACTTTAAAAAAATGCGCCCTTTTGTGGGGTGGGGTGAGAGAGAGTTTAAAATAGGTGACCTTTGCAGACAGATGTGTGAGGAAGGAAGGGCTTGTTGACATCCCAGCTGGGATGCTCTTCAGCTCCACCCTAAGCCTGGAGGCCAGAGGCCAGAGGAACAGGCCTGGGGCCCCTACAGCTGGCCCAGGACTGACTCAGGCACTCCCTGACCTGCCACGGGCTTGGCCTGTCAGGATGGACAGAGAGACCTTTGGCTCAGGGTCGTGGGCCCAGCCCTTCATGTCGTAGAGTGGATAGAGGGTTACTCAGAGTCAGAAGGATCTAGGTTCAAATCTCACCTCATCTCAGACGGACCAGATGCTATGGGCAGGTCACTTTACTCAAGTGAAACTCAGTTTTCTCATCTGTAAAAAAGGCTGATAGCAGTACCTACCTCCCAGGCTATTGTGAGATTAAATTGGAACAATGTGGGTGAAGGGCTTGGCAAACCTGAGAGCGTTAAGTGTCAATGATTATCAGACAGCTAGGTGGCACAGTGGATAGAGTGCTAGGCCTGGAGTCAGGAAGACCTGAGTTCAAATGTGGCCTCAAATACTTCCTGGCAGTGTGACCTTGGGTAAGTCACTTCACCCTGTTTGCCTCAGTTTCCTCATCTATAAAGTAAGCTAGAGAAAGAAATGGCGAACCATTCTAGTATCTTTGCCAAGAAAACCCCAAATTGGGGCAGCTAGATGGTGCAGTGGATAGAGCACCACCCCTGGAGTCAGGAGGACCTGAGTTCAAATCTGGCCTCAGACACTTACTAGCTGTGTGACCCTGGGCAAGTCACTTCACCCTAATTGCCTAAAAAAAAATGGGGTCACAAAGACACGACTAAACAACAAAGACTATGTCTATTATCATATTCTCATTGCAGACTGTCCTGTCTACATTCTTTAGCCTGTCATTCAAGGCTCTCCACAGACTATCCTGCTTCCCAGAACACTCCATCAAGAGTCTTCCACTCTAGCTGGGCCAGTCTCCTCACCGTTTTAGGCTCATTCCTTTGTCTGAAGCTTCACTCAAACTGTCCCCCACATGTGACCTGCTGCTCCCCTTGACCCCTCTCTAACAGAATTCTACTCATCCTTTAAGGCCTGACTCAGTGAAGCCTCTCCCAGACCACTGGAGCCCACCCTGATTCCCTACGGCCTCTGCAGTCGCCCATACACCATTTAGGACTTCAGCATGTGCAGTCTCACGATGTGAGCTAGTTGATGTGTGTTAATATGTTACTGGCTCCCTGATCAGACTGAGAAAGTGAGGATAAGCATGGGGACTTATCTTTCTCTGGTATTTCTCCCCAAATTCATGGAATCACAGCATCTTTGATGTCAGTGATGAGAAGAATCTTAAATGTTAAATGCTAGGAGCTAGAAGGAACATTGGAAAATAAAATGAGGCCAAAGAGCCTTAGAACACAGGATGTCAGAGCTGGGAGGGCCCTTAGAACACAGGATGTCAGAGCTGGGAGGGTCCTTAGAACACAGGATGTCAGAGCTGGGAGGGCCCTTAGAACACAGGATGTCTGAGCTGGGAGGGCCCTTAGGACACAGGATGTCAGGGCTGGGAGGGCCCTTAGGACACAGGATGTCAGAGCTGGGAGGGCCCTTAGGACACAGGATGTCAGGGCTGGGAGGGCCCTTAGAACACAGGATGTCAGAGCTGGGAGGGCCCTTAGGACACAGGATGTCCGAGCTGGGAGGGGACATTAGAATGTTAGAATTTTAGAACACAGAATGTCAGTCAGAAGAGAACTTGGAATACAGAATGTCAGAACATCTTTAAGAACATACAATGAGAAAACTGGGAAGGGACCTTATAATACTGAATGTTAGAACATAGAGTGTCAGAGCTGGAAGGGACAAAAAAAAGAGGATGTCAAAGTGGGGAGACATGTAATGCCAGAACATGTAATGCTCTAATAATTTGGAAGGAATATAGCATGTAGATTATTAAAGCTAGAAGCAATCTTAGAAACTGGTCTAGGGATGGGGAACCTGTAGCCTCGAGGCCACCTGTGGCCCTCCAGGTCCTCAAGTGTGGCCCCTTGACTGAACCCAAACTAAAGGCCATACTCGAGGACCTAGAGGGCCACAGGTGGCCTTGAGGCCTCAGGTTCCCCACCCCTGTCCAACCCCTTTGTTATGTACAGTGGAGAAAACTGAAGTCCAGAGAAAGAAGCTGGCCCAAGGTCAGTTTGCACTTTAATTAGCAGAAAGTTAATGAAAGCACTGTGACCAGATCTCAGATCTCCTGACAGGCAGCCTAGTGTTTTTCATTAAGCCCATTATCGGATATCCGGCTTTCAGAGTGTGTAGGGTGACATGCCTGGAAAGGGAGGGGCCTCATTTGGGAAGAGGCGCTGCGGGGAGGCCCAGAGGGTCCCTGTGCAAATTCTGGGGTGGGAGCACTGGAGTGTGGGACACGGGAGAGATGGGAGCGTTGGGGTGGGGGGTGACATTGTGTTCCCACAGTCCAGGTGAGCCTTCTTTCCCCAGGAGAAGTTTTCACAAGCTGGGCACTTCAGATAAACTGTCGAGCACCTTTAAAATGTGCCTTCTCCTCCTGGATGAGAGCTGCAGCCCAGGCCTGCAGGTGCTGGCTTCTCGGGCTCAGGGCCTCCTGCGTCTATTTCCAGCTCTGAAGCCTGAGGTCAGGCACAGGTGTGGGGCGGGTGACTCACATCGGAGGCAGAAAGAGGCGGTTCTGGCCGAGTTGGGGGGGGTGAGGGGCAGAGAGGCCGCTGAGAAGAAGAGATGGGGCATTCAGGGCAGAGACCTACATTGCTTCCCTTCAGAGTCCACATCCCTAGACCTCCTTGCTGAAAAAAGTGAAGGAAAGAAGAGAGAGCTAGAGAGGTACACAATAACTGGGCTCATCTTCAAAGGGATTCTGGGACAGCTGTTCTCAATCTCCCCCACCGGATGACTGGAGTTTTCAGTCGCCTCCAGCCCTGACCTCCATCCTCTCCTTCTTGAAACTGCCTCTTATCCTTGCCAGAGCGGCTGGCTTTTCTACTGAAGCTGATCCCTCCCGGGGCACCTGAGATGCCAGGGATCGCAGCATCTCACACTGAGTTGGTGTCTGGTCCAGCCATCTCACTTGCTCACTTCCCACCTCTCACCCTCCCTGTGGTGTTTGAGATGCTTTTGGTGGTGCAGAACCAAGGGCACTGGGGTCAGAAGATTCGTAATCCATGCTCTGCCACTTACTAGCTTGGATGAGGCCATTCACCTTCTTTTTGGGGGGTGAGGGGTGTTAAGTGACTTGCCCAGGGTCACACAGCTGATAAGTGTCTGAGGCTGGATTTGAACTTAGGTTCTTCCAGACTCCAGGGCCTCTGCACCACCTACCTGCCTCCTGCCCTTTACCTTCTCATCTATAAAATGGACATAGCATTGCTTAAGTTACCTAGCTCAGCATAGCTATGGGGAAAGGGCTTTGTAAACATTAAAATACTATATAAATGTATCATTTAATATTCATGTTAATGAGAGACCATGAGGCATAGTAGGTGGAGACCCAGGCTTGGAGTCGTCTTGTCTCTGGCTTTGTAGGTCATGTTTTAAAGGACAGCATGGAGTGTCCCAAAAGTCTTTTTACAATTATAAGCTATTAACAGTAGTGTAATAGCTTTTTTTAAAAAAGGCAATTGGGGTTAAGTGACTTGCCCAGGGTCATACAGCTAGTAAGTGTCAAGTGTTTGGTCTGAGGCTGGTTTTGAACTCAGGTCCTCCTGATTTTAGGGCTCTATCCACTGTACCACCTAGCTGTGCCTTGTGTAATAGCTTTTAGTGGCTTCAAACCACATGGAGACTTTTGGGGCACCTTATATGTTGCAGAATAGTTGCAGAGCTCCCCGGGGAGGGGGGCACCCAAGAGTTGCCTGGACCAATGAAGTCTCAGGTCCAGGCCAAAAAAGTACATTATGAATACTGACTACACCCTCCTCCTGGACAGTCTTCTTGCCTCTTGCCTTCCAGAGACATCTCACTTTTCTGATTCTCCTCCTACCTCTCCAACCTCTTCTCCTTTGCTTGCTCCCCATCCTTTATTCCGTGGCCTACAAGCTTTTCGGATTGTTCACTCCTATCAGTAAAAAACGATTTTTAGAATATATTCCCTAATATGTACAGATTCATTTATTTATGAATTAGGGTATACCTCTACTCTATCAACCCTAACGACCTGCGTCTTTGAAGAGGATGGATGCCATCGCGATGATGTCTTGCCTCTTGGGCAAAGTGTATTTAAGTGATTGCACAAAGTTGTCAGCCTCACTCTCTCCTCCAGAGTCATTGATGTCCAGTGACAAGACAAAAGTCAGGACGACTGGCGATGGCCAGGAATGCAGTAGTGAACTTGGCATCTTCAGAGTTTGACCAAGCTCTAAGCCTCCACCATGCCTGTTTCAGCCGCCTTTAAGGCAGTTGGAACAAATTGTTCTCATCCACCCATTCCAGTGGGGGTGAGTCTTCACATGCTTGGGGTAGACAACCCCATAACTCACCGATAGGTTGAGGCCTGTCAGTTACCTTCAACCTGCTTTAGCCCATGATGGTTTACTGGGGTGTGGCTGCTGCAGGTGCTACGGCTTCTTGGAGCGATAGGTGAGAGTTGGGTGAGAGGTGGACATCGAAGGTAGATGAGTAGCCCTGAAAAGGGCTCAGCAGCCCTCACACCAGAGGCACTGGTCCTCTTAAATACCCTGTAGACCCTTCAATGTGAAATGTGTATTAGAGAGTCACCATGGATAAGAGCTGGCCTCCGAGGAAGTAAGCCCTGGGTTCCAATCCTTCCCTTTGACATACACTGGCAGGGTGATCTTGGACAAATCCTGTAATGTCTCAGGACTTCGGGACTAAGTTGCCAGATGGTGCTGGCCTGCATCAGTAGAAGGAGTTTCCTCTTCAGAAACTAGCCCAAACCAATGAAATTCCAGCTCCAGTGACAAGTCTCTGTCCTCTTCCCTATACTAGAGTGCTGGAAACTAGCTTTTGAGCTGAGTGTTAAATTTTTGTTGTGAGCATTTACACCTCAGAAATTACCAACTTGGGGCAGCTGGGTGGTGCAGTGGATAGCGCACCAGCCCTGGAGTCAGGAGGACCTGAGTTCAAATCTGGTCTCAGACACTTACTAGCTGTGTGACCCTGGGCAAGTCATTTAACCCCAGCTGCCTAAAAAAAAAAAAGAAATGACCAACATTATAGAATAAGGTTGTTGATTTATTATTTATTGTATTATTTGCTTCTTGTCTAGATGTAAGTTAGTCATGGAGCAAATGTTAATAATATTGATTAAACTTAAAAGTGTGACAAGAGTACATTTTTTGAGTGCTAGTGGTTGTTTATCATTCACCTGTGCTGTGCTAGTAATTATGTATAATGTAAAATTTACAAAAATTCCATTTAAAAAAGGATGAGATAAAGATGAGCTAACACTTGATCCCAGAGTCAATAGGGAGCCACTGGAGTTTATAGAGAAGGAGAATGACCCAGTCAGATTTGCACTTAGGAAGATGGTTTTGGCAGCTGTGTGGAGGAGAGATTAGCTAGGAGAGAAACCGATTAGGAGGTGGTTGCAATAACTCAGGCCAGAGGTCATGAGGGTCTTGGCTGGGACAGTGGGTGTGTAAATAGAAGCAGACAGATCTGAGAGATGTCAAAGTGGAACTGATGAAATTTGGAAACTGATTGGATATTCAGATAAGGGTTGAGGAAGAGTGAAGAGTCAAAGGTGCTAATAATACCAGGTTGTGAGAAACTGGGAGCCTGGAAGGATGGCAATCCCAGTAATACTGCCTGGAAGATGGGTGGGTTTGGGGAGGAAAAGGCCATGTGAGGAGATCTTCCATCTAGGTCACAGTCCATCCATGCCTGCTCATCTTTCGTGACTCATGTCCCACCCCAAATGACAAGTGGGGGAGGGGAGCTCTTACTCACCCATCGCTGCCCTGCCCCCAAGCAAAGAGCTCATCCCCGCGAGGGACACCTGCCACAGCCACAAAGTGATGGTGGGGGGAGGGTAAAGAGAGGAGCTGTAATTTTTCTTATGGCGCCAGCACAGCCGCTCTGGATATGTCAGGTTAGGATATAATCTCCCTGAGGGGCCAGGAAGAGAGAGGTTAGGAGTTTGAACCGCAGAACTCAGGGTGGGACTTAGCATGTCGAATGTCAGAATTGAAGGGGACCTTAGAATATGGAATGTTAGACCTTGAAACCTAAGCTGGTAGAACAGAAAGGAATTTTGGAGACCATAGAACCCAACTCCTTCATGGCATCGATGAGGAAACTGAGACCCAAAGAAAGTGAGGGATCAATTCAGGTCACACTGTGAGCAGAGCTGGGGCTAGACCTCAGATCTCCCAACTCCCAGTGTAGACTGTAGACTCTGCTATTACGGTGAAATGCTGTGAGTCGAGGAGCCCCAGAACTCTTGGTCTCCAGTTCTTTTGAACTCTCCAAGTCCCCAGTTTTTTTAAACTATCTTCAATCTTTAATTGTGGGTGTCCTCCAAGATTCTGTTCCCAGTCCTATTCCTTCTCCTCCTTCTTCTCCTCCTCTCTCTCTCTCTCTCTCTCTCTCTCTCTCTCTCTCTCTCTCTCTCTCTCTCTCTCTCTTTCTCTCTTCTCTCCTCTCTGTCTGTCTCTCTCTTCATCTTTTCTTGCTCTCTCTCTTCTGTGTCTCTTCTCTGTCTCTGTCTATCTCTCCCTCTCCCTCTTCTCTCTCTCTTTTGTCTCTCTTCTCTGTTTCTCTCTGTTTCTCTTTTCTCTCTTTTCTTTGTCTCTTACTCTTCTCTCTCTTGTCTTTCTTCTCTCTGTCTCTCTCTGTGTTTGTCTCTTTTCTCTGCCTCTCTTGATCTCCTCTTTCTCCCTGTCTTTTCTCTCTCCTTTATCTCTGTCTGTCTCCTCTCTATATATCTTCTCTCTCTCTCCTCTCTCTCTGTCTCTGTGTTTCTGTCTCTCTCTGTCTCTTTATCTTTTCTCTCTCTTCTCTCTTTCTGTTGTCTCTGTCTCTCTCTTCTGTCTTGCTTCTCTGTCTCTCTGTCTCTCTCTGTCTCTGTCTCTCTGTCTCTCTCTTTGTTTCTGTCACTCTCTCCTCACCCTTAGGTATCTCATCTAGTCCGCCCCTATTCACATGACTCACCGATCTATATATCTATCTGGCTTCTTTGCTGTGCTGCAGGCCCGTGGTTTCCAAACTGTCACATGAACTTTCGCTAATGCCTCAATCTCAACATGTCCAAAACTTAACTCATCAGAAATGTTGGTTTAATTGAAACCAAATTCCCTCAAAAACCTGCCCTTCAGTTCAGAGACATATCCAAAGACTTCCTAGAAGTGATGCAGAGTTAAGAGACTGGAACCAAGAGAACAATATGTACCACGGCTGCAGTAACAAATAAGACAACCCTAAAGTCCTGCTCTACTCAGATTCATTTCAATGACCAATCATGGTCTCAAAGAACTGAAGAGGAAACACATCTTCTTCTTCTCTGTCTATGGTAGAGATGGGAGGTCATGGGTGTGGGTGTAGAATGTTATACATATCATTAATTGTGGTCACTTAATTGATTATTTTTTCTCAAATTTTTGTTACCAGCAGGATTCAATTGGGGGTTATCTATTGGGAAATTATTTGGACATTTTTTTTAAAGTAAATATAATTTGGTTTAAAAATAAGTTATATTAATATTTTTTGTGTTTATATGATTTACGTTTACCAGTGTATAAGACCCCATCATCCTTGGAATGCAGACCTAAAAACCAACATATCAAAGAAGTCTGACATCTATTCACACCCATTGTCCCCCACCTCTACAAAGAAGCAGGGGGTGGTGTTGTGTCATGCCCCTTTTTGGGGGCCAAGCTTGGTCATTATGATTGCATAGCACTCATATCTGGTTATCTTGTTTTCCTTTCAGTTTCGGGCCCAATATTCTAAGAAAGATAATGATACATTTAAAATTATTCAGATTAGGTCTTTCTCTCTCCCTTTTATTTCTTTGCCCTACTTTTTTTTTTTGAGACCGAGTCTCCCTAATTTGCCCAGACAGGCAAGGCAGTGGCCACTCTGTCTTTCACCTCTTTCTGTATCCCTGGAGCTTAGCACAATGCCTGACACAAAGTAGGTGATTAATAACCTAGGCAGATTTTGACCCTCCTTTAGGTATGGGGGGGTGGCCTTCTACTCCAGGAAACTTACAATATCGGTGCCAGTCTTAGTGTGGGCACCCAATCAACTTTCTCTTTATTATAGCTGAAAACTCCAGGGCTCAAGAGAGCAATCAGCCCCAGCCTCTTCAACAATAGGGATTAACCAGAATGCCCTACCGTGAGCAAGTGTTCTCATTTACCTTTTTCTTTTTCTTGTTCTCCTTTGGCAGTCTAGTGAAGCCTATAGATCCCATTCTCAGGATGTTTTTAAATGTATTAAATAAAATCCTTAGGATTACAAAGGAAACTGAGCTATTTAAAAAAAATTCACCGACACCCCTGAAATCTATCCGTAGACCCTTTAGGGGTCCATGGATCCCAGGTTAAGAACTCTTAGTCTGAAGGAAGATAATTGCAATAGTGAAGGACTGAAGACTAGGATGTTTAGGTTAGAGAGAACAGGGCTCTTTTCCCCTCTTTTTTTCTTTATTTTCTTTTATTGTTTCTTTCAATTACATGCAGACAAACATTTTTAACATTTGTCTTTTAAAATTTTGAGTTCTGAATTCTCTCCCTTCCTCTTTCCCCCCTCCCCTCCCCCCAAGAAGGCAAGCAATTTGATATAGATTATACATATATCATTGTGCAAAACATTTCCATATTAGCCATGTTGCGAGAGAAAATGCAGACAAAAAACCCCAAACAAACCCCAAGAATGATAAAGAAAGGTAAAAAAAGCACGCTTCCATCTGCATCCAGACTCCATCGGTTCTTTCTTTGTAGTTGGATAGCATTTTTCATTACAAGTTCTTTAGTGTGGTCTTGGATCATTGTAAGCTAAGTCATTCACGACTGATCATTCTACAGTATTGCTATTACTGGGTATAGTGTTCTCCTAGTTCTGCTCACTTCATTTTGCATCAGTTCACGTAAGTCTTCTCAGGTTTTTCTGAAAGCATTGTTTGTAATTTCTTACAGCACGATAATAATTCAACACTATGTCACAGCTTGTTTAGTCATTTCCCAATGGATGGCGTCCCCTCAATTCCCAATTCTTTGCCACCACAAAAAGAACTGCTATAAATATTTTGTACATATAGGTCCTTTTCCTTTTTTTCCTTCTTCAAAAATCTCTTTGGGATACAGACCTATTATTGTTATTGCTAGGTTGAAAGGCATGCACAGTTTTATAGCCCTTTGGGCATAGTTCCAAAGTGCTCTCCAGAATGGCTGGATCAGTTCAAAACTCCACCAATAGTGTATTAATATCCCAATTTTCCCCACCTCCACTCCAACATTTGTCATTTTCTTTTTCTGTCATATTAGTCAATCAATAGGTGTGAGGTGGTACCTCAGAGTTGTCTTAATTTGCATTTTTCTAATTAATAGTGATTTAGAACATTTTTCATATGATTATAGTTGGATTTTCTTCTTCTGAAAACTGCCTGCTCATATCCTTTAACCATTTATCAATTGGGGAATGAATCACATTTTTATAAATTTGGCTCAGTTTTCCATACATTTGAGAAATGAAGCCTTTATCAGAAAAATTGGCTATAAAAATTTTCCCTCAGTTTCCTGCTTCCCTTCTAATCTTGGCTGCACAAAAAACCTTTTTAATTTGAAGCTCTCTATCTCTTATTTGGTCATAAATTCTTCAACAGGGCTCTTTCTAAAGGGCCATTCTGTACAAGAGAGATTAGATTATTTCTGCTTGGCCCTGCAGAACAGAACAAGGATCAGTGCGTGAAGAAAGTTGCAAAAGAGCCAGTTTTTTTGCTTGCTATAAAGGAAGAAATTTACCTGAGGAGATGGGTCTTCAAGAAGAAGCTGGACTGGGGCAGCTAGGTGGCACAGTGGATAGAGCACTGGCCCTGAAGCCAGGAGGACCTGAGTTCAACTCTGGCCTCAGACCAAACACTTGACGCTTACTAGCTGTGTGACCCTGGGCAAGTCACTTAACCCCAATTGCCTAAAAAAAATTAAATTAAAAAAAAGAAGAAGCTAGACAACCATTTGTCAGGAAGGTTTTAGAATGTTTTATTCTTGTGCATGCTGACGTGGAACTAGTGGGCCTTTGAGGTCCTTTAAATCCTGGGCATCTGGTGAATGTGCTCGGGTAAGAAAGATTCCTGGGGGACACAGACCCAACCAAAGCTCTCAGATTCTTTGTTTCATTCATTCTCTTCCAAACATATGGTTTAAAGTAGATGATTTCTAAGGTCCCTTCTAGTCTGGCCGGTTAGATGTTCTCCAGATTTAGCATTCCATCTCCTTTGCCATGCACAGACTATTCCTAGATTGCTGTCTTTCTGTGTCTCTCAGAATCCTTAACTTCTTTCAGCATTTCTTTTCTTTCTTTCTTTCTTTCTCTCTCTCTCTCTCTTTTAAGGCAATTGATGTTAAGTGACTTGCCCAGGGTCACACAGCTACTAAGTATCTGAGGTCAGATTTGATCTCAAGTCCTCCTGACTGCAGGGCTGGTGCTCTATGAACTGCATCACCTGGCTGCCTCTTCAGGGTTTCTTTTGATCTCCTAAAGGAATCCTTTGTGCCTGACCCTTCTAGTTGCTAGCATTCTCTCCTTCCTCAAATTATCTTGCATTCACGCATCTGTGTAAATGTTGCATGCTCTTGGTTGAATGTAAGCTCCGTGAGGGCAGGGATTGGTTTTCCTCTGGTCTTTGTATCCCCAGCTCTAATTACAGTACGCTGCACATAGTAGATGCTTAATAAATGTTTATTAAAGTGAATTCTGTGGTTCAATGATTTTGTAGAGAGGTCATTGGATGTGGAATTTGTAGACTTGTGTTCAAGTCTCAGATCTGCTGGTATGGCACCTGGTGGCCCAGGGCAAGTCACTTCAACCCTTTGGACCTCAGTTTCCTCATCTGTAGAATGGGGGAGGAGTGGATCAGATGACCTCTGAGGTTTCTCTAGCTCTAAATCCACCATGCTAGGTCATTTCTAATTTTAGTTTCCTCACCAGTAAAACAAAAAGAGGTTGTATGAGAAGAGCTCTGAAAGTCCTTTTCCACTTCAACAATGCAGAGTCCTGTTGGCTATACAGTATTCTGGCCTCTGATTCATCCCAGCTCCTTAACTACTTCAGTCCTGGTTTTTCTCTCCATGCCTGACTCATCCCTTCCCCCTACACACCTGGGTACAACTCGTCTTTCATCCATTGTCAGTGTTTCCGGCCCATCAATCTCCAGGCGGCTGGAGGGGCCATTATGATTTACATATATAAACAGGCATTTACATTGAACGCAAGAGAATGGGGGTGGAGAGCTGGAGAGGATGCAGATGCTCTGGGGAGGGATTGAAGATTATAATAATAGAAGCCCAAATTCCTAGAGCAAAGCCAAAGGGCCTGATCACCTTTATGTCCCATTTTTCAGATGAGGAAATTAAGGTTCACTCACTCACTTAAGGTCACAGAACCAATAACTACTCATACCAGTTCTCCTGACTCCTAGAATTTGAAGCTAGAGACAACCTCCTCATTTTACAGATGAGGAAACTGAGGCCCAAAGAGATGAAGGAACTTCCCAAGGGTTGAACTGGTAGTAAGAAGCTATTGGGATTTGGACCCGCATTCTCTGGTTCTAAATGTGATAGTCTTACCAGTCCCTCAAGCTGACTTTCTAGTCAGTCAGTCAATGAACATCTACTAAGTGCCTGGTACAAAAAGAGGTCCAGAAAAAAAAAAGGGACCAATAGAGAAAACTGGGAATGTTTTAGCCTGGAGAAGAGAAGATTTAGGTGGGACGAGATCGCCACGTGAGAGTGCAGAATGTGGAGATGAGTGGTTAGACTTTTTTTTTTTTAGGCAATTGGAGTTAAGTGACTTGCCCAGGGTCACACAGCTAGTAAGTGTCAAGTGTTTGGTCCGAGGCCAGATTTGAACTCAGGTCCTCCTGACTCAGGGCCAGTATTCTATTCACTGTGCCACCTAGCTGCCCTGGGGCTGGACTTCTTAGAACTAAGATTAATGGGTGAACATTTTAAGGGTATAGATTTCAACTCAAAATAAGGAAGAACTTCCTAATGACTAGCACTACCCAGCAATGGAAAAGCCAGCCTCCCAAGGTTTCAAGTTCCTCATCACTGCTAGTGTTTAAGGAAAGATTGGATGGCTGCTTATTAGTAATATCATGTCCGTTGGACTTGATGACTGCCAAACATCTTCTAAGGCCAGAATTCCAGAATTCTAAGTTAATTACAAAGATGTTTTATATTCGGGAATGAATGAACGAAGCATTAACTGCCAAACACCAGGAGAGAATTCTAAGAACAAAGACAAACGGGAGGAAAGTCAGTACTTCAGTTACACTTTAAAATATGGATAGGAATTCAAATGGTGAGGAGGAAGAGGGAGGGAATTTTAGGCACAGAGAGCAGCATGAGCCATGTCACTAAGGCTGGAAAGCAAGGGGCACATTCAGAGATGAAAGAATGATCCAGTTTGAATTGTATTATAGAGTGCGATCCTGGGAATAATATGCGAGAAGATTGGAAGGGTAGCATGACAGAGAGAAGAGTTTGAACTTCACCTTGTAATGATAATTCACATTTATGTAATGCTTCAAGGCTGGCAAAGTACTTCTCTGTCTTACATAGGAGAGATTATGACTTGCCTGGGATCCGAGGGCTGGAAGGGGAAGGGGAGGGAATAACCATTTATGTTGCATCTACTACGTGCTAGGTACTGTACTAAACACTTTCTGACAGTATATTATTTGACCATCACAAGAACCCGTGAGGTAGGTGCTGTTATTGTCCCTATTTTACCGTTGGGGAAACTGAGGTAATGGGTTAAGTGACTTGCTCAGAGACGTACAGCTAGTAAGTATGTGAGGCTGGATTTGAACTCCTCCTGACTCCAGGGCCAGGACTCTACTGTCTGAGTCACCAAGCAGCCTTGGAAAGTGGCAGTCAGTAGCTAAAGCTGTATTTGAATGAATATTACCCAATAAAATTCCTAGATTTTCTACAGGTGTGCTGTTGTCTAGATAGACTTACCATTTTTTACTTATCAAGTTGAGCTTTTGAACCAAAGTGTGTGACTTTCCATTGATCACCACTGAAGTGGCTCCAATTAGATTTGTCCCCATTAATCTACCCTGTAAAGATTTTTTTGAATCTTGACTGTCTCTGCCAAGGTGCCAGTTATATTCTCCAGGTTCAGGTTATGTGCAAGCTTCATAAATATGCTGTCCATGCCTTTATCCAAGTTACTGATACAAATGTTGAATGAGACAAGACTTCCTCCCTGGGGAACTTCAGTATAGACCTCCCTCAAAACTGAGATCAGCCCACTAATGACAACTCATGGAGTCTAGCTATTCAACCAGCTCTGAATCTACCTAACTCTACTGTCATGTTCTGGCCCTTACCTTTCCATCCAGAGAGAGAGCATAAAAGACTTCATTAAATGTTTTGCTGAAATGATGGTATATTACATTGATGGGATGATATTGCATCTGATTTATCAGTCTAGCTGTTGCTCAGTTGTTTCAGTCGGGTCCAACTCTTTGTGACCCCATTTGGGGTTTTCTTGGCCAAGATACTGCGATGGTTTATCATTTCCTTCTCCAGCTTATTTTACAGATGAGGAAACTGAGGCAAACAGGGTTAAGTGCCTTGCCCAGGGTCGCAAGCTAGTGTCTGAGATTGGATTTGAACTCAGGTCTCCCTGACTTCAGGACCACTATTCTATCCGCTGTGCCACCTAGCTGCCCCTGTCAGTCTAGTCACTCAGTCACAAAAGGAAATGGGGTTCGTCTGGCATGGTTTCTTCCTGATAAAGCCACCTTTGTGATCACTGGTTCTCTTTCTAAATATTCATAAACCATCCTTTGAATAATGCATTCTAGATTTTTGCCAGGAAGCAAAGTCAATTTCATTGTCCTATGGTGTGTAGTCTGCAAATTCTGACCTCTTTTTTTTTTAACATTGGACAGTATGTTCCCTTCTTTAGACTTGTGGCACCTCTCCCAAATTCCGCCATCTTTTAAAGATGAGCCACTGACAGCAGCTTGGCAATCCAGGTCTTTCGATACCTTGGGATGTAGCTATTCTGGGTCGAGTGACCCGAACCCATTAGGAACCACTAAGTGCTACCTTACCATTTACCACACCTGAGGTAGCTAGGTGGTGCAATGGATAGAGCAGGGGGTCTGGGGTCAGCGAGACCTGAGTTTGAATTCAATTTCAAACATTTACTGGCTGTGTGACCCTGGGCAAGTCACTTAACCCTGTCCACCCCAGTTTGCTTATCAGTAAAATGAGCTGGAGAAGGGAATGGCAAGCCACTCCAGTGTCTTGGCCAAGAAAATCCCGGATGGGCTTAGGAAGAGTCTGACATGACTGAATATGACTGAACAACGATAACAACAGCACTCACCTCAGAGGGTTGTTGTGAGGATCAGTTGAGATCGTAATCGCAAACTGCTTAGCACAGTGCCTGGCACATAGTAGGAGCTTGTTTCCTTCCTCACTCATCAGTTAGCCATTCATCCCTCCCAGTCTATTCCCCTTGATTGAGAAAAGAGAAGCAAGAATCAAACAGTCTTGTCTTCTCTCCCATCGTCCATTGTCATCATTCTGTCTACCCCGAATGGCGGTCTCATGCCTTCTTTGGTCTGCCTCTAGGTCCCAATATCATATTTGGTGATGCACGTTTGTGATCCCTGCTCCTGGGGCCCTGTGTCTCCTCCCTGACAATGGTAAACGCCTCTGAGGACCATGTATTGCCCTGCTGTGCTGTCTTGCTTGATTGATACAAGGAAGGTCCTCTTTGGTGACATCTTGGTTACGGCTCTCAAGGAGTCTTGTATGATCTTGGCGCGTGCAGCGCTTTGTCAGAGAAGAGCATTAAAGGCAGCATTTGGCTCTAATGGAATCATTTTTTGGATAGTCAATAAACACAATGATATCTTGTATTCTCTACATTTTCCAGGCAATTGTATTCTTACGAAGATAGGGTTTGCGGTAAAAGATCATTTGTGCGAACCTGTCTGATTGCTTCTTCAAAGGGACCCTTGAAGATTGTTTTCATAAAAATTTTGCAGATATTGGAAAATGGGCTTATGCATTGATAGATAGGGATGCTCTCTCAGCCACTTGTTTTCCATAATCATAAGGTCCAACACTTTTTTCTCTATGCCTTTGGAATCCTCTCCTTTCTTTAGCCACCTTGAGAATCAGCATTCTCAAGATTGCGACCAACTCCCAGCCCTTGGGGTCATCCTTGACAACTCACTTTCTTCCACTCCCCACATCCAATCAGTTGCCAAGTCCTGCTGTTTTTTCCTTCAAAACATCTTGTGTATACCCCACCATCGCCCTCTGATAATGCTACCACTGGAGTCCAGGCCCTCATCACCTCCTGCCTGGACTATTACAACAGCCTGTGGGTTGGTCTTCCTGCCTCAAAGCTCTCCCCATTCCAGTCTATCCTCCACTCACTGCTCATATTAATCTTCCTTTTTTTTTTTTTTAGGCAATTGGGGTTAAGTGGCTTGCCCAGGGTCACACAGCTATTAAGTGACAAGTGTTTGGTCCGAGGCTGGATTTGAACTCAGGTCCTCCTGACTTCAGGGCCAGTGCTCTATTCACTGCACCACCTAGCTGCCCCTATATTAATCTTCCTAAAGCATAGGTCTGCAGATATCACCCTCCCTCCCCATTCAGACTTCAATGGCTCCCTATCACCTCCATGACCAAATACAAAATCTTCTGTTTGGTATACAAAGTGCTTTATAACTTGGCCCCCTCAGACCCTTCCAGTTTTTTTTTTTTACACCTTATTCCGCCACTACATACTCTGTCTCTATACTGGCCTCTTCACTGTTCCTCTCACAAGACTTTCATTTCACAGCTCCATAAATTTTCACTTGCCCCGTGCCTGAAAAGCTCTCCCTTCTCATCTCTGTGTCCTGCACTCTCTGGTTCCCTTCAAGTTTCCGCTAAAGTCCTATTTTCTGCTAGAAGCCTTCCCCAGACCTCCTTAATCTTGGTGACTTTCCTTCTGTTCATTATTTCCTATTTATTCTATGTATAGCTTGCTTGTACATAGGTATGTACATGTCATCTCCCTCCTTAGACTGTGAGCTCCTTGAGCTATCCATGTATAGCCATATTAAACATATTTCCACATTAGTCATGTTGTAAAGAAGAATTAGAACCAAAGAGGGAAAACCAAGAGAAAGAAGAAACAAATACAGGGACTGTTTTTTGCCTTTCTTGGAACAGTGCTTGGGACATAATCAGTGCTTAATACATGCCTGGCTGACTGACTGACTCGCTAATCTCCAGCACAGACTTCTGTTTCTACTTGGTCTTCCTTAGCAGCTTTTCCCATTTTTATGTTCTTCAGGGGCACTTCCTCCTGCTGCACGTGTGAGTCTGCGACAGCAGAGTCCAAATGTGGTGGCTTCACTAGTCTTGATGGTAAGAAGAGTTTGTTATAAAATCTTTATTGAACTTTTCATTTGTTTGTTATTCTCCTTCCTAAGTTTCATCCACAAATGCCTGGGATGATTTCCTTAGTTGGGTCCCTTACCACGCTTGTTCTAAACTCATTTTTCCTTATACTGTTTTTTGATCTTTTTACGTGATGATAATCCTCACACACTTTGCATGTGGCAGATAATTAACATTTGATGAGTTTCATTGGTGAGAGCTTCTTATCCTTCTTGGACTGATTTCTTTTATGGAATTTTTAAAATTTTAATTTAATTTTTTTCATTGGACAAATATTTATTTTGTATCCCTTCCACTCTCTCACTCATCGAAAGAAAAAAGCAAAAGCAAATTCTTGTAATAAATAGTTTACATAGTCAAACAGAACAAATTCCAACATTGACCACGTCCAAAAAATATGGCTCCTTCCCCCAGAATAGATCACTTCTCGGTCAGGAGATGGGTAGTGTACCAGTTCTCTGGAATCGTGTTTAACCATTTGCATTGATCACAATTTTGAAGTCTTTTAAAGCTGTTTGTCTTTTTCCAGGTCTGCTCACTTCATTCTGCATCAGTTATCACAAGTCTTCCCAGGTTTTTCAGGAACCTTCTCTTTTACCACTTCTTATGGTATGATGTATTCCATCACATTCATATATCATGATTTGCTCAGCTGTTTTCTCAATGGATGGGTATCTCCTTAGTTTCCAGTTCTTCGACACTACGATAAGAACTACTATAAATATTTTTGTACATATGGGTCCTTTTCTTCTTTCTTCAATTTCTTTTGGGAATAGGCGTATTTGAGGTACAGCTGGGTCAAAGGGGGAATCTGGGGGCATCACAGAATTTTAGTTTATGGGGATCCTACCTATCCTTTTCCCAAATCTTTTGTAACCCACTCTTCCAAAAATTGGGATGCATGTCCAGCTGAGGCTGACTTTACTTTTCTTCTCTGTCACAGGTTCTAAGATAGAGCTAAAACTTGGCATTGTTTCTTATTTCAACAGCCCGTTCCCCCTTGTTGGTCAGAATGAGGTCCAGAACATCAGGTCCCCTTGTTGCTTCCTTCACGTTTTGAAGAACGCCATTTTCATTAGGAATTTATCAGCTGCTCCGCTTTTGGCAGAGAAAGCACTCCAACAGATGTCCAAATAATGAAGTCCTCTCCCCACACCCCTATCACTACTACATTATGTCTTCTGCATGCCAGTTTGGAGATGTGTTTCCTGAACTACTCGCCTATTTCCTTCTCTGTCCAGGTGGTCTATGGCATACTACTGCAACAGCGTTGCTTCTGTTTTTCCCTCTGTTGACCCTCACTCAAATGCTTTCCACCATGCTTCCCCTCTCTAATTTTTGGATTTCCTCTCAAGGATTTATCTTTTTGATATATAAGGTCACTGGACCTCTGCTTTTATCTACATATTCTGTTCTCTGTTGAATGAAGCAAATCCTTATTCATGTCATCCCACCAAGCCTTCCTGGGAGCTTTGAAGTCAAATTTACTTCATTGTATTAGGATTATCCTATTTATTTCCCATATTTTGTGCATTTTTTAAAATGTAGGGGTGTGTGCATTGTGCTGTGTTGGTTTTTTCATCTAAGTTATGTATGTCCATAAGGGTCTGTATGGATGTGGCTCATAGGGAAGAAAGAAAGAAAGATATCTCTTTTCCTCCACCCTTCTCCAAGAGAGACTTTGATTTCTGCCAGGAAGGGGAGGAGAAGGTTGAGACCAGAGGCTAGCCACTTGGCTCTCCTCATAGAGAGGAGATATTGGGCTAGAATTATATCTCTCTGCTCCTTTAAATGTTCTTAGTCTAAAGGAAGCAATATTCTTGTTCAAGCTGTAGTCCAGATCACTATCCCTTGATGGGGAAGAAGTGTCCCAAACTACATATCTAAGGCTTGACTACCTTCCCACAGATGTCGTTTCCACAGTGAACACACATACAAATATCAAATAAACCTATTTATCCAAACAGATAGCAAACATTAATCAGAAAAAGAATACATTTGAGAATATATACCAGATAATACACAAAAAAGAATGAACTTTCCCATTGGGAGTGAGATAATTCAGCTCAACTGAGAGATGGAGTCCAAGAACTTGCCCAAGGGGCAATTCCCCAAAGTATCTAGTGCAGTAAGCTTGGAATAAGGAAGGACATGATTGAAGGATTGTCTCCTCTACATATTGGTTTCTTCCCAGAGTCTTTCTCCCCTTCTAGGAACTTGAAGAGAGGATAGACTAGCACATTTTCTTCTTCAGAGCTGGAAACCAGATCAAGATCTCTCTTCTCTTAAGCCTTCACCGGTTGAATGAAGCAACTTCATGTGAATGCAGAGCGCTGTGCAATCGGTCCCCACCAATGAACAGAGGGTGCCATACCAATGGGTCCTGAGGATCAGGTTACATTTCTATAGATATCTGAGGCCAGGTGATTTTGGGGGGAGAGTTAGTTTCCTTCTTGGATATTTTTCTCTATGAATTAATCTCTACTGATATTCTTTTTGTGTTTTGTATTCTTTATGATATCTAGCTTGGCAGATATATGTGGTCAGCTTTCTCCCCTCATTGTCCTCCTCCCTTTTCAGTTTAAAGCCTTGTTGACCGAAATTGCAAGTCTCCAGGCAAACATTTTTTTTTACCAGTCCTCATTAGATACACTCTATCTCTGACCAAAAGCCTATTATTCCTATATTTTAAACCATGGGATGGAAGTCTAAATTCTCTTTTCAGATACTATCTTCTTATTCTGCTCTTAACTCCTCAAATATACCCTTCTCTTTTGAAGCTCCTACTTTTAACTGATAGTAGTGATGATAATACTATCTGTGTCCTAAAAGTCTTCTTTCTTGCTCAGACTTTATAATACCTGGCAATGACTTTCCTAAGGCAATTAGGTAGCAAAATGGACAGAGTGCTGAGCCTGGATTCATGAAAACCTGCTTTTGAATCTGGCCTCTGACACCTACTAGCTGTGTGACCCTCGGCAAGTACTTAACCTTTGTTTCATGTAAGCCTCAATTTCCTCAATTTTAACATGGGGATAATAACAGCACCTTGTGGTGAGGATCAAATGAGATAATATTTGTAAAGTGCTTAGCACAGTACCTGGCACAGAGTAGATACCATGTAGACATTTATTCCCTACCCCTTTTTTTTGTGATTAAATTAAATTTTAATTGACAAAAATCAACCTTCTCTTTCTCTCACCTCCTCTCATCTCCATTGATAAAGAAAGAAAAACAAAACCCCCTTTACAAACATGTGCTTATAGTCAAACAAAACATATTCTTGCATTGGCCATGACCAAAAAGAAAAAAGTCTTAATTGGCACTCTGTGTCCATCACTACTATGACAGTATGTGAGTAGCATGTTTCATCATGAGTCCTCTGGGATCTCGGTGGGTAATTGTTGAAAAGAGTTCCTAAGCCTTTCAAAGTTGGTTGTCATCACAAAATTGTTGTTATTATATAAATTATTCTCCTGGTTCTATTCACTTCACTCTGCATCAGTTCATGCAAGTCTTCTTAGGTTTTCCCCATCCCTTTCATCATTTCATACAGCAAAATAGTATTCCAACAAATTCATATACCATAACTTGCTTGTCCTTCCCTAACTGATGGTACTCCTAGAGCTCTGTCAATGCTTTCTAAATTCCTGTGTGACCCTGGGCAAGTCATTTAACCCCATTGTCTAGCCCCCCCAAAAAAATTATTGAGGATCTCCCAAAGAGCTTTTGCTAATGTGGGTTATACCTATCAATATTCACCATTTTAGAAATTAAAACATATTAGTATGATGAAAATAGTTTGGGCTTTTCCGAAATCCCAAAAGAGACTTTGTCCCCACGTCACAGCTTGAGAACCACTGGTTTATACAAATAGTCTTTGGAGAAGAGGTATACAGAGAGAAAACCTAAGCCCTGGGGCAAGTTCATTGTGTTTCTGCTGGCGTTTTCCTGTACAAAAGTGCTCCTCAAAGCGTCACCTCTTTTATTCAATGTAGCACGAGCCACTCACATTTGAAAGGCTCTCACCCTGTACTGGGTGCAGATGCAGGCTGAGGGGGACACAGAATGATCCACTTACTTCTGGAGAGGTGCCCACCCACCGCAAAGGGCAAGCACCGTCAGGGTGGGACACACCCTTCCTTCTCATCTCCTGTGACCTGAACATTTGCTGGCCTCTGACAGAGGCACACCTTGACACATGGCTGAATGGGCCCCCTCTTCCCCAGGGAATCCCTTTTTGTCTCTTCTTTCTCTGATCCTCGCTAGATGACCTTTCCTAAGGCCACCTTTGGATCCACATCCGAGAACAAACAGCTGCTTCCTCCTGAGAAGGCCCAGCTCCCTTCTCTATAGGAAGAAATGCTATCCCCAGACCTCAGCTGCTAGCATTGGTGATTCTCCACCCCTTCCTCTGGGTCACATTCTTCTACTCTCCAATCTCCTGACACAGGCCAGGATTTCCGTCTTCAGATGCTTTTCTCCTTTTTTTTTTACCTTGAAATACTTTCATTCTTTCCAGGAAGGTTTAATTTTCCCTGATAACCTGGAGAATGGAGAAATGACATTTCTCTCTCTTTCATGGGACCAGACCATCCTGCACTTTCTTCATGTAAAACCATGACTTGGCACCAGCAGAAACACAAACATAATGCAGTCTTAAAAGGCCACTAGGAAATTCTCCTTGTTCTCTATACTTCTAAGAGAGGGAGGAGGGGATGGGAGGAAGGGAGGGCAAAAATCCTTGTCCCATGTACATTCTAGGAGCCTTAACATGAGGTGATGTTGAGAGGGGGAATGGTGTAGTAAACTGAGAACTGGCCTCAAAGTGAGGAAGACCCGACTTCCAGGCTTTCCTCTGACACATGTTGCGGCGTGATCCTGGGCAAATTATTTAATGCTTTATATTTATATATGATATTTATATATAATTAGCGCTTTGCACACTTCTGTCAGACTAAGATACAGAGAAGGTGCTAACCTTCACTGATGGAGAGAACACCCTCATCTGGAAGTTTCCCCATGCCAATGAAATCCAGTCCAATCCCTATCCCTCTCAAGGAAAATCACAAGTTTTAGAGCAGAAAGCCCTGAATAGAGATAATCTAACCATTTCCCTTCTTGTTTTACAGAGGCTCAGAGAAATAGACTTCCTAAAGGTCACCCAGGTACCTTGGGAAGAGTAGCGGAGCCATATTCCAACCCAGCACCCGGATTCCAAATCTAGTCCTTTTCCCGCTAACCCTATGGCTTGGCAGTGGTGCTGAGTACCTGTGTTAGGGTGGTGGGAGTGGGAATAGAGAGGAGGGGCCAGAAGAGGAAGATGTGGCAGGAATAGAACAAGTAGGCCTTGGTCACCGCTTGGATAGGAGAGCGAAGGGGAGAATTTGAACAGAGGAGATGAGGGTGAGGAGATGAGGTACGACTGCCGGAAACAGTGAAGTCAGACGGTAAAGCAGCTTTTCAGGTGATGAAATAATGTGAGTACATTGTTGCAAGAGGAGTTTGAGTTGTTGGAGTAAATCGAGGTGGAGAGCTGCCTCATAAGCAGCTGGAAATGCTAGTCTGAAATTCTGGAGAGAGGTCAGGGCTGGAAATAGAAGCCTGAGAATCATCGGTACAGAAGCGGCAGGTAAAGCCCTGTCAGAAGATGAGGTTGCCGTGGGAGACAGGGTAAAGATTCAGACCTTGTGACTCCAAAGCACTTTCTTTGTGCTGCATCAGGCCACCGAACCTGGGAAATGAACTTCTCTGAGCCTCAGCTTTAGCATCTGCAAAATGGGGACAAAGCTTGCTTTGCCCATCCTTTAGGAACGTTGAGAGAAAAGTGGCTTATAAACCCTAAGGCACCCTTTCTTCCTTCTTTCCTCCCTTCCCTTTCTTCTTTCCTTCCTTCTTGCCTTCTTTCCTTTCTTCTACAAACACTTATTAAGCACCTACTGTATTCCAGGCCTTGTGTTCCATACTATGGATACAAAGCTAGATATGCCATGTGACTTTTTCAAATAATTTACAATCTAATGGGGGAAGGAGGGTTAATGGCATGTACCCAAGGAATTGATACAAGGGAGATTGAAACATGTACAAAGAAGAGGCTGAGGCATGATTTAGGGCAAATTTGAAGAGACCTCTTTCACCAAGGGACAGCACAGGATCCTAGGGTTTAGAGATGAAGGATATGTTAGGGAGGAGGGGGAAGAGAATAAGCATTTATTTAGTGCCTACTATATACCAAGAATTTTACAATCAACATCTCGTTTGATCTTCACAACAATCCTGGGAGGGAGATGCTATTATCATCCCCATTTTACAGTTGAAGAAACTGAGGCAGAGTTTAAGTGACTTGCCTAGGGTCACACGACTAGTACGTTTCTGAGGCTGGATTTGAATTCCAGTCTTCCAGACTCCAGGCTCCACGCTCTGTCCACTGAACCACCTACCTGCCAGATAGGGATCGTTTAATCCAAGGGTTCTTAATGTGTGGTCCATAAATTTGTATTCCATTACAATTGGTTTCCTTTGCAATCCTTTGTATTATATTTTATGTATTAAAATATTATTCTGAGAAGGGGCCGATAAGCTTCACCAGCCTGTCAAGGTCAAGGGTAGGGGGTGATAGAAACAGGATACAAAAAAGGTTAAGGATCCCTGATTTAGTCTCATATTATATTTTTACAGATGGGGAAACTGAGACCCTGAGGGTATGAACAACTTGCCTAGCTATTAACTAGAAGGGGAATTAGAGAAGGCTTTATGAAGGAGACAGCATCTGAATTTGAGAGAGGGACTAAAACTCTAAAAGGGGGAGTGTGATTATTTTTAGGTCTTCTATTGGGTCCAACCCACTCAGGGAGTCCCCTGTGACATTCCCCTGCCTCTATTTCTGTTGAAGTTAAAAGTTGGTCATGACCCCTTACCCACCCCAGTGGATACCTTCTGGCCTATCTGGGCACTCATCAGCCTCTAATAAGCTGCTGTATTTTTAGCTAAGGTGGCAGCCAATATTCTACCATCTCTGACACTGTTTTCCGCTCCCATCTGTGTCTAAGTTTTTGGTTTCCTGTGGTGGTTTCACAGGCCCCAAACCAACCTACAGTGTTATTCTGGGGGTTAGAGAAGGACCTTTAGAAAAACAAAAACAACAACAAAAAAACCTCACCTGGGGGCTGACCTATTCACCCCTTGGCTCCTGCTGCAGAGGGAATCTGGAACTAAGCACTGAGGAAAACAAGATGGTAGAAGGAACAGAGTTGGGAAGCCCCAGGTTAAAATACCAGCTCTGCTACTCACTAATGGTATGACTCTGGGTAAGTCACTCCACTTGGTCTTTTGGCTCTCACAGATGAGAGGGGTGGACTAGATCTCCCCAAAGTCTCCCTACTAGCTCCGACTCTTGTAACACCTGGGTTTATTTCACACCAATAACTGTATTAATTACTCCCTTTATGAGTTGGGGCAAGTCACTTACAGAATCCTGGAATGTTAAAGGTAGAAAGGGCCTTAAAAACAAGGGAAGGGAACAAGCATTTATTAAGCACCTACTGTGTGCTAGGCACTATGCTGAACGCTACAAATATTATCGCATCCGATAATAGCCTATCAGAGCTTGAAGATCTTGAATCACAGAATGTCAGAGCTTAAGGTTGCCCTGGAGAGGCAATATGGCGGACTAGATAGAGTGATTGGCCTCAGAGAGCACCCAGGCCAACACATGGACCTAGGAGTGAGTGCAAGGGGTCTTTGAACTCACCAAGCATTGCTATTTTGATCATAGGCTCATTGGCTTAGAATTAGAAGGGCCCTTAGACATCATTTTGTCCAACCTCCTCATTGTACAGATGAAGAGACTAAAACCCATAACTGGAGGACGTACCCACATCAATGAGATCACATATAGGTCGAGCATCAGGCCTGGAGTCAGGAGGTCCTGAGTTTAAATCTGGCTTCAAGACATTAGCTGTGTGACCCTGGGCAAGGCACTTCACCTTGTTTGTCTCAGTTTCCTCATCTGTAAAATGAGCTGGAGAAGGAAATGGCGAACCCCTCTGGTATCTTTGCCAAGAGTAGGGTTACGGAGAGTTGGACATGACGGCATGAATGGTTAGTCCTTTAACTGTTCTGGGCCTTCATTTTCTCCCTACAAAAACAGTGCTTTGGAGAGGAAATATGGCAGAATAGTCAGAGTGATTGGCTTTACAGTCAGGAAAACCTAGATTCAAGTCCTGACTTTAACACATACAGGCTGTGTGACCCTGGGCAAGTCACTTTACCTCTGCTTGACTCTATTTCCTCCTCTGTCAAATGAGGAGAATAATAGTAGCACCTACCTCCCAGAGCTGTTGAGCTCAAATAAGATAACGCTTTGCAAACCTCAAAGCACTATAATATATAAATGCTATCTGTTATTTGTTATTGCATTATTAATGTGTCTGGTCCTCAGTTTTCTGGTCGGTGATTCCCAAAAGACATCTTTAGGAATGGAGATTCTACAATTTATCCAGTTCTATTATTTTTATAATGACCGTTATCATTTATTTTGATGATGACAACCACAGAGAGATGGTGTGGCAAAGAGGAGAGAGGGCTAGCCTTGGGGTCAAATTGCAGCCTATCTACACCGGCCTATGTTGTGCAACTCTTGTCCATGTCTCCACTTCAGTTTGCCCCAGGGAGGTTGTCCCACGTGCGTAGGGCCTTTATTGCTTTCTCTCAACATCACAGAAACATCAAAGCTCCCTGCTGCTCATCCCTGCCCTTTGCCACATGACGACCCATCACATTTTTTGCCCATCCATTTCCATACATCCATTTCTCTGGTTCCTATTCTAAGCCTCTTGTTAGTTTCATGCTGCAGCCTTGTTCCTTCCTCCCCACCATATGTCTCTCTCCATTACCCTCTGTGTTATACTTATGTCACTTTAACTTCTTTGCAAATGGTAATATTCCATGCCTTGCAACTGTACAACCCAAGTAGAAGGTTGGGGAGATATGAAGTCATGAGAAAGTCGTGTTTCCTGCAGTCACTCCAGCCTGTCCTCCTGTTTCATTGTGGGTCTATCTTATTGTCCATCTGTCTTTTTGTCAAAGATATATGGATGGATGAGATTGTCCATTCAACCTCACGTTAGCGTGTGGACAATAGATGTTCTTTATCCATTTGATTTTGAACGGTGGTGGATCTGTTCCAGGAAATTCTGCAATGTGCTGGTAGATGCAGCCAGCTCAGTGTCAGCTGGAAACAGAAACATCTGAAGGACCTTACCATCCCTAGGTTATCCCTTTCCAATTTGGGCTCTGTACTGAATCTCTACCTTTACTGTGGCAAGCGCCTTTGGTGAGCACGTCTTATGCCAAACCAGATACTGATGATCAGAGGGACTTTGAAAAGGTCATCTCTGTTATTGTAGCTTTCAAGGACTCTTGATTCATTTTGATATATGGGTAACAACCACTTTGTTGGAAGAGAGACTCAGAGGTGGCATTTTCTGCCGTTGAATCAAATGCTTTTTTATGATCGATGAATAATAAGGCCAGTGGGATTTAGTATTTCTACATCTTTTTGTCAATTGTACAATGTCAAAGATGCATTTTACTGTAGATAATCATTTAGAAAAACCTGCCATTTTCCTACAAAGATGCTCATCCAACATCCTTGGTGCCTATGCAGGTGGGTCTCATAAGAGTTATATATAGATGAGAAGGTAGAATTGTAGGTTATCAGTTATTGCTCTTCACTCAGTCACTTTTTTAGTATTAAAAAAGTCTTTTTTCCACACCTTTGGTATCTTCCTCTCCTCAAAGGTTCCTTGTGAAGTGATCCTTTAGTGCCCTGACAACTGCATCACCTGCAGCATAGAACTCTATGGGCGCTTGGCTTTATCCCTCTGCTTTTCCCATCTTTGTTCTTCTTCTTCTTTTTTTTTTTTAGACAATTGGGGTTAAGTGACTTGCCCAGGGTCACACAGTTTGGTCAAGTGTTTGGTCTGAGGACAGATTTGAACTCAGGTCCTCCTGACTCCAGGTCCAGTGCTGTATCCACTGTGCCACCTAGCTGCCCCATCATCTTTGTTCTTCCTAGCGCCATTTCTACCTCTTCTCTAAGTACATCAGGGACTGGGATGTTAGCGCCCAGAGTGCTGCTAATGTCCTTGATGGTAAATAAAATGCATAGTAAAAGCCTTTGCGAATCTTTTCCATTTTTCTTCTCTTTGTTGTCTTTTCTTTTTCATACTTAAATGTCCTTGGGGTGACTGTTTAGTCGGGTCTCTAGCCAAACTTCCTTTACATTGGTTTTACTCTCTACTTCTTTCTTTGTTTTTTATGAAGTGATACTGATCATAACCTTCCATCATTCTTCTCTGTAAGATTTTGCAAATAAGCTTATATTTTAAAGTGGTGTTGCTTTGACTGCCAAATCTCTGCTTGGAACGGAAGCCAAGTACTTGCTTTTTAGCTCTTTTGGTCTCCTTGTTATGACAACTGATATACATAGGTTAAACTTGCACATGAAGTTATTGTAGTCTGTGTCTATGTCCCTTCTTCTATGCATATCCCAATTTTACCATCAATAACTTCTTTAATTGAGCTGTCTTAATTATTCCAAATCTTTTTCTCATTTTTATCTAGTTTCATACTAATTTTAAACTTTAATAAGTTGATGGTTTGACTGTACACAGTAGTTGATCTAGGAATGACTCCCACCTCAGTTAACAAGTCATTTCCTGTCTGTTAAAATACACTCTGTTTTCACTTTTGTATTGCTCTTTGATGCCAAGTGTGCCCAGAGCCTGCTGATTTTTTCCTCTAAGAAAGTACTCATGACATATAGGTATGAGGTTTCTGTCGAGTTTCCAGGTCTTTGGCCCATCTTGTTCTTTATTCTTGATCTGCATTTTCCAAAATATTTCTTGCCACCCTCACCTGTTTCCACCTTTGTACTGAAGTCACTGAGTACTCATATAGTGATTTTATTTGGAAGGTCTTACCAGTTGTCTATAGAATTTTTCCCTCTCTTCATCCTTTGCAATGGAGGCATAGGCTGGAATCAATTTTCTTTTAGCATATACTTATCATGAGCATTGCAACGAGGGATAACCAAAGATCCCATGAAATGGTATTTCCCAATACTTACGTTCTGAGGCCCCTCCCGGCTCAGACATTCTGTGTTCTAAGGACTCTCCATGCTACAATGTTCTATGCTTTTCCAGTCTTCTTGCCCCTTACTTCCCCCTGGACGCCCTTTGAGCCAGTGACTCTGGTGACGCTGGCCTCCTGGCTGTCCTCGAACAAGATACTCCATCTCTTGGCTCCAGCTTTCTCTCTGGTTGTCCCCCATACCTGGAATGTGCAACTTCTTATTCTCCACCTACGGACCTCCCTAACTTCCTTTAGTCCCAACTAAAATCCCACATTCTGCGGGAAGTCTTTCCCAACCCCTCTTTTCCTATTTGTCCCCTGTCATAGCTAGTTTGTACATATTTGTTTGTTGTCTTCCCCATAATGTCATAAGCTCCTGGAGGGCAGGCACTGTATTTTGCTTCTTTTTTGCATCCCTAGTTCACACAGTGTCTGGCACATAGTAGGGGCTTAATAAGTGTATATTGACTGACTGACTGACTTTGCACCATCTGTTTCCTGCGACTGAAACGCATTCCCTCCTCTCCTCCATCTCAGAATCCTAGTTTCCTTCGAGGAAGCTCATGCAGCTCAAGCTACATGAAGGCTTTCTTGATTTCCCCCAGCTGCTAGTTCCTCGCTACCAAAATCACCTGTATCTATTTTGTTGTTGCTGCTACTGATGCTGTTGTTATCGGACAGGTAGGTAGTGTAGTGGAGTAAGTGCTGGGCCTGGAGTCAGGAAGACCTGAGTTCAAATCTGGCCTTAGACACTTACTAGCTGTGTGATCCTGGGCAAGTCACTTCACCCTGTTTGCTTCAGTTTCCTCCTCTATAAAATGAGCTGGAGAAGGAAATGGCAAACCTATCCAGTATCTCTGCCAAGAAAACCCCCGTAGGGGTCAAGAAGAATCAGACATGACTGAAGAACAAAAATTTAACAAGTAAAGCAAGAAATGAAAAATAATCCAGAAGTAACTTATACCTTGAGCCAAAGCACAGAGAAAAATCATAGTTTAACAAGTGACATCTCACACAGAATGATTTTGGAAGAATGTTCCCCTGGGAAAGTTTGATTTCTCACTTAAGGACGAGAGGTTCCGGTCCATCCCAGGTCCCTAATTCTTGTGGGAAGTCTGGCCTTTTTTTTAGGCAATTGGGATTAAATTACTTGCCCAGGGTCACACAGCTAGTGTCTGAGGCTGGATTTGAACTCAGGAAGATGAGTCTTCCGGACTCTAGGCCCTGTGCTCTATCCACTCTGTTACCTAGCTGCCCCATGAGAATAAGTTACCCATCCCTTATCTGTTTCATGTCATGTGTCATATACCTTTTTTTACTTTTTGGCAAACCCTAGGTATGAGCCAAAATTGAAGCTATAATTAAATTTGTCTCTGTTGTACCTGAAAGGAAGTTAATGAACCAAATAATATAAGAAAAGAGAGCCTAGCTACCCTCTCATTGGAAGCCAGATTCCCTAGGACTAATCCAAAATAGGGGGTAAATTCAGTACTCCTCGTCCTGTGGGTCCAGGAGCAGTTTGACTTTAGAATGAGAGCTGGTAGGAATCTAAAACATCACTGAGTGCTGGACCTTTATTTTACAGACAGGGAAGCAAAGGTCCAGAATGGGTAAATGCTTCCCCAAGCTTTGAATTCGAACTCAGGTCTTCTGATTCCAAATCCAGATACTTTGCAACAGAAAGATGAATCAGAGGGCAGAGAGTAGACTAGTTTATCTGAAGTTGAAAGTATGTGGGGAGTAACTGGGGACAAAGCAGGAAGAGCAAAGTGGCATCAGATTAGGGGGAGCCTTAAATATCAGGCAGACAAATCACTAGTTTTGTCAGCGTCATCCTAGAGACCCTGCTTTGCATGGTGTTTGCATATATTTTGCATTCAAGAGGTGCTCATTATAATCATGAATTAAAACCTGACAATTCATTTATCTCTGTAGAATTAAAAATGGCAAGGCTGAAATGGACCTTAGGATGTAGAAGGGCAGAGATGAGAGGGTCTGGCTGTATCATCCCTCTACTCGGTAAACTTCAATGGCTCCCTATTGCCTCCAGGATCAAATACAAAAGGCAGCTAGGTGGCACAGCAGGTAGAGCACCAGCCCTGGAGTCAGGAGGACCTGAGTTCAAATCTGGCCTCAGACACATGATATTCACTAGCTGTGTGATCTTGGGCAAGTCATTTGACCCTGATTGCTCACCAAAATAATGCTCTGGTCGGCATTCAAAGCCCTTTGTAACCTAGCTCCCTTCTACCTTTCTGGGTTTCTTAGACCTTACTCTTTGCTACTTAATCTTCAGTCCAGTGATACTTGCCTCCTGGCTGTTTGGTGAACTAGACACTCTGTCTCTCAGTTCTAGGCATTTTTTCTGTTCTTCATACCTATAACTTCTCCCTCCTTAACTCCACCTACTGACTTCCCTGACTTTCTTCAAGTCCCAGCTAAAACCCCACTTTTTTTTTTAGGCAATTAGAATTAAATTACTTGCCCAAGGTCACACAGCTAGTAAGTGTCTGAGGCTAGATTTTTATTTATTTATTTTTTTGTCGGCAATGGGGTTAAGTGACTTGGCCAGGGTCACACAGTTAGTAAGTGTTATGTGTCTGAGGCCGGATTTGAACTCAGGTCCTCCTGACTCCAGGGCCGGTGCTCTACCCACTGTGCCACCTAGCTGCCCCAAAATCCCACTCTCTACAGGAAACTTTTCCTAAGTCCTCTTAATTCTAGAGCCTTGCCTCTGTGAATGATTCCCAATTTATCCTGTATATAGCTTGCTTTGTATATATTTGTTTGCATGTTGTCTCCCTCATTAGACTGTAAGCTCTCTGAGGGCAGGGACCATCTTTTGCCTCTTTTTGTATCTCCAGAGCTTAGTACAGGGACTGGCACATAATAGGTACTTAATAAATGTTGATTGATTGATTAACCTTAGAGCACATAGTGTCAGAGCTGGGAGGGACCTTGAAACATAGAGGGGGGACAGCTAGGTGGCACAGTAGTAGAGCACCGGCCCTGAAGTCAGGAGAACCTGAGTTCGAATCCAGCCTTAGACACATAACACTTACTAGCTGTGTGACCCTGGGCAAGTCACTTAACCTCAATTGCCTCACAAAAGAAAGAAAGAAAGAAACATAGAGGGAGGGAAAGGCTGATTGGTGCAATGGACTGATTGCTGGACTTAGAGTCAGAAGATGCAGGTTTGAGTTTTAGCTCTGCTGCTTACTAGCTCTTGCCTCCCAGTTTAATGCTTTTACATGTTCCCAGGATAATAGCTCTTAAAATATATATTATATATATGCATATATGTAAATACACACACACACACACACACACATATATATATATATATATATATATATACACACATATATGTATTAAACCCCAATTAAAAAAAATAAACCTCCAATTGAAACAGAAAAAGAAAACTCTTATGAGAAACATGCTTAATCAAGTAAAGTAAATTCTTGCATTGGCATCCATAAACAGTGTCCCTTTCTGCTCCTTGAGCCCAACCCCTCTATGATGGGCGGTGGGCATCCTACTTTATCTTCAGTCTTATGGACTCAGGGTTGGCCATTGTATTGGTCAGAGTTCTCGAAGTGTTTCCAAGTTGTTTGTTTTTACCGCATTGTGATTATTGCATAATTGGTTCTGGCTTTGTTCTCTTTACTCTGCAGCTATTTATACAGGGCTTCCCAGTTTTCTAGGAAACCATCTATTTCATCATTGCTTACAGTACAATCAGATTCCATTCCATTTGGACATTGCACCATGCATAGGCACTCCATTCCATTCAGTTCCAGTTCTTTGCCACTACGATAAGAGCTACTGTAAATAGCCTTGTACCCATGGGTCCTTGTCTTCTTTCTTTGATCTCTTTGGGGGATAGGCCTAGTACAGGACTGCTGGGTCAAAGGCTAGATGGGCAGTTTCATGACTTTGGGGCCCAGTGCCAAACTGCTTTCCCAAATGGCTGGACCAAGAGTACATCAATATGCCTGCTTTCCTGCTGCCCCTCCAATAATCATTTTCCTCTTTTGCCATCTTTGCCAACCTGAGGGTATGAGATGGAATGTCAGAGTCATTTTAATTTGCATTCCTCTTAATATTAGTGATTTGGATAATTTTTTATCATATGGTTGCTTGGACTTCTTCCATCAAAGACTGCCTGTTTCTCATCTTACGGAGGGGGAGGGGAGGGAGGGAGGGATAAAAAATTTGGACCTCAAAATCTTATAAAAGTGAATGTTGAAAACTATCTTTACATGATTGGAAAAAAAATAAAGTACTATTAAATGAAAAAGAAAGAAAACCTGCTTGTTTTCAAATCCTTTGACCATTTATCTATTGAGGAATGGCTCTTGCTCTTGTAAAATTGAATCAGTTCCTTACACATCTTGGAAATAAGACTTATATCACAGAAATTTGCTGTCTGATCTGCCCTCCCCGCCCCACCTCCAGTTACCTGTTTCTCTTCTAAGTTTGACTACATTGGTTTTGTTCCTGCAAACACTTTTTAATTTTACATGATCAAAATTGTCTGTTTTATCTTCTGGAATCCTCTCTAACCCTTGTGGGGTCATGAACTCTTACTTTATCCACAAATCAGAAAGGTAATTTCTTTCTCCTTCCCCTAATTTGAAGATAATGTGACCTTTTATAACAGTAATAGCTAGCATTTTTAGGTCTAAATGATGTATCCATTTAAAGCTTATCTTTGTTACCATAGCTTTTTTTTTTTTAATCACTCATGTCATCAGATCCTCCCACCAGTCTGGTAAGGTCGGTCCAACAGGTGTTTTTGTTCTGCAGATAAGAAAACCAAGTCTCAAAGAGTTTAAGACAATCCAATTGCCCAAAGCTATTCGATAATTTAATGGTAGAACTCAGATCTCCTAGCTTTTGCTCCTAAAGTAAAGGAAAATTTTCATTTGTTTGACTTAGTTTATGAAGAGCCCTTCCTCAGGTGGAGGGGGCCGATGGGTGAAGAGATGAATGATTACGATCCCCGTTGAGGAAACCGAGGTCAAGATGTGCCAGGCACTGCTGTCAGCCCTCGACATACATGCATTATCTCATCTTATCCTAATGACGATTCTGGGAGCTAGGAACTATGGTGATCCCTGTTTTACAGCTGCCTTCGTGAGGCTAGGTGTCAAGGAGGAGAGATGAGGTTCTACCCCCTACATTACCACATTTGCTCAGAATCTTCTCCCTCTGAAATGTCCTCAAGAGCCTTATGCCCTTCTATCCACTTTGGCCCATTGAAATCCTACCCACACATCAAGGCTCAGCTCAGATGTCAACTCCAGGTTGCAGTCTCTAATTACTCTGGCCAGCACCGGCCTTTCTCTCCTCTCTATACCCATGGTGTTATTTTATTGTTTTTGTTTGTTTGTTTGTTTGTTTTGGCTAGGCAATGGGGTTAAGTGACTTGCCCAGGGTCACACAAGCTAGTAAGTGCTATGTGTCTGAGGCTGAGGCTGGATTTGAACTCAGGTCCTCCTGAATCCAGGGCTGGTGATCTATCCACTGCACCACCTAGCTGCTCCTTGTTTTTGTTTTTTTTTTTACACTCCCCCTATTGCATTGATGACATTTGCCTTAGAATATAGTAACCTGTTTGTTGTTGAGTCATTTTTCAGTTGTGTCCAACTCTTCATGACCCCATTTGGGGTTTTCTTGGCACAGATTTTAGAATGGTTTGCCATTTCCTTCTCTAGCTCATTTTACAGATGAGGAAACGGAGGCAAACAAGGTTAAGTGACTTTCCCAAGGTCACACAGCTAATAAGTATCTGAGGCTAGACTTGCAGGCGACCGGCTCAGTGTTCTACCCACCAGGCCACCTAGATGCCTACTGTAGGTACTTAATAAATGCTTGCTTCCTTCTAGAATAACTCAGTTCTAGCATCTTAGATGTCTCTCAAGGCTTATGGGTCTTCAGAATCTTAGGCATAGCACACCAGCTGGTATTAAAGATATTTGACTTGTGGTCTACTGTTACTCAGGTCTTTCCCTAACTGGTAGAAATTGTTTGAGGACCAGCATATACTGATTCTTGGGAGACTGCTGAACCACTGTGTCTAATTTTAGCACAAGATGTCCTCGGGTGGGACTTTGTTAGAGAAATTTGTCTTTACTCTGACTCTGTGGTCCTTGCTCAGGGCTAAAAGAGGCAGTACTGCTGGTATCTAACAGCTCACATTTCTGTGAAGTAGACAATAATAATAGGTAGCATTTCTATAGAACTTTAACATTTGCAAAGGGTTTCACAAATTTCATCTCCGTTTATCCTCACAAGATGGAGGGGAAGGTGTGATGATCGTGCCCATTTTACAGATAAGGAAACTTGCCCAGAGTCACACAGCTAGTTAGTGTCTGATGCCGGATTGGAGCTCAGGGCTGCTCATTCCAGGTCTAGTGCTCTATCCAAGAGGGACATCTGCTGCCTCAAGGGCTACAACTGTGACTGCTTCTATTGACAAGTAGGAGAACTGGAGCAAAGGGGATATTTGAAAAGAACATTGAAATGGGAGCAAAAAGTGCCGCCTTTGCTCCTAATTAGCCTCATCTTTCTTCACTGTTCTCTAAGGTTCCTTTCAGCTATAACATTCTGCTTTCTAACATTCCATGTCCTAAGGGCCCTCCCAGCTCTGACCTTCTGTGTCCTAAGGGCCCTCCCAGCTCTGACCTTCTGTGTCCTAAGGGCCCTCCCAGCTCTGACCTTCTGTGTCCTAAGGGCCCTCCCAGCTCTGACCTTCTCTGTTCTAAGGGCCCTCCCAGCTCTGACCTTCTGTGTCCTAAGGGCCCTCCCAGCTCTGACCTTCTGTGTCCTAAGGGCCCTCCCAGCTCTGACATTCTCTGTTCTAAGGGCCCTCCCAGATCTGACCTTTTGTATCCTAAGGGCCCTCCCAGCTCTGACCTTTTGTGTCCTAAGGGCCCTCCCAGCTCTGACCTCCTGTGTTCTAAGGGCCCCAGCATTCTAAGAAGTGGTGTCCCCCTTCTCCCTGACTCTCTGGCCCACTCCCTATATCCCAGCCTTGAAGGCACCCCCTCCCACATACATGCTTTGCTCCCCAGTCTGTAGCTTCCTCTGACAAACATTTTCCATCACTGTTCTGGTGCAGAGCAGGTTACAGGTGAAAACAATCTCAGAGGTTTCCGTTCTCTGGGTCCTCCCACTGTCTGGTTATTTATTGCCCCTGCCCCTGAGTAAGTTCCCTGCCCAGGATACAGACTTAGGAGTTCAGAACACCTAGCACTGTCCTTCCATGGCGGGCCAGTTCTAGCTTGGTCTGGATGGCCCAAGGCTGGTCTTTTCATCTTGGAGTTCCTTGAGGCTCCATTCTGCCCCCTGCTCCCCCTGGCCAGGGCATGCCCTGATCCATGCAGCTCTCCAGACAAAGTCTGCAGAGGCAGCACGGTACAGTTGAGAGAATGATGACCCTACAGATTTTACAATCAGATGATCTGGATTCAAACCCTATCTCTGATACTATCTGTGTGACCTTGAGCAACTTTCTTAACCTCTCTGGGTCTCAACTTCCTATCTGTACCGTGAGGCAGTTGGACTAAATGGGCTTTGGGGGAGTCCTTTCCAGTTCTAGATCTGTGAAGCTGTGATTCTTTCCCTCCGTGAGTAACCAGCACCACCTGTCCCTGTTGTCAGAGCAGAGAATATAGCCTCGGCCTGCCACTTTGGGGCTATGGACAGCCTCTGAACCTGATCTGTAACATACGTTGTTATGAACATCAGTTATCTGCCAATTAACAAACTTTCTTAGGAAAATCACTCTCACTGAGCCTCAGCTTCCTCATGCATAAAATTAGAAAGCTGGACTAGAACGGGAGGGGCGGGGACCTAGACTAGACGCTCTCTAAGAGTCATTTCATCTCTCAGTCTCCATTCTAAAGTTCATCCTAGCTCCGTATTCTGAGCTCTAAGTCCGTCCTGGCTCGGACATCTCTCAGCTCTGGGCATTTTCTTTGGCTGTCTCCTACACCTGTCTCTTTGGCTGTCTCCCTCCTCCATTTGTCCCACTGACCTCCCTGGATCCCTTTAAGTCCCAACTAAAAGCCCACCTCCTACAGGAAGCCTTCCCCAGCCCCTCTCAATCTCAGTGCCTTCTCTCAGTTCATTATTTCCTATTTATCCTATACAGAGCTTGTTTTCTCTATATTTGTTACCAGTTGTCTCTCTTGTTAGATTGTAAGGTCCTTAAGGGTCTTCTGCCTCTTTTTGTATCTTAGCACAATGTTTAGCACATAACAGGTGCTTAATAAATGTTTATTGATTGATTGGTTCTATATTCTGAGACTTCCCCCTAGCTCTGACATTGTGTCTTAAGGGCTCCCCCAGCTCTGACATCCTCTGTTCTAAGGGCCCTCCCAGCTCTGACATCCTGTGTTCTAAGGGCCCTCCCAGCTCTGACATTCTGTGTTCTAAGGGCCCTCCCAGCTCTGTCAGCCTGTGTTCTAAGGGCCCTTCCAGCTCTGACATTCCCTTTTCTGTGGTTTTCTCTGTCTCTGACATTCTGTCTCATAAGGGTGTTGAACACACAATAGCAGTACCAGTCATCCTCTCTAGGGAAGCTGGCACCAGGTCTGCAGCTCTCAGCAGGATCTCCTCTCCGAGGAGAGGGACTGGTACAACCTCCATAAACAGGCAATTCAAACCTGCAGCTGTGAGGCCAGGTGCTAAGGGAGAGAGTGGGACAGGAAATGAGGCTGCCATTTCCCACTCTCCTTTCTTATTTGTTTGAGAAGCAACTTCACTTTCTAAATTGGTCATTGTAACTGGGGCCCACCCGGCCTTGAGGCCTCCTGTGGGAGAAAACTGAAGGGGAAGAGGAAGGCTGGGCAAGGAGAGGGCTCCTCTGAGCCCTGGTGGAGAGCTTCGGGTGCGTGATGGGAGCAGGTGGACCTGGCCTGGAGCAACCGCAGTACCGGCCAACATTCAGCTCCTTGTTTAGTGGGGTGGCCAGCCAACCGTGGCTCCTGGGTGTGTCAGGCGGCTTGGGCCATTGGCTTAGTACCATTCTAGACACAAATTGCCTCCAGGGTGGTCATTATGAATACCAATAGTCAATCAACCAACAAGTTACCCAGGCAAGTCATTTCCCTCTCTTGACTCAGTTTACTTATCAATAAAATGAGAGTATTGAACCTGATTGAACACTAAGGGGACATCCAACTCTTAACCTTCAGGTCTGTCAGGGAAATTGGGCTGGATGGTCTCTAAGGGCCCTCCCAGATCTGACATTCTGTGTTCTAAGGGCCCTCCAACTCTGACATTCTGTGTTCTAAGGGCCCGCCCCTTCCAGTTCTGACTCCTCTTTTCCAGCATTGTGTTCTGTGGTGCCTTACAAAGGTGACGTTCTTTGATTCATACAAACCAGGCGTCTCAGCCTCAGCCAATTGGTAGAGGTGTGCCATTGCTGTTTCTGACTATTCTAAGCATCCCAGACTTCTTTTGACTAGAGACTGGCCCCTCATGGCCCTCCACCTGACCATGTAATGAGAGCTGGCATCTCTATTTGCAGAGCCCTTTATATACATTACCTCATTTGACCTCCATAACAACCCTGGGCAGTAGGAGGTGCTCAGCCACACGGCAGATGGTATATCCTATTTTATAGAAGAGGAACCTGAAGAGAGCAAAGCGATGCAGAGCCAGCTGGTGAGCTGCGGAGGGGATTCCCAAGCCAAGCCTCTCCTGAACCTTTCCCAATCCAGGACTTTGCCCACCGTACTGCTAGACAACCTTTGTCATTCTGCTCTTCCCATCCTTGGGGCCACAACAGTTGGGGTGTCTGATAGAAAAGTGGACTGAACAGTAGATTAAGAGGTGGGTGAGATTTAAGGGGTCAGGGCTCTTTCCAGAAAATTTTTCTGAAGGCTCATACACATGCCAAAATAGAATGGTTTATATGACAATAGAATGTCAGAGTGAAAAAAAACCAAGGGTGTTGGATGTTAAAATATAGACTCTCAGAGACTGAAAGGAGCCTCAGAACATGGAATATCAGAGCTGGGAGGGGCCTTAGAACACAGGATGTCAGAGCTGGGAGGGGCCTTAGAACACAGAATGCCAGAGCTGGGAGGGGCCTTAGAACACAGGATGTCAGGGCTGGGAGGGCTCTGAGAACACAGGATGTCAGAGCTGGGAGGGGCCTTAGAACACAGAATGCCAGAGCTGGGAGGGTCCCTAGAACACAGGATGTCAGGGCTGGGACAGATCCTAGAGAACAGAACATGAATGCTGGAAGGACATTTTAGAACATAGAAGATGATGGCTAAAAAGGGACTCGAGAACATCAAATGATAAAACACAGATGGTTTGAGGCGGAGCAGATCCTGGAACATAGACTGTCAGAACTTTCCCTCCTTTGCCCTGCTGTCCTGTTCACTCTCCTAGCCTGGACCTCTGGCCTCTTTGGCCCTCGGACAAGGGGTGGCCTTTCTTCATCAGTTCCTGTAGTGACCTAAACCCTTCTGCAATTTCCCCTTCGAGCCTGTGTTTCTCTCTGTATAAAATAAGGAGCTGGATTAGTTGCTTACACAGAAACTTGTGACCTTATACAAGTTACTTCCTCTCTCTGGGTTTGAGTTTTCTAATCTCTCATTTGGGGGAGAGTTAGACTAGATTGTCTCTAGATTGTCCCCTGTCAGTTCTGACTCCTATGACCCATGAGTTTCAATACTTATTTTCCTTATCTGTGAAATGGGAATAACCATGGCATCTACCTCCTAGGGGTTTTGTGCCATTCAGATGAGATAGTATTTGTTAAAAGGCTTAGCTCAGTGCCTGGCACATAGTAGGTGCTTTATAAAGACTTATCTTCCCAGCTCCCTTCCTCTATGAGTTGCCTTGGAACAGAGCCTTTTGCATAGAACTGGAAAAGCAAAAAAAGCAATAATAACGGTTAGCATTTACATAGGGCTTTATGATAGAACTTTACAAATACTATTTCAATTGATCTTCACAACAACTCCAGGAAGGGAAGGGAATAAACATTTAGATAGTACCTACCGTGTGCTGGGCACTGTGCTGATAGCTTTACAAATATTATCTCCCCTGACAGCCTTATCTGCTGTGCCTCACATTTATAGACTAACACTGGAGTGTGCTCGTAAATGTTTCACTACTGGATCTGAACACCACAACCACCAAAAATGTACATAGGGCAGATTTTTAAGTTAAATCTGCATTATTAACATTTTCCCATCACTTTCTTAAATCTAGACAGTCAATAGATCGAGGCCTGATTTATAACATTGGCCAATTTTTGTGCTATGAATGCTCACACTGAAAATTTGACAATTAACTTTCCCTAGTGGATATGAGAGCTGCTTGTTTTTTCAGTGTTTCCCACTCCTTGTGACCCCATTTGGAGTCTTCTTGGCAAAGATACTGGAGTGGTTTGACATTTCCTTCTTCGGCTCATTTGACAGATGAGAAAACTGAGGCCAACAGGGTGATGTGACTTTCCCAGGCTCACACAGCTAAGTAATTGAGGCTGGATTTGAACTCAGGAAAATGAATCTTCACTCCAGGCCTAGTGCTTTGTGCACTATGGCACCACCTAGCTGCCCCAGAGAGCCAGACTTCCCTGCAAAATCCCTGAAAAGCTAAAAAGTGCCTTCTGCATACTAGACCCCATCGAAGTCTTACACCTACTCAAAGCAGGGCTACAAACATTATTATCTCAAATTTTACATCTGAAAAAAGTAAGGCTGCCACAGGGATTTCCTGGGGCCAGCTAGGATCCTTGGCTCTACACAACACAAAATGACCCTTGAAGTCTTTTTTTTCTTTTTTTTTTTTGCAATTGGGGTTAAGTGACTTGCCCAGGGTCACACAGCTAGTAAGCATCAAGTGTTTGGTCTGAGGCCAGATTTGAACCCAGGTACTCCTGACTTCAGGGTCGGTGCTCTATCCACTGCGCCACCTAGCTGCCCTGACCCTTGAAGTCTTTGGAGGGGTGCAAACCAAGAGCTGCCCAAGGTCCAGTTGAGGGGCCCTGGCAGTTTTCTTGGGAGAGGTGGTTTTTCCAATGGACTTTAAAGGAGAAGTAGGATCACCACGGGTCCATTGCCAATAGCCCACGGATTATCAGGGAGCACAAGGCCTGGATCTTTTCCATCTCTAAAGCTAATGTTCCACAGAAAAGGTCAGGGTACATAATGCCCTTTCCAAATTCATTCCGTATTCATCAAGAACTCTGTATTTCAACCAAACTGAACTGCTACTTTGATGTTCTCTGGACTTACATTCCCATTTCTCACCTCCATATATTTGCCCAAGCTGTTCCCCAGACCTGGAAGGCCCTCCCCACACTGTACCCCCTCCTTCTCATCTCAGTATCTCAGAAACTTGTCTACCCTCAAGGCTCAGCCTAGATGCTACTTCCTTTGTGAAACCTGTTTGATATCTCTGGTCGCTGATGATCTCTCCCTCTTCCATTCACCTCGTGTTTACTTATCTGGGGTGTATGGGATGTTCAGGGAGGACTACCAGTTCTGGTGGGAGGGCTTCTCAGAGCTGCCCATTCACCTTGGTGTCCAGAGATTACCCGCCTCTCACTGGCGGCTCTCGGAAGCTGTAGCACGGGCGCTGGCCACGCTCTGGTAAGCCATCTCAGCAGCAGCCACAACACAACACAACAATTGTTTCAGTAGACAGACTAAGCCAGATGGAGAGTAGCCAACAGGCCTCCAACCTGTTGGTGAGTTAGGGGGATGCCTACCCCAAGCATGTGAAGACTCACCCCCACCAGTGGAATGGGCGGATGAGAACAATTTGTTCTAACCACCATGAAGGTGGCTGAAGGGGTTCCCCTCCCCCTTTAACCTCCAGGATCAAATATAAAATTTTCTTTGGGGCATTTAAAGGCCTTCATAATCTGGCTCCCTCCTATCTTTCCAGTCCTCTTACATCTTATTCACCCCCATGGATTCTGGGATTCAGTGATGCTGCCTCCTTGTCCAAGACTCTCCATCTCCCAACTCTGGGTATTTTTTTTTCTGGAGGCAATCAGGATTAAGTGACTTACCCAGAGTCACACAGCTGGATTTGAACTCTGGTCCTCCTGACCCCAGGGTCAGTGCTCTATCCACTGCACCACCTAGCTGTCCAAGTTTGGGCATTTTTGATAACTGTCCCCCCATGCCTGGAATGCTCTCTCCTCACCTAAATCTCTTGGCTTTCCTAACTTCCTTTAAATCCCAATTAAAATCCTACTTTCTATGGGAAGACTTTCCTGATCCTTCTTTTTATTTATTATTTTATTTTTATTATTATTATTATTATTATTATTGCTTTATTTATTTTTAGTTTTCAACATTCAGTTCTACAACCTGATCCTTCTTAGTGCCAGTGCCTTCCTGCTATTGATTATCTGTGATTAATAAATATAATAAGAGCTGGTATCCATATAGTGCCTACTGTATCCCACTTAGTCAATAAATATTTATTACATACCCACTGTGCACCAGGCGCTATGCTAAGATACAAAAAGAGGCAAAAGACAGTCCCTGCCCTCAAGGAGCTCACAGTCCTAATGGAGGAGACAGCATGCAAACAGATATATACAAACAAGGTATATACAGGACAAATGGGAAATAATTAAGAGGAAAGGCCCTGGAATTACGAGGGGTTGGGGAAGGCTTCCTGTAGGAAGTGGGACTTTAGTTGGGACTTAAAGGAAGCCAGGGAAGCTAGGAGGCAGAGATGAGAAAGAGGAGCATTCCAGGCACAGAGCGGAGAGGTGGAAGGTCTTGTTTGTGGAACAGCCAGGAGGCTGGTGTCACTGGGTCAGAGTACATGTATAAGGAGTAAGGCGTAAGAAGACTGGAAAGATGAAGGTGGGGATGGGCTTGGAACACCAAACAGAGGATTTTGTATCTGATCCTCAGGATAAAAGGAACCACTGTAGTTTAGGGGGTGATATGGTCAGACTTGAACTTTAGGAAAATCACTTTTGGTGTATGAATGGAGGACAGATTGGAGTGCAGGGAGACTCGAGGCAGGCAGAGCCACAAGCAGGCTACTGCAGTAGGAGAGGTGTGAGGTGATGAGGGCTCGCACCAGAGTAGGGGCAGTGTCAGAGGAGAGAAGGGGGATTATATTCAGATGTTCCAAAGGTGAACTGGACAGGCCCTGGTGACAGATTGGGGGGTGGGGGAGGATAGCGAGGAGTCAAATTTGACCCCTCTGTTTCAAGCCAAGGGACTGGGAAGATGGTATTGCCCTATAGTAATAGGTAAGTTAGGAGGGGAGGAGAGTTTGGGGGGAAATAATGAGTTCTGTTTTGGACATGTTGAGTTTAAGATGACTATTGGACATCCAACTTGAGATGTCTGAAAGGCTGTTGGAGATTCAAGATTGGAGGTCAGTAGAGAGGTTGGGGCAGGATAGGAAGATCTGAGAATCATCAGCATAGAGAAAGCCATTAAATTCATGGGAGCTGATGAGATCACCAAGTGAATTAATATAGAGGAAGAAGAGAAGAGGGTCCAGAAACAGAACCTGAGACATGTTCAGTCGTTTTAGTCATGTCTGACTCTTTGTGAACCCATTTTCTTGGCAATGATACTGGAATGATTTGCATTTCCTTCACTGGCTCATTTTACAAATAAGGAAACTGAGGCAAACAGGGTGAAGTGACTTGCCCAGAGTAACAGCTAGTAAGTGTGTGAGCACAGATTTGAACTCAGAAAAATGGGTCTTCCTGATTCCAGGCCTAGCATTCTATCCGTTGTGCCACCTACCCCGGGACACCTATGGTTAAAGGCCATGATCTGGATGAGGATCCGGGAGAGGAAACTGAGAAGGAATAGCGTACTAGTTAGGAAGAAAACCAGGAGAGAGTGGTGTCCCAAAAACCTAGAGAATGAAAGCATCAAGGAGGAGGGGATTATCAATGGTATCAACAGCTGCAGAGAGGTCAAGGAGAATGAGGATTGAGAAAAGGCCACTGGATTCAGCAATTAAGAGATCATCAGAGCCAACATGACAAAACAGGAAAATGATAAATGTTGGAGAAGATGTGGGAAAATTGGAACACTAATGCATTGTTGGTGGAGTTGTGAAATGATCTAACCATTTTGGAGAACAATTTGGAACTATGCCCAAAGGGCTACAAAAATGTGCATACCCTTTGACCCAGCAATAGCACTTCTAGGGCTATATCCCAAAGAGATCACACAAATGGGAAAAGGACCCACATGTACAAAAATATTCATAGCAGCTCTTTCTGTGGTGGCAAAGAATTGGAAATTGAGAGGACGCCCATCCATTGGGGAATGACTGAGCAGGTTGTGGTATATGAATGTAATGGAATACTATTGTGCTGTAAGAAATGACGAACAGGCTGACTTCAGAAAAACCTGGAAAGACTTGTATGGTCTGATGCTGAGTGAAGTGAGCAGAACCAAGAGGACTTTGTACACAATAACAGCCACATTGTGTGATGACTAATATTGTTAAACTTAACCCTTCCTCAGCAATACAAGGATCTAAGACATCTCCAGAGGCCTCATGATGGAAAATGCCATCCACATCCAAAGAAAGAACTATGGAAGTTGAACTGCTATCATTTTTTCCCCTTCTGTTGAGTTTTGTTTCCTCTTTCTGATGGTTCCTCCTACTGGTTTTAATTTTTACTTACAACTTCACTAATGTGAAAATATGTTTAATAGGAATGTAAATGTACAGACTATATCAGATTGTGCACCATCTTGGGGAGGGTAGAGGGGAGGAAGGGGGAGAGAAATTTTAAACTCAAAAACATATGCAAGTGATTGTTGATAAATCAAAATAAATTAATAAAATAAAAAAATGAAAAAAAGAAAGAGGAGGGGACGGGAGAGGGGGAGAGATCAAAGAAGGAAGGGAAGGAAGCAAGGAGGGAGGGAAAAAAAGAAAGGGTACTCGGCAACTAGGTGGCACAATGGATAGAGTGCTGAGTTTACAGTCAGGAAGACCCGATACAGATCTGGCCTCAGTCACTTACTGGCTGTGTGACCCTCAGCAAGTCATCAGCCTCTATCTGCCTCAGTTTTATCAACTGCAAAATGGGAATGAACAATAGCATCTATCTCCCAGAGTTGTTTGAGGATTAAATGAGATAATATTTCTAAAGTGCTTGGCACAGTGCCTGGGACAGAGTAGATTCTTAATAAATGTTTATTTCTTCCTTCCATCTCTACCCTCAAAAAAAAATATCATCAGTAACTTCGGAGAGAGAAGTGTCGGTGGAGTGATGAGCTTAGAAGCTGGATTGTAAGGGGTTAAGAGAGTGAGAGGAGAGAAAGTGAAGGCACCTATTGTAGACCGCCTTTCAAAAAGAGTTTAGTTCCAAAGGGCAGAAGAGATATAGGACCACAGTTAGTGGGGATGGAAGTGAGAGTTTTTTGAGGATGGGGGAGATATGGGCATGTTTACAGGCAGCAGAGAATGATCCAGTAGAGAAGGAGAGATTGAAAATAAACAAGACAGTGGGAATGATAGAGGAGGCAATCTGTTGGAGAGACAGGATGGGATGGGATTGCTTTTCAGGCTAACCAAGAGTTAAGGAGTAAGGCTGCATATGAGGCAGTGGATGAGGAGATAGTGGCAAGAAGGCATGAGTGATGGGAGATGAAGAAAAGAGAAGAGGGCGTTCACAGCAAATGGCCTCAATTTTTTTGTATAATATGAGGTAAGGTTCTCAGCTGAGACAATGGGGGAGCCATGGGAGGTCTGAGGAGGAATGAAAAGGTTTGGAAAAGTGTTGGGAACAGTGAGATAGTGAGGTGATAAGGGAGGTATCATAGGATTGCCTTGCAGCGGAGAGGGCCCAGGTGAGGTTGTATAACATAAATTTGTAATGGACCCAATCAGAACAGTTGAATGATTTTTTTCCCCATCTTCATTCAGCGGGAGTCAATTCAGTTCAGCTCAATAAATGTTTATTAATCACCGACTATGTGCCAGGCACTATTCTGAACTCTGGGGATAGAAAAACAATTATCCCTGTTCTCAAGGAGCTTACATTCCATTAGGAGAGTCAATATGTATGCATAGAGAGGTATATGCAAAATTTTAAAGGTAAGCATTTTTGTTTGTTTGATTTTTTTTTTTGGTAGCTGTGCCAAGGGACAGAATGGAGAGACATTGCCCTGAGGAACAGTAAAGGGTCAGAAAATAGACAATGATTCTACCAAGGAAACTGAGAAGGAACAGTTAGACAGGAAGGCAGAGAACCAGGAGAGAAAGGTGTCATAGAAACAAAGGAAAGAGAAAGTATCTAAAAGGAAGTGGCGGTCAGTAGGGAGAGCTGCCTAAATGCGTCCTAGAAGGATGAGTACTGAGCTTTACTATAAAGAGCTCCTTGGTTGTGGGAATTTGTTTGGCTTGACTAGGTGTATTTGTTACAAGGCTTTTCTTCTCTTTTTCCCCTGGGGGAAAGTGGGAGGGAGAGGAAATAATTTGTTGTTAATTTAAAAAAAAAAAACAAAAAAAAGTTTTTAAAAGAGCTCATTAGTTGGAGGGGGTAGCCAGGTGCTGTAGTGGATAGAGAACTGGGCCTGATGTATGGAAGATCTGAATTCAAATCTGGCCTCAGACACTTACTAGCTGTATGACCCTGGGCAAGTCACTTCACCCTGTTTGCCTCAGTTTCCTCATCCCTAAAATCAACTGGAGAAGGGAATGGCAAACCAGTCTAGTATCTTTGCCAAGAAAACCCCGAAAGGGGTCACGAAGAGTCAGACAACAACTGAACAACAACTATTTATGGTGGAGAGAAAGTTGGCCCAGCAGTCAGTAGGACCTAGGTTCAAGCACCCCCTCAGCCGTCTACTGGTTGTGTGGTCCTCGAAGTGGCCCACACTCCTCTTTAAGGGGCCCATCAGCATTGGTAGACAAGAGTCTCTCTCTGAGAGCTCCCTACATCAGATCCAATTAAAAAGCAAGACAAAAAGGCCATTGTTAACCTTGGAGAGGATGGTTTCAGAAGAGTAGCAGGGTGGGAAGCCAGACTACAAGGGCTTGAGCACTGAGTAGAGAAAGCAAGTGTGGACCACCCTTTCTAGGAGTTTAGCAGCTACAGTTTGGAAGAGACAGAGGCTGATAGGCATGAAGGGAATGTCTGGGGCCCAGGCCAAGGGAAGGTTTTCTAATATGGGGTAGAACTTGAGCATGGATGTAAGCAACCAGCAAGAGATGGAAGATGGCAGAGTGAGAATCATCATGGAGAAAAGACCCCTAAAGAGAATGGAGAGGATGGAGCCATCTCTTTGTCTACTCTGGGAGTGAAGGAGAAGAGAATGGGTTAAGATGTAGAGAATTTTTGAAGGGGAGAGAAGGGAGAGATGAAGGAATTCAGGAGAGAGAGTGTCTTAGGGTATTGGAGAGGAGGTTCCATTCCAGCTCAGACACTAGCTGCGTGACCCTAGCCAAGTCACTTTACCTCAGTGAACCTCGGTTTCTTATCTGTAAAATGAATGGTAGGAACTCAATGGCGTTTAAGGTCCCTTTAAGCTAGCAGTGTGCTGGTAGATGTTTAATGACCAGGCTCTGAAACAGGAAAAACATTTGCCCATGACACACATTTAAATTTAATCTGCATTTTCTCCATCACTTTCTTAAATCTACTCAATCAATCACGCCCTGATTTGCAGTGTTCACCTCATTCTGAAGCATGAATACTCACAGTGAAAACTCAACAATCAATTCCAGACAGTTTGAGCTGGCTATAGCACCCTCCTGCTTCCAGCCCTAAATCTACGAGCCTCTAGTAGCCTCAATCTTTTCAGTACAGCAAAAGCCAAGATGACCTTGGAGAGGAGGGAGCTGGGTGGGGTGAAGTTGGAGGCTTGAGGAGGAAGTTTGGACTAGCCATCTGGCTAGTGGGACTGAGGCAGATCAGGGAAAAAGAAAAGGATCCTGCCCAGTTGAGCTGAGGTGACACAAATCTGAAGTGGACCCAGTCAAGAGAGCAGCATGATGTCTTCCAGCGGCGCTGAGAGGCTCAGGAGAGTGAGCAGAAGGCGGATGGTGGAAGGTGATGCCGGGCTGAGAACCAACCAATCATGAATGGTGGGAAAGTACAGGGCCCAGGGAGTCAAGGATGGGAGATCCGAAGTATTGTCCAACTGGTTAACAGTCAAGGCTGTATACTCTTCCCCCTCACCTCCATGTTCTCTCTTCCTTCAAGCCTCAGCTCAAATCCCGCTTTCTGCAAGAGGCCTTTCCTAGTCTCTGTCCCTCCACTCCTCCCCACTCCTGTTGCTGGTTCCTTCCCTCTGAGATGATCTCCTATTTACACTGTATCAATGTGTACGATTTGTATGTGTGTATGTGGTAGTACTTATATACATATACATACATATATGTGTGTGTGTGTTATTAGCGTATTGTTCGTCCTAATAGACAGTGAGATCCCTCAGAACAAGGACTAATTTCACCTTTCTTTGTATTTGCAGGATATGACATAATGCCTTGCATACAGTAAATGCATAATAAAAGTTGGAGTAGTGGTTAGAGGAGGAGGAGGAGGAAGAGGAGAATGGAGGCTAGTGATGGACAGAAAGAACAAAGAGGATTTATTCCCTTTCTCGCCCTGACAGTCGGCACCTAGGAGAGAACAGGCTGCCTTTGCAGAGGAGGATTAAATGGAGTGGGGCTGTCCCTGGAGTGTGTGGGGATGGGGGAGATACGGGCAGAGCCCTGGATTTAGGGTTAAGGACACCGAGGTCCATTTATCTCTCTGACACTGACTTCTGATGTGATTCAGCCCTTTTCTGGGTTTTGCTTATCTCACCTGTCAAATGGGACCTGTCAAATAATCCTGACTCCTACCTACCCCACAAGGCTGCTTCGAGGACAGCAGTTTCATAAATTATCAAGTGCTCTGTCAGGTCTGCAACTGACTTTCAGTTGGATGATTTCCCAGAAAAATAATCACTCCTGTTTAAAAGGTACTTTCACATCCCCACGCCTTCATCGTCTGGGCTTTACAATATCCTTGGGAAGTGAAAGCATTATTATCCTCATTTAACACGAAAGAACCAAGAAGGAAGGTCTGTGACTTTCCCAAGGTCTTACATCTAAATAGTCAGGAGGGCTGGACCTAAGCTGGGACCTCCTGGCTCCCAGTCCAAAGCCCTTCCTTCTCCAAGACGATGTCAGGCATCCCTACAAGACAGGACCGGGGACGCTCAGAGCCGTAGAAGGGCCGAATTGCGCAGACAGAAGAGGAAACTCTTTCAGCAGCTGGGGCTCGGTGGGTAGTGGGGGGCAGACCAGCTGTGAGTGGGCGTCAGCATCATCGTGGAACCCAGCCCCGGCCCAGCCCTGTTTCCTAGTAACTGAGGCAGCTGGGTCTCTGCTGGGGTTGAGGGCAGGCAGCGTGGGGGCGTGGGGGAGCGAGCGAGAGAGAGCGTACGAGTGAGAGTTTGTGACGGGTCAGGCGCCCTCAGTCCCTGGCGGCAGGTGAGTGGGTGTCGAGGAAAGGGAGGCAGAGGAGAAAACAGGACGCCGCAGAGATCAGATTACTCACCTGCAGCTGCCTTGCTGGGGCTAATAAAAGAGGCAAACTTCCTGTTGTTTCTTCATTACCACCATTCTCCTCCCCCAGCCCCAGCCCCAGCCCCAGCCCAGCCCAGCCCCAGCCCCAGCCCCAGTCCAGCCCCGAGGCAGCTGCTGTGGCAAGAGAGAAGGCAGAGCCTTTGACACGCCATCCCTCGGCAGACCCAAGTGCATTGGTCACTAGAATGCTGGCCTGCAAAGGCACCAGCAAGGAGATGGCTATTCTGCAAGCAGCCTGGAGACAGTGAAAGTCAGAGCTGGGAGCTCTTAGAACATAGCATGTCAGAGCTGGGGAGGGCCTTTAGAACACAGAATGTCAGAGCTGGGAGGGAGCCTTAGAAGACAGGCTGTCATAGATAGGAGGAACCTCAGGACGCAAAATGTCAGAGTTGGGAGGGAGCCTTAGAACACAGGATGTCAGAGCTGGGAGGGCCTTTAGAACACAGAATGTCAGAGATGGGAGGGAGCCTTAGAACACAGGATGTCAGAGCTGGGAGGGCCTTTAGAACACAATGTCAGAGCTGAGAGGGAGCTTTAGAACACAGGATGTCAGAGCTGGGAGGGGCCTTAGAACACAGGATGTCAGAGATGGGAGGGGCCTTAGAACACAGGATGTCAGAGCTGGGAGGGCCTTTAGAACACAGAATGTCAGAGCTGGGAGGGAGCCTTAGAAGACAGGCTGTCATAGATAGGAGGAACCTCAGGACGCAAAATGTCAGAGTTGGGAGGGAGCCTTAGAACACAGGATGTCAGAGCTGGAGGGCCTTTAGAACACAGAATGTCAGAGATGGGAGGGAGCCTTAGAACACAGGATGTCAGAGCTGGGAGGGCCTTTAGAACACAATGTCAGAGCTGGGAGGGAGCTTAGAACACAGGATGTCAGAGCTGGGAGGGGCCTTAGAACACAGGATGTCAGAGCTGGGAGGGCCCTGAGGGTACAAAATGTCAGAAAACCAAATTTGACAATAGAAAGGAACCTCAGAACATGAGATGCTAAAGTAATAATGGTAGTCAACATTCATGTAGTTCTTGAACAGCCTACAAAGTGCCTTTCACATATTATAATTCTATAGTGCTCTCAGGATTACAAAACATTCCTCAAAGCAAGCCTTTTCAAATGGAGCAACTGAGGCCCAGAGAGGGAAAATGATGATCCCATTTTTTATATTCATAACAATTCTGTGAGGTGATAAGGACATCTCTATTTAAAAGCATAATAATTTGTAGTTATATCTTTTTTATATCACTTTTATTTCCAAATCTCTCCTCTTCCTCCTCCTCCTCCTCCTCCTCTTCCTTCTTCTTCTTCTTCTTCTTCTTCTTCTTCTTCTCTTCTCTTCTTCTTCTTCTTCTTCTTCTTCTTCTTCTTCTTCTTCTTCTTCTTCTTCTTCTTCTTCTTCTTCTTCTTCTCTTCTTTCCTTCCTTCCTTCTCCCCCCTTTCTCTCTTCTCCCCCCAGAAAGCCATTCATTGTAATAGAACAAGAAATAAAGAGAAACCAGCACATGAATTTGTGTGATAGTATATATAGTATCCCCTACCTCTTCCAAAAGGCAGGGATGCGTATTTTTCATCTCCTTTTTTCCAGGGATGCTTGGTCACTCTGTTTACAGTGTTCCATTTGGTTTTGTTCTTTTCTTTTCTGCTGTTGTGATCATGGTACGCGTTGTTTTCCTGGTTCAGCCTCCCTCAGTCTTCATCAGTTCATACAAGCCTTTCTATGCTTCTCCAAATTCTCCACATTTGTTACTTCTTATGGCACAGCAATATTTCATTACACTCATGTACCACAATTTGTTTAGCCATTCTCCACTTGATGGGCATCGACCTTGTTTCTAGCTCTTTGCTGCCACAAAAAGTAGGGTGGTCCCACTTTCTAGATAAGCTAAAGCCAATAGTAGCTCGACTGGGGTGACTCACTCAAGATCTCACAGAGCGATAAATAGTAGAACTGAGACTAGATCCCAGGACTTCTATAATTTCAAGCTGGAAGGGATCTTAGAGGTCATCTAGTCCAAGTGCTTAATTTTATAGGTGAGGAAAAGGAGGCCTAGAAAGGGGAAATGATTTATCCAAGGTCACACAAGTAGGTAATAACTTGCAGAGGTATTTGAACCCAAGACCTCCAGCTATTACCTATTATTCTTTCCACTACACCATGTTGTTTGCCTCCAAGTCCAGAGTTCTTTTCCTAATACAACAAGGCCATATTATGGCTTGGCAATCTATTAATTGGCCTAAATATCTGTTTTATTCTGATATTTTATATCTATTTTATTATATCTATTATTATTATTATATATTATCTAATTTATTATAATATAATTTCTCTATTTTAAACCTCTATGATTTTAGCCTATACCATCTCAGGGTAACAAGTGTTCTCATACATGAACCTACAGAAAGACACCATGGTCCCAGCGTTAATCGATAAAATAGGGATTTCTGGTCAAGATGGCTGTCTGAATGACAGGCACATTGTCCAGTTCCCATATACCTCCTCCAGAAAAATCCTTAGGGGGGCTAAGCCTGGCTTTGGCACAAAGCCCCAGTTCAGGAACCAAAATTGGAAAGATGAATAAATCAAAGAAAATACTGACCAATATAAAAAAATTATTCAAATCCAGTGATTCCCCCCAAAGAAGGAAAAAGTAACTGTTAACAACCGCAAGCAGAGAATCAAAGGAAAAGGTAGATTTTCTATCTATAAGCAAGAGAGTAAATGAAATAGACTCTAGAGGAAAGAATTAGAAGAAGAATTAGAATTAGAAGAAAAATAAATATTTCAGAAGGGAAAGTGAAGAACCTTACCCAAGAAATGGACTTTCTTGGGACAGCTAGATGGCACAGTATATAGAGCACTGGCCCTGGAATCAGGAGGACCTGAGTTCAAATCTGGCCTCAGATATTTGACACTAGCTGTGTGACCCTAGGCAAGTTACTTGACCCCAATTGCCTAAAAATAAATAATAGAGGGAGAAATGGACTTTCTGAAAACTAGTCTAGACCAAACACAAATCAATGACTACATGAGAAAGAAAGAAGTATTAGAACAAAATGAAAAGTAGAAAAAATAGAAGAAAACCTAATATATATGATATCAAAGTCAACTGACCTACATACTATATTTCAAGATCTGATCAAGGAGAGATAATTTAAGAATCACTGGACTACCTGACAACCATAATAAAAGAAAAAGCCTGGACACTATATTTCAAGAAACGATAAATGAAAACTGTCTGGATCTATTCAAACAAGAAGACAAAGTAAAGATAGAAAGAATACACTAATCACTTCTTGAAAGAAACCATAAAAGGGAAAAGTCCTAAGGATTTCATAGCTCTAACATAAATCTCCTATGTCTATGAACAATATACTATAAGCAGTTCAAGTGCTAAAGAACCATAGTCAACCGTATAAAATTGCTTACCATTTTAGGGAGGGGGAATGGAGGAAGGTAAGGAGAAAATTTGGAATTAAAAAAAAAGTAAAAGAATATTAAAAATTGTCTTTACATGGAAAAAATAAAATACTATAAAAAAAGAACTATAGTCAATATCACACAAGACTTGACAGTTTCTACTTTAAATGAGAAGAGATCTTTGAGTATAATCTTAGTCAGCCAATTAGTCAACAAACATTTATTAAAGACTTACAATGTGCCAGGTAGGTAGGTGGGGTGGATAGAGTGCTGGACCTGGAGTCAGGAAGACTCTTCTTCCTGAGTTCAAATCCAGCCTGAGACACTTACTAGCTGTGTGACCCTGGGCAAGTCACTTAACCTTGTTTGCCTCAGTTTCCTCATCTGTAAAATGATCTGGAGAAAGAAATGGCCAACCACCCTGGTATCTTTGCCAAGAAAACCCCAAATAGGGTCACCAAGAGTTGGACACAACTGAAACAACTGAATAACAACAACAACAAACGTGCCAGGCATTGTGCCCGGGAATACAAATACAAGAAAAAGAAAGATAGTCGCTGCCCTCAAGGAGCTTACTTTCTAATGGGCAAAGACAACGCAGAAAAGGAAGCTGAAAGGGAGGGTGGGGAGAAGGTGTCTAAGTGGGGGCATGATGGAGGATTCTGGATTGAAACCTGGCAAGAAACAGAGAGATAGATGGCCTTGGTGCCCTTCTTAAATGGAGGTTGTGGAAGGAGGCTTTTTAAAAAATCAGAGGGATGGCCCTCAGGGGCTTTCTACTGTGTAGATTCTGGGGCTAGAATGATCTTCCAAGATTTTTTTTTTTCTGAGCTGTGATAGAAGTGTCCACATTGCAGCTTGGTAAGAAATGAAGAGATGGATGACCTGAACACTCTTCTTAAATATTGAAAAAAAAAAGTTTACAACCAAGTTTACAACTAGTCCTGCAAAGCTAAATATGTAATTTAAAAAGGAAAAAATGGAATAGATGGCTAGCTAACATGCCTAACGAAAACACTAAAATACAAACACAAGAGTCCAGAAAAATCTAGGAAGTTGAGTTGAGTTGAGCAAGCAAGGAGCTATATTATGATGAAGTGCTAACATTGTAATAGTGGGAGAAGAAACAAGTGACCTTTCAGAACCTTACTATCTTCAAAAGGTATTGAGGGTGCTAAATAAGAAAAAAACTCACAGGTCTTGAGAGTGGATTGGTTCTGTTCTGAAGGTTTTAAGGGGAGAAAGAGAAGAGACAGTGGAAAGAAGAATATACAACATACATGGAGGAACGTTTGGAGAGGTTAACATCAGATGAACCTTACTCTTATCTGGAAAAGACCAAGGAGGATTGAACACATGCCCTCATAGACAATTAACAAAACAATAAATCAAGCCCTGATTTGTAACAGTTGCCAATTTTTGAGGTATAAATGTTCATGCTGAAAATTTAACAATCAGTTCCAGTCCATTTAACATAGTTCCAGCACACCCCTGGATATTACCTACCTCCAGTCACAGAGGTGATGATCTCAAGGTTGAGAGAAAACATTAATTTTTGAACATGTGCGCTGTGTGGACTCCATTTGTTTGACTATGGTTATTTGTTAACAGGTTTTTTCCTCTTTCAGTTTTTAATGGGCGAGGAGTTGTAGAGGGAGTAGGAAGTTAATAATAAGTGTTGTTTAAAATGGAGAGATTGTAATGTTTTTAAAAATTCGCAGGAAAAAACATAAGGAAGTTCAGAAGGAAGCATAAGACAAGCAGGACAGTTTTGAAAGGAAAGTGCAAAATTTATTATATGCTTTTTATTTTTAATAGTATTTAATTTTTTCTCTATATGTAGAGACAATTTTTAGCATTGATTTTCACAAATTTTTGAGCTCCAAATTTTTCTCCCTCCCTCCCTTTCCTTCCCTCTTCCTAAAATAGTAAGCAATCTGTATAGGTTATATATGTGCTGTCATGTAAAACTTATTTCCATATTAGTCATAGTTGTGAAAAAAGAAACAGATCAAAAGGGGAAAAAACCAAGAAAAAAATTAAGTGAAAAAAGTATACTTTAATCTGCATTTAGAGTCCATCAGTTCTTTATCTGGATGCGGATGGCATTTTCCATCATAAGTCCTTTGTAATTGTCTTGGACCACTGTATTGCTGAGAAGAGCCGAGTCATTCATAGTTGATCATCACACAATGTTGCTGTCACTGTGTATGTTTTCCTGGTTCTGCTCATTTCACTTTGCATCAGTTCATACAAGTCTTTCCAGGTTTTTCTGAGATCCACCTGCTCATCATTACTTACAGAACAATAGTATTCTATTACATTCGTATACCACAACTTGTTCTGCCTTTCCCCAATTGATGGGCATCCCCTAAATTTCCAATATTTTGCCACCACAAAAAGAGCTGCTACATTTTTGTACATTTTTTATTATATGCTTTTTGAAAAGCAAAAGTAGTATGAAATAGAGAGTAATAATTTCATATAAAATCCTCTTTGTGTTTATTGTGTGTATGGAAATGCTCATTCTTTTGGTGTTTAATTTCAGAATGGAAATTTTTTTTGGTGTTTAAATTCAAAGTAAATAAAAAAATTTAAAAGCAGTATCTACCAGAGTCCCCCGGGTTAGGATAGTTTCCCCCTAAAAGCTAGGGTAAGATTTAAAATAACTACAGACAATATAAAATACTTGGGGGTCTACCTGCCAAGACAAACCCAGGAACTATATGAACACAATTACAAGACATTTTTCACACAAATCAAATCATATCTAAACAACTGGAGAAATTAATTGCTCATGGGTAAGCTAAGTTAATATTAATAAAAATGACAGTGCTACCTAAATTAATTTATTCAGTGCCATACCAATTAAACTACTAAAAATTACTTTATAGAGCTAGAAAAAATGATAAAATTCATCTGGAAGAACAAAAGGTCAAAAATATCAAGGCAATCAATTAAAAAAATGTGAAGGAAAGTGGCCTCGCGGTACCAGGTCTCAAACCGTATTACCAATTTGTAAATTGGTAATAATCAGAACAATCTGGTACTGGATCAGAAAGAGAATGATGGATCAGTGAAATAGATTAGCTATATGACACATAGCAGTAAATGACCATAGTGATCTAGTGTTTGATAACTGCAAAGACCCAGCTTTTGGGGCAAGAACTTGCTATTTGATAAAGACTATTGGGAAAACTGGAAAGCAATTTGGCAGAAACTAGGCATAGACCAACATCTCACACTGTATACCAAGATAAAGTCAAAATGGGCACATGATTTAGACATAAAGGCTTATATCATAAGCAAATTTGGGGTAGCATGAAAAATTACTGGTCAGATCTATGAATAAGGGAAGAATTTATGACCAAACAAGAGAGAGAAAGAGTGTTAGGGAATGTAAAATAGAGAATTTTGATTACATCAGATTAAAAAGGGTTTGCACACCAAACTAATGCAGCCAGGATTAGAAGGAAAGCAGAAAACTGGGGGGAAATTAGTTTCAGCCTTTCTCTGGTAAAGGCCTCATTTCTCAAATATATGAAGAACTAGTCAAATTATAAGAATATGAGTCATTCCCTAATGGATAAGTGGTCAGAAGAAGAAATCAAAGCTATCTATAGGCATATGAAAAAATGTTCTAAATCACTGACAATCAGAGAAATGTAATTTAAAACAACGCTGAGGTACCATCACACCTATCAGATTGCCTAATATGACAGAAAAGGAAAATTGGCAAGTGCTGGAGGAGATGTGGAAAAATAGGAACACTAATGCACTGTTGGTGGAGCTGTGAACTGAACCGACCCATTCTGGAGAGCAATTTGGAACTATGCTATAAAACTGTGCATTACCCTTCAGTCCTAGGTCTGTATCCCAAAGGAATCCTAAAAGGGGGGATGACCTATTTGTGTAAGAATATTTATAGCAGTTCTTTTCGTGGTGACTAACAATTGGAAATTAAGGGGATGTCCATTAATTGGGCATCAATTGGGCAACAGGGCTGAACAAGTCATAATATATATTTGTGATGGAATACTGTTGTGCTGTAAAAAATGACAGAAAAGCCTGGAAAGTCTTATATGAACTAATGCAAAGTGAAGTGAGCAGAACCAGGAGAACATTGTACATAGTAACAGCAATATTGTACAATGAGCAACTGTGAATGACTTAGCTCTTCTCAGCAATACAATAACCCAAGACAATGCTAAAGAACTTGTAATGAAAAATGCTATCCAATTACAAAGAAAGAACTGATGGAGTCTGAATGCAGATGGAAGCATAATTTTTAAACTTTATTTTCTTGATTTTTTTGCAGTATGGCTAATATGGAAGTATATTTTGCACTATTTCATGTGTATAATTGATATTACATTCACAATGGGTGGGAAGGAAAGAGGTCAGAACTGAATTTTTTTTTTTCTTTTTAGGCAATTGGGGTTAAGTGACTTGCCTAGGGTCCAGAACTGAAATTAAAAAAAATATATATATATATATATATATAAAAAATGAAAAATAATGAGTTCTAAATTTTTTTGAAAATAAATAAATGTTAACTAATCATAAAAAAGATAGGGTAAAAGTTAAAGGTACAGTAAGAGTCAAGGTTATGATGATAAATGCAGGTAGATAATAACTACAGGTATTTTCAATTTTCTATAGTTGAAGTGGAATGTGATTAAGATAGTCCAAGTTTCTGTAATCAAGTTTTATTATTATTATTATTAAATTATAAATAATAATTTTAAAAAATTATTCAACAGGGAATTTTAGTTAACTGAATGCAACATCCGAATTGCCCACCAGGTGGCACTTGAGCTACCAGCTCAGGCCACGTCAGTTACTCTCTGACTCATGCACAAGGGATTGACCTTGTTCTACATGCTCCATAATCTTCATTGGCCACCAGAGAGTGTTCAGCCTGTAAATGCCTAGGCTGTTCCCCCTAATGCCAATGTACCACAAAGTGATGATGCCAAAACAGCTGTGATTCCATTGATACTGGGCCCCTATTTAACCCAGGGGATGTTATAGAATGTTGTTTAAAGTATTAAAATATGAAATCTATTATGTGTACCTAGCTCGGTGACCCGGCTTGTAGTGAATTCTATTTTCTCGAGCATTCACCAATTTACTAACAGACTCAGAGACAAAGCATATTGTAATTGTATGGTTTAGGGTACCTAGGGCAGCTAGGTGGTACAGTAGATAGAGTGCCAGGCTTGCAGTCAGGAAGACCTGAGTTCAAATCTGGCCTCAGACACTTATCTGTGTGACCCTGAGAAAGTCACTTAACCCCCATTTGCCTCAGTTTCCTCAGCTGTAAAATGGGGATAATAATAGCACAAACCTCCCAGGTTTGGTGTAAGGCTCAAATGAGGTAATAATTAGAAAGCACTTAGCAGAGTGCCTGGCACATAGCAGGCATTATATAAATGTTAGCTGTTATTATTATTCCCAAGGATAAAGTAGAAGGAAACATTCTTGTTGGAGACATTTGTCTCTAACCATTTCTAATCCTCCTCCTGTTTACCTTCTGGCTCTTTGTGTGCAGAAGAGAAGAATCCCACTTTAGGACAGTCATAGTGCTTGGAGGGGGAGACAACTCTCCCTGGCTCAGCATCATGAGCTTTCTCTAGCTTTCCAGGTATGGTAGGAACAGTATCTATCAGGGCCCCTAGGCTACTTTGGTTTTCCCCTAAAAGGTAAAAAAGCCATGAGGAATCAGGGCCCCTTGGACTTGGTGGGTGTCCCACAGCTGTGTGAATCACTATGCCCTGAACTGCTGACCAGGCACTCATTTCTGGATGGGGTCAAGGGGGCTGTGTCTACTTATGCCAGCGTTATGTCCCTGATGAATATCCTTTTAATTCTATGGCTAAGTTAAGCTTCTTTTGTTAACTGTTAGAGTTGAACCCTCTGAAAGGGTTTTGGGGATCCTCAGGGATCCCCAAACCACGCTTTGAGAACTGCTGATGTCCAGGGTTTATTGGCAAGGAAACAGATGATCTAGTCATTCAAAACCAAAGAAAGAAGAGAAATCAAGAAGAAGATGTTGAATAATGTGAGATGAAGAGGAGGAGAAGGAGAGGTTCTCTGCCAATGGCCTCATTTATTTCAATGAAGTATAGAGTGAAGTCTTTGGACAAAAGGGTAGGAGAAGGTGTGTCATGGGAGACTCAGGTTGAGACCAGAAGGAAAGGTTGGAATAGCCTCTGTAGAGAGTGGGATAGCAAATTGATTATGAGAAAATAGAATGCTTGCCTTTCTCAGTTAGGACCCAGCTGCCATTGGATAATAAATTTGTAGTGGACTTGAGATTTCCTCCAGCTCCATTCACTAGCGAGTGAATAGGAGTAAAGTAGATGGATAGTGGGAGTAACCCAGAGCTAGGGTTTGGTAAAATACCATAAGAATAGGATAAAGCAGGGGATTCAAGAGTAAAGGAATAATGTAGAGTTGACCATGATGTCAAGATAGGGAAGGAAAGAGAATGTAGCTAGTGCAGGGGAGATGGCCTAGGGAGAATAAGGTGGAAGGAGGGAATGGAAATCACAGTGAAGACAAAGAACAAGGTTAGGGGTCATAATGCATAGGGAAAGATCAGGGAAATAATGGATTCTGAGTGTCTCATTTTGTTCCAATCTCAAACCTGAACTACCAGACCAGCCTGAGTCAGGCTTGCTTTATCACACCAGCCAAACAGGATTCCTAACAGCTAGCTGCAGACTCAGCAATTCTGGATGGTTTTTTCCTTGTGGTTCCCAGGCATGGTCTCTGTTCTAGGTCTCTGGAACCTCTTTAGGCTGAACTGGCTTGCCTTGGCTGTCTCCTGCAAGCGTGTCATATTCAAAGTAGCTGCCAGACTCCAGTTGCTTCAGGCCCCTTCTGGTCCTTGAGACTCTGTGAGCTCTCAAGTCAAATCAGCCACTTTTCTTCTCCCCTCTCAGAAGGTAGAAGAAGGAAGACAGGAAATGAGAAGGCAACAACATACAGCATGGAGCTATCATCCTTTTATCCTGCCACAATGGCTTCTGACCTCTGATCCCAGAAAATGAGGAGGGAGGGGTGGTGTGGTACTTGCATTTATTTTGGTAGGCTATTTAATGTAATGTCATTTGCTTTAAACTTGTGCACCCTCTGGATGGTCTGGCAAAAGAAACATTGGTGGGGGTTCATGGGCTGTGTTGGTTTTTTTAGTGGATGTTGACTCATGATGAACCTTAAGCCTGAGGTCATTTTCACAGGAGCCCTGAGATACAATCATGTAGTAGTCATAGACTGGGGCTCAGGTCATCCAGGTTCTAATTCGTGTTCTACCACTAATCCACTTTGTGACCTTGGGACAGTCTCAATTTCCTCATCCTTAAAAGATGGTAGACTAAAAGAACTTTGAAGTCCCTTATAGTTCTAACATTCTATGTGGTAAGTTCCCGTCCAATTCTAACACTTTACATTCTAATATTCTGTGTTCTCAGTCCCTTCAGCCCTAATGTTCTACGATCCTAGGAGACAGCTAGGTGGCTCAGTGGCTAGAGTTCTGGACCTCAAAGACCTGAGTTCAAATTCAGCCTTAGACACTTATTGTGTGACCCCGGGAAAGTCACTAAACCCTTTTTGCCTCAGTTTCCTTATCTGTAAAATGAGCTGGAGAAGGAAATGGCAACCCACTCCAGTATCTCTGCCAAGAAAACCCCGAAGACTGTATGGTGCACAGGGTCATGAAGAGTCAGACATGACTGAACAGCTGAACAACAATAAACCGATCCCTCTTGGGTCTATCCCAAGCTTGATTCTCTCTCTTCAAAGCTTCAGCTCTATCCACACCCCGATTTTCTCAGCAGGCAGTCTTACTTTCTACCTTACTAAAATGATGATGTAGTTTTAAAAATTTTTAACAAGAGTGCCGACTGTGTGCCAAAGAACTGTGCTAACCTCCTTGTAAATATCATCCCATTTTAGCTTCACAACAACCCTGCAAGGTAGGTGTTATTATCATCCCCATTTTACAGATGAGGGAACAGAGGCAGGCAGCGGTTGTGTGATTTACGTAGCTGTTAAGTATCAGAGGCCGAATTTGAGCCCAGCTATTCCAGACTCCCAGGTCTGTCTAAGTTCTCTCATCTCCCCCACGGTACCTTGAAATCTTTCTCCGTCTTCACCATCTGCTTTACTCCAGTCTCAGAGGCTACAGTAGCCTTTGTCATCCAGGCTCACTTCTCCACTTGTAACATTGTTCCCCTCTTTTCTATTCTACTTAGAAAGCTGGCCCCATTGATCATTCTTTCACTATCATTTTTCTTGCATTTTCTTTTTCTTTCTTCTTTTTTTTTTGAGATCGGGTCTCCCTATCTTCACCCAGCCTACAAGTGCACCAGCCACTCGCAAGCCTAATTCCCAAAGCGCTTTGACCTTTTCTGTTTCCCCACCTGGGATGCTTTGCTTCTCATTAGGTAGCTCCCAGAGGCTCACCATATTGATGCCAGACTTAGGGTAGATACCCACTTAGCTTTAGCCCCACTGCAGCTGAAGACTCCTGAGCTCAAGCCACCCGCCAGATTCCTCCTCCCCAGTGGCAGGGATTATAGGTTTGGGCCACCATACTCAGCTCGCTTTCTCATTTTCAATCTCTGCATATCTAACTAGTGCCTTTCAGCTGTTTGTAAACATGCTTAGTGTTCCCCATCCATAAAAAGCCTTTTCTTGACTCCACCATTTCCTCAGACCCCACTCTTGTATCTCTTCTTGTCACTTCTAAACTCCTAGAAAGAAGTCAACACTTTCTGCCTGTACTTCCTTTCCACCCACTCAGTCTTCAACCCCTTACAGTCTGGCTTCTGACCTCATCCTTCTACTGAACCTACTCTCTTTTTCCTTTTTTTTTTTTTTTAGGCAATTGGGGTTAAGTGACTTGCCCAGGGTCACACAGCCAGTAAGTATCAAGTGTTTGGTTTGAGGCCGGCTTTGAACTCAGGTCCTCCTGACTTCAGGGCTGGTGTTCTATCCACTGGGCCACCTAGCTGCCCCTGAAGCTGCTCTCAAAGGCTGTTGGTGATTTGGGGGGGGGGGCCCAGCTTGCTCTTCAGCACAAATAGTGCTGGATTTATTTGAGCCTGGCTTTGAATTCTGCTTCTGTCTGTGATTGATTACCTGTATGACCTTAGTCAAATCATTTCACTTTTGTGGCCTTCTCTTAAAATGATGGGGTCGCCCTAGGTGACCTCCAATGTCCCTAAATCCTAAGATCTCTAAGTTGTTGAATCAATCTTCTCTTCCTTGATCCGCATCCTCTTTTGACTTTGCAACATTGCTGATCTCCCTCTCTCAGAGGATCATTCTGTTCTCCCTTGGTTTCTGCGATACTTTTCTATCCTGGTTCACCTCCTATTTATCTGCCAGTTCCTTGTCAGTTTCCTATAATTTTGTGTGACTGTTTAGGTATAGGTTTGGTTTCAAAGAAGACAAGGCTCACCTGACTACTCCAGGGAGGTGGGTGTATTCGCCTTTGAGGCAGCTAGGTGGTTCCATGGATAAAATGCTGGGTCTGGAGTCAGGAAGACTTCAGATACTAGCTGTGTGACCCAAAGCAAGCCACTTAACCCTATTTGCCTCAGTTTCCTCTTCTGTAAAATGAGCTGGAGGAGGAAAAAGGCAAGCCACTCCATTATCTTTGCCAAATGAGGTCACGAAGAGTTGGACAGGATTCAGCAACAACAATTTGGAGATAATAATAACACCTACCTTGCAGGGTTGCTGTAAGGATTCAGTGAGATAATATTTGTAAAATACTTAGCTCAGTGCCTGGCCCATAGTATGGGTTAAATAAATGCTCAGTCCCTAGTCTCTGTCCTCTTCATCCTGTACCTTGTTCTCTTTGTGAAGCAGCTTCAATCCATAAAAGAGGGATAATTGTACCTACCTCTCAGGGTTGTGGTGAGAATCAAATGAAATAAAATATTTAAGTGCTTTGCAAACCTTAAAGCATTATATAAACATCACCACCACCACCACCATCATCATCATCATCTTCACTGATATCTCCCAAATCTCTTTCCTGGGCCCTCTTTTTTTTTCTCCACACTCCCTCCCTTAGCGGTTCCATCAGCTTCCATGTTCAAATATCACCTCCACTCAAGTGACTCCTAGACTGTTCTACCCTAATCTCTCACTCTAGACCATAGGTTCCCAAAGTGGGTGATACTGCCCCCTGAGGGGCCCTGGAATGATCCCAGGGGGCAATAGTGGCTTCAGGTAAAATTGGGGGGCATTAAATTAAAAATAAGGGGGCAGTAGAAGCACAAGGAAAGAAGACAAGAGAAGAAAATTTTGAAAAACCATTCGTACGTGTTTCATCTGTTCTGTGACAGAGTTAAAGTTGTAGTGATTATGTTATTTTCCAAATAAACACGCAAAGGCAAGTTATATAAGATCAGGGTCAAGTCCACTTGACAAGCAAATGTTGGCAGGCAAGCATGTTGCACATTGGCAACATGCATCAGCAGGAATGTGTACATGTGATGATTTGTTTACAATATGAAACTATATAGTTACATGACACAATATTACATCATCAAAATTTCAATGCAGGAAAAACCCCACAAATTTACAATAAATTATTAAATTTAAGATGTCATTTTAATAAATATGTAAATTTTTTGAAATGCTGCAAATTTAAAAAACATTAAAGGGCTAAAGGAAGTAGATTTCCAAGGGGGTGCTGAGTAATTTTTTCTTTTTTGGCTAGGCAATGGGGTTAAGTGACTTGCCCAGAGTCACACAGCTAGTATGTGTTATGTGTGTGAGGCCAGATTTGAACTCAGGTCCTCCTGAATCCAGGGCCAGTGCTCTATCCACTCTCCACCTAGCTGCCCCTGAGTAATTTTTTTAAAGGGAGTGATAGGCTAGGTAAGTTTGGGAACCTTTGCTCTAGACCAATAATGTCAACTTCCAGATAGACATTTCCACTTGAGTGGTCCTTCAGACACTTTGACCTCAATATGGCTCAATTAAAACTCATTATCTCTCTCCTCAAATTCTCCCCCCCTCCAAATTCTCATTTCTGTTGAACAGGAGTCCTCCCAGTCCTCCCAATCCTCTTTGCTTCTTCCCTTTGTCATCAGCTGCCATGTCCCAACAATTTTATCTCTCATCCACTGTCTTCTCCAAATTGCCCTGGTTCGGGTCTTCGTCACCATGCACCTGGACTACTGCAATGGCCTTCTAACAGTTTATTTTTTCTGCCTGTAGCTTTTCCCCTGTATAGTCCATTTCCCACAAAGTTGTCAAAATAATCTTCCTAAGGCTATGCCCAAAGGGCAATAGAACTGTGTATACCCTTTGACCCAGCAATACCAGTACTAGGGCTATATCCCATGAGATCATAAAAAAAGGAAAAGGACCTGCATGTATAAAAATATTTATAGCAGCTCTTTTTGTGTTGGCAAAGAATTGGAAACTGAAGGGATGTCCATCAATTGGGGAATGGCTGAACAACTTGTAGTATGTGAATATAGTGGAATACTGTCAAGCTATAAGAAATGATGAACAGGCTGATTTCAGAAAAACTTGGAAAGACTTTGGTGAACTGATGCAAACTGAGATGAGCAGAACCAGGAGAACAGTGTACGCAGTAATAGCGACACTGTATGATCAGCTATGACTGACTTAGTTCTTCTCAGTGATACAATGATCCAAGACGATTCCAAGGGACTCATGATGGAAAATGCTATCCTAATCCAGAGAAAGAACTGATGGGGTCAATGCAGATTGAAGCATATTATTTTCACTTTCTTTATTTTTTTCATGTTTTTTTTTCCTTCTGGTCTGTTTCTTCTTTCACAACATGACTAATATAGAAATATGTTTTACGTGATTGCACACATATAACTTACATCAAATTGCTTACTGTTTTAGGGAGAGGGGAGGGGAGGGAGGAAAGGAGAAAAATTTGGAACTCAAATTAAAAAAAAATAAATGTTAAAAATTTTCTTTACATATAATTGGGAAAAAAAGATTATTTAAAAAAATTTTAATTAAAAAATAATCTAAGGAGCAGGTCTGTCCCTTGTCACTCCCCTACTCACTGGTTCCCTATTTCCTGTAGGGTAAAATACAAACTCCTTCACAGAATCAGAGAATTTTAGAATTTAAGGGGACTTCAAATCTGGCCTCAGACACTTGACTCTTAACCAGCTATGTGACCCTGGGCAAGTCACTTAACCATGATTGCCTCACCAAAAAGCAAAAAAAAAAAAAAAATTTAAGGGACCGCGGAGGACATTTCCTCCAATCCATACTTAAACGAGAGTCCATTCTATGATAAACTCTCTAAGGTTGAAGATCACCAGTGAGAGGAAGCCAAGACTCCTAAAGCAGCTCCACGTTTGGATAATGCCTCAGTTTTCTCCTCTCCACCTGCTCTTGGTTCTGCCCTCTGGGGTCAAGCATGGGCATCATCCCTCTCCTTTGACCATCCTTCAGTGGTTGTCATGCTCCTTTCCCCATGCCCCCCTCCCCTAGTCTCCCTTCTCCAGGATAAACACACTGCTTCTTCAACTCTTCATACCGATATTCATAGTTTGGCCTCAAGGCCCTTCGCTATTCTGATTGCCCTTTTCTGGACACCAATGTCCTTCCTAGAATGTACTGCCCAGAACTGGGCACAGTGTTCTGGAGGTGGTCTGACCAGGGCCAGCAGACTGTCATGGGATATTACCTGTCTCGGCTGCCAGCTTTTGAGCTGGTGGTCCCCTAAAAACCCCAGATCTTTTTCAGACAAGCTGCTAAGTACATTTTCCTCACCTTGAACTTGACTTTTTTTTTTTAACCCAAGTGCCTGGGATTGAAGACCCTCCACAGTGTGCCCCTGTCTTCCAAGTCTGGACTTATTTCCCTTTGTTTCATATGAAACACTTTGGGATCTAACCAAAATGGAATATGTGGTGACAAAGGACTTCTCCCGTTCCTGGAATGTCTTTCTTCATCTCAGCCTTTCAGGCTCAGAGGTCACCTCCTTCATGTAGCCTTCCTTGATTCCCTCCCCAGCCCTCCTGATTGGAATCTGTCCAGTCTCAGATTTTCCCAGAATCCTTTGCCTGGATTTCTCCCATCACATCCACTCTTGCATTTTACTTGTCCACCCATAGGTAGTAAGCTCCTTATGGGTGGGGACTGTGTCATTTACGTCACATACACAGCAGATGAGACAGAGTCAAGGCTGCTTCAGCCCTGAGACCCCAGATGGACAAAGTGACTGGATGGGAGGTTCAAAAGCGCGATGAGGCTGCCCCCTCCTGGCCACCCTGTGGCTATGGCTGGATAATCAGAGCCCAGGTCCCATCACCACCAGCTGCTGAGGCTTGCTTCTCAGAGCTTCACTGGGCGAGCTCTCTGGGCAGGGGCTGGGTCTCTCCTTTCTTCTGACTGTGCCGTCATCCCCCAGCCACCCAGACTGGATCCTAGAGAGGGGACAGGGAGGAGTGAGAAAGAGCTAAGCAACTGAAACCAAATGGCAGCGTTGAGGTCCCCGAAAAAAGATGGTGGAGGAAGGAAAATGATCATAGACTCAGAGATTAAGGGGCTGGAAAGGACCTCAGAGGTCACCTAGCCCACACTCCTTATTTTACATGTGAGGAAACTGAGGCACGGGGACGTGACCTCGATTGGCCAAGGTTAGACAGGTAGGCAATGTCAGAAGCAGTCCTTTCATTGTGCTATTCTGTCTCTAAAACGGGGACGGGGGAAGGAAACAGAGGCTGTTCTGGAGGGGGCAGAGAGAGGGAAGGGAATGAGGGAGAGAGGCAGAGGAGAGAGGAAGAAAATGGAGAAGGCAGAGAGAGGTACATGGTGAAAGAGAGGGAAAGAAAGGTAGGAGGGTGACATGCCCCCAATAGGGTCTGGGGGTTTCTATTAGCGTGTTTTATGAGTGTGAGTGAGGTAGGAAGCGTGTCTGAAGATTCACAGATTCTCAAAGTTAGAGGAGACCTCAGGATTCATTCATGCCAACCTATTCCTCTTTTTTTTTTTTTGAGGCAGTTGGGGTTAAGTGACTTGCCCAGAGTCACACAGCTAGTGTCTGTGGCTGGATTTGAACTCGGGTCCTCCTGACTGCAGGGCTGGTGCTCTATCCATTGTGCCAGCTAGCTACCCCTAATGCCAACCTATTCCTAAGCAGGAATCTCCTCTACAATCTCTAGCAAATGGTTCATTCTGCTGCTACTTAAAAATAGCTCTAGGAATGGGGGACTCACTACTTTAAAAGTCCACTTTTGGACAGCTGCAATTATTAGGAATCTCTCCTTATATTGCACTTAAATGTGTCTCTCCATGACTCCCACCCAATGGTCCTAGTGTGGACTCCTGGGGCTATAACAATGACAACACGCTTCTATGGCACTCTGCTCCTTCCTTTAAGTCCCAACTAAAATCCCACCGTCTCTAGGAAGTCTTCCCTAACCCATCCTAATTTCAGTGTGTTCTCTCTTTTAATCGCATCCCATTTATCCTGTACATGGCTTGCTTCAGTATACATTTGCATGTTGTCTCCCCCATCAGACTGTAAACTCTTTGAGGGCAGGGTCTATCTTTTGCCTCTTTTTATGCCCAGCACTTAGTGTGGTACCTGGCACATAGTAGACACTTCATAAAAGAAAATTTTTTATTGAAAAAAGTTTACCAAGTGCTTTTCTCTCCTTAAGACGGCCCTTCAGAAATTAGAAAGCAAAGATCCATGTGGCCTCAGTCTGTTCTCCTGGCTGAACGCATGTCTGTGTCTGAGGAAGTCTGTGGGGAAAGTAGGATATTTAAATATTGTCTGACCCAGTAGAAGGTAAGCTCCTTGAGGGCAGGAATTGTTTCGTGTTTGGCTTTGTATTCCCCCAGTGTCCAGAAGAATGCCTGGCTAGTTAACTGTTGACTTTATCTGAGATGGTATCTAAGTCTTTGCTTACTTCATGGAGTCTTGGAATCTCAGGACTTAGAGGCAAACATGACCTTGGGGGCTTTGCTACGTGGGTCCACATGGATGGGCATGTTTCTTTGCCCTGGTATCAATGGAGAAATCAGCGGTATTAGTGGTGCTCACACCTCCTTCTCCATGGTTAATCTCAACTCTAGACCTACACAGGCCCTGTCCTCCTCTCCTTTCGGGAACCCTCTTCCTAATTTTTTTTTATTTAAGAATTTTATTGCTAATAATAGTTTGCATTTGTATAGTGATTTAAGGTTTGCAAAGTGCAAAGTACAGATATGATCCTATTTTATCTTTACAGCAACCCTAGGAGGTAGGCACTATTATTATCCTCATTTTGCAGATGAGGAAGCTAAGGCAGAGAGAGATTAAGTGACTTGCCCAAGATCACATAGTGATTAAGTATCCAAGTTCAAATTTGAGCTCAGGTCTTCCCGAATCCATGTCTATTGCTCTATCTTCTGCGCCACCTAGCGGCTATCGTTTCCTACATCCCCTTCATTTCCAAGTATTCCTCCTCCCTCTCCTAGCTATTAAGCAATCCCTTCTGAAGAGAGAGACAGAGATAGAGACAAAGAGACAAAGACACAGAGACAGACAAACAGAGAGACAGAGAGAGAATATTCTAACTCATAGGACCCTCCACCTCTGGAAAGAAGGAGCCCTTTTCTATTATGAACTAAGTCTCCTTCATCCTTCCCTCTACCTTACATTCCTTTCTCCTTGAAACCTGTTTGTCTCCTGAAACATCTCTTGGCATCTTCTCCGAGGCTGGCTGCTCCTTTCACACCCCTGGACACCCAAGACTAGGAGGAGGAGCTGGGACATCTTTGTTCCTAACTGATACTTTCAGACCCTCTCTGCCATTATTACTCATAAACAGCCACCCTTCCTCTGTGGCTTGCTCCGTCCTGTCCAGATCCATGTTGTTGTCATTTGTGGATGTCCAGCTCACTCCTCTTCCTCCCCTATAAATTCAATCCTTGACTTACAGTCTTTGTGGACTACGTACTATAGACCACTGGGGCAGAAGGAGGAAAGAGATGAAGAGTTTGGGAAACAAATCACAAGCCTGGCACAGAAGCTTGATATAGTAGAGATAGAGGACTTCAGTTATCTAGACAGCTGCTGGAGCTCTCTCTGGCTCTGACTCTGTCTCTTTCTGCTAATAATTTCTTGACTTGCTTTGGTGATAATATCATGCTTCAAAAGTCAGAGGAATCGGGGCAGCGAGGTGGCGCAGTGGATAGAGCATGGACCCTGATGTGAGGAGGACCTGAGTTCAAATCCGCCCTCAGACACACAACACTTACCAGCTGTGTGACCCTGGGCAAGTCACTAAACCCCAATTGCCTAAAAGGAAAAAAGAAAAGAAAGAAAAGTCAGAAGAATCAAAAAGGGGAAATTCTACTCTATATTTGATACTCATTAACAGGGAGGAATTGTTTTCGGGAGTAGAAATGATGGGAATCTTGGTGGGGAAATGATCCTTGAATTTGTAAGAAGAAGAGGAAATCCAGGTATAGTCTAGATCAGAGATAGGGAAACCTGCAGCCTTGAGGCCACATGTGGCCCTGTAGGTCCTTGGGAGGGACCTTTTGACTGAATCCAAGTTTTACAGAACAAATCCTTTTATTAAGGGGATTTGTTCTGTGAAGTTTGGATTTAGTTGGAGGGCTGCACTTGAGGACCTGGAGGGCCACATCTGACCTTGAGGCCACACTCCTGCTAGATCTTCTGGTTGCAATCCCACCTTCTGGAAGAATTCTATTTAGATCCCCCTTAATGCTAGAGCCTTGCTCCTGAGATTATATTGATTTTATACTGTATATGTCTTGTTTGTATTAGAATGGGAGCTCCTTGTGGTCAGGGATCAGTTTTTTTCTTTCTTTTATTCCCAGAGCTTAGTATGGTGTGTAGCACATAGTAGGTGCTTAATAAATATTTGTTCATCTGATTTGTCCAGTAGGAGTGGATGTTTATGATTTCTTGAATTATAGTATCCAGGCCTTTTTTTTTTTTTGGTCATGATTTTAGATGTATAGCTAGATAATTCACTTATTAAGCACTTACTTTGTGTCAGGCAATGTTCTAGATCCTGGGGATACAAATAAAACAATGCTTGACAGCCCCTGCCCTCAAGAAGCTTACATTCTAATGAAGAAAATAACACATAAAGGGAAGGGGGAGTGAGAAGCCCTAGACCCCATCAATACAAGGCCAAAGCTGGCCTGTCAAAGTCTAGGAAGTCCCATGAATCAGGATCTCTCCTTGATCTGTTTTACAGGTACTTGCTTCTCACAGCAGATATTTTGGGTTTTCTTCTATCTTTTCAACCTTTTGATTTTGTTATAATATTTCTTGCTGTCTCATGGAGTCTTCACTTGCTGTTTGTCCTGTTTTACTTTTCAGAGAATCAGTTACTTGGATTTAGCACATTCTGTTATAAACTGTTCTTCTAACTCTTTCCTCTAGAGCTCTTAATTCCTTTTTTTTTTTTTTGGATTCCCTGCTTCATTTCTTCCAGGTATTGCTGTCGTCCTTGTGTCCAATCCCCTTTTTTCCTCTGAGTCTCAGATTGTAGTTGTTGTGGAGCTATTTGGGTTTGGGAGTGTTTCTGGATTTGTAATAATTCTTTATAGTGGTGGGTGTCTTCTGCGTGCTCACCTCACCATTCCTGATTTTGGTGTCTGTGCCAGGATCTGGCTTTACCCCCAGCTGTATCTTTGAGTGGGAGGGTGGTCTTGCTTGGTCTTAACCTGGGACCCCTGCATTCCTGTGCTGACCTCCTCCTCCCGGGAGATACCTTTGTTCAGGGCGCTGGTAGGTATTGGGCCATGTCAGGATCTTGGGGGTTCAGAGTGCTGGATCTTTAGGGTTCTCTGTGGAATCTCGGATTTGAATACTATAACCTCCATTAGCCTTGGGGTATCTTCCTAGCTTGGCTGCTCCCATTCCCAGACACTTAAAAGGTCCAGGCTATGGTTTTCTAATCACCCCTGGGATTATCCTTGTCTAAGCCTTCCCACTAGCTCTTCATGCCTTAGGATAGAAGCAGGTGCCCTTAGAACTGTTTTGGCGGGGGAAGGGGGGCGCAGGTAGGTGGAGAGTGGATAGAGCACTGGCCCTGGATTCAGGAGGACCTGAGTTCAAAGCCAGCCTCAGACACATAACACTTACTAGCTGTGTGACCCTGGGCAAGTCGCTTAACCCCATTGCCTAACCAAAAAAAAAAAAAAAAGAATTGTTTTGGTCTGGAAGGATTTTATCTTGGCTGGGATAGGGGGAACATCCCCCACTAGTGTAGATCAATCATATTTATTAAACAGGTACTCTGTGAGGTACTGGGGATACAAAGACAGAAGTGAAATAGTCCCTGCCCTCAAGAAGCTTACATTCTATAAAGGAAAACAATTCATAGAGAAATGCATACAAAATAAATAGAACCAACAATTGAGGAAGGGCCTCATGTAGCAAATACCATTTGAGTTAAGTTTTGAAGGGAACTAGAGAGTCTGAGAGGCTAAGGTGAGATAGGAACACATTTAAGATATGGGGAACAGATTGTATAAAGACTTGGAGTCGAACTATAGAGCATGAGGAAGGGATTAATAGAGAACAATCTCAGGGAGATATTTTCAGGCCAGGCTTTAAATGCCAAACAGAGGGTTTTGTATTTGTTCCTAGAGGTGATAGGGAGCCACTGAAGTGTATTGAGGGAAGGAGAAGGGAATGACATGGTCAGATAGAAGCTTTACGAAAAATCCCCTGGGTTTCTGGGTGGAAGATAGACTGGAGAGGGAAGAGACTTCAAGCAGAGAGCTCAATCTGAAAGCTGCGGTGATTGTCTAGGGGAGATGTGGTGCCTGCTTTGTCTTATAGACAGTCTTGAGGCTGATGAAGCCCCCCAAACAATGGCCCACACTACAATTAAGTAACCTGGGCCTCTACAGATACTCATCAACTAGTATTATTAAGCATGTGTCAGGCACTGTGCTAAATATCAGGGATACAAAAAAAAAAAAAAGGTAAAAGACAGTCCCTGCCCTCAAGGAGCTCATAATCTAGGAGGGGAGAGTGAAAGCAACTATGTACAACCAAGATATATATACGAGATAAATTGGAGATAATCAATACAATGCTGGCACCAGCTTCAACGAGTACTGGGAAAGGCTTCTTGTACAAGATGGGACCCGTGGAAACTTGAAATTGACACAGTTAGCGGCTGGACCATGCTTGGAGCCTTTCTGACTTGGTAAGGGCTGCCGGAGCTTCAGCTTGGCAGCCAGAGCCTTGGAGAGCCCAGGTTCTCCACCACACCCAGGGAAGTGTCACAGGAGGAGTTTGGGCCAGGGCATTATCGGGAGGTCATTCTCTGATGCAAGCCCAGGCCCCCACAATGTCTTTCCTCAAAGGGCTAGCCTTGCAGTCTTGAAGCATGCCGATTAGTCCTGAAGTCACAGCTCTAGTAACTTGGTGTTGGGTTTTCCCCCTGAAGTGGTCAAGCTTGGAAAGGAAGTAGGTTGCCGGAGGCAGGCCAGGCTGGCAAATTGTCAGCAGGAGTTACAGACCCTGATCGGCTATCACGGGGCTCTATGTTCACATGACCCTTGCTGACCAGCTCCTGCCCGTCCTGAGTCAGGTGAGGACAAAGGTCCCCAGTCGCTTTTCTCTTGGCCCCTGGCCAGGGCTGGACTGTTTATTCTGGAATCTTTGGCCAGATGTTGATGGAGCCAGAGGAGGAGGAGGAGGAGGAGGTGAGAGAAGAGGAGGAAAAGGGGGAGAGGCTGCTCTGCTGGATTGCCCAGAGCTCAACCCGGGAGCCCAGGAAGGAGCCGATGGGGGCCAAGCGGCGGTAGGGGGGGTTGGAGTCCACTTCTAGTGGAAATAAGGATATAGAGGTGGGAGCAGAGGAAAGGGGAAGGAAGCAGTGCCAAGTACTGTGAGCTCATTCAGTGAGCTCGAGGGATGAGATTGTAGAATGTCGGAGCTGGGAGAGAAGCTTAGAACGTAGAATGTCATAGAATGTCAGAGCTGGAAGGGACTTTAGAACATAAAAAGTCAGAGATTGAAGGAACCTTAGGACAGAACTGGCAGAACCCATAGAACACAATGTTAGAATAGAAATCCTTGTTGAATTAAATTGATTTAGTTTGAATTAAATTTCATTAAATTTATTGTGGTTGTTCAGTCTTATCCAGCTCTTTGTGGCCCATTTGGGGTTTTCTTGGCAAAGATGCTGGAGTGGTTTGCCATTTCCTTCTCCAGCTCATTTTACAAATGAGGAACGAGGCAAACAGGGTGAGGTGACTTGCCCAGGATCACACAGCTAGTAAGTGTCTAAGGCCAGATTTGAACTAAAATCTTTCTGACTCCCAAGTCCAGCATTCTATCCACTTTGCCATCTAGCTGCCCAAATTGAACACAGAATGTTACAACTCAAATAGACCCCTGATATATAGAATATCAGAGCTAGGAAAGACCTTAGAACAGAAGGTGTTACAGCTGGAAAAATCATGTGGTCTAGCCTTCCGATATTCTGTCACACATAATATTTGAAGTCTGATCATTCACATAAAAATGGCAATGCTTGGCTCATATTACAAACTTAATAAACAGTGTTCATTCATTTATTCATTCATCACAAAGACCTTGCATGTAGTTCATACCATGAGGATTCTTCTGTGTCTAGAGGCAGCCAGGTGGTGCAGTGGAGACTGGAGGGCTAAGCATGGATGGAGTCAGGTAAGCCCGAGTTCACATTCTGTCTTAGACACCAACTAGCTCAGTGACCCTGAATAAATCACGTTGCCTTTTTCAGCTTCAGTTTCCTTAATGTTTTTTTAAACAAGGGGATTGGACTTGATAATCTCTAGTGTCCCTCATGCTTCTTGGAACAGGGGGCCTTGAGGGGCTTGAGAACCAACAATAAACAATCATAGTCTTTGTTCAACACTTTGGGTGTGTGTGTGTGTGTGTGTGTGTGTGTGTGTGTAGGGGGAGGGTGTTAAGACATCCATTTGCCAAACAACTTGGAGGAAAATCATACAGCAACATAGACAATGGAGTCTATATGGCACCTCTATTGAACATCAGGGAATGGGAAGGTTTCTTGGAGAAGAGGGGTGGAAATATGATTTATTCCAGCTAGGTTTTGGTGTTTGTGCGTGTCTGTCTATCTGTCTATCTGTCTATCTGTGTCTGTGTGTATCTGTGTGAGTGTTTAAACGATCACTGGCTGAGGCACATGATTTGGACAGAAACCTTCTTCCTTGCCCCAGCTGTAATCCTCTCTTGTGGATGCCAAGAAGACAGGCTGTCCCCAGAAAGACGAAGTGCCCAAGGGGGCGAGGAGACGCGTCAAGCTCAGCATGGAGGATGACATGAAGATTCATGAAGAAAGTACCTGTCCTGTTTTGGATGAGCAGCTCCCCAGAAGGAAAGGTAAATTAATAATAATAATAATAATAATAATAATAACAGTAATGGCAGCTGAGACTGAGAGTACTTCAAGGTTTCCAAAGCACTTTTGTATCCATTACCTCATCTGAGATAACCCTGGGAAGTAGGTGCTATTAGTATCCTCATTTTTTTACTGATGAGGAAACTGAATCAGAAAGAGAGAGGAAATGACTAGGCCTGGGACAACAGCTAGCAAGTTTCTGAGTCTTCCTGACTCCACCTCCACCATCTGGATAGCCGCCATTAAGGTCCTTGCTCTCTCCACCCAGGCATCTGTAGCAAAGGAAAATGTGAAGCCCTTTGGACTTTTGGAAGGAAACATGCTAATTGTACTTTATAAGAATGCCAGAGCCAGAGGAGACTTTGGAACATCAACTGTCAGTTCTGGAAGGGACTTAATTTTGTAGAGTATTATAGCTGGGCAAGACCTTAGAACATAGAATGGTTGGCCGAGGAATCAAGAGAGCCCGGTTTTAAATCTCCTCTGAGGCATACTGACTATGTGTCCCTGGGCAAGCCATTTCACAGCTCACTGCCCACAAAGCCTTCTACTCAATCAATTGATCAATAAGCATCTTTTAGGGGCCACCATGTGTCAAGTGCTGTACTGGGTTCTGGGAATACAAAACCCAAATGAAACACTTTTAGAGTTTATAAGTCAAAGGTTTGCTTTCTTCACTGGGCATTCCTTTATCAGTGAAATCACAGGCTCTAATCAGAAAATAAACAAAAACATAGAATGTTAGATTGAGGAAGGACTTCAGACTACACAACCCCTTAGAAACTCCTTCTTTTTACATAGGAAAAAAAAATAATGTCCAAAGAGACGGTCTACAGGTTTCACTGCAGGTCACTGCTTAATAATAGATACTGTCTTGTTTGTTGTTACAATCATGACTATTTTATCAACCCATGTAAACTAATGGCCTGTCTATAGCTTTCTGTATGCTCTGGGTTTTCTGCATGTGTTCTCCTGTACTGAATTCTCAAGGTAGACAGCTCCTAAAAGGAGATCCTGGAAAAGTAACAGCTGAGATAGCTAATAAACAAATTTTAAGGAGAAATGATGCCAGTTTATCAAGGTCAAAGAGGGGAGAAAGTGAAAAGGATATAAATTCATCTAGTCCCAGTGAGACAGAAAATTCTGCCCAGGCACGTAACTCCTTAAGCAAGTCCTTGAGCCAGACAAAGTTCCAACTGCTCAAAATTTTATTTTGTTCTGGGGAGCGGATCCTTTCCCTCATGAATAGCCAGGTCTTGGCTAAGGCACGACTCTGCATGTTCCCCCATTCCTCTCAGAAAGACTTAAAAGTTCTAGAGTGTTTTCAGTCCTGCTGGGCTCCACCTCCCATGATCCTTTAGCGCATCCTTCCAGCTGAGAAACATTACATTTCCCTTGCCAATAAAGAGACCTGGGAAATGGGGCTAAAGAACAGTACGAATACAGAATATTATCATCATTGGACACTGTTGCCTGTTAGCAGATCAAAGACCATCCTATGCCCCTGTTACATTTTAAAGCCCCACAGCGCTAAGTTGGATATGGAGGGGAGACATTGGAAACCAGGATGAGGTCCAGGCCAAAGGGAAAGGGCTGAGAGCAGGGGAGAGATCTGGAAGGATAAAGGAGGTGGGAGGGTACAAGTGCTGGACTAAGTCATGAGCCTTGAGTTCCAGCCCTGTCCCTGGGGCTTACTAGCTATGAAACCATGGTCTAGATGTTTTTCCTCTATGGAACTCAGTTTCCTCATCTGTAAAATATACATAACGAATGATCCCAGCCCTGCCTCCTTCACAGGGCTTTTGAGGCTCAAACTCACAAAATATAATGACACAAGAAAAGACATAATGTATTTCAAGCACTTTGAACCCAGTGAACTATAATCATGAAGGGCTATGTAAATATGAGCTGTTACTTAATTATCAAGACTTCTCTAATACTTTGATGGCTGTGTGATAATTATTAATAATTTATTTTTAAGCGGTAGTTCACATTTACTGCAAAGTAATTTAAATATAATTCCTTCTACCAGTGGTGGTAATAAATATTCATAGACAAGTCTCTAAAACGATAATTCATGTTGTTTAGTCATTTTTCAGGCATGTCTGACTCCCCATGACCCCTTTTGGGGTTTTCTTGGCAAAGATACTACAGTGGTTTGCCATTTCCTTCTCCAGCTCATTTCACAAATGAGGAAACTGAGGCATACAGGATTAAGTGACTTGCTCAGCATCACCCAGCTAGTAAACGTCTGAGACCAGATTTGAACTCAGGAAAATGAGTCTTCCTAACTCCAGGCCCAGCTCTCTATGCACTATGGCACCCTCATGCTGCCCTGTAACTATAGGCGAGTTATAATGTGCATCACTGGAAGTTTTTTTCCAGATTGGTAATTCTATATACAGATGAGATCACAGGTCTGGACCAAAATGATATTCTCATTTGCTTCTCTCCTGGGGGGAGATTTTTAGACCTTTGGCTTGGTCCCCATATTTGTCAGTCAATAAACATTTATTAAGTGTTTACTGTGTGCTAGCTACTATGCTAAGAATTGTGGCAAAAACACTCCCTGCCCTCAAGGAACTCATATTTTAATGGAAGAAACAACATGTATTTAGATAGACAGATAGATAGATAGATAGATAGATAGATAGATAGATAGATAGATACACACACACATATATATATACACATACACGTACATATACACGCACATATACATATATATGTATACACATGCATATATGTGCACACATACATGTACACACACATAAAATATTTGCAGAGTGTAGGGGCAGCTTGTGGTACAGTACATAGAGCATAGGGTCTGGAATCAGGAAGATCTGTGTTCAAATCTGGCCTCACACACTTACTAGCGGTGTGACTAGGCAAGTCACTTAACCTCTATTTGCCTCAGTTCCTCATCTGTAAAATGGGGATGCAGTAGAGAAAGAAAATGGCAAGCCACTTCAGTATCTTTGCCAAGAAAACCTTATGGATGAAGTCTATGGGGTCACATAGAATCAGACATAACTGGACAACAAGAAGTAAATAAATATTTCCAGAGAGCAAATGGGAAGGAATCTGAGAGAAGGCACTAAGCCTGAGGAAGGGGGAACGAAAGGCTTCCTGTAAAAGGTGGAATTTGAGTTGAGTCTTCAAGGAATCAAGGGAAACCAGGAGGCCGAGGTGAGTCATGGGATGCATGCACGCTAGGCATGGGACACAGCCAGTGCAAAGGCACATAGATAGGAAATGGAGAGTCACATTCCAGGAATTGTACATAAACAGAGTAGGGTACCTGAATTGTAGCACGTATGGAGGAGAGCCACGTGTAAGAAGACTGAAAGGAGGGAAGGGGCCAAGCTGTGAAGAGGAGAAAGGGCACCTGGGCATCTGGGTTGTCTAGCTGCCCTGACCCCTTCCGTGGTTTTGTCCTCCAGGGCTCGGCCTCTGCTCTGTCCGCTGGGGCCTGGCTCTCATCCTGCACATCTTGTTCGTCACTTACTCCCAGCGAGTGGATCTCAGCATCGCCATTGTTACCATGGTGAACAGCACAGGCCAGCAGAAGTCCTTCAATGTCTCCGTAGATGTGTGTCCTGTACCCTCTCCGACTCCCCTCAACACATCCCAGCCCAGAGAGGTCAAGGTAGTAAACTGCTTTAGTTTGGGAGAACAGAGAGGCCTGGGACAGCCCCACAACATTATGTTTTTCCCCCAAAACTTTTAGTTTTTGCCATTTTTAGCTTTTATTTTTTAAAAATTATTTTATTTTGCCCATTACCTATAGAAACAATTTTTAACATTTGTATTTTTAAAATTTTGAGTTCCAAATTTTCTCTCTCCTTCCTTCCCCATCTCCTTCCTTAAGAAGGCAAGTAATTTGCTGTAAATTATACATGTGCATTCATGCAAAACATATTTCCATATTAGTCTTGTTGCAAAAGAAAACAGACAAGAGAAATAAAGTTTAAAAAAAAATTATGCTTTCATCTGCATTCAGACTCCATCATTTCTTTCTCTGGAGGTGGATAGCATTTTACACTGTAATTCCTTCAGAATTGTCTTGGATCATTGTATTGCTGAGAAGAGCTAAGTCACTCACAGCACAGCATTATGTCTGCGTGCTCAGTTTCCCTCCTAGCACAGAGATGTTGGAGAGAAGAGCTCTGGGAAGGCCGGGCCTTTCCTTTGCTGTCAGTGAAATTGTGCTAGGATTCCTGCATGTAAGTTATACTATGAACACTTCTGGAATACTAAAATTTCAGAGAGGGAAGGCACCTCAGAGAGGACCTAGCCTAACCCCTACCTAAGCAGTAACTCCCTCCAGAACATCTCCAACAAATGGCCATTAAGGCTTTTCTGGAACACTTCCATTTATGGGGAACTCAGTCTTGCAAGGCAGCCTGTGCCAGCATCGAATCTACTATGCCATGTTGTCCTTCCATTCTGTCTCCTAGTTATTTACGTACATGCAAGGTAAGTGTTTAACAACCAGTTCTCTTGGTTTGGGGGGGGGGGAGGGAGAAGTATACTAGCACACTTTTAAGTTTAAGCAGTACTATTAATATTTTTTCCATTACTTTCTTGGGCAGTGAGATGGTGCAGTGGATAGAGTACCAGACCTGGAGTCAGGAAGACTCATCTTCCTGAATTCAAATTTGGCCTCTGACACTTATTAACTATGTGACTCTAGGCAAGTCAAAATTAACCTCTATTTGCCTGAGTTCCTCATCTATAAAACGGGGACGCACTAGAGAAGAAGATGGCTAGCCACTCTAGTATCTTTGCTAAGAAAACCCTGCGAATGACTATGAGGTCACGTAGAATCAGACGTAACTGAACAGCAGCAACCTGGAGTCAGGAAGACTCATCTTCCTGGGTTCAATTGTGAACTCAGACACTTTCTAGTTGTGTGACTCTGGGCAAGTCACTTCACCCTGTTTGCCTCAGTTTCCTCATCTGTAAAATGAGCTGGAGAAGGAAATAGCAAATCACTCCAGTATCTTTGCCAAAAAAGCCCCAAGTCGGGTCACAACAAATGGGACAAGGCTAAAAACTGACTAAACAACCATCAGTTTCTTAAATGTAGACAGTGAACAAAATAATCAAGCCCTGATATATAACATCTGCTGATTTCCAAGGTTTCACTGGAAACTGACCATCTGGCTGTCATGAAGCTGTTGGAGCTGACTCCAGCACACCTCAGTGTTCGTGACATAAAAGCTTACCAAGGGCAGGGACCGTATCATTTTTCATCTTCGGAACCCTGATGCCCAGCACATTCCATTCCAGGTGCTAAATAAATATTGGTTGGGTTGGGTTGAATTGCTAGAGGCTGCAGGCTGCAGATGGGGATTCCTCACCTGAAGTGTTTTCTTTGTGCTCAGCCTGAGTTCCGATTTCCTCACAGGATACCACTGGGCTCGAGGGATTTCACGTCAGAGAGAGGGTTTCTAAGGCAGATCACCAACAGCAGCTCAGTCCAGACCTTCCCAACTGGTCCTTGGACCCTTTAGGAGCCTGGGCCTTGGACCTGAAGTCACATGGTTTGGGCCGGAGGGCTGTCTTTGATACTAGTTATATGGCCTTGGGCCAAGGGCAGTGGGGACTGGCTTGGGGTTGGTGTCGTGGAAGGAAGACTGGATTGGGAGTTAAGAACAGTGGAGCAGAGTAGAAAAAGAAGGGACCGGCCCATGCGGTCCTTAGGCTTTCTTCCAGTGCCAGTCTAACATCACATTAGATAGCTGCTGACCCTGAAATCCTGTGATCCCGGAGCCTGAGTTCAAATCCTGATTGACCACCTTTGACTTCTGTGTCCCTGGGCTACTCAGTGAAGTTCTTTGTGTCTCATGGGACCATAAATGGACATAAAGTGATGTAGAGATTTAGAGCTGGAAGAGACCATAGAAGCCAGTGCGTCCAACTCCCTCACCTAACAGATGAGGAAACTGAGTCCCAAAGAGGTTGAGTGATGTACCCAGAGTCACACAACTAGTAAGAGTCAGAAGGGTCACTTAAACCCAGGTTTTCTAGGCTCCAAATCCCCCAACCTGTGGACTCCTTGGTCCACTTTCTCAGTTTCCTCCTCTATAAATGAGGGGTCAAACGAAGATTTCCCAATTCCCTTGTGGCTCTGAATCCTCTGGGCCTCAGTTTCCTAACTTGTAAAAAGGGGACAATAATACTTGTGTTTGATTATTATAAGAATCAATATAGTAAATCTGGAAATGTGTTTTGCACAATTGCACATGTATAAGCTTTTTCAAATTGTTTGAGGTCTTACAGGGGAAGGGAGGGAGAGATTTTGGAAGTAAAAACATTTTTTAATAAATGTTAAAAAATAATTTTACATGTAATTGGAAAAAATAAAATATTACTCAAGAATCGATATAGTAGGTTGAATTTTGGACCTGGAATCAGTAAGACTTGGGTTTGAATCCTACTGCAGACACTTATTAACACTGTCTCCCGGAGCAAACTGCTTAACCCCTCTGAGCCTCAGTTTCCTCGGCTGTGAAATAGGAATAATAATAGTGCTTGCCTGTCAGGGTTGTCATGAGAACCAAGTGAGATAACACAAAGTACTTTGAAAACCTAAAAGTACTATATAAATGCCAGCTATAGTTACTATTATTAATAATAATTAATATAAAAGCATATAGTTTTGGTAAACCATAAGTTGTCATAGAAATGCCAAGTATCATTATCTCTATTCTATTCTATTATACATTGATTATACAATTGCTTATACTATATTATGCAATAGTAGACACTTAATGTTTATTGATCATATTATATTGATTGATTTTACTATATTATGCATGATTATATATCATGCTGCCTTATACATCTATTATATTTATATTATACATTGATGATAACTATATTATATGTTACTTACGCAATATTTATGTTGTTCAGTTGTTTCAGTCATGTCTGACTCTCCATGACCCCATTGTGGGGTTTTCTTGGCAAAGATACTGAAATTATTTGCCATTTCCTTCTCCAGCTCATTTGATAGATGAGGAAACTGAGGCAAACAGGGTTAAGTGACTTAAGTCACATAGCTAGTAAGTCTCTGAGGCTGGATTTGAACTCAGAAAGATGAATCTTCCTCATTCCCAGCCTAGTGCTCTCTCCACTGCGCCACCTAGCTGACCCTTATACGATATTATACTATATGATACACTTATTGTACTATATTATTATGATACTATATTATGCATTGATTATATAATACTAGTATGCTGTATTGTACGTTTATCATTGTATAGTATTATCATGTCATATCATATTATATTATATCACGCATCTCCTCTGCTCACCTAGTCATTTGACAGGTCTCCCACTCTTCCAGGCCCCTGTCTATGACTGGACCCCTGAAACTTGTGGCCTCCTCTTGAGTTTGTTTTCCTATGGCTACCTTGTCACCCAGGTCCCTGGGGGCTACCTCACGGGCATTGTGGGCTGGAAGCCTGTGCTGGGCATTGGGCTGCTCCCCTCCTCAGTCCTCGGCCTGCTCCTACCCTCAGCTGCAGAGCTTGGTGTGCTGTATCTTGCCCTTATCCAGGCTTGCAGAGCCCTCTGTCAGGTAAGTGCCACATTGGTTTCATCATACATAGGAAGAATCCAGGGCTGCAAATCAAGAGACTGACTTTGTTTCAAATCCTGTCTCTTCAACCTATTGCCTGTGTGATCTTGGATTTCTCTGCTCAGGAATCCAATTTCTTCATGTGTAAAATGGTGAAATGATAGCTAGCGTTTCTATAATCTACAAAGAGCTTTATAAATATCATCTCATTTTATTCTCATGACAACCCTGTGAAGTAGATACCATGATTATCCTCATTTTTCAAATGAGGAAATTGAGGCCCAAGGAAGTGAAGTGACCTCCCCAAGTTCATACAAATAGTACCAGGGGTGGGATTTGAATTCTTCCGGTTCTTCCAGGTCTTCCAATTCCAGAACCATTGCTTTTTCCAATATGCCACAGCAATAACAGCAGGTCATATTTGCTCATAGGTATCTTCTGTTGTTGTTTTCATTGTCTCCCACTTGGACTTATTCAGTATATGAGCACATCTTATCCACAGCTCTTTACAACTTCACTGTCCCCATGTACCATTTCTGCTTCCTCCATCCACACATAGGAGCAAGGAGTGCTGAAGTGGTAGATGTACCATCACTGATGATAGGGACAGGCCACCTAGAAACACTGGCCAAGCGCGTCCTTTTCACGTCCATTGGCTGCCTTCCTTCCACTTCCCTCTATTGGGCTTCTCATCACTCTCTGCTTTAGCTGGGTCTCCCACTGAACCATCTGCATGCAGGCTTATTATCATTACATCTCTGGGCCTCGGTTTCCCCATCTGCCAAGTGAAGGGATTGGACTAGATATTGGCTAGAATTGACACTCTAGTACGGATATTATATTATGGTGCTAGCTATGTATGATAACACAGTCATAAGAAGAAACCTGTAGGAAATTTGACTGGAAGTTGAAGAAAGGCAATGCTTAAGATTATGGAGATGGGAAGGGAGGAGAGGGTATTATGTGATCCAAACAGATTCTGTATTCCAGAAGGAATCTGGAGCAGATGTGACCCAACAATGATGCCAGTGGTAATGATAATGATAAACATGGCGGACGATTCCTCTCTAGCATTTCTCTCTGGGATGTTGATAGGATCAAATGAGAAAATGTACTCAAAAGTGTTTTGGGGGCAGCTAGGTGGTGCGGTGGATAGAGCACTGGCCCTGGAGTCAGGAGAAGCTAAGTTCAAATCCAGCCTCAGACACATAATGCTCACTAGCTGTGTGACTCTGGGCAAGTCACTTAACCCTGATTGCCTCACCAAAAAAAAAAAAAGTGCTTTTTAACCACCAAGAGAGTATTGAGTATTAACAACAACAACAATAATGAATATATTTACAGTATTTTAAGGTTTTTGAATGATTCAGAACCTTGTGATACATATTATATGGCACAATGCATATATTATTTCATTGATTCTCATAATAACCAAGCGAAGTAGATGCCATTATTATCCTTATTTTAAAGGTGAGGAAACTAAGGCACATAGTGGTTAAATGACTTACCCAAGGTAACAGAACTACTATAATCATAGTAGTAGTAGCAGTAGTAATAATAGCTAACATTTATATATGCTTTAAGGTTTGCAAAGCACTTTATATGTGGTATCTCATTCGATCCTTACAACAACTCTGGGAGGTAGGCAATATGATTATTATCATTTTACAAATGAAGAAACCGAGGCAGATAGCGGTTAAGTGACTTATGTAGAGTCACATAGCTTGTAAGTATCTGAAGCAAGATTTGAACTCAGGTCTTCCTGATTCCCATAACTTACTATGTCATTTAGTAATATTATTATTACTACTACACAGGGGTCTAAAGGGCTAAATAGAATGCTGAACATGGAAGCAGCCTTGTCCCTTCTTATTACTCTTACTGGGAGCCAAATACATTCTTGATGTTGGGTTTTATCTTTTCGTTTTCTTTACCCACCTCCCTTGTTGTCCATCTGATGAGGTGCTTGGGTGCTTGTACTGGGACCCCAATTCCAAGACTATATTTCTATTTTTCTCTCTTCTTCCACAATTGGAAGTAGAGAAGACAGAGTAGAGATGGCCAAAGATGGAAATATACATGGCGTGGTGGGAGGAACTCTAGACTGAGGGCTGGGAGACTGAGATTTTAGTCCCTTTAGGCAGGGCCCTTCCCCCTGTGAGATTCAGTTTCCTCATGTGTACAATGCAGGGGTTGGATTAGACTCTCTAAGGTTTCTTCAGGTTCTAATGTTCTACATTCTAAGGTCCCTTTCAGCTCTAACATATTACACTTGAACATTCTGTGTGCTAAGGTCCCTCCTAGCTCTGACATTCTCTGTTTGTAAGCTTCTTTCTTACTTGAGCTTTACTCTTTTAAACAAACTGTGAGAAATAAAATGCAGCATGCCAGCTGGGGGAAGATGTTTTTCCTTCTTTGGATTTCTCTAAGATGATAAGTTGCAGACAAGGCACAGACTTGCCACCAGGAAAGGTAGTTTCCTCACCCAGGAATCCTATATAACCATGAAACCACAGGACCCATCCCCTTCCTTGTCGCCTTCCTCCCCCAGGCCTCCCCACCTTCCAAGTGCAGAAAATGCAGAAGTGAATTGTCACCTTTGCAGCGGGAATAACCAGGTTGCTTTGCCATCTGTGACAGGGGGTGATATTCCCAACAGTTTACACTCTCTGGACAAAGTGGGCCCCACCTCAGGAACTCACTTACCTCATGAATTTTGCAGATGCTGGTAAGCAAGGGCTTACTCTTGGTTGCTTTCCACAGATCTGCCTCGTGTGGCCCGATCCCTTGACCTGCCACTGCTGGTGGGCCTCACTCACTGACTCCATGTTCCCAGGGATGGGTTTTATGAGACCGCTGTAGATCCCACACCTCAGAAGACATAAAGGCTGCTCCTCCAGAAGACCATGACCTAGGAAAAGCTCATCTTCAGAACCACTACCCGCTGGTACAAGGACCTCCTTCCCAAGGGTTCCAAAGTCTGTGTTTCAGCTGAGATGGGCACTAGTGAGACTTGGCCTTGGTCATGTTCCTTCCCAACTCTAGACCTCCATTTTCTCAACTGTAAAATAAGAGAGTTGGGTTATGTGCTCTCTGACATCCTGGACGGTTATGGACTTGTTATGTTCCAAGGTCCCTCCCTTGTGTCGTTCTGACACTTGATGTCCCAGAACACAGGAGACTTTCCAGTTCTAATATCTACATTTTCAAGGTCCTTCAAACTCTGATATATTTTTAGGGTCCCTCTCAGCTCTGACATTCTGTATTCTAAGGTCCCTCCCAGCTCTGACATCGTGTTCTAAGGTACCTCCCAGCTCTGACATTCTGTGTTGTACGGTCCCTCCCAGCTCTGACATTCTGTGTTGTACGGTCCCTCCCAACTCTGACTTCCTACATTCTAAAGGCCCTCTCAGTTCTGACATTCTGAGTTCTAAAGTCCCTCCCAGCTCTGATATTCTGTGTTCTCAGGCACCTCTCAGCACTAAGATTCTTTATTCCTTCCCAGGTACCACACTAGGGACCTTCTTTACCCTCATGGTGGCAGGATCACCTGCCAGACCCTGGGGTGGCCTGCCTTCTTCTACATCTTTGGTAAGTCATAAACCAGGCATTTCTGTGGGGACCTTGTCAGGTACAGAGAACCCCCTTCTCCTCCCCTCCCCGCAGCCAAAGCTGAAGCCAACAGTCTCCAAAGGGTGTCCAAAGCAAACATGGGGAGAAAAAAGATCTATTTCAAGGTTATGTTCAGGGCAGCTGAATAGTCTCAAGTTTACCAGCCCAGCTTGTGGAAATGAGTGACATCCGGTCAGGTTCTAGGGAGACAGGGGTGTCTTTTTAGAGGAGGGCTATAATAGTAGAGAGAAGAACAGAGTGTGGGGATGGCAAAAGGGCTGAATCTGGGTTCAAATCCAGGTGCCCTTAGAGGGAACCTTGGCCAACATATGATCCAAGTGCCTCTTTCTGCAGGTGAGGAAATGGAGGCCCACCAAGGTCTAGTGACTTGCTTAAGGCCAGTCAGAGAATTCGTATCAGAGTCAGGAACTGCAGCCACAAGTCCTAAGTCTGACGCTGTTGACCCTGCACCATGATGCTCCTGTGAGTCATGAATGAATTGTTCTCTCTGCTGAATCCGTATTAAAAATTCTGAGCCTCCACCTTCTAGTTCGGGAACCAATATAATAGTACAGGAAGTTGGATTGAGATTTAGGAAATCTAGGTTTTTATCTGGACCCTATTGTTGGTCAATCAATGAGAGCCAGGGTGAGTTGGGTTTACATCAACACTAACATGGTAATGTCATTTTGGTCCTCTTCAATTAAGAAAGACAATAACAAGGGGCAGCTAGGTGGCACAATGGATAGAGCACCAGCCCTGGATTCAGGAGGACCTGTGTTCAAATCTGGCCTCAGACACATAGCACTTACTAGCTGTGTGACCCTGGGCAAGTCACTTAACCCCACTGCCTTGCAAATTAAAATTAAATTAAATTAAATTTTTAAAAAAAGACAATAACATAGCTTGCCTTCCCAAGGGGTGGGGGAGGGGTGAGAAACACGAAGAGAATTTGGAACTCAAAAATTTTTTAAATGAATGTTTTAAAAAAATTTTATTGTAATTAGGTAATATTTAATAAAATAAATAAAAATGTGTTAATTCATTAAGAAAGAATATCTGCCCTGTCTCCCTCCTAGGGTGGTTGTAAGGCCCAGATGAGTAAAGGAAAGTCCTTCGGGGAATATGGCAGCGTTTTCCCACAGGAGGTAATTCTCATTCCTTATCCTTGTCCCTACTCACTAGGAGGTGTGCATTGTGTCTGGCACCTGCTTTGGTTTTTTCTGGCGTTTGAAGATCCTGACAGTGACCCTTGCATCAGCACCATAGAGAAGGAATACATCACATCAGCCTCAACTCAGAAGGTAGAGGGTGTACTTTGTGTTAGCCTTGCTATGGCCTGAGCTTGGAAATGGGAACTGGACCCTTCGGAGACTATCCCAGTAAAGGCCCCCCCTTTAAAAAAAAATCCACCATCTCATTTGATCCCAATACCAAAAAGTAGGTGGTACGAGTATTATTATCCCCATTTCACAGAAGAAAAAACTGAGACTCAGGTGAAGCAATTAGCCCAAGGAAACCTCATTATCAAGTGACAGAGCCAGGACTTCAAACCTCAAAGTCCAGTGTTCTTGAGCGTTAGATGGTTTTACTAAGAGGATTTCTCTTCCCAGGGCCCCTGCCACCGCTGGTCACTGCCTCTCCTCTCCATGCTGAAATGTGGGCCGCTGTGGGCCATTGCAGTTGCCTATTTCTGTTGTGATTGGCTCTTCTACACCCTGCTGACTCTGCTTCCTGTATACCTGAGCCGCATCCTTCACCTGGACACCGGGGAGGTGAGAGCGTCTCATATCCCTACTTTGTCTAGGGCATCATCTGCTAAATTCCCATCAGCGAAGGAGAGAGGGAGGTACCTTAGATTGATCTATCACCCAACACTCTCACTGTTAAATGCTGAGCAAACTGGGAAACCTAGGCTTAGCTCTAGACACACTCTCTGTCTTTCCTACTCTCTTGTTTGCTTTTTCTCCCTCCTCTTCTTTTTCTTCCTCCCTCTCTACCTCCCAGGGTAGAGAACCAGGGTTCTTAGACTGTCCAAGATTTTCTTTTTTTTTTTTAATTTTTAAATTTTTAGGCAACTGGGGCTAAGTGACTTGCCCAGGGTCACACAGCTAGTAAGTGTCAAGTGTTCGGTCTGAGGCCGTATTTGAACTCAGGTCCTCCTGACTCCAGGGCCGGTGCTCTATCCACTGCGCCACCTAGCTGCCCCTTGTCCAAGATTTTCTGCCACTTCTCTTGTGTTGTCGGGCAACTTGATACTTCGGGTAAATGACCTTGAGCAGGTCACTTTAGCACTCTGGGTTTCACCTTCTTCACTTGTAAATAAGAGGGCATGGATTAGATGGTCTCTAAGGCCCCTTCCATCCCTGATTCTCCAGGTTCTAAGTCTCCCAGCTCTAATTTCCATGTCCTAAGGTCCCTTCCAGTTCTATCATGCTCTGTTCTAAGGCTCTTCCCAGCTCTGACATTCTCTCCCAGCTCTAATTTCCATGTCCTAAGGTCCCTTCCAGTTCTATCATGCTCTGTTCTAAGGCTCTTCCCAGCTCTGACATTCTGTGTCTTTCAGAACATCCTTGCTTTGATATTCTGTGTTCTAAGATCTCTTCCAGGTCTGATGTTCTAAGTTTTAAGTCTCCTAGCTTTGACTCCTGCATTCTAAGGTCTCTTCCAGCTCTGGCATTCTGTATTCTAAGATGTTTTTTCTGCTCTGATGTTCTATGTTCTAAGCCTCCCAGCTCTGACAGTCGATGGACTTTGAGACATCCCAGTTCTTCAGTTCTGGATTCTAAGAACTCTTCTAGCTCTGATGTTCTAGGTTCTAAGCTTTGACTTCTTTGTTCTAAGGTGCCTCTTGTCTCTGACATTCTATGTTCCAAGGTCCCTTCCAGCTCTGTCGTGCTCTGTTCTAAGATTCTTTCCAGCTCTGACCTTCTGTGTTCTAAAGGTCCTCCCCATTCTGACCCTTTGATTCCAGGTGTGTGTGCCTCACTATGGTAACTTCCAGGGGGAAATTTCTGTCCTCCTCTAGAGCTGCTCTTCTCCCTCACCCTCTCCTCTCTTCTTGCCCTTTCTCATCTTCATTCTATTCCTCCTCGTTTTCCTTTCCTCTCTTTTCCCCTCTCCCCAAGATCTCCCACCCCCTGACTCCATGGGGCCTTTTGGCCCTGGTTTATTCCTTAGAGTGGCTTCCTGAGTGCCCCTCCACACATTGGGAACTGGCTGGGTCATATAGGCACAGGGCTCCTGGGAGACTTCTTGGTAGCCAAGAGCCTGCTCCAGCTGGGTGCAATGAGGAAACTCTTCACAGCCCTGGGTAAGAATGGGCCTGACGCCCCTAGGTCCCTCCCCGCCCCACCTCCCTTCTCCCACCCCTTAACGAGCCCTGTGGGTCCCTCCAGCTGGACACATTCAGCTGAGCCCTGGAAACATGATGCATTTGTTTCAAAGTGAGGCCTGGGTGGGGTGTGCACGAGCCAGCACAAGTTTCGCACTTTCACTCAACAGGAGTTTGTGGAATAAATGAATGCGTGAGTGAAGGAGAAGAGGCCTAGCTGGGGAAGAGGAGCGTGAGAAATGGACAGAGAATGGAGATGGGGAAGGTTGAGGGAGGAGCAGGAGGAAGAGATCCCAGGGGAACCAAGAGGCACAGGAAATGCTGTCCTTGTGTCTTTCCCAAGGAATGCTGAGCCCAGCAGGCCTGGTGCTCACGGTGTCATATGTTGGCTGCGATCACATCGCCGCCGTCATCTGGTCACTCTCTCCATGACCCTCATCAGCACGGCAGGTGCTGGCTTTGCCGTGAATCTCTTGGATGTCGTCCCCAGGTCAGCCTCTGCCTCCCCTTTTCTGAATGATATCTCCCTGCTCTTGTCTGTACTTGGGCCCCTGCCGGGCATCACGAAAAGGTGAGAAGGTCCAAGATTCCTAGCAAATTGAATGTTGTTCTGTTAGCCAGCCAATAAGCATTAATCAAGTGCCTGTTATGCACCAAGCAGGGCAGCTAAGTGGCGCAGCGGATAGAGCGCCAGGCGCGGAGTCAAGAAGATCTGAGTTCAAAATCTGGCCTCGGACACTTATGGCAAAGTCACTATACCCTGCTTGCCTCAGTTTCCTCATCTGCAAAATGAGCTGGAGAAGGAAATGGGAAACCACTCTGGTAACTTTGCCAAGAAAATCCCAGATGAGGTCCCAAAGAATCAGACGTGACTAAAATGACTGAATGGTAACAAAAACGACATGTGGCAGCACTGTGATAAGCCCTGGAGACACAAAATGAGCCATTCCCTGCCCTTGAGGAGCTCCTCAGCTAATGCTTCCAATGGGCCATCAAAGTTTCCTCTTAGGGAGGGAGGGGGAGAAAAATTTAAAACTCAAAGTTTATGGAAATGATTGTTGATAAATCAAAATGAATTAATAAAAAAAAAAAGATTTCGTCTCAAGGGGCCTACTGCATCCCTCAGTGCTGTTCTCTCCACAGCAAGGTGCCTCTGCTATTGGACTAAGCTCTCTGAGGGCAGGGACCCTCTTTGGTCTCCCCAGCAGGACTGGGCACACGGTGGGGAATCACTGAAGTGGTTGAATGAAAGAAGTTAAAAACCACTTTTTGGCTTGTGCTCTTCTTTTTCCAATAATTCAGTATGCAGGCTTCCTGCATGGAGTCATTAACACCCTGGCCAATCTCTCAGGAATGGTGGCACCCAGTGTGGCCGGATTCCTCAGCAGTCAGGTAACTGGGAAGAAACAGTCCTCTCACAGGAACCCCAGAGGCGCACAGCAGATATCATCTGTACTTAATACATGAGGCTCAGCTGCTCCCACCTGAATCCCACAGGCCTAGAAACCATCCCCCAACTGCCTTAGCCCAAACCTCACCCATCCAGATCCTACCATCCTTCCCAACAATGCTTGCCCAGGACCTCGGGCCTGGCCGTCTGCCCTGTGGCTCCAGCCTCGGGACCACTCTGACTTTCCGTCTGCACTGAAACAGAACTTTGCTGTATGAGTTGTTTCACCCAGGTAGAAGGTGAGCTCTTTGAGAGCGGGACCTGACTTGTGTTCTCTTTGTATTCCTAGAACTTAGAACAGTGCTTTGCACAAGTAGGTGCTTGTTAATATATGTCCATTCCAAAAATGGTTCGTGCAGGAACACACAGCAACGTAATCCGTGTTTCCGTCCGTGAGCATGGCAGGCACTCCACTACACCACACCAGCAAAAGGTTCTCTGGCCTCATCAAAAAATCTGGAGACCAGGGTTCTAGTCCTTACTTTGCCATTAAAAAACTGTGTGGCCTTGGGAAAGTTATTTTCTTTTTTTCTGAGCCTGATTGTCCTCATCTCCTTATTTTCCTCCAAGGCTGAGCTCAGGCACCATTTCTCTCAAACCTTCCCCAGTGCCCCCCAGTGGTTAGTGCTTTCTCCCTCCTCAGATTACCTGATCATTTACTCACCTGCACAGTTATATCCCTCCAGTAGAATGTAATCTCCTTGAGGGCAGGGTCCATTTCATTTCTGTCTTTGTATCCCAAGCCCTTAGTCTAGTTCCTGGCACACAGTAGGGGCTTAATAAATGTTTATGGAATGGACCTGAATCTATAAAATGAGAGAACGGTGTCCTAAGGACCCTCCCAGCTCTGACTCCTGTGTCCTAAGGGCCCTCCCAGCTCTGACTCCTGTGTCCTAAGGGCCCTCCCAGCTCTGACTCCCGTGTTCTAAGGGCCCTCCCAGCTCTGACTCCTGTGTCCTAAGGGCCCTCCCAGCTCTGACCTTCTGTGTCCTAAGGGCCCTCCCAGCTCTGATGCCCTGTGTCCTAAGGGCCCTCCCAGCTCTGATGCCCTGTGTCCTAAGGGCCCTCCCAGCTCTGATGCCCTGTGTCCTAAGGGCCCTCCCAGCTCTGATGCCCTGTGTCCTAAGGGCCCTCCCAGCTCTGACATTCTGTGTTCTGAGGGCCCTTCCAGCTCTGACAGTCAATGGTCCTACAAAACGTTTCATAAATCCACAGCGCTGACTGACACCATTTATGAGAAATGCTTTCCAGGAATCCTCCAAAAAGTGGAGCTGAGGCCTCAGACCAAACACTTGACACTTACTACCTGTATGACCCTGGGCAAGTCACTTAACCCCAATTGCCCAAATAAACAAACAAACAAACAAATAGATAGATAGATAGATAGATAGATAGATAGATAGATAGATAAATGAATGAATGAATAGATAAATAAATAAATGAATGAATGAATGAAGGCCCCTAAGGAAGCTAACCTCTGTATAAAAAAAAAAGGCAGCTAGGTAGTGCAGTGGATAGAGCTCTGGCCTTGGAATCAGGAGGCCCCACGTTCAAATTTGGCCTCAGACACTTGGCACTTACTAGCTGTGTGACCCTGGGCAAGTCACTTAACCCCGACTGCCTCACCAAAAATTAAGCCAAAAAAAAAAAGTGGAGCTGGACCAGAGGGTCCAGGGAAGCCCTCCAGGCACAGCCCAGGGCAAACTGCCAAACTGGACAGGCAGCATATGGTTTGAGAGCCTTGCAAGTATATGGTGGCTCATTGCCATCAGGACAGTTCCCTACCTAGGGATGAATTTTATCGTCAACTCACTTTGACACCTATATCTCCTGAGGAAGAAGGGGCTCCTGTGTCACAAAAGGAAATACCTCCCTGGATAAAATTAGGGTCATTTGAAATACTGAAGAGCACAAAGTGCTGGGTTTGGAGTCCAAAGGCCTAGTTTTGAATCTCTGCTCTACTACTTCCATCCTGTGTGACCTTGGGGGAGTCAATTTAGTCAACCAACATACATTTATTTAACACCTGCTATATGAGAGGTGAGTGGCTAGGTGGTACAGCACACAGATCTATGATACTGTGATCAGATGACCCCTTAGACCCTTTTGAACCATAATAATCTATGAGTTTAAGAAAAGGGGTATAATAAATGCTGAGACTAGGAAGTTTTATGTGACTGGGTCAGGATTTGGAAACTGTACCTCATTCTCTTTGTATTATTGCCCGCCCAGGTCTCTGCTTCTTCGTTATAACAGCCACAGGGAAAAACTTGTTTATTCATCAAAAGTCATTCTAAAAGACATTTGTCAAACCCTTCCTTGCTGTTAATAAACCAATTTGAGGAGTGCCCTTTGTAAGGAGGCTGACTTGGGTGTTTTTTTGGGGTGGGGGGTGTTTATTGTGTTTAAAACAAAATACAGAAAAATGAAAGTGTACTTCATTGCAACCCGGGGGCTGCCTCTCTCACCCATCCTCTGTCCCTGTTCTAGGGGTGACAATTCTTGAGTTACCCACCTCTCCATTTAAGACTGGAGGTCTTATTATAAAGAAAAAATAACTTTGAAAAACCTGAGGACTCTGGTCAATGCAATGGTCAGCATAAGACCAAGGGACTGCGGAGAAAGCCTTCTGCCCCCTTCTAGACAAGAGCCAATAGCGTCAAGATGCAGAGTGAGCCAATCACTTGGAACATATGGGAATTTGCTTTGCTTGACTGAGTATGTTATGAAGGTTTCATTTATTTACTTTTTGTTCAATTAGTCTGGGGGAATGAAGAGAGAGAAAATACATATTTAAATTAAATTAAATTTTAAAAAATAAAACTATCCCAAAGATCTCTGGGTATCAATAAAAAAAAAAAAAGAAACCCAATGGGCTATAATCAAGGCTCGACTTGGAAAAATTGACTGTTTCTCCAAGATGTACATAATATTCAGTGTGATAAAAGTGTGCTTTCATGATGAACGATTAAAGAACATGTTCCAAAATCTTGTAATCTCATGCAATTCAAACAATTTCATCAAAAAGACATGTTGAATGTTTTTTGTAAATTTTTTAATTTATTATAAACTTAAATATGAAATGAGAAAAGAAAAAAATGCCATGTACACAGCAGAACATAAGAGAGGATTCAGCATAAAACAATAAATTTCCATTTCAAGAAAACCTATATAATAAATACAACACATTGTTTTCAAAGCTGCTTAGCTTTTCTCTGCTTCCTTGTAAGATTTCTTTTGTTCTCTGCTGTGCTTTATTTACTTTACTTTATTTTTATTATTTTATTTATTTTTTATTTACTTTATTTTATTTTTTCCCTTTTCCCCGCCAAGAAGGCTACAATTAAGCACAGATATAAAAACACATGCAGAGTTATTTATAAATATAGACATATATATACCTATATATAAGAGCATACTACGCTTATCTCCTATCATCTCTTTCTCTGAAGGTGGATAGCATCTTCCTTCATAAGTCTGACTCCTGCCATGCTTTTCTAAATCAGCCAGCTCATCATTAACTCTACCACAGCAACATTCCAATCCAGTCACAACCTATCTGAGAGATTGTCTATGAAAGTTTTTTTTCCCAGTTTCCTACATTCCTTCTATTCTTGGCTACATAGATTTTATTTATACAAGAAGATTTTAATTTAAAATAACCAAAATTGTCCATTTTATACTTCAACACGCTCTCACCTTATAGTTTAAGGTCTGGTATTGCTGACTCTACTTCCTTTACATCTTTTTTCCCTGGCTTTTTTGAAGTTCCTAATCTTTTGTTCTTCTAAATGAACTTTGTTAGGACATATCGAATGTTTAAAAAAAGTTTTAAGAAATAAGTAAGGGGTCTTCAAATGAGATATTTGCAAAAATGCTTAGCACAGTGCCTGATGCATATAGTAAGTGCCATATAAATGCTAGTGATGGTACTAAGTAGCACAGTGGATAAAATGCTGGGCCTGGAGTCAAGAAGACCTGAGCTTGAAGTAACTGGACAAGTCACTTAATCTCCATCTGCCTCAGTTTCCTCAAGGGGATAATAATAGTACCTACCTTGTAGGTTTGTTGGGAGGATCAAATAAGATAATATTTGTGGAGCTCACAGTACCTGGTATATAGCAGACACCTAACAGAAGCTTATTCCTTTCCTGACCCCTTCAAGCAAAGACTGAATGATCCAGCCTTGGCTTGTCTAGTAAATCCTCTGTATCAATAAATAACATGCATGTAGCAATTTAAAGTTTACAAATTTTATCTCCTTTGAGCCTCCCAACTTTTTGAGGCAGGTAATTTTATTCTCATTCAGCAGACTATGAAACTGAGGCATATGCAATTAGAAGTGTCTGAAGCAGGATTTGAACCCCTCTCCCAAGACTAGCTCCAGCACTCCTTATATGTATTAATCAAGCAACCAGTATTTCCTAAAGGCTGACTTTGTGCCAGGCAGCCTGGAGATGCAAAGATTGGTGGGGAGAAATACAAAGACAAAAATGAAATTCGCCTACCCTCATGGAGCTTACATTGAATTGGGGGATGAGCATACGCCAAGTGAAGACCAGGTAATTGTAGCAAACATGGGAAGAATCAGGAAAGGCTTCAGGTAGGCAATGGCCCTCAGCGCCTGGAGCTCAGCTTTGAAGGCATCCGCTCCCATGGGTCAGCCCTGGGACCCCTGAGCCCTCAGAGCCAGGTGGCTTCGCCCTTGGCTTGCAGACCCCACGGAATGGCCTGTGGGTACTCTGTGGAGGGGTTGGGAGGGCTGGATATCATGAAAGGGCTAGGGGTGACCTGGAGGGGAGGCAGGTGGTCCCGAGCTGTGGCAGAACTCACTGCTAGTGACTGCCTTTTCCTGTGCACACCTGCTGGGCTGGGGAAGAGGCCTGAAGGAGCAAATAGTGAGGGGCCCCGGAGCCTAAGGGGAAGGGTCTCAAGGGCCAGTTCTTTCCTCCAGGGCTACAAAGAGGGCAGGGCAGAGTGGTTACTGCTTTTTCCTGGGTGGGTATGAGAAAGGAGCCTAGGTATCCTGCCTTCATCTTCCTTCCACTAGTCCCACCCTGCCCCTGGCTAATCCTTCCTTCTCCCCCTGGTGGCCTGTCTCCCCCTACTCCCCTGAATTACCAGCCAAGATTGGCAAAGTAAAAGGTAGGTAGGTTTGGCCTTGACCCTAGCTGGGCTGGTCTTTGAGCTCTCTGCCCTTCTCTCCCTCTCTCTCCCAGCTCTGTCCAACAGCCCAGACCACGGGGAAAGAGAAGATTCCATCAACACTATGGTCATGAGGACTCCGGCGAGTGCACCAGCACTGGGCACCTCATCTATAAGTGCAGGAGCATGGACCAGAGGACCATTGAGATGCGGAAGAAGAAGGCAGCTGAGGCGAGAGGCTGCTCTCCAAGCCAAACTTCTTAGGGTTCCCTTCAGACCTCGGAGATAACCGGCTATGGGAGTAACCCTTTCACAAACCACATTGCTAAAGCCCAGTATTATAACTCACGGGTACAGGGATTGGCCCTGCAACATCATGGGCATAAGGGACTCCCAGGTGGGGAAATACCCTCTGCCAGTGCAGGTCAGAACCTCCTCTGCGAGTTATAGTTTGGGGGAGCTGCCTAGAGAGGATACGGGACCTGTCCATGGTCACATAGCCAATATAGGGCAGAGCTGGACTGGACTCTAGTTTTCCTAGTTTTGAGGCCAGCCCTCTAACCCCTAGAGCTAAGCGGTGCAGTGGATATCACACCTGGCCTAGAGTCAGGAAGACTCATCTTCCTAAGTTCAAATCCAGCCTCAGACACTTACTAGCTGTGTGACCCTGGGCAAGTCATTGCACCTGTTTGCCTCAGTTTCCTCAGCTGTAAAAAATGAGTTGGAGAAAGAAATGACAAACCACTCCAGTATCTTTGCTAAGAAAACCCCAAATGGGGTCACAAACAGTTGGACAGGACTGAAACAACTGAACAGCAAACTTTTTCCTATAGAATAAAATACAAACTCCTTAGCATTCAGGGCTTTCTGTAATCTGATTTCCCACATACCTTTCCAACTTCCTTTCACACTACTCCCTTTAGGTGGCAGCTAGGTGGCAGCTAGGTGGTGCAGTGGATAGAGCACTAGCCCTGGATTCAGGAAGACCTGAGTTCAAATCCAACCTCAGACACATAACACACTTACGAGCTGTGTGACCCTGGGCAAGTCACTTAACCCCATTGCCTTGCCAAAAAACAAAAACAAACAAAAAAACCATACTACTTCCTTTAATATTGACATTCTGGCTACTTCTAGACCACTTGGACAGGTAGGTAGCATACTAGATAGAGCAAGTCAGGAAGACTTGAGTTCAAATCTGGGTCTCAAGTTGTGTGACCCCGGGCAAGTCACTTAACCTCTGCTTGCCTCAGTTTTCTGAACTATAAAATGGGGATGATAAAATGACCTACCTCAAAGGGTTGTTGTGAGATTTAAATGGGAAAATAACTGCAAAGGGCTTAGCACATACATAGTAGGTGCTATATAAATGCTTTTTCCCTTCCCTCCCACTGCTTGCTGTTCTCCAGATTCAGCATTCTGTCTCCCGTCTCCAAGTGTTCAGACACCCTGTTCCCAGTGCCTGGAGTGTACTTTCTAGCCTTATCATACACCACTCCCCTTTTATGCATTCTTTGGTTCAGCCAAACTGGTCTTGTTATTCTTCACACGTGGCCCTTCTCCCACCTCTGCACCTTTGCACTGGCTCTTCCCCCCGCCTTAACTGCCCTCCCGCCTTACCTCTTCCTTTTAGAATCCCTAGTTTCCTTCAAATCTCAGCTCAAGCTCCAACCTATGACATGAGGCCTTTCCTGATCCCATCACTCCCTCTAAAATCACCATGTTTTTATGTTGCTTGTATGTGCGTGTGTTATCTCCCAGACAGAACGGGAGCTCCTTGAGGGCAGGGACTGTTTCTCTTTTACCTAGGCTCCCCAAGTACATAGCACAGTACCAGACACATTAATGTGAGTTGTCATCTCCACTCGTTGGAGCCCTTCTTTTCTTCCTTGACTCTTCCAGCAAGCTCTCTGCGTGAGTTCTCGGCATCCCCCCCCCCAAGCTGAAATCACTCTCGCCCTGCCCAGATTTTCTTAGAGCTGTCTGTGGCGACCCTCCTTTATTTCCTGCCCCCCCATCCCATCTGACCTTGTATTATACTTGTTTGTACCCAGATCTCATTGTTCCCCTGGTCCCCAGTGGGGGGACGTCCCCTGAGGGCAGTCACTGTCTCATTCCTTCATCTTTCTTTCCCTTGGCACCAACCTCAGCCTGGCACCAAGGAAACACTCCATAAGCCTTTGTTTAAATTGAATTTCCTCAGGATATTCCCATTGGAGGTAGGTAGTAGATGTATGGTTGATTATGCCATCTTACACATGTAGAGCCTAAGCCTTGGAAGGAGGATGAGAGGTAACCTGGCATAACAGATAGAGCTTGGAACGTGGAGTCAGGAAGTGGTGTGTTCAAATCTTGCCCGACTGTGTAGGGAAGACATACTTCACTTCACCATGACTCAGTTTCCTCATCTGTAAAATGACAAGGTTAGACTTAACCTCTAAGGTCTCCTCCAGCTTTAAATCTATGATCCTATTAATTTTGCCAGGTCATACAACCAGTAAGTAGGTTATGTGGGTGATGTAATTCCAAGCACCATATTCTTTCCACAAAATACCATCCTTTAATGTTGTTCAGTTGTGTCTGACTCTTTGTGTCACCATTTGGGGTTTTCTTGGCAAAGATACTAGAATGATTTGCCATGGATTAAGTGGATTAAGGCAAACAGAGGTTAAGTGACTTACCCAGGGTCACACAGCTAGTAAGTGTCTGAGGTCATATTTGAACTCAGGTCTTCCAGACTCTGGGGCCAATGCCTTGCGCATTATGGCGCCGCCTAGCTGCCTCCTAGGGACATGCACATGACTAATATGCAGGGGTGTTCCAAAAAGCCTTGATGTAGTTTTAAGCTTTTAAAAAACAAAACCAAACAAAAAACCCAACTGTGCCAAGACTTTTAGGATACCTTGCTTTTGTACCAAAGACACACTGAGCAAAATGTCAGAAGGAGGTGGGATGGGAGAGGAGGTAGGGGTTCTTCCTGATCAGGGAAGGTTGCCTGGAGGATTTGGCATTTGGATTAAGTGGGGTTTTTTTATTTTTAATTTTTTAAATTGAATTAGGTTTTTAAATTGAATTAAATTGAAGTAGGATGGTAGAAGTTCAGCTGGTAAAGTTAAGCCAGGCAGACATCTTAGGCATAGGGAATGGCCTGAAAAAAACAGAGGAAGATGGGAAAGTCCCAGGCGCAGCTCACACACTTGCAAGCAAAGTTTCTCGTATGAAGGCCTAGAGAAGTGTGACCTATTTTCCTAAGCTACTTTCTATTACATGAGAGATGCTGAGACTGGCCCTCTCTCTTGGCTCCCTTATCATTTCGTGGATTTCATCTCTTTGGGACCAGCTGTCTACCTACCAGCCTCGTCACTTCCCACCCCCACCTCCTTCCACAAACTCCGCACACAAACACAGTATGAACTGGGAGACAAAGGATGGCAGCTAGACCCAGGATGTTATTGGTATATGGAACTCCCAGATGAGGCAAGTCCCTCCTCCAATGTAAGTTGGCACTTTCTCTGAACCTTATAGTCACAGAGTAGCCTGAGAGGTCAAATAATTTGCCTGAGGTCGCACTGCCTCCATGTATCAGAGATGGGACTTGGATTGGCTTTGAAGCCAGGTTTGTTTTATTAAATACTTCTGTAACACTTTACACTTTGCAAAACAATTTACCTATCTCATTTGAGCCTGCCAACCACCCTGTGGTAGGTCCAGAAGGTAGGATCATCTCCACTTTACAGGTGAAAAGACTGAGGTTCTGAAATTAAATGGTCACACAGCTATTGAGTGTCAGAGGCAGGATTTGAACTCAGGCCTGCTTGAGTCTACATCCGGTGTTGTCCCCCAAACCAGGACATCCCTCCACCACCACCTCCACCTTCTGCCCCAAGATTTCTATTCCAACTAAATGCCCAAGGAACAAATCTCGAACCTCTAGGGATTCCAGGCTTCCTGTGACAGTCAATAGACATTTTGCCTCAGGGATGGGGGAAGAAAGTGGTCCCCATAGCCTTCCAACAATGTCCCGTAGGTGGCTAAGAAATGCCATGCACAGAGAACTCCTTTGAATAGTTGCATAAATGTCCCAGATTTCTTAGTTAATAAACATTAATCATCTTGATGAGGAGAGGGTGGTCCTGATCTATGATTTTGTGGGCGTATGGAATGCCTCTTGTGATATAGATAACAACTTCTGTAGTCTCAGGCAGTGGTTTTCCATTTTTGGGGGGTCCTGGACACCACCCTTACTCCCATGGTCAGTAAGCTGAAGCCAATGGACTCCTCAGAATAATATTTTAAATGCATAAAATCAAATATATAAGATTACAGAAAAAAAACCAATTATATTCAAATACATGTATTTTTTCCCCATTTAAGTTCCTAAGCCTCCTGAAATCTATCCACAATCCTACTGGAGGGTCCAAGGATCCCAGGTTAAGAATACCTCTTTTAGCTAGTTGCTTGGGGGCACTGAGATTTGCTTGGGGTTGTTTGCCCAAGGTCTCACTTCCAGTAGTGTCAGAGGTCAACCAATCAATAAGCAGTTTATCTATTAAGTGCCTGGGGGCCACCTCCAGTCTTCCGGATCTATATCTTGCCACTGGACCCAAGACGGCTCCGGAGGAGAAAGTGAGGCTGGTGACTTTGCACAGCCCTGCCTCACTACAATCTAATTCACTTGCAAGTCATGGCATCATCTCCCTGATGTCACGGTCCTCTTCCAGAAGGAAGGATAAACAATACCAACATTTAAGTGCATATTCTGGGCCAAGCTCTGTGTCAGGTGTGTCCATTACAAAGATGAAAGCAAGCACAGGGGCAGCTAGGTGGGGCAGTCAACAAAGTAGCAGCCCTGGAGTCAGGAGGACCTGAGTTCAAATCCAGCCTCAGACACTTTACACTAAGCTGTGTGACCCTAGGCAAGTCACTTAATTTCGACTGCCTCAGCAGGGAAAAAAAAAAAAAGCAAAAGCAAGAACAGTCCTTATCCTCAAGGAACTTACAGTCTAGTCAGGAGAGAAAACACCTACATATACAGTCATATACAATATTCATAATATGGTGATTCTTGAGAGGAAAGCATCAGCATCAGCCAGCGGCACCAGGAAAGGTCTCATGTAGAAGACGGCACTTAAACTGAGCCCCGAGAGAGAGATTCTGAGAGACAGGCGAGGAGGGACAGCGGACCGTCCGTACAAAGTCTTGTAGGTGGGAGACGGAATGTCACACGTGAGGAAGAGCAGGAAAGCCATTTTGGATGGACCAAAGTGTGGGCTGGTATGAATAGGACAGAAAGGTAGGTTGGGAATGTCTGTGAAGGGCTTTAAATGACAAACGGGAGTTTAGATTTAATCCCAGAGGTATTTCTTCCTAACACCAAGGCTGGCTCTCTGTCCAGGGTCATGTGGGCTCTCTAAAACATCTAACGTAATTCTTGTGCTGATGCTGAGGGAGGTACAAAAATAGATGTAATCCCTGCCCGGGTTAAGATGCATTTATTCCCTGCCCTTAAAGGCTAGGATCTAACAGGGAAAGCAAAAGCTACACACGCACCAATATTGTATAATGCTATGACTTTGTGGGGGTGAGTGCTTTCTAAACATAAGATGATAAATGACCTTTAAGAGATGCAAATTCACCATCTGATGATCCTGAGCCCGCCCTTCCCTAGCTGGGCTGTCCTCAGACTGAGCTTAGACTTAGCTTAGAAATACTTGACAGAGGGGCAGCTAGGTGGCGCAGTGGATAGAGCACCGGCCCTGAAGTCAGGAGAACCTCAGACCAAACACTTGACACTTACTAGCTGTGTGACCCTGGGCAAGGCACTTAACCCATTGCCTAGCCAAAAAAGCCAAAAGTGTATTTATTTGTTTGTTGTCTTCCCCATTAGACTGTAAGCTCCTTGAGGGCAGGGACTGCCTTTTGCCTTTTCTTGTATCTTCAGCACTTAGCGCAGTGCCTGGCATATAGTAGGCACTTAATAAATGTCTTCTGACTAATTGACTGGCACCAATCGGTTTTGTCCTTGACTCATAGATTCTTGCCCTGGCTCTACCCCTCTGCTTCTTCCGGATGTGTACATCTGCATCTCCTCTCTGCTGGAGTGTCTGTCTGTCTGTTTTCCTTTCCCACCCAGCTGCCTCCTTGGACTTCATGATCTCCAGAAACTTATTCTGCTAGCTGAAATCAGCTCTGCAAGTCTCACTTTTTCAGCACCCTCTGGCCCTGGGGCTCCTCTCACCCCTCTGATTGGAGGGTGGATTTTCGATCCTCCCCCATTGGGGGGATGGGAGGATCACCTCATCATTTCCCACCAGCTATTCTCCAGGACTTTATGACCTCCAGAAACTAAAAATCTGCAAGATGAAATCAACTCTGAGACTCTCACCTCTTCAGAGCCTGTCAGTCTTCCTGCAAGACTTTATTAGATCCAGTGCAGGTAACTTCTCTCCCCACAATCTCTTCCCCACCCCCTCCAGTCTTTTCCCCTTTTGTCCCTGTGATTGTCTCCCAGTCTTCTCTTAAAGCTCCCCAAGGGTGTGAGCCTCCTTGTGTATCATCATTCTCATCATCAAGGTGGTGTTGGCCTGTGTGAAATCCTATTAAAAAGCCTTCTTTCCTGGTAAAACTGAAATGGATTAATGGTGATTAATTTGACTCCTTATTCTGAATTTAATTCATTATCTAGATCTCTAGATTGGCATTAGGACCACCAGCTCTATTCATGGAGGGAAGGACCTTCTCTTTATTTAAATCTTGGAGTTAAGGGAGTGAATGGAATGTATTGGTTAATATCCTAGATAGTAAAAGTCACATCATGCACAAATTAGAGGAATGAGTACATTTCAGATGTATGGATTGGGGAAGAATTCATAAATAAGCAACAGAAAGGATCATAAGATAAAATAAATAATTTTGCCTATATAAAATTATGATTTTTGCACAAATTTAATGTACTTAAAATTAGAAGGGAATAATGTAAATGGGGGAAATCTTTGCTGCAAGTTTCTCTGATAAAGGTCTCATATCTGAGATATATAAAGAACTGATTCAAAATTACAAAACTAAGAGCCATTTCCCCATTAATAAATGTCCAAAAGATCTGATAATAGTAGCCAGCATTTGTATAAAGTTTTACTGTGCAAAGTGCTTTACAAATACGATCTCATCTGATCCTTACAACAACTCTGGGAATAAGGTATTATTCTGTATTTTTCAGATGAGGAAACTGAGGCAGACAGGTTAAGTGACTTGTCTAAAGTCATGAAACTAGTAATTGCCTGAGGAAGCATTTGAACTAAGGTCTTTCTGGCTCCAAGTCCTGACTTCTACTACCTACTCTACCACTTAACTACCTCCGTGAATAGTCAGCTTTTTGAATAGGCAGTTTTCAAAGGAAGAAATCTCAGTTATCAACAGCCACACGGAAAAAAAAATGCTTTAAATCACTAACTAGAGAAATACAAATTAAAGCAACTTTGAGGTTCCCGTCACACCCATCAAATGGACAAAGATGAGAAAGGAGGAAAATAACGAATGTTGGAAGAGCTGTGGGAAAACAGGTACGCTGGTGGACTGTTGGTGTAACAATTACTTGGTCCGAGTCTGGAAAGCAAATTGGACTAATATCACCAAAGTTACTAAATTGTGCATACTCTGGCAGAGCTACTTGGCTTAGTTGGAGAGAGGAGTCAGGAAGACCTGAATTCAAATCTGGTCCCAGACACTCACTAGCTAGGGGACCCTGGGAAAGTCATTTAACTTCTGACTGCCTCAGTTTCCTCACCTGTAAAATAATACCAGTGATAATACTAGCACCTACCTCCCAAGGTTATTGTGAGGATCAAATGAGATAATATTTATAATGCGCTTAGAATATAGTAGTGCCTGATAAATGCTTTTTTCTTTCCTTCTTTCTTTTTCTTTCTTTCCTTCTTTCTTTCCTTCTTTCTTTCTTTCTTTCTTTCTTTCCTTCTTTCTTTCTTTCCTTCTTTCTTTCTTCCTTTCTTCCTTTCTTCCTTCCTTCCTTTTTTCTTTCCTTCCATCCTTTCTTCCATCCAGCTAGTTATGTCATCACTAGGCTTATACCCTCAAAGACTGAATGGAAGTATCTAAATGTATAAAAATATTTCTGGTAGCTCTTTCCATAGTAGTTTGGGAACTAAGAGAGTTTCTTCCCATTGGCTAAACAAATCATAATATATAACCTGGGCAGGTCTGACCATGCCTTTTGCCTAACATGAAAGCAACCTCGAGGGATCTTTGGAGCGTGTCCAGTTTGCCTGAGTTCTAGGTAATGGAATATTATTATGCTATAAATGATGAAATGGACAGTTTCAGAGGAGATTGAGACCTCTGTGACCTGATATGCATCAAAGTGAGCAGAAGTAGGAGAACAATTTGTATAAATGATAACAACAACATTGTAGAGGAAAATAATTTTGAAAGACTTTAGAACTCTGATCAACTCTGAGATAAGCCATGAGTCCAAAACAATGAAGATGAAACACACCAGTCACCTCCTGACAGAGAGCTAATTAATTTAACGTGCAAAAATACAGGGTCAATGTGGGGATTTTTTTTTACTGCACTATGCAGATATGTATCAAGATCTTTATTTTTCTTGTTCATTGGGGGTCAGTGGGCAGGACAGATTACAAATATAGGCCTAAATAAATGGAGGATAAATGAATAGAAGGGAGGAAGGGAGAGAGGGAGGAAGGGAACAGGAAAGAAACAAGGAAGGAAGGGTCTGGAGAACTAGGGGACAAGTATCCAGTCTATGAATTTAAGTAATTTCTAAAAGCTCCCCTTCCTCGATTTCATACTTTGGGAGACTAGAGAGGAAAAAAGGGCTTGTCTGACTCCTCTGACTGTTTCATGTCTGGGCATGCTCTACTACACTGAGAATACAAAGAGCATGCTGGAATATTAAAAATCATAGTAATGGAATATTGGAATATTTTGGAAAACAAGATGTCAGAGCTGGGAGGGCCCTTAGAACACAGGATGTCAGAGCTGGGAGGGTCCTTAGAATACTGGATGTCAGAGCAGGGAAGGCCCTTAGAACCCAGAATGTTGGAACTGGGAGAGTCCTTAGAACCTAGAATATCAGAGAAGGGAGGATCCTTAGAACACAGGATGTCAGGGCTAGGAAGGACCTTAGAATACAGAATGTCAGATGGGGGGAAGCGTAGAACCCAGAATATCAGAGCTGAGAGGGGCCTTAGAACATGGAATGTCAGAGATGGGGAGGACCTTTAGAACATAGGATGTCAGAGCTGGGAGAGATCTTAGAATATAGGATGTCTAAGATGGGAGGGCCCTTAGAACACAGGATGTCAAAGCTGGTAATAATGAGATTTAGGGTGTTGGAACCCTCAAAATGTGAGGGTACAGGGCAACCTTTCCTGGAATTAATTTACACACTCAAATTGTCTTCCAGTCAAGTGGCAAAGTTTATTGCAATGCCCATAAGGTGGTCGAAGATCCTTACGAAACTTGCAAACTTACGAGGATGATGCTAATGCTTATATGAAAAAAGGGACAGGGAAAGGAATGTATGGGAAAATTGAGAGTCAACAGAGAAAGCTCTGTTGATACCAGATATTGGGGGAGAAGGGACAAGAAAGTTCTGTTCCAGGTGCCAGAGACAGAGTCCTCGGGTGGGCGCCCTGTGTGTGTGCTGAAAGCCTTTGTCTAAGGAACTACAGAGTCAGGTATGTGTATGCCTGTAACAAGGAAAGATTTTCTCTAGGATTCTGAGTTGCTTCAAGAGACATGGTCTTTGGCTTTTGGGGTCCAGGTCCCACTACCATATCAGGAGGGCCCTTAGAACACAGGATGTCAGATATGGGAGGGGCCTTAAAACACTAAACATCAGAGCCCTGAGAGCCCTTAGAACATAAAATGTTAGAGCTGGAAGAGGCTTTAGAAAAAAGACTCTTTTTTTTTTTTTGGTGAGGCAGTTAGGGTTAAGTGACTTGCCTAGGGTCACATAGCTAGTAAGAAAAAAGATTCTTAATCTAGGGTCTGTAGATAGATTTCAGGAGGTCTATGAACTCGGGTGGGGGGAGAGGGGGAATGCATCTTTATTTTTGTTAACCTTTGTTTTCCTTTGTAATCTTAAGCTTTTAATATTATGCAGTTAAGAGGTCTATAACACCAAAAAGGTTAAGAGCCCCTGCCTTAGAACACAGAATGTTAGAAAAGGAGCAGAATATTAGATCATCCGATAGCCAGGACTTGGTTTGCGCTTCCAAGCTGTCCTGCTCCTGGGCTCCACCAGGTGGCAGCAGCAGCAGCAGCAGCAGCGGTGGGGGGAGCCACCCGAGTGCCCCGCCCCTTCCTCCTCCCCTCTCTGGAATTGCTCCGTCCGTGAGGTCAGCGCTGGGCGCCTCATCTCCCATAAGGCCTCGGGTCGGAAGCTCCATTCTCTCTTCCGGTTCTCCACAATGGCGGTGAGTAGCTGCAAGTGTGGGGCTGTTCCCGCCATCCGTCTCCATCCTCCGCGCGGCGGGCCCATCGGGGCTGCGGCGCCGGTCGGCCACGGGCCTCGAGGCCTGCTCCGTCCCCCCAGCGGGCCTGGAGAGGGCTCCGTAGGCCAGGGGCGCGCTGGGCTGTGCCCTCGACCGGCGGGCGGGCCCCGAGGAGGCCTGCGGAGGCGTCCGCGGAGCGGGCGCCGAGGCTTGGCCGCTTTCTCTTCTCCTGGGGCAGCTCCTGGAACCCTCGGGAGCAGGGAGGAGGAGGGCGACCGGGTGCAGGGGCCGCACGAGATCCCGGAAATAAGGAGGGGCAGTCGGGGCCTGCATGAATTACCGCGGTCCGATTCGGAGCAGAGCCCGACTAGCTGTATGATGCAAGCAATTCACTTTAATCTCTCCGTCTGATTTTCCTTGTTTGCAAAATGAGGGCTTATCATACATACTAGTCTTACAGGTTTGTTGTGAGGCTCCGGGGAGCTGGTTCATGTAAAGCGCTTTTGAGAACTTCAGGTGTGGGGTGGGGGTGTCTTTGCCCGGGCGTGTTTGTATGTATGGAGGAGTCTCTGGGGTAGCTGAAAGAGCTTACACTTGGGAGTCCCAGCTTATCCCTCTGTGCCTGTATCAAGGCGGCAAGCATTTACTACCACCTTCTGAGTGCCAGGCACTGTGTTCAGCCTTGGGGTTACGTAAAAAAAAAAATTTAAAAGGCAGTCCTGGTTCTTGAGGAGGTCATGGTGTAGTGGAGGACTTGCAATAACTGTGTCGAGACAAGATAAATTAGAGGTAATCTCAGGAGGAAGGCAACAGTATTAAGGATTGTGAAAGATATTTCCAAAAAGGTAGATTTTTAGCTTCAACCTGAAGGAAGCCTAGAGTATTGTAGACATGGAGGGGGAGGGGGAGGAGTCAGTAAAAACGTAGGAAGTGTGAGCTTTAGCTTTTTTTGCAAAGGAGGGCCTTTTAAGGGTTGTGTTTGTGGAGAATCAAGTGATTTAATGAATACAGATAATGGGAAATGCTGTGTGTATGTCACCTGTAATTCTTTTTTTGAGATTATTTTGGCTTGATAGCTCTCACATGGGCCCCCCTTTTATGCCGGCAGCACTCCTCTCCCTTCTTAAAACATACAAAATAGATTATACTTTTTGGCCTGCAGTAGAAAGAAACTTAATTTCCAGACCCAACTTTATCCTTCAGTCAGGCAAACATCTACCAAATTTCTCTGGACAGTGCTATGCTCAGGGAAGTTAAAAAGTTTAGAAAATGGCAGTCTCTATTCAAGTTGCTATTAGGTGGATAAAACATAATTAGATAACAGTGATTAAAAAAATGTGTGTGTGTATATAAGGGCTGGAGAAAACAGTGCTTTGCCTAGGGTCCAGTAGGGAGGGAACAGAGGAAACTTAATGGAGAAGGTGATCTTTGATGTTTAAAGAATGAGTGGAAATTAAAACTGAAAAGGAATCAGACATTGGAAATAGGTGGTGGCATAAGAGTGCAAGGCATGTTAGGGGGGCAATTTGTGTAATGTAGATAAAGGGAAATCTGAGAAGACTTGTTGAACAGTGCAGAGTGAATTAAGTAAAACAAGGATAAAAAAAAATTTTTTTACAATAACGTTGTAAAGACATATTTGAAAGACTTCGAAATTCTGACCGGTATGAAGACCAACTATGATTCCAAAGGACTCATGTGAAAACATGATAGTTGATAAGCTCAGTGCACATGAAGACATATTTTTGGACATGATCAATTTGGGAATTTGTTATGCTTGACAACACGTTTGTAACAAGGGTTTTTGATTTTCTTAAACAGTGATTAGGGAAAAAATTCCCATGGCTTCAACGTGCAGCTTTCCTGTCTATAAGAGGCAGAACAGCAGTTACTCTCAGTGGCAAGAATGTTGTGGACAGTGTCGTTATTTACACGCTAAAGACCACTGGCTATTATGAAGGTGGCACTTGTTGCAGCAACTTTGTTTGGTGCACTGACCAATGCACCTCATTCTCTTGCAGCAAGATCAGGGTGAAAAGGAAAACCCCATGCGGGAACTGCGCATCCGTAAGCTGTGCCTCAACATCTGTGTTGGGGAGAGTGGGGACCGACTGACCCGAGCTGCCAAAGTGTTGGAGCAGCTCACAGGCCAAACCCCAGTGTTCTCCAAAGGTAAATATGGATAAAGCCAGGCCTGGGAGAGGCAGGGAGTCCTGGGGCTTCGCCTTTCCCTTCTACAATTTGAGAGTTGTAAGCCCCTCTAGGATTCCCTGTAAAAGCCTTCCTAAGGAAGCTTGGTGGAGTTGGTATAGTAGTAAGAAGACTGAAATTGAGAGTCGGAGGACCTGGGTTTTAATTTCACTGCTGAGTTGTGTAGCTTCAGGCAAGACGCTTCCCTTTTTTCAATCCTGTTTCCTCCTGTATAAAAATGAGAGGCTGGGAGAAAATGGCTAGGCAGCCAGGCGGCTCAGTGGATAGAATGCCAGGCCTGGAGTCAGGAAGACCTGACTGAGGTCAAATGTGGCCTCGGATACTTACTAGCTGTGTGATCCTGGGCAAGTCACTTCACCTGTTTGCCTCAGTTTCTTCATTTGTAAAACGAGAAGGAAGTAACAAACCATTCCAGTATCTCTGCCAGGAAAACCCTTAATAGGATCATGAAGAGTCAGACATGACTGAACTTCACCAGAAGATGGTCATTGGCCTCCTTTCCAGGTCTGACCTATGGTTCTGTGATTACCTATAGTTAAGGTTAAAGAAAGGTGCTGCAGAAGGTCAGGGAATTAGAGGTTTCAATCTTGGCAAAATGTAAGCATAGTTCATTCTAGTCAGATGAAGGCTGGTAACCGAATATAGCCAAAAGCTTTGGTAGGGAAAGAGGCTGAACCCATCAGTGCAAACCAAACATATGGATTCCCTTTCTAGAAGGTGGAGTGATTTTAAAAGATTCCAGGAGGGAATTTTGATTTTCTGAGGTGCATTGTAAAGAAGGCCCACCTGGAATAGCTATTTAAAGGAGCTCTGTGGGTGTGTAGCTAGTGTATATTTGATTAAAGAATACTGTAGTTTGTTCACAGGGACTTTTTCTAATTTGTTTTGTATTTGATTAGCTTGTTGTTTAAATACATTCAGAGTAGTCAGACTTTTTATTGTAGCATGGTGTTTGCCCACATATGCCTGGGAAAGTTTTCAGCAAACGATCCTGACTTCGAACTTTGACTCTTTTCAGTGTTTTGTGGCTTGGGAAGCTTAGTCAAGTGTATGTATTTATGTTATAAATTGAATCTGAGAGTAGTGGCCAGAAAGCAGTGAGATGTAATCCAAAAACCACTAGGCTGAGCTTCAGGAGTCCTGGGTTCTAGTCTCACTTCCCTTGCTGTGTGATACTAAGGAAGTGACCCAGATTCTCTGAATCTCAAAAGAGTTAATCTTTTGCCCTATGGACCATGACACTATTATTGCGAAAGAGGTGGGCTGATGGACAAGAACTCCAGAGTGGCTCCTCACCAGCTTGTCAATCTCTCCTGCAGCTCGCTATACTGTCAGATCTTTTGGAATCCGGAGAAATGAGAAGATCGCCGTTCACTGTACAGTCCGTGGGGCCAAAGCTGAAGAGATTCTGGAGAAGGGCCTGAAGGTTAGGCATGTTTCTCAAACTATACATTAACTTGTTCAGTGAGCTTGTATTGACTTCTCTTTTCTTTAAGGTGCCTTATGTCATACGCTATTGGGGATAAGATTCATTCGTTAGATTAATTTCACTATTTCTTCTTCCTGCGCCAATCCTTTTCACTCCCCCGTGGGAGCAGGTGTTAGAGTTAATGAAAGGATGCCAGTCATTTGTGTCACCTCTGTCTCAGACATGCTGTATAGAGTCAAGGATCTAGTGTCATATTCCCCGTCGTTTTTGGGACCTCTGATATACTTATTCTGTGCATGGCAGGAGTTTTGTAGTTGCATGAAATCCAGCTGTGAGCATATGTTTTCTCATCTCCAAAACGAGAGATTTGGATTAGATTCTTTCTCTTTAAGGTCCCTTTAAGCTCTGAATCCTATGATCTGAAGCTGTTTGCTTAGTTTAGGAAGGAAGAGCACTGATTTGTCGGGGGGGGGGGGTGTCCCAAACTGTCATTCGTCTGTCTGTGGCAATGTTCCAAGTTGAGGCAGCTGAGTTCCATATGTCAGCATGAATTTTGACCATTGTACTCCTCTTTCTCAGGTGCGAGAATATGAGTTAAGGAAAAATAACTTCTCAGACACTGGCAACTTTGGCTTTGGGATCCAAGAGCACATCGATCTGGGGATTAAATACGACCCAAGCATCGGCATCTACGGCTTGGACTTCTATGTGGTACGGGCGCTTCGTTCTTGTCGCTCTCATCTCTGTCCCCTGGGGTTGACATGACTTTAGGTCCTCCACTTTCTGGGAAGGGAATCCACATGTTGGGTTTGCACAGGTGGCTTCAGCCTCTTCCCCTACCAAACCTTTTGGCAGTATTCATTTTATCAGCCTTCGTCTTTACTCCCAACTCTTCTTTGGGGGTGCTAAACAGGGAAGCAGACAAGCTAGAATTTGGAAGTGGGTAACAGGACTGTGTGGCCTTGGGCAAGTCACCTTCTCTGGGCCACAGTTCCCAGATGATTGCAAATCTCCATTCAATTCTTCAAACATCCCCTGCGGCTCTAAATCCAGTTTGCTCAGTCAGAAGGAATATAGATTGGAAACTTGGACCAGTTTCAATGCAGTGTTCCTCAGGAAAGTTGGATTCTGTTCTGCTTCGTTCTCCTTTCTCCTACTTATCGCGTGCCACTCTGGTGACTTGCACTGGTTTCCTGGCCCCAGTAATCCTCCCTTTGTGCCCATCCTGTCTTTGCCTGCTGGGCTCTCCATGGCCCTGTGCCTACTTCTAATGCCCTTGCTGGCCAGCCAAGCCTGAATGTACCCCAGTAAGTGAGCACAATCATTGCCTCATTCCATGATCGTCTTACAGTTCAGTGCCTGGGTAGGTATGGAAGTTGGTGTCTTGTGTTAGGGCACTGAAATTCCCTGAACCATTATCTGTGAGAAGGGGAGAATAATTGGACTGTCTCTGGGTCATGACGAGTGTACTTGGTCAGGCACTGTAGAAAGTGGATTAGGATTAATTGCAGATTCAAGATCAACTGCTGTTTTCTGACTTTTCACACACAGGCTGTGATCATTGCTTCCCAGCCTTAGTATTTATTCCATGGGTACTTGCATGGTACTGGTTTTGCTAAAGAATGCCTTGTAAGCTGGAAAGGAAATACTCTCACACTGAAAAGTAGATGTTGAGGGAGAGCCCGGCAAGTTAGTGAGAGATCTTTGGGAGTTTGGGGAGGGATTGGTGATGCAGAATCATAGCCTTTAGCTCTCAATGGAACATTGAGCATCAGTCCAGTGCCTTCATTTATGAGTAAGAAAAGGAAAGCCACTTGGGGCAGGGGTAGCCGCAGAATCTGTCCACTCGGGGACTTTTCCCAGCCACGTGAATCTCTAGTTGGTGCTTCAGCCCTGGGCAAGCAAGTTGATTGTTGACTGTTTGTGGGGCAGGTGCTGGGCAGGCCCGGATTCAGCATTGCAGACAAGAAGCGTAGGACAGGCTGCATTGGGGCCAAACACAGAATTGGCAAAGAGGAAGCCATGCGCTGGTTCCAGCAGAAGGTAAGAGGATTCTTCTCTTCGTCCAGGTAGCATCCTTTCAGAAAAGGATGCTTAAGCCTGCTTGGAGAGGGGCATTTAGGAGGCTGAGGATGGCCCGGGGGGGGGGAGCGGTGTTAAGGTTGGCAAGGAACAATGGGGGGAAGTGACACGTTCGGTGTGATTGGTTTCCTTTATATTTTATTCACATAAAGACATTCTGAAAGTAATTTCTCTGGGTCTAGACTGCTGAAGGGTCCATGACAAAGATTAAGAACACCTGGTCCAGAGTAAAGGTTGGGGCCAAAGGGGGTGGCTTGTCTCAGCAGGAGGCACTGGGAGATACCTCCCCTCTAACTGTACCTGGTGTGGCCTTTTACAGAAAAAAGTATTGTGGGGATTGTTCTTCCCAAGCTCTTCATGTAGGTTTGCCATACCTCGAAGCTGTCATAGCCACGTCATTAAAATCAGAAGACTTTCCTACAATTTTTTTACAACACAAGGCTGAATCAAACACAGCAGATAGTAACCTTGTTAGCAAATGTTGACCAATTGGCTTTGCCTGCTTAAAATTACAAAAGGGAGCTGGGTTTAATAAACAAAGCCACTACAGCTGCTGTTTAATTCCCTCCTGTTACCTCTGATTCTGAAAAAAAAAATCTTTTCTTTTGCAGTATGATGGCATCATCCTTCCTGGCAAATAAAGTCCTGTTTTCTATTAAAAGGTCAATAAAATGATCACTGACGTGTATTCTGTGTTGTGTTCTGTGGGAAGAACCCATGCTCACGTGCCTGGGTGGGCCTGCCTGCCTGGAGGGCAATGCCTGTTGAGAATTATCTCTGCCATAGCAGACAGAGCACTGGATTTAGAGTTGGGAGCACCTGGGGTGAATGCCGCCTCTGCTCTGACCACATTTGTGACTGTGGACATTCCTCTGGATCTCAGTTTCCTCCTCTAAAAGTGTTCTTCAGCGGTTCTAGATCTCTGAACTTTCTTGGCCGTCGTCAGCCAGTTTGTCCCACACTGCCAGCTCAGTGAAATGTCAAAGAATTGTTTTTTTACTTGAAAAGAACTTTGGAGAGGTGGTGATGGTGGCAAAATGCAAAAGTGTTTGCAATACTTTTGAGTTTTGCAAAGCACTAAACTCATAGCAACCCTGTGAGGGTCAAATAATAAAATATTACTGCCATTTTATGATGAGGAAACTGAATCCCAGAGAGGTGACTGCCATGGTCATGAAGCTGGTAATGTCAGAACTTTGATTTGGCCCAGGTCTCCTGAACCCATATCCAGTACTCTTAACGTGCCATGATTCCTTTTTAATGAAACAGGGTAACAGGCCCAGAGAAGGGAAGCAGTGGGTCCAACATCTCACAGTGACTTAGTGGCTGAACCCCAGGCCTCCTTTTAGTGCTTCTGCACTCCATGTAGTCGACAACCAGGAATCTGAACCCTTCCATTTTAAAGTGACCGGTGCCCTTTGGCCTGGACAATTCCCCGGTTCCAGACATTGACCATTCACTGGGGAGTGGAACCTGTTTCTGAGGGTACTGAACCTTTTCTAGAGCATTTTGCTATGGCAACACTACCTTGATGGTGTAAAGGGGAATGCAGGCTGAGGGTGGGCCTGCCACTGCACTGCCTTCCTGCTGCCCCCACTGGAACACTGGTGCTTAGGATTCCTGGGAGTTAAAGGGCATAGCCACTAACCAGCCTTCAGTGCTAATTGTTACTTGAAAATGTTAACATCAGTGAACACAAATTACTGCATCTCAAAGTGGTGATGCCAACTTCAGAGTGGTTTAGAATGTTGAGGTAGAGGTGGAGCAGAAAACCCTTAAAACAGGCTAGTGTGGTTCGGGTGAACTGTCTCCTACAGCTCCATAATCCCGGACCCAGCCTTAAAGAAGGCCGTGTTCGTGGGTCCAAGAAGTCAACTTTACCAGAGAATCAGAAAGACCTGAGTATAAATCCAGCCTCAAGGCACCAGCTGTATGACTGGGCAAGTCACTTAACCCTGTTTGCTTTAGTTTCTTCATCTGTAAAATGAGCTGAAGAAAGAAGCAGCAAAACACTGCAGTATCTTTGTCAAGAAAACCCTAGCTGGGGTCATAAAGAATCAGACACAGCTAAAACAAATGAACAGCTGCTGTACAGATTGATCAAACCCAGAGCCTAACCAAGCAGCCCCTTGAGTAACTCAGCAGAGGGAAGGGAGGAGCCTTTCCACAGGAAAATGAAAGACTACGTAATTAAACAGCACAGTTGGAGGAGGCTTGGAGATGGCCTCGGCATGATCCAGAGCCCGGGTGTGCACTGGTCCAGTACAGATTTTATATATCGAGAGCAAGGAGAGCTGCCTTATACATATTCGATGGACTTGTGGCTTAATTCCTGAAATAGTGACTCCCTTCCTGAGAGCCTGTCCATACCCGTGGTTCTCCATGCCTTTTGATTCTGAGCGGTGACTCTCCTGTTGTAGTCACGTTTCTGAGGTACCGTATGGTCTGCAAACACTTCCCCACAACTTTTGAGACTTAGTATTTTGCCTGTTTTAGAATTGAAACAGCCATAAGTAACAGCCTCGTGTCACACAAATGTCCATGTGGAAGGGCATGCAGTAAGCCCTCAGACCTGTGGGCCCCAGTATGAAGCCATCTTCCATCTTCTGCTGAAAGGAAGAAGCATTTAAGTTCAGGTGGGCACCTGAAAGTGGAGGCTGGTGGTGGCAGGTTGCCATCTGGGCAGCGCCCCACACCAGGAAGGGATGGTGGAGGTAACAATCTAGTACTTGTACCATAGGACATTAGCTATCAAAGAACCTTATTAAGGAGGAGAAAACAACTAAAGTCAGGGACAGAACCCGAACTCAAGCTCCAGGTTAGGATTGCCGAGTCCGGTGTTTCTACCATACCACTCAAATGCCTTAGGAGACGTTGCCAGAGTTGGAGGTGGGAAGACATGAGTTCAAGACCTACCTCATACACCTTTGGTGTGAACCTGGGCAAATCACTTAGCCTCACCTCCAGTTTCCTCATCTGTAAAATGGGAATAATAGAATCTACCTCACAGGATTGTTGTAAAGATGACTAATCAAGTCCTGTGTGGGAAGTGCCTGGCCTGTGGCTGCTTGGCACTTAATGTTCTAAATCAGTTTGTTGTCTTTTGATGACAATTTTTGTGGTTCAGCGGTTGGCTTAGTTTTCTGAAGTCTGGAATTCAAGAGAAAGTTTAGGAGACCTTTGCTGAGGAGCTGACCCTTCAAGGTTCTTTCTGTGTTTGTGTATCTGTTTCTGTCTTTCTGTTTGTCTTTCCCTTCAAGGTCCTTTCTGTATTTGTCTGTATATCTCTTTCTGTCTCTGTCTTTACCTCCCCACCCCCACCTCACTTTTGCTCTCTCCTCTCCTCCTCCCTCAAGTCAGTAAGCATTTATTTAGAACCTAAGTGCTAAGTGATGCAAATATGAAGAAATGCCAAAAAAACAAAATGTGCCTGTCCTCCAGGACCTTACAATCTAATGGGGGAGATACTGTGTAAATAACTGTGCAAACCAGATAATCAGCAGAGAAAAGGCACTAGTATTAAGGGAGATTGGAAAAGACTTCCTGTATTAGATGACATTTTAGTTGGTCCTTGAAGGAAGCCAGGAGGCAGAGATGGGGAGGGAGAGCATTGATGGCATGGGGGACAGCCAGGGAAAATGCCTAGCATTGTAATAAGAACAGCCAGGAGACTGCTGTTAACTGGATGGAAGAACCCAACCTCTACCACCACATGCCCCAAGCTAGTGAAACTGTGATCTCCCCCCAAATTTGTCATGGTACTTACGCCCTTATCTGGCCTTCCCTAGCATCACAGTGACTTATGAAAGTCTTCCCCTCTACTAAATTGTAAGTTCTTCGAGGGCAGGATCTATTGTATCTGTTTAATCCTAGAACCTGGCAGAGTGTTTTCTTATGTAGTAAGGTGCTTAGTAGGTGAAATGATAGCTTGAACTTATCTAGCACTTCTTGTTTTATAAGGAGCTTAATAATCTCATTTGATTCTTAAAACTGAAAGGCCAGACTTGGAGTTAGGAAGGAAGAACTGCTTCCAATTCTGTTTCTGACACTGAGTAGTTATGAAACCATGGGCAAGTCGCTTTTGACTGGGCCTCTGTTTCCTCCTCTGAAAATACCTCCACTTGCTACCATTGACCTAAGGATGAAATGAGATATGTAGGCAAACTTTGAAACTTGAAGTTGATGATGATTAGTTATATAAAATACACCGTGGAGTGGGTAGTGTGTGAATTACTTTTTAGCGGACGAAACGCAAGCATGTTGATCAAGTGACTCACCCAGGGTTGCATAGCTGATAAATAGTGGATCTGAAACTGGAATACAGAGTCTGACTTCAAATCCGGTGCTCTTTCCACTTGATGGTACGTGAAGGCGGCATACCAACTGCTCTACTGAGCACTAATCTAGCAAATTGGTTATGTCTAAGAATGCACTTGGAAGAAATACCACTTTGGTGGATCTGGGATCGGTCAGGATGAGTTCTCTCTGGTGCCAGTCTCAACTCAACTTTGTCTTTCCTGTTTTGGGCTTGGTTATTTTTTTTTTTAAAGTATTTTACAGGTCAACAACAAGCATTCTACTCATCCCTACTCACCCCCCACACTTGACTCATTGAATGATGTGGGGAGTTGGCAGACTCCTTACTCCCCTTTGCTGATTCCAGACTTTTCCTGTACCTACATCACTCAGTCACCTTTACCTTTGAGGTTCTTTCAGTCACATGTATCACCCACTCGAGATTCTGGTGGCATTTTACTACAGATGTCCAGGGTACCCTCCTTCCCTAATGAGTTCAGTGCCTGGTTCACAGTCTGGGAGCAGATAGAGCACTGAACCTGTAGCAGTAACTTAATACCTGTATGACCCTGGGCGAGTCATTCAACCACTGACTCAGTTTCCTTATCTGTAAAATGGTAATAATAATAGCAACTACCTCCTAGAATTGTGAGGATCAAATGTGATGTAAAGTGCTTTGCAAGTTTTGAAGCACTTTGTAAGTGCTGACTTATTATTACTAATCTTATTATCCTCCCCAACTCTTGTCCTCATACTAGGGGACATCAACATACATATTGATACTTCCTCATTTCCCACGACCTCTTCTACCCTACCTCAGCTCCACACAGAGATGGTCCTATCTTTGATCTTGCCTTCATGCACAAGTGGTTAGGAGCTCTGCAGTCCCTCTATCTGGTCATAATCTACCTTTCCCACTGTTTTACAGCTCCTCACCCTGGTCTTTGTGGCCCTGTCTTGCCCACCCCAGCCCTACTTCCAGTCCCTCCACTCCTTCATTCCTTCCCAGGATAGCATCCCTGCACTCACTCTACTTTCCTGCCTTCCTCAACTTGACTCTTTGGTGAACCAGTTCAGCTCTATACTGTCTTCTCTCCAGCTTATGCCCTTTAGTCTGTCTCAAGGATAAGCATCAGCCTGTCCTACCCTCCTGGGCCTTCTGTGCTGCTGAACAAAGCTAAAGGAAACCATGAAATCATGTTGATTAGATTCTCTACAAGTGTATGTTACATCAAGTCAACCCAGCCTTCACTACAGCAAGCAATCCTTTTACATCTCCCTACTTGATTTACTCTCCCATTTAGCAGCAGTTTTGCCAAACCTTTCAATCCCTCTGAGCCCTCCGTAGCTCCCTTCCCCACAAACTTAACTCATATTTTAGTGGAGGAAAAAAAAAGGCCATTTGCTGAGAGCTCCCCCTTCTCCCCTTTTCCCCTTCTCTTCATTTGTCTTATCATCACTATGTTCTTACTTCTGTCACACATAAGGAGATGGCCCTTCCTGACAAGGCAACCCTTCTATCTGATTCCATCCCTTCTACATCCCTTCTATCAACCCCTCCTACCTCGCTAATCCTCAATTGCTCCCTGTCTGCTGGCTGGTTCCCTACTGCCAACAAACATGCCCATGTCTCCCACATCCTCAAAACACTTTCCCTTGATCCGTTCATCCCTGCTAGCCATTGTCCCGAACCTCTACTGTTTTTTTCTGGCTAACCCCCTTAAGAAGACTTTACAATTGGTATTGCTACTTCCTTTCCTCTCCCTCTCTTCACTCTACTGTTTGCCTTCAGACTTGATCAGTCAACTGGAACAGCTCTCTCCAAAGTTACCAGTGATCTATAAATTGTCAGATCTAATGGTCTTTTCTCACTCCTCATCTTTGTTGACCTTTTTGCAGCCTTTGACATTGTTCATTAACCTTTTCTTGATACTCTCTATGTTTTTGTGACATTACTCTCTCCTGCTTCTCTTCTTATCTATCTGACCACTCCTTAGACTCTTGTGTTGAATCTTCATTCAGGTTTTGCCTGATAATGGTGGGTATCCCCCATGGTCCTATCCCAAGCCCTCTTTTCTCTAAGATACCATTTTGTTTTGTGATATCAGTTCAACTAATTCATTCAACTAATCATCTCCATGCTGATGATTCTCTAATCTACTTATCCAGCTCTGAGCTCTTTCCTGACCCTCAATCTCAGATCTCCAGCTGCCTATGGGACACCTCAAAGTGGATGTCTATAAACATCTTAAACCAGGGGAATCTGCAGCCTTTCAAGTTTGGATTCAGAGGGCCACACGAGTTCAGTGTGGAATATCTTAAGAGTTTGTACTGGGGTAGGGAACCTGTAGGGAACCTCAAGGCCATAGGCCCTCTAGGTCCTCAAGTGTATCCCTTCAAGTTTGGATTCAAAGGGCCACACTTGAGGACCTGGGGGCTAGCCAAAGGTTCCCCACCCTGTATAAACTGAAGATATCCAACACTGAATGCATTATCTTTCCCTCCAAGCCCTTTCCTGTACTGTCAAGGGTATCACCATCCTCCCAGTCACTCAGGCTGGCCTCTTACTGGTATCACCTTAACTAGCTTGGGTGACTCTGGTTAGGTCACTTAACATTTGTGTGCCTCACTTTCCTCATCTGTAAAATCTGATGCTACATGTTGGGAATACAAATAAGAAAAAGACAGTCCCTGCCGTCAGGGAGCTGATGGGGAAAGACACAACACAGAAAAAGAGCTTGAAGAAAGACAGGGAGAGGGGAACCAGGAGGATACGCTGTGAGGTGTTGAAACCTGAGCTGCTGATGGGAAATTGGTTACTTGGAAAGTTCAGATCCCAGCTCTCTATAAAGGGAGGCTTTAGGAGTTTTGTTCTCTACCCTCCAGAGAGCAGAGGCAACTCAGGGGTTTCAGAAGATGTTGAGTATCAGGGAAAAAAAAAGCTGAATTAATCATTGGTGATGAGATTCCAGGTGACCAGCTGAAGTACAAGCTGTGTCTAAGATGGGTCACTGAGGGGATGGGTTCTTTGACAGTGGCAGCCGTGAGATGCATACAGATGTCAAAGAACCCTTGGCCCTGTGTGGCCTTCTTCCCCTTCTGCAGTGAAGGCAATGGATTGGCAGAAAAGGAGACCAAGGATTCTTAGGCTGGTTTTTAGACTATCTACAGGCATTAACTTAATTTGGTATTCTGAGCTCATACACTGCTGGAGGAATTGAACCATGTTCACAGCGACAGTCTTGCTATAAATGAAATTAGAAAACAAGGAAGGGGCTGCTGAATATAAATAAATACTCAGTTATTTGATACATAAATGGAAAGCTGTCATTCACCAATCTTGTTTGTGGTGCTGTCTCTATTGTGAGGGTGTTGAGTTAGGAACTAAGAAACTCAGTTTCTATCGATCTCTGTGATTTCTTTTTAGACCTGGTTTCTCCATTTGTAAAACGAGGTGTCTGAACTATTCCTTTAGGTTCCCTCTTGCTTTAATATTTGATGCTCTAAAATCCTTCCGGTTCTGGTCGTTATGATCCAAGATCTCTTCAGTGCTGATATTCGTTTTTTTTTTTAATTTTTAGGCAATTGGGGTTAAGTGACTTGCCCAGGGTCACACAGCTAGTAAGTGTCAAGTGTTTGGTCTGAGGCCGGATTTGAACTCAGGTCCTCCTGATTTCAGGGCCGGTGTTCCATCCACTGCACCACCTAGCTGCCCTTGATATTCTGTTCTAAGACTCCTTCCAGCTCTGACACTGTTCCAAGTTCTTCCCAACTTTGACATTCTGTGATCTAATGTTTCTACAATTCTTAAGGTTCTAAGGCTTCCTCCTGATCTGACACTATGTTCTTTCTGTATGGACATTCTGTGAATCTAAAACATTAATCAACATGAACCTCATTCCCCCCCAGTATAGCAATGAGAGGAAGAGAGGAAATAAAATTTTGTTCTATTCTTGAGGCGGTACATTTTCAGATTCTGCTTGCATTTAGAAATTCACCTTCTATCAACCATTAGCTGCCACTTAAAGTGGTAATCAACTATGGAAAATTCACTGCTAGGAACAGGGCCAGAATGGCGGCCGGAAGTTTCATCAGTTTCTGGATGCCCAAGGGTAGCACTTGCTCCTCCGGTCCTAGGATACCTGGGAGACCTTGTAGGGTGATGGAGGGTCACTATAGCCCTGTACCATGATAAATCCAAGGCCTCAGACCCAGTCCGTCCTGATTGAGTGAATTTCTCACTGGAGAATGTGTCTGTGTTTGGAATGCCTTTGCTCACCAGTCACCAAGGCCGTAGAGAGATTTGCCCAGTCTTTGTAGAGCTGGGAATTGGTGGCTGGCTCCCATAGCTCTCAGAGTGAACCTGCCCCTGGGAAGGTCGTGTGCTGTATAACGAGGTCCTCAGTGCGGCCCTCAGTTCCTTTTAGTCTATCTTTGTTATAAAGTTGCTCCCATGATGATCAACACTCTAAAGAGAATCTTGTCTAAGAACAGAACACACTGTACATACCTGAGGATGGAGCAGAGCCAGAGAGAAACTCAGAAATCCAATCTCACTTTCTTTCAGAGCTTATCACTCTGGAGTCTATGGGATGATTAATAGAGGCTGTGAAATGCTGTGGAAAGAGCAATGGGTGGGAAGCAGGAGCAGATCTAGGTCAGGGCTTGATTCTGGCACTGGCTTTTACTCTTTGGGTAAGTCTCTACGTCTGAATCTCCTCATCTGGAAAAGGGGTTGATAGATAGTCCTTCCTCCCAGGGTTGTTTGACAGTGAAATGAAATGCTGGACTTGAAAATGCTTAATAAACTCTGCAACCCCCAATAAATGCAAACTGTTAATATTGTCGCTGTCAGCCTTTGAAGAGTTTACTGTAGGCAAACTGTACACAGCCCCGATCTCGGAGCCTTGAGATTCCTAAGTCTCAAGAAATGTAAAGCCTCAGAAATCCCTTCAGATTTGGGGATCAATTAACCTTTGTTGTTAGTGAACTTCTTTGTAAACAAAGCCATGCAGTTTTAATGAATAAATTCACAGAGGGTTGCAAGTATGTGATGGAATGACTTAGCTATTAAAAACATATTTGTTCACCTGATGGGGAGAGGTTCATAGGATATGGGGCTGATGGGATCTTGGAAATCATTTCAGTTTGACTCTACCAAGCCACCATTTTTAAGGTAAAAAAACTGAGACCCAGAGAGGGTTAGCCTTGCTTAGGGTCCCCAAGGGAGTAAGTAGCAGAAGCAGGATTCAAAACCAGGTCTGGTAACTCCAAACCTGTTGTGCTTACATTCCCTTGCAGAACATCTTGTGTTTGGAGGCACTGCAAACATCCTAAGTTCTCCATTCCCTGACTTCCAGAACATTCTGTGTTTTCAAGGCATTGTCATGCTCTTTCTAGTCCCTCCCTTTAATTTTATACAACCATCTATCAAGAAACATTTATTAAATGCCTACTTTTTGCCTGACACACTGTAGCCTGCGCTCTGGGAAGGCAAAGTCCCAAACCAGAAACATCCTTGCCTCTAGAAGGAGGCAGGTGGCTGTTAGGATGGAAACAGTGCTGGGTTTGGAGTCAGAGGACTCGGGTTTTAACCCTGGCTCTGCCACTCTGTGTGACTTTGAGCAAGTCATCTCACTTCTCTCGGCCACAGTTTACTAACGCCTAAAGTAAAGACATTGGGCTCCTGAGATCCATTCCTTATGCTGTGACCCTTTGGGGGGAATGGCATGTAAGCATATATGTAAATATAACACATACCGGTAATGGGCAGGGGGAATAGTAGCAGAGGGGATCCGGAAAGGCTGTGCGTTGGTAAGAGGTGGCACGTGAGCTGCCACCCTCTGGAGGGAGCCTGGCATCCCACAGGGAGGTGGGAAGGATCATACCTGAGCCAAGAAGCACAGCCTGTATAAAGTCAGTCTGTAAACATTTATTAAGCACCTATTATGTGCTAGGCACTCTGCTGAATGCTGGGGGATATAAATACCAAAAAAGAAAAAAAAAAGCCAGAGTCAAGATGAAGGAGTGGGAGGTAGAAATTTTTTTGTCTTGGCTCCTTCACATCCTGCTTCATAAAGACCAAGAAAATGTGCAAACCAAATTCTGATCAGGAGAGGCAAGAAAAAGTCATAGTGAGTCATTTTTCCAGCCCAGGGCAACTTAGGAGATAGACCAAGAGGTTCAGAGATATGGGATGGGGACTGGCCAAGAGCACAGTGCACAGCTTGGCAGTGAGTTATGGCAGCTGCAACACTGGCAGGGAACAGCCCTGCAACCAGGGTCTAAGGGGACTGAGCAACTGGGTGGAAAGAGATCCCAGAGAACCCCCTGCTAGCATTGGGTGCAGAAATTGAGGCCATTTGGATGCTCTTTGGCACATTACTCAGTTCTGGGTCACAGTTTCAGGGTTGAGAGGAGCAGTTGAGGTCACCAGGGAGCAGGGGCCCTATTTTTGTAAGGAGCAAGGAATAAATTCAGGAAACATAGCTATGTGGCTTTGAGCCCAAGAGCAGAAGGGAGACTTAGTTCTAATTTTTGGCCCCAAACATAAGTCTGCTGTGGAATAACTGGGGGGCTGGAGGGAGAACAAAACCAAGGGGGAGCTGGTAGTTCAGTCACTCTGAACCTGCAGAACCTTCCAGCAGGCTAACTGTAACTGAGTCCCCAGAAGTCTGTGGAAACTCAGCCACTCACCAACAAACCGAAAGTACGCATGAAACAACCGACCAAAATTGGGTCAGGAATTTGCAGAGTGCAGTGATCAGCCCTCTCCCCAGATCACACCACTTAGGAAGCCCCAAAAATGTACAGGCCCCCAGACTAAGCTGTGAAAATAGCAGATCATAAAAAGACAGAAGCTCAGACCAGACATCCTCCCAGAGGCGAGTAGTGTCCAACACTAACATAAATTCCAAAGTCAAGAAGCAGGCCGCAAGAATGAGCAAACAAAGAACCTGACCATACAGCGCTACTATGGTGACGGAAACTCAAGACGTAAACTATAAAGGAGATAATGACTTTGAAAACAACTACAAGCAACACCTCAAAGAAAAAAAAGAGCACATTGGTCACAAACCCAGCAAGAGTTCATAAAAAAGTTAAAGAGACTTTTTAAAAAGAGCAAAGAAATGATTCTAAAAATCAAGTTAAGAATGGCAGAGGAAAAAATGGGAAGAGAAATGAGAGCTATGCAAGAAAGTTGTGAAAAGAAAATTAAGAACTTGGTAAAAGAGGCACAAAAAATACTGAAGAAAATCCACCCCCCCCAAAAAAAAGACAGTCCCTTTGCTCAAGGAGTTCACAATCTAATGGGGGAAGACAGCATCAAAGGAAGCTGAGAAGCAGGGGGGGAAGGGAGTCTGGGCATTTAGGACATGGTAGAAAAATCAGAGAAGTCTCAGAGTAGTGTATCCAGGTGAGAAAGGAGATGTTCTGAGCTGGGCTCTTTCCTGGCAGTTTTAGAGTTCCTGGCTCCACTCTCCAATCAGAGGGACAGAAGATAATGATGAGATGGAGTACGAGCTTATTGGGTTTTACTGGATTATGAGGTTTTCCCATTAATAAACTTTCTGGGACATGGTAAGAGAAGTCGGAGATGTCCCAAAGTAATGCAGTCAAGTGAGAAATGAAAGGTGTGGAGATGGAATGGTGGGGACTTAGAGGGTGTGTGAAAGTCAGTAACATATGACAGGCCTGGGAAAGTCTAGCTGGATGTAGATTGAGAAGGGCTTTTAATCACAGAGAACTTTGTATTTTATCCTACAGGTGGTGCTTCTTGAGCAGGGGAGGGCTGTGGTCAGACCTGTCTTTCAGGAAGACTGGTTTTGCAGCTGTGGAGTATAGACTGGAAAGGAGGAGAGATGTAAGTCAGAGGCTCTACTAAAGTAAGCCAGGCAGGAGGGGATAAGGGTCTCAGCCAGGGTGATGGGTGTAGGAGGCAAGGTTTATCTTCCTAAAGTCTACTTCTGATCAGGTCACTCCTGCTCAGTTATGTGAATAGTTCCCCATTCCTGTTGACTAAAGTCTGAAGTATTCAAGACCTTTTGCCACTGGCCCCAAATTATCTTTCTAGACTTATCTCCCATTATGAAATCTCTTATGTTGAATCCAACAGATATTTATTAAAGACCAATTATGTGTTCTGGGGAAGCTACAAAACTATATCAGACACATTTACTGTCTTAGAGGTTAAGATCCAGTACGAAGAAATAATGCGTGTTCAGATAACTGTAATTCAAATAGTGTGAGGTTTGAGGAAGGACCAATGTTTCCAGTGTGGGGGACTTCATGGAAGAGACGCGACACTTTAATTGGGTCTTTAAGGAAAGATGGGATTTTGGTAGTAAGATTGGGGCAGGGGTGGGAGGCGTGGGGGGAGAGGCAGCGGGGAGGTAGTGGGTGAACTGTGTGGTGGATGTGGAAAAGATTTCTGTGAAATAAATGTTGGAAAGGTGAGGGGGTGGAAGGGGGAGTTTGCCAGATTGTGGAGAACCTTGAATAACAGGCTGAGGAGCTTGGATTTTGTCAATTAGCCAACAGGAAGTCACTGAAGGCTTTTAAAAGGGGAACTGAGGGCAATAGATCCCTCTTCTGTTTCCTTAGGCAGGTATTCAAGGTATTACCGAGAGCTTCCCAAGATTTTTAAAAATGGATGAATGCTACCCTTTCCTGGTGATACTGCCAGGAGGAACCTAGAAATCATTGCCAAAAATTATGAAGTCTTAGGCAAGAAAATGAAGACCCTGTGTATGGGCCCTGGTGGTGTCTTCATCACTGCTGTCCACTGAAGACAGAAGGGCTTCAGAAGAGACAAGCACATTTGGGGAAGTAACAGCTGGCAATAAATAATGGTGTTTAATAATGGGATTTGGATTTCTGGATTACAGTTTAAAACACAGGGATGGTAGGCTTCTGGCAATGGATGGGGTACAGCCACTATGGGGTACGACCACTCTTACAAAGGCTAATAGGAATATATTTGCCTAGAGTTTTGAAAATCTAATCAAAGGGGTTTGAAAGTATAAAGGGTATGGGGGGAAGGAGGGAGAGCTAGATACAGTAGAGAGTATGGAAAATGTAGGAAGAATAGCAATTAAAGCATCCAGAAGTTCAGAAGAGGAGGAGTCCAGGAAAGAAGCCAACAATAAACCCTGGCCTCAGACCTTTATGCAGAAATGCAGATTATGGGTAGCAAACCAGCTCCACTAGAGATCCCAAAGCAAAGAGGAGAATTTGACGTTATAGGTTTCACTGAGACTGGGTAGGGTGAAACCCATGTGGGTCAGAAAAAGTATATCTTACTCAAAAGAGAAAGGATAGCTGAAAGATTAGAGGAGAGGCGTGGTAGCAGCACAGCATTTTATATTTAGAACACGAGGAAATTTAGGAATCAGAATGGGAAAACATGGTGGAGAAATTTAGGAGATAATCAGTGGACAGAAAAAGGAAATTAGAGTAAACAAATTAGGGAACAGACCACCAATCAGTCCCAGAGGCAGGTAAGAGTAATGGTTAACCTCAGTTATCTGGATATCTGTTAGAGTTTTTGCTATGAAAATCAGAGAATTTCATAAATTTTTAATTAATGATCATTTCGTATTTTAAAAGACAGTTGTTGCTATTCAGTCATTTCAGTTGTGTCCGATTCTTTGTGACCCCATTTGGGATTTTCTTGGCAAAGATACTGGAGTGGTTTGCCATTTCCTTTTCCAGCTCATTTTATGGATGAGGAAACTGAGGCAAATAGGATTACATGACTTGCCCAGGGTCACACAGCTAGTAAGCGTCTGAGCCCACATTTGAACTCAGGAAGATGAGTCTCCCTGACTCCAGGCACGGTGCTCTATGCACTATGGTGCTATCTGGCTGTCCCTTCAAAAGAGGGACACGGAAATGGAAACTGTTTTGTGTCCAGTTCTCAGCAATATGGTTGGAGTAGAAATGATGGGAACACTGAGAGGAAGTGACTACTTCTATCTTAGAGTTTGTGAAAGAAAGAAGGTGAGGAAATCCTGGTGTAGTCTGAAATGGATCCTAGATTTGAGAGGAGTTTGGTAGAAAGAAAGGCAGGATCAAGTTCTCCTGGTGGAGTCAGCCAAGGAAGCTGAAGACATAAGGAAGACAATTCTGATGAGGAAAAAAAGGGGGAATTGTATAAAATATTGATAACTCACAAACCAGTCTAGATTTTTAAAGGGTAAGTTGAGAAATGGAAGCAAGGACAAATAACAGAAAATGAATTCAGCAGCACGGAATGGTCCTGGAAGAAGAGTGTTAGGAGCCGGGAAGAAGGCAACGGAAAACAAAAAAGCTCTTTCTCTTGTTTAAGCTATCTGTGGGGTAAAGAGGAGCAGTGAAGAGATGGGATGATGGCAATGGATGTCACAAGGTGCAGCGGCTCTCTCATTTTGTGTGTGTTTTTTTGGATAAGGGGAGTGCTTCAGGCTGGATCTAAAGTTGGATACCCAAGATAAGTAAGTATGGAGAAAGCACCTGCTGCCCTTAGTAGGTTCATATTACCTGATTCAAATGAACTACATCCTTGGGTACTGAAAAAAGCGGTGGTTATGATTGCCAAGCCATTGTCAGCGCCCTTTCAAAGATCTGGTAAATCAGAGAGTTACCGAAGGAGTCTAGAAGGGCAGATGTCCTGATTTTCAAAAAGGAAAGAGAACAGACTCTGCGTGCTCTAGACTTTCATTACTGGGAAAATTCTTTAAGAAAGAAAAGAAAATTCTGTAACATGCTATTCAAAGGATAGTCAATGAACATATGGAAAAGGAAACAGTGATCGTAAAGAACCATCATGACTTTAGAAAAAAAACAAGGCATTTCAGGCTTATATTCAGGTTGTAGAACTGGTAGATGGAGGGGGTGCTGGAGATATCATTTGGCTCAATTTTAGCAAAGCATTTGATAAAGTCTTTCATGATATAGATAGAGATATGGATATAGATAGATAGCTATACACATACATGCACACATATACATATATGTGTGTAGATATGTATGTATGTGTGTGTATATATGTATGTATATATATATGTGTGTGTGTGTGTGTATATATATATAGATATATATATGAAGGAGAGATGTGGGCAAGACAATAATGCATAGATGAATTTAAAACTGGTTAAATGGTTGAATTCAAAAGGTTGTATGATGTCAGCTTGGAATTAGGGTCTCCAGTCGTGTGCTCTAGGCAACTGTTCTTGGCCCTGTGCTGTTTATTAGTGAGTTGAATATCAAGACTCAGATGGCATGCTTTACAAATGTTCAGATGACAGAAATCTGGGAAGAATAGCTAACACTGGACTGCATAGACAGGACTAAAAAAAGATCCTGGACAGGCTAAATTGAATAAGATGGAATGTAATAGGAAAATAAAATACAAGGTCTCCCATGTGAATTCAAAAACTCAACTCCCTAAATAGAAGGAGGGGAAGGTATGGCTAGACAGCACTTCATCTGAAAAATATCTGGGGATCTAGTGGGTTGCAAGCTCATTATGAGTCTGTGGTAGACTATGGTGGCCAGGCAAGCCAATGAGGTCTTAAACTACATTTTTAAAAAAAGTCTAGTACCTGGGAATAAGGAAATAAAGAATAAGTAGTCTCACTGCAGTCTGCCCTAGTCAGACCACATCTGGTATATTAGACTGAGTTCTAGGCTTCACATTTTAAGAATGATGCTATGTCAGAAAATATCCAGAGAAAAGCACCCTGGCTGGTAGAGGGCCTCAAGGTCTGGCCCAATGAGGTTAAGGGGTGTTCAGCCTGAAGAAGAGAAAGCTCGGGGGGAATGCTGGGACTGTCTTCATATCTTTAAAGAACCCACTTGGAGAAAGTAGATTCAGCTTGTTCTCTTACCCCAGAGGCAGGACCATGAGAAAAATAGGCTGAGTCGCAGTGGCAGAGAGGCAGTTCAGGCTTGTTGTCAGGATCCTAACAAGTGGAGCTCCCAGAAGTGGGGTGGCCTCCTGCAACAGCAGTAGGGTTGGATCCCCTTCAGGCCAGGGCTGGATGACCACTCCTCCAGGATGTCAGAGAGGATTCTTTTTTTAGGTCTGGTTTGGACAAGATAGTGGCTGAGATCCCTTCTGTCTCGTCTTTGATTCCAATAAATATCTAGGAAGGGAAAAGGTGACAGGCAAAAGGGAGCCTAGAGATGGAATGGTAATGAGAGGGTATTGGATAGAGGGGATGTGGGGAAATAGAGTTACTTACTATGTGGCCCTGAGCTAATCACTTCATCCCTTTCCCTGCCACCTGTCCACAGCAAAGCTCAGAAGAGATTAGCACGTTCTGGATATCTTAGAGCATTATCTACATGGTGGCTAATACTTGGTATGGGGTGGGGAGTCAAGAGGAGGCTCTTTTTTTTTTTTCATTGGGGAGCTCTGACCATGTTTATAGGTAGAGGGAAGAGAGAATGGGCGTGAAGATCCAAAAAAGGGGGAACATGGGAGAAGCGGGGCCCTGGAGGAAGGTCTCTGTGGAGACCCTTGTGTGGAGGAGCTGGGCCCTCCATCCTGCGGGCCTCCCTCCTTTGTCCATTTCCTTTTGCATCATTGAAGAAGATGGCCTTGGCAAAGAGTAAGGGACTCCTTGTGGGAGGGGAGGAAAGGGTGTCGAGGTGAGGGATGGAGGTTATTTAAGGGAGCACCAGGGAAAATTAGGGAAGTAGGGGAGGGGTCTTCAGAGTGAGGACAGCAGGAAAGGGGTGAGACTGAGAATCAATAAATGTGCAGTAGGACTCTAGACCCCGGGAAGGCCCAATTCACTGGACCAGGGGTGGGGAACGGGCACTGGACTTTTATGCAGTATAAAACCATGATGGCTGAAATCCGGGTGATTTCCTCACTTTGCCTAGAGACCATCCACAGCCTGGTGGTGGCAGGCCCACCGTGTTTATAGGCTGAGATCAATACTGATTGAGGCAGGAGCCAAGAACTTGCAGGGGAACTTCCAGGAATTCTCTTGGGGGTGGGGGTGGCTGAGGAGTCAGTAACAGGCCCCAGGACCAAGATTGAGTAGGGAGGCCAGAAGAATGAGGAGTGGGGAAGATGGCCTGGGAGAAGAGGGAGGGCCAGAATCCCCAGGAACTTCCAGCAGAGCAGATTGGATGGCCGCTTCTGGGATATGTTAGAGAAGGGATTCCCTTTTTTCAGGTTCGGTTTGACCTAGAAGGCTGCTGAGGTTCCTTCCACTGTGCTGGGAGCCCCCCAAACCAGACCCCTGCATTGCTTTTCCAACTTCTTTTTGTTTTTGTTTTTTGGCTAGGTAATGGGGTTAAGTGACTTGCCCAGGGTCACACAGCTAGTAAGTGTTATGTGTTTGAGGCCGGATTTGAACTCAGGTCCTCCTGAGGGGCTGGTGCTCTATCCACCACGCCATCCAGCTGCCCTGGTTTTTTTGTTTTTCATGTTCTCTTTTGTAGGATGAACTGTAAGCTCCTGGAGGGCAAGGTTGTATTTGTTTATCCAGCGATTAGCACAGTGCTTGGCACACAGTAGGTACTCAATAAATGCTTGTTTCTTTTCTCCTTTCTTCCTAATAAAGCTCTGTGGAAGAGAGACGGTGGTATTGAGAGGAGGAATAGGATCTGTAGTAACAGGAAGGGAAAAGATAGAGTAACAATGAAGGTGCATTGAGGTTCAGTGAAGATGGAGGATAGAGTGCCAGATCTGGAGTCAGGAAGACCCTAGGCAAGCCCCTGGCACTAGATAGAGCGCTAGACCTGGAATGATAAAGACCTGAGTTCAAATCCTGCTTCAGACATTTTCTAACTCTGTGACTCTGGGCAAGTCACTTAACCTCTGCCTCACTTTCCTCAGCTGTAAAATTAGGATGATAATAGCACCTACCTCCCAGGGTTGTTGTGAGGATCAAACGAGATCATATTTGTAAAGCACTTAGCACCCAGTAGGCATTTAATGTTTATTTCCTTCTTCGGTTTCTTCATCTGTAAAATAAGGAGGTTAGACTTAGGTGGATCCTGAGGACCCTCCTGTCTCTAAATCGATGATCCTATGAAAGTTATTCCTCTGCTTCAATTATTGAGTTTTCCTATCTCACCTAATGTAATTTCAAGTGCCATGGAAATGATACTCAGACAGCACAACCTCAGCTAACTACCAGCGTATTCTCTTCGAATGAGATGCGTGTGCTCGAGAGACATAGCGTTGGATACCTGAGAAAAACTGGTTTTGGAGTCAGATGGCTCGGCTTGGAATCCCAGCACTGCTGCTTTCTGTGTGACCATGCCCTGGTGCCTTACACTCCTTGGGCCTCAGTCCTACTGTCTGTCAAATGAGGGGTTGGTATTAGATGAGACCACTGCCGTCTCCTCCAGCCGTTAATCCATTCTAAGGTCCCATTTGTTTCTAACATTCTGTATTCTAAGGTCCCTTCCAGCCCTGACGATCTACATTTCTCTTCTGAATCACCCTTTTAGCTCCAGTAATCTGTGTTCTAAGGCCCTTCCTAGGGCTGACCTTCTGGGTTCTGACGTTCTGCTTTCTGACCCCTTTTCCACCGCTGACAGTCTTTGTCTCTCCCAGCTCTGGTTCTAAAGCTTCTTCCTGTTTGGACATTCCATGTTCTAAGGTCCCTTCCAAGCCTGACATTCTGCACATAAAATAAAGAGCCCTTTCTGACATCCCATGTTGTAAGATCCCTGAACTCCAACAGTCTGTGGCTCCATACTTTGTTCCTATGTCAGCTCTTATTCTCCTGATGTGTTTTGCTGCCATATCTCCCCTCCTCTTCGTGAAAGAGACCTTGGAAACAGACTTGGAGCAGGGCTCCCTCTCCAGATGGCTCTTCAGGCTCTGCTGCCTGAAGCTGTTTTCCTGTGGCTCTGCCCACCCTAGGCTTTTCTTACAGCACAGTGTTTGGTTCCTTGGTTACAGAAATCAATTCTCTAGAGTCTAAGTTCCTTGAGGGCTGGGTTGGCAGGTCTCATCCTGCTAATTTCAGGCTGCTTGTTCCGCACAGTCAGTTTTACAGCTGCTGCTGCTGCTGCTAGTTCCCCTTTCTTATTTTTGAGGTACCTTAACATCAGGTCGAGCCTGCAGCATCTTGCTTTCAGAATGGGGCATTGGAAGGGGGCAGCTAGGTGGCGCTGTGGATAGAGCATCGGCCCTGAAGTCAGGAGGACCTGAGTTCAAATCCAGACTCAGACCAAACACTGGACACTTACTAGCTGTGTGACCCTGGCCAAGTCACTTAACCCAATTGCCTAAAAAAAAAAAATGGGGCATTGGAGTGATCTCAGACTCAGGGAGACCTGGCTCCATATTGTGCCTCAACACTCCTAGCTGTGTAAAGGAAGCCACTTACCGCCTTGGAAGCTCAGTTTCCTGATCTGTAAAATGTGGATAATAATTCACAGGGTTATGGTGAGGCCTAAATTAGCCACTTGGCAAACCTTAAAGTGTTATATGAGTGACCACTATTATTACTGTTGTTATTTTAAATTGTTATTTGTGGGGGGACAGTTCAGAGTAATAACAAGGGCCTCAGATTCTGATTCCAAAATCTTGGTATCAAAGCCTGGTTCCCAGCTCTGTCACTTACTATCTATATGACCTTGGGCAAATCTCTCGACCTTTTGGAAGATAGGTTTTCTCATATGTAAAATGAAGATTATAATTGCCCTGCTTACTCCACAGCACCATAGCAAAGGTCATGTAAGATGGTGTATGTGAAGGGCTTTGTAACAATAAATGCTTCAAAAATTCAGTTCACTGGACATTCCTTCAATACATACCATCATCACCATCATCATCATCATCATCATCATCATCATTATTACTATTTTCTTTTCTTTCTTTCTTTCTTTTTTGGCTAGGCAGTGGGGTTAAGCCCAGGGTCACACAGCTAGTAAGAGTAACGCGTCTGAGGCTGGATTTGAGCTCAGGTCGTCCTGAATCCAGGGCTGGTGCTCTATCTACTACACCACCTAGCTGCCCCCATTATTATTATTTTTGAGACAACTTGGGTTAAGTGACTTGCCTAGGGTCACAAAGCTAGTGAGTGTCTGAGGCTGGATTTGAACTTAGTGCTTCCTCCCTTCAGGCCCAGTGCTCTATCCAGTGCACCACCTAGCTGCCCCCAAGAAGGATTATACTAGTTTTTTAAAAAGTCTTTTCTTCTCCCTTGGGATCTTGGCCAGTTCCCCTCCTTAGAAGCACTTCTAAATATAAAGCAGAATCATTAGTTAACATAATGCTTCAGCAATTGCAATTCACAATGGTCACCCTGGGGCAAACCTTTCTGGAACCCAGGGGTTATGTTTGTCATACCCGAGGTATGGGCTCACATGGATCTGGTCCAATCTTGGGGCTGAACCCAGAGCAGAATTTGAAAGCACATGAGTGCTCTGTTTCTAAAACTTTTTTTTTTAATCTTTTTTTTTTTTTTTGGCTAGGCAGTGGGGTTAAGTGACTTGCCCAGGTCACACAGCTAGTAAGTGTTATGTGTCTGAGGCGGGATCTGAACTCAGGTCCTCCTGAATCCTGGGCCAGTGCTCTATCCATTGCGCCACCTAGCTGCCCCTAAAACTTTTTAAAAGCTATGAAAATGAGAATTGAAGCACACCATGCAGCAGAGATGGTGGGCTGCATGACAGAAGGCTCCCTCAGAATCTAGCAGGAAACAGTTCACTGATATCAAGCAGAGGATTTCAGCCCATCTGCAGCTTGGAGATGAGTCAGTCATCCCAGCCTCACCTTTGCCGTAGCCGTCAGCTCCTGATATGTTTCCCTTTGAGTGTCTTGTTGACAAACATCTTAACTTTGTGTGCGTCTTCCATGTTTCTTCCCAGGTCATGTATGTTTTCTCCATGTATGTTCTTTCCACCTGATCTTGTGATAACATGTGGGAAAATAGACCCCCAGGAGTTCTTGGGGGTATTTCGTTATTTTATTTGCTAGGATATTAGATAAAATACCTTTTTTTTTTTTAAGGGGGGGAATGATGTGAAATTGTAAGCAGCAGGAAAGTTTCTTCATCTGAATTTCACACTAGATGGTCTCTAAAGTTCCTTCTAGTTCTAAATTTCTGACCTTGTGATCAACTGTTAACACCAGGATCCCAGTGGAGGAAGGCCAAAGGTTTCCTCTTTGATTATGATAATAGCTCAGACTCCTATAGCACTTTAAAGTTTATGGAACACTTTCTTCAAAATTGTGATGGAGAACCACAAATGTTAGTATTCCTGTTCCAAAGAGGAAGACGAGCTTGGAGAGGCTAAGCCGATCAGGATGGGCCTGGACTCCAGGTCTGCAGACTCCAAGTGCACAAATCCCTTCCCATGAATCCTGACAGAAACCTCTGAGAATAGAATTTTGTGCTAGAAGGCACCTTAGGCCAGAAGATTGTCAAAAAGAGCCTAAAAGGGACCTTACTGACATCAAGTTTGACCCCTTGGATTTGCGAATAAGGAAACTGAGGCCCATTGAGGTTAAGTGACTGACTCATGATTACCTAGACAGTGGTGGTAGTCTTTTACTGTGATTAACAATTAATAATGAGCGAATTTTGCCAGAAAGAGCAGCTCGTTCAGGCTTCTTCAGTTTTGTGGTCTGCAAGATTAGCACATTATGTTGCCCTGAGGCAACCCATTCCTGAACCCAGAGGTCATATTTGTAATGCTCAAGATGCGGGCTCAGGAAGATCAGGACCAATCTTGGGCCTGATCCAAAAGATTACTACGTACGATCTCTGGCTTATTATGAGCCTACAGAATACTCTCTCGGGAATTTCTGTGCCCACAAATGTGGGTGACCAGGTCCCTAACCTCCACGCACAGCATGAAGACAAATCATTTTATCAGCTAGGGTAGCCTTGATTTCACCCCAGAGAGCGAAGCGCCAGCCGGGGCTGACTGCAGCACACGCTGATGCAGAGAATGCACACTGGGGTTCAGCGATAGCCCACCAAGAATCAGCAAGGCTCTTCTCCTTCTCTGATGGCTCCCACTTTCCCCCCAGGGCCCCAAGCCTTCCATATCATGGTTTAAATTCTAGGGGGAATTGAACGGGAGGCTCCCAGTGGGGCAGCGCCGTGACCCTGGAGGGAGGGTTTTTTGCACAGGGGTCTTACAATCCCCCCCAACTCGGGCCAGGGAAACACTGGAGCTGTTAGGCGGGCAGTGCCCCACCCCTCCTCCTCCTGGAGCTGAGCACTCCAGGCTGCTCAAAGGCACAAACTGTTAGCGTTGAGCACCCAGCGTTTTGCAGGTAGTCTTACACTGAACATTTGAGAATGGAATGGAAATGAGTTGAAGTCATCTGCCAAAACTCGTGCTCCTCTGTAGTAGCCTTGGAAAACCCAGGGAGCTTCCCTGCAGTGCTGAGGCCTATAGCGCAGGACTTGGTGAATTTCCACAGATGCCCAAGTGAAGGGGGTCTTGGCTTGGCTCATGCTGTGTTAAAGACAACTAGGCTCGGTGGGAGACCAGTTCAAGAGTTAAACGCGTCCTGCAGGCCTTAAGGTTCTTCCTGTTTAAGCAATGGCGGGGAGTCATTTCCAAATAACACAGAGAGACATGCAGGTGGTACCGAGGCATTCAACAAACCCACAAAGTCCAGCGTAGGTCTCCACTTAAAGGACTGCTTTGTACCCCATGAATAGGAACTCACTGAAATACTTGCAATTATCTACGATTTCATCAGTGCTGGCAGACCAGACCCAGACTACAGTGCTTCCTCCTAACGATAATCATAGCTGACATTTACATAGTACTGGGATTTTGCATGTGTTTTCTCCATTTGAACCTCCCTCAGGTGTTAGTATTGTTATCCCCACTTTTCCTCCATAGGTCTTTGTACCACTCTTCTCTCTCCGTTCAGTCGCAACTGCTCCTTCTTTTCTAATTGGCTTCTTCTTTATCCACACAGGCCCACTGGGCTCTGCTCTGGGGCCTCTTCTCTTTTAGGGCTATATCATCCCTTTACCACTCCCCACAGAAGCTTCTCTTCCCTGCAGTAGCCCCTTTGACCTCCTCGTTTGCCCTCTCTCATTTTCAGACCTTGCCGCCTACTTGACTGAAAAAAAAAAAACGAGGCTACTCAATATGAGGTTCCGCGTCTCCCATTCTCTTATCTCAGAACCCCTCGACATCATCTCCTATTTCTCCTCCTTCCCCCCAGTTTCTGACAAAAAGGGGGCCCTCCTCCTGCGTCTCTACAAGTGCATTTGATTCTATCCCCTCCTGTCTTCTCCAAAAGATTGCATCCTTAACCATCCCCCAGCTTCTCTTCTGAATCTTTCCAGCCTCTTCCTGTAAACTGGTTTCTTCCCTGCTGACTTCAAACATGGCCTAGTCAATTAATCAATAAACTTTTAAGCTGTGCTCAGTAGAAGGGATACAAAAAAGAGACAAAAGACAAGCCCTGCCCTCAAGGAGTTTACAGTCTAATGGAGGAGATGTGTAAACAAATATATACAAAACTCACCTTATGCAGGATAAATAGGAGATAATTAACCAAGGGAAAGTGTTAAGAGGTGTTGGAAAAGGCCTTCTGTAAAAGATGGGATTTTAGTTGGGACTTAAAGAAGGTCTGTAGGAGAAGAAGAAGGGCATTCCAGGCATGGGGGGCACAGGGGGAGAAAGAGAAAATGCCTGGAGGGGAGGGAAGGGAGAGAGAGAGGGAGAGAGAGAGAGAGAGAGAGAGAAATGTGAGAGAGAAAGAGAGGTGAGAGGAGAGAGAGAGAGGTAAGAGGTGAGAGATGGGAGAGAAAGAGGTGAGAGGGGACAGAGAGAGAGAGAGAGAGAGAGAGAGAGAGAGAGAGAGAGAGAGAGGAAGAGACACAGACACAGACATAGAGACAGAGTGACAGAGAAAGATGTGAAGTATCTTGTTCATGGAAAAGCCAGGAAGCCATGGTGCTGTCTTATCTTTAAAAAAAACTTTCACCAGACCCTACCAACCCCTCAAGCCATGATCCTATATTTCTCTTCCCTTTTCCAAACTCCTTGAAAAAGTCTTCTACATGTCCTTTCTCTCCTTCCTCTCATCTTACCCTTGTTTCCAGAATTCCCAATGATCTTTTCATTGCCAGGTCTTCTCTTAGTCCTCGTACTTTTGACACTACTGACTCCCCTCTTCTCCTGGGTAATCTCTTCTCTCTGAGTTTTCGGGACATCCCTCCCTCCTGGTTTTCCTGACACCTGTCTGACCATTCCTTCTAAGTCTCCCTTGCCGATTCATCATCCATGTCACACCCACTAATTTTGGGGATTCCCCAGCGTTCTGTCCAGGGCCCTCTCTCTCCTCTCTTCCAAATCTCATCAGCTCCCCTGGATTTAACGCTCATCTCTATGCGGGTGATTCCTGGATATGCATATTTAGCTGCAGTCTCTCCCCCAGCATCCGTCTCATATCCTCATTCGCCTATTGGACATTTCGAACCGGTTGTCCTAAGGACATCTTAAGCTTAACACGTCTGAACTCCTTACCCTTCCTCTCTAAACCCTCCCTTCCTCCAAACTTCCCTGTTTGTGCTCTCTGCCTAGAGGTCGGATGCGTGACCTCATGACTGGTTTGCCTTCTCACTCTCCATAATCCCACATTGCCACCAATTGCCAAATCCTGCCATTTCTACCTTTACAATACTGCTCTCATCCAACCTTAGTTCAGGCCTTCACCATATTTTGACCTAATTGATCTCTGCCCCAAGCCTCTCACCACTCCAGTCTGTCCTAAACACTGCAGCCAAAGTCATTTTCCTTAAGCTTAGAACTGACCACAGTGACTCGCTACTGGCCACCTCCAGTAGCTTCCTAGTGCCTCTGAGAAGGCCGGAAACAATCATTTGTTAATCATTTACTGTGGGCCAAGCATTGTGCCAAATGCTTCACAGATATTACCTCATTTGAGCTTCACAACAGCCCTGGGAGGGAGGCCCTCATCTCCATTTTACAGTTGAGGAAACGGAGACAGGCAGGTTAAGTGACTTGTCCAGGGTCACACAGCTCATAAGTGTTGGAGGCTAGATTTGAACTCAGGTTTTCCTGACTCCAGGCCCAGCTCTCTATCTACTGTACCCCTGGCCTCCATTTAGCTTTTAAAGACACATAAACCTATCCATCATGTCCCCTCCCATCCTCCCATCTATTGTACCTTACATACAACCCTCCTCATCCTCATCCTGCCTTAACACTGACTGTCCTCCATGTCTGGAATGCCCTCCCTCCCAAAATATCTTGCTTTTCACCACTTTGTGTGTGTGACTGTATGAACAGATGTATAGGCATTACCTTTCAACTGACACTACGTACATTTTCATATGTATTTGTCTCCACCCTTAAGGATGTAAACTTACAAGTAAAAATCTCTTAGTGGACAGAGCACCGGCTTTGAAGTCAGGAGAACCTGGGTTCAAATCTGCCGTCAGACTAAACACTTGACACTCACTAGCTGTGTGACTCTGGGCAAGTCACTTCACCCCAATTGCCTAAAAGAAAAGACTTCTCGCAGGTTTTACTGTATTCCCAGTGCCTAGCGTTAGTTCCTGGCACTAGCAGGTGCTTAATAAATACTTATTGATTGACAACCATGCTCTAATGAACAGTCTAATGAAAGGTACTGGGCATATCATCATCTGGAAAAATTAAACTAAACTTTAAAAATCTAAATATCTTGACTGTTATTCACTAACTGGTGAAATGGATTCCTGTACTGGATGGAACATAGATCTTGTACTTTTTTTGTGGTAGGTACTTAATAAAAGTATATATTGAATCAAATATTATGTGCATATGTTGTCTTATGTATTAGATTGTGAGCTCCTTGGGGGCAGGGGCTATAACTTAATTTATCTCTGTGGTCTCTAGCACAGAACCTGCCACAGGGTTAAACACTTCATAAATCTTTATTAGCCTGAACTGAATTTTGTTGAATACCATTCTAGAGCATTTCCACCCCACAGATGCCTAAGAGGGGCAAAACTCTTGGGCAGTGCCAGGGAATGACCATGGGACCACGAGTCTGAAACAGGTTGTCTCTGTTGCTGATGGTCCAGGTTTTCTCTGTCACAGCTGTACCAGGTAGGAGGGGTTCATACCAGAAGCTCTCATAATCCATAGAGAGTTGGCTCCACCTAATTCCAGCTTTGGAGTGATAGCCCCAGCTATTAAAAAAAAAAGTGACTTCAAAACAAAATAAGGCATTCACAAAAAGTGAGTAAATTTTACTGAACAGACATTTTCAGACTTTACCACAAAATGATCAACTGAAGAATCTGGGATTGCATCCAGAAGAAAAGATAGGGCTTGTTTGATATAACAGTTGTCTTCAAGTATCTGAAGGGTCTTTATATGGAGAGGAATTAGCATTGTCCAGTTTGGTTCCTAAGGCAGATCTAGGAGAAAAAAGGAAGATTTCAATTAAGTATAAGGAAGAACTCTTATAAAAATTGTTTTTATTTTATTTCATTAAATATTTACCAGTTGCATGTAAAAACTTTTAACAATCATTTTTAAAAATTTTAAGTTCCAAATTCTTTCCCTCCTTCCCACCTCTCCCCCCTCCTTGAGAATTTAATACCGGTTATACACATGAAGTCAGGCAAAACATTTGCATATTAGCCATGTTACAAAAGAAAACACAAACAAAAGAAAACAATAAAAATAAAGTTAAAAGTATGCTTCAATCTGCATTTAGAGTCCATCAGTTCTCTCTCTGGAGGGGGAGACCATTTTTCATCATGGGTCTTTTAAAATTGTCCAGGATCCTTGTCTTGATCAGAGTAGTTAAGTCTTTTACAGTTATCATCCTTACAATATTATTGCTACTGTATATAATGTTTTCCTGGTCCTGTTCACTTTGCATGAATTTATGTAAGTTTTCCCAGGTTTTTCTGAAACCATAAGGAAGAACTAATAACAATTAGAGTAAATATTTATATATAATAAAATATAATGAATATTATAAAATATGCAGAATATAATATTCAAATACTAAATATAATGAAATAAACATAATATATTGAATATAGTAAAATAAAATATAATGAAATAAAAATGAAACGGGCTCTCTACTGAGGTGCTGAGTTCCTCAGTATCTCATTCAGGTATGAACTGAGGTCCCTTCCAACTCTGATTTCTGTGAGTCAAATCACCAATTCTTGAAGAAACATGTAGCTTCCTCAGAAATTACTTGTGAATAAAGTACTTTGTAAACCTTAGTTTACAATATAAATGTGCATTATCATTATACTAAATATCACAGTTAATATTAGCCCTGAGACCCTCATTGCCATATTGTTGAATCCTGAAATTTCTGTGCTGAGTTTGAGACCTGGACTCAGTGGTTCTCTACGTCCTTGTCTCTTGGATTGGCAGTGCCTGTAGGGGAGAGGCAAAAATGGCTCACTTCCCCCAAGCCAGACAACTAGAGAAGCAAAAATCAGCTCCCAAGTGGAACCCATTGCTACGTGGTCACTGTGCAGCAGCCCCCAAAGGGCCCATTCAAAGAGGAGACTGCAATTCATTTCAACAAATGTTAAACTTTGTACAAAGCACTGCATTAGTAAATGAAGGAGATTCAAGGCTGATTAAATGTGGGGCCTCTCTCTCATGCACTTTACACATTACAAATGACATTCAATTCAACAAATATTTATTAAATACCTATTTATGCCAGGTACTGTAATAGATACTGGGAATACAAAGAAAAAAAAACACTCTCTTTAGGGGGCTCACATTCTCCTGGAGAGGGGGACAGTACATATTTGGATAAATACATTACTCAAAATAAATAGAAAGTAAATTAAAAAATAAAGGTAGAGGTAGGGGGAGAAAAGAACACTAACTAGTAGGGGGATAGTACCCAAGACTGACCTCCTGCAGGAGGTGGCCCTTGAACTCAGCTGGCAGTTAGTGGTATGAAATCACAGCCTAGGAGAGAAATGAGGGGTGGATATATACATTTGGAAGTCATGTGGGAACTCGTGTGATCACCAAGGGAGATTGTAGGGAGAGAAGAGAAGGCCTAGGCTAGAGCCTTGGGGTTGGGAGGACACACTAAAGGACACAGATGATAATCCAGAAAAGCAGACTGAGAAGGAGCAGGAGATCAGGGTCACTATGCAAGAGAGGTCAAGAAGAATGAGGATGGCAAAGACCAGCAGGCTGAGGAGTGAAGGAACTGTTTGCACCCTTAGGTTAAATGCAGTGGTGGGTTTGGAGGCTAGATTTCAAGGAGTGAAGAAGTGAGGAAACGGAAGTAACAAGCATTGACAATTTTTGCTTTGCTGTCCCGTCTGTTATGACCTCACCCCACTTCTGGGTGTGAAAGGGAGGAGGGGGAAGCAGCAGTGTGGCCCCAAGACCTGGGTTTGACTCTCAGCCTTTCCTATAACTCCCTGGGTGACCCTCTTCAGTTTCTTCATCTCTAAATCGATGGGATAGAGTCCTTCATTTTCTGAATCTGTGATCTCATGAATAGGATCAACTGCCGGGGTGCTGGGTTTCTGTTCTGTTTTGTAAGGATGGCAGAGCCCTGCGCATGCCTGGAAGAAGCTGGAGGGCTGCCGCTGAGACTGGGGGTGACGGGGCCAGCCCCTGGAGGAGAAGGCCCAAGCCGAGGAGTTGGCTCAGGCCACGCGGCCTGAGCCGGGAGGGCCCTGGTCACCCTCTGGTCCTTACTGAAAGGAGGAGCTGCGGTGAGAAGCCTCGAGCACAGGCGGCAGAACAGCATGTGCCAGGCGGCTCCAGGCCCGCGCACGCGCCCAGGGAGAAGCGCACCTGCTCCGGGAGAGCTCACACCTCTCTCGGCCGTCGGGGGCGGGGCCAGAGACGTCGGGGGCGGGGCCAGCCCTAGGGCTCACTCACCCTTCCCTCGCGGCCCTGAAAGCGCCAGTTCCGCTTCCGCCAGCGCTGTGGAGGCGGCGCGGGAGGTGCGCTCCCCTCTCCCTCACCCTCTCCCCCCTTCCCCTGGCCGTGGAGGCGCCGCGAGCCCAGTCCCGGCGAGGAGGCCGTGCCAGTGACCACCATGGCGGCGGAGTCGGTCCTGGAAGTGGTGGAGCGGTTGCAGTCGAGACTGGCCGGGAACCCTGAGCCGAAGAAGGCAAGTCTTGGGTCGGGGTCGGGGTCGGGGCAGGGGCCGAGGCCGGGGCTGGGGCCGGGCGAGGGGCGGTGCCGGCGGGGCGGGGCGGAGCCGGGGGCTCGAGGCCCCGCGGGGGGCGTTGGAGGCTGGGGCCGGGGGTGGGGTGGGGTGTGGAGCGGCGCGAACCGCTTAACGGTCCCCCGGGCACCGGCCTGGTCCGGTCGCCGGGGCAGGCGCGTGGGCTCGGCTGGGCCCGGCCCAGGGCTCGGGGAGGCTCGGCCCCCATTCGCTGCTCCCCGACAGCTCCCCACGAATAACGCCGTCAGTCACTCGAACCCGCGCCCCCTCCCCGAGCGCTGCCCGGGGTCCCTCTTCCCCCCCCCCAGCCTCCGGCGACTCCGGGCTTTGGGATCTGAAAGTTTGTTGTGGGCGAGGGGGCGGGGCGGCTGCCCCCGGTGCAGCTCCTCCCCAGGCCCGGCCCGGCGCTCGGGGCGCCCTGGCCTCCGTGCAGGCTTCGCTGGGTTCCTAGAAAGGGCGTCCAGGCCGCTGAGTCGGTGCAGGCCCAGCACGTAGGCGTCTGCTCCGGGTGCTGCCGGGGCTCCGGGCACGGGCCGGGAGGGACGAGTTGGTGCGCCAGGAACCTGCTCCCTGCACCCCTTCGCCAGCGTTGCCTTCGCCTCCGCTCTGCTGCGCTCGAATTCGTGCTGAGCCCCATTACTCTTCCTCCTGCTTCAGCGCTCTGCTTTCCCTGCCCTTTGATTTCTGAATAGTTTGTCTGGGATTCCCAAACCAAGCTGCTGTAGCTTCCGTGTGTGGCCTTGAGTGACTACAGACTTTTTTGTGGCCTCCTTACTTGATAATAGGGAGCATTGACCTTTTTGTTTGCCCCATCCATGTCACTTGACAAAATCCAATCTGCCGTTGGAATTTTTTTTAAAAATTTCACTATTACAGCTCCCTGAGAAGGACCATTTTGTCCAAACCTCTCATTTTATACATGCAGAAACCCAAGGCCCATAGCAGTATCAAACCTTGTCTTTTTTAGTATTTGAGTAAAAATGCAAGCTTTCAGTTCCTTACTGCAAACTTCATCCAAAAAGTCTTATTTTTTATTAATTACATTCTATTTTAAATAGTAGCCACTTTTAGAGAAAAGCAGTTTTATTCTGTAAGTTTGAGCTTCTACGCTGGTCTTCACCCCCTCCAAAGATTTCCAGAATGGCACCACTTCTCCTCTTCTCTAGAAGCGTACCCTCTGTATACTAAGATGTACATCGAAATTTCTTAGTATAAACAAATTTCCGACTTAACGATCCAAAAGTAAGCTAGTGGTTAAATGTTCTTCGGAATCATAGCATGGGATCCTGTCTGGAAAAAGTTTTGGTTCCTATTGGCATAGCAGTTTGTCTTTGTATTTAGGATCTAGTGAAATTCACATTCCCCTCGGGGTGCCTCAGACCTGTGTGAGCCTGCTTTCCCATTTGTCACAAACCAGATTTTATGCATCTGTGCATGCTTGAAATAGTCTTTATATTCTGTGTACTAAACTAATTAACTCTGCTCATTCAGAATTTATTCCAAAGTTGTTCTTGAGGAAGCCATCTTATTTGGCAGTCTAATGTAGTGAGTGGAAAGAGGCTGTTGAAGTCTAAGGACCTGAGTTCTAATCCCATCATTTACTTTTTTTTTTTAAAGAACTATTAGCTTTTAGGTCCTATGAAATATGGCAGCCTAGTTCTTTATGTTTTACTATCTAACAGCTGGGTATGCTTAAAAATTGTTTTTAAACATTGCTTTCAGAAATTATACATTTAATAAATACTAATTGAGTCGATTCACATACTTCTAATGGGCAGAAAATTTGTTTTTATTATCAACAGTTAAGGTTCTAATGTGTGCTTATCACAGAAACCTGAGATTTCTCTATATCTAGTAGGACAGCACTGCATGCATATTTTCAGATTTATAATACTGATTTTTGTGGGGATGGGTGAATTCTGGTTAGCAAATTAAGCATTCTTAACGGAGTTCCCCTCTCCTGACTTAACTGGCTTGGTGGGAGGAAGGAATTCCCTTAATGGTGTATGTGTGGGGTAAGTTCCACCTCTACTTTACAGCCGTACAAACACCTCCACTTCATTGATAAACTCTGGGTGGTCATAGGACCATCAGTTGTGTCCTGCTAAGTCAGACCTGCTTTTTACCATTGTCCCCTACCTCTTACTCCCATTTTGTTTTTGGGAACTACTCTGTGGTGAGGAAAACGGAACTCCTTACCTCATTAGCGTTCTAAGGATAATAGGATTTAGAGCAAAAAGGAAAATCTTAGAGATTTTCCAGATGAAGTAATTGAGACCCAGAGGTGGGAAATAATTTCCATAAGGTCACACATCAGGTAGTAAGTAGGACAGCCAGGATTCAAACTCAAGTCTAATGTCTGTACATAGCTTTAAAATCTTCAATCCATCATTCTTCAGCAAGCATGTATTAAGCACCTACTATGTGTCAGGCACATAGGCCCCTGAGTTGGGGGTGGGAGGGTGGCAGGGGGAGGAACAACAAAGACCAAAAAAGAAACAGAAAATTGTGAAATCAGTAGATATGTTGTAACAAGGGCTTACTAAACAAGAAGTAAATCTGATGTATCTGTGTCTCGTCGTATCAGCTAAGACTGGACACAGACTTTGATTTTTGTGGAGAAGAGTGAACCTGGACTAATTTCTCAAAGTTTTATAGAGTCAGCTAGGTGGCACAGTGGATAGAGTCCCAGACTTGGAGTCAGGAAGACCTGAGTTCAAATTCAGAGTCAGGTACTAGCTGTGTGACCGTTGGCAAGTCACTTAATTTCTGTTTGGCTCAGTTGCCTCAATTATAAAATGGGATAATAGCACCTACTTCCCATGGTTGTTGTGAGGATCAAATAAGGTAATTATAAAGCCCTTAACATAAGGCCTGGCACATGGTAAGCCCTATAAAAATGTTAGTTGTTGTTATTATTATTGTTATGCCACAGCAATTCAGGAAAGTGGCTAGTAAGGCACAGAGATATTTCAGTTTACGTTAGTTGGGCACCTACACTAATGAAATCGTGGATCTTTGAAATACTGACATTTTGTTAACTACAAAAGTGCTCCCCCAAGTAGTTATAAAAGTTTTAAGTGGCTAAGTAGTAGTAGTTTAGTTACTGCTGAAAATAGATTTCAAAACCAAGACACAGATTTGTAGTTTATATTCCATATTTCTATCCTTAGATTATTTAGTATTAAATGTTGGCAGTTTGTAATTCTCACTTTTTTCACTTATGTGTAATAGTATACTAGACTTGGTATATGGTCATCAGGCAAATGTTGATATTGTTTGCCTGGAGATGATTTTCTAAGAGACTGATTTGGCAGGTCATTTGTACTTGGACATATGTCAATGAGAAGACTCATTGACGGTCAGGTTTTAAGTGGATTTATTTTGGGAAACAGAAACTGATTTTAGAAAATTAGGAGAAAATTTGTGTCCCATGGTTAGCTATCTCCTAAATGTCTTTCTGTTAGAATGTTGCTTACCCCTAATCTCCCCAATTTTAGCCTTTGTAAGCAGAGACTTGCCTTTGAAAAGATCCAGATCATACTCGAACTTAGCAAAATGTTTGTACTGGCTTAACCTTAGAAGGGTAGTAATTACCAATGTCTAGAATTTTGCTGTGTTGTAAATGCTTATATACTCCTTGGCTGGCATTTCAATTTTGTCTGCTTTTATTTACACTTCATATTATGATGTGAGAGACATGTCTTTACAATTTCTCACTTTATTTAGATTATTGTTTGTTTTTCAGGCCCTTGCCATAGTTTCTCAGGCTATGTACTAAGGCTGATAGTACAGTAAACTGTTACCCAGTATGTTCAGGAAACAGGATGATCTGATTAATCTCTTTTGGTTAGAAAGTTAACATAATACCTACCATGGGTGTCAATTTTCAAAGAATTATAACATATGTGCTGAACTATACTGAATATGATTTAAAAAAAAATACAGGTATCTGATAGTATTTCAGGATCACCATTGTGAACATCTGTTATTATTGTACCATTACCGTGTGGATATGCCAGTTGAAAAAATTCCCAACTGACAGAATTCTAGATTGACCAGTTTTTAGTCTACTCGTTTTTGGTATGTTTTTGTAGGGGAACATAATATTTGTTCACTTACAGGATCTTCTGTGACCCACCCTCTTGATGACAGAAAAAAAAAGCATACCTAGTAAGCCTTTTTTTTTTAAGTCTGTTTTCAGACATATACCTAACTGAAAAGGAAGAGACGATGAAAAAGAGGCCTTTTTTCTCCATTGTTGGACAAAGTGGACTTGAAACTGACAAACCTCAAATTTCAACTGACCCATAAGGGTTTTGTCAGAAGTACACCTCTCCCTAATTATTTGGTAGTGGGTTTTAAAAGAAGGCAGTAAATACACCGGTAGCAGTGGCCATCAGTCTTGTTGGCATTGCTGGGGCCCAGGAAATTTTGTTCATTAGCCATAGAGACTCTGAACTGTCATATGGTGTGATAATATGGAATTGTTTAGTGGCATCTACAATATGTTTTTTTTTAATATCATTTAATTTTTAAAAATAATTTATTTATTTTTAGTTTTCAACATTTAACTTCCACAAGATTTTGAGTTCCAAATTTTCTCCCCCTCTCATTCCCCCCCCCAAGGTGGCATGCTTTCTGAATACCCCTTTCCCTAATCTGCCTTCCCTTCTATCTCTGCCCCCCCTTTATCCCCTTCCTCTTATATTTTCCTGTAGGTCAGGATAGATTTCTATTCCCCCTTGCCTGTATATCTTATTTCCCAGTTGCATGTGAAAACAGTTTTTAACATTTGTTTTTAAAACTTTAGTTTCCAAATTTTCTCCCTTCTTCCCTCCCTACCCACTCTCATTGAGAAGGCAAGCAGCTCCATACAGGTTATATATATATAGTCATGCAAAACACTTCCATAGTAGTCATGTACCTCTACAGTATGTTAAGAGGCCAGAGAATCTTTGCTCCATTTCCTTCCATTTGTTATTTAATGTTATGGTTTATTTTCATGGTTAATATCTTTATGTTGGGGGTGGTAATTTGTCATATCTCTGTTTCCTGGAGATTTTTTAGTATATACCTGGCATTTGGGTAGATCAGATCATTCTGATCATTTTTAATCAGTGCTGCTTTAATGGTCTTGGGGGTCACAAGTCCGTAGAACCACATAGCAGCTTTAGAGCTATTTACAGGTGATTTGAGGATAGGAGAGGGAAACGATTTACTCAGGGTTACCCAAGTGGTAGCAGAGTCAGGATTTGAGCCCAGGACTTCTCTCTCTCTCTCTCTTTTTTTTTTTTAGTGAGGCAGTTGGGGTTAAGTGACTTGCCTAGAGTCACACAACTAGTAAGTGTTATGTGTCTGAGGCTGGATTTGAACTCAGGTCTTCCTGACTTCAGGACTGGTGCTGTATCCACTGTGCCACCTAGCTGCCTCAGGACTTCTCATTCTTAATCCTTTATTCTTTCCACTATACCATATTGTTTCCTACCTTTCAAAACATAAGATATGCCTGTGTATCTTAAGCACCAGTTTTTCACTCCTATTTGGATGTAAAACCATTCCCTTAGAAGACAGCATTTGTATTCTTACTGGTTAGGACAATCGCTGTCTTTGCTTTGTTCTCTATATGGAGACATATTTTAGGTCATCATTGCTGTATTTCAAAGGAAAAGTGCAACGACCATAGGATTTGGGGCTCTGAGAGACTTTTGAGATCTAGTCCAGCCTGTCCTCATTTTACAGAGAAGGAAAGGGGCATGTTCAAGGCTTTATTAGCTAAGGTAGGATGCCCAAAAAGCATCCCAAGTACTGAAATGAGAAGCTTCGTGCCAGACTTAATGGTAGCTAGAAGGAGACATACTGAAAATCAGCACATCTCATTTTCTGTATTTAAATGTTAAAATTTTATTCACAAATCTTTCTCAGTTACCTGTTGTACTTTTGTTAGACTTGGAACTACAGTACGCAAGGGAGGCAGTGGCCTAGGATATAGAGCTAAAGGGGGGCCCAGCCCTCTGTAAATGCACCATTCTTAATATAGTGGTGCAACAGGTTTGGAAACTGAGGACCTGGATTTGACTCTGGTTCTGCTGCTTATTAGCCATGAGACCTTAGGCAAGGCGGTCTGGCTTCTCTGGGCTTCAGTTTTCTCTTCTATAAAATTAGGCTGTGAGGTGAGCTGAATTCTAAGGCTCCAAATACTCCAAATAGGACTATGTGTTAGAGACCCCACTCTCTGTCATCATGGTATTTATTGATTTTGTGATGTTGTATTAGTGAAGGGTATAAGTCTGGGATAGGAGTGTGAGGGATAATTTTTCAACCTTGCTTAAGGCAGACAGATGCATTATCCCATAGGATCAAAGATTCCATGTGGGAAGGGACCTTTGCAGTCATTTAATTCAACCCCTTCATTTTATAGAGGAGGACAACCCAGGCCCAGAGAGGGGAAAGTGATCTGTTCAGTGTAACTTAGGTAGTAAGTTGCAACATTGTAATTCTAACCCAGATCTTCTGACTTCTCACTCTACCCCAGTGCATACTACACAGTCGTCGTGTTGTGAGTGCCTGTGTAGAAGACCTTTATAAAGGAAACAGTGAGCAGCGTGCAGGAGGGGAAAAACTAACTAAGAGCTGGAGGAATTGGAGCAGGCTGAGAATTAAGGGAGTGTTAGCCGTAAAGTTGGACTTAAGTGCTCAACAAAGTGTCAACTGATGGAGTCCCAGTTATGGTGAATACTGAGATGAATAATAATAACTTAAATGTGCATAAGGTAACAATTTACAAAGCACTGTCTTCCCAGGGGCCCCATGAGGGAAGGACGGTGAGAAGAAAAATAAAGAGAACTTAATTTGGTTCTCCCCACTACTCCAGTCATCTTATATCCATTATTAACAGAAAAATTCTAATAATGGCTAATGAAATTTCAGCAGGAAACTACTCTTTGCCTGTGCCTACCTACCTTATTTTGAAAGAAATAGCTTTTAGAGAATGACTGCTTCCTGGAGGCACAGTGCCGTTTTTCTCAGAGTTCCTCCTCTTCCTTTTTTACTCTGCTGCCAGGCCTATGTGGCGTTTTTCTGTAGTTGATGTTGTCTGCTCTTTTAACAAGTCTGGGGCAAAATATTAAATGTCAGTAGAGATGATGGTTCTTTCCAGTGTATTCTGTAGCATTGTTATTTCAGGAAAGGAGGTTTTCATGTGTCCCAATGAATAGATTAAAATCATAACTGTAAATTTTTCTTTGTCTCTGTAGCTACTAAAACATCTGAAGAGACTCTCAGATTTACCTATCACAGTGGACATTCTTGCGGTAAGACAGCCTTAACAACTTTAAATCTTCACATAAAAATAATAGGAGAACCTACCTGATGAGAGAGTATTGATAGATACTGACAGTAAACTCCTTGAAAGCTAGGACTAAGCCTTACTCCACTTTTGTGTTTCCTGGCACTTACTGCATTGTCTTGCATACACCAGGCATTTGATAAAAGCTTGTTGAATTGAAAATAAAATAAAAGCTTTAATAGCTTTAATATGATAAAGTGCTTTACATATATTTTCATTTGATCCTCATAGCAAGTAGAGCAGTGATGGTATTAGTGTGTCCATTTTATAGAAGAGGAAAGAAATTCAAAGAAATGAGAGAACTTTCCCAAATTTATACCTTCATTTGACACTCATTCAGCAAACATTTATTAGTGCCTATTGAATACTTTAGAACTTTTCAGGGTTCCAGGAGAGACAATGGTCTTTGATATGATCCATAGAGAACACATAATATTACATGATACACTCACTAGAGACTGTTGGGGGATGGGGGAGAGTGTAAATATGATAATAAATGGCAAACCTGGGACTTGGAACGCTAGTCTTTCTAGTACATAAGGTCAATTAGACTTTTCCTTTCAAGTTCATTGTCGTCCTTTTGAAAAACCTTTCTAGCATTGGGTTAAATGTTATCCTTCGCCATAGAATAGAGTTTTGCTACTCTGTGTGATCAGAGATTTTAGGTTAAGAAATTAAATATTAAAGTAATTTGTAGAATGAGTTTTTGATAGGTAGAAGTGTTTGGTAAACAGATGGTGTGGTTTTTACTTCAGAGAGTTTGAGGTCTTTGAATCTGGTGTAAATTGGGTTGAACCTCCTTTGCTGGTTTCTCCATATATTTTACAGGAAACAGGTGTCGGGAAAACAGTGAATGGCTTGCGGAAACATGAGCAAGTAGGAGGCTTTGCCAAGGACTTAGTGGCCCGCTGGAAGAAATTAGTCCCTGTTGCTCAGGAGGTTGAAAGGTAAGGTGTTCTTTACCCATACTGCTTCATGGCTGATTCTGGTGCCCAAGAGTCACTGTAGAAAGGCTTATCGGGTCATAGATTTACAGCTGAAAGGATCCTTAGAGGCTACCTGATATAAACTTGTTGGATTGAATTGGCCCTAAGGCAACCCCCTTATTTTTACAGAAGAGAGCACTGAGGCCAAGAGGCCCCAGTGATTTGCCTAAGTCTCAGGGGTAATAGGTGCTCAAGGGTGAACTTACTCTATGTCCTCTGACTCCAAATCCAGCACTCTCTTTTCCATCTTCTTTTTTCCCTTCCTCTTTGCTGCCTTGTTTCTAGTCCTGATGTGAACCCCACAGTGGCTCAGGCAGCCAGATCTGAGAAGAACGGCAACTGTCCTGATTCTGGGCCTTGGAAGCCCTTTTCTGTCTTCTTTCCCAAGCATGGATTCATAGGCCTCTTTTCCAGTCTGAAAAGAGAGGCAGTAGTATTAGGAATAGAAAGCCTGTTGGTGATTGGCCTTGTTTGAGATTTTGGGGTGGGTGTGATTTAGGATAGGCAGATAAATTGGAGCTGAGATTTTGACGGTTAACTTGACTAGAGAGTAACATGTGCATGGAGGCTTGGGTGCTCATGGAGACTCCCAGTGGAGGGAAGCAGTTTGAGTTCTCTCTGTTGTGTTTCAACCTTGCCCATCACACCTGCACCTGTCTTCTGTCAGTCCTCACTGAGTGTCATCATCTCTTGTGTCTTCTATTTTCCTCAGGTGCTCCCTCCTCTACCCCACCCTTAATACTAGCGATAGGATCTTTTTTCCAGATAGATATGCTTATGTCACTTGGAGCCTTTATAGACTTTGGGTCACTCCCAGCTCCTTTTCCTTGTTCTCTACACAGGAGGTACTTGATGAATGTTAATGAGATGATTTTTTTCTTATGTTATGTTTAGGAATATTGAGCCTGAGGAGCAAGATCTCGAGAGAAATATCTCTAGAAAACGTCCCCGAGATGTTTTTCCCAAGGAGGAGGAAATGGAGGTGGACTGTCGGGAAAGCTGGAAGGCTTCTTGTAGCCAGCCGCACAGTCCTGACTGGCGGGAGAAAAAGCACCGAAAGCTTTCCGAGTTGGAGAGAATGCCCAAGGCCTCACACAGCACTGAGCCAAGAGATGAGAGAAAGCGATGGAACAAAACCTCCCCGTTCTGTGCCTCAGATCACGAGTTATCAGACGGTAGTCACGTTCACTCACCTCAGCCTTCCACCAGCCCTCAGCAGTTTTCCATGGACTATGATGAACCCCAAGAAGAAGAGGAAGAGCAGCAGGCGTCACATCGGAAGGTTGGCAAAAGCCACAGTCACTTCTTTCAGGACCGAGAGTTAAATAGCCAAGAGAGACGCTTGGGTGAACCCCAAGACAGAGTCTCTGTAGGTCGGAGCAAAGAGCACAAGACTTCCCAGAAGGAAAAGCATCGATTGGATACAAAAGAGGAGAAGACCTTCCTTGTGGGTCGAGAAAAGGTGCCTAAGACTGCTTCTCGAGAAGAGGGCCTAAGGTCTCCGTCTGGAGCCAGCTCCAAGGAGAAGCAGATGTCGTCTGGTGGTGCCAGAAGAGAGAGGGAGAAAGAGAGCAGCAGCAGCAAGAAGAAGCCTTTGCCTCCTTTGGAGGTAGCTTCTGTCAACCACATGAAAAAGACAAAGCACAAAGATGCACAGAAATCCAGATCAGAAAAGACCAAGCCGAGTGTGGACAGCTTTGACGGAGGAAAATGGGAGGGAGAGCTTTCTCCCAAGCCAAAAGAGAAAGGGGGCTCAAATAGCTTAAAGACACGAGAAGGGAAATCCAAAGCCTCTAACTCGGACAGAAAACCAGCGAGCCACTTTGCAGGGGCTGGGGAGACAGACGTGGATGATGACTATGAACAGCCCACCATGTCTTTTGAATCATACCTCAGCTATGACCAGCCCCAGCGGAAAAAGAAGAAGGTTGTTAAAACCACGAGTGGGATGCGTGCAGAGAAAAGTCACAGTAAGCAGAACGGTTCCAAAGCTGATCATAAAAACTCTAATAACACCGTTCAGAAACTCCCTAAGATGAGTGAGAGCAAGGCAGAAAAGCAGCATTCTGGACCCAGCTCTGCCAAACTGAAAAAGGTAAGAAGGGGTCATGTCTCCGCAGCCTGATGTCTGCTCCCTGCTCCAAGGCTTTAAAGACTCGTGGGCACGGTTTGGAGGGGTTGGTCTTCCTCCTTATCAGTGTTGCTGGTGCTAGGGCCCGGGTGGGTTTCATGGAGGAGCCACTTGTTTCTAGTGTCGGGTGATGATTCTCCTGCTGCAGTGCTCTGGAAGAAGGAGTGAATCGAAGACACTGGGCATGTGCTTGCTTAGCCATTTATTTCCTTGGGAAAGAAGGAAGCCCAGCCAATGAATGTTCAGATTTGGCCCTAGAAAAGAAAGGTGGTTGTGACAGAAAGTGAGGTAGGGGGTGGGGAAGAACATATCTTTGACTGAAATGACTGACACTCTCATTCGGCAGGTCTCCACTGATGTGACCCCGACGTTGCCGGACATCCCCTTGCCCACCATTCAGGCCAATTATCGTCCACTTCCTTCTCTTGAACTGATTCCCTCCTTTCAGCCAAAGAGGAAAGGTAGGTTCCCTGTGTGGGGATGGGAGGGCTGCTTCAGTATGGAGAAAGACAGGGACGAGAGTTGGGACCATCTCTGACTTGCTCTTTTGTGAAAGAAGCTCTAGATGAAGTTCTGCAGAGCTGAAGGTGACTTCTTGGCTGCTTCATTTTCTCTTCCAGTGGCTCCCAGAATCACTTCAGAATTTGAGGTTTGGAAGAGACCTTAGCATTAATCTAGTCCCGACTCTACATGAACAGCACTCCCCCCACAGCATACCCAACAAGTGGTCTCCAGTCTTTGCTCAGAGACCTCCGGGGGGGAGAACCCCCCTGAGGCAGCCCAGTCCGATTTTGGAGAGTTCTAATCGTGAGGGACGTTCTTCCTGACATCCAGCCTCTCGAAGATTCTCTGTAGTGAAGCCAGTTGTGTCCAGGGGAGCCCAAAAGAACAAACCTCCCCAGTCCCTCCTCCATGTGACAGCCCTCCCAAGACTTGAAGACATCCTGCTGTCCTGTTCCCTTTGACTTTTCTCTTCTCCAGCATAAATGAAGGGCCTTCTAGCTTTGCTGACAGCACCTAGTGCTTTCATTTTTAGTTTCTTTGCCTGCCAGCTCTCCCATCTCCTTTCAGAAGGTCTCTCAGTGTCCTGGGGCCAGGGAGGTTTCCATCCTAGAGTAAAGATCAGTATGTTCACTTGGCAGTTTTGTTGGACGGGTGTGGTTTGGCAGAGCAGCTCTGCTTGTTTTGGGTGTTTAGGGGTGTGGGGTGGGGAGAACATGGTGGTCTGAGTTTTGGTAGTAGGTCTTTTCTGACATCCCGGATGAACTTATTACTGAGATATAAACAAACATCAGATTAGTTAGTCTTCCTTGATCTGAGATCCTGCTGCTCCCCAGAAGAGCAAGAGGCCATCGAATGCAAACCCTGGGCTGCTAGGGGCTACTTTTTATGGTGGTTACTGCACTTGTCATTAATGGTTGGCTAGGGCTGCTCTGAACAAAGATGGTTGCACTTTTCAAATGGTGCAGCTGAGTGAACGGTTGATCTGTATTTTTGTGAGTGGCGTATTTTCAAATGGAACTTTTTGAGAGAAATTTAGTTTTATATTCTCTTCTTTTCTATAGTAGTCTCCTCACCCCATGAAGATGAGGAGGCTGGATTTACCGGACGTAGGATGAATTCAAAGATGCAAGTCTATTCCGGTTCCAAGTGTGCCTACCTACCGAAGATGATGTCCTTGCACCAGCAGTGCATCAGAGTCCTCAATAATAACATAGACTGTGAGTAAACTTGATTCAGCCTTGGGTGTTGTCCGTGCTGGAGCCCATCTCTAAGCAAGAGGCTTTGTATTTATGGCTGGACCTTTCTTCACTCTGTTCCTTACATTTGAGATGTTCTTCTCCTCTTCTCTTCTCTCCCCTCCCCTGCTCCTGCCCTGCCCAAAGTGTGTTCAGTTTCTCCTCATCCTCCCAAGTCCCAGTCCAGTGCTAGGGGAAGCTTTCCCTGATTCCCTCTTCTCTCCCTTCCCAACCCCAACCCCGAAATTGGAAGGGATTTCTTACTCATTTGGTTTCCTTATCACTTTATGTTCTTATTGTATTGTAGTTAGGAGTGTATATCTTATCTCCCTATTGAAGGCAAGGGCTGTCTTATTTGTGGTTGCATTTCTCCCAGCCTTAGGTATGGAACTTTGCATATAATATGTGTTAGTGAATGAATCTCCAATTCACGTCATTCCTGGCTTTTTTTTCCCCTTTCGTAGCCATCTATGAAGTTGGGGGTGTTCCCTATTCTGTACTTGAACCAGTTTTGGAAAGATGTACTCCTGAGCAACTCTATAGAATTGAGGAATGCAACCACGTGAGTGTCTTCTTTAGGCATGGGGGGTGGGCTAGCACGTCTTCATGCTTTTCCTTCCCTGAGTAATGGCTTTGTCTCCCTGTATCTGCTGTTTCTTTAGCCCATGTAAGGGTTCAGCAGGCACTTGCTATTTTCTCTGACTTGACTCAGGGGCTTCAAGTGAGCATGTGTTCAGCACCTGCTCCTGTCATTTTCAGTAAGCCTCTGGGGCCAGAATCTAGGTGGGATTCAGAGGGAGGAAAAACATGCTAACTACCAGCTCTCCTGGCACCCTTGGGCTTGCCTAGTTACAAAGGTCAAGGGAACCCCTGGGATGAAAGGAAGCAGCAGTTGAGTTTGACATCCAGGTACATTGTGGTTATTGGAAAGAATGATATAGGTCAGATCCAGACCTGGTCAAATTATTTTGCCATCAAGCAGATTTTACTTATAATCATTTTAGGATGTAGTCTTTTTTTTTTTTTTTTGCATTAACTGTTTCACTTTAAAGAGGATGAGTGAAGTGCCTTTTAAAACAGTTTCCTCCATAGCACTTGAAAGTCAGAATAGAATATAGCTAACATTGAGGCTTTGCCAACGTGGTTCTCGTATCTGTCTTTGCCTCTTTGCAGTTATCTTGATTCATTAGCAGAAGCAGAGTTTCCAAGTCTTTTGGAGCCCCAAGCCTCATAGTGATTATTTGTAAGGTCCCAAGGGTAGGGGCTGGGTTGTGTTCTTTGAGCAGCGGAGAAAACAGACAAAAGGTGAGGTGGGGTGGAAAGAACACCCAGACTGGGAGCCTGGCTTTGCTGCACGCTATTCTTATGTCTTTGGGCAAGTCATTGAACTTTGGACGTCTGGTTTCTTTTCTGCAAATTGAGAACTTAATTTGCATTTAGTGTATGTACAGAGGACTGTTAGGTCCTGGGAGAAACGGAAAATTAGACAAGGCAGTCCTGTCTTTATGGAATTTAAGTAAAGGGAGGAGGGAAGGAAATAAACATTTATTAGGTATCTACTATGCCAGGTATTGTGCTAAACACTTTATCCTCACAGCAGTCTTAGGTAGGTGCTATTATCCCTATTTTCCAACTGAAGAAACTAAAGCAAACAAGTTAAGTGACTTGTCTAGTTTGGGGGGGTTTTTTGGGGGGGGGGGACCACCACCAGTGATAATTGTGATATATAGTCTTACAAGCATGTTGGATGGAACGTACCATTTGAATTCGAGTGGGATTCTAGTCCTAACCAACTGGGGATCAAAGGAGAGAATCCTTGCATTGCTTCACCAGCACCTACTATGTGCAGAGGGGCTGTAGCTGCCAAGATAAAAGCAAGATTCCTCTTTGGCCTTCAGGAGTCTCAATTTCTAGGGAGAGGAAAAGGCAGGAGCAGAGGGAGACAGTATGTGTACAGCTAAGGAGATAGAAAATGTATATACAAGCCAGTCTGTGGGCTGAGTTGTAAAGTACTGGGGCAGCTAGGTGGCGCAGCAGATAGAGCACTGGCCCTGGAGTCAGGGGGACCTGAGTTCAAATGCGGCCTCAGACACTTGACACTTACTAGCTGTGTGACCCTGGGCAAGTCACTTAACCCCATTGCCTAGCCAAAAAAAAAAAAAAAGGAGGATGCGGATTGAGTAGTAAAGTACTGAGAGCTGGGAGAGGAGGGGAGGAGGCAGGCGATGGAGGGTCATGTAAGGGGCCGATATGGCCAGAACACCGAGTGCATGTGGCTGAGTGACAGGTTGGAGCCAGATTGTGAAGGGCTTTGAATGCTAAACAGGAGGTGATAGGGAGTCACCAAAGCTTTGTGAACTAGAGTGCCTTACACAGTATGTGAGGTGCCGGGACAGATATTTGTGTGTCTGTTTTGTGCCAGGGCCGTAATATGAGCAGAGTTCTTAGCTGGGGAAAAATTTTAAACTTACACATTGCCACATTTGTCAGAGAAGTGTTTGAAATAATTTGTCTTGAGAAAAAAGATTTCTAAAAGTCATGTTGTTTTGGCTTCAGGTATTAACTGAAGAGACCGATCAGCTGTGGAAAATTCACTGCCATCGAGACTTTAAGAGAGAGAGACCCGAGGAGTTTGAGTCCTGGCGGGAGATGTATCTTCGGCTCCAGGATGCTCGGGAGCAGCGACTGCTCCTCTTGACGGAGAACATTCGGTCAGCTCACGCCAATAAACCCAAAGGTAAAGAGGGGAGGGGCCGGGGCTGGGGATTTGGTCAGGAGCCTTCAGGGGCCGCCCAGTCATCTGGCCTTGGGTCGGGGTCAGGCCTGTCCACAGATTCTGGTGCCTCTCACATGGTGGGCACTGGCAGCAAAGGGAGCTTTTCAGAGTTGGTAATTTATTAATAAGCTAGTGTCTTCCCATGTCTTAGGACGACCTCAGTCTAAGGGTGAAAGCTGAAGAGAAGTCAGATTTCAGCTCAATATGAGGAAAAACTCCCCAACAGTGAGAGCCATCTGAATGTTAGGTGTGCTGCCTTGGGGGAGGTAGCAAGACCCCCTTTACTTGGAGTCTCCAGAAGCTGGATGGGCACATGTAAGGGAAGCTTCCCCCAGTCCAGGAGTGACTCCTCTGCTTCCCTGTAGGCCGACAAGCAAAGATGGCCTTTGTCAACTCTGTGGCCAAGCCGCCTCGTGACGTCAGAAGACGACAGGAGAAATTTGGTACCGGAGGAGCAGCTGTTCCAGAAAAGATCAAGTAAGATCCTTTTCAGCTGTGATTCCCACCCTGCTCTAGTGAGCAGCCACTCAGTGTAGGGAAGCGCGCTAAACATGCAGCCTGGACACCAGAAGGGAGGGAGCAGGTCGCCTTTCCTCCCTGGGGAGCTCCTTGTCTCCAGAATGGGAATATGTTCCTCTGCTGACTTCCCCAGGAATATTGAGGAAAAGCAGCTTCAGAAAGTCAAAGTGCTGTCTGGGTGTCTGAGTGACAGCCAGAGGATCTTCACCAGATCCCAGTGAGCTGGAAAGCATAGTTAGAGGTGATCTGTGTGCTTACGGCCAAAGTTCTGAACATGGAAAATGGAGCAGACAGGAGAGGGCTGTCTTGGAGCACTCCTGGCAGTCCTTGGCTCTGTGCTCTCATTCAGCTACTGGGCCTTCTCTCGTAGGATCAAACCTGCCCCATACACCTCCAACAGCGGCTACACCTACAGCAGCAGTAGTGGTGGCGGCAGTGGCGGCAGTTACAACAGTGCCGAGGAAGGGCAGCCATATGATGGCCCCAGCACCAGCAGCGCCCACTGTGCCTCAGCGGTCAGCAGCACAGTGTCTTATGATCCTAGGAAACCACCTGTAAAAAGTGAGTCACAGCAGGGGTTTGAGGGAAATGTCGCCCCCCTGATCTTTTCTGCCGAATGTCATGTGATGAAGGACACTTGGGGGTGGAGCTGGTGATCCTCGGGTGGATGTGTCATTTAAAGCCGAGCCTCCTTTTCTTCATCACTTGGAGAAGAACACCCCTCAGGTCCCTCCCAGCTTTAAATCTTACAAAGAGGATCAGACCAACTGGGAACCACATTGTTTCAACACCCTTCACTTCAGCCACTGGAGGGCAGCCCAGTCCTACCCACTTGGTGCCCTGACCTTTGACAGAATGTGATGTCTGTTAACTTCACGAACCATGGGATCATTCCCTTATATGGTCATAGATTTAGAGCTGGAGAGGACCTCAGAGGCCATGTCGTCTTGCCCTCTCATTTGACAGGTGAAGAAAACAGGCCTGCGCTCTGCTGTGCAGGTAGTTAGTGGTAGAGCCAGCTCTCAGCGGGAGGTCACGCCCTGGCTCCGCACGGTGACCAGCAGTTTTGGGTCCGCACTGAATTTTCTCTGTTTGTGTCTTTCATAGACGCTTATGATAATAGAATGTTGGAATTAGAAGGGACCATAAAGGTCCCCGGATGAAGACAGTGCTTTGGCATTTAAAGTGATAGTGGTTTCACTGTTTTTAAATGATAGATATTCCTGAGATATTCGGGGTTTTTATAAAAGGGTCACATCAGTGTTGCAGGATTTGGGTAAGGTGAGAGGAAGATGGTTAAAGCCTGGGGCTCAGCTCACAGTGGCAGGGTTCATTAGCCAAGTCACAAAGCAGGCGACGGTGGGAAAGGCAAGGCAAGTCAAAGTCAAGGTCTCAGAACTTCACAGAGAAGAGTTAGTCATGAAAGAACCAGGGCGATTTGATCCTGAGGGTTTGTTCCCCTATTGTGTATTAAGAAAAATAGCACAGTCTGCTTGAAGAAGCTTTGAGTTGGAGTCTGGAGGCCAGGCCTGGGCCTCTGGTGCTACTTAGTTCTTGCTTGGTGGTGATCTTGAGCGAGGTAGCTCAGTTCTCAGGGGCGTCCTCATGTATTTCAGGCAGGGAGGGGCTGAGGGGTGGACAGAGTGGTCTGGATTGTGAAGGTTCATTTTGAGCACTGAGATTCTAAGTCCTAAGGATCCTTCAAGGTCTGTAGTTGTTGTGTATTTGGTTTGTTTGACAGTGAGATTCTGGGAATAGTACCTGAGCTCCCCACCTGCCCCAGATGTGATCATAAATATGCTTCTTGGTAAATTGGGGAGTGAGAGATGGAAGTCTTTAGTGGTCAGGCCTGACTTTCTTTGTCCTCTCTTGTAGAAATTGCCCCGATGATGGCCAAGACAATCAAGGCATTCAAGAACAGATTCTCCCGGAGATAAAACCTTCCCCTGAAGATGGGAAAGGAGGAGGGGCTGGTGAGGAGGGAGGGGAAGAGAGAGAGCGAAGCTCGCAGAGGAGTCTGGGATATTTTGCTCCATGGAGCCAGTCTGTACTACCTGCATCTCCGAAACCTGCCCAAGGATTGATGGAACCATTTCTCCAGGTTTAGTGCCTGTAAACTACCTGCACACAGCTCCTGCCTCCTTGCCCAGAGAGCACTTGAGACTTTATAAGGAAAGATGTGAAGCCTTGGGTCTCCCGAGGATTTTAAGGTCAATTCAACCTTGTTAGTAAACCTCTTTGTAAACTACAAAAAATAGTTTTAATTAATAAATATTTCCCCAGATTGTATTTATAATACCCCCAGTATTTTCCTTTCTCTCTCTTTCTCTCTGTGTTTCACACACACACACACACACACACACACACACACACACACACACACACACACACACACACACACACACACACACCCCTCCCTCCCTCCCTTTATGTTGTTTTAGGCTGCGTTCTTTCCTAACATTAGGATAGGATGCAAGTCTAGTCAAGGCCAGAAGATCCCCAGAACTCAGCCCAGCCACCACCTCTTGGGGGGGGGGATGCTCTTCCAAAGGGGAGACCGGCCTCACCGCCCCTGAAGGAGCCTCCACAGTGCCTGTTGTGTGTGTTGGCACAGCCTTGGGAGTCCTGGGATGCTCCCTTATGGGGCAGTTTGTCTCTCCCTGGACAGCACTAGGATCTTGAAAACTGTTAATGTGTTCTTGTTTGTTAACCCCAGGTGGGAGATTTTCCTGGTGTTGTTTTTCACTTCCTGTACAGATGCTTATCTTGTGTTCTCACTTATTGTTGTCATCAAATAGTATTTATTAAGGCGCTTATTTGGAAAAGTGAGCGAGTCTTTCCTCGGCCCTCTTGATCTGTCCTGTTTTGCTTTATTTGAGTATTAGTGCAAGAGATACATCCTGGGGGAGAAACCTTGATTTGCACAGCCTGTCCCTTTCCACTCTTCATCCCCCCCCCAAGCAATTTCAGAATTTTCCATTCCTGCCTCAAACAGTTTTAAAAGATTTTTTCTTTTCACTCTTTCTCCCTGCTCAAGGGTGGAAACAGGCAGCTACATGTTTCCAGATTTCATATAGCCCAGGAAAAGATTTCCTGCTTTTTTAAAGTTAGGCACTTTAATCTTTTTGCTCCCTGTGAATTACTGCTGGAAGCGAATGGTTTTAAAAGAGAGTAGTGTGTTTGGAGGGTTTAAAAAGAACATGGTAAGAGCATGTGTCAGAAGAGCACAGCAGCTTTTAGGACTTTCTAGAAATTTGTATCGCTCCCACAGTGAGCACATACGGCATGAGCCTCTGCTTTTGGAGGGAACGATTTGACGAGTGAGGGACCTTTGCTCCCCATTGGTGAGGAAACTAAAAGGAATGTGGCACCAGGTGCCAGGAGTGGCTTCTGTACTTCTGAACAGACATTCTGGCAATAGAAGCTTAATGGTGAAGGAGGAGTTGAGAATCAGGGACTCTGTGAGTCATAGCAGGGCAGGGAGGTTGCACCCGAGTGCCGCCAAGGAGTTATACTTGCAAACAGGAACTCTTCAGCTGCGAAGAGCCCAGCTACGAGAAGCACCAGGATCAGACGGAGGAACCAGACACAGACCCGCTTTGTGTAGAACCTTACTGCGCCTCCCTCCCCATGTCTGCAGAGGGGGGGAACCTGACCCAGCCAGGGGGCTTAGTCAGTTCAAGCGTCTCCCGGTAGCCACATGCCACACCCTGGGAAGGTTGCAGGGCCAGGACCCTTTCCAAAGCACTTGAAAACACCCTGGCAAGCCACCGTTGTTTCTGATTTGGAGGTTCCAGAGCAGTGAGCCTTGGGTCAAGGCGTGGAGCTCTGTGTCAGGTGCCTCTCCACCATCCGGGTAGTGACTGTGTCCAATATCCTTGGGTCCCTCCTTGCGAGCTTCGGACGATGCTGTTTTTGCTTCACCCCTCCCTTCCCCATCTCTTGTTTATCAGGCACAGCCTTTGGAAGAGGGGGATTGGCCTGGAGACCACACCCTCCGTGGCCTCCATCCTGGGTCTGTTTTACACTGTATGTTTGGGGATTTTACCACTGAAGTCAGAGATCCAGTTGGGTCTTTTGCCTTATCAGTGGCTTTGAGACAGGGAGGGGATTAAAGGGATTCATTTGTATGTTGGATCCCTCCAATATCTTATCTACTCCTGTTTGTCCCATTGTAACAGGCTTCCAGTTAGCCCTGTTCACTGCTGGGCCATCCTGGCTCTCCTGAGTGTTTCAGAGTCAGGAATAGATGCCTGGGTGGAAGGGGAGGGAGACGAGGTATAAACAGCCTCCTCTGCTGATGGTGAGAAACAATGTCAGGCGTCTTGGCCTTTCTGATCCTTTACTTGTGCAATTTCAAATGTTCTGTGCTACACTACGTGCAGACCACCAAACCTCATCCTTTGTGATTTTTGGTGAATGGTTTCTTGGGGGCTTTGGTTTTTGTTTTGGGGTGGGAGGGAAGGGAGCCAGGTGTTGGCCTGCTCTGCATTTGTATTTTGGTCCCCAGATGTAAATAGAATTTTCTATGTTTACTTTTTTGTGGTAACTACCAAGATGAATATTTTAATTAGATAAGTTATATGAAAAGGAACAAAAATTCCATGTCTCAATAAAAAGAAAATACTGGATATTGGCATGTTTCTTCTTTCCTCTTTGTCAAAATTCAGCAAAATTTTTTTTTATAAAGTACAGTGAAGTTTGAGAGGTTCCCAACATATTGACTTGGACCCTTTGTGGATGAATTTTAGAAGAATATGAGCAAGAGTTGCACAGAGAAAGGTACAGGTGGGTTATCTGCTCTGTGAGAGAGTGCTCACATCTGATGAAAGCTCCCTGCCCCCAGGAGCTGTGGGGGTGGGTAGGAAACATGACAATACTATAATGCATTGTAAGTGCATTAGAGGGACAAAACAGGAAAATTTTGAGTGTGTGTGTGTGTGTGTGTGTGTGTGTGTGTGTGTGTGTGTGATCACTGACTTGATAGAGAAGGTTGCACAGAAAAGGTGGAGTTAGAAATGCACTGGGAAGGTGGAGGGTGGTGGCAAAAGGGATGCAGAGGACAGGGCACATATAAAAGGTACTGTGAAGGAAGACTTAAGAGGACTTGGTTAACGGACTGGATGTGAAAAGTGAGAAAACATGGTGGTGTTACTGAGAGAAATAGTGAAGTTGGGAAGAGAAGCAGACTCGGGAACATGGGAGGGAAAGGTGGGCGTGTTCTGACCACAGGAGATGTCGGGAACAGAGGAGACAAGGATGAGACTAGTCTGTATAGATCTAGGTGCAAAGGGGAGACTGGACAGGCTAACTAGAGACAAACCCATGAAGAAACAGTGCATCAAGGCAAGAAGAGAAGGGGCAGAATCTAATAAGATCACTTTAAATCTTGAGAAGTCCCCCATGGCTTTGGGTGGGGACAGGTCATATAAAGAAGATGTCGGAGTACAAAGCAGTTCTCAGAAATGCCTGGGGTCCTAGGAATAGAGAAACAGAAGAGACACCAGACACCTACAACCAAATGTATGCAATAAAGATGAGTGTTTGACCAGCCTGTAGAAAACAAACGCTTGGGGAAAGAAGGCAAGGACTCGGTGGAAAAACTGGTTGGCAATTTGATGGAAAAGGGAATTAAACTCACATGTTACACCACATACTTCAGTGAATTCCAGATAGATGAAATGTTTAAACGTAACCCCTCCAAAAAATATGCAAGAAAATAAAACATTTTCTTAGTTGTGAAGGAGAGATAAAGAGGTTCTTTTTTAATTCAACAAATAATTACTAAGGACAAGATAGATGTACTTGACTGAAAAACATTTCAAAAAAAATGAAACATTGGGAAAATTTTATGGCAAATACAACAAAAACGTGACACAACTTACAAACCTGGAGTGGTCATTCTCAGTCTACAATAGATAAATGGTTAAAGGACATAAATGACCATTTTGAAGAGGACAAATTAATAGTCCCTTGAAAAAATGCTCAGCCTCATGAACTGAGTCAAAGACTTTGAGGCGCTACACCCCCATCAAATGGGCAAAAATCAAGAGCAATGAAAGCCAATGCCAGCAAGGTTGTAGAAGAACACTGCTTGGTGGACTTGCAAACTTGCAGGATTTTTTTTTTTTTGGTTAGGCAATGGGGTTAAGTGACTTGCCCAGGGTCACACAGCTAGTAAGTGTTACATGTCTGAGGCCACATTTGAACTCAGGTCCTCCTGAATCTAGGGCTGGTGCTGTATCCCCTGCGCCACCTAGCTGCCCCTAGAATCATTTTGAAGGGCCATCTGGCAATACAGAGCAAAATATTTAAATAGTTTTATACTAATTATATGTGTGTGTGTATATATATATATATATATATATATATATATTATATATATAGCTTATGTAAGATATATAATTTTATATATATGCATGTGTGTGTGAATATATATATATAACTACACATAGTTATATATACATATAATTCTATAATATAGTTATGTAAAACTAGGCATAGCCTTTGACCCAGTAATTCCACTGTTGGGAATATTCCTCGGAAGTCTTAGTGAAAACAAAGGAAAAAAGCTATCAGTTCAAATATTTTCATAACATCATAATATGAAATTGCAAAAAAGCCCAAAACAAAGGTAGTATTTAAATTGTGGCATATTAATGTAACAATATTATAATGGAATTCAAACTGACAAGTATAAAGAATGCAAGGAAAACTGAAAACACCTTTATGAACTAAGGCAAAGAGACAAGCAGAAGAATGATGTGAATGAGAATAAATGGACAGAGTCCTAATGACTCAAGACGGGCTCGGGTCACTAGGTGGCAAGCACAGTAGATGAATGACCTGAGTTTGAATCTCGCTTCAGACACTTAACTACCTGTATCACCCTGTACCAGTTACTTAATCTTTCCTCATCTGTAAAAATGGAGTTAGGACTGCTTCTAAGGTCTCTTCTAGCTGTAAACCTATAAGCCTATGACTCAGTTTTGTTCTGAAATTTGATGTTAAACTCTGCCCTGGTCAGATGACATCTGGAGTACTGTGTTTATAAGTTCTGGGCTCTATATTTTACCAAGTTACACTGACACACAGGAGCCTAAGCTATAGAAGCTGTTGAAATAAGGGAACGATTTAGCTTGGAGAAGACCCAAGGATGCCCTTCAAACATCAGAAAGAATGTCTTATGGAGAAAGGATTAGATTTACTGCTTGAGGTCAGATTAAAAAAGTGATTGTTCACCCTCCCAGAGCCAGGAACAACTAAAATTTGGACTTGGGTTTGGTAAGAACCTAAAGTTGTCTTCTGACTCGGAAACCAACATGTTTCCCACTACCCCACACTGATTCTCAGTTAGGAAAACAGTGAATAATTAACTAAAAACCTAATGCATTTACTATGCAGTAAGGATTACTTTAAGACCTCATTAAATGACCATGTATTCAGCACCACAAGAGGAAGCATGCCCTAATGGATAAAGATCAGCCTGTAGACTCGGGGGAATCCATGTCCTGCCTCTGACACCATATTGGCTGTGCCCTTAAGCAAGTCACCCGCCCTTTGAATAGTTCCCAGGGAGGCAGAGCAGGTGGGGGTCTCTTGAGGGAGTTTCCTGGGTGCCAGTTCCCTGCACCAATAAAATCATGGGAGGGGCAGTCCCTACTATGCCTTTGTTCCTAAATGCCGCTTGTCTTTGACAAGAAATGCTGGAGGTTTGAACGCATGAAAGATAATCTGATCACTCTCTGTGGGGAGGGGAAATTAACAAAAGTGTGAACTCTTTAATTTTTAGATATTTAAAAAAAATTTTAAGGCAGTTGGAGTTAAGTGACTTACCCAGGGTCACACAGCTAGTAAGTGTCAAGTGTTTGGTCTGAGGCAGGATTTGAACTCAGGTCCCCCTGACTTTAGGGCTGGTGCTCTATCCACTGCCCCACCTAGCTGTCCCTAGATACATAATTTTTAAGGCTGAATGATTGTTTAGTGTTGGAATGTTAAAGCATTTGAAGTGCTTTTATTGAAAATATGTGTTTAATTTATACCAGGAATGCAGGGCTAGTTCAGTATTAAGAAAGCTATCAGCATAATTAATTTTGTTACTGATATGATCAATTATGCTGATAGCTTTCTGCATCTATTGATATAATCTTTATATCAATAGATGCAGAAAAAGCCTTTGACAAGATATAACACTCATTCCTGTTAAAAATGCTAGAAAGCATAGGAATCAATGGAGCCTCCTTTCTCATATATATAAGGAACAGAGCAAAATTTATGAAAATTAGAGTCATTCCCCAGCTGATAAATGGTCAAAGGATATGAACAGGCAGTTTTCAGAAGAAGAAATCAAAGCTCTCAATAGTCACATGAAAAAATGCTCTAAATCACTACTGATTAGAGAAATGCAGATTAAAACAACTCTGAGATACTACTTCCTACCTGTCAGATTGGCTAATACAACAGAAAAGGAAAATGACAAATGCTGGAGTGGATGTGGAAAAATTAGGATACCAATACACTGTTTAGTGGAGCTGTAAACTTGTTCAAATCACTCTGGAGAATAATCTGGAACTATGTCCAAAGGGCTATGAAACTGTGCATGCCCTTTGACCCAGCAATACCGCTACGAGGTCTGTATCCCAAAGATATCGAAGAAAAGGAAGAAGGACCTATTTGTACAAAAAATATTTATATCAGCTCTTTTTGTGATGCCAAAGAATTGGAAATCGTATATGATTGTGATGGAATACTGTTGTGTTATAAAAAAACGATGAGGGGGATGGTTTCAGAAAAGCCTGGGAAGACTTATATGAACTAATGCAAAGTGAAATGAACAGAACCAGGAGAACACTGTACACAGTAACAGCAACATTGCAAGGATGATCAACTCTGAATGACTTAGCTAATCTGATCAAGCCAATGATCCAAGACAATTCCAAAGGACCCATGATGAAAGATGCTCTCTGCCTCCAGGGAGAATGAGAACTGATGAACTCTGAGTGCAGATGGAAACAGACTTTAAATTTTTCTTTATTTTTATTGTTTTATTTTGTTTATGTTTTCTTTTGCAGAATGGCTAATACGGACATGTGTCTTACATGACTTCATATGTATAATCAATATCGAATTGCTTGCCTTCTCAAGGCAGGGGAAGGAGTGGGAGGGAGAGAATTTGGAACTCAAAAATTTTCAAAATGTTAAAAAATTTTTTACCTTAGTTGGGAAATATTTAACTAAAAATAAAAATAATTTAAAAAACAAAAAAGATGTGTATATGTGTACATGTACATGTATACATTCATAGACTATACAGATACATATGTACATATGTAAGACAGTCCTTTAGATACTTGAAAGGCTTCTCTCCTTCTCTTCCTCCTTTTCTCTCTCTCTTCCTCCCTCTCTTCTTTGTCTTCTCTCCATATATATATATGTGTGTGTGTGTGTGTGTGTGTATACGCACACACACACACACACACATATATACCTCTCTATACAGATACATATTTACATGCACATACATATATATACATATACATACATACATATATATATGTATATGTGTGTGTGTGTGTATATGTGAAGATTGTAAGGGTAGCCTGGATTACAGCAGGACTCTTCCCTTCATAAACACATGAGCCAATATTCTGCTGCCCTGATTTTTGTGGTTGCCTTTTTTAAAAGTCAGCTGAATGACCCTGGTGGACCACGGCCAACTGCTGTGCTCTGAGGGGGAATGGGCTGAGTCATGACTCTTAACAATATCTAGCATTTTTGTCCTTACAGACAGAGTCTGGTGGCAGAGATTCTAGCTGCCGCGGCTATTTAGTTGTGGCCAATGTTTCATGAGGGGCAGGTGAGCCTTCCTTGCTTCTCTGAGTGGGGCCTGGAAGCTCAGGTCAGGACCCAGTTCTCTAAGCCCTGTGGCCAGCGGTCCTGTAGCTGGAAAATGTCAGGATGTGTTTTGTACAGACAGGTGCCACAGACTTTCCAGAGAGTGAGCCTCCCTCTGACTTTGGGCAGCAACAGAACACAGCATCCTTCTCTACTGGGCTTCTTCTCCATTATTCTTTCCCATTTTGCAGGATCAGAGTTCCAGCCCTAGAAGTCTGGCCTCCACTAAAAACCCAGTTATTTTATTACTCACACTAGAAGACAGTCACAAAAGGTTTCAGAGGGGGCTTTAGAGGTCCACTTCCTTTGAAGAAGCTCCTCCTCCCAATTTGGAGGGGGGAACCCTCCATAGGGAACATCTACTCCTTTGTGGCATAGGTATCTATCTTTTTGTTGCCTGAAGAGTCATTCTAGGGTTCTCAGGCCAGGTCTTTTCTTGACTAGATAGGAGATAGTGTATGCAGTGGCCCAGAGTGATGGATTGGGCAGTGGAGGACCTGGGTTTGAATCCTAGCCCTGCCAGTCATTTCCCGTGTGACTCTGGGCAAGTCCTCACTTCTCTGGGCCTTAATTCATCACCTACTAAATAAGGGGGACAGATTCAATGACTTCTAGGGTCCCTTAAAGTGTTCATCCTAATCTAACATTTGGCTGGCTGGCAGTTTGTTCTGCGATAGGTAAAGATCATCTTCCTCCTAGAAATGGCCTCATTGTCATTCCCACTCTCACCTTCTATCTGTCTATCACGCCTTCTAATTTGGACTAAAGAGCTAAATTTCAAATGGTTGAAGGTTGAGATCTGAATTCTCTTCCTTGTTGCATTAAGAGGTTACCTGGGCCAGTCCCTAACCTTGGGGTGCCTCCATTTCCTCACTTGTAAAATGAGGACAGGTGGCCTTCTACCCTCCTACCTTGGAAGTGAAAGCAGGGGACTTGGGGAATACAACATGATGCAGATGTGCAATGCACAGAAAGCCTGGGCAGCTTGTGACTCTAGTCCTCTCGGTGGATTTTTCATTAAATAACAGGGGTTCATAGGCTTTGGAGCTGGAAGGGCCTTACAGGTCAGCTAGTCCAACTCCCTCAGGTTACAGACAAGGAAAATGAGGCCCAGGGGTAAAGAGCATTCCCCAAAGTCACGTAGGCAGTAAGAAGCAGGGCTGGGATTTGAACCCAGAACCTTAGGCTTGCTGTCAGGAACAGAAGCCTCCTAACAATCCTACACAGGAATGCGTGGCCTCAGGAGCTGATGCTTCTTCCCTGGCAATCTTTCAGCCAGGGATGGATGGCCACTTCGTGGGGCTGTAATTTTGGCTATGGGCTGGATTAGGAGGCTGCTGACGCCCCTTCCATCTCTCAAATTGTGTTATTCTATTAAGTTTCAGAAAGGCAGGGTTAGCTTCTCAATAAGGAAAAACTTCCTAAGAGTCTGAGCTGTCCCAAAGTAGAACAGGAGATCAGAGGCTGTCTTCGGTGGACAGCCTCAAGTGAGGGCCCGCTGACTGACTGCGTACTAGAGATGTTACTGAGGAGATGCCTAGTCAGACAGTCAACACGCGTTTATTAAGTGCCAACTGTGTGCCTGACACTGTGCTGAGTGCTGGGGACAGAAAGAGAGGCAAAAGGCAGCCTCTGATTTCAGGGAGCTCCTGGCCAGTGGGATATGTATTATCCTGGATGATAGGAGGTCCTTCATAACCCTCATTCTGTGAGCCAGCAAGGGAGGGAGGGGATGGGTTAGAGGCAGGAGGAGAATCAGCGATGAACGGACTCTCAGAGACGGAGGGAAGAGAATCTCTAGGAGGGAGAGGGCGTGATGGGCAGTCAAACCCCCCACAGGTAAAGGAGGGCAAGGATGGGGCAGGGGGAAGACTGGTGATTGGGAGGTCCTCAGGCCTCATGCAGGTCTAATGAATGGAGATGGGCAGGCGTGGGATGGCGAACAGGGAAGAACTGGGATGATGATGAAAAGGCAAGGACGGTGGCGGGCCATGTCTGGCGGGAAAAGGAGGGCGCATTTCACTCCAGAAAGCAGTAACGAGCCAGGGTGGATTCTGAGCAGAGGAGGAGTGCGGTCAGATAGCTCCTCCGGAACATCCATTTGGCAGGGATGTGAACGGGGAGGAGGAGACACCAAGGATCAGTCTTATCAGAAAGCTGTGGCTACAGGTCAGAAGGGGAACGTCTGCATTCTCTGCTCAGATGGTAAGAGAGCTCTTTTATTCACCATCTCAAAAGCCCAAATCAGGGGGCCTGGTGTTGGGGAAAGAGCCCTGGGCCTGGTATTGAACCCTGACTCCAATACAACCCCCCTCTTTACAGATAGGGAAACTGAGGCCTAGACCAATGAAGTGGCCCACCCAAGGTCACACAGGTCATAAAGGGGTGAGCTGGGATTGGAACCCCAGTCCTCTGATCCCAAATCCATTGTTCTTTCCAGCACAGCATGCTGCCTCCCCTACAGTCATAGGAGTTAGACCCAGAAGGCCCACCTGTCCCTTAGAGATCATCTTGGGAAGTGAAAGCCTTTCATCTTCTTTTTCAAATCATTTATTTATTTATTGGATATTAACAAACATCAACAAACGTGATGCATTTCAACACAAAGAAGAAAAAAAGAGGCTTCCCCTCGGTTACCTTATTCCCCTTCAGTTATCCCAGGCTGCTGTTGCTTCTTTTTTTTTTTTTTTTAGGCAATGGGGTTAAGTGACTTGCCCAGGGTCACACAGCTAGTAAGTATCAAGTGTCTGAGGCCAGACTTGAACTCGGGTCCTCCTGACTGCAGGGCTGTTGCTCTATCCACTTCGCCATCTAGCTGTCCCCACAAGCTGCTTCTGGGGCAAGCTACTTTCTCCCTGGGGGCATCAAATTAGGAGACAAGGAATAGTTTACCTGTGAGATACATGGAGAACACAAGATTTTATGACCAAACAAGAGCTAGAGAACATTATGAAATGCAGATGGATAACTTTGGTTACATTCCATTGAAAAGTTTTTGCCTAAACAAAGCCAATGCAACATAAAATAGGCACCAATAATTCTTCCAGACGAGACTGTACAAGGCGTGTTGAAAATTAAGAACTTTGCAAACGTTAACATCCATTCGGAATGCACCTTGATGCTGCTGGGAGGACCACCTCCAGCCATCCTGGCTGGGTTGTCTACTTATAACTTCTGAGTAAGAGCTGACTGAAAGGTAAGTGGCAAAGTGGATAGTGCTATGGGCCTGGAATCAGGAATCGGGACCCGAGTTCAAATCTGGACTCAGACACTCACTCACTACGTGACCCTGGGCAAGTCAGCTAACCTGGTGTGCCTTGGTTTCCTCATCTGTAAAATGAGCTGCAGAAGGAAATGGTAAACCAGTCCAATATCTCTGCTAAGAAAACTACAAATGGAATCATGAAGAGCGGACATTACTGAAACAACTGACCACTACCAACAACAATGAAAGCTAAAAGGCTTTATTTTTAGTAACAGATTTAGAATGTGGTATGAAGACCATGGATCCAACCCCTCCCTCAGCTACTTTTTTTTTTTGGTAAGGTAATCGGGGTTAAGTGACTTGTCCAGGGTCACATAGCTAGTATTAAATGTCTTGAGGCTAGATTTGAACTCAGGCCCTCCTGACTCCAAGGCTCGAGCTCTATTCACTGCACCACCTATCTGCCCCACCCTCAGCTCTTCTTAAAGCTATTCTCATCACTAGTTTATGAAACTCCACCTTGGCTTTTTTTTTCTTTCTAATAGAAGTGTCTTCTTCCTATGAAGAAAGCAGCATTGTGAAGTGGCCAGAGCACAAAACTTTGGAGTCAGAAATATCAGGATTTAAACCCATCTTGGCTACCACAAAAGGGCTGTTATAAATATTTTTGTACATGTAGGTCCTTTTCCCATTTTTATGATCTCTTTGGGATACAGACCTAGAGGTGGTATTGCTGGGTTCATGGGTATGCACAGTTTTATAGCCCTTTGGGCATAGTTCCAAATTGCTCTTCAGTTCACAATTCCACCAACAATGCATTAGTTAGTGTTCCAATTTTCCCACATCTTTTCCAATGTTTATCATTTTCCTGTTTTGTCATGTTAGCCAATCTGACAGGTGTGATATGGTATCTGAGAATTGTTTTAATTTGTGTTTCTCTAATCAATTGTAGTTTAGAACATTTTTTCATATAACTATAGATAGCTTTAATTTCTTCCTCTGAAAACTGCCTGTTCATATCCTTTGACCATTTATCAACTGGGGCACGAATTGTACTCTTATACATTTGACTCAGTTCGCTATGTATTTTAGAAATGAGGCTTTTATCAGAGAAATTGTTTCCCAGCTTTCTGCTTCCCTTCTAATACTGGCTGCATTGGTTTTGTGCAAAAACTTTTCGATTTAATAGAATCAAAGTTATCCATTTTGCATTTCATAACGTTCTCTGTTGCTCGTTTGGTTATAAAATCTTGTGTTCTCCATAAATCTGACAGGTAAACTATTCCTTGCTCTCCTAATTTGCTTATAATATCAGCCTTTGTATCTAAATCAGGTACCCATTTTGACTTTATCTTAGTATACAGTGTAAGATGTTGGAAATTGAGGGGATGCCCATCAATTGGGGAATGACTGAACAAGCTGTGGTATATGAATGTAATGGAATATTATTGTGCCATAAGAAATGATGAGCAGGCTGACTTCAGAAAAACCTGGAAAGATTTATGTGAACTGATGGTGAATGAAGTGAACAGAACCAGAAGAACACTGTACACAGTAACAGCCATGTTTTGCAATGATTAACTTTGATAGACTTAGCCTTTCTCAGCAATGCAAGGATCTAAGACATCTCCAAAGGTCTCATGATGGAAGATGCTATCCACATCCAGAGAAAGAACTATGGAGTCTGAATGTAGATCCAAGCATACTATTTGCTCTCTCTCTTTTTTTTTTTGTTTATTCTTTCTTGTGGTTTCTCCCATTGGTTCTAATTCTTTTTTACAACATGACTGTGAAAATATGTTTAATATGAATATATATGTATAGCCTACGTCAGATTGCATGCCATCTTAGGGGGGAGGGAGAGAGGAGAGAAAGGGAGAAAATTTAGAACTCAAAATCTTATGGAAGTAAATGCTGAAAATGTAAAATAAATAACTAAATATTTTTGGGGAAAAAATCCCATTTTGTCCTGTATTATTAGAATCTCTCAGGCTTGGTCTCCTCATTTTTAAATTGAGGGTGGTACATCTGCATCATTTGCCTCACTGTATCACTGAGAGGCTCATGTGATACGGTCACAAATCTTACAGCGTGATGGAAAATCCAGTATTGCTATCCAGCTGAATGCTGCATGTATGCATTTAATACAGGTCTAGCAATAACACCGACAATCGCTCAGTTTCTGAAGTATTTCGCATCCATGATCTCATTTGATACAATCCTGTCAGAGCACCTACATTCAGAACCAGCCTCTGATTATTCACACTCCAGGTGAGCTCCGGCAAATCATTTAATCCCACTGGGCCCTGGTTTCTTCATTTGTGAAATAACAGGCTTGGACTAGATGGTCCACAAGGGCCCTTCCAGCTCTCTAGTCAGCCTACTGACCTTTTGAATGAGGACACTGAGTTTCAGAGAGCGGAAGTGCTTGCTGAGGTCAGCCAAGAAAAATTAGGTGCGGATATCATATCTAGAATTCAGTTTTAAATTTTTTCTCCCTCTTCCCTCCCTAAGACAACGTGCACTCGGATATAGACTCTACATATACATTCCTATTAAACATAGTTTCACATTAGTCATGTTGTAAGGAAGAATTATAACCAATAGGAGGAATCACAAGAAAGAGGAAACAAAACACAACAGAACAAAAAAATAGCAGATAGTCTGCTTCGATCTGCATTCAAACTCCATGGTTCTTTCTTCGTATGTGGATAGCATTTTCCATCATGAGGCCTCTGGAGATGTCTTAGAACCTTGTATTGCTGGGAAGAGTTAAGTCTATCAATATTAGTCATCGCACAGTGCTGCTGTTACTGTGTACGACGTTCTCCTGGTCCCGCTCACTTCACTCAGCATCAGTCCACACAAGTCTTTCCAGGTTTTTCTGAAATCTGCCTGTTCATCATTTCTTATAGCTCTGACTTTTTTTTTTAAGATTAACTTTGCGACCCCGCACTGACATCTTCTTCTGATGTCTCACCATGCACACGGGTGGCCATGGGTTTGCCAAGGTTACGCCAGAAGCACTCAAGCTCCTTCCTGCCGAGGTGCAGCTCTGGGCTGGACCCAGGAACAGTGGACAGGTCAGGCCAAGCAGCATAAAAGATACTTTCAAATCAGCATTATTATTTATTTGTGGAAGCCAGAGAGACTTGGGTAGCGGATAGAGGACACAGAGACCCCAGGACCACATGGGCAGAGATCTCTGTTGTGAAGCTGATGCTGGGAGACTTCCACAAGGGGAAGGAGCAGGGCCGGGTTAGGGCCAGAGGAGCTCACCTGCTGTGCTCCTGGGAGAGCTTCCTGTTTGAACAAATTAAGCCTTTCGCTGTAATTGATGACATATAAATAAATATATACATATATGTGTGTGTGTGCGTGTGTGTGTGTGTGTGTGTGTGTGTATATATCTATATATCTATATATCTACATATATGAAAACACACCAGTCTTTTCTGAATGTCACCCCACAAATGAAACCTCCATTTTAACTAAGCAGTTAAGCAAAACTGATCAACAAAGAAGCCATGCTTGACAGAGTATGCAACGTTCCCCACCCACAGACCCCCACCTCTCTAATGAAAGGAAGATGCCTATTTCGTCCTTTTTCCTCTGGATCCAAGAGATTTAACTAATTATTCTTACTAACTAGATGCTATGTTCAAATGATTCTTTTTTTTTTGTTTGTTTATTTTTTGCTAGGCAATGGGTTAAGTGACTTGCCCAGGGTCACAGAGCTAGTAAGTGTCAAGTGTCGGAGGCCAGATTTGACCTCAGGTCCTCCTAACTCCAGGGTCGGTGCTCTATCCTCTGTGCCACCTAGCTGCCCCCAGATGATTCTTCTTGCTGAAGGAATTTTAGTGTCCTGGACAAAGTCCCAGTCACCCCAGCCTAGTCACAGCTTTGCCTCCTATAAAATTATGCATGGGTCTGTAAGAAATGGGTGTGTTTGTCGCCCAAGGACCAAGGGCTGGCACCAAGAGGCCTGGAAATGAGGGGTACGCTTTTGAGCCGCCATCATGTGTCAGCTAAGGGATGAAGCGGTTGGGATCCGGATCAGGGGGTGCGAGGAGGGGAGCAGCCACACGCGTGAAAGCCTGGGCCCCCGGGTCTGGTCTGAGCCACACAGAGGACAGAGGGATTGCTGACTCCTCCTGAGCCCGAGTGCTGCTCACACTACGGTCCCAGGACGGCGGCAGGCTTCTTGTTCATCCTTCCTGAGCTCTCCTTGGCAGTTCATCGTATACCCAGACCTGTCCCTTCACACTTGACCTCTCCCTTTCTGCAGATGGAGCTGGAATCCCCCAGTAACTCGTGTCTTATGACCCTGGGATCACCTTGGCCTGTGCAGGGGTGGGGAACCTATGGCCCTCTAGGTCCTCAAGTGCAGCCCTTTGAATCCAAACTTTACAAAACAAATCCCCTTAATAAAAGGATTTGTTCTACAGAACCTGGACTCAGTGAAAGGCTGCACCGGAGGACCTAGAGGCCACATGTGGCCTCGAGACTGCAGGTCCCCCACCTGGCCCCACGTCCTGTGAGTTGGCAATCCTGCCATTTCTACTCCCTCCAGACCATCACCTCTGCTCCCCGAGCCTTGGAGAGGCAGCCCTGGGGTTCAGGCCTGCAGCTGGGGGACTCTGCCACGCCAGCTTCTAGGGCCTCACGTTCCTCACTGGACAGAGGCAATCTTACCAGGACCTACCTCACGGAATCGTAAGGATCAAAGACTTGGCTATTTTATATGCCAAGCTAAATGAAATGTACACTTGGTGTTCATCAGGCTGCGGAGGAATGGGTGGCCAGCATGGGCTAAATTTGCCCTCTTGTGTCCTCTAGTTTCACTTTCAGTGCTCTTTTTTCCTGTGTTAATATTTTAATTTTTAAAGTTTTATTGGTACCTACTGTTGGGTGGTGCAGTGCAAAGAGCAATGAGCCCAGAATCAGGAAGACCTGAGTTCAAATCTGACCTCCGACACGAGCTGTGTGACCCTGGGCAAATCACTTATTCCTGTTTGCCTCAGTTTCCTCATCTGTAAAATGAGCTGGAGAAGAAAAAGACAAACCATTCTAGTATCTCAGCCGAGAAAACCCCAAATGGGGTCACAAAGAGTCAGACATGACTGAAAAACCGGCCAAACATCAACAACTTATAATTAGCATAATAATGTAATAACAGCTCTCTCAGGAGGTTGAGACTTAGATCTCAGAAGAACTGAAAGCAGATTTCGAGGCCTGGGCTCTACACTCTCCCTTCAAAGCTCACGTCTACTAGCCAGACAGAAACAGGTGACAGACAACTACTAACAATTTATGCTAGTCCTGTGGAAAGGTGATGCTGTGAGAAGGGACCTAAAAATATTTCTAAAGATTGTACTATTATTATTTTACGTGAGACAATTGGGGTTAAGTGACTTGCCCAGAGCCACACAGCTAGTGAGTGTTATGTGTCTGGGGCTGGATTTGAACTCAGGTCCTCCTGACTACTGGGCCGGTGGTCTAGCCACTATGCCACCTGGCTGCCCCTCTAAAGATTATTAAAGTCTTTGGCAAAACACTGAAGATGTCGTCAGCCCAGGTTGGCAAGGGATACAGATGAGATACTTTGATTTGGGACACAAGAAGGGGGCATCTGAGAATGGGATTGCACATTTGGACCACAGCTCAAAGGAGGGATGACAGATTCCTGGGCAGAATTAGAATGAATATAACTAATAAAGGTTGGCAAGAACGTATCTGCCAGATTTCTTGTGGATCTAATCAAAAGCACTTTAAACTAAAAAGGATAGGGGAGGCAAAAGACTGCATCCATCCATCCATCCATCCGTCTGTCTGTATCTACCTGTCTCTATCTATCTCTATCATCTATTTATCTATCCATCCATCCATCTGTCTCTTTCTACTTATCCATCTATCTTTACCTATCATCTATCTCTGTCTCTATCCATCTGTCTGTCTGTATCTATCTATTTATCCACTATCTGTCATCTATCTAGCTGTCTCTATCCATCCATCTATCTCTGTCTGTCTGTATCTATTTATCCATCTATCTATCTATCTATCTATCTATCTCCACTAAACACCACAGAGAGATGCTACAGAGAAGGAAGAAAAACATCAGTTAAGAAACCCAGGAGTTCAGAGGAGATAAATAAAAAAAAAAGATCCAGTAGTAAAATTCTATCTCTTGGGATTATGGGTCAAATGAGACAATATACATAAAGTGCATAGCAAACCTTAAAACCCTACATAAATGCCAGCTATGAAAATCCACAGCCTCAAATGATCCAAGTTTTGACATCAAGAGGATGGATGGCTGCTGGTCAGAGCTCTACACCATGGGAGGCTGGTGGGAATGGCTCATGCACTGAATGATCCAATCAGGGTTCAAGAGGATCACATACGCTAAATAAATGGGATGAAGCTAGTAATTCCATAGGGATAAAGTTAAAGTCTTGCAATTGGGTAGAGAAAATCTTTGAGTAGATATGGCTCAGAAATTCACCACCCTGCAATCAAACTGGGTAACAGAAAAAAATTTTAAAATAAATATTTTAGGGGACAGCTAGGTGGCGCAGTGGATAGAGCACCAGCCCTGAAGTCAGGAAGACTTGAGTTCAAATACGAAGTCAGACCAAACACTTGACACTTACTAGCTATGTGACCCTGGACAAGTTACTTAACCCCAATTGCCTTTAAAAAAAAAAAGAAAGAAAAAGAAAAAGAAATATTTTAATAGCATTTATAAATATTTTATAAAAATATAAAAAATGAAAAATACATATACATATAAACACATACAAATACTATACATATCTATCTAGCTAGCTACCTACCTACCTATCTATATCAGTCAGTCAGTCAACAAACATTTGTTAAGAGCTTACTATGTGGCCCCATACTGTGTTAAGCTTTGGGGAATAAAAGCCTCTCAAGTGAAACAAAACCAGTTTTCTCAGTGAGCCTGAAGGGCCCTGCTCTTTGAGTGTGATGAGAAAATGTTCAAAGAGAGACCTGAAGTGGGGGAAAGGTTTTGTTACCTGAACCCAAATTGATGCAGGAATCCTGGGACTGCCCTGAACTTCTCCATCATCTTCTCATTCCTCCTCACTCATTGCTAGAAAATAGGAATGGAGAAAAGACAGTGAGAGAGAAAAGCCGAGAAACTCCTGGACGGTGGGACAAGTAGTTACGGCAGGGCCTGAGTTTGACTGGCCTGGTTCACCTTTGTCCTCCCAGGCCAGTGGTCTCTCTCCTGCTTTTAGAGAGGAATCTTCTAGTCCATGGCTGACCAGGGCAGCTCATACCAAACGGTTTCTGTCCTGCAGTGGGGCCCTTCCCCTAAACCACCCAGATCCTCTTCTGCAAACCCAGAGGTCAGGCTCACGGCAATAACAGCCAGCTAAAATAACGGCTAAATGTATTTAGATAATAAATTCAAGTTTGTCAAGTGCTTGACATGACATCACCTCATTTGCTCCTCTCAATGACCCCCAAAGGTGGAAGCTGTTATTATCCCCATTTTACAGCCTTAGCATTTCCAGAGAACCTGGCAATTTGCAAAGTGCTGTCCTTACAACAATCCTGTTTGGCTGCATGATCACAAGACTTGTACAGGGTCACAGCCGCGAGAACCCTTAGAACACGGGTCAGCATCGGGAGGGCCTGTAGAACACAGAAGGACAGACTTAGAAACCAAGTCCAAACTTGCATGTTACATATGGGGAATCTGTGGCAAACAGAGAGCAAGTAAATGGCCTGCAGGGGTGGGAAGCCTTCAGCCTCCAGGCCACATGTGGCCTTCTAAGTCCTTGGGTGCCACCTTTTGGCTGAGTCCAAGTTTTACAGAACAAATCCTTTTATGAAGGAGATCCCCAACCCTGGAAGATCACGCAATGAACCAGTAAGGCACAGCGTGCAGCTCTGACCCCTGTGTCGGCAGCTTGCAGAGGCCAGAAGGACCCTCTTCACTGCCACGGCCTCAGCAGGGCCCAGATCAGCATTCTGGGCTCTGGAGACACTCAGTACTGCTGGTGATTTCTGCTCCTCACATCCGGCTCCTCCCTGTATCTTGGAGCCTGGCTTTCATTCAGCCATGGCATCAGGGCATTGGACTGGGAGCTGGGGTACCGGGGTCCAAGCTCAGGATCTGTGACCCTTAGCAAATCACTTTATTGCTTTGTCCTTATACCATGACTTTTTTTTTTTAGGCAATTGGGGTTAAGTGACTTGCCCAAGGTCACACAGCTGGCAAGTGTCAAGTGTCTGGTTTGAGGCAAGATTTGAACTCAGGTCCCCAGACTCCAGGGCCGGTGCTCTATTCACTTTGCCACCTAGCTGTCCCCCTTTTGCGTGGTCTTCCCCCACTGAGGAAGCTCTGGGAGGGCAGAGGCTGTCTTCCTGCCAGCATCTGTACTCCCAAGGCATTCCACCTGTGCCTGGCACAAGGGTCTGGGGAAGCTATAGGGCCCTTCCCAGAGGACTTCTGATGCCAAGTTCAAGGTTTCTTTCTATCCCATTATTGTTACTTCTACATTCTATATAGCGCTCTATTCATACTATCCTCAAAGAGGAAGTAAGTGTGCATAAAATACATAAAAAATAAACCCCCCAGGATTACAAAGGAAAGCAATTGCACTGAGAAGCGGGCATCAGCACATTTTAAAGACAAGTCCCCGGGCCCCAGGTGAAGAACCAACTCCTGGCAACGAACCCGAGCGATGAGACTCCTTAGGAGCCAGGATGCTGGAGTGCAAAGGGTCAGAGGGAGGCAGGGTGGTGAAATGAGTGCAAAGGGTCACTTTCCACCTATGTGTAACAGGCGTGACAGTCATTGCCTTCGCAGGATGATCGGGAGCGCGTGCAGGGCGCTCCTCAGCCCCGAGGGTGCCCAGGAAACGGCAGCGGTAATTCGGCCATCCGTTCTTACGCAGGCCTCTCCTCTGACTCCTGGGCCTCAGTTTACCCATGTGTCGGATGGGCACTCTCGGGGTAGCGGCTGGGAAAGCACCCGGCAAACCTGAAGGCGGCGCAGCGAGGTTGGGACAGTCTAGATTTTTATAGTCTCCGTCCAGCCCTAAGATTCTCCTTGCAGATCCCTCCCCACGCAAGGGAGGAGCTGAGATCGCCGCGCATGAGCCTTCGTCCTCAAGGGAGGAGTCCCGGGAAATCAAATTCCCGCGATTACAGAGCCTCTGGAGCCAGGTCCGGAGGGGACTCTGAGCATGCGCCGCTAGAAAGAGGGCGGGGAGGGGAGCGGCGCACTCTACGGCAGAAAGGCGTGGCTTAGCTCGGCTCTGCGGGGCCGCCATGGAGGTACTATGCGCATGCGCGCAGGGAAGGGGCCGGGAGGGGGCGTGGCCGGGGCGTGCTTTACGACAGGTGCGCGCGGCGCGGCGGCGTCACTGTGCCGCGGTGTGGGTGTGTAGCGGGGCCGGAGCAGGGCCTAGGCACGGGCTGCAGCGGGGCCTGGACCGGCGACATGTCGCACGGGCACAGCCACGGCGGGGGCGGCGGCTGCCGCTGCGCCGCGGAGCACGAGGAGCCGCCGGAGCAGCGCGGCCTGGCCTACGGGCTCTACCTGCGCATCGACCTGGAGCGCCTGCAGTGCCTCAACGAGAGCCGCGAGGGCAGCGGCCGCGGCGTCTTCAAGCCGTGGGAGGAGCGGGCCGACCGCACCAAGGTGGGGCCCGAGCCTGGGCCTGCGGCCACCCCCGACCCTCGAGACCCCCGGGGACGCGGGCTGCGCTTGGGGGGGGCGCTGCTGGGGGCCTCGAGGGTTTGCGGGCGGGCGGGGCGCCCTGGGGTACTCCTGGGCCGGCCTAAGAGCCCGCGTGGGAAGGAGAGGGGGCAGGGGCGGAGGCGCGCACTCCCAGGACCCCGGCGGCCCCCCCCCTTGTCACCCCCAGGCTCCAGGCCCTGGTGGTGAGCGCTTTGTGCTCCCCTTGAGCATTTCGGATCTGGAAAGGGAGCTCTGATGGTCTGGTCCAACCCGCCTGATGCCAGCGGCTGATAACAGCGTCCTCGGTGTTTATTTTGTGCTGGGAGGGGCAGCAGGCTCTGTGAAGGAGGGAGAGAGAGACCAGGATTATTCCCATTGTACAGAAATGCTGATGATTTAGCGGAATGCCTGATGAGGAAGGGAAATTTGGAGTCCTCTGATCAAGCCCCTCCCTTGCCTTTTAAAAAAAAAAGGGAAACTGGAGAGGGAGGGAGGATTTGCTCAGGATCACAGCTAGTGACGCCAAGTCCAGTGCTCATTCCGCCCCACTAGCCTAGCACTCTTGGACATCATAACAATCACCACCCACCATTATCATTTCCACAGCCCTTACCGGGCTTACAGAAAATGTTTTTCTGGAAATCCCTCATCTGGTCCCTCACTGCAGCTCTGTTAGGTGGGTAGTAAAAGGTTTATTGCTGCATTTTGCAGGAAAGTAAACTGAGGATCGGACTGGGGATACCAGTGGCCTAAATTCAATGTTGATATAAAATACCAGTGCAGTCCTCATGACTTGGACTTGTGATGCCAGGCTCAAGGTTTCTTTCCATCACATTGTTGTTGCTTCCACATTTTATATAGCGCTCTATTCCTACTATCCTCAAGGAGGAAGTGTGGTGCAGTGCCTGGAGGTTTATCCCCATTTTACAGTTGGGAAAATTGGAGGAGAAATGATTTGCCCAGGTAACTTGGCTAGTGATAACATACCTGAATCTCTGGGCTCCTGCACTGGTGCTTTTTCAGCTTTACCTCAATTCTTCTCATGTGCGTGTTGTGATTTCCAAAGCAGCATCCTTCACTTTTAATTTTATAGTTCATTATCATTTCTGATTTTCCTGATGGCTGAATTATCAGGCCCAGCAGAACTGGAAAGCCAGGGTGGAGCTCTAGATTTAATCTGGAACCCCTTAGACACAACACTAGTGAAGTCTAGGCCATGCCTCTTCAAATTGAGGCATATGGAAACAAACTGCACATTGTGTCAGGGGCCCACAGATACATGCAGCAAGGCGTGTGCAAGCAAGAAACTGTGCATTAGATTTGACTTTCAGAAAAGAACTGAACACCCAGAGGTGTTAATGATCTGTGGGTTGTTGTTTTTTCCCAGTTTGTAGAAAGTGATGCTGATGAAGAGTTGCTGTTTAATATTCCGTGAGTACCCTTCTAATAGGTGTCTTAGGCTTCCTCATCTTAATAAGCAGCAGGTACAGTCAGCTTGCCAGGTGGCTTCTTTGCTCAGTATACTAGCTATTTTGGAAAGGGGTGGGGAGGATGATTGCTTTCCTTGGAGGTGATAATAATTCACACTTATAAAGTGTTACATCTTCATTCAAGCCTCACAAACTACCTGTGAGGTAGGGTAATAGAAGTATTATTTATCCCCATTTAAAGTCTGGGAAAATTTAGGCTCAAACAATTAAAAAAACCCTGTACCTAAATCTTCTGACTCCTACTCTGGTGTTCCTTCTGTGGCACTGTACTGTTAGGGAATTATCCTTTCACAGTGAAGGAGATAAAGTTCAGGTGAATGTTTTTAGAATCATCAAATGTAGAAGGAACCTTATTTTTTTTTATTTTTTCATTTTTAGGGAGTTGGGGTTAAGTGACTTGCCCAGGGTCACACAGCTAGTAAGTGTCAAGTGTTTGGTCTGAGGCTGGATTTGTATTCACTGCGCCACCTAGCTGCCCCCTAGAAGGAACCTTAGAGACCATCTAGTCCAACCCGCTCATTTTACAAAGGAGGGAGCTAAGGCCCACAGAGGGGAAATGATGACCAAGGTCATATATAGACAGTAAGTAGCCGACCTAAGATGCCCCTCCAGCTTTCTGACTTCCTGCTTGTGTTCTGTGTTTGGGCAGGTTTACAGGTAACGTTAAACTGAAAGGAATCATTATTATGGGAGAAGATGATGACTCGCATCCTTCAGAGATGAGACTGTAAGTAGCAAGGACCTCAGACCTCCACAAAAATGTCCGCTCCTTATCTGTGTCTCTCTTTAGTGACTAGTTCCATTGTTGCTCTCAGTAGTAGTTTACTGCAAAGCCTCTCATTTGATGGGTTAAACAGCACGTAACACTTTCTAGGAGCAGTTAATGAACTTTCGGCTACTTTTATGTGTTTGGCTCTACAGGGCAGTAGACTTTTTGCCATCTGTCTGAATTGCTGCCTTTCTCAGATAACAGAGCTCCTTTAGAGCAAAAAACTCGAGATGTTCTTAGAAGTGATCCCGGTGGTCCTGGTGCTCAAACTGTGCTTCAGGCAAGAGCGCCCTCTGTGGCATTCCCATCAAATAGTCATCTATCTAATAGCTGCAGCAAAAGGGAGTTCATTACCACTGCCCATTTCATTGTTGTGGTGCTCATCCTTAGGAAGTAGCTTCTTTATCATTGAGCTGAAACCTATCTATTTTACCCAGCAGTCTTAATTTTGCCCTCTGGAGCCATATACATAAGTTCATTTCATCTAAATAATGACTTTTTGGTTTGATTACTTGTCTTTCTTGAAACACCTACCTGGCTAGACTCCCCAGATCATCTAGAAACATCAATATTTTAGATGTTGTAATAAAACTGCGGTTTGCATTCTCCATAGTCTTTAGAGGCAAAAAATGGCCTATTTGAAGGGATCCTAGTCTTAGTTTATGGATACTTTACAGAAATATCTCCATTTATATGGTAATATTAGATATTATTGGTTCTTTTTCACCTGGATTAGCTAAATCTTTTGCCGAACTTTAATAAGACCTTTGAATGACAAATTGCTAAATCTATGACAGACTTCATGAGTTGGGATTGATTGGTGGGCCATTTGTAGTGAGTGAGGAAATAACAGGAAGTTCTGCCCTGGTAACCATGAAAAAAGAACCAGAGGGAACCATCGCATTGGATAGGTTCTGAAAGGAGGTTGCATGGAAAGACACTGGCAAATAACAGCCCTGGGTGGGAAAGGCTTGGAAGGGATGGGAGATGTAGTGATATATTTGCAGAGGTTGTAAAGCTGTGTGAAATGTTGAAGTGTGGCGGATTTCAGGAATGGCATTTGGGCAGGAAATGTTTTTACAATTAATTGTAGCATGTCTCGAGTATCACAATATGAGTTTTGAAAAGACATAAGTATAGATAGAAGTGTGACCATTTATTTATACTGTTGTGTATTAAGACCTCTACCTGGTATTGATCATCCTTATGGCAGAATGAGCAAAGTGTTAAATCAGAAGGGCAGAATTGATCTGAAGTGCTATTGAAAAATGGGGGGAAGGTTGGCTACGTGACTAGAGCACTGGCGCAGGAGTCAGGAGGACCTGAGTTCTAATTTGGCCTCAGACACATAACACTTAATAGCTATGTGATCCTGGACAAGTCACTTAACCCCCACTGCCCAACCCCCCCAAAAAAGAAAAGAAAAACGGGGGGACATTTGAAATTGAACAGTCAACACCTCTTTTAGGAGTATGAGGTCCATTTGAGACAAATTATCTGGATATTTGTTTACCTGAAAAGTGGGTAGGACACGAGCTTAAGAAGTGTACAACAAGTCCCTTAGGTGTTTGCTTCTGTCTTCAAGTGTTCTGGCATTATCTGCTCAAGTGTGGGTGTAAATTTTAGTGTAATACCCTAGAGATGCTAGATAGCAGTTTGCTGGTAGAATTTCCATACCATGGAGAGAGTATTTCTTAGACAAGGGTCATTTCCATGGCCAGGTCCATAAGATCTCTTGGTAGAGCTATTGACATTAGCTCTTGGTGGAGATTAGCTTCTCTGATCTTGACCAGCATTTAGTATGCATGCTTATAACAGCCCTTTGAACTGAAGCCACTTCTTTAGTGCAGAACCCAAAGTCAGCTTTCTCAGAATAGTAAGCTGTATTGACCTGCTGGCTGGTTTCTTTGGACCCAAGCATTATTTGAATTTTGAGTTCTGTAAGCATATTGGTAAAACTTCCCTTACTGTGATTCTGCCATGAAGGTGATCTTTTTCCTAATGAGGGAACTCAGAGTATTGACAGCTTCATCTATCTCTGAATTTGGTGTCTACTGTTTTTCCACATATTCTGTTTAGTTTCCACCATCTCTTATGTGATCACCCCAAGTCAAATACACTACATATCATATTGGCAACTTCAGTCTTGGCGTTTAAAAAATGACTTTTCTCTTATTAAGCACATTTTACATTGATAAGGTTATAACTTGAAGTAGTATCAGGTTAGTTGGATTTTTAAAGTCTTTGAGCAAATAATGAATAAAAAAGAAGTGATTTATCCCATGTGTTATTCTTGAAACTATCATTAAATTTCCTTTTGTAATTTCTTTCCTTTTGTTTCTTGCTTATGTTAAAATTAGGATGGTTTGGGAAATTGCTGACATAAAAAATATTTTCTTGGCAGTTCCTTTTGAAGTATCATTAAGTTCATTTTTCTTCCTTATTTTGTTTGTTTTTAAAAACAAAAAAAACCCTATTATCCCTGAAGATTTCCTTTTGAGAGGAATTCAGGATTCAGTGGGATAAAAGGCTTCAGAAAGAAAGATAAATCTGGTACAACATGTCACGTGAATGTCTTTATCTCTCTTTAGGTTCAAAAACATTCCACAAATGTCTTTTGACGATACAGAACGAGAACCTGATCAGACTTTTAGTCTAAATCGAGATCTCACCGGAGAATTAGAATATGCTACAAAGTAAGCCCTGAGTCCCTTCCCTTTGAAAGCATCATCTCCTGAGGGACAAACACTTGTTGATCTGTTATTGGCAGCTGAGAATTTGTTTTTGGCCAGTCTTCTTAATGTAGGCAATGTTAAAAAAAAAAAGTGGTGGAGGTTACATAGCTATTGCTCGGATCGATTTTTTTTCTGTTCTGTTGTGTTGGTGGAAGCCAAAGACTTGTTAATTCCTGGGCATAAACAATGCCATTCTGGGAAAGCTGTAGGAAAAGATGGTTGGGGGTGGGGGGGGAGTAGCACAGGCTCCTCTTTACCTTCCTCATTGAATCATAGTATTTGGAGCTAAAGGGGACCTTGTAGTCATCCAGGCCAGGCCAGCTCCTGCAAAGGCCTAGAGAGGCAGATGGACCATTCAGGAGCAGAGCTGGGATGGAAAGGGACATTTTTTGATTCCAAATTTCCATCTCACCATGCTGCTTTATCTCTACACCTTTCTAGGTGCCTGAGTTAAGCTTGCTTTAGAATTGCCTTTGTCTTATTTGGCAGTATAATTATAATAATAATAACTACCACTTATATAGACTTAATATGTGCTGGGCGTTGCTAAGTGCTTTATAATTATTATCCCATTTGATTCTCACAACCACCCTGGGAGGTAAGTGTCATTGTTATCCCCATTTTACCCGTGAGGAAACTGAGATAGACTGAGGTTAAGTGACTTGCCCAGGGTCACACAGCTAGGAAGTGTCTGAGGCTTTGTGTGAACTCTGGACTTCCTGGCTTTAGGCCCAGTACTCTCTATCCATTGTGCCACTGCTACCCCAATGCTGTAAATGTTGTTTCTAAAATATTCTTTCCTCTTCCCTGTTTAAAGTACTTAGCAACATAGCACTTTTAATGTGTCACTACATAGGAGATAAGCTAAAAATAGAAATCCAGGAAGGTTTTCCTGCCATTTGGCTTGTTTGTGATTTGAAACAGAAATTGGATGTTTCTGAAATGGGACTGATGAGTGGGGAATCAGATATGTTACTCATGAAGTTCTGACAGTTTGTTTTTCCTTCCTGCTTCCATTCTTGCAGAATTTCTCGTTTTTCAAATGTCTATCATCTCTCTATTCATATTTCCAAAAACTTCGGCGCTGACACCACAAAGGTGTTTTATATTGGACTGAGAGGAGAATGGACTGAGGTAAGAAAGAGAAAACAGAGAAGTGGCATGAGAGCTTTATAAATTACAGTGGAGGAATCTAATAAAAGGAAGAAAAGTATGTGAAATAAATTCTTCCATGCCACCCTTATTTCTTCAGGAGTTCTTCATGGAATATCTACCCTGGTAGTTTGATATGTACTACTTAATTTTAATTGTTGTAGGGGTGTGCTTTCTGCTATGAATTATGTAGCCTTCTAACAGTTTAGAGGGATATAACAGTCACTAAGAGAATCTGTTCTAGCTGAGGCTCAGAGAAGCCATTTGTTAAAGGTCACAAGGTTGTTGAGAGGTAGAGCTGGACACAGGTTACCAAGGCCAGTGCTTCATTGGCCACACACTATTGCCTTCAAAAGTTCTGTCAAGTTCTTTTCCTGGAGTAACGGGTGAAAAATCTAGTAACGAACGTGAAGGGATTTTCAAGTTATAAAGTAGCAGAGGGTGATAGATATGGATGGCTTTAAGCAATTTATCCCAAAAAAGGATTGAGGATAATTCTAAGTGTGGTCTGGGAAACAGTGTTTTTTTAAGGGTCAGTTGGCTAATTCAGCTTTTCTTGCTTTTCCTGAAGATGCGTCGACATGAGGTGACTATCTGCAATTATGAAGCATCAGCTAATCCAGCAGATCACAAGGTCCAGCAGGTCACTCCACAGACACACTTCATTTCTTAAAGGCAAGCTGGGCCTCCCACAGGAGCTTTTGTGTCCATGATGATGTCAGACAACCATTTTGGAAGGAAAAAGATGGGGCTTGAGAGAGAGAGATGGCTATTGCAGCTTCCCCCAAAGCTTTGTTGCTTGGGGCCTGAAAACTAAGGACACCCAATCATTGGCAAGGGCCACCGGCTTGTTGAGGACAGTTTGGCACTTTGGGTACTATAGAAATTGAGTCTTGAGCCTGTTGGAAATCTGGAAGTCATGGATAGCCCTCAATTTCCTAGTTTGGATGTGGCTGTGGACTCTTTAAGTGTTTTTATCCCTTTGTGGCAGGACTTGTGTGTGTAACCTTTTTAAAAATCAGTGTATACCACTACTGGGTTGCCTGTAGCATTCCAAGTTCTTGAGATTTTGTTCATGGCGTTTGCCAGTAAGATCTCTATCTTGAAACACTTCTCCTTGCTTGCTCCCTCCTGTGTGTGTGTGAAGTATTTTGTGTTTGTTGTGGCTAAGCCACTCAGGTCTACCAGGTAGCTGCTACCCCCCTACCCCCTCTTGAAGTATGCTGGGATCGTGGCTAGAAAGCTCATCTCTTGATCCCATTTACAGCTTTGCGTCCTTTCTTTCTGCCTTTGGTAACCAATCTCGGAGGGGCAGTGTGTGTTGGAATTGTTCACATGGGTATGGCCGTCTTGGTGGTGACATTGGGGTTTAGGAAAAGCGTTGTTTATGGCATGATGCTTAATGCTCCTTAGAAACCAGAAATCTTTGAGCTCTTCCGTGCACAGCTTTCCATTCCCTGTGACTAAGAAGCTTCCTAATAAATTCACAACAGACACAACATTTATCTTTCTTTTTTCATTCACATTAATAGTATTTCCCGCTTCTAGAACACTTTATGGCTCATAAATAACTTTCCTCAAAAAGCCCTGTGAAAAGAAGTCGTTGAGTACATAGGAATTGGAGCTTCAGACCTTAGAGATAACCTAGTCCAACTGTCATTTTATATATGAAGAAACTGCAGCCCGGAGTTTAAATGATTTGCCCAAGATCACACAAGTCATGAAAAGCAGAGCCAAAATTCAAAAGCAGGTTCTTTGAAAATTCATTGGTTTTTGTCCCTAGAGATGCTGCTTTATGCAAGGGAGACGAGGAGAGGGAGGCTCGTGAGTTGACTTGCACGGGGGCAGAGCCAGAGTCTTCACTCGCAGACTCGCTTCCTGCTACACAAAATGCTAACTCCACACCAAGGACTCCGGAAAGTTCTACTCCAGGCTCACGGGGGGGGGGGGGGGGGGGGGTAACAGTAACCTTAGTTCCTTGGTTCAGACACAGATTTTTCCTCATTTCTTGAAACCATGAAGAAACTGCCTGCTCACCTGGAAGTAAGGTTTGTGCACGTGCTGAGGAGCTGGCTGCCTTTTTCCAGTGTGCATTAAACTCATAGCATGGTAAGATCATGGGACTGAAGGGAAATAACTTCAGCTGTTCTCCAGTGCTATGCCCCTGCAAAGATAATTAGCATTCACACTTAAAAAGACAGGTGGTCAACTTAGAGTACTACATTTCTCCAATGGCAAAGAGCTGTCAGATACGGAAACTCTCAGATTTGAGGAAAAGTTAAGATGTGGCCCTTGCTGAAAAAGGACAGTTTCAGGAACTGAATGTGGCTGTATGTGAACTGACAACCACAGTAAATTCGACACTTGCTTGATGCACATCCACCAGTCTCCAACTACAGCAGCTTTATCAATACTGTATAGTAACTTGGAGATGAGAACAAGAAGTTCCATGGAGGTTAGCAGTAAGAAGGAGGGAAAGGTATCTAATTTTAAATCTTGAAAACAGGTAGGAAAAAGCACTATTTTGTGAAACTTGTTAAAATACTCATCCAAAGTAACCCCAAGTTGTGAAACTTGCTGACTTCTGAAGTGTGGTTTTGAATTGCTACAGAATAACTATGTAATCTGTGAGCATGGAGAAGAATTGTGTATTAGCTGGACTGTTTTGGGGAAGGTGATTTACAAGTTCCTTGGGCTTGGCAGGAGGGGAGTATTGGGGGCCTTGCCACAGTCGCCCTCCACCTGTTTTCTTTTTAGTTCATCTTCCTTTCTTTTCAACCTGTCTCATCAGGGGCTGCTTTAGTACTGGCACTTCTGGCAAAAGCAGGAGCTTGGTTCGGGTGCCTTAAATCTTATTTCATAGGTACCCATTAAGCATTCGAGGTCAAAAGGACCTGTCTTATGGCCGGGGGGGGGGGGCATGGTAAATGCCACCTAGGGCTTTGAATCAAAGGCAAAACTTTGGTAGTTCAGAGAGAAGCTTATAGGTGATTAAATTGGGAGGATGCATCCTGGGTGGCTGAGATGAGTCAGTTCCTGTTCACTGGTTGGTTGTCATGCTAGTAAAAACGGTGATTCCAGACATACTGGTTTTCCTTGGGGAAAACTTTATTGTAGCCAAGAACCCAAACCTTTCAATTCTTTTTCAGTCTGCAAGAGTCTCAATCCGTGGCTCTCTCCTTGGGGCTGTGCCCCTTAAGTATCTGCACCATCTGGCGGGTGTCGTCTTACAACATTTTACAATAAGGGGTCTTCGAGGTTACAAAGTACAACTCCCATCTTAGAGAGTGGGATACCAAGGCCCAGAAAAAGGAAAAGACTTGAGCTAAGCCGCACAGCAATTACAGCGGCAGAGCCAGGACTAGAACTCGGGTCTTTCGTGTTCCAAGCAAAAACATTTTCTACTGCTTTAAAGTGGCCTACGGATTGAGGGGTGGCTACACCAGAGCTCCCAGGGGGGAGGGGAGAGACACAAAATCTGGCCATTTCAGTGGCCTGCAGCCTCGGTGCCCAGGGTAAGGGCGGTGATGCGGCCCTAATTGTGCAGCTCCTGGGGCCACGTTAAGAAAGACAACGAAAGGTGGTCACGCATCGGGGGCAGTCAGGGAGAAGGCTGCTCTTCCAGGAGGGGGGCCGAGGAGCCACGGATGACGTCCAGCGAGCAGGAAATCACGCGGGGTCACGGCTCGCTCACTCCGCGCTTCTCCGGGGGGCACGCGCCGGGCTGAGCCTCCTCACGGCGCTCGTCCTGGAGTTAGGCCACTCCGCCTGGCCGGGGCCGTCCGAAGGGAGGGCTTCCACTCCCCACCTTGGCCATCTCAGTCCTCGGGAGCGGCCCCCCAGGGAGAGACCCTCGCGCCGCTTCCGGGTTCCGTCCCGCGCGGTGCACGGCACTTCCGGCAGCGCGTGGCCGGGTTCTCGCAGCCCAAGCGGAAGTTCCGGCGGGGGCAGCGGGAGGGGGAGGGGTTGGGGGTGGGGGGGGTGGGGAGCTCTGTGAGTATCCGAGCCAGAGAAAGAGGTGAGTCGCCCAGGACGGATTGGAGCCCCCGAGAGCTGGGCGCGGCGGAGGTACCATTGTCCGTGAGCCCGGGGGGGGGTGCGTAGGGGTTGTGGGACGGGCGGGACCATCTCGAAGGGCCCGACGCAGTGGTGGGAAACGGAGGCCAGGCGGCGAGAGGAACGAACGAGGCGGAAGGTCCCCTGGTGGGGGCTCCCGCGGCACCAGCGAGAGGGGCGCGGGAGGGCGGTGCGCCATTGTGTGGGACCCCGGGGCCAGAGATGGAACGTCCTATTGTGAGGCTGCCGGAGGGGAGGGGGCAGGAGTGGGATGTCCCATTGTGGGGATGCCCTGAGTGGGATGTCCCATTGTGGGGTGGGGGAGCAGGAGGGATGCCCAGAGAGGGATGTCCCATTGTGGGATGGGGGGGCAGGAGGGATGTCCTAGGTGGGATGTCCCCTTGTGGGCTAGGGGGAGCAGGTATGATACATTAGGTGGGGTGTACCATTGTGGAGTGGGGAGCGGGAGGGATGCCCTGGGTGGGATTGCCCCATTGTGGAGAAGTGGGGGGACAGGAATGAGACATCCCATTGTTGGGATGGGGGACAGGAGGGGTGCCCTAGGTGGCATGATTCATTGTGGGGATGTAAAGAGACAGGAGGAGCAGGATGTCTTATTTTGGAGAAGTTGGGGGACAGGAGTCGGATGTCCTATTGTGGGGTAGGGGGAGAGGAGGGACGCCCTGAATGGGATGTCCCATTGGGGGGATATGGGAAGACAGGAGTGAGATGTCCCATTGTGAGAAGGGAGAGAGGGGGATGGAAGCTCCAAATGGGATGTCCCATTGCAGAAGTGCTTAATGTGTTGGCAGAGTAGGAAGGCAGGCTTTGAAAGCTGTAGGTAAGATGTCCCATTGTGGAGGTTCCTGGGGTACCATGGCTCCTTGTGGGGGGCTTATATGAGAGAGAGCCATGGGTGGGAGATCCCATCGTAGGATCTTGAGAGACCTGGATGGCATTAGGAGGGTGCCCGGTGGAATGTGAGGGGAAGGAACCCTTGGTAGATAGATGGGCTGTCTCATTGTGTTCATTGAGAGACCCTAGGGACGATATTGGAAGGAGCTCTTTTGGGTGGAACAGTCCTTGCAGGAATGGGAATGGCTGTTTGGGGGTTGGGGTGGGGAGGATGCTCTATTGTAGAAACTCCCAAGAGTCTCTTTGGGTAGTAGGGAGTTAATGAAAAGCCTCTTGGGAGAGGGGGTGGTATACCAGAATGGAAAAGGGAGGGAAATGAATATGGGGGGATGTTAGTGAAAGGGATACAAACCACACCAACAATGTGACTCCAGGTAGGGGATGCGTGGGATATGCCATGGAGGTGTGGGGTGGTCATGGGGGTCCTGATGAAAGCTCAGTCTCAGTATGGAGGTCTGGGGGGCCCAACTGAATATCTAAAAGGCCAGTGGCTGGTGGGCAGGAGCAGGACAGGAAGTGTCCCTAGGAACTTCTCTTTCTGTTTTTCCTCTTGTCAGGGTGGGCCCAGACCAAGGAGGAAGAGAAAGTAGGTTTTGGGGGTTGGGATGGGAGTCAGAGGAAGGATAGGGCTTCTGGGGTTCTTGGGCCTGAAAGGTCAGAGAAATTTTGGGGGGCAACCAGATGAGGATCTAGAGGGCTGAGGTTTGGCCAGGGGTCTCTTTCTGCCCAATTATGCTGAGCCTCCTGCTCCGTGCTTTGGCCATCCCTGTGGCTGGCCTAGTGGTGTTGGTGGGGTTAATGCCACTGATCCTGTCCAGTTTGGCATCTTTCCAGAATAGGCCATCCCCACTCAGCCTCTGTCAGAGGGGCTGAGCCAGGCCAGATGGGATAAGCCTGGCTTTTGACAGAGAGAGAGAGAAAGAAAGAGAAAAACGGCATCTCCTCTCTTCTGTCCTATTCACCTCCTAGCTTCCTCACAGTCAGACAGAAGATGTCAGAGCTCACAGGGACCAGAGAAAGGGAGGGACCTATCTAACATAGAGAGTTAGGGGCAGAGGCAGGACCCCTGACTACAATTCAATGCCCAGGATTCGATCCCTCTACCCTCACCTAATCTCAGCCCTGTCTGCCAAGGGAGAGCCCAGCAATAGAACTGGTGGGGGGTGGGGGTAAGGAGGGGAAGTCTTTGGGGTTATGCTGAAATTCGCCACTGTCAATGGAGAAGACCTGAAAGCAAGGGCCTGCTCCTGGGGGCCAGACCCACCATACAGCTCTCTGTCCCCATTCAGGCCCCAGCGCTGGCATCCCTGTTGGTGTATGTGCGGTAACAATATGTCTGTCCCCCTGCTCTCCGACGCTGCGACTGTTTCAGGAGCTGAGCGGGAGACAGCAGCGGTAAGGGAGAGGGCCTGCTGGGACCCCAGTACAGGCCTCTTGGGGAGCCTGGGGGCTGGGCCTGAAGGGGTGTGGGAAAGGTGGAGGTGGCCCGATGGCAGCTTCCCTAGGGCCAGGAAATAAGGGGATAGATAATGACCTGTTACCCATTGCCTCAGTTTCTGGGGTGTGGGAGTAGGGAAGGGGCTGGCTGGAGGAGAGGCCATGGAGAAGAGTGGGGATCAGGAAGGAGTCCCCAAGCCTCTTAGCCCTGCCTCTGCTTTCTGTTCTTCCTCCAGGTTATTTTTTTACATGGACTTGGAGACTCAGGGTAAGTGAGGTTCCTTGGGTGGGAGGTAGGTCCTAGCCTAGAGAGCTGGTATCGGGCAGCCTTCCCATCATGTGCCCCTCTCTCCCTGGCCTGTCTTTGCTTTCTTCCCACAGGCACAGCTGGGCTGATGCCCTTTCCTCCATCCGCCTTCCCTACGTCAAGTACATCTGTCCCCATGCGTAAGTGATGCCTTTAGGGTGTGGGGGGTGGGCTGGGAGAGCTTAGGAGGTTGGGAATCTGGAGAGTCGGGAAAGGGTCAGGGCTGAGGGCCTCCCATCACATCCTTCCCCTTGGACCCTGCTCCAGCCACTAGGTCACCTGAATCAGACCCTGCCCAGAGGAGTCATCAGAATGAGGGCCTGGCTGATTCCTTACCTCTCCCCTGCCCCTACCCTCCTGCCAACTCTGGACCCTCTGCATAAGGGACTCCCCAGCACTCACCAGGCATAGTGGGAGCCCTCCGATGTCAATGCACTGATGCTAGAACCTGAGCAGCCTCTGGCCCCATGTGGCTGGTTGCCTGGCAACTCTTCAAACATTGGTCTGGGGTTGGGGAGGGCCTCTCTCAGTCCTGATCTGGCCCCTGGGCCTGGTGCCCAAGGCTCCACCCTTAGCATCCTCCCCAAGGACTGAGGCCCAGGGGTGGCAGGGAGGGGGCGGTCACTTCTCCTGTTCCTTTCTTCTCCCCCCAGCCCTCGGATCCCGGTCACACTGAACATGAAGATGGTGATGCCTTCCTGGTAAGTGATAATAACTAGGGCTGGCCTTGGCTCTTGGAGGGTCTCTTCAGAGAAGGGAGGGACTGGTCCAGGGCAGGTCCTGGGAGAGATCAGGGTCCCCTTGTCTGCCTTATCTGTAGGTTTGACCTGATGGGCCTGAGTCCTGATGCCCCGGAAGATGAAGCTGGGATCAAGAAAGCAGCAGAGAGCAGTAAGTCTTTCTCATTCCCCCCCTACACATGAACCTTCAGTCATTCAGCACAGAATGAGCATTAAGAGGTCCTACTGTGCACAGGCCACTGTGCTGGGGAGATTACAAAGGTGTAGGTAAGAATCAGTCCTTGGAGTCCATGGAGTTTGTGGCCTAGGACAATGCACCATTAATACATTTACAATGATTCTTCATTCAAAAAAAATTCACACTGGGCTTTTGGGGTGTAGGGAAGGTTGGCGGGGCAGGATAGAGTTTAGCTGGGACACACAGTATCTGTCCTCATGGAGAAGACATGACTCTGCTCCCCATTTCTGGAAGACCCAGGTTTTAGGCCTTTGAGGGGACCCCCAGAGCCTCTTTCTTCATCCAACTCCCCCTTGTCACTCCGTTCCCCTCCCTGCCCCCTCAAGTCAAGGCCCTGATTGAGCACGAGGTGAAGAACGGAATTCCAGCCAATCGAATCATCTTGGGGGGCTTCTCCCAGGTGAGGAAGGAGTGCTGGGGCCTGGCTCTGAAGGTGGGGAGGCTGAGGGGGAGCAGGATATGGGAAGGGAAGGCGGAACATGGCTGGGAGGCAGTGTCTCTGTGGGCAGGGCCTGACCCGAGCCTCCGGCTGGGCCTGTCCCAGGGTGGAGCCCTGTCCCTCTACACAGCTCTCACCTGCCCGCATCCCCTGGCTGGCATCGTGGCCCTCAGCTGCTGGCTCCCCCTGCATCGGGCCTTCCCTCAGGTGAGTGACCCTGTCCTCTTCTCTCACCTTATCCCTCCAACTGGAAGGTGCTTGGAGGGAGACACACTGGATCGTCAAGTTAGAGGGAGCTGCAGTCATCCCAGGCCAGGCTCTCATTCTACACAACCCAGAGACGGAAGTCAGTTGCCTAAAGTCCCATAGGTAGGAGGTAACAGAGCCAGAATCTGACCCCAACGCCTCGGATTTCAAAGCTAGTGCTTTCCCCTTGTGCCGTCTCCATGATCATCCGACTTTGACAGTTCAGGAAACTGAGGTTCAGGGAAGTTGAAGTTACTTCTCCAGTGATACAGTAAGGTAGTGTGGAGCCGGGACTCAGGCTTGTGACCTCGGGAGTCCTTCCCCAAAACTCTTCCCCCACGTCACATTGCTCTGGTTCCCAGAATGGAGAATGCCAAAGGAACAAAGGCGTCAGAGCTGGAAGGAGCCTGGCTGTTTTAGGTCAGGGATTCTTCTCCTGGTTTGGATCATGGACCCCTCAGGCATGATCCAAACCAGGTGAAGAAGCCCCGGACCCTTTCTCAGAATGTTTGTGGACTACATTCTTAACTGGAGGAAATGTTTAATTTCATTGGAGGTTAGTAAAAATAAAAATGTACATTTTTTTCCCCATCAAGGTGCACAGACCCCCTTGAAATCCATCCATGGTTAAGGCCCCTGGTGAAGAATCCCTCATCTGGCCCAACGTTCTCATTTTGCTATTAAGGGGGAAAACTAAATGAATATATGTATATATTTTTAGCACATCACACAAACCTTAATAAAATTGATCAGCAAACATTGTGGGACTACAGTGTGCTGTAGGCACTGGGAAACACAGAGAAAAATTGAACCACCCCTGCCTCCACAAGAAGCTTACGTTCTGATGGGTTGGGAGAATGGGACATGTTCCGAAGGAATGCAGAGTGATCTGATGGGGTGGAAGGTGCTCCTTGGCATCAGGAGTGGCCTCCTGGGTGGGCGGGGGGCGCCACGTCCCCTCACCCCCCTCAGGTACCATCCCGCCGTTAAGCAGAACGGGTCACAGTGCTGGTGACTGACAGGCCAGGCAGCTGCCTGCTCTCCGCTGACGTCTGCTTTGACGACTTGCTCTGAGTTTTGTAGTTTAAGGCTGTCTTCATGTAGTCAGTCCCCTGGTCTGTCCGAGGTTCTGGGGGACTCCCCTCGGTGGGGGGTGGCCCTTTGCGCATCGCTTCCTTTGCTCTGCGTCAGCGGTCCGAGCCCCACGTGCCTCTCGGAGTTCTTGTTTGCTGTTCTTTGGAGGTGATGCCGTCTGGCCCTCTTCTGACGGCACCTCGTCCGGCTCTTCCCGTCATTACCTTGTTTGCTTCCAGCTCTGCTATTACAGAGTGGTGGTGGTGTGCAGTCGTGTCTGACTCTCCGTGACCCCACTTCGGATCTTCTTGGCAAAGATACTAGAGTGGTTTGCCATCTCCTTCTCCTGCTTATTTTATAGATGAGGAACTGAGGCAAACAGGGTGAAGTGACTTACCTAGGGTCACATCGCTAGCAGTGTCTGAGGCTGGACTCAGGTCTTCCTGACTCCAGGCCCTGCGCTGTCTACTGTGCCACCTAGCTGTCCTCTTACAAAGAATGCCCCTACAAATATTGGGGGGGGTGTCTTTTGTTGTAACCTCCTTGGGGTTCAGGCCCAGTCACAAGAATGCTGGGTCACAGGCACAAGTTAGCTGCTGCAGCACTGGGCCTGTTGGCTGTCCCCCCAGGCCCTGGTAACCCCCTTCCCTGATCTCAGACTCTGCCCCAGCAGGCAGCCAATGGCACGGCCCGGGACATGGCCATCCTGCAATGCCATGGGGAACTGGACCCCATGGTGCCCGTGCGCTTTGGCGCCCTCACCTCCGAGAAACTCAAGTCTGTCGTTCCTCCAGCCAAGGTGCAGTTTAAGACCTACCCGGGTGTCATGCACAGCTCCTGTCCTCAGGTGAGTGCCCCCCCATCCCTCCCCCAACTCCCACTTCAGTGACTCCCCGTGACGGACTTCCATCCCCACAGGAGATGGCAGCTGTGAAGGAATTCATTGAGAAGCTGCTGCCCCCCATCTAACAGGACCCGGCCTGCCCCCCCTTCCCCCAGGTGGGGCTGGAGGGGCCCTCAGCAGTGTCTGATCTCTGAACGTGAAGCAGAAGCCATGGCAGCCCCTCCCCTACCCCTGGGTCTTTGAGGTCGTAGGAGGATTGGGCCCCTCCCCCTTGGAGATCATCTTCCTAGCTCCTGTCCCCATCCCTGTCTCTTTCCCTGTCCTGTCGCTGTCCTGGGAGGCTGTGGATAAAGGGTGCAGGCTCCTGTCTCCTCAGCTGCCATAGTCTGTCCTCTGTAATCTTCCCATCCCCCAGGGCCACAGTATTGCAAGGGGTGCACGGGGGCCCAGCTGCTGACCCACTCAGGACCTGTATGTACCTCACGGGTCTGGCTTCTGGGTGTACCTCTCTCCTCTTCCCCCCCAGGTGACCTCAGTGTTTGGGCAGGGGGGGCCTCCAGGCTCCCCCCACCCAGACACCCACTCTCCCCCCTCCTCCTGCTGTCCCCCCTTCCTCATTCAGATAATCACGTGTCTTCTGTTGCTTTCTCGTCCCCTGGCCCTCATCATGAATGTCTATTTTTTCTGCTGACAATGCACCTCCCCTGTGCCTGAGGCCCCTCTTGCTGCTGTGCCCCTCCCTGCAGGGGAGGGGCTGGGGCCCAGGCTGTGGGGGTGGGAGTGGGGAGAGGGCGGTGCATCTGGCTTGGAACTTCTCCCCACAAAAAAGATCCCTGGCGGACTCTCCTTCCGGGCCAGACACCCCCGTTTCTAGGCTGGGGGAGCTGGGCCCTGCCCTCTGGGGGAAGGATGGAGGACCTGTTCCCTGCCTCAGCTGGATGGTGCCCAGATGTTCTTGGCCTGTTCTCCTCATCCCCCTTTCCCCTAGGGAGGGGGCTGAGGCTCAGGTTCTGAGCCCAAAAGGGGCTCATCTTCCTCCTCCTCCATGTGGTTTTGGGTGTTCTTGTTTCTTGTTTTGTGTCTCCAAGTCACATCAGATTAAAGAAAAATAAACCGTCTACCTTGGTCCTTGTTCTGAGTTGGGGAGGAGAGGAAGGGGTTCAGAACGATGGAGTAGGTCAGCTCCTATCCTACTCCCTAGCACCAGGGCCCAGAGGCAAAGTGTAAGAAACTTTTATTTATGAATCTGATTATAAGATTAGAAATGATTTTGGAAGGAGGGGCTGGGCCTTGGCTCCCTACCTACCCCCTCTGTTTTGGGGACCATGGTGGGACAGGGGCATCCATCCTGTCCCTCTCGGACAGGTCTTGACCTTGGGGAGGGAAGGGCATGGAGTTCAGCTCCTTGGTGGAAGGGGGTCCCCTGGATGGCAGGGAGAGTGAAGACGGGGTGAGGTAGGAAGGTAAAGCCCTGCCCTCTCTCCTGTGCTCTCCTGGGTAAGCAGGGATCAAGTTTAGTTCTCTCAGCCCCGTTGGTGGGTATGAGGTTCAGCATCTAACCCTCCCTTCATCCCAGAGAAGCCGGAGATGGGATAAAGCCCAAGTTAAAGCTCCGGTTGGGGAGGTCCATCATTTCCAATATTCCTCGGTGGCCTTGCTGCTAAATCCTGTTGGATTCTGTTCTTGCCACCGCCAAAGGTCCTCACCTGAAACAGGCAGGGAGAAGGTGGCTCAGGGTCCTGGGTGAAAGCGGAGGGCAGAGGACAAGTCACCTCCCATGTTCAGCCATCCTTGACCAGAACCCTCTCCAGATACTCACACATCTTGTCTAGGCCAAAATCTGCTTTCCAGCCCAGCTCCTCCTGAGCCAACTTGGGATTGGCATAGCAGGTGGCCACATCCCCGTCCCGGCGGGCCACAATCTGATATGGAATCTGCAACCATACAACATGAAAGGTCTGCTGTGGGTAGAGGCAGGTCAGGGATGCGGGTGATGCTTGGTGAATGAGAGCAGGTCCTTTGCACAAGAGCTATCTGTCTAACCAACGCCCTAGGAGAAGGGAGCTGGGAGTGGCATTGGCCCCATTTTACAGATCGAGTCCTGAGCAAGGGGTTAAGTGACTTCTGGTCAGATGCTTTGAAGCTAGAAACTGGCCCCATCACAGGTTTGCAGATCCACAGCAGGAAAGGGGCTTCAGAGGAAAACTAGACTAACCTCCTCATTTAACAGATGAGGAGACTGAAGCCCTGCCCACAGTTCTAGAGTTGGTAGGTGGTTGAGCCAGGACCCTGTGCTCTTTCCCACCCTTCCTCTGCCTCTGAGGAGTCACAGATGTCATGGTCTGGTGGAAGCGGGGGCCTGGGGGATTTGGGGCATGGTCCGGGGCATCAGTCCCACCTTCTTTCCAGAGGCTTTCTCCATGGCAGACACCATCTGTAGCACCGAATAGCCAGTGCCCGTCCCCAAATTATAGATCTGTGGGGACAAGGCATCCCATGAGAAGGGGGTGCCTGACAGTGCTGGGGACCCCTTATTTTAGCATCTGTCACCAGCTGCCTCCTTCACACACTCCCCCACGGACTTGCTGCCTACCCGACAGCCACATTGTTCCTTGAGTTTCTTCAGAGCTGTGATGTGGCCCTTAGCCAAGTCCACAACGTGGATGTAATCCCGGACACCTGCATGGAGGAGGTGTCCCATCAGCCCCCAACTATTGGCAGGACTCCCTTGCCCACTAAGTACCCACCCCCTCAAACTGCCCCCTCCACTTTAGCAGATGAGTTGAAACTATATTTATTAATGCCTAGAGCATGTGTAGCACTGTCCTGGGGGCCTTGTCCTCAGCGATCCCTCACCTGTCCCATCCACTGTGCTATAGTCGTTGCCATAGACGTTGAGGACTTCCCGACGTCCTACAGCCACCTGGATGGGGGAGGGGAGTTAGGGTTAGCCCTCTTCCCTAAGTCACCCCAGGCAAGTCTGGCTCCCCGCAACCCTGGCCCGAGGGGTACCTGGGAGACATAGGGCATCAGGTTGTTGGGGATGCCTTGTGGGTCCTCGCCGATGCGGCCAGAGGCGTGGGCCCCGATGGGGTTGAAGTATCTCAGCAGCACGGCATTCCAGGCCTGTGGAACCTAGAGCTGTCAGCTGCAGGGGCCTTCCAGGCACCTTCCCAAGCTCCTGACCTCTCCCCTGCCCCAGTGACCTGAAGGAAGTCACTTCTCCCTTGCCGGGCCTCAACTGCCCCCCTGTCAGATGACCCGTGGGGGCCTTTACCTTCTCTGCCCGGCACAGGTCCCGGATCATCTCCTCGATGAAGAACTTGGACTTGCCATATGGGTTGGTGCAGCCCCCCCGTGGGGTGGTTCTCATCCAGGGGCAGGTAGTGGGGGTTTCCATATACGGTAGCTGAGCTGCTGAATACCAGGTTCTTCACCCCGTGAGAGTTCATGGTCTGGGCCACCAGAAGGGAAAGGGGGGAGGTCAGAGGCCTCAACACTGGAAGACCCTGAGGTTTGAGGCTGTCACCTTGTCCCCCTGCCTGCCCCCCCGAGCTGGGAGGAACGCACCCCTCGTCCCATCTCGGTCCCTTCTGATGTCCCAAGAGGTCAGGGCTAAGCCCCTGTCACTTCTGGGTCAGTCTAAGGCTCCACTGGTCCTGTCAGACTATTTGCCACTGCCAGTGGGTCAGTGGGCAGAGGCCCAGGGAGGTGGCATCCATCTGGCCTGAGCTTCTCACCTCCAGCAGCTGGATGGTCCCCATGAGGTTGACCCTGTAGTAGTCCAGAGGTTTCTGTACTGACTCCCCAACTGCCTTGAGCCCCGCAAAGTGGATCACAGCCACGAAAGTGTGCTGTAGGGAAGACAGAGAGCATGGAGGCAGGTGAGGCTGGGGGGGATCCCTGTCCTGGGCCCATCCCAGAGGATCCATGGCCCAGGCCCACCTTGGGCTCCTCCCCTCACCTTCTTAAAGAGTCCTTGCAGGGCTGCTTGGTCCAGAATGTCCATTTCCTCAAACTCCACCTTCTTGCCTGTGAGTTCTTCTACTCGCCTCAGGCTCTCAGGCATGGGCCCCTGCCCTGGATGGGAGAGAAGGTGGGCTCAGGGGTCTGGAAGAGAAGGCAGACCCTGGGGGCTGGGGGCCTGAGAGAGAAGACGGGCCCTGGGGTTTGGGGGAGATGACAGGCCCTGGAGGCTGGGGGCCTGGGAGAGAAGGCAGACCCTGGAGGTTGGGGGCCTAGAAGAGAAGGCAGACCGTGGGGGCTGGGGGCCTGAGAGAGAAGGTGGGCCTTGGGGCTGGGGGCCCAGGAGAGATGACATGCTTAGGGGCCTGGTCCCCCCTCTCCTCTCTCCCTCCACCCCAGACACTGTCCGGCTGGGCCATCGGTAGGGTGCTGGGGACCTCACCACGGATGGTATTATGGAAGTTGTCGATGACCACGGGCTGGTAGCCAGCCTCCAGCAGCTCCAGGACAGTGTGGCTGCCGATGTAGCCGCCTCCTCCAGTGACCAGCACCTTCTCCGCCATCCTTCACACCTGGGGTAACAAAGGGAGCCTCAGAGAGGCGGGGGCTATCTGGGACAAGGCCCAGAGCTCTTCCCCCTCCCGCTCCACGTCCTTGCTTGGGATCATTCCCCTTTCCTCCCACCACAGCTGCCCCTGGGAGATCTCCAAGCACCCAACTCACTGGGGGGGGGGTAGGGGGGCAAGAATGGAAACGGAGAGATGTCAGCTAAGTCGTGCTAGGCAGGCAGGCAGTCTACAAGCTCCTCGTCCAGAGCCCTGGAGGGTCTGGGCTGTGGACGTGGCTCAGACCTGGCCAAGCTGTCAGGTAGGGAGTTTCCTCTCCAGCCAAGGAAAAGGGAGGAATTCATTCAGGTTTTCAAAGAACTCCAGCTTCCCTCCCCTCCCCCTGCCTCCCGAGGGCAGCTAGTCCATTCTGGTTCCTGTTCTGGCCCCTCCTTTCTCCCCGCCTTCCAAACTGGGCCCAGCCACCCCGGAGCTGCAGGTCCGGCAGGGACAGCGCCACGGCCCCTCCCTCCCTTCGGGGTAGTTAGGGGAGAAGGTAGGAGGTTCTGCTCGGAATCTGTCGGGGGCTGGGAGGAGAGGCCTCCCCGGTCCCCAGGACCCAAAGAAGGGCAAAGGGTCTCTTGGAACAGAACCAGGGCCCCCCTGGGGACACTCAGGCTGGGGAGGAGCTGAACTAGCATTAAGGGGCTATTGGCTGGGGAGACCCCCAACGCCAAGGGGAGTTGAGTCTGGTCCAGTGTGTCTCTAACCAGCTCCCCGAAGAATGAAGGGGATAGTGAGGCCCCACACAGGGAAGAGGAGCCTGAACTGGGCTCAAGCCAGCTCCTGGTCCATCTCCCTCACGGCCCTGACCCCATTCCTCCTCTCTTCCTCCTCACGCGGAGGGACTTTGGCCCAAAGGTAGTGAGCCCCGCCAAGTACAAACAGCCACGAATACACATGGACTGGCCCCCCTGGCCTACCCCCACCTGTGGCTTCTGGCTCAGTGGCAGGACATGGCAGGGAGAAGGACAGTTCACCTGTCCCAACCTGGGTGCCTGTGTGCTGCCCCTCCCTCACCCCCCCCTCACCTTTCCAGACTGTCCAGCCCACCCCCATTCCCAAGGCTCGGATCACTGTCTGAGGTGACCCAGCCTTTCCTCTACCCTTTACTACTCACCTCGCCAGAGCCCCATCCTCTCTCACTCACCACCTCCTAGCCTGCTTCTTTCCTCTAGAGATGGGGAACCTGCGGCCCCGAGGCCACATGTGGCCCTCTAGGTCCTCGGGTGTGGCCTTTTGACCAAGTCCAAGTTTTACAGAACAAATCCTTTTCTTAAGGGGATTTGTTCTGTGAAGTTCGGATTCTGCCCAAGGGCCTCACTTGAGGACCTAGAGGGCCTCATGTGGCCACAGGTTCCCCATCCCTGTATCAGCCCATACCCCCAATATCAATCACTTCCTATACCTCTCACCTTCCTTGGCGGCTCTGCCCACCATCCTCTAACACTTAGCACTCTCCTACCCACCCACTACGGCTCACCTCCTAAACTGCTCACTATAATGAGGCAGCCGGTAGTGCAGAGTTCTAATTTGACCTCAGGCACTAGCCGGGTGATTCTGGGTAAGTCATTTGACCTGTTTGCCTCAGTTTCTTCAACTGTAAAATGGGGATAATCATAGCACAGCCTCCTGGCAAGGCTTTTGTGGGGATAAAACTGGGCTAACATTTGTAAAGCGCTCCTTTATGAAGCCTATCCACTCGGGCTAAGCGACGGTTAATGTCCTACGCCTGTCACTCGCCTTGGGCAACTCTGGACTCTCACCCATCCTCTACCTTCCACCTCTTAGGCTGGGCTGCTCCGCCCTCCCTTCCGTTCCGCTCTGCGAGCCGCGAGCCCCTTCTGACACCGCCCGCAGCCCTCGTACCTGGTCAGCAGCCGGCGACCCTCCTGGATTACAGATTTAAACGGTGGGGTCCCGCGCCAGGTCGGCTAAGGTCCAGGTCCACCTGCCGCGCTGCCCCTTTAAAGGTTTATAGCCACGCCCCTGCCACGCCCCCTTCGGAACACGCTACCTAAGGCCCCATGGAAACGTGTCACCGAGACTCCCGCTACGGAGTCTGGAGGAGGTCAAAAAGGAAGCAGACTGCTCTAAAGCGCCTGCGTGATGCACTTCCGAAGCGCGGCTGGCGAGGAGAGAGAAGACTGTACCATTGTACCTCAGCAGACGGGGGAGGGAGGAATCGCGCCCTGTTGGGTGGGGCGTGCGGAGGAAATGAATGGGCCAGGCCATACTACTGAGCTTCTAAGCGGAGGGGTGGCGAGCGGAGAGCTCAGGGACGTGAGGCTGAGCAGGTGGCCTTTGCCGGGAGTCTGGCTGCTGCTGATGTCACTGACTCCCAAAGCTAAGCCTGACCCTGGAGCTCGCTGCCCGAGGGAGCCTGGGGTTGGGGGACGGTGGAGGGTCCATTAGGAGGCGGAACCTTGAAAGCTGAGTCCAGGCGGCTGCTTGTCGCGGAGCGGGCGCTTGGAGCAGCCCACGCCACTCACGACCCCGCGGTCCTGGGGTTGCCCCCGACGTGTCCCGGCCTGGGGCACATTCCACGAGCGGGTGGAGAGCTCCTATGGGCCTTCCCTGTGTCCTCCGCAGGGAAGGGGCTCGGCACATAGTAGGCGCTTCCTACATGCGTGACCCTTTGTGACCGTGGGCGAGTCTCCCGCTTCAGTTTCCTCATGTATAAAGTGAGGGGTGGGGCTGGAGGACGTTCTGGTCCACGGCCGCTGTGCGCAGGATCCTAAAGTAGAGAGCCTCTGACCTTCAGAGCTGCTTCACCAAGCAGGCGATAGTAAAAGATAAATGACATTGTTCATTTAACAAAAATCTATTTTCTCTCCTTTTCACCTTACCCCCCCCCCATAAAAATAAAAACAAAACTCTTGTAGCCAATTTGCATAATCAAATAAAACATTCCCCCAGCTGGCCAAAATGTGTGTCTGTTTTCTCCTGGCCGTGTCACCTGCACTCCCCAAACCTCCAAGGACATTGAATGGAGGCTCCCTGAGGGCAGGTACTTTCTCACTTTGGTATTTCTATCCCCAGTGCCTAGCAGGGTCTCATCACCAAAGTCCTTGGCATTGTCACATGGCTCAACCCCAGGAATAAACAGGACTTTATCAATGGAAGCGACACTGAAGAAGATGAATTCCCACCTGCAGCCCAAGGACCACTGGGCCTTTTCATGGGACTTCCAGCTGGAACTTCCTGTATGTGAGCTTCCTGAGAACAGGAACCATCTTCCTTTTGTTTGTGCCTTTCCTGGTTCTCCTCTCACATCTCTGAACACCCCTTCTCAGTCTCCTTTGCTGACTTCATCCAAGTCACACCTGCTAACCATGGGTGTCCCACAGGGCTCTGTCTTGGGCCCTCTTCTCTTCTCCCATCATGCTGTTTCACTTATTGATCTCACCAGCCCCCATGTTTCAATTATCGTCTCTATACTGATTATTCTCAAATCTACATATCCTACCCCTTCTCTGACTTTCAGTTTCCCATCTCTAACTGACTATTGGACCTCGAACTAGATGTCCTGTAGACATCTTAAACTCAACAGGCCCATCTTTCCCCCTAAACTCTCCTTTCCAAGCTACCATATTATTGTCAAGGGCACCCAATCCTCCTAGTCCCTCAGGCCCACAACCTAGGTCATTTTGGATTCAATTCCGCTCGTCCCCCCATATCCAGTCTGTTGCCAAGGCCTGTCCATTTTACCTTTGTATTATCTCTTGAACCCTCTCCTCCTCTCCTCTGACACAGTCCTTGGACACTCTGATGTCCCTGGGGTAGGCCCTCATCTCCTCATGCTTGGACTATTCTGATAGCTGCTGGTGGGTCTGCACATGTCTGTCCCACATTAGGCCATGCTCCATTCAGCCACAAAGTAAGGAATCTTCCCACAGTGCAGATCCAATCATTTCATCCCTCCACTCTACAAGCCTAAGTGTCTCTCTATCACCTCCCAAATCAATGATCAATTCTGTTGGTGTTCAAAGCCCTGTATAACCTGGTCCACTCCTACCTTTCCAGTCCTCTTACACCTTGAACCACTTTGTCCCACTGATGCTGGCCTTCAACAAGCCATGCCATCATCTCTTGGCTCTGGGCATTTTCATGGGAAGCCTTTCCCACCTCCCCCACCCACCCACCCAATACAGTACTTTCTCTCTCTTAATTATTTCCTATTTATCCTACAGTTAACTTATTTGTACATAGTTCTTTGCAAGTTATCTCCCCTATTGAACAGTGAACCCCCTGGGGGCAGGGTCTTTTGCCTTTCTTTTGTGAGAGATGAACTCTCAAAAGTGAAGCCTCCTCGGGGGTCAATGGTGCCTATTGAGTGGGATAAGGGGTCCTGTGAAGACTTCTTACAAGAATAAATAGAAATTGTATTAGACTCAAGGCAGGCATAGCAGCCTGACAGGCCTAAGTTTCGGTTTACTAGAAATCACCTGAGTTACGGGAGTCCAGTCCCAAGTACCCCCCCCCCCTTTTAGGCCATTGTTATATCAGTAAAGTTTGGCCAAGCCTAAACTCTTGAAGAAGTGCTCCCTGTATCTTGTACCTGTTGCTATATTTTGGTCATGGTGACCTGGCTATACAGTACAGTGTCTAGCTTGACTGCACATCTTTAATTGCTTCTTTGGTATTCAGCAAACTAAGGGGCTAAATACAGACATGTATATTGTTCTCTTTGTTTTGTTTTCTGTTTCCATAGATTGTGAGCCAAAACACTGGCCAGTTGATGGGAGGGGAGATTGGCCCATTAGGGCTATTTAATCTGGTTCTTAGCTCCTGTAACTCTGTTTCCCCTCATCAGAGCACCTGGTGGAGGGACACCCTATTCTCAACAATAGCAAATAAATTAACTTTCTGTTTCTCCTTAAAAAACCTCTAAGAGTGTTTTTTAATTTGAATGGCATCCCACACAATTTGGTGCGTTGGCCGGGAAATAAGCCTCTTAGGAGTCGACTCTCTCTAAGGGCTGAGAGCAGGCGCTCACCCACCATTTTTCTTGGTGGCTGTCAGACTTGGGGATCGATCTTCCTGGGCGGCAGACGTCCTGAAGAGAGGAACTCGGAGGAACAGAAACTACCCTGGGAAAAGGAAAAAAAAAAAAGGGAAAATCTCCAGTAGTGGTGGGAGTAAAACTCCAGCTGGTGGAGAGAGGGTTCACGTAAGTTATAGGCGTATAACCTGAGGACGTGCCAGAACTTGTGGGTCTTTGGGCTAGGACAGACTATCCCTGGAGAGATGCCGACAGGTGAGTGCTCAGGTGAATGAAGGAAGGGGGCGACCCCTCCGGGAGGGCCTAAAAGGTCCCGAAAAATTCGTAGGTCACTGACCTGGGAGGGTCTGGCACCACGGAGCAGAGAAAAAAAAAAAGGTATACCAAGAAAATAGTCCCTTAGGGAATAAGCTTTAGAATTGGAATGAACAACCAAAATATAAAGGGAAAGAAAAAGAAAATGATTAAATATGATTTGATGATTTGAGGATTCTACAGCAATTTGTTATATGCTTATTTTTTGTGTTTATGTCTGTGTATGTGGTATGATTGATTGTCCGAGTGTGTAATCTGATATCTTTTGCAGCTAGGTGGCAAGAATAAGCATTCTAAGGGCTGCAGATAGGTTTTCTTTCTCTCTCTCTTTTTCCTCCCTGGTAATAGCAGCCTCATAGGAATGGGTGGATGGGAGAAAGACAGAAAAATACTCTACAATCTGAATAGAGATTTTGAAAGTAAATAGGTTTGGAAACTCTTGAAGAGTTGTTAGAAAATATGCTCTTCCTAAGTTGGAATGCAGGAGAGAGAAAGGGAGAAAAATCAGATCAAAGGGAGGCAGGCTAAATAAGTTTTTAAGCATTCCCTGCCTTACCTAAAAGAGAAAAGTTTTTGTGTACCAGAACACGAACAAAAAGTAATTTATGGGCAGCCAGAGGCTGTGCTGAGGTCAGTGGCTTGTTGGGGATGACCGGGTTCGGTGGCTGCTGAGGAAATGAAATGTGATGTTCAGAACTTATTACACTATTTGGCATTAAGGTAAATTGGGAAAATGTAAGGATCTGAAATTTGATATTAAAGTAAATTGAAAGAAACTAAAGAACAGTGGGGAAAAAAACTGTGTAAGACAAGTGAATTGTTTAGAATGTATAGTAAAGTTGTAAAAGCAGTTTGGCAAGAGAGAGGGGGAGGGAGAGCCCTATTCAATTATCTCCCTTCAGAAATGCAAAAGAAAGGTATGTAGTGGTCAATTAATTAGTAAGCTCCAGAGGTGTCTACCTGGAGGGAAAGCAAAAAGTAGTTAGAATACTGGCCCAGCATATTTTAAATTGACCTGATTACAACAGGTGATTCCAAACTGTTTGTGAAACTTTTCCAAGAAAATGTGGACATGAATGGGGAACTGAAATATTGAAGAAACATATACATTTGTGGATAATATTGCTTTATTTTAAGAGCACATAGTTATTTGGCATTAAGGAATTTATTAACTATATGGCCCCAAGAAAGTTTTATTTAGTTTACTGTTCAGTAAGGGGATGGTGGTGGAATTCATTCCCAGGGATATTACGAAGATCACATGACTATAAAGGTGCTTGGCACAATGCTTAGCATAAAACAAATGCTATCTGAATGTAAACTGTTTTAAGTTAAATATAATTGCTTTATGTTCGTTAACTTTATATGGATTTTCTGATATGAAGTTTATGTCAATGGTGATGAGATGAATGATTCTCTGTGTAAGGCAATTTGGGTCTCTGTCTGATTAAAGTTACCAGAGTGGTAATTAATTGGTTTTGGTTTTAAAGTTTAAATAGATGATAGTTGTTTATGGTATTGTTGCATTTTAAAAATTTTCCTTTATTGCATAATTTAGTAAGCAACTGTATCATCTGTGTTGTTAGAAAAAGCAATTTATCTTGTAATCTAAATGTTTTTAGGTTCCTTTTTAAGGCTAACAACCTGGTTTGTTGGGGGATGGGCAGTATGAGCCAGGCTGTTAAGGCAGGGTCTAGTGGTCATGGGAAAATCTAGGCTTTGAAGTACCTTGATTGGGACTGACATTGAGGTGGAATGGGGGTATCAGACCAGTGAAAGACAATGATGGGCTAGCATAGATTAAAAAAAAAAAAGAAGTCAGTCTATAGGGGTGGGAGTGGCCCCAGGAGACTGTTGGACCTGGTGAAGGGGTCTAGAAAGATTTTTTTGGGGGGGTCTGTTTTCAATTGTATTGGTTATGTTGCTGGAAGGGCAATTTCTTTTATAATCTGGAATATTAAATTAATTGTGTCTTCAGAGAAAAGAGAAAAAGGAATGAATTTGGCTGTTAGGGCATTCTATATGGTCCTGTTTTGTAACATTTCAAGTATTATAATTTAAGAAAGCATAAAATTTCCAAATGTTGTCTTTATTTAAATGGAATTGTCAGTTAAAATAGTTTTGTTATCATTTATGATGTGGAAAGAAAGGGATTGTGGCACCAGTATCAGCCCTCTCTGGGGTACGTCAGTTCCCCTTACTTTGTAAACTTGCAGTTCCTAGACAATGAACTTGACTTACTGAGAAGTTGCAAGTTTATGTACAATAGATAGAAATGATTTCTAATGATTGGCTTTTACACCAAGACAAGTTTAAATTTGAGAAGGAAAGATGTAAAGTGAGATCTCTTATGTGAGTCCTGGTAAATTTTGTTGCTTATTGCAACTCCATGGCAGTAAAATTAACTATATCTGGCTTTAAGCTGTGATTAGTGAAACTTGCTGTTTGAGGTAAAAGGCTCTTGGGACTATAATTAATTTTGTTTTGAGTTAAATCAGTATCCGAGAGAAATGCCAGGGAATGTGATTCTGTACTGGTAGCAGGTGAAGGTCTACTTAGAGGAAATGTGATTTATTTGGGGGAAAAAAAAGGCCGAGGGGACAATCTTAGCTTCAATCTAGGATGGGATCCTCCTGGCTCAGTTTCCCCATTGTGTTCCTTTGGAAAGGAATGTTTCCCACCTGACTATTCCTGAGTTTGGCTACGATGTGGAACAGATACTGCATGATTGGAGAACTGTGACTCTAACTGAATTTAAACAAAGCTAAGGACATGTCCCTGCTCTTTTTCCTTCTACAGTAAGTTTCTATGATTAGAGCAAGTAGTTAGTAAAAGATATGAGTTCTTTTGTGTTATCTTACTGGGAAATCTAATGATATTTTTATTTAGAACTAGAACATGTGCAGAAATTTATGCAAACTGCTTGGAACTAACCTTAAGATGTTCCCTTTGTTTAAAATAATTCTAAGAGCAGCAGTATTTTTCCTGTAATCAGTCTCTTACTGTTACCAATATGAGATTTTATTACAACACCTTTTGACCAAGGAACTTTGTGATATTTAGGGATTCTGTGACAACTAGGAATTTAGTTTCTTGATAATACTCTGGAATTTGTGTTACTTAAGGACTTTTGCACCAACTTGGTAAGATTTTATGAATAAGAGGGGAAGTGCATGCAAGCTATTTAGGGCTCATTTTAGAGATGTTCCTTAAGCAATGCGAGATTATAGTCATATCTTACTGATTGTTGGAACTTGCTGGGACTAATGACTGACTGTTTCTGAGTTTAACTCCAGGTGTTAAATATCAAGGAAGGTTGTTTGAACCACTGATCCATGATGCCAGTAGCCCTGTGAGGGGCAAGTATGAACTGCAGGTATGATTTCAAGGGAAGATTGAGAGGGCAACTGTTCTACATGTGCTGAGGTGGGACCCTCTTGACTTGATTCCTTAACTGAAACCTGGCAGACTCTAAGTCTGGCTCAATGCAGTTTGCAGTTTGACACAACACTCTGCCTGGAACTGACAGGAAGTCGGGGGGGGAAATATTGTTCCCTTACTCTAATCTCTTAGTGGCAAGTTTCTATAATCAGAAGATTTAGTAAGTACAGTAACAAAATTACTAAAATAATTGATTATGGAACATCTTAAGTTACTATAGAACTGGGACTAGTGTTCATGTGTGTTCCCATATGAGTTAGGGTCTGTAGAAGGCCGGCTCTGGGGAGTTGTAGGGCTTAGGCCAGCCCGGGTCTTACCTGTAGATTGCACTAAGCCCGACAGCTGTGAAACTCAGGATGTTGGCTCACCCCCCCCCCCCCCCCCCCCCCGTCTCTTGAGAACAGGATGCAGGAAGGGAGGAAACAGAAAGGGTACAGGACAGGACGCAGGAAAGAAAGTAGCAGACAAGGCACAAGGAAGTAAGGAAATCACTTAATTAGGTTTGTGCTTTTCATGGAAAATAATGTCACTATTGCTTGATCCAGTACTATATAAGCCTGAGCCCTCAGATCAATAAACGGAGTTTGTTCTTCACTGCTCTCACCTGGCCCGTGATTCTTTCTCTCTTCACACTCTGCCAGCATCAGACCACGGCCATGGACGCAGGCGCTCACGGCAAGGGTCCCTTAATTCTTGGTAATGGTATGGAGACAATTAGGGGCTTGTGAGAATGTTATTTTGTTATCTGGATAATATCATACTTGTCTCAAGTTTTGTTACAATTAATAATGTTAAAAGAAGAAAGGCTTATGGTTTATTTTGTAAATGCCATCAAAGAAACATAGTATGACTGAAAGTTTAAGATCATATATGTACTGTGTTAAAATTGATTATTTAATATATCTATGAATGTACTGGAGCCTGTTATTAATCCCTTAGTGAAATTTCATCCCCCTGGTGAGGAAATTAATAATGGATAAATTTAAAGTAAGACACTGGGTTTCGGTGTGAATTTCTTAAACATGACAATTGGCCATAGTTCCAATTTTGAGTTTGTAAAAATGATCAGGGTTATAAGGATTAGAAATAGTAATTTAAGGGGCAGCTAGGTGGTGCAGTGGATAGAGCAATGGCCTTGGATTCAGGAGGACCTGAGTTCAAATCCAACCTCAGACACATAACACATATTAGCTGTGTGACCTTGGGCAAGTCACTTAACCCCATTGCCTACCCCCCCCAAAAAAAGATGTACTTTGGGGGCAGCTAGGTGGTGCAGTGGATAGAGCACCGGCCCTGAAGTCAGGAGGACCTGAGTTCAAATGTGGCCTCAGACCAAACACTTGACACTTACTAGCTGTGTGACCCTGGGCAAGTCACTTAACCCCAATTGCCTAAAAGCAAACAAACAAACAAATAAATAAATAGTAATTTAAAACTGTGCTAAGAACACTGTTGTAGGAGAATGGACAGAAAGCTGGTTCCTACGAGAAGACAAGAAGAAAAAGATGCTGTGCTGGAGATGGCTGGAACGAATACCAAGGACAAGAGGACTTCATTGATGATGTTCTCTGCCAGACAGCTGTATAAGAAAAGACTTTTTTGAATCTTAAAGGGACAATTGAATTATTGTTTTCTTTTGGGTCTCTGTATCTCCATTTATGAAGGGATTGTCCCTTTGATTTGTTAACATATAGATCAATCCTTCCCATATTTACTTAAAGGGGTGATAGTTAGAGAAGAAAAAGAGCTGAGAAGAATTTGAATTCAGATGTAATTGTGAAAGATGCCAAGAGGGCCAAGTATTAAAGCTATCATAAGAATGATAATTTCTATATGTGATAATATGGAAATGCAATTGATGTCATCTGAAATTTATACTTTGTATTACAAAAGTTATTATTGTTTCTAAATTGTATTTCTAAAACTCTTAGATTGTAAAATTTGAGGAGAGTCAGGGTTGGGTGCTAGTTTGAGACCACCCTGATGGTTATTAAGATTTAATGGTGTGTGAGAAGTCTTCAGATAGTATAAAAGAAGAGGAAGGATTGAATGGGATGTCCCAGTGAAGACTTCTCAGTGTAATTAAGGTTTGGGATAAGGGTGAGTGGGATGAAGTGTCCTGTGAAGACTTCTTAAAAGAATAAATAGAAATTGTATTGAGACTCAAGGCAGGCATAGCAGCCTGACAGGCCTAAGTTTCGATTTACTAGAAATCACCTGATTTAAGGAATCTAGCCCCAGGTACCCCCCCCCCATGTCATTGTTAAATCCTTGAACCCCACCCCCCCAACTCCGCCAGTATTTTGTTGATATACCTGTTGCTATATTTCAGTCATGGTGACCTTGCTACACAGTACAGTGTCTAGCTTGGCTGCACATTTTTAATTGCTTCTTTGATGTTATTTCAGCAAACTAAGAAATATGGATGTGTATATTGTTCTTTGTTTTGTTTTCAATTTCTATGGTAGAATTTCTTGTTGAGACTGTGAGCCAAGAAGTGGACAGTTGGTGGGAGGGGGGAATTTGCCCATTAGGGCTATTTAATCTAGTTCTTTGTTTTCTATACCTTGTCTGCCCTCATCAGGGCATCCTGGTGGAGGGACACCCTATTCTCGAGAACAGTAAATAAACTTTGTTTCTCCTTGAAAAACCTGTTTTTCGTTTTTTTGAGTGGCATCCCACACACTTTGTATTTCCAGCACATAGTAGGCACAATGTTTATTGATTGACCAGTGCTTTGCACACACTAATACTTTTTGATTTAAAAAAATGAAAGGGTGGTCTGGGTCCTCTCTCCAGCTCTGATCCTAGATTGACAATGCAAGCATCTCCATTTTAAATGTGAAATCTTGCCCCAGGTCACATGACTAGGAAGTGGACGTGCCATAATTTGAATTATGGTCTTCTGACTCTAAATTCAAAACCACCACACTAAGAATCAGTGGGGCTACTGCTTGATTTTCCAATCTTGAAGCTCAACAGAGTCAGGAAAATAGCATGTATATAGCGTCTGTTTGCAGAGTGCAGTTCAACAACACCCTGTGAGCAAGGGCTCTCGTTGGCTCCACTCGATGAGGAAATGGTGACTCAGCTAGATCGATTTCCCCAGAGACAGTCGGTCAGTGTCTGAGCTGGATTTTGAACCTCTGCCTTCCTCACCATCCACGTGGCCTCTGTGATCATCCTCATGAAGGGCAGCGGGGTGGGGTGGAGAGGCCTGGTTTTGAGTCAGAGGAACTTGCTCTGTTCTCTTAATTACCTGACCTATTACTCTCATCTTTTGGCAGCCCTTACCATTCACCTATGAGCACCCTCTCCTCCTAAAGATTCTCTCCATCTCTGGGTTTTTGTAACTCTTTTCTCCTGGTTCTCCTGCTTCCTACTGAGTCTTCTTTGCTGGATCTTCATCTATGCCATGTCCACTGCCAGTAGCTGTCCCCCCCACGCTCTCTCTTGACCCTCTCACTTGGTAACCTCATCAGCTCCCAAAGGTCAGTTATCATCTCCATGCAGATGACTCCCTTACCCAAGCCCTCTTCTAACCTTCACTCTTGCATCACCAGCTGCCTACTGGACATTCTGAGCCTGAGGTCTGGCAGCCCTCTCGACCTCACTGTATCCCAACTCATTATCGCCCTCCCTGCCCAAACCATCCCTCTTCATAATGCCCCTCTTACTGTCCTGGGCACCGCCACCCTCCCAGGTACCCAGGCTCGCCACCGTGGCGTCATCCTCCACTCCAACTCTTACTCACCCCATATATCCAGTTAGATGTCATTTGGTTCTACTTCCCTGCTTCTTCAATGTGTCTGCCCCTCTTCACTCACCCAATCAACACCCTAGTGTAGGCCATTATCACTTCTTGGTGAGACTACTGCACAAGCTTCCTATGTGGTCTCCCTCTTCTCCACTCCAGCCCATTCTCCACACACCCACCAGTAGTTTTTTTTCCTTTTTGTTTTAGGCAATCGAGGTTAAGTGACTTGCCCACGGTCATACAGCTAGTAAGTGTCAAGTATTTGGTCTGAGGCCAGATTTGAACTTAGGTCCTCCTGACTTCAGGGCCAGTGCTCTATCCACTGCGCCACCTAGCTGCCCCCCAGTGATTTTCTTAAAATACAAGTATGACCATGTCACCTCTCCCCTCACTGAACTCCCAGTGGCTCCTATTCCCTCCAGGATCTAGATAAAACTCCTCTTTCTGGCATTTGAAGCCCTTCACAATCTGGGCCCTTCCAGCCTCTCCAGTGTTCTAGCCCTCCATCTAGCCCTACTGGCCTATTTGCTGTTCTTCCCAAATGACACTCTCTTCCTGGTCCCCTCATCTTTGCCCAAGCTGTCCCCCATGCCTACCATGCACTTTGTTCACTTTGACTTCAGAATCTCTAATTTGCTTCAAGCCTCAGATCAGGGGCTTCCTTCCACATGGAAATTTCCCCAAACCCTACAGCTGCCAGTGCCCTCCCCAAGCTAGATTGTGTTTGATGCGTCAAAATATTTTGGAGACACTCTGTTTTCCAAAGCTAAGGCCTCACAAGCAGCCTGTGCCCTGAGCGTGGCATAACAATAATTCTTTATGCCCTGGAATGATCTCACCCTCTGGCAAAGCATATTGCTTGGACTAGCACCAGGTGTTCACTACGGAATTGAGCTTCCCTGATTTTCCAGGGCCTTCCACATCGCACGTTCACAATCCCCGTTTCTTGTCACTGACAAGTATTGTGCTCCTGTTCCTGCCACAGAACTCCAGCTCCGTGCCCCACAGAGTGGGATGACCCCCAAGACTTGAGACAATCCTGTTCCCACAGGGCCAGTGGGAACAGTGTCAGACTCCAGTCCTCTTGTGGCATATGAGACTTGCCTTCGGTCCAGTATGTTAAGTTCTCTTTCCTAGGAGGGGGGCTTCCATACGCACATGTCATTTTCCTCACTCTGAAATTCATTAAACTCTTGCTTTGTGTCTTGACTCTTCTGCCTCTAGCCGGCTGCTTGTTTGGCTCCGGCCACTCACAGGTTGGAGGCCAGCTCTGATGGGGTTGATGTTGAATTCTGAGCATACTTACACATGCACATATTATCTCCCCCAGTAGAAAGTAAACTCTTTGAGGTCAGGGACAGTTTCACATCTGCCTTTGGGTTCCTAGTGCTTAGCACCGTATAGGAGTACACAGCAGGAGCATAATAAATGAACAGCTTACTGGAGCGGATAGAGCACTGGCCTTGAAGTCAGAGTAACATGGGATCAAATCCTTCCTCAAACACTAGCTGCGTTAGCTTGGACAAGTCAATTAACCCTTTGTCTCAGTTGTAGCTGTAAAATAAAGGGTTTGGATTGAATGGACTCTAGGGTCCCTTCCTAGGGACCTTGATCCTAAATCTACGACCCAGTAAACTATTAATCTTCTGACACTACCTATAAGACCCTGCGCAAGTCACCTCCCTGGGCCTCAGTTTCTCCATCTGTAGAAATGTGTGTCTGTGCATAGGGGTGTAATGGACGGCCTCTGGAATTATTTCCAGCTCCATGTGTCTGATTCTCAGCATTAACTTTTCTCTATGAACTGTTTTCTCTTCACTTTCTAAAACACCCCTGGTCTGAAAGGCCGAGTCCATTTAATCTCTAGGTGGGCACTGGGAAGGGTGGCTCACAGATCAGGCAGGCCTTAGTTCAAGCCCTCTTCATGCTGTTTGGTTCCTGCTCTCCTTCAAGAACCTCGACTTCCCCCATCCCTCAAATCGTACGTCCCAGCTGAGCGCCAAAGCAATCTCCACTCCCCTTGCTCCCCATGGCACTAGTGGCGTTCTGCAGGCTCACTGGCATTCCACCTTTTATTTACATTGACTAGAGATAGACATTTAAAAATCATTTTCAGGTAGAGAATGGCATCAGAGGGTTTCCAATGTCACAGTCCTGCAATTGGCAGGATGGCACCCAGGCAGCAGCCCTTCAGGAAATCCTAAGAAGGCTTTAATCTTCAGCAGCACTAAAGCCCTTTCCATCCCCAGATAACAGATGGCAATTGGGGGGGAGGTCAGTCATCAAAGCCTTGGATGGAAAGGCTGAGCTCTTAAAAGGGAAGCAGGATACAATGAGGAAGGGGCTCCAAGGCCTTCTCCTAGCACCCTCCACAATGTCCTTCTTCTCAGGGTCAAAGATGATGGAAAATGTACCAGGAAAACTTCCAGACTCATAAGCCTCTTCGTGGGGAGGATTTGGGGCTTCTTCCTCTGACCCAATTCATCCAGCTTACCTGAGGGAAGCTTTTCTAGCCACGTGTACTGAACTGAAGTTGATTTCCTACAGAGGTCACTTCCCAATTCCTTTTCTTTGGCATCCCCTAGCCCTGGCACTACCATTTCTGGGCTACTGTCAGTGTGTCCTTTCATGTGGAAAAGGGATAGCACGATTTGTTCTGAAGGTCCGTGCCAGCCTGTTGGGGAAGGCAGGGCAGAAGCGGGGAAGTCACAGCCTGGAGCTGAAAGTGGCCTGGGCCACTTTTGAATTGCTTTTTCTATCCAACGCCTTGCAGATAAATTTTCCAGCTTCCAACAACTTCGGAAGGCTCACTCCCTTGAAGAAATAAGTCATAAAATGGAAGTTACAGTTTGTCAGTAACCACTAGCCTGGGGTGGAAGGAGAGGGAGCAAACACCTGACAGATGGAAACACATGGCTGGTAAAGTCAGATGGTAATAAAAATAAAGGAAAAATGGTCTATCTTTACGTGGGAAAATATAGCTTAGCAGCAGTTACATGGCTGTGAGACCTTATGGGGTCAGGGAAAGAGGAAGGAAAACAATCAGCCAGATCAGAAACCTTTTAGCCCTTCTCTACCATCCTGTGAGGCTGAGAATCTTGGCCAGTCTGAGCCTGTTTGTTTCATTAACAGAGACAGAAGGACACCATGGGAATTGTTAGGCCAGTGTAATGGAGATTGTACCAGTCTGGGGAGAAGTCAAGAAGCCTGGCTTCCAACGAGCTTGTGATCTTTAGCAAAGGCAGGGCCTCAATTCCCCCTTCTGTGAAGTGGGGAAGTTAAGACTAGATAATTTCTAAGGCCTCTATCAGTTCTAACACCCTCTATTCTAAAGACCCTCCCGGCTCTGACATTCTGTGTTCTAAGGGTCCTTTTGGCTCTGCCATTATAGGTTCTAAGCGCCCTCCCTTGCCAGCTCTGATAGCCTCTCAGCTCTGGTATTCTATATTCTGGGGTCCCTCTGAGTTCTCACATTCTGTGGTCCTCGTCTTCAAACATCTTAAGGGTAGTGATATGAGAAAAGGATTAGTCTTATTCCACTTGGTCCCAGTAAAGAGAAAATGGGGGGAAATTGGGAGGAGTTGAATTTTAACTCAATGTATGAAAAAAATCTATGAACAACTAAAGCTGTCTTATCAAAAGAATCTAGTACTGGATAAGAAACAGAGAAGCTGATCAGCAGAACAGACTACGTACACAATAAACAGAAGTAAACAGCCAAAGAAACTTAGTGACTGATGATTCAAGCTTTTGGGAAATTGCTGGGAAAACTGGCAATCAGTGTGGCAGAAACTAAACATAGACCAACATCTCACAAAGTATACCATGATAAGATTAAAATGGGTACGTGAAATCTAGACATAAAGAACGATACATGATTTAGACATAAAGAATGATATCATAAGCAAATTAGGGGAACATAGGAAAAATTACCTGTCAGATCTATGGATGAGAGAAGAGTTCACGACCAAACAACAGACAGAGAAGACCATGGGAGGTAAAATGGATAATTTTGATTGCATCAAATTTAAAAGGTTTTGCATAAACAAAAAAAGTTTTCGCAGAAACTAAACCAAGGAAGCTAAATTAGAATGAAAGAAGGAAACTGGGGAAAAAAATGTTTACAGCACATTTCTCTGATAAAAGCCTTATTTCTCTAATATAAAGGGAACTGAGCCAAAAGCATAAAAATAAGAGCCATTCCCTAACTGATAAACAGTCAAAGGTATATGCACAGGTAGTTTTCAGAAGAAAAAAAAATCAAAGCTAGCAATAATGATATAAAAATGCTCTAATTTACTACTACAGAAATGCAAATTAAAACAACTCTAAGGTACCACTTCACACCTATGAGATTGGCTAACATGACAGAAAAGGAAAGTGCAAATGTTGAAGGGGATGAGGAAAGACAGGTACAGTAATGCACTATTGGTGGATTGTGTTCCAATCATTTGGGACAACAATTTGAAACTATGCCCAAAAGTCTATAAAACTATGCATACCTTTTGACCCAGTAACACCACTCCTTGGTCTATACTCCAAGGAGATGAGGGCCGTCGCAGAGAAAAAAAGGGAAAAGGACTCATATGCACAAAAATATCTGTATCAGTTCTTTTGCGGTAGCAAAAATTGGAAACTGAGGAAATGCCCATCAGTGGGGGAATGGCTGAACAAGGTGTAGTATATGATTGCGATGGAATACTACTGTGCCACAAGAAATGATGTTTTAGAGAAATGATGGTTTTAGAAAAAACTGGTTAGACTTGTATGAACTGATGCCAAAGGAAGTAAGGAGAACCAGGAGAAAATTCTAACAGCAATTGTTAGAATAGTAAAAGCAATACTGTACTGATAATCAACTGTGAAGGACAGCTGCTTTGATCAATACAAAATCACAATTCCAAAGGACTCACAATGAAAAATGCCATCCATCTTGAGAGGGAGAGAGAACTGATGGACTCAGCATGCAGAATGAAGCAGATTTGTTTTTCTTGCCCCCCCCCAAGTGTTTTGTATGACTTCACTTGTATAATGACTAGAGTATTCTTGCTTCTCAATGTGTGGGGGAGAGGCTGGAGGGAGAGAATTTAGAACTGAGAATTAAAAATTAAAAAACAACAACAAAACCAAAGCAAGCTGTTGCCAAGTGGAATGGGCTCTTAGGGAGCACTGGGTTCCCAACATTAGGTCTTCAAGCAAGGACCAGATGATCTCTTATCAGCCACACTGCAGTCATTTCCTATCAATACGTTAGACTCTCTACCGCTGACTTCCTGTGTTTTAAGTTTTTACTTTGGCTTCCACATTCTACTTTGCTCTAAGCTCTCTTTTATTCCTAATGTTTCATGGCTCCTGACTGCCTCACTTCAGCAGCCTATTAACTCTGCTGCATCCAGGGCATCCACATAACCATGAAATCTGTGTTTGTTGATCTTTTCCTCCTTAATTTTGTGCAGAAAAATACCAGGCCCCTTCAGGAAAACCGTCTGTTCAGGTAGGGGATAATGTAAACCAAAGAACTGTCTGGTGGCTTTGGCACCGTGACCACTAGGGGGCAGATGATACTCACTGTTTCGATTCCCAGTCCATTCAGCATGTACAGAAGGTCTTCTGTTGCCACATTTCCTGATGCACCCTTAGCATAGGGGCAGCCCCCAAGCCCAGCAACCGATGAATCCACCACAGTCACTCCCATCTGGAAATGTAAGTACAACGAGAAATGGCTGCCTTGTGCAAGGAGGCCACCTTTGCTTTTGAGGATTCTGGGACATTCCCTCGACCTCTGTGAATTCCCCCCCCTTGGTTGGAGGAGATGCTTGCAACTCCACCACCGAGGAGCCATTCCTTGGGCTTAAGGGGCTACTTGTTACAAGTAAAGACCCCTGGGAAACATAAACACATTAGGCTGTCATCAGGCCCAGACACCTCACTGTAAAGTGGATTATTTTACTGGATTTCTTTCCAGGGGGAAAATATTACAGGTACATAGGAAGAGGAATAAAACTTTAGGAGATACCTGGGGGTATGAAGGTAGGAGAAATCCAGAGAGGGAGAAAATGTTTAAGTGGGACGAATCAAAAACAAACTTGAAAGTTTCAGAATGTTAGGACTGGAAGGCACCCTGGAGGCCATCTACTCTGATGACTCATTTTATAGAAGAGGACAACCTAGGCCCTGAGAGGTGAAGTGACCTTCCCACAGTCCTGCAGGTGGTAAGCAGTAGAGCAGGATTCAAATCCAGTGCTTTGCAATACTCTTATTTTACAGGGCTAGGAAACTGAGGCCCACACAGGTAGCATGACTTACTCAGGGCCCATAGTGGTAAATGAGAGACAAAGTCAGGGAATCCTAGGGCCTCAAACCTCATAATTCTGCCTAGGTCAACCAGTCCTGGTCATGGTGAGTACATGCCACAAAGGTTCTTTAAAATTTCCTCTTAGGGGCAGCTAGGTGGCACAATGAATAGAACTTCAGCCTTGGAGTCAGGAGGACCTGAGTTCAAATCTGGCCTCAGACACTTGACACTTAACTAGCTGTGTGACCGTGGGCAAAGTCACTTAACCCCAACTGCCTCACCAACACAAACAAGTAAACAGATATTTAGAAAATTCCTCTCCAATGCCCAGGGAAGACAGCGAGGAAAAGACTAAGTCAGGTGACTGAGAGGCCACAGCTGGTGATGAAGGAATTAAATCTTCTCAGAAAATCTCTACCAACAGGTAAACGGGCAGAGGAGCTGGCTTCTGGTGCCTCCCCTGGGCTAGGACCCTCCAAGCTGTTGCCAGCTCTCCCTCTTCCTGATGCTGGCCACCACACAAGTTAGGAAAGAAAGACCAGACACCTGAAGAGAGAGGGGAGGTCACGGGCCTATCTAGCCTTGAGAAGACAGGACAGCAAAGGGGACTAGAGCTGATGAGGCTGACCCCAAGCTCTGGCCACCCCTCTAGCTTCCTCTGCCCTCCCCCCTTCTGAGCCTGGAATTGACTCTTCCTAGTGCTGGCTGCAAATGCTTCCCCCATCTTTTGAGACAAAACTCAGGATGCCATCTGCTCCATGAAGACTCAGAAGATCACCCAATCCTGGGCAGAAGTGACTGATCTCTGCCGCCTCCGATTCTAAACAGACACTCCTGTCTAGCTCTTCAACCCCTCCACAACTTTGCCTCAAACTACTTTTCATCCTTATACACTCCATCTCCAGTCTCCACATCTTTGCCCTGGATGTGCTCCTTCCTTACCTTCGCCTAAGTGAATCCCTCTTCTACACACAGCCTTTCCTGATCATTCCCCTTGTGGGTTCCCTCAAGAAAACATCTGCTCCTTGCAAGCAAGAACTGTTTCATTTGGTTTCTGTATGCCTGTTGCCTAGCAGTACGTGGCAGAGTAAGTGCTTAACAAAGAATTCCTGAGTGATTTATTATTTGTGTATTTGTTTTAGTAGCTAGGTGGCACAGTAGACAGAGTGCTGGGCCTGGAGTCAGGAAGACCTGAGTTCAAATCAGGCTTCTGACACTTGACTAGCTGCGGCAAGTCACTTAACTTGTTTGCCTCAGTTTCATCATCTGTAAAATAGGGGTTAAAAATAGCACCCATCTCCCAGAGTTGTTGTGGTGATCAAATGAGATAACTGTAAAGAATTTACACAGTGCCTGACACATAGTAAATGCTATACAAATGTTAACTAGTATTATTATATACTAGCTATATGTTAGTTATTAGTTATACAACACATTAGCTACGGGTTAGCTATTATATTCTTCTTCTCCTCTTCCATTCTGGGCTGAGAGCTCAGTCTGGGTTTAGTATTCAGGTGCTTATCACTTTGTTGTTCAACCCTAGGGTGTGCAAGGTAAGGTGAGTGGTTATATTTCAGACGTAGGGCTGGCATCCAAAGAACTTTATTCCTTACGAGGGCAATGAATGGAACTGATGGAGTCTCCTTTTCACGGGGATGTTAGCAGAACAGAGCCTCAGTGCAAACCACACTAACGTCCACCCCTCTGGGATCTCTGGGAGAAGGGATGATAGGACTCAGATCTGGAAAGGGCTGTGACATCATCTAGTCCAACCTGCTCATTTTACAAAGGAGGAAACTGAGACCAAGGGTTTAAGTGACTTGCCCAACGCAGAAGCGCCAGGATTTCAACCCGTGTCTATTAGATCCGATTCTACCCCTCCCTTCCCCCCACAGCATACGTTTCCTCTGTTAAAGATTCACTTCCTTTCCTTTACCTGAAGAGCCATTAAGATGTTGGTGAGGGCTTGTCCATAGGTGTCATGGCAATGGACGGCCAGGGCACTCACTGGCACCTCTTTCATGACAGCAGACAGCATATCCTTCATTCCAACCAGGGTGCCCACACCAATAGTGTCACCCAGTGAGATCTCATAGCAGCCCATTGAATACAGCTTCTTAGCCACCTGGAGAGTGAAGAGGACACTAGGCAGGGGGTGACCTCCACAGACTGAGAGATACAGGTGAAGGAAGAGAAACACTCGGCCCTCTATTGCAATATGGCCACCAAGTGGTCATGGCATAAAGAGGCAACTTCATCTAGGGCTGAGGAAAATCACAGGAGACATTTCTTCCGGATCTTGCCTCAGTAACACCCAAGAGTCACAGGGCTGGAGGGGCTGTCAGAAGCCATTAAACCAAACTCACACCCGTGCACGAACTGCTTCTTAGAGCACCCTTGAAAAATCTCCATCAGTCTTTGCTTAAGAAGCAGCAGCCGCCCAGAGAAGACGCCCAAACTCTCTCTCCCACAGGACAGCAATCACATTACTCTCCCAACCCCAGTTTCCATTTCTCCCCTAGCTTTCCCTAGAGCTATGTCCACAGATGATAGATAAATGTTTGCTAACATTTGCTAATGTTTTTCCCTTGGAAAGAGGGCAAGGGATTCATAGAGCCCACATCCAGGCACAGAAATAATCTCTCCAATGAGACTTCAGGTGAGCCCTGCATATGGGAAAGGTTGCCTGTCCCCTGGTGAACATGGGTTAGTTCTCAGACAGACCCTTCAATGATGAGGGCTTCACGGGAGCACAAACAGCGCCTCCAAACACTGGAAGGAAGGAGGGGTTGCTGAGCTTGGCTCTGCTCGGCTTCAGGTTCAGAGGAGCAGAATGTCACTCAACGCAAGGGAAGGAACTCCCCCATTCCTGACAGCGTCCTGGAGTGGAACGGGCCACCTCTGGAGCCTTCGGGGTCCCATCTGGGAAAGTCCGTCAGCAGAGGCTGGAAAACCACTGGCTGTGGAGAAGGCTTGTGAGCTCTCGGTGCCCCTGGCCTCCCGTGGTCTTCCCACCCACAAGGCAGCCAAACCTTCACAAAACTCCCATTCCAACAGAGACACACCTCAGCTACTTTGGCTGGGGAGATTTTCCCTTCGTACGGGCATCCAAGCACACAGGACACGTACCTGCCAGGAAAACACGCCCTTGTCAGGGAAGCCCCAAGTGGTGAAAGAACCAAGGCCCAGACAGAGCCCTGTGAGGGGTCATGCTACCCCCGCCCACCCTCTGCTGGGGCCGGGGGGAGACGTATGAAGCCTGAGCCAAGATGGTTGGCCAGGCCCCAGGCTCTCATCTTCCCAACAAGGCCACAGTCACAAGGGAAGGAGTCTGGTCTTCATATAGGAATGTTTTCCCTAAACCTGAATAACACTTCTAAGAGCCTATGATTCCACCTACGTAGATTTGCAGATCACAGCCCTTCCTATGGAGACAAGCTGCTGGGGCCAAAGGTCATTACCCAGTGACAATGCACCCCTCTACGCTTCCTGGGGCTGCCTTCCAGACAAAGGTCAAGGGCTTGCCTTGGAGAGCTTGTGCTGAGCTTGGGGAGATTCAGGGTCTCCTCTATGCCATGAGGAGGCATCAGTGAAGGATGTCAGTGGAGGCTCTCACTAATAATGGTAATGCTGTCTTAGAATCACCGAGAATTCAAAAGAACCAAGACTTTTTCCATTTTTCTGACTTCATTTTCTCACTGCATCTCTCAAAGTCATGGAATCATGGATTCCATTTTATGGATGGGGAACCTGATGCTCAGAGTGATCATGAATGCTCCAAGGTCACAAGCTTCAGAACTGGAAGGGACCTCAGAGGGTCCTTCAGTGAAACCTCAATATACAGGAGAGGAAACTGAGGCTCACAGAGGTTGAGAAGGCTCTAAGGTCACAAGCTTCGGAGCTGGAAGGGACCTCAGAGGCCATCCAGTGAAACCTCCTCACACTAAGGAACAGAAAACCGAGGCCCACTGAGGCTAAGAGACTTGTCAAGGCCACACAAGGAGCAAGTGGCAAGGATCTGAACCCAGACTTTCTGAATTGCGATCCAGCCGGCACAGCTGGTGGCAGAGCCCAGACGACGGGTGGTGGCCCTCAGACCGAGGCAGCATGCTGCCCCGGCAGATTCAGCTCAGGCCTCCCCCGACAAACCGAGGGATGAGTGGCCGCTGCCTCGAGCCATGCTGCAGGGAGCTTCTGAGGGGCAGGGAAAGCAGGGCCTGTGGGCTCACCCTCGCACAGGAATGTCGGCGGCTCTGGCAGCACTCAGGACCTTCTCAAAGCGCTCCAGGCTCTCGTCGATGGAGCAGTTAATGTTCTTCTTGGTGAAGAGCTCCGAAGCAGCCCCAAAGATGGCCACTTCCTCGGCCCCCGAAGAAACCTAGCAACAATTGCAGTACGCCTGTAACAACAATGCTGGCTCTGGAGCTACGGCCTGCCTTCAGCGCCCAGCTCTGCCTCCTCCTGCCTTTGGAACCTGGGGCACCTCCCTCCTCTCTAAAAAGAGGGGGTCCAATCAGCTGGCCCGAGGCCCCTTCCAGCTCAGCAGCTGTGCTTCCTAGGGGTCAGAGGGAGCACCACAATAGCACCTAAAGCCCTCTTCTCAACCAGGGGTCTGACGGCCAATCGATGGGGAAACTGTTCAGTTAGACCCAGGATCCAAGCCTTGGCTAACTGCCTTTTTCACTGGGAATTGACAGACCTTGGCAGCAACCCTTACTGATTCTGTATACCCGTCGTGTCTCCTCCGCTGCAGTGATAATCCTACGGCACTAAGCGTTCTACAATTAGAGGCTCAGAGTGGAAGCTCCTCGAGGACAGGAGCTGGCTCTCTTTCTATCTTTGTCACCTCAGGACCTAATACATAACAGGCATTTAATACACGTCTGGGGAATGGAAACAGTAACTCAGTGCTTGTTTAGACTAGCTAAAAGGTCACTAGAGTCAATTTAGAATTGGAAGGGCCTTGGAACCAATTTCCTCATATTACAGATGATGAAACTGAGGCCCAAAGGGGCCTCACGTGCCTTGCCCATGGCTGCAAAGGCAGAAGCAGGATCTGAACCCAGGTCCTCTGGCTCCCAAGCCCGGTGCTCTTTCCACTGGGGAAAGCAAACAAAATAACCCTTCCCAGAGCAAGGCCCTCCCAGAGGGGGTGAGCACTGAGCCTCAGAGACCAGCAGGGGTCGCTGGGAGCCAAGGCCTGAAGCTTGGGCTCTGATCGATGGAACATGCTCCTTTTACCGCTGCCTGGAAGCCTGTGAGGTTGGGGGTCAGCACTGGGTAGCGGATGCCAGGAAGCTTCCTGATGCCCTTCAGGACTTCAGCGTGGTCTGCCATCTGGGGAGGGGGGAGAGAAGCACCCCAGGGTTAGAAGGAACCTGGGGCATTCAGGATTCTCAGTTACAGAGAATCACCCAGGATCTGAAGAGTCAGAGGGCTAGAACCAAAAGGGACCTCAGGGGCCATCTAGCAGCACCCCACTACATAGATGAGGAAACTGAGGCACCGGGCAGGACGTAGGCTTGAGTGCTGAGCCCCCAGCAGTGGAACAGAAGGCCCGGCTCCTACAGAACAGCAGTGAGGGTGGTGACAAACGAGGTGTACAACCAAACGGGAAGGCACAGGATCAGGGGCCCCATTTTACAGAAGGGAAAACTAAGGCCACGAGAAGCTGTGAATTCTCCAGGGTCATAAGCTCACAGCTTTGAGTGGGAAGGGACTCCATGTCATCTAGTCAAACCTCTTAATGAGGAGGAAACTGAGGCCCATGGAGGGGAAATGACTTGGCCCAGGCCACGCTCAGTGAGCAGAGCCAGCTGTGGAATGAAGGCCTCCTGACTCCTAGATTTGTCCTCTATACCACTGCTCAGAGTGAAGTGAGGGAGGCCTGCAGTGTAGACATGTGATGTGACCTTCACTCCAGCCTCCCCAAACTCTGGGCCCCTTTGGGGCTCAGTTCCTGGCCATGTCCTACATGGAGATTTCCTGGCCCCCCCACCAAGTTGTAGCACCCTCTCCTTCTCTACTGTATCCCCCGGCCCCAGTAGAATTTAGTAAGCTCCTTGGAGGCAGGGACAGTTTCCTTTTGTCACTGTACCCCAGTGGGGTCTGGCACACAGCAGTGGCTTAATAAATGTTTTGCTGGACTAGATCAGGAGACTATGATGGACAAGGGCATGGTATGCCCAAAGAAGCCTAGCAATACCCACCTGCAAAAGATTTCAATTCCCAGCACAACAAGTGAAGCTTTCTAACCCCAAAAGCCCCACCCTGCAGGCTGCTCTCACCTGGGGCACCCACTTGGGGGAAACGAAGCTGGTGGCCTCAATGACAGGGAGTCCTGACTCAGACAACATGTCTATCAGCCTGATTTTCAACTGAGCAGGTACAATAGACTGCAGAAGGAAGAGAGGCAGAGAGAGAACTCAATAATGAACTTATAGCAGGAAGTTCCTGGCCCTGGGACTCAACAGCAAACCCAACCTCTGAACTGTCATGCAGACTCCTAGGCCAAGCCCTGGTCCACAGGGCAGGATCTTTCTTAAGCTCAGTCAATATTTACGTTGGGCCAGAAACTGGCCAAATGACAAGAACCACAGGGAACACGGATGCAGAACAGCACTGCACCCCAGAGCCCACACACCTGCAGGCACGCCCCACAGCTGCCATCAACCCTTCGTCTCCTTCACCTGCTTGTCCCCAGAACTTCTCCCTCACAGCCCCCATCCAGCTGGTCCTCAAGTCCCGTCAATTCTTCCTTCACTTTGAACTGCTGACTTTCTACTCCAGACCCTCTAGCACTGTGGGTCCTAGCGCCTGATTTCTCCCTCCTCTAATCTCTTGTTCTAGACTGAAACTACCATGTCCATCTTCATGCCACTCCTCTAAGCTTGGAATGACTCCACATGACATCTAAGTAAGAGGAACAGACCATTTTACATCTTAGAGATGACAGAATCATAGACCTAGAACTCTCTGGGTTATCCGCTCTGACTCCCTCATTTTACAGCTGAGGAAACTGAGGCTCAGCGAAGTAAAGAGAGGTAATCTAGTAAGTGTCTGAGGTGGGATCTGGACCCAGGGTCCCCTGACTCCTTGGTCCGGCACTCTAGTCCCTACTGTCTCCTTACTGATTGCCATCCCTGAACACCACTTTGTCTCAGCTCTACCAGTGCTTGGTGAATGAATTAAATACCATATCTGAATGAGCCAACATAGCAGGTATTCCATAAGTGCTGGGTTAATAGATTTTCCACGTTTACCTTTTCATTTTGCAGACCATCTCGAGGGCCGACCTCCACGATTTTAACCTTCTTTGGGAGTGCAGGTAGACTGAATGAGCTGATCTTGAACACAGGAAGGAAGAGAAGGAATAACTCAAATAACTGAACATCATTCAGAAACACGAACACCATTTTAATCCTTTGGCCCAGATTATGAACAAAAAGGAACCTTCCAAGCCTGAAATCCACCTTTTTTGGGGGGGAGGCAATTGGGGTTAAGTGACCTGCCCAGGGTCACACAGCTAGTAAGTGGCAAGTGTTTGGTCTGAGGTTGCATTTGAACTCAGGTGCTCCTGACTTCAGGGCCGATGCTCTATTCACTGCACCACCTAGCTGCCCCTAAATCCACCTTTTAAAAAAACTTAAATTTATTTATTTCAATTAACAACAACAATAAACCCCACCTTTTGTCCCTCCCCCTTCCCATGCCTCAAAGACAAAAGAAGAGCCTTGTAACAAACATTTATAACCAAGCAAAAACTGGTCACGTCCAAAAGACGGATGTCTCGATATGTACCTGGAGTCCATCCTTTCTCTAGCAGGAGATGGAGGACATCCATCTTTTTTAAAACGACACAAATAACACAGAAACTGTTCTACTGCCGGGATCTGTCTTCAAGAGCAAATGTAGAAGTTCCCATTTATTTACCCCTCCCTCAGCACAAGGTCCTCAGGGAAGAATTTCAGTCCTTTCTGACCCACAACATCTCCTCAGACCCCACCTAAAGCTTTGATTTTTTTTTACTCTTTTTTTTTCTTTTGTGAGGCAATTGGGGTCAAGTGACTTGCCCAGAGTCACACAGCTAGTAAGTGTTATGTGTCTGAGGCCGCATTAGAACTCAGGTACTCCTGACTTCAGGGCCGGCACTCTATCCACTGTGCCACCTAGCTGTCCCTAAAGCTTTGATTTTTAACTGTCCTATACTTCCATCTGTTACAGATTTTTGTGTCTGTGCATGAGGTAGAGCCCTGGTCTGTGGAGTCAGGAAGACGGAGTCTGAGTCCCAACTCAGCCAGTTACCAGTTGTGTGACCCTGGGCAAGTCACTTAACCTCTGTGGTGCCTCACTTACAGCAAATCTGTAAAACAGGATAACAGCACCTAACTTTCAGGGTTGCAGAGTGCTATATAAACTTGAGGTGCCGTTGTTATTACTAGACAGTGTGCCTCCGTGCAGGGCAGGGACCGTGTCTTACCTAGACTTTACAGTGTGCCCTCAAAGTCTGGTACTCCATAATCGACGGCTAACTTGAACTGTCACCTCCCCCCCGCAAAGAGAACAGGCGCAAGAATAGATCAGAGTGGACTCCGGAAAACTTGGGTTCAAATCCCACTTCTGATATTTACTAGTTATGGGACCAGGAGCAGGTTTTTTCTCCTCTCTGGGAGAATAATTATGCAAGCAAACATATGCAGAGCATATGGGGGACAAATGGGAAATCATCCACGAAGGGCCCGGGAAGGCTTCCTGTAGGAGGTGGGCTTTTAGGTGGGACTTAAAGGCCGCCAGGGAGGTCAGGAGTCGGGGGAGTGTTCCAGGCAAGGGGACTGCACAGAACTGTTTGCAAGCTGTGCTCCCCAGGAGCTCCTCGAGGGCAGGGTCTGTCTTTCGCCTTTCTTCCTATCCCCAGCACATAGCCTAGTGCCTGGCATACAGTAGGCGCCTCATAAATGCTTACGGACTGGAAGGAGGAATCATCCGGTCCAAAGGCTTCATTTTGGAGGTACGGAAAGGGAGGCCCTAAGCCTGCCAGGCCCAAGGGAAAAGGGGCCTAGTGCGAATCCTGTCGATTCCTAAGCCAGGTTTGCCCCTGACCCTCCCCCTTCAACTCCTCCCCAAACTCAGTTAAGGTCAGGGTGGCGGGCGTCACTGAAGACAGAAGGGGGCGGAGAAAAGAAGGGAAGAGCCGGGGTGCAGAGCAGTTGGGGGGTGTGTGTGTGGGTGCACGGGGGGGAACTTACAGCCCGCAGGGAAGACACCCCTACCATCCTTGGTAATCCCAACGATCTCCAGAACGGCCTCATACCAGAACGCTCGAACCACGCAGGCGCCGTACGCGCGCGGGGTCACACGGTGGGGCCGCGCACAGGGCGGGGGCGGGGCCTGCCCATGGGGGCGGAGCCTGCACCTGGGAGCGCGTGCCCGCAGCGGGTCGCTACAGTCCCCTACGCTCCCCTGTATGTCCTGGTCCTCCGGCTCCCCCCTCGTGGCCCTTTGGTGCATGGCCCTCCCGCCGAGTATTACAGGACTTCGGCCTTCCACCCTCCTCTCAAGCAAGTCAAAACACGCCTAGATCCTTCAGCCAAGCCTCCGAGGCTCGTTTGTTCACCAGTCCCCTCCCTCTGCCCTTTACCCTCGATTCAAGTCAAGTTAACAAGCCTTGGTCTTGGCCAGGCTCCTCACCAGGTTCTGGAAGTGCAAAGATTAAAAAACAAAAAATAAAAAAACCCCACCACCAGTGCCTGGCCGCAGGGGCTTTCATTCTGCCTCCTCTGCAGACCCTTCTGCGCGTCCAGGAGCTTCCTAAGATGTCACCATGCCCCAGATAGAGGGCACCCCGAGAACTGGACACTGCTCCTCCTAAAGAAACTCAAGACCTCCTTAGAGTTTTGTTTGTTTGTTTCGGCCGCCATATATTAGTATCATATGATTCACCTTGAATTGTGTGCCCAGTTTTCCTTATTAAAGGTTTCTCTGTTATTTAAAAATGTTTAATCTTTATTTTCAGTTTTCAACATTTACTTCCACAAGATTTTGAGTTCCAAATTTTCTCCCCATCTCGTCCCTTTCCCCACCACAAGATGGCATGCATTCTGATACCCCTTCTAATCAATCATCAACAATTCTTGTTGCAAGAGAACTCAGCGGATATGACATCCACATAAGAGTCTTGCTGAAACAAGGCTGGCAAAGGAAGGCCAGCTTACCCCAGTTGGAGCTGAATACACGTTTTTCTGGAGTGGCCACAGTGAAGGGGAGCGTCCTGAAGCTGGCGTGGGTTTCGCAATAAAAACTCATCTAGTCAACAAGCTTGTATGCCTACCAAAAGAAGTGAATGACTGATTCATCACAATGTGATTGCCACTTGCAGGAAAACACGCGCTGCCATCATTAGTGCATCTGCTCCCCCCATGACCAACCCTGATGAGGTCAAAGAAAAATTTTATGAAGACCTGGAGACCCCCATCCATCATCCACGTGCTGAAAGGGGATAGGCTTATAAACCTGGGTGACTAATACAAGAGTAGGCATAGGTTACCAGACATGGCAGTGAATGGGATGTCCCAGTGAACTTCTCAGTGCAATTAAGGTAATGAGTTCAGAAGGCAGGATAGGGTTATGAATAGATTTCTGTGAGTTGTTTTTTCAGGGACATATTAGTAGTTAAATTTGTCTAGTGGTTAAGTCTCAACTTACTTTTTAATCTTATTCAAATGCATCTTTGCCCCTAAAGGAATCTGGCTCCAGAAAATCCTTAAAAGGTTCCTTATCTACTCCCCTTATCTCCCTTTGACAGGATCTTATTCAGATGTCTTCCAGTTCCCAGCATCGTCTGTTCGATCCCTAAGACCTTCCAAAACAATTGTAAATTGTAAATCTTCCTAACTGCACATTTTTTTATTGCTTCTTTGACATTATCTCAACAAACTAATAAATATACTACGTCCTTTGTCCTATGTTAGAGTCTGGCTTGTGAGATTGTGAGCCGAGTCAATGGACAGCTGTGAGGGAGGGGGAATTGAACCTTCAGGGTCATATAAAATTGTCTTCTGCCTCTTCAGGTCATCTCCCCTCATCAGAGCTTACTGATGGAGGGACACCCAAATCTCGAGATTTGAGATAACAATAATAATTATAGCTATAATAAATTAACTTTCTGTTTCTCCTTGGACACCTCTGTGTTTTGTTTTATTTTTAATTTGAATGGCATCCCACACAGCAGGGAGTCCTTGGGAAGAGTGGAGTCGGAAACAGCAACAGCAGTCACTTACTCCTGAAGACCTGTGCATCTCATGACCTTCTCATCATCCACACTTGCCTTCTGTTTACCTAAACGTAATAAAACTTCACGGATGCACCCTCACAGCACATGTTGGTATTTAATGGACTGTGTGATTGTAAGGAGAAGAGACAGACAGGGTGTGACAGTGAAAAAGGCAATGTGTGGCTTAAAATAATGGATTGATCGTAAACCTTTCCTCTCTAAGCTAAATATTAACCCTCAAGGCAAGACAACTAACAGAAAATGTTTGTATCAACAGATTAAAGCCCTTTTCTGAGCAGGAACAGACTGTTGCTAACTTGGAGAAAAAAACTGGCAATAGTGGAGCAGAAAAGAAGTGGGCAGCTTTCAGAGATCTGGTGTACAGCACAGCATTTACTCATCTGGGCCAGAACACTTGCAGACATCAAGACTGATTTGATGAAAATGATGGAAGAAATTCAGAACTTCATAGGGTTTACCATCAGGATAGTACATCTATCTCTAAGAAGGCAGCATTTAACTCCATCAAAAGTGTTAGAAATATGCTTGACACCAAAAATTTAGTATCAAGAAAATTTATTACAGAGAAAGTCCAGAGGTTTAGATGTTTCTGGCCCGAAGCGGGCTCCACCCCTCTTCAGGAGGGGTGGGCCCTGAGTGCAAGGGCAAGTGTGCTTTTATGCAGTTGAATTGGGCACGAAACCTCCCAGGCCTGGATTGGTCCAACCCTTCCCAGGTTACACCTTTCCTTACATGTTTCCCCTTGATATGCTCAAGTATGTTCCCCTCCCTTGGTCATACGTCCCATGACTCGTTAATGAGGCTCTAATTTTATGCGGGGTGTGTCAGATAATAGTAATGAAGTTCATTAAGCAGGCGCACTAACATTTTTCAGGTGTCCTTAGGTGTCTGAGCTGGCTCGACCCTTGCCTTGATTTTGGGGTCTTTTTGGAACCACCAGCTTACTTTTTATTGGCTAAACCCGAGCCCACCTACAGTGTACTACTTCCTGGAGCTGTTCTTTAAATCTCTGCATTATTCTACCTGTGGAAATGTAAGCCCTTCTAACTCTAACAAAAAGTAAAGTGCAAGTGAAGCTTAGAGAGATGCGGGATTCTTGGCTCAGTAAGAAAGCAGATGAACTTCAGTTTTACGCTTATAAGTGACCATCCAAAGTGCTTTTATGATGCCCTGAAGGCTATTTATCAGCCGAAGACCTGCAATGCGTCTCAACTACACATTGATTAGTGCTAAGGCCGTGATCCTGGAGAGATGGGCTGAGCACTTTCATAGTGTTCTAAACAGACCGTCATCAATCAGTGCTGAAACCACTGACCATATACCTTAGGTTGAAGTCAGTACCTCTCTAGCCAAACTTCCAACTCAAGAAGTCTTGAAAGGCATTAGGTTTCACTCGTGTGACAAAGTACCTGGTGCTGATTATATTCCAGGTGAGATTTCCAAGGCGAGGTCGGAGGTGGGGGTTCCACTGCTCACACAAAAGCTGACTGAAATTTTCTGGGTTAGTCCGCAGATGCCTCCACTGTACATTTGTACAAAGGGAAAGGAAATAGATTGTCCTGTGACAGTCAGGGGACTGGTGTGTGTGTGTGTGTGTGTGTGTGTGTGTGTCTCTCTCTCTCTCTCTCTCTCTGTCTGCCATTGCTAGCAAGATTCTTGCCAGAGCCCTCCTTGATAGGTTGATCCTTCACCTGGAAGATGGTCATCTACCAGGGAGTCAGTGTGGTTTTGGAAAGGGCTGAGGTATGGTATTTGCTGTCTGACAACTCAGGAAAAATGCCAGGAGTAGAACATTGCTCTATATATGATGTTGCCTTTGTCAGTTGTGAGGGCTTGTGGAAAATTATGGCAAAATTTGGGCGCCCAGAGAAATTCATCAGTATTGGACACCAGTTATACGATGGCATGTTTGCCCAGGTTCTGGAAAATGGAAGGTACTCTGTCAATTTCCCGGTCACCAGTGGAGTGAAGCAGGGTTGTATGCTTCCTTCCATGCTTTTTAGCATGTTGTTTTCAACAATGTTGTTGGACACCTTCAACAAGGATGAAAATGGTGTCAAGGTCAGCTGCCACACTGATGGTTAATTATTTAATTTGAAAAGGCTGCAAGCCAAGACTAAAAGTGGAGGGAGAATTGTTGCATGACTTTTTGTTTGCAAATGATTGTGACTCAATGCATCCTCTGAGGCTGAGATGCAAGGAAGTATGGATGGAGTCTCTGATTTTAATTCCATTGTTAAGGCTTGGTATTCCCCTCTGTAAATTTTACTCAGGTATCCTCAGGCCACTTGTCTCATAATTCTTGTGTTGTAACTGGTATCTCCACCCTTTCAACTTCACTCACCACTCACATTCCCTGGAGAAACTTACCTAAAGATCAAGCTTTTGTTTTGTAATTACCTCCACTTTTGTAACCCTGCCCATCACCCCCTTTCCAGAGAAACTTGATTAACCAAAAAGGTCAAATCTCAGTCTCATCTCCCGGGAATCATTGTTTTCTAACTTGAATTACATGTGTTGGCTGTGGTTAAAGGGATTTCAGAAAGGGAGGTCCAAATGATGTAATCTCAATTCTGGCTACATATTATTAATCAGAAGAAGACACATCTATGTAGCTGGAAATTTTGCTCTATTATTTTGTTAATTGCCTTGGTTTACCTTAATTTCTATTGGGTCAGTGGGGATAATGATAACATCTGCTTTCCCAGCTTAATGTCAGGATCAAATGAGTTAATATTTGTGAAGTACTTTGCAAACCTTAAAGTGCTATTATTGTAATTACTTGAATGGACAAAGCTTTGATTTCTGTAAAAGGTTTCAGCATTGAGGTGATTGTAAAATATTTGTTTTTCTGACTGGGACCAGCTTTAGGCTTAATATGTGGTTCTGTTATCCAGAAACTCTGAGGGTTGTCCCCTCCCAAATTGATTCTTTATGAAGGTAGGCCATCTTTTGTCTCAATTCTTACCTAGCCTTTAATTACTGAACGGGCTTTGCCTCAGACAAACTGAGACCTGGGAAAGACCTTAGCTTACAAAGGACAGGATCTCCCACTACATCTGGGGTCATCTCCCATCGTCTTGACCTTTGCCTTGCCACTGGACTCTGATGACTCTGGAGGTGAGAGTGAGGCTGTTGACTTTGTGCAGCTCTGCCTCACTTAAATCCAATTCGCTAGCGAGTTAAGACCTTCTGTTAATTATTCTCCTGATGTCATTGGTCCTCCTTGAGAACAAACAAGGTTCTGTCATCTAAAAATATTGAATAACACTCTCAGTTGTAAAGCTATCCCAATTCACAAAGATTAAAGTACTTTCAGTAACAGTATAAAGGAGTCTAGTGAACTCATAATAAGTGAAGCAATTAAACTCCCAGGCCTTATTTTCCAAAATACTATATTTACTGTATAGGTTGGCTTTTTACGTGTTTACCTCCTTATTTTAAGATTTTGAAATTGCCAACCTTTGCAATAGATCATCTTTAAAACTGTCTTATATTTGACATGTATAGAAATAAAAGATAGCAAGTAAAAGTGATTTAAGGGTTACGTACATCAGATCTCTGGAAAAGCAAGGTAGCTAATGAAATTTCACTTTTTGATGGATGAGAAAGTAATGGGAAAGACTAGCTTTCTACTGAATGTTAAGTAAGTCAATTTTGCTCATTCCTGGAATGTTCCAATCCAGTTGTGTTAAAATTATATCTTGTTCTAGTCTGCTAATTCCACCTCCTCTACCCAGTATAGCTAGTATAAAAGATCAATAAGCAGTAAGATTGCAAAGGTTTGGAAATTGGAAGCCACGTATAAACAGTCCCAAAGATCAAAGGAATATAATTTACAAATTGTATCATATATTAACCAAAAATCCATCCTAGTAATCTGTGTGGCATCAGGGGAAGTTATCTAGACTCTACGGTCTTTGATTTGATCCTGTGATATGTAAATCTCAGACAAGTTCCAGACATCTGCAGGACACCAAAAGGTGCTGAAAATTTTGAGATGATGTGGACAAGTTAACTGTAAAGTTTTACTGCCAGCCCTGAAATGATTTGGATATATTAATGAATTAATCCCAAGGTGGCCCTGTTGGGAGTTAGTCTGTTTCTCTGTCTTACCCTGCAGGAAAATAGGGGGGGAGGGGACAAGAGAACAGGGGGATGATAGAGAGGAGGGCAGATTGGGAAAGGGGGTAATCAGAAGCAAATACTTCTGAGGAGGGACAGGGTCAAAAGAAAGAATAGAATAAATGGGAGGGCAGGACAGGATTAAGGGAAATAGAGTTAGTTTTTCACAGCATGTCTACTATGGAAGTGTTTTGCATAACTGCACATGTATAACCTATATTGAGTTGCTTGCCTTTTCAATGAGGGTGGGTGGGGAGGGAGGAAGGGAGAAAATTTGGAACGCAAAGTTTTAAAAACACATGTTTTTTAAAAAAAAGTTTTCACATGCAACTGGGAAATAAGAAATCCAAGAAATGGGGTACAGAAGTCTATCCTGCCCTACAGGAAAATAGGAGGAGAAGGGGATAAGAGAAGCGGGGGAGAGAGAGAAGGGAGGGCAGACTAGGGGAAGGGGTATTCAGAATGCATGATATCTTGGGGTGGGGCGAGGGGTGAGATGGGGTGAAAATTTGGAACTCAAAATCTTGTGGAAGTAAACGCTGAAAACTAAAAATAAATAAATCTATTTTTAAAAAAAAAGAGTTAGTCTGTTTCCCCAAAAAACCCCATACAAAACCAGACCTCAGACTCCTGCTCCTCCCCCCAGCTCTGTTCCATCTTCATGGGCTCCATGGTGCAAGTGCTCCCGACTCTAACCCATGGTTCTGTGAGTGATGCTGTCTGCTTCTCCCCCTTCCCCGTCCTCCTCCCCATGCTACCTGCCTTCCTTCACCACCCCATCCCCCATCCCTGAGCCATCTGCCTCTGTACACACCCTGTCGATGCCTGCCTTCACTTTCTGTACCGTCTACCCCAACACCCTCTGTGCCTTATCAAAGTGTGATTCTAGCCTCATTTCCTACTGCCATTGTGGATCTTTCCCAGAGAGTATCCAAAGAACCAGGTGTGCCGGCCCTCACTTCATAGTTTCATAAATCAATTATCAAATTATCAAATTACCATCGCTGCTCTGGCATATATCACTTATGATACCGCAACCTAAATGCTCTGTCAAATCCTAGCAGCAATTAGGTGGTGCAATGTATAGGGTGCTGGACTTGAAGTCAGGATAACCCTGAGTTCAAATTTGACCTCAATTCAATTCAATAAAAATTTATTAAGCACTTACCATGTGTCAGGTACTGTGCTAAGCACTTTCTAGCTGTATGACCCCGGCCAAGTCACTTAAGCCACTGTCTGCCTCAGTTTACTCATCTGTAAAATGGGGATAATAGTAGTACCTATCTCCCAGGATTGTTGTCAAGGTCAAATGAGTTAATACTTATCAAGTGCTATGCAAACCTTAAAGTACTTATAAATGCCAGTTAGTATCATTAATCTAAAGCCCTAAAATTAAAAAAAAATACTTCTTATGAGAACAGTGATGCTTTAATGTTTTCAAACTTCTCTAGATTTCATATAGGCATGACATTGGTACTGCTGAAACATATGGAAGATTTGCTACCAAAGCTCAATGATTCTTCTTTCACTGTCCACATAAATAGAATTATTCAGTCATTCAGTCGTGTCCAACTCTTTGTGACCCCATGGATGATAGCACACCAATGCTGTCCACGGGGTTTTCTTGGCAAGGATACTGGAGTAGTTTGCTATTTCCTTCTCCGGTAGATTAAAGCAAACAGAGGTTAAGTGACTTGTTCAGGGTCACATAGCTCATAAGCATCTCAGCCTGGATTTGAACTCTGGTCTTCTTGACTCCAGACCCAGCGTTCTATTCACTGAGTCATCTAGCTGTCTCATATATCAATAGAAATATGGAAGCTATTGATATCAGCTAATCATTTTATACCCATGGAGACGGAATGAATCAATGTGAAAACTGAGTTTTCTTTAGTACATATCTTTTTCTTTATTTCTTTTTATCTTGAACTAAGTGGTCGTGGATGCTGTAGTGGAACTACACATCACTGCGTGATTCTTTGATACTTCTTAGACTCCACTTTGTGACCTGGGGTCCATCTTGTAATTCTGCCTTGCGACACAACTTTAATTTGCTGTGGAAACTTACCAGTGTTTTGCTTCCTCCACAGCCAAGCCCTGCCCTCACATGCCTAAGCACTCTCTGACTTTGCATCCTGATGTATGATTCTCCCCTACTCTGTTTCCTGGCACAAACCCATCACCATTTGAGATACCCAAGGTCAGAACACTGGGAGGGCCTTCACACTTGGCCTGCAAGGGGAGATAGGCCTCCACCCCACCTTGCAGTGGAGTTGGGGGAGGAGAAGAAGAAGATGTCCTTGCAGATTTCTATAAAAACAAAAACTCACTCAAATCCTTTGCCAGCAGAGCAATCCCCGCCAGCATGGCTGACTCCTACCCTGGCCAATGTTTGGAGATTAGCTCCTCCTTCCAGGTTTTATCCAGTCACCTGAGTGGGCCTGCCCTGGTCCCCCAGGCATTTTTCCTCTCCCTCCTTCACTGTTCCTTCCTGTGGGTTGTGCGGCTTGGACTGCCTCTGGACCTGGCTTACATTCATCACTGGCCTCTTTTTATGACTCTTGAGCCTTGAACCTTCCTGTCATAATCTTACCAAAACAGCAGGATGGGTAAGGAGTCCAGCCTGGGCTCCTGGAGCCTTTTCTTAGCTTATGAGCCACTGGCCAAAACTGAGACTATATTTGTGAGCAGCCGCATGTCCGTGGATAGGCAGCTGCAACCCTGTCTTCTCTGGAGAAAGCAAGAACCAGCACTGAACCTTGTGCTCCAGGGGCAGGGCAGGGCTGACCTACTGCAGAAGCACAAGATTTGTGACACCCCCTTACCCTGCCCTCCCACCCTAATCCCCAAGGCCTTTAAGTTGAAGATCAGGGCTGGTTTGATCTGCCTTTATCAAAGAGAAAAAGATCTGACTGCCTGAAAACTGTGCCTCAGTGACAAAAGAGTTCCCACTGGATCATGTCCTTAGATCCATGAACCACTGAACAGGGTTAGAAACATGACTCTTGGGCCCAATGCCTTGTCCCCTTGAAAGAGAATCCCTTTCTTCTCATGGTCAAAGCAAGTCTCGGGGTCAAGACAGATGCCATCTCTCTTCAGGCTCTTACTTAGAAGTTCCAGTTGCTTTAAATGCTGAACTGAAGTCCAACGTCATTTACGTCCTGCACAATCCTTCAGATCCTTCTCAATTTACTCAAAATGAGGGAAATCAGCCTGTGACCTGACTGCTAAGCAGGTGGTTGGAAGGGGCCCCAGCAGGACCTCAGCTAACCAGGAATCCTCACAACTACATCCAGGGCGAGGGGTCATTCAGCCCAAAAGAACTGGCAGGGGCAGTTAGATGGCAAAGTGGATAGAGTACCAGCCCTGGAGTCAGGAGGACCTGAGTTCAAATCCGTCCTCAGACCAAACACTTGACACTTACAAACTGTGTGACCTTGGGCAAGTCACTTACCCCCAACTGCCTTAAAAAACCTCCAAAAAACAATAGATGTGTGGTAAGGAGGGTGAGAAGATGAAGAGGCCGGCAGTTTAGTGTGGGGAATTTCCTTCACCTGTGGTGTGGTAGAGGGGTATACAGGTGTTCAGGGAGCACTAGCCCCTCTGGTATGAGCCAGGGACACAGGTGTTGGGCCCGAGAGTCATGTTCCTAACCCTGGTCAGTGGTTCCTGGATCTAGGCGACATGATCCGATGGGAATTCTGTCAGGGCCGCTCATCTGCCTTTGGTGTCCACCTTCACCCAATTCTCACCTGTGGCTCCAAGAAGCTGTAGCATGTTCAGCAGCTACGCCCCAGTAAACCTCAGCAGATGGGCTAGATCAGGTTGAGGGTAACCGACAGGCCTCAAACCTGTCAGTGAATTAGGGTGTGGTCCACCCCAAGCACACGAAGACTTTCCCTAGTGGAACATGTAGATGAGAACGATTTGTTCGAACAGCCACGAGGGTGCCTGAAGCAGGTGCCGTGGAGCGCTTAGCGCTTGGTCAGACACTGAGGACACCAAGGTCATCCGCTGCATCCTAGGCTGTCACCTTTCTCTTGACTTTTGCCCTGCCACCAGACTTGAATGACTCTGGAAGACAGCGAGGCTGATAACTTTGTGGAACTCTGCCTCACTTAAATCCGATGCACCCACGAGTCAAGACATCACCCTGTGATGTCATTGGTCCTCTTTGAAAACGAAGGACTGAACAACACTGCATCTAGAGATCTCAAGGTCACTCTCTCACCTCAAATGAATGTATCTTAAAATGATTTTGATTTGATCTTCCATTCAGACATTTTGCATGACAAGATTTTCTGGGTTATATTCCCCAAAAATGTATCCCTACACATGAGCATCTATTCTGCCACATGCTTGAAATACCCGTCTTTTATTTTATCCCTCAATCTGTGGAACTTGAATATTTTTCCTGGTGCTTCTTCCTGGATTCTGAGTTAATGATATTAGCATAGTTATACAAATATTTTTCTACATTCTGATTGGCTAAGTTTGAAAATCAGTCTTATCATTGCAGAACAAGAGGAATCAATGTAACCTAGTTAGCAGACAAGTCTCTGAAGGTCTCCAGGCTGATGAGGACCTTGAGATCTCTAGATGCAGTGCCCAAGACATCATGAGGCCACTATTCGGGGCTGGGGGTAGGTTCAGGAGGGAGCTCAGCTAAGACAAAGCTATGTTTGGGTTTGAAGGATGTAGAAGTAAATCTTATGGACTATATGCTAAGCTCAACTCTTTGTATGCTGCTGAGATTTAGTGCTACCAAAGCATTCTAAATGTCAGAAAATTGAGTATTGAGCCCTACTATTCATGCCTTAGTTACTTCTCTGGACATGACCCAGAACCACAGGAACCACAACTATATTACAGTTGAAACTGCCATATACTTTCACAGGATTTTTATAATAGCAGCTTGTATCATCTTGGGAATGTGTCTTGCCAACTTCCTCTCAAACAATATTTGTTTTTCCCTTCCTTACTGATATGAGAGTTGAAACTGTGAAAATTACATAGTATCGCTGCCAGCGTTTCCTTTGAAACAAAAGTAGGTGTGTTTGTATGCACATGCTATGTACAAAAGTACTACAGACACATATACACAGGAGAGGGTCTGAAAGGACCTATAATATCAAAAGCAACAATGGTGATGGTAGACATGCTGTGTGAAAGTGTAGTTACTAGGGGCAGCTAGGTGGCACAGTGGATAGAGCACCGGCCCTAGAGTCAGGAGGACCTGAGTTCAAATCTGGCCTCAGACACATAATACCCACTAGCTGTGTGACCTGGGCAAGTCACTTAACCCCGTTGCCTAGCCAAAAAAAATAAAAAGAAAGAAAAACAAGAAAGTGTAGTTACTACCACTGGTGATGGTGGTGGGATATTCACTGAAGAACTATAACTTGTACATGGTGGGACAGTTACATCTTGAGAATAAACCTGGGGGAGTGAGAGGAATGCCAGGAGCAGGAGCCTTGGTCTCATCAAAGCTCTCTCTCGCCTGTCCTCCTGCCTGGGTTAATCTATACAATGCAATCTGCTCCCTGCTTCAGCTTCAGCTGCCTCAGTGTCTCTCCTGACCCAGGCACCCAGATGATGTGATCACCTGTGATGATCAATGTACTCCCTTAACTGGTCAGGCTGGTAGTCATGTAAAAAAATGATATAAAATTTAGTTTAGTGTGCCCATGACACAATGCTCACTGCTCTTCTTGGCTCCCAAGCCACTCTTCACTGTTAAGAGTCCAGACCAGGGGTGGGGAGCCTACAGCCTCGAGGCCACATGCAGCCCTCTAGGTCCTCAAGTGCGGCCCTTTGACTGAATCCAAACTTCACAGAACAAATCCCCTTAAGAAAAGGATTTGTTCTGTAAAACTTGGCCTCACTTGAGGACCTAGAGGGCCGCAGCTTCCCCACTCCTGGTCTAGAAATATTGGCAGGATTGGAAGTCAAGCCCCTCAGTTTATAGCTCGAGGCTTCCACTCTCCGCCCTGTTAAACAATCTGAGTCTTTGCCTGTGTCTAGTCGGAACCGTGACCAGGATGAGGCGATTGAGAGGATGAGGAGTCCAGGTCAAGGACTGTGGTTGTTTCCCAGCGCCTGGCACGTGGTTGGCATGGAGCAACACATCACAAAGGCTTCCTGTCACAGGGTGCCAAGCTTAGAAAGTTAAATAGGAAGCTACTCGGTGGCTGCTGGGATGAGCAGAGTGGCTTCCAGGCAGGGCCTTAGCCGTTCGTTTCGGAGTTCCAGGCTCTAGCATCCTGGCCACTTGGCTCTTCTCTGCCCCTCCTCTGGGAGGAGTTTCTCGGCCTTGACCTGGGGCATTGCCCTGGGCATGAAGATCTGTAGTCAGAGCTCGGTGGCTCACCCTGCAGGACCGCTCCTGGCTTTCTTTAAACGTTTAGCTCAGCAATCACGTTAGCCAATATTTTTAGGCTGCATGAGCCCTTGCCCTTCCAACTCGGCAAAGCTCTAACTTCTTCACCAAGCCTCAGTTTCTTCACCTTTAAAATGGGGACATTAATATTTGCACTTGCTTCTTCAGTGTTGTTGGGGAGAGATTGTTTTGCACACTCCAAAGCAGTAGAGCAATGTAGACAATCACCACCATTGTACAGACCAGGACCTGAGAGGCTCGAGGGCCTTGTGTGCTGCCATGGAGCAGCATCAGAGGCAGGCCTGGGGCCCTTTTTGTCTGGGACTCTTTCTACTACATGGTCACTTAGGAGTTTTCCTCATTAAAAAACAAACCAACCAACCTGGGAGAGGCATTCCAACTTATTCCCACTTTATGGAGGTGGAAGGTGAGGCTCAGAGTGAGAAACTGACTTGCCCAAGGTTCCCACGTGAGGCGGTGGCAGTGGCAGCACTAGGACCCCAGCACTTCTGCCTCCCAATGGGTCACTCTTTCACTGTCCGACATCAGGATTCTGACTTTATTATTCAATTTGGGGGACACCCTGAAGATCTCTTGTACCAAGTGACTTCTGATAAGGCAGGAAGGTCCCACCTGCAGAATGAACCACACAACATTCTTGTTAAATGGAAAAAGTTTATTTTTTTAAATAGGTGTCAAAACATTCACATACAAAGAGGCCGAGGACAGAAAAATGAAATTAGAGCATTTCTTCCTTAATTGTTCATTTTGAAAGAGAATTTAACATCAGGTGATATGGTGCCATTCATGGCTTTTCAGATTAGAATGCAAAAAAAAGCAAACCCTCCATCATATGAATGTCACCAAGCCTCCTTTCCCATTATCCTCCCTACCCCAACCAATTACCAACCACTGTTTAGAATTACACTCGGGGCTTTCTAATGCAGCCATGGTAGGTGGTGGGTGTAAGTCTAAGAAGTGGAATGCCAGGGATAGCCAGGGAAGCCATCCTGCTCTCGTGCCCCTGGAGAGGTGCTGCTGAATTCACAAACGTGGCCCTACAGCCAGGCCCCTGCCCCCTGCTCATTCAGTGCTGCATTTTACTGGGATCCCCACTTCTTCAGGCTCCGGCTCACCCTTGAGGAAGTTTCTTCCATTAGCAGCTGACACCAAACTAACCAATGTGGCATTACCTGGCTAAACCTGTCCTACTTCCTTCTGTCTTCCAGTGCCTGACCCCTACTTACAGGACGGAGGCACCTGACTCAGAGGCGGTATGGGGAGGGAGGGAAGAGGAGGAGACATCCATACTAAATAACTTCTGAGGTTAACTACACGCGTAAGAATAGGGAAACCCTGAGATCTCCCTCCTGAAAAGCCTTTCTTTCATGGAGGGAGGTGCAGGCTTATAAACCAGAGGTACCCAACTGAGGTCAAACAGGGTGCGCATTGTCTTTTGATTAAGATGGGTCAGAAACCTCCACCTCAGGTTAAGTAAGAGTGGAACCAATTTATTGCAGTGATCATGTCTTAGAAGCAAAAATCAAACCACAGGTGTGGTGTGGGACATGATGCCTCACTTGACTTCCTCTAGTTTGAGGGTCCAAACCATCATCTTGACAATAGCTGGAGATGGCTGGGGAAGGTAAACAAAGAGGCCTTGATCCACTGAGTCTTGTGACCACTTCAGAAACCCTGGGACTCCCAACATGCTCACCTAGAAAGAAAGGGAAAGACAAGACAAGACACGACCTTTACATGCAGCCAATTCTAAGGCTTTGAAACAGTGGGGAAGAATGTTAGACATGATCTGGTCCATTTTCCTCATCAGGCAGGAAAGGAGATTGACCCTCGGAGAGGGGAAGTGGTCTGTCCAAGGCTGTACAGTGAGCTCATGTCTGATCCAAGAATTAAGACCATCTGCACATAAGCCTGTGCTACCCAAGGAGATGATAGCTTTTTTAAGAGAACTGATGTCGTGCTTTACATATGTTACCTCATTTGATCCTCAGAACAATCTTGGAGAAAGTGCTATATTATCTCATTTTACAGATGAGGAAGCAGGCTGACAGAGGGTTAGTGACTTGCCCAGGGTCACACAGTCATGAAGCATCCAAGACAGGATTCAAACAGGTCTCTCTGACTCTGAAGTCTGACTCTCCATCTATTACACCACCTAGGAGCCTCCATATTGATTTACCAAAAAGGGCAGCAGACTTACAGCCTAAAGACTTGGTTTGTGCTCCAATACTTCCTAGTTAGAGGAGCTCAGCTAAGTGAAGGCGGACTCCTATCAGTCTATAAAACGGGGTAAAAATGCTTTTAATAATTCACATTACCATACCCTCACTGAATGGGCAGAAACAGTTCTTTTATTAGGTTAGCATTGATTTCATATATATTTGTTGTATAGATAATGTATCTCTCTACAGAATGTAAGGTTCTTGGGGTAGGAAATCTTTCTGTTTTTTAATTAAGTTTTTATATTGACTACATTTCCCACCTATATTCCTTTCCTTCCCAGAGAGCTATCTCTTATAACACATATATGTATATATGTGTGTGTGTGTATACACTTTTTTTAAGAAGAAAAAGAAGGGCAGCTAGGTAGTGCAGTGGATAGAGCACTGGCTCTGGATTCCAGAGGACCTGAGTTCAAATCCGGCCTCAGACACATAATACTTACTAGCTGTGTGACCCTGGGCAAGTCACTTAACCCCATTGCTTAACCCCCCCCCAAAAAAAAGAACAAGAAAAAGAAAAAAAATCAGCAAAATCAATCAATACAGCCAAAAAAGTTGACTTCCGTAAAGGAGTGGGGTGAGGTGTTTTCTCATATTTATGGAGAAAGTTCTCAGACAACAAAATTATGAAGCATGCTGACAGCTCTAGAACAGGCCAAATGATGCCTGTAAGGTGCTGAGTGTGCACATGGTGGAAGAGGTCTTTCCGCTGCAGGGAACTGAGAATCATAATGGGCAACAGAAAAGCCCAGGGAAAGGGGTCCAGAGCAGTGAAGAGCCAGACTGACCCCTGCAGGCTGCCTAGTAACCTAGAGAACCACAAATGGACATCATCTTTGTTGCAGCGTATCTTTATTGATTGCAGGCAGCCCCATGAATTTGACATCTTTGCCCCCGAGGATTTTCCCTGAGACTAGAAAGCTCTTTCCACAACAGTGGTAAGACTACTTACTGTTGTCCTATTTGTTGGGATGGGGGAGGTCAGTCGGAGCACACCATCCTGTGGCCAATCACTGTAGAAGACGTACACATCGGACTGCTTTATGGTGAACCTGCAGAAGACAGCCACCACAGACTTATCCAAACGAAAGCCTTTACCTTTCAGCGAAATATCCGCACAGCACCTGCCCCACTGAAAGTCCATTCCCAGGGGCAGCTAGGTGGCAAAGTGGATAGAGCACTGGCTCTGGAGTCAGGAGGACCTCAGTTCAATCTGGTCTCAGACTAGACATTTGACACTTAGTAGCTTGTGACCCTGGGCAAGTCACTTAACCTCAACTGCCTTGCCAAAAAAAAAAAAAAAGAGGCCATTCTCATGGATGAATCCATTACTTGAACTCAGAGTTCCTGTCAAGTTTTTAGAACCTGGGAAATCCCTTTAAAAATCCCTGGGAAATCCCTGGTAACATTCTCCTTCTGCTTCCCTTTCTAAACAATTCCTTTCAATCAATTTACCTGATACTTCACTAGGTGAATATAAGGTAGACACTCAGCAAGTATTTCCTGTCACTTAATGTATGGAACATCTTGGGATCCTAGAGAGAGCTGGAAAGGGACCTCAGGGGCATTTTACAGAAAAGGGGGGGGCCCAGGGAGCTGGGATTTGCCCAAGGTACCTGGGTCATAAGTTCCAAGTGGGATCTCAACCCAGAAGGTGCTCTGACTCCACAGCCAGTGTTCTGTGCCCTCTTCCACAGCAATGAATAAGGGCACTATTTCACCAAACAACCCAAGCATTTGAGGGGGAAAAAAGCCCGTAGAAGCATAGCACAAGATCATCTGGAGAAAAGCATTTGTAGATTAAGAACAATAAACAGGTATGAGCTGGAAAGGGGGAAAAAAGATTTGGAGCCAGAATGTAGGCTTAAGCCCCAGATCTGCCCCCACCTGGATTACCTTTGAGCCTCAGTTTCTTCATTTGAAAAATGGGGGTGATTCTATTTTTTTTAACTACCCATCATGCAGAAGGACAAGGTATCTAAAGCACAGTGTAAATGTCAAAGGTCATTGTCATCTTTCTAACTCTACTCCTCCCTCATCCTCCATGACCTTGATTCCTTTATCAGTCTATGGACAAAAGGGTTTAATGTGAGGGAAATGAGGAGGCTTCTGAAGATTGCTGGGCTCAGCAGGTAAGGGATCACGGGGAGGCTCTGTTGGACACGGGAGATAGTAAGCCACGTCCACATACAAGAAGGATATTCATTTGGGATAAAATACTAGACTTTGTGACCCAATCAAAGGCAGAGGGGGCAACTTACCTTATGGTGGTGGTGGTGTTCTCCATTTGCACCCTCCATGGCTTAGAAGCATAGATTCCCTCCCCATTGGTTTTCAGCCAGCTCCCCACAGTACGGAGCCTTTCTTCAAAGATGGGGGGAATGATCCCATCTTTTGTTGGCCCAACATTCAGCAGATAGTTTCCTCCAAGGCTCACGACAAAAACTAGTTCCTGGAAAGAAGAAACAAATGATGAAGTGCCCTCACCTATTAATACTGGTACTGAATACACTGCTCTGAAATTCATAAATGTTAAACAACAACACCACAACCTGGGGTACATTCTCTGAATCTCAGGCCCTTTAGGGATCGTGGGGGTCAGAAGCATAGAGCAAAGAGGGCTGCTTAGACTCCAGCATCTCAGATCTACAAGGAGCCTTAGGACACAAGGAATCTCAGCGCGGGACGGACCTCATGTAAACCAATTAAGTATTTTTTTTAACTTCTATAAGTTACACAGCAAGTGTAAGAGGCACTGGCAATACAAGGAAGTAAAGAATGACATGAGGCGGTGCAGTGGACAGAGTGTCTACCTGGAGCCTGGAAGAACTGAGTTCAAATCCACTCTCAGACACACACTAGCTGTCTGATCCTGGGCAAATCACTTCACCTTGTTTGCCTCAGTTTTCCCAAGTGTCAAATGAGCTTGAGAAGGAAATGGCAAACCACTCCAATGTCTTTGCCAAGAAAAACCCAAATGGGGTCAGGAAGAGATGGATATGACTGAAAAATGACTGAACAAAAGAATGACATGGAGTTTCCGTTACAATGGGGAAGTTACGAAGTACATAATATATTGATACATATATCACAAATCCAAAATGAATGAATATAAATATATAGAGAGTAGTTTAGAAGGGAGGGCACAGGGGTAAGGAAAGGCTTCACGAAGAAGATGGTGTCAGAACTGGGAAGAAGATTCTTACAACCCAAAATGTTTGAGCAGGAACACAGAATTTCAGAGTTGGGAAATTTCTTGGAACAGAGAATTTCAGAGCAGGAAGAGTCCTTAGAACTCACAATTTCAGAGCTAGGTAGAAGACTTTTTCAACACAGAATGTCAGATACCTGATATATACAAGATATGAGATGAGCTAGTCCAATCTTTTTCTTTTTCTTTTTTTTTTTTGCTTTTAGGCAATTGGGGTTAAGTGACTTGTCCAGGGTCACACAGCTAGTAAGTGTCAAGTGTTTGGTCTGAGGCCACATTTGAACTCAGGTCCTCCTGACTTCAGGGCCAGTGCTCTATCCACTGCACCACCTAGCCGCCCCTCAGTCCAATCTTCTAAAAGTACACATGAGAAAGCATACTGAAGGAAGAGACCGTGTAGCTAAAACCCAATCCCTAGTCTCTTGACCCCCACTGCCTTCTCACTACATGTTCCCTCTCTCCACCCTGGTTCAGGAGACCAAAGCCGAAGCAGCTCTCACCTCAATGATTTCTAAATCGGTCAGGACTTCATTGCTGTCCATGTTTCGACGATACCCCCAGGATCTTTTATCAAGGGTGGTGCACATCTCCCACTTGCGTTTTGGAAGAGTCGTTGGCTTGTATTTGTCCATACAGTTAAAGAAGCCCCCGTGTTTACACCCAGTGTCCTTGCCCCATCGATCATTAACCACAATCTGATCCTAAATAATGAAGAATGGAAGAGCTCAGTCACCATGGATGGAGCCCCATGGATTCCTGTGGCTACAGAACCTAGCTGTAAAAGCAAATCTACTGGGTTTTCTTAGCTGACTTTGTAATTCAAGAATGGATTCTGCTAAGTAAAACTGAACAAGCCTATTCCTTCCCCAGTCCTCACATGACAAGGGTGCACAGCCCTTCCCATCCTAGCTGTCTTCTTCTTGACACTCTCTAACTTTTCCATGTCCTTTTTGAGCTGTGGTGGCCACAAACGAACATGATCCTCCAGGTGAGGTCCGAAGAGGACCATGCAGCAGGACAATCACCTCTCTTTCCTAGAAGCTCGGGCCCTCTTAATGTCCCTTCCCCACCCCCCACTCTCGAATCACAGTGCCGACCCAGGTGAATTCTATCGCCAATTCCTCAGGTCCTTTTCAGAACAATTGTTGCCTGTTCATTCTTCCTCCCCCCTCCAGCCCCGCATCTTACAGGGGTGAAGATGACATGTTGTACCCAAGTGAAGACTTGCTATTCACCCCTATTCATTTCATCGTTTCAGCCCAGGGCTCTAGTCTTATCAAGATCTTTTTGTATTTCATTACCCAATATGTTAACTATCCTTCCTAGCTTTCTCCTACAACTGGACCCATCCTATGCACAGATCATACATATTATCTTATATTATAGCTCTGTGCATGTGATTTATTTCCCCTCCTAGAGTGTCTTATCAATACAGTGTGCATATAGTAGGTATTGCATAAAACATCACTAGCTGAAATGAAATTTACATTCCTAGGCCTTGGCACACTGAGTGAGCGTGCCCCAGACCCAACAGCCTCTTCTGGATGTCACCTAAGACTCTACGCTAGGCAACAATTTTTTAAATTAATTATTAGTTTTCAACATTCACTTCCATAAGATTTTGAGTTCTAAATTTTCTCTCCCTCCCCAAGGGAATAATTCTTTTCAACATCTGCCAGGAACAATGTGACTGTACAGGAACTTGAATTTCTTACTCTTGCCTCAGCCCCACAAAACATCCCCACAGCAGCATGCTGCATCCTGCATTCTTGGAGAGCCTCCTTATCTCCCCATCCAGAATTCCCTTCTCTCCTGACCACTCACGGACGGGAAGGAAGGATACAGTTGGTTCCAGGCCCTGGCTCACTCCACCTTCTACAGTCACAACCAGTCCTTCAGTCACCTACCTTTACAGGGCTGTCATTGTACAGCCAGGCGAGGAACTCGGTGGAATTCCAGTAAGTGTCAGGGGCTTCCCATTCTCCATCAGACCAGATCAGGTCAGGTTTGTACCTGAAAGACACATGGAAGGCGGACATGCTGGAGGAGTCTTTACAATCTAGAACATCAAAGGGGTCTAAGTGATTAGCAGTCTAAGTGACCAGAAGTCAAGAGACCCAAGGCCTAGGCCTGGCTCAAGTACTTATGAAGAACCATATAACCTCAGGCAAGGAATTTCACTGTTTGAGTCAGTACCTTCATCTGTAACAGTGGAACTAAACTGCTGTCCTTCCCTTACAGGGCTGAAAGCATGGATGTCATGTACTTTGTAGAGAGGCAACATGGAGTAGTGGTCAGAGAGCTCCCTTGGAGTCAGGAGGACCTGGGTTCAAGTCCCACCCCTGGACCATACTGGCTATGTGGACCTGGTAAGCTGCTTCATCTGAGTGCCCTCAGACACTCTCTAAGAAGATGTTGTCTGCCTTGGAAAGTAAGCTGTTCACTGGGAGATGGCATACTTGAAAAAAATAAAAAGGCTTTGAAACCATAGAATGCTACTCCCTGAACCCATTCCCAGGGAAGTGTTAGCAGGCTTATTCTAGCTGGCCCTTCACTCCATAGAAATTATTGGTTCCTCGGAGATATAGGAGGACCTTCACTTTACCCCCTTAGTAAGGCTGCAGTCAGAGCTATCCCCAAGAGGACATTTTACAAGTAACAAAAACAACTGCCTGCACCTCCCATTTCTCTAGCCCTTTAGGGTTATAAAGCCCCATGAGATGGGAATTATAATATAAATGCACCAACCCAATCTTGTAGAGGATGAAAACTGAAGATCAGAGAGGTTCTTACCTGTTCACAAGATTAATCATTTCTGGTAGGATCTTGGCTTTGACAAAATTCTGGGTTGTGAAGTTGTTTTTCTTGTCAAGCAGATATAAAGGATGAAACCATTCCAGGAGTGAGTGGTACAGTCCATAATGGATTTTCCTAAAAAGATGAAGAGGAAACTGAATTATCTCACAAGGAATTTTTTTAAACAGCTACTTTTAAAATAAAAATAGTGAGACCTACTTTTTTTTGGATTAATTAATTTTGAATTATCCTATTCTTTTTTTTTTTTTTTGGCTAGGCAATGGGGTTAAGTAACTTGCCCAGGGTCACACAGCTAGTAAGTGTCAAGTGTCTGAAGCCTGATTTGAACTCAGGTCCTCCCGACTCCATATTCTGAATTATCAACAATCACTTCCATAGGCTTTTGAGTTTAAAGTTTTTCTTCCCATCCCTCCTCACCTTCCTCTCCAAGACAGCATGCAATCTGATATAGGCTATACATATACATTCCTATTAAACATATTTTCCCATTAGTGATGTTGTAAATAAGAATTAGAACCAATAGGGGGCAGCTAGGTGGTACAGTGGATAGAGCACCAGCCCTGGATTCAGGAGGACCTGAGTCCAAATCGGACCTCAGACACATAACACTTACTAGCTGTGTGACCCTGGGCAAGTCACTTAACCCTACTGCCTAACCAAAAACAAACATACAAAAAAAAAAACTATCCAAAGAATTACAACCAATAGGAGGAACCATCAGAAAGACGAAACAAAACACAACAGAAGAAATAAAATAGCAAATAGTATGCTTCGATCTGCACTTCATCTCCACAGTTCTTTCTTCATATATGGATAACATTTTCCATCATGAGGCCTTCAGAGATGTCTTAGATCCTTGTATTGCTGGGAAGGGTTAAGTCTATTAATATTAGTCACTGTACAACGTGGCTGTTACTGTGTACAATGTTCTCCTGGTTCTGCTCACTTCACTCAGCATCAGACCATACAAGTCTTTCCAGGTTTTTCTGAAGTCAGCCTGTTCATCATTTCTTATAGTACAACAGTATTCCATTACATTCATAAACCACAACTTGCTCAGCCATTCCCCGATTGATGGGCATCCTCTCAATTTCCAATTCTTGGCCATCACAAAAAGAGCTGCTATGAATATTTTTACACATGTGGGTCCTTTTCCTGTTTTTATGATCTCTTTGGGATACAGCCCTCGAAGTGCTATTGCTGGGTCAAAGGGTGTGCACATTTTTACAGCCCTTTGGGCACAGTTCCAAATTGCTCTCCAGAATGGTTGGATCATTTCACAACTCCAACAATGCATTAGTGCTCCAATTTTCCCACATCCTCTCCGACATGGATCATTGTCCTGTTTTGTCCTGTTGGCCAATCTGACAGGTGGGATGTGGGTACTCAATAACTTTGAGAACCACTGATGTGTTAGACCCAGATCTAAGCAGGGAGTTACCAATCCTATTGGGAGCGCTAACTCAAAACTCAGAAGAAGGAAGCTCCAGTGTTTGGATTTCCTGCTTTGCCACCAACTCAAATTCTAATCTTTCTTCAGCTCAGGAGAAAGGGCAGGATGAGAAGTGTAAGGAGTGGTGTGGGCATATTTTGCAAAACCCAAGGAGGAACACAGGAATGGAGGGGCAGGTGGTAGGAGATGGCCTGATAATCACAATCACAGAATCCAATACTCAAAAGCAACTTTTCTTTTCTTTCTTTTTTTTTTTTGGCTAGGTAATGGTGTTAAGTGACTTGCCCAGGGTCACACAGCTACTAAGTGTTATGTGTCTGAGGCAGGATTTGAACTCAGGTCCTCCTGAATCCAGGGCCGGTGCTCTATCCACTGCGCCACCCCTTAATAAAAGGATTTGTTCTGTAAAACTTGGACTCAGTCAAAAGGCCCCTCCCGAGGACCTAGAAGGCCACGTGTGGCCTTGAGGCCAAAGGTTCCCAACCCCTGGCCAAGCCATCCAGGACAAGAAACTCCACTACTACATAGCTAACAAGTGGTCATCTAGCTTCTGCTGGAAGACCTCTGAGGAGAGGTCACCCACCCTGTGGAAGGCAGCCCATTCTGCCCAGTAACTATCTTGGCCACCCATTTATACTGCTCATGCCTGCTGAGCTCCCAGTCCACGAAACCCACAGATCTTTTTCAGAACTATCGTTCTGAACCAGGCCTCAAAACACTTCCTGAACAGTAGGACTGGAGAAGCCCCCAGGTCGGTAGATTCTTTCCTAGGCTGACACAGACACTGTGGCCCATTCTGGGCAGCTTCTATTCACCAGCCAAATGCCACTTGTAGCCTGGTCATCTTTGGCTTAAACCTCAAACAAGCAGGGCCTGGACAATATAATGCTCGATGACAATGAGACCATTCTGCAGATTACTCTTAGTTACTAGGGAAAGCCAAGGGGACAAGCTGAGGAGATTTAAGTGAGTGAAGGCCAGCAAAGACGAGTCCAGGGTTAATAAAAAACCAAACACACTTACTTCTCTCGGAGGAAAGGTGCCAATTCACCCACCAGATCTCGGTGTGGCCCCACATCCACAGAATTCCAGTTCCAAGATGTAGGACTGGGCCAGAGTGTATAGCCCTCATGATGCTTGCTGGTCAGGACCACATACCTGTGGAAATCAAAGCCACATTATTAATACTTTCTTCCTGCTCAAATTCTCAAATATTTACCCATCTGTGTACACAGGGCCTCAGTGAAATGTAAACTTTTTGAAGGCCGGGGGCTGTTTTTGCATTTATATCCCCAGAGTACGGCACATAGAAGATGCTTAATAAATGCTTAGGGAATCAAATGTGAACAAAAGAAGAGGCCAGCAGCAATTTATGGCCACTCCTCCAGCCTTCCCGTGGTAGAAAGCTTTGTTCCTTTGGCTACTAGGCTTCCTGCAGAGTCACAGATCTCAGGGATGGAGGGCACCTCCGAGGGTACCTAACCTGACTACAGTATACCTGACAAGTAATTCCTCAGGCTTTGTTCTAAATCCTCAAGGGAGGGGGAAGTAGCTCCCCCCCCCCAAGCAGCCCAGGCTTCTTTTGGATGACTCTCAGGGTAGAAGTTTTTCCTTTTATCAAGGCCAAATCTGCCTCAACAATTCCTGCCTTACATGTAATTGGGGAAAAAAATAAAATATTATATATTAGAAATTAAAAAAAAAATTCACACCTTACAAAATTTCTGCCTCTATTTCTACTTTACTGAGGGTGGAAGGGGACCAATAGCTCCCTTAAAAATTCCCAACAAATAAATGGGGGCTTTAAAAGGCACTTCAGGGATTGCTTGGGGGAAGAGACATCTGGATAAAGGGAGGTTCTGGGGTTCTTCACACAGATAACTCCCCTTCCTTTCACATTTCAGCTTCTTTCTCTCCTCTTCCCTCACTGTGCTTTGAACATGAGCCTATGTTCTTAAAGGCAGAGCTGGCAGAGTCCAAGATATGGCTGGCAAGGCTTCAAACAGATCACAATGACAATTCTGTTAACCCAGAACCAGCCTAAAAGCTTACCATGAGAAGACTGGCCACTAGGTGATAACAGGGAGGAATATAATCTACATGGGTGAAAGGGGATGTTCACACCAAGGAAATCACAGGCCTTTCAAAATACTGAAGATTATCTTTGGGACTTAAGAATGTCTGATGGTCAAGGAGAAGGACCAGGGGACTGCTCCAGCCTTTAGATTTCATGATGGCATCCTAAGGAAGTAGCAATCCTAAACTCACTACTAACTTGCCAGGGCGAGGCAGGAGGGGAACAAATGGGGTGTGGTAAGGACATTAAAATTATTCTGTACTACTTAATAACTGCTCCAGCCTCCTTCTCTATCCCCAGTTAAGCTCAGGAATGCAGTTTTCCCTCTGAGTTAGTTTAAAGGGGTGGTTGAAAGGAAAAGTCATCACCACTGAGGTACTTAGTCCCTGGGACATCTGTTTGTTGTCTGCAAGCCCCAACCAACTGAACCTGGTGCCATCCCCCTAAAGATGTCTCGATCCCTGCCTGTTCTCGTGCAGTTAGAGGAGATTTGATCTCCTTCAAAGGGTCGGCCAGCCTGGAATATCGCTCTCCTAACCAAGATTAGAAGAGGCGGATGAATCCCATAAAACAACGAACACTCCTTAATGGCCAGAGAGGGCCATGATTAGCTGCAGCTGAATGCCAACCCACTTTTCTTCGTGTAGCCAACTGTAATGTTCCTAGGCCCCCTTCTTTCCTGCATGTCAATAACGAAGGTCCCCCTCTGTTTACTGAGGTAGCTGGCCTTACTGAACTGGCCAGTCTGACATGCTTTGTTAACAATTAATAACTGTGTGCGTCACAGTTAATAAGCTGATTTGCTCAGAGTATGTACCTCAGTTTACTTTTGTTGAATTGACTAGTGAGAGGGGATGTTCACCAGCTCTTCCTTTTCCCCCACAGTAGCCACCTGCTCTTTTTAACTTTTTTCCCTTGAAAAAACAGAGAAGTCTAGAGTTGGCAGTTACTGTTTTTCTCAGTAGACATGAGGATGTGGGAAGGCAATGTGGTAAGCTTGGGAAGAACCCTGGACATCACGAGTAAAATCTGTGCATTCTGGACTCAGGTGCCTTTAACTCTGACTGTACAAGTTCCTTAACATTACTGGGCCCCAAATTCTTCAATAAAAGGAGGTTGGCCTTGCTAGTCTCTGTAACCCCTTCCACCTCCAAGAGAACAAGATCAATCTGAATATAACTAGGGAAAAGAATCATGTGCTATTAAGGAAAACCATCTTTCTTGATTTCTTTTCTAAAGATCTTATGGTGGAAGATACTGGGAGGACAGGAGATCCTATACACTTATTCCACTAAACTAGAGGTTCTTAACCTGGAGTCTGTGAACTTGTTTTTTTTAAAACAATTTTGACAAATGTATTTCAATAACTGGTCTACTTTACAATCCTATTTTTTTTTTTGGGCTAGGCAATGGGGTTAAGTGACTTGCCCAGGGTCACACAGCTAGTGAGTGTTTTGTGTCTGAGGCCGGATTTGAACTCAGCTCTTCCTGATTTCAGGGCCAGTGCTGTATCCACTGTACCACCTAGCTGCCCCTACAATCCTATTTTACTTTATGTATTTACAAAAGATTATTATGAGAAGAGAGACTGCCAAAGGGTCCAGGAGACAAAAAAAAGGTTAAAACTCCCTCTTCTAAACCTGTGTGAGAATGGCAACAGCTGACATCTATAAGCGGCTTTCAAGCTTGTAACACACTTTCACGTACTTCTTTTCATGAGTACTGTTGGGTGACATTCCCCCTTCACAACACAGATGAAGACCACCAGGCACGAAGAGATGACTTGGAGAGGCACACAGAGCTTGGCAAAGGCAGGATTGGAACCTAGGCCTTTCTTCGTCCCTCCCAGTTCAGTCCGCTCCAGCATTTTACCCACCAGGTCATACTGTCTCTCAGGAGCAGAGGAGATGAAAAGAGTACAAAGATGTCCGCAGTCAGTGACTGGGTGACAAGACCAGGCTTGGGACTCTGGGAACGTCACTTCACCTCTACAGGCCTCGGTTTAGTCATTTGTAAAATGACAAGGTTGGGGCTGACCCCTGAAGCCGCTTCCTTCATTTCTGATTTGTAGAGTGGATAAAGGACCAACAGAAGTTAAGACGCTGCCCATCCAGAACTTTACAAAACTCCATTAAGCTAGTTTCCAGGTCACAAGCACAGTTTTCCTGTGTAGTCACCAAAATCATGTTAAATGGCCTGAGAAAAGGTAGGAACTTATAGGAGTTCTACCATGATAAGAACATCTAACTGATGCTGTCACCCTGAGAAATGCCTATATGGATAAATTTCTATCTTTGAAAGATGAGGAGTTTTTTTCATGTTTTGGAGACAGGATATGATTCTTTCATGGAGGCATAGGGAGTGTTCAGAGAAGTACTGAACGGGAAATTAGGAGAAATGGTTTCTAATCTCATTCCTGCAAGGAATAACAACAGGAGGGAGAGGCCAGCCAGATAGAGTAACTTGAGTTCAAGTCCAGCCTTCCACATTTATGGCTTTCTGACCCTCTCAAAGTCCTCATCTCTGCCTCCTGGCTTCTATAGGAAGCCTTTTCAGATCCCCTTTAATTCTAGTACCTTTCATCTACTGTTTATTTTCCTATTTATGCTATATATAGCTCAGCTGTACATAGTTGTCTCCATACTGTCTTGCTCTTTATGTTGTAAGCACAGTGCCTGACACACAGTAGGTGTTTAATACATAAGTATTGACTGACAACCTTGTAAGTATCCACAGGCAAAACTCTAATAAGTATTTGCCAGTTGGAAGGGGCATGAGAGGCCATCTAGTCCCACCTGCATAGAAGGGGCTCTTAATTGGAGGTCCCCGCATTTTTTTTTTGTGAGGCAACTGGAATTAAGTGACTTGCCCAAGGTCACACAGCTAGAAAGTGTCAAGTGTCTGAGTCCGGATTTGAACTCAGGTCCTCCTGACTCCAGGGTTTTATCCACTGTACCACTTAGCTGCCCCCACGGAGGTCCCTGGATTTAAAAAAAAATAGTTTCCTTCATATCCCTATGGACTGTATAGTCTGCATTTAAATACATTCTGAGAAGGGCTCTACAGGCTTTACCAGATTTCCAAAAGGGTCCATGACATAAGAATCCTGTTAAGTCATTTCTTTTTCATCCTTACTATAACCATTTTCAGCTTAAAGATTGCCAAGGACGGGGAACCTGCCATTCCCTGTCTGCACAGTTTATGAATCAATAGGAAGTGATTTCCCTGATGTTAAGCATAAAGTGGCTTCTCCGCAAACGTCTCCCCTTCGCCCTTGGGCCACACGAAAGAAGTCTGATCACATGGCTCAGGAAACATATTTGAACAGAGCCACTCAATGATCAGTCGGCCCTAATGTCCTCCCCTTCTCTTTTCCAGGCTAAACATGCACAACTCAGTTCTCAACTCAACCACACATGGCCTGGGCTAAACTGTCCTGGGTGCCCTCCTGCACACTCTCCAGTTTCTCCACGTCCAACGAAAGCTTCCCAGTAACCCTGAGGTAGAGTCTATGATTGTCCTCATTTTATGGCACATGGCGCTAAAGTTCAGAGACCGAGGAACTTGCTGGCTCTGTGACCTTGGATCAGTCTTGTCTTCTCTGCCAGCCAATAAGCATTATTAAGCACCTACTGAGGGTCAGGCTCTGTGCTAAGCCCTGAGGGTATTTAAAAAAAAGGCACAAAACAGTCCCTTAGGAGCTTACAATCTTATGGGGGAGACCACATGGAAACAATCATGTACAACTACAGGCAGGAGAAGTTGGAGATAAACACAGAGGGAAGATGCTATTAAGGGGAAATCAGGAAAGGCTACTCAGGTTACTCATGGGTCACATGATGGCCGTGGACTAGATAAGCCCCCAATGGCTCTCCCTTATGGCTCTCATGATTCTATAACTCAAAGATGGGGACAGCATCAACTTCTGCTACTGGAAGTCATTTGCCCCAAAAGAGAAAGCCCAGTTTCCCTGGCTCATCTTTCTTGTACAGAAGCGAAAGTAAAGGAACACAGAAAAAACTGGGACAAGAAGGGGAAGTGGAGCGGGGTTAAGAAGGGGAGGTGTCCTGAGTGGCCAAAAGAGAAAACTCTGGTGGGTGGGGAAGGGAAGAGAAGCAAGGAGAGAAGTGAAAGCAATAATCTTAGTGAGGCCAGTTTACAAAGCTCTTCGGGTTCATTTCCTGACTTGATCCTTAAAGTGACCCTGTGAGAGTGGTATGCACTTGAGGTGTCACTTCTGGTGTGTGGGAGATACTATGTTTTTGTTTCCTCATTGCTAAAATAAGGGGGTGAGCTGGGTAACTTCTAAGATTACCCAGGAATTGATCTTTTCAGCCCTAGATCTAGGAAGAGAAATTTGAGGCTTAAGAGGTAGACTGCTCACACAGGGAGTCAGGAGCCAAGGTCCTGTAAGCCCTGCTTATTCTGGGTAAAGTGCTTTGTATTTTTTTAAATGACCCCAGGCTGTCTCCTAACTGGATCTTAGGTGAACAGTCAGAAGAAGCCAGGTGCAGAGAAAGGAGCGCCAAAGAACACCGAGGACCAGCCCTGGGGTCTCAGCTGTTTCCTGGCCATGTCAAGGGCCTACTGCTACTTTCCCTTCTCTAACCTTCAGCTGCCTCATTTCTCAAAAGGCAGCGACGATACTTTTCTCCCAGTACACCGGGTGCTGTGGGGAAAAACCCCACTTTCTAAACGTGAGCTCTCTTGTTTGATGCCTCATTCTGAGGGAGCGTTAGATTGTCGTTCAGTTGTTTTCAGTGCTGTCCGACTTTTCATAACCCCATCTGGGGTTTTCTTGGCAAAGATACTAGAGTGGTTTGACATTTCCTTCTCCAGCTCATTTGGCAGATAAGGAAAGTGAGGCAAACAGGGTGAAGTGACTTGCCCAGGGTCACCCAGCTACTAAATGTTGGAGGCCAAATTTGAACTCGGGAAGATGAGTTTTCCTGACTCAGGCATACACTTTATCCATTGCGCCACCTAGTGTCCACACACGATGGTAGGATGAGCCAGCTCTCACCTCTGCCCCTAATTATCTAGCCAATCTAGACATCTTGTCACCTGACCTGCTGCTCACTACCCTGCTTGTACTCCCTTACCAGGAATAGCCAGCTTCAAACCCGAAGCACCAGAGACGCTACCCCACCTACACTGTTTCAGGTCTCCTGAGAGGAATTTACTCAATTTTAGAAGGAGCTGCCTCAATTTACACACCAGCTCCCCTATCTCTGCATCCCTAGGGCAGAACACAGCAGCACCTAAGGAGCTGAATAAATGCTTGCTGATTCAAGGCAATAAAGCATTTATTAATAGTTTATTACACGCCAGGCTAAGCTATAAGGGCTGGGGACACAAAGAAAGGCAAAAAACAATTCCTAGCCTGAGGAGCTTACAATCTGATGGGCAAGACAACACGCAAACAGCTCTATGCAAAAAAACCGGTATACAGAACCCTCAGAGGCCATTTAATCCGACCTCCTCATTTTTCAGTGAGAAAAGTAAGTCTTAGAAGGGAAGTTAAGTGACTTGCCTAAGGTGACACAGGTAAACCTAACCATTTCACAGATGAGAAAAGTGAGCCTCAGAAAGGTTTTATGGTTCCAACCATCAACAGGCACCTATAATACGTGTCAGGCCCTGGCCTACTCACTACTCAAATACAATCAATGAAACAGTCCCTACTCCCAAGGAATTTTCATTCCAAGTCATTTGCTGTTCAGTCCTGTCCGGACTTTTCATGACCCTATGTGAGGTTTTCTTGGCAAAGATACTGGAGTGGGTTGCCATTTCCTTCTCCAGCTCATTTAACAGATAAGGAAAATCTGAGGCAAACAGGGTAAAGTGCCCAGGGGTCACAAAGCTGGGAAGTGTCTGAGGCTGAATTTGCACTCAGAAAGGTGAGTCTTCCTGACTTCAGGCCTGGAGCTCTACCCACTGGGCCACCTCACTGCCCCTTCTAACTCACAGTAAGCCCTTCATGAATCCTTGTTACTACCAGGACAACTGTAGCTTGTTGGTACCAAGGCAAGGCTTTATTCTCTAAAAAGCAGTGACAGACCTGGACTCGAGAGTCAGAAAGAGCTAAGTTCGAATCTAGTTACAGTTACCAGCCCCGTGTCTGGGACAGTCAATCAACAAACATTTACTAAGTACTTCAGCCAATGTGTCAGTCGCTGGGGGTACCAAAATCCCCCAAACCAAAGCAACCCCAACCCCAACCGGGCAAGTTACTCATGCTGCCTCAGTATCCTTATCTGATGAAAAGGATGGGATAAAACTGGGCTATATGTAAATCGATGTAGGAGTTGGGGTGGGGTCCGGGCGGAGCCCTGGCCCCACTCTGCCCACCCTTGGGTGGATGGCAGCGGGGCTCCAGGGTGAAATCCGACGCCTCCGGGTTTGTTTCCTCCTTCGCAAAGCCGGGCCGGGTTAGGCCCTCCCTGGATGGCCCCGCCCTGTCTCACCTGGCCCCGGATTCCTCGAAGAGGTCTGCCCACCGCTTGGGGTCGTAGAAGCTGGCCTGGAACTGGGGGCCAAAGTCGGGATAGGAGAAGCCCGGGGGGTAGTTCAGCTGCATGAAGGCTTCGTACTGGGGATCGTGCCGGCCCTGCCAGCTCCACCAGAACCACTCGCTGCCCCAGGCCGGCACCGAGT